>NC_090439.1:211216580-212584080 GCF_031143425.1 Pleurodeles waltl
TGATGCTGACAGTAGTTGCCCCAAGTATTGAACTTCTTCCTGGCAGTACTGTAATTTGTCCCTGTCTACTTTGTAACCTCTTTGAGCAAGGGTACACAACAGGGACACAATGTCCTTTCTACACTGCTCCTCTGCTGGACTACAGATCAGTAGGTCATCGACATACTGCAAAGCTGTGCTGTCACATTGAAAATTGGTGAGGTCATTTTTGACCGTCCTGTTAAAGACACTAGGGGACTCACAGTACAATTGAGGTAATCGGGAATGAAAGTACTGTGAACCGCGATAGGAAAATGCAGTCAAATAGTGACTGTCTTGGTGCAGGGGAATGCTGAAAAATGCATTCTTCAAGTCTATGACTTAAAAGTATTTAGCATCTTGGGTTATGTTGGGAGGATGATGGAAGGGTCAGGTACTACAGGGAATTCTGGCATCACTATGTCATTAGGGGGGCGCAGGTCTTGAATCATGCACCACAAATTTCCCTTGGCCTTCCTTTAGGGTAAATTGGGGTGTTGCAGGGGGATACACCTGGGTAAATGACTCCCTGCTCCACCAATACCTGTATAACAGGTGCAATGCCCTCCTCTGCTTCGTTGGATAGAGGGTATTGTCTCACTCTTGGTAGTATTGCTCCTTCCTTCAAAATTATTCTGAATGGTACTGCTGTGCGGACAAGGCCTACATCATAAGGGCCTTTTGTCCACAAGTTGGAGGGTACCTGCGCAAGGTCATTATCTTTGATAGGACTGGATACATTTATTGGTGTCACAGGCTTTGTCTCCAGTGTGGTGCGTAGAAGTAGAGGGGCATATTTATACTCTGTTTGCGCCGGAATTGCATCGTTTTTTTGACGCAATTCCGGCGCAAAACTAACTCCATAGTTATACTTTGGCGTTAGACGCGTCTAGCGCCAAAGTCCATGGAGTTTGCGTCATTTTTTAGCGTGGACACCTACTTTGCGTTAATGAAATGCAAGGTAGGCGTTCCCGTCTAAAAAATTGACTCCGAGGCATGTGCGCCGTATTTACACTCCCGGGCAAAATTCATGCCCGGGAGTGGGCGGGTCAAAAAAAATGACGTACGCCGCTTTTGCGCCGTTTTTTAGCGCCTGGAAAAGGCAGGCGTTAAGGGACCTGTGGGCTCTGAAGGAGCCCAGGGGTGCCCCCCCATGCCCCCAGGGACACCCCCTGTCACCCTTGCCCACCCCAGGAGGACACCCAAGGCTGGAGGGGCCCATCCCAGGGACATTAAGGTAAGTTCAGTTAAGTATTTTTTTTAATTTTTTTTGGTGGCATAGGGGGGCCTGATTTGTGCCCCCCTACATGCCACTATGCCCAATCACCATGCCCAGGGGACAGAAGTCCCCTGGGCATGGCCATTGGGCAAGGGGGCATGACTCCTGTCTTTGCTAAGACAGGAGTCATTTCTATGGGGGTTGGGAGTAAAAAAAAATGGCGCAAATCGGGTTGAGGCGAAAAATTTGCCTCAGCCTGACTTGCCCCATTTTTTGACGCCCAAGCTCCATATCCCCCTACGCCGGCGCTGCCTGGTGTACGTCGTTTTTTTCCACGCACACCAGGCAGCGCCGGGGGCTAACGCCGGCTAACGTCATTGATTAAATACGGCGCCCGCATGGCGCTTCAGAATGGCGTTAGCCGGCGCTAATTTTTTTTACGCAAAACTGCGTTAGCGCAGTTTTACGTCAAAAAGTATAAATATGGCCCATACTGTTTTGAAAAACAATCTCTGTCTTTCTAAGTTCATCAGCAAACAAATGGTCATCTGATATGTCTCCCACCTGCATGTTGGGATCATAAAAGGTGACACATGCCCACATCGCACCAGTGTGGTCACTTGCCATCAGTGTCCCATAGGTGGGGGACACTTCTAGAGCCTTTATTTCCAGAATGAGGTATTTGTCTAATATTTCAAAATAGGGGCCATGTCGTCTAAAGAGAAAGATCTTGGGTAATTCAACTAGCTTCCCTGTCAGTTCTGGTGTTTCTGCTATGATGGTGTACACTGCTCTTGTAAAAGCTAAAATATCTACAGGTCTGGCTCTAACTTGGTTACCATCTGGGGGTGTGTAACCATTGTCATGATGCATGTACTAGATACTCCAGGTGTTGAACAGATCATAGTCCCATCCTCTTCAAAGTGAATAGCCATGTTTAATTTTGCCATGAGATCACGTCCTAACAGATTAGCTGGTGCATTTGGGGAGAATAAGAAATATCCATCAACATACCTTCCCCCTATTTCCATTTCCACAGGTTTAGTGAATGGAACCCTCAATACAGCCCCGGAGAACCCCTGTGTGTCCATTGATAAATTTGACAATGACAGTCCCCTCTCACGGATACAGGACCTAGTGTCCCCAGTGTCAATGGGAAAGGTGTACTCTTTGTCATTTATGGCTACCATCACAGTGGGTTCCTCGTCTGGCCTGTGGGTTACCGACAAGACTGGACACATGAGACTTCTCCTTGGGCACCTTCATTGGGCATATCCTCCCATGTAGTTTTGCTGGAATGGGTTTGTTCCCCTGACAGTTACCCCTCCTTGTAAGTTCTGGTGCTGCAAGGTGGGCTGCACTGTCTGCTGTGGCCCATACTGTATTTGGGGGACTGATTCTGTAACTGCTGAGTCTGTATCTGTGATTGAGGCTGCAGTTGTATTTGGGGCTGTGAGAGATATATCACTTGGGGACCCGTGGCAGGTTGTGCTACAATGCCACCAGGCGGTACCATTTGTTGGCCATAATTTGCCCTTGTCTGGTTGCTAGGTTCATCTTCCTTTTTAAACCTACATTCTCTAATGAAATGTCCTGTCATCTTGCAATAGTGGCATTTATGTCCACTCTGGAATGTGTTTACTCTATTTCCCCTAAACCTTCCTCGCACTCCTCTTCCATTATTCCTGTCATTGCTTCACTGGGCATACTGGTAGGGTTGCATTGGGGAGCCTGAAGGGGGCACTCCCAGGGACACTGCAGCTTACTGGGTGGTGGCAGTGGCAATTCCTTCCTCTGTTTTCTTAGACAGTTTTTGCTGGACCAATTTAGCAGCTGCTTACTCTATTTTATCTTTCTCGTTCTTTTCCTTTTCTTGTCTCTTCTTACAAAAATGTATTATGTGTGCTTGTATCTCTATCCATGGTTTAGCCTCTAAGGCTTTTTCACTATATTGTAAAATAGTATTGCATTCTGTCCAGTTACATCCCAACTCTCCCCCACTTCCTGTGTCCATTTTTCCTTCATTCTGCGAAGGAATTGGGCTGGGTCCTCATTTGGCTGCATTGTTTGTGCCCTAAGGGACCCAATGTCTGGCCTGTCTGGATACATTTTTCTCAGTTGTTTCCAAACAATTCCCCTTACTCTATTAAAGGATGCCCCATCACATTTTGGGTTGGTCAATGTCACATCCTTTACTCCTGCCTTTGTGAACAATAGGTCTGTCTCATCTCCAGGGGACTTAGGGGGTCATTCTGACCCTGGCGGTCATGGACCGCCAGGGCCAACGACCGCGGAAGCACCGCCAACAGGCTGGCGGTGCTTCCGGGGGCATTCTGACCGCGGCGGTAAAGCCGCGGTCAGAGAAGGGTTCCCGCTGCCCCAGGGAATCCTCCACGGCGGCGCTGCAAGCAGCGCCGCCATGGGGATTCCGACCCCCTTCCCGCCAGCCTGGTTCTGGCATTACCGCCAGAACCTGGCTGGCAGGAACGGGTGTCGTGGGGCCCCTGGGGGCCCCTGCAGTGCCCATGCCACTGGCAGTGCAGAGGCCCCCTAACAGGGCCCCACATAGATTTTCAGTGTCTGCGTGGCAGACACTGAAAATCGCGACGGGTGCAACTGCACCCGTCGCACCCCTTCCACTCCGCCGGCTCCATTCGGAGCCGGCATCCTCGTGGAAGGGGGTTTCCTGCTGGGCGGGCGGGCGGCCTTCTGGCGGTCGCCCGCCAGCCCAGCGGGAAACTCAGAATGACCGCTGCGGTCTTTTGACCGCGGTACGGTCTTCTGGCGGTTCTCGCCAGGCCGGCGGCATCCGCCGCCGGCGGGGGTCAGAATGACCCCCTTAGTAAACTCTTAATGTCCCCTATTGCAAGAGTAATCCCTGCAGTATGTTTTTCCAGAGCTGTTATCCATTTCCCAGCAACCTCAGCAAGTTGTGGCAACTGTTGTTTAAGATTTTCTTTGTCCATCTGGGGCCATGGTATATACTGTGGCACCCGTGGGCCCTTGAATATCAAGGGCAGTTGTGACAGGACTGTGGTCCTATTGCCAGTAGGGTGTCGAGAGTCATGCTTACAAGCATATTTCTGCCACACTCAGACTTTTCCGCATATAGGGATAATCCCAGTAAGGATCCCCTGTGCCCTGAAAAATGCACATTTCTGCATTAGCCATGTCTTGGGGTTCAAAGGAATCCTCTCGCGGCCATGGTGTCATCTGTGGTGCCAATCCTTCTGTCCAACCTGCTAGGTTGTCAGTAAAAGGGACAACATTATACCAACTATTTTCATACTGAGCTACTATTTCATTGGGTGTCAAATTATTGCCAGGGCATACAGGGAATGCATGTGCCATGTCTTTTCTCAGTGTCATTTTTCCTGCCATATCAAATGTTCCCTTTCTCTCATATGGGCGTGCAAGCGCCCCATCAAATACTAATCTCTGTAATTCTCTTGGCTTCTTTTGTAAAGTTTGTCCCGTCTTATTGTTTTCTTCTCCCTCACAGGCATATTGTGACTGTTCCCTGTTATGGTCCTCAAGAAGGGACATTCTTTTAACATGTTCAGTGATGTCATCTAATGCTCCCTCTTATCCTTTGTAGGATTTTTCTAAATCCAGATCTTCTTCACTTAAGCTGCTATGTCATCTATTCTTGTTCAATCATTTGTGGCTTAGTGAGGGCCCTTGACGGCCTCAAGGGCCCTTCCTCCTTTTCCCAAGTCGCTCTTTGGTCTATCCGTCCATTTTCCTGCACTGTGATCCCCTTGCCTACACTATTTTCCTCTGCTCCTGGGTGCATAAACCTCCAGTACTCTGTGGGAGGACTTTCTGGTGTGTAAGCTAACCTTCTTGTCTCATTTTTAATGTTGGTACTTGGTTTTTTCAAAACACCTTCTTTTTTTCTAGCCCCATCCATTCTCTGTGCCTCTCTTGACCCCTCATTAGGTATACCTTCATTTTTTCGAGTGGGGGACATCTGGTCCTCTAAATGAAGTGTAAATGTGGCATCTACTGTCCCTATATATTTAGTACTGTCCCCACCTAACATTTCCCGTGGTGTACTGGCCATTTGAGGACATGGAGATGGGGGGACATATTCTCTATGTTCAGAAAAAGATTCTAATGGTGGGCTATACTCAGGGTCTTTATATCCCACAGCAGGGGGATGTGAAGAGGTGGGTAGTGGGTGTGGGGTACCAAGTTGCATCGTATATATGCCCTGTACCTTTGCACTGCCTAACCTTAATTGCACGTCTTGATAGCGGGGTGGAGGAGCCGAAGAGAGGGTCTGAGGCTTTGTATTTGACTCATTCATATTTTTTCACAAAAGACCCTCCATAGGTCTAGTATGATCTTCCTTTTCTCTTGTTTATTTCGCTTGAATTTACTCTGTAGGAAGGTGGCCATGTGTTCTATTGTTGTATTATCAAATGTGCCCTCTTTGGGCCAAGCATGTGCATGTTTTAATGTTGCTTTGTGCCATTCCTTACAGTATTTTCCTATCCTGCCCTTGTCTCCTGAGAACACTTTAACCATGTGTTCTAAAGGAGACCCCATGTCTGTTTAGTGAACTTAATCCTTTATACTATATGGTTTACACTCTAAATGGACTTCTATTTACTTCCTGGGGTATTTCCAGACTTCACATACACTGTTACTAGGCTGTGAAGGTGAACATCAGATATATATATCCCTAATCTCTGAAGGACTGTTCTTTTATATATATATTAGGTAGGTGCATTTATGTGTGGCCTAAGTGGTTTGTTTGCCTGACACAAAAAACAATAATGTTATTGTGATATATATATATATATATATATATATATATACACACACACACACACACACACACACACACACACACATGGTTATAAGTTACTCATATCCTAAATTCCACACTTGGATGTCCCTAGTAAATGCATACAGTAGGAGATCTAATACTAAATATGAGTCTGTTATTATTCCAGGGAATTCATGTGACTGTTGCCCATGGTTCCACTGAAAAATTGCAATGACTTCAATATATTCACTTTCTTGCCACAAGGTGGCACCAGTGTCACACATGAAAAATTAAACTGAATATTTTAGAGGCCTTCAAGGGGGTGCATCACTCTTGGAAAGACAACTGCAACAGGTTTTGTAGATTTCAAAACAAACTATTTTATTCTAATTATGCGAAGGTCCTGTTCACATCTATCTGAAAGGTAGTTAAATATATTTGTATGCATAGTAGCTGATAATTCTCCTTCTACTTGTATACCCTCAATATATGTGTATATGTCCCAGTCTATACTGTTTGATAATTCATCTTGCCACCAATCTTGAGGCTCTATAGTTTCATAATGGGGAAAATAGTAGTGTCAGTATTTGTTATGGGGTTCATGAGGCTACTACACAACATTTAACTTGGAGGATAATGTCCTTATATTAGTTCTTTGAATAATTATTTATAATTGTCTAACAGGCATTTCTCTTATGTCAATGTAGGTTGTTTTAAGGCCTAGAGGTGATATACTATAAATACCTAGGTATTCGTAAACTTCTAACTTAAAAACATGCTTCTATGGTATTGATATTACTGGTCTACTAAGGTCAGTTCTGTTGCAGAGGGCGACAGCCTGACCATTATAAAAATTAATACTTAATTCAGGAATGTGGAATTAATTAGTTTACTTTTTTGGTACATTTGCTCAATCCAGTCAATTACTTTACTTTTGAGTATCCTGTTATAACTTAACCTATCTATACATGCATATATATACACAGTAATTCTTAATTTCATACTAGGGCAAACAAAATACTACTGGTCACTTCCCTCCGGATTCATAGAGGGGACAACTTTTCACTATTTGCAACTACAAATTGTGACTTCCAGACTTAAGGTCTGGGTTAGGTTGACATGAGTGTTCTTTAGAACATACACTGATTGTTCAGCCTCAAGTCCAACACTACTCTTGACCACTTTTGACTTACTTAGTTAAGCTCCCTGTATCTTCCGGACTTACCACCGGGATCCCTTAGTATTAAATCATTTCATACATAATCTTGCATGCAAACACCAAAATTACATACATTACAGTGTCAAAATTGTAAATGTCTTTATAAAATAAAAGGAACAGACCTCATACTTTGTCCACCTCACTACCTTCAACTGAGTCCCATCTGTCCCCACAACAGGCAGTCTCAACATAAAGGCCATGACTGAAGTTCAAAGTTCTAGTTCACAAGCAGTGGTATTTATACTGTAAAAAACACAAAAAACTATGCTGACAAGTTCAGCAGTGACGTAAGCAAGAACAAGCAGTACAGATAAGATAATAGGGGAGGGGACCTCTTGACAAAAGCACATGCACGATTACTGGTCACCTCATGGGTGGGTAAGTAACATTGACATCATTCAACATCTCTATCTTTCCTGCACAAGTGATTATATTTTACATGATGCTCACTGTAGCCCTGCCTTGTGCTAATGCTTATGTGACCCTTACACAGTTCCCCTCACCAAGATATGAATGACTTGTGGTTTTTAGGACCCTTGTGCTAAAGCAGGAGACACCCTTTTGTTCCACCCTGTTCATGCTAAGTGAACATTTTGAAAGAAACAGTTGGTGTAGCTTTAAAGAACAATTCTCATTCTAATGTGGCTTTAGCCTCTTGTGTGTTTCAGCACAGCTAACTTAACAATGCAGCATGCGTATAAGTTTCTTAAGTAATAAGTGTTTGTTTGTCCTAAATCTGACCTGCCTTTTCTATTGAACCCACAGTCTGTCTTTTTTTAGCATGTCATGTATTAAGCCTTTCACTACTTACATTAGTTTACAACTATCCCTAGCCTAAAATGTTTGTATTGGGATTTGGGAACTTATGTTTGTTTGTATGTGATGTATTCCTATTCTTCCTACATCACTCATTATCAAAACATTACCTGGCCTCACTAATACAACATAACCTGACACCCCCACTCCTAAAGCACCCCCCCAACAACAAACAGTGCCCCAACGTCATCAATTCATTACTCTTAATCACCTTCCTTCCTACTCTGCCCACCAGAAGTCCCACCCAGTCATCTGTCCCATGCATTCCATGAGTCCCACCTACCCAGCCAGGGCCCCACCCTTCCATCCTGGGTTGATCTTTTTATTTTTCTGCACCCCTTCCAAGGGACTATTAAGTCTGCTGACCTACCCAAAACTGAGCCTAAATTCCTCTGACTTGAAGGAGGATGCTAGCTAATGACACCTACCACCAAGACCACCTGTCGTAAAATGGCTGCTTGACCCTAGTGACAATGACCTAACTGCCATCCTAACCCCACCCTTAGACCTAAACACGCCAGTAGCTAACTTCTCTCGCCTGGTATAGCACCCACCCGAATCACCGGGGGGGTGGACTTCTGTGATACCCCATCGGGCAGGAAGGCACAATAACCAGGCGAGTTTGAAATCAAAAGGCCGCTTTATTGGACAGGTATGCTGACTAATTAGGTAGCAAAACATTATTAAACAACCCTGCCCTCACTAATATAACATAACAAACTGACACCCCCACCCCTAAAGTATTTCCCCTCCACAACAACAAACAGTGACCCCAAAGTCATTCAAACATTCATTCCTCCTAATCACCTTCCTTCCTTCTCTGCCCACCAGAAGTCCCCCCCAGCCATCTGTCCCCTGCATTCCATGAGTCCCACCTACCCAGCCAGGGCCCAAACACTTCCGTCCTGTGTTGATCTTTATCTTTTTCTGCCACCAAGAGAAAACCCTGAAAGGTGTTTTTCTTGTGTGCCCCCCCCCCCCCCTCACTTGTTTACAAAAATTTTGATCTGGAGCCATTACATCATTGCCATGTTTATCAGGACTGTCGCTAAACAGTCCGCCATCTGTTTAAAGTATCATGTACTACAAGGTGGGGGGGTGTTGGGGCTGTCACCATAACAGTCAATTTTCTTAGCTTTGTTGGTATTACTAGGGAACAGCTGCATCTGACGTGCACAATTAGAAGGGGGTGTCACTCTAACAGCCTGAGAACCACCCTCTTCTCTTCAGACGTTGCATTAAATTGTCCTTGATCTCCACGATCTATAACTCATTTCCCAAAAAGAATAAATGAACCCTGTCCTGACAAAAAAAATTGAAATCATTTTTCTTGTTATCGCAGTGTACTATCCACTCTAAACCCCTGGCTTTACAAAATCTGATCATGTCCCAATTGCCTTATCATTAGCTGTATATTTTCAAGCTCCCCTCCATACCCTCCTAAGAACAAAGGCTGTCCAAATTACCTGTGTACCTACGCAGGACTTGCTGATGGTATCCAAGTCTGCCCTCATAGCCTTTGTCAAACCTAAACCTGATTCCTCAGCTAGGTAATTTTCCCCCAAGTGTACCAATAAGACATCTGGGCAGGGTCTATTAATAATCACATTTGATAGACTCAGTAATAATTGATCCCATTTCATGCCTCCTAAACCCTACCAAGACTATTTCACATCTTGAAACCAAAAACTCATATTCTTCCCCAATGCCTTTTATTCTGTGTGTTTTGCTGCCAACTTCACATAGGAATGCCCTATGATCCAGACCGACAAAGCTGCCATGGCTGATCCAGCAACACAACCTAGGTATAAAGACATCAATTAGCCTTCCCTTTAGAGCCCTTCTAAACTCCTGATGTAGCACAAGCAACAGGTGGGTGACCATCTGCCCAGCCCTCTTACCTTGACTAACGACACCCCCAATCTAGCTGATGCTGACGCTGTGCCAATTGAGATTTTCCTCCATATCTGTAAATGTTTTCCTACGTACTACAAGTACTTACCCCGCTGATAACTTACTTCCACCTTGATGACGAAAAACAAAAGCTCCTCGAGCCCCCCCAACTTGTATGAATTGATACCATGCGTCTACAGGACAGATCCTTATCCCAATACCGTTGAATAATATGATGGTGCCCTTACCTGTTTGATCTATCTTGGGGTGACTCAAAAAGATCTTTAGTGACTTACCTGCCAATGTGACATGCTATACTGCCAACCCATCCCTTTTCCTGCCGCCCAAGAGTTCTGAAATACAAAAGGCTCCAAGGAATACCCACACCATGCAAAGGTGAAACAACTTAATTTCAAATGTAGAGTAGCAAACGATGCAATCCGTCAACTGAACCCAGTAACCTTTACATGTTGATAGATTATATCCGCAAAACTCTTTTTTGAAACTCCAGAGCCCAACCAGTCAAAATTATTTTTCTCAATTCACCTGCATTTGGTATATCCCCAAGACATCTTACACCATTAAAACTGATACCTGATAACTTCCTGTCTATTGTGGTAGCCGATATCTGATTTTTAATGTTCCTCATGATAAACCTGACCGCATCCTGATGACGCCTCTGCAAACCTTTTGTGCTAAATGGTCTAAAACGCGCTCCACTTCCCCAAAAACTCATCTTAGGCTCTTCTATAAGTGACTCTGGTACTTGGAGCAATAGAATTTTCCCCCAGTTCTCAGATTCTCATTGTGCCATATCCCAAAACTCCTGGGGTACCAATGTCTTCTGAAGACCCTCTCCAGGCGCTAAACCACTGAATTTCTGCCACTGTAAATGAGATAAAGCGTCTGCAATGTTATTTTCCTTGCCTGGCACATGCTGGGCTTGAAAAACAATATCATGCATCAGACAACTTAGCATGAACCTCTGTAGTAATTTAATCAGCCTTTTGTTGCTGGCTTTTTGACCATTAACCAGGTCAACTACAAGGTTGCTATCAATGTGAAACAGCACTGACTTGTTAGCTAAAGGCTCACCCTAAACTGCCAGGGCAATTAATAGTGGAAAAAAGGCAATGATGTGTCCCTCAGACATCCAGTGAGTGGGCCACCTTTTGGCACACCACTTGCCACCCCAGGAGATAACAAAACCTACAGAGCTTTCCGCATCTGAGTAAATCCAGACTTGCCAATGAAAAACGCTCACCAATGACCACATTGATACCCCATTGAAGCCTTTCAAGAAGATGACCATACTTCAAGATCTGCCTTGATGTCCAAAGCAAGCCTGATCCTGTGATGTGGAGGATAAGCACCAGCTAAACGAAAACCTAGTCTGCGGCAAAAGGCTCTCTCTGCCCTCACATGACAAGCAAAATTCAGTTGCCCTAAAAGCCTCTTTAATTGCCTTACTTGCATCTTAGATGCTGCCAAAGCTTGCTGTAATAGAGTCAACAGCTCTTGGACTTGAACCACCAGTAGCCTTTCTTCCATTTTGACTGTGTCTAGTTGTATGCCCATAAAAAGCAATTGTGTACTGGGACCCTCATTTTCTCAGGGGCCAAGGGAACACCTAAGTCTTCTGCTACAAACTGCAACCTTTGAAATGCTGTTTTACACTCTTCTGTGTCTGCTCTTCTTTTAAATACGAAGTCGTCCATGTAGTGAGTTACTCCTTCATGACCTGAATGCATTGTGAAGCACCACTGTAAGAAAGAACTAAACAATTGAAATACCCTGCAAGACATTGCACAGCCCATAGGTAAAACCTTGTCAATATAGAACTTGTCCTGAAAAGAAATCCCCAACAAAGAGAAATCCAATGGATGAACCGGAAGCAGCGTAAAGGCAGATTTCATGTCACACTTTGCTAACTGCGCACCACTACCCACCTGGCGAATCAAAGCCATGGCCAAATCCAATGAGGCAAACTGCACAGCAGTGTCTTCTTTTGCAATGAAAACGTTTATTGAATCACCCTCGGACCAAGACAAATGGTGAATCAGCCTAAACTCACTCAGAGTTTTCTTAGGTACAACTCCAACAGGAGAAACCATAAGATCCTGCAAAGGCCATATGCATAAAGTACGTGCCATCCTACCTTATTTAACTTCTTTGTCCAACTTCTGTGTCACCACCTTGGAATGTTGTCTGGCAGATAGCAAATTTTGAGCAAAATGTCTTACCTTTGGGCCTTGGTAACTGAGATGAAAACCTAACTCAACACCCCAGCATAGAGTCGCTACTGCTTCTCTCTGAGGGTAAAACAACAACCATTCTTTTAACTTCTCCAGCTCAATGGGAGTAAAAACCCTTATTGCCAAGACTGCTGAAGTCCCTATCCCTCTCTGTAACCGCTGGACCTCATTGATACTGTTCCCCAAAGCATTGCAGGACCGCATGCTTCCCTCCGCACTAGGAGCATTAATGCTTATATTTACACATAGCTCTATTGCAGAAAGCCCTATTGAAAGTCCAGGAGGCCTTAGTTGTATTGACCTGTCCTCTGTTCCATTGCCCCACCCCTCCCGGGGTGGGCTTGCCTCGAAAAGGCTGATAAGGCACTGCTAAACTGCTGGCTGTGTGCATCGTGGGTGGGGATCTCTGTGGGTACATCCATTGTACCCACGACTCATTATCCACCTTGCCCATCGCTTATCGGGTCTCAAACCATCCTAGCCCTGAAATGCTCGTCATAGTGGATTCATGCGTATCCCCAAATTTTGCACGGGCCACCACTTGCTTGGAAAACTTCTCACAATAGACACTCGCAAATATAAAGAACCCAGAGTTTCTTGTGTCAATATTAGTGGGAACCCTCAATCTTCGCACTAGTTCCCAGGCCTCCCTAGACCCTTCTTTTGCCTGTAGCTCTCTTTGTACTAGCTTAAATATATCTACAAACTACTCTTTCCAGATTTTCTCTTCCATTAGAAAGATGGGCCCCAATGGCATTGATACTCCAATGTAAGATAGCCTTTAGTAGACTGTGGAAATTTCTTTATCCTCTTTTACCTTCTCAGCGTCATTATCCTTGCTTGAGGACCCCCTCTCTCTTGTATTATTGCTACCTTTTTTCTCCTGCGGTGGGACCCTACCTTTCTCACCTTTTATCTCTTTTTGTGTTGAGTTATCCAAAACAATGTCACTCTTTTCTGTTTCTTCATCCCCGACTACATTGTCCATACTAACCCCTTTATCAACTCCCATGGGCCCCACCCCTATATCAGGCATTGAAGCCTGTAACCTGTGGTAAAAACCTCAACCTTTCCACCAATTTAATCCACCTGTTCGTAGTCTGTGCTTCTGCCTTTTCATGGCCTATTGATCCCGTCCAGTCTGCACCTGCGCAGCTGCTCTTCCCCATCAATTTTTCATTTGACTGTTCCTTCCTGTGGCATGACACTAGCAGAAAAGGGATCAGTTTCTCCCACTCACCCAACTTCCCCGAGTGGCCTTTTACCTGGTCCTGCCAATATGGAATTTCACCCTCTTCCAATTCCTCATTCTCCTCTACATAATCTAATTCACACTCCATGACCATATCATCCATGCCTTCCCTCATGCCTGATCTCTCCCCATCTCCTTCTCCACAATTATAATTCCACCAGTCAACAATGCGCAAAGGCGTTGATTGTGAAGAAGGAGACGCAATCCTCTTAGTCAGGGAGGTTGCCTCAGACCTCTCCCGCCTTTCTTGCCGGGTTATAGAGGTCGTTCTTGTGGGATGGGTAGTCCTGGGTCCTATCTTCCTTTCCACTTTCTGGTTTCTCGTGTAATCAAATTCCTCATTACTGACCCAGACCCATCTGCCTAATTTACACCTTGCTGCTCATTCTGATGGTTCACTCTTAATATGCACTGACACCACTGTTGACAGAGACAGTCCTTTATCCCTCTGTTTATCCCCAAAGTCAGTGTGGATTTGTTGGGCAGACACTGGTTTGTCAATGGGAGCTTTTGTTTCTTTAATTATTGTGCTAACTGCCTTGTTGCAGGCAAAATTGCTGGCTGTAAATCTTTCTCCCGTTTTTATAAAGAATGCTGTATCCTCACCAAATTGTGCTTTATTGTGCACCACAGCGTGGCTATCCCATGACTGTAGTCCTATTTCCCTGTTGTTGGTTGTGATGTAGCATGTCCTCGCATTTGTAACAGCGCACAAGCACACTGTTGCCACCTGTATTTCAGTCCCCGCCTCTGCACCCCGCAAAGGAGGGGCTGAGGCCGCTCTTACTAATTTAAAGGCTGCCTGCGATGGCCTTCTCATCACGCTCAGGGACCTCTTTTCTGCTGACGTGCACATTCTGGCTGTGCCCTGCCCTCGTGTTCCTGGATTCTTCGAGTCTTCGCACCCAATAAGTATAGCAGCCGCCTTAACCTCCTGGTGAACAGCTCCATGCGCTAAGTGTGTAACTTCTCCAGTTACGCTAATGTCCTTCATCTGTTCTGAATGCTTAACCTTCACTCTTACCTTGGCCCGCGGCGGTGAGCACGCTAGTACCGCCGCGGCTACAACCCTCGCTGCATAACACTTTGGCCTAGTCAAACCTACCCTTGCCTGCAATAGCGCATCAGGCTGTAGATAGGCCTAAAAAAAATAGGCCGATCTGCCCCCAAAGGGTGTAGACCTGCCCAACAGTCCCTTGTCCCCTTTGGGGGGAGTGACGCACATTCTGGTGTCTTTATGGATTCTGCCCCAAGGGCATCTGCATAGATTATATTGCCCCCTTTGGGGGGCAACCCTTGCTCAAGGGGCCAACCCCCCACACAAAGCACACACACATACACACACACATGATACCTAGCACTAAGTGGATTGTGCCCCCCTTGGGGGAAGATGGGCCTAAAACAAATAGGCCAACCTGCCACAAGGGGGGCAGAACTGCCCAGTAGTGCTTTTGCCCCCTGGGGGTTGACCCTTGCCCAAGGGGACGCCCCAACACAAAAAACAAGAGAAAGGAAGGAAAAAAACATCCCTGGCGTCTCTTTGGTTTCTGTCCCCCCCGAGGGCAGAAGGGCCTAAAAAAAATAGGCCAATCTGCCCTCAAGGGGGCAGAAATGGCATAGAATATATTGCCCCCTTAAAATAAAAGGCCGATCGAAACAGAGATAAGTATATTGCCCCCCCAAGGGGAGCGACCCTGGCCCAAAGGGTTGCTCCCCCACACCATATACACACACACACAAACAAATTCCCTGGTGTCTAGTGGGCATTCCTGCTGCCCGATCGCATTGCGATCGAGCAGCAGGAATGTTGAAAGAGACATAGAGGGAAAGGAAAACCCTTTCCTTTCTCCGATGCCCCTTTTTTTGTAATCCCCCCATGCCCGGAGGAAAAACTTACCTCCTTCTTTGACGCGCTGGAAGCAAATGGCTTCCAGAGCGTCTGGCACCCTCTGATGATGTCAGGGCCGGTCCCAGGACGTAATGGTTACGTCCATGATGCCTCAGCACCGCAGCCACGGACGTAACCATTACGTCTACGGCAGGGAAGAGGTTAAATGGCAAAGTTGAACTGACAGTAAAAACACTGTCATTCCAGTTTGCAGTTGCAGGCTCAGAGCCATTTTTTTTTTGTCCCACAAATGGTAGCACAATTAGTGCTGCAGCCCTCAGTGGACACCCTGCCTTGCATGCCAATTGGGTGTACCCAAACCAACAAATACTGTGCATGGGATCAAAACACTGGCACTGAGATCTGGTTAGCAGGCCTCAGTGCACTCCCAGAGTTCAAAACAACAGCTGCATCAGTCCAAAAAATGTGGGAATGAACATGCAAAAAGAGGCATTTTCTTACAGTGGGTACAGCCCCCCCACCCCGGCCAGACTGTCAGGGGGATGTCACACCTCCTCCCAGCCAAGACCAGATTCCTCCCTTGCCTGGGAGCCATTCATACCTCCCAGCAGGCTGCTAGGTGTCAGTTGAGGATTAACTCCGGAAAGATTACTAGTGGCTTTAGGCAGAAAAATGAAAACTTTGTAAAACTATACAAAAAAGTGATGGGTGGAATGTTTTGAATTAATCTCAGCCAATGGTAATCACTCGGGCCACATTCCCAGTCCATTGTTATTTTTCGCACCATGCCACCTCAGTTTGGACCCAGCCATGTGCAAATCAGTCTTGACTCTCCTTTCTATAAAACTGTTCTTAAATTTCTATAGACTCCCTCATCATATGCAACCTGAACTACGGGAACACTCTCTATGCCGGGATCAACAAAAAACTTAACAGAAGGCTGCAGACCAGAACTTAGTGGCTAGAATCACTCACAACCTCCCACATCTCACTCACATCACACCATACTACGCCTGAAGGAGTTCCGCTGGCTACCAATTCACGAATGAGCACAATTCAAACTCCTCAACCTCTCTTTCAAGGTACTACATAGCACTGGACCAGCATACCTCAACAATTGCATCTGCTTTCAGAAAGCTTCCCGACACGTATGGACTCCTCCTTGCACAACTCCAACACAGCTCAGAAAACCAGATCCTGCGTTTGAGCCTTCTCCTACATTGCTCCCAAAGCGTGGAATGACCTGCCACTACTCATAAGAACCTCCTCCTCACTTCTTGAATTCCGAAAGAAACTCAAGACCTGGCTTTTCAAGTAGTCCCTCTAGGCCCTAGGTTTGGCTAGACTCACAGCTGTTCAGTGGCAGGATACCCTTAAGGATGATAACCGCACTTTACAAATCTGCATAACATAGCATAGCTGAGCTACCTCTCAGTCCACCCCCTGGTCAGGCATCAGTCACCTGAGGTGTTCCTCATGTGACAATGCTTCATAACCAAACAGTAAGAACCATAACTCAAATTTATTTTAAAATTGTCACCAGTCCTATGTTTAGTGCCTGAGGGTATCCCCTAAAACCTAGTCATCAAAGTTGTGAGTTGAAATGAGTTGTTACGTATAAAGAGCAACAAATGTCCTGAGGTATCTTAGCGTTGAAGTGAATAACAAAACAAGAAAAGATAGGAGAAAATCAATGAAATAGATGAATTTTCAGAGTTCTCCTAAACATAGAATGATCCTCTTTTATGGACAGGCCAAGACAAGTGCATTCCAAATAAAGGAAGCAAAAAACCAGAAGGAACATCCCCTTCTATCCCTCACTCGCTAAATCAGGAGACTTTTGGCAAGAGGGAAGGGCAAAAATGAATGGATCTTTTCACTCAAAAGTTAACACAAAAGCGGTATTGGACCTGTTTAATAATAGGCTCGATGAGCAAAGCAGAGCACCTTATAATGGATCCTTCCAGAATCTGATAACCTGTGGAGCATTGGGTCTAAGTTTGACTTATTTAAAAGGTGTTTGAAGGCCCCTTTCTTCCATCTACTAAGAAGAGTGCTAGATAAAAATGTGTTAAGGATGAATGTTGGAAAATGGGTTATTGGTAAGGGCAGGTAGGTACCTACACTTATCAATAGGCCACTAGCCTCCACTTAGGTCCCTCTATGGAGCTTTTTTTCAAACGTTCTCCAAGCTTCTCCAAACTTCTGGGTCTTCTTCCAGATGTTCTTTTAAGGTTTTTTTGGGGTCCACAGCTCACCCCAAGGGTCCAGAAGCTCTGAGATGATCCTTGGGGGTGTGCACTACAACTCCCAGAATGCACCTGGCGCAAACTCCTTTTTGGCCACTGGGCAGTGGTCAGCTGGTTGATTTCTTCAGGAGTTGGTGCAGGGGACTCTGGTTAGCAATTTTTCATCTGTAGCAAACAGAGAGTCCCTCGTTGAACCAGTTGAAGCCAGGCAAAGTCCTTCTTGTGGTGAAGCCTAAGTGTGCAGCTGGTGCAGTCCTTCTGAGTGCAGGTTCCAGGTGCAGGCCAGGGGTCCAGCAGGGCAGTCTTTCTTCTCCTTTGTTTCTTCCTTGTTGGAATCTGATGGGGATCTGGTAGGGAACTGAGGTGTGGGTGCAGGTATGGCAGTGGTATCCTTGCTCCTGGGTGAAAAACAGCGGGGTCCTGATTCTCCAGTTAGGCGCAGTGTCCTTCCCCCTGTGATGACCACTTCCTGGGAAGTGTGGCAAAAATCAATCCCAGGAAGCAACATTCTTCATGGCTAAAAATGATTTTTGGAGGTTACATCTGGCTGAGCCCACCCACTGGTGTAGCTAAAAATCATAAACACACCTCTCTCCTGCCCTCTCCTAATCTAATCAAGGGGGCACCTAGTTGTCTGGGGTTGCAGGATGTGGGGGTGTTGCTGGGTTGCTCCAAATGTCCTTCCCTGCTTTTGAAGAACAGTTTGGCAGCCCTCCCCCTTCCTGCCTCACCATCTGCTGAGGGGAGATTCCCTCCCACAGGCTCTCTTTGTGTGAAGCCAGGCCACTTCACACCTCATCAAGGCCTGGCCAGGCTGCCAGAGGCTGGCCAATCAGGGCACAGGAGCAAAAACAATGCAGGGCTGAAATTGGCAACTTTTCAGGTAAAGTTTAACTTTACCTGACAAGTTATATTAAATCCAACAACTGGAAGTTGTGGAATTTTTTATAACAATTACTTTGATACCAAACTCTTTGTATCTGTCATTTAAGGGGACTTTAAAAATTAAAATAAAGTCTCCCCATTCTAGCCTATGAAGGCCATTCACTACAATGAGGGAAAAACGAATTGGGCTGTTTTTAACTCACCAGGGCTTATAAAACGACTTTTATAAGGTCCCTGCTTATAGTTACATGGCACCCAGCCCTAGGGGCACATAGAGCACACCTTAGGGGTGACTTATATGTAAAAATAAGGTAGTTTAAGACTTTGGAACTACCTTTAATTCCAAAGTCGAATTTGCATATAACTTTAATTTAAAAGCAGCCAGCAAGGCAGGCCTGCCTTTAAAATGACACTGGACACCTCAGCAGGTGCACTACCTATGCTGTGGTCCCTAAACCTACATGCCTTACCATATACTAGGGACTTAAGGTAGGTTGACCTAGCCAGTTATAATTAGCCTAATTTGCATATTGATTTTACACAGAGCACAGGCCCTGGGACTGGTTAGCAGTACCCAGTGCACCATCAGAGTCAGGAAAACACCAGCAAAAAGTGGAAAATGGAGGCAAAAAGTTAGGGGGCCTCTGCAATCAGCCCTGTTTTCTCACAATGAGGATACAAGCTGGTGAACAGCCTCAGATAAATAGTCCTGACTGAACATGCATTCATTACAGAGCCCAACTTCAGGGAAGTAATCAATGAGGAAACCTTCTCTTATTCTCTTAATCATTGGGAGAGCAGCGAAAGGAACGACAAAAAAGTTCAGAAGCCCATATTATTGCTGCATGAGACAGGGTTATACCGCATCAGGACAACACAATCATGTATGGCCTTAATCTTCTCATAGCAAAAAAGAGGCCAAACTGGCACAAACAATTTGGGAGGGAGAATGGTCGTTTTGACACAGGGCAGATTACAGACCGCCTGGAAAACATTCCTTGAAGAGTTAGAGGCATGAAAAGTAGAATCTGAGAGACAATTTGTAATGTATAAGTAGTTGACATTTATGTGGTGCTTTCAAGGCCGGATGTGTTTGTACGTACAACTTTGTGTTTTTATAAATACAAAAGTGTATATTTTGTACAAACAAATGTGGAGAGGATTCAGCCCTCGTTCTATTCCTGTGATCTCAACCTGATCGTGTTAAGCACCCTCGAGCCTGTCTTATTTTCTAAAGAATGATACTTTTTTGGGGGGCGCAGCCACACCAGTGACCAAGATGGCCACCTGGAGGTGAAGCTCTGGTGACTACGGCCCCATTACCACAGGGGTCATGATTAGTTTTGCATCTAACTCCATCTGGATGATGGGAGTGAACCCATGAGGACAGGGTGATGCGGACTATGGCCTTGGATCCCGTCGAAATTGCCCGCTGCTCCCAGATCCTGAGAGAGGCCTCACACAGTCTGGCACCACCTCAGAAGCCCCACGGCGACTGGGGCCATGGATGAGCATAAGACTACCAAGTCTGGCTGGCGCTGCGGGCCTCTGTCCTTACCTCCAACAGGGCGGACAATTCTTTCTGGGAATCTGCACGAACCTTTGCTCCCTCCCAGCTGCATCTGATTGTGTCTCCAATGGACCACACCCACAAAACTATGCTTTGGCCGTAAGTCACTTCTCAACATCACAGCCTCTGATGCCGCATTGAGAATTCCTGGTGAGTGTGCCACTGCTACCCCACTACGGGAGCACGATCCATTGCAGTGCGGGGGTGGCTGTTCCGCAGTCCTCCTTAATCGTACATGGCTGCGCCTATTAACCGTCTGCGCAGCCGGCAGGGCCTCCACCAACCCTTCTTCCATTACTCGCCTGCCTCTGGTGCCTCAATCCCACTGCTGTGGGACCCTACAGTGCTGTGTTTAGGCCTCCACTGCCTACAAACACAGAGGGATCACCCCTCCTGTATTGCAGAAGTGGCCTCCAGTGCCGTCTAGCCCTCTTCATGCGCAAGAAAATACCACCAAATACCACAAGCTGACCTGGCTCATCAGCAGCGACGAGGGCGCCAGTCATACCTGGTGCTCACTTGGAAGGCACGATTCATCATACCTGGCCTCCGGCACTGTCAACCACTTTATTGTGGTGACAACACCGAGACGAAGTGACGGATAGTGGGCAACACACATCGCCTCTGCCCCAGTAAAGCATCTACTTGAACCGTCTCCCGCTCAGGTGGGGTGCTCCAGTCCCCTTACCCCCCATACTTACCTGTGAGTGGTGAAGCACGTGGCAGTGGCACAGTGCCTCCCACGGACATAGAGGACTTCACCCTCTTGGACCTCCTGGAGAAAACAACAGTGGACTAGTCTTCTCCGCTGAAACGTGGACTATATCCTCAGTGTATAACTATCACTGACGGCCCTACTTTAGTCTGGGCACATTGAACAGCCACTTCCACACCTGGCTACTGCTGTGCTATTTGTGCTGCCTCATCGCCTGCTAGCAACATCCTCAAATCTGATTACAGATCTCGATCATGGGTCCTGGAGACCCAAAGC
The DNA here is from genome assembly GCF_031143425.1 of Pleurodeles waltl. NCBI lineage: Eukaryota > Metazoa > Chordata > Amphibia > Caudata > Salamandridae > Pleurodeles > Pleurodeles waltl. The sequence continues at coordinate 211,237,574 of NC_090439.1, forward strand.
AATGCAAATTGTTCTTAGAGCAATCCAAAGCCACCCGGCGTCAAGGCTTACACTCAGACAGGGATGAAGCCTCTGACATGTGGTCAAGGTTCAATTACTGGTTCCTTTCTGCAAATGACACATAGTGGACTACTGACATGGCACATCTGTCACGTATACTGTCTGTTGGAAATGGCCCTTTTTGCATGGTTATCCCCAAACTTTTTTCCTTCTTCCTCCTATTTTTTTCAGGTCTCTTTGTGCTGGTTTATTGTCTCTGTGCACTTTACCACTGCTAATCAGTGTTAAAGTGCAACTGCTCCCTATAGAAATTGTACTGTTGATTGATTTATCCATGATTGGCATATTTTATTTATTGGTAAGTCCCTAGTAAAGTGCACTAAAGGTGCCCAGGGCCTGTAAATCAAAATCTACTAGTGGGCCTGCAGCACTGGTTGTGCCACCCACATGAGTAGCTCTGTAATCATGTCTCAGACCTGCCACTGCAGTGTCTGTGTGTGCAGTTTTGACTGTAACTTCGACTTGGCAAGTGTACCCACTTGCCAGGCCTAAACCTTCCCTTTTCTTACATGTAAGGCACCCCAAGGGCAGGGTGCAGTGTACGGTTAAGGCAGGACATATAGTAATGTGTTTTATATATTCTGACAGTGAAATATTGCTAAATTCGTTTTTCACTGTTGCAAGGCCTGTTCCTCTCATAGGTTAACATGGGGGCTACCTTTAAATCTGATTAAAGTGTAGATTCCCCTTGGGAGCGGATGGACATGTGGAGTTTGGGGTCTCTGAGCTCACAATTTAAAAATACATCTTTTAGTAAAGTCGATTTTAAGATTGTGCGTTTTGAAAATGCCACTTTTAGAAAGTGAGCATTTTCTTGCTTATACCATTTCTATGACTCTGCCTGTTTGTGGATTCCCTGTCTGGGTCAGTTTGACAGTCGGGCTGTTCACACCTCTCCTCTAGACAGTGACACAAAGGGGGCTGGAGTGTAGCCTGCATATCTTGATTAGCCCTCTGTGCTACAGGGGAGGGGAGGAGTGGTCACTCACACCTGAAAGGACTGTGCCTGCCCTCACACAATGCCGTCTCTGACCCCCTGGTGTGTGTCTGGGGTCTGGCCTGGACAAGGAAGGATCTTGCAAACACTTGAGACTTTGCTTTGAAGTTTGCCAACTTCAAAGGCAGAACTGGGTATAAGAAGAAGACCAAAACTCCAGACTTTTAGAATCTTTCGGGAATCAAGGGGAACCTCTGCCCAGGAGAAGAGCTGAAGGAGGAGTACTGTCCTTTGCTGTGTTGCTTTGATGGACTTGCCTGCAGTTGCTGCTTCTGCCTGAAAAGAGTGCAAAAGGTGAACTTTACTGTACGTCCTGCTTGAGAAAATTCTCCAGGGGCTTGGAGGCCTCCTGTTAGAAGTCTCAGGGACACCAAAGACTTCAGCTTCCTTGACCTGCAGCAGTGGGAACTGTGCGTTTTGTGCTGTTCAAGAGGAGGAACCACCGCGACGCCACCAACAACGCTTCTGGCCTGCACCGTGACCTGCCGACGCCGCACGGAGTCGCATTGCCCCGCTTCGCACCGCGACCCTGGTCTCACCGATGCCATCATCGGATGACTTCACCGAGCCGCTGCTCGCACCGTGACCTGTGGGCCCGCACTCCAGCGTCACCTGCTCACACCGCAGCCTGGGCATCCCGACAACGTCGCTCCTGCTGACACCCGCGCCACTGCCTGCACCGTGGCCTGTGGACACCGCTCGTGAGGAGCACAAAGCAGCATCCCGTCCCACGCCGCAGCCCCGGTCCACCAACGCCAGCACCATCGGCTCCTGTGTCATCACCATGCATCCTTGCCTGCACCGTGGCCTGTGGACACCGCTCGTGAGGATCACGAAGCACCGTCCCGCACCGCTGGCTTGGGCCTACAGACGAAAGCGCTTCCGCAACGACGATGACGGTGCCTGCACCGTGACCTGTGGACACCGCACATAGCACCGCCCCGCTTCACACCACAGCCTGGTCTCACCGATGCCGCTGGACGCCATCACCGAGCCATTGCCTGCACCGTGACCTGTGGGGACCGCTCGTCGCATCGTCCCGCTTCACACCGCAGCCCCGACGCCATCCCCGCCAGCGCACCTGATTTCATCAGCCCGGAGTTCGATCCCCAAGGTGCGTGGCTTCAAGGGCCCGACGACTCTGGAACCAAGTCCGGAACCGACACCAGTGACGCCGCTCTCCGGAGCTCACCGCGAGGATAAGGATGCCCTGCAAATCCAATGTACTGTTTGTGGCTCTTACCGACACCGCAGCTGGCCCGCGACGCCGAGATCAGCCTGAACTTTTGGTTTTGTTGTTCGCGACGCCGTGATATCCCCGGGTGGAGTTATCGACTTCAAGGAACTGTATTGTTAAGTACATCTTGCAGCATTCATATTTTTATTACTGTATGTTGGATTTTTTATTGTATTTGGTCTTGTTTTATATAGATAAATATTGGCTATTTTTCTGAAACTGATGTGGTGTCCTTTTGTAGTGTTTTCACTTATTACTGTGTGTAATGTGCAAATGCTTTACACATTGCTTCTGAGATAAGCCTGACTGCTCGTGCCAAGCTACGAAGGGGGTGAGCCGGGGTTATCTGAGCGGGTATCTCCCTTATCCTGACTAGAGTGAGGGTCCCTACTTGGACAGGGTGCAAACCGACTGCCAGCTAGAGACCCCATTTCTAACACTGTCAGTTCACTGCCTGGTCAGCTTGGTGCTGCAGATACCGTATGGAGTTGGCCGGGACCACAGTTAGTGTTTCCAGAGCGCGGGCCCTACATGATGCATCCTTCATCTTGGAGCTAAACGATTCTATCAATGAGTACTTTATCCTCAATATGAGTTCCGTCTCAACACACATCACCCTATGGGAGACTTTTAAAGCCTATATACACAGAATGGCCATCTCCAAACATGCAGATATACTGCAGGACATACGCTTCCAGCTAGCTTGAATCCAGACTGAGCTGGGAAATATCAATATGTTACATTCCACTACGGGCGAGACACAATCTCGGATAATGCAAGCATATCAACGGAACTGCTGTGCTGATATGCCCTACTATACAACTCTCACACATCATGTGACTTGGCTGAGATCCCAAATTATCTTGCGGAGATCACAGTGGTGTGGATCACTGATGGTCAACAGCACTTCCTAAGCAAACCTATCACCTCTGAAGAAATTATCCAGGCCATAATAGGTCTAAAGCCCCTGGTCTGAATGGTATCACTGGTGTATTCTTTAAAGCACAAAAACACCTATTAGCGCCACATCACCGCGACATATACACTGAGGGGGTCATTACGACCCTAGCGGCCGGCGGTATGTTTGCGGTAACACTGCCAACAGGCTGGCGGTGTTCCGCCAGCAATTATGACTGTGGCGGAAAAGCCACGGCCATACCGCCGGCCCCTCCACTTTGCCGCCAGGATTCCGCCTGGCGGTCATAATCCCCAGGCCAGCGGTGCATGCACCGCTGCCCTGGGGATTATGAGTCCCCGACCGCCATGGAAAGGCCAGCGGTAAGGGGACTTGGGGTGCCCCTGGGGGCCCCTGCACTGCCCGTGCAGGGGCCCCCAGGCATAGCCCCGTTGCGCATTTCACTGCCCGAATTTCGGGCAGTGAAATGCGCGACGGGTGCTACTGCACCCGCTGCACATCAGCATTGCCGCCGGCTCTATTACGAGCCGGCTGCAATGTTGATGTGACATTTCCGCTGGGCCAGCGGACGGTAACACTGTTACCGTCCGCTGGCCCAGCGGAAATGTCATAATAGGGAGACAGAAATACCGCCAGCAATGGCGGTATTCTGTCTCCCGCGGCCTCGGCGGTCTTTTGAAAAGACCGCTGAGGTCGTAATGACCCCATGAGTCTCTTGAGATGGGCACTCTGCCATCCACATTGTGAGAGGCTAGCCTCACGCTCCTACTGAAACCTGGGAAAGACCTCAAGCTCTGCACTTTCTACCTCCCTCTCCCTTCTCAAACTGGATAGTAACATTTTAGCTGGGGTCTTGCCTCTAGACTGTCCCTCTTAATGGAACAAGCATTTCAGACAGGCCTTGTCCCCCACAGGTCCACCTCATTAAATCTGCGTATGATATTTGCAGTGTTATATGGGATCTCTCCTGAGACCCCTGTTGTAGTGGCCCTATCGGATGCCGAAAAGGCATTAAATTCCTTGGAATGGTACTTCCTGAGGGCAACAGTGGCCAAAATGGGCCTCCCCGTGCTTTCATCTTGTCACACATTCACCTGGTACCAACTGTGAAGATGACACTGGAGCTAATGCTGGACCTAGAAAGCCTCTACTTAATCAACAATGTATTGTTTCAGTAACCAACACTTACAGATTTCTTCAAAATCACAACATGAGAGCAGAATAACCAAGTTCTCTGATAACAGTCTATGAAACTCTTGATTAAGAATTTAAAATACTGATTGGAGCCTCTGACACTCCCAAGACAAGATCGGAACATAGATTGGAGTTACTTACACTCCCAAGGTTAAACTTGATACATAGGTAGGAGTTAGAGACACTCCCAAGGTATGCTAGAAAAAAGGCTCTACTCGGAAGAAGGTTGGAGTTACTGGCACTTCCAAGGTTGTACTTAAAACATGGGTTGGAGTTACTGGCACTCCCAAGATTACACTAGATACATAGGTTGAAGTTAGGGACACTCCCAAGGTATGATGGAAACAAGGTTACACTCGGTACGTAGGTCGGAGTTACTGACACTCCCAAGGGTACACTCAGTACGTAGGTTGGAGTTACTCATTTTTCCAAGATTACATTTGGTATATATTTTGGAGTTACTCACACTCTCAAGGTTACACTCAGTAAATAAGTTGCAGTTACTGACACTCCCAAGGTATGCTAGGTACTTAGAATGGAGGTTACAAGATTCATACAGATATCAACCACTTTAAAAAGAAAATTTTTGTTGACACTTGTTTATCAGGGAAACACAGAATTACATCTCTAGCGCTTGTTTCATAACAGTTCAAGCGCCATGATTTTGGGCGGGAGGCCTGGAAGAAGAACCAGCAAGGAGCACTGGAGGAAGATGACAGAGAAAAAACTGGAGACAAGTCTAATATCTTGAAAATGTTGATACTCAGGCCTGCTTACTATTATAGGACGATTAGTGCACACTAACCTGAAGAGAAAGTACTGAGCTGTGCCTAGTACTTGAACTACAATCCAAAGATGACATCAGGCTCGGTGCAAGAAATTCAAGAAGAGGTGGAATCGTAGCTTGTGCAGGAAGACACTAGAAGCGCCTCAGAAGCTAGGATCATAAGGAAGGCTTGAAAGACTAGAGCACTTGATGTTCTGGGTGACTCAGGAGTAAAGGGCAGTAAAGAAGCTTTTGCAGGACTGGAATGCTGGAAGGTCCGGGCCACTCAGGAAGTGAGTGCAAGGATGTTGCTTGCACAGCATGGGGATGAGGCCAAAAGCCAAAGCAGGTTCAGAGGGGGTATTTAAGCTGGAAGACAATAGTGTTCCAGAAAGGAACCTCTCCCATGTGGAAATGTGGAATATTCCATGGACCTGGGAAAGATTACGTGTTACATACAATGGATATGAGGACTTTTAGGTGCATAACAAGTAATAGGCAACAATAAACAAATACAACAGAACCCCAAGTGCATGATGATACAATTCAATGGATCACCGTGGAAGCATGACTATCCTCAATAGAAATGTGATATTTGCTGATGCAAAATAGGCTAAACTTGCATAACAAAAGAACAAGAGGGTCTATGGTTCAGGCATCCTGGGAGGGGAATCATGGAGTGCCCAAGACCGGTAGGTCACAAGGGCCACATGACTTGGAGTACTTGGGGCAGGGAGGCGCCACAAGGGAAAGGTGACATGAGCCAAGCGAGTAAAACCCACCGCACATAGGACATAAGATGGAGTAATGACACGTAATTAATTATGTTTCTTTATTCAAGCACAGTGGCTGAGTGCATGACTGACTCTTAGGCACTTTCCCTGTGGCTAGAGTGACCAGTCAGGGCTACCTTTTATCCCCACTCCTTTTTATTATTGCAATGGACCCCTCTGTTTGAGACTGTTAGACTTGGCATCCTTAAGGTGGTCTTACCCCAGACTTTTTGCCTTTCTCCTCCTGTTTTGCATTGTATCTTTTTGTCAGTCTTAAGACTCTGAACAATTTACCACTGGTAGCCAGTGATAACGTGCATGGGCTTCTCCTCGAAAAATGGTAACATATAGTGTATCCATATTTGGAATATTTAATTTACATGTAAGTCCCTTGTGAATTGGTATACCATATACCCAGGTCCTGTAAAATAAATGTTACTAGTGGGCCTGCAGCACTGATTGTGCCTCCCACTCAAGTAGCCCTGAAAACATGTCTCAGGCCTGCCATTGCAGAGCCTGTGTATGCAGTTTCACTGCCATTTTGACTTGGCATTTAAAACCTCTTGCCAAGCCGTAAACGGCCCTTTTATTACATATAAATCACCCTAAGGTAGGCTCTAGGTAGCCCATAGGATAGGGTGTTATGTAAGTAAAAGGCAGGACATGTACTTGTAAGTACATGTACATGTCCTGGTAATGAAAACCCCCCAAAGTTGTTTTTCATTACTGTGAGGCCTACTCCTCTTATAGGTCAGCATTGGGAGATCCTTAAAATACTTTTATGCCGTAATCCCAGATCAGAAAGGAATAGCTACATCATGTTTCATATCATTGGAATGCTAATGATAAACCCCCTTTTCTGACAAAGTGGCTTTATTATTACTATTTTAGATATGCCACTTTTAGAAAGTGGGCATTTCTCTGCTCTCACTGCTCTGTGTGCCTGACAGCTTGTCTCCAATACACGTCTAAACTCGGCTGGGTGACAGGTACTTTGTTCATTCTCTACAGACATCCAGAACACAGGACAATCAACTGTATCTGCATACTGATTGGTCGTCCTGGCAGGGAGGATGGGAAGGGCTCACATTTACACTACAAAGGGTAGTGGCCTGAGCCCCACACAAAGGGATGATTACCCTTAACTGATAGTCTGGAGCCAGGGCTGGGATGAATGGCGGATCTGTGCACTTCAAGGAGCTGCTTTGAAATTACCCCCACTTCAAAGGTACCTTTTGGTGTAAGTACTGGGGCTCTGACCCTAGCAGATCAGTATACTACTGGGCTTGCAACTAAGCTCTGCCAGAGGAGCTGCTATGTTGCCTAAAGGACTCAAATGGACTGCTTTTCAGCTTGTTGTTCTCCTGCTAGATGCTCTCTGTCTCTGTTGGAGGAGAGCTGGACTCTGCCTTCTGTCAACATGGTCACCTAGGGCTTGTTGACTTGCCCCCTGTTTCTGAAGTCTCAGGGCTATCAAAGACTTCACCTGCCTGCTGTTGCCATGGGAATCTGCCACTCGTGAATTCCAGCAGCCATACTATTGCCGAAGACAAGTGCATGCTGAATCAACTGTGTGCTCTGGAAAAATACTGAGCACTTGGTTTTGTTGTGACAGAACACCTTGTCTCTACAACAGAAGCCGCAACGCTGAGGAAGCCCCATCCAGTGCGGCCCCGCCAGGCTGATTTGACCAAGATCGAGCACTTTGCTTGGTTAGGATTGAGTACCCTGTTTCTACAGCAAATGCATCAGCCCCAAGGAAATCCTTTCCAGCGCGGGCCCACCAGTCTGCCCTGACAACAAGATGCTCTGTCTGCCTATGTGGTCATATCCAACACTGCGTACCGACGTGGCCCCACTGCATCAGAAGAAGGTACTGTAAACAACAAAACCTGTGCTGTCTCTGCAACCAACCCACCCAGTATCACAGGTGGCTGGTTCTATTGCAGTATACCAGTATCCAGGGACCTGCCATAAAAGTATTCACCACAGATTCTTGGACTACTGCTTGTGCACTTCAATGCTAAAGAAAGCCCATTTACCTTTTTCTAGTATTACCATAAGGAACCTAATATAAGCAAATGTGTTTCCCACACTGTGTTTTACCTTTATACCTTTTAATGTTGTAACTCAAAAAATACAAATTGGATTTTTGTTGTTTTGATCTTAATTTGCTCCTATAAATATGCACTATTTTTCTAAACCTGTGTGGAGTATTTTTGTGGTGTCTGCATTGTTTTACTTTGTGTGTGTTGCACATTGTTTACATTAATGGTGAGCACAGTTTAATTTAGGTTGTGTAACTGACTTACCCTGACTAGGACTGTAGTCTACATGGATAGTGTGCATACCTCTTGCAACTAGAGACACAATTTCTAACGACCACTTTCAAGAGAAACACATGCATTGTGGCCTCTGATTCACACATGACCCCCTTTTGTTATCCATGTATGCCGATGGCATATTACTTTTCATCTGCCACCCCGCTGATAATCCTTCACCTCTAGTTCGTGAAATTTTATGATTTGGGGGTCTCTCTGATCTACACAAAACGGGGCTAAACCAGCTCTTCCCGCTCACTGACTGCACACAGTATGTTGCCATAGAATATCCCCGAATTTTTAAGTGCTGACTCCACCAAATACTTGGGCATACTTCCACAAAGGGAGAACGATCCGGTTCTCTGACTCAGTTAAGCCCCACCATCAATAAATTATCTACACAAGTGGAACGTTGGACTAAACTTCCACTCTTTATGGCAGGACATGTGGTGATCATAAAAATGTTCATCCTCCCTCGTATCCCATACCTATTTCTCAATTTTCCAATACCACTGACACAACATTTCTTTACCACACTGCGAAGCCACCTTCTACGGCTCATGTGGGATGGGGGCAAACCACACATTTGATGGGACACACTGATCCTCTATTTTGAATGTGGTGTCTTCAAGTTCCAGACCCCCAACTACATTATCTACCTGCACAATACCAATTTGCATACCACTGGTACCATTCAAAAGCCCAGGTTCCCTTTCTGAATTCAGAGAGGGATCAAACTGGGGACCTCCCACTGTCTACCATATTGCCGAAGGACAGCTACATGGGTCCATCACATATGCAAACTCTCTCAACCACCAGCTATGCATGGCGGACACTCTGCTGTGTGTTGGGAGGAGGCGTCCTCTATTCATCGGTCCTACCCCAGATCAGTGATCCCTGGTTCCTTCTTATATACGAGAAGCTAGTTTAGCGCACCTTACAACCACACAATTTGCACACCATGGGGGACCTCTTCCCATATGGCCATTTACTCACACATGCTGACAACACTTGTTTCCATGATGCCTCATTTATGGATCTTTTAGTCCGTCAATGCCTCCACAATACTTTACTCTACCATTTACCCACATATCCTCTAGCACCAAACGGCTTCACCCCATTGACACTCATTATCTCTGACTCTGACAGAGGACGGTTGACTTCCAGGTTATAAAGAGCATGCGTAGCCCTGAGACCCGAACCTTCCAGGCATACTAGGGAAGCCTGGGAAAGTGATCTGGGACAGCCGCTCTCTGACGAAGGGCCTGATTTAGATTTCGGCGGACGAGTTACTCCGCCACAATGTTGATGTATATTTAGTCCGCAAAAATATAAATCCCATTATTTCTTATGGGATTTATATTTCGGCAGAAGATATATCTGTCACCATTGTCACAGAGTATTCAGTCTGCCAAAATCTAAATCAGGCTCAAAATCCGGGTTTACCCTGTACTCAGACTACATTCATCTCCATCAATCTCACACACACAAACTGCTACATTTCAAATTCCTACACTAAGCCTCTACCACGCCCCAAGATTCTGTGGTAATTGACCCCACCCACTCATCCCAATGCCCTAAATGCAATGCCACCTAACCTGGATATGCCCGCACATAGGGCGCTATTGGGCAAAATATTTTCTCTAGTCTCTGCCATGATAGGAGTCACAATTGAGCCTACCCCACCAGTAACACTGTTAGGTTACGCTCAAGATATCCCCAAGAAAGTCAGTAGATTTACTGCCACATTACTACTTGCCAAACGAGGCCTGGCACTCCATTGGAGCAGCGGACATCACCCACAGACTCTGGCTGGCTGAAGAGCATCATCCATTGTGATAAAGTTAGCGAGAACTATGCACTGCTACAACCCCACGCATCTAGGCCCAAGGATATATGGCAACCACTACAGGATTATTTACTTAATCTGAAATCAGACAATTCAAACTGATCTGCTGCCTCTTTCTACTTATTCATGTACTTTTTCTTATGCCGATATCGACCCACTATGATGCCAGACTCTAAACAGATCTCCAACTGTCGCTGACATTATCTGGATTTTTTTCATAGTCGTGTTATGCCAATGGCTTCTTTGTTATTTTCTTCCAGTTTGCTGATGTATAATATGCAGTGATGTCATATCTTGTACCTATTGACAATAGGTTTTTGTTTGGTGTCGCTCTATGAAAATCTAAAAATAAAGTTTAAAAAAAGAAGGATGATACTTTGTTGTTTATACTTGGAGTTTTTTTTAGTAATATGCGCCACATGGTGCGAGCTTCAAGATATCGGGAGCAAAGACAGAAATGAAACTAAGGGCTCCATTTAGAGATTGGTGGAGGTGAAGCACCACCATAAGCCCGCAGTGTTTCTACTCCGCAAAATGTGCCGTTCACTCAGTCTAGAGTTGGCGGAAAGGCCAGGCTCCACTGGCAGTCTGGTGCGAACACTGACCTGGGGAACCATCTGCCAAGCGCCTGTCAAATGTCAGTGATGGTCATCTCACTCCATTGAGGGTCGGGCTACCATTACTCATCTTGCCTTCCTGAGGCATGGTGGATGCAGGTAGGGACAATGTAGAATGACACTATAAACACAGTGAGAAAGCTCCCTACATGTCAGGCCATGTGTGCTCTGTAGTGATAAAAGAAACCCATTCTTTGAGAGTTTATTACTTCAATTCAAAGACATTTGCTGGGTTGCTGGTTTAAAATGGTGCACACTCAGGAAGACTGCAGTGCTCTGAAGGGGGTGCTCCTGCTACTCACAGCACATAAATCCCAGCCAGAGAGATGTGATCTATAAACAAGGCAGACACTCCTCTTCCTGAGTGGGACATTCGTGATCTGTACCCACCTGGCACATCTGCTGGCTGGCCAATTTCTTAATGACCCTGGTAGGCAGGATCCAGAAGTTTATTGTAAGCAAAGCATTTGAAATAGCAAATGACTCTGGTGGTCATGGTTTATCATCAATATCTGTGCATGATCTGAATTTTCTGTTAAGCTATCCTCTGTATATGATGTAATCATTGTGTAAGAGCAAAGACAGAGCTTGTTACTGTAGCTAAATGGACAGAATAGACAGGACCACTCACTCCTCCCCCTCCTCCCCCCCACACACATACACACCGCAAAAGATATGGCCACCTCAGGGACACAAAATGTTATGTCCCTCATACCACACCTCGTGCTCACACAATAGGCAGAATTGCAACTCAGCTCTGAACTAATGGGCATAACCAGTTCTGATACTGGTTCAGTGGGTGAAGACCATCCCTAGCAGTGAAATACGGTGTAATAACTGGCTTTTTCGAGTAAACGCACAACAACCTGGAAGTGCTGGTGTTGTATGCTTACTTATCCAGTGTTCAGTTGCAATTGATCATAAAATAAGCACATGAATAGCAACCATTTCCAGGAAGAACATTAATCACTGAGTTACGTTGATATTTTTATTGTTGCCTGAAAATAGCTGGTGGCAAGTAACGTCAACAGAAGGTGCTTTAAAAATTATAATACACTTGCAAACACTGTGCCTCCACCCGAAGTCAACACCACGTGCGATGGCACTCGTCGTACTGCTGTTCTATTAAGCCTCTGCGCTACCTTACTACAGAGTCAAAACTTCCACTAGACAGATTTCTGATCTCTTTCCAGAAAGAACATTAATCACGGAGTTATGTTGACATTTTTATTGCTTCCTGAAAATAGCTGATGGCAAGAAACGCCAACAGCAGTTGCTTTTTGAAATTTAATACACTTACAAAAACTGCACCCCTGCCTGGAGTTAACACCCACTGCAATGGCACCTGTTGCACCACCCTAGATTTAGCAGTCTCTTGAGCAGCTTCATTTCATACATTGTTGCATAGAGTTTTCAGCTCACTAGGCTATTTTTTCAAAACTCATGTTGCTGTGCTTAGAACTTCCTGCTTGTGTTATTTTAGTCTGAATTGCTTTTTTAACACTTTCTCTGTTTTTATTTTATTTTGCCGCCTTTTGCAAATAAACTCTACTGGTTATTCTTTTAGGATTTAACAGTTTCAGAAACAGGGCGTCTTACAAAGTAAAGCACTTGTTTGTTAAATTCCAATGAAAAATGAACAACCTTTTTTTCTGTGTCGGTGTCACTGAACCATAGTACCTTGCATGGCTAAAAGAGGTCCCAAGGGACACCTGTGGACAGCCTATGATACTCCACCCTTTCCCTGCTTTGCGAACATTAGAACTGTAAATGTGCCAGGTTTTCTTCAGCCAGCATATTATAAGTGTAAAAGCGTTAACGTAACCATGTTGTTACTGCTTACATTTGATATGCTTTACTTAATGTAGCATTCTCTATGAGTGTTTGCTTTTTCCTGGATGTTGTTACTTATGTTTTTTTCAGCCAGCATATTACTCTTGTCTCCCCTCCCTCATAACCTTAATTTACAGCGTAAATCTTTTCAGAAAATGCATGCTGCGCTTCATTTTTCAGCACAGCGCCTAAAAGTTATTGGGGATGTGTTCAATTCGCGATTGCAGGGTGCAGTACCTTATGTGGCCAAAAGAGGTCCCAAGGAACACTTAGTGACAACCTGTGGTCTGCACCCTTTCCCTGCTTCGTGCACATTAGAACGGTAAATGTTGCATGTTTTGTCAGCCAGCATATTATAAGTGCAAAAGCGTTAACATAACCATGATGTTCCAGCTTACATTTCACATGCTTTACTTAATCTTGCATTCTCTATGAGTGTTTGCTTTTTCCAGGATGTTGTTGCTTAGTTTTTTTTTCTCAGCCAGCATATTACTCTTGTCTTCCCTCACTCATAACCTATTTCCCATTTTCTGGTTCTCCAGCGCCGCAGGTCATACGAATGGCAATAGCGCTATGCAGATATCATCACTCCACTGCATACAAAAAAAACAAAAGTAAAAAAAAAGCCAATTTTCACAACAGGAAGCTCTAACTTCCACAAATGCAAGACCGATTGCATTGCAAATGCATGTTTTTTAATTGCTACTTGTGCCACATGCAAGACTCAGTAGGGACAGATACACAGGGATGAATGGCTCTATTATCATATCTCTCCCCATTGACAAATACACTGCAGTAGTACCTTGTCATGCTATTAATAACTACAAAGGAGTGGTTATGCAAGTTTCCTTTAAAATGTAAATTGGTGAGAAAGTTGCATTGTATTATAATGTCATTTTTGTAGCACTTTTCCAATTCTTGTGAGTCCCAAGGTGCTGTTACATGAATATTTATGACATTAGAATATAAATGTTGTTATTATTTTTTTATTTTGTTAGCACCTTGCACCCTTCATAACATAAGGTACTATTTAAACATAATCTTGAATGAAAAAAGTTATAGCCTGTCATCAGATACTATAAATGATTTTATATAGGAGCAATGGCACAACATGGTAAGAGCACAACTCTGGTCATCACATACAATGTATATGCAACTGATAGGCATTAAACGGATACTAACGTAGTGAAACCTCTGCCCAGACAGAGTAAAGATTTGTAACTATCACAAAATGTGCTGCATTATGTAGCATAATTTGTTTCTTATTGCAGCATTATTTAATCTATGATGCCACATCATTTGGTCCTTCCTGCCTCACAATCACAGTGGCCCTAACAGTAGGCATTAACTGCATATAAAATATAATTGGGAACACCTTAAATGTAAAAATAACTGCAAGAAAAACTAATATTTGGGAAATTCATTGTTATGGGAGTAAAGCTCGGTTGGTTAATATGATTACTTCAGATATCTGTGCATGTAACCGGTTGGTGCCCTGGGGACTAGTAATGTGCGTTTATAAACCTGTGAGGTCCCAGCCTGGGAGTGAAAGCACTGTGAACATTATTGCATGCTGCACACCGTGCATGATAGACTGCCAGAAAATGATTAGAAAAACTCAGGGGGAAATTTACTAACTTTTTTCACCAGGTCTGCGTCACCAAAAAATGATGCAAACCCCGACAAAGTGTTGAGCTGGATTTTACTTACCTTCAATAATCCTGATTTGCATTGGAAAGTTGCCTAACATAACAAAAAGTAGAGCTACACACTACTTTGCAGCAAGACGATGTTCAGTGGGTTGTACACAGACATTCCCATACAACCACTCATGGTTTTTGATGCAAACCCTTATCTACTAAAAAAGGTAGACAGGACTCTGTGCCAAAAATGTACACCTCCTCATGGCAGGCATAAAGTTTCTGAAAAGGTACCCTTCCACTACAAAACCTATGCTTGACATTGTACAAACACCCATGCACTAAAGTGCATGGATCTGTGCATTGGCGCAAGGCAGCCAAAAGTGCACCAGTGCAGAGAAAGACAAAACTGGAAACATATCTTAGTAGATATGGTGCTGTTCCACTCTCTCCTATTGACAAAGAGTAGCAACTTTGCTCGCTGTGCTGCATTGTATCAAAAGTTGTAAATTTGTCTTGTGTTTAAGTGCCTAGCACAAACCTTTCCAGGACTGGAAACAACCCTAGAGTAGCTTTTAAAAAAGAATAACTCATAGACACAAGGCTGTTTAAAATGATTCCCTAAATGAAAGCTTATCTTGACTCCAAAGAAGCCCTTAGATTGGCTCATTAGCTAAGCTTCACCCCCACTCATCTCGTTCTACATGTTTCAATGTACTGAATTACTGAGAGTGTCTCACACGCCTTTGCCACATTCCTCATTTTTTCAATAATTTCATGTTCTGAGTACTCTGTGTCTCACACAGCAAGCTTTTCACATTTGTATGTAGCTGTCACACACACATTGCCTCTAGATTTTGCAAACAGCTCACATTCTTCATTATCTGTTTCTCTCACATCAGGTTTTTTTCATATTTGTAAAACATCTCTCTCCAACACACACACACCCACACACTGCATCTCATTTTGTAAGCATCTCATACACAAGGCTAACCGCATGTGTGTCTCCTGAGGCTCCTCATTTTTGTCTGCTTCTTCAGCTATGCAGTTTGTGAGAACTCGACACTCTTTTCATCCATGTTCACCAATTCTTCCCACGTATTAGACAGGAAAAGCTTTAGGTTTTTTTATTCTGTTGTATATTTTGTGCTGCATTGAGTGTGAGAGAGCGTAGCTTGTATAATCTATATTAACATGAAACATTTATGAATTAATGTGTGATAATGCTGCATAGAAACTGTAATAATGATTTTTCGCTTAAACGTGCACTTGAAATGTGACCACGGGGAGTGGCTGCCAATGTATACGAGAACTAATAGAAATGACTAATGTTGATAAAATGTGATAGAAGAATAAGTTTTATACTAACTATTAATGATTGCGTAATTGAATTTGTGCTGAAATCCTTGCAGGCCTTAAGTTGGCATGAGCCAAAGCTTAGCTGTTTGGCTCTCATATTAAATGTATTTTTCCTATCTTGCAGTGTGCTGACTCGCAAAAGGACATGACCCCTTGTTTTCTTCAAACTAGAAGCTGAATGTAACCATAGTAGATCCGTTCTCATGAAAACCCCGTTGCTTGTAGAAAATATTAGACAAAATGCAACAGTGTAGATTAATGTAATGTACAAGGTCGTTTAAACCAGTGAAGACAATGGAGCTACTGACCAAAAGATGTGTAAAGAATTACAGAAGGATGAAATCATACCGGACGTGCTACCTCCGAAGACGTCAATCATGTGGACCAATAAAAAGCTTGTAAAATAATATGGGGTGAAAGATTAATGACATAATCCATTTTCTAATTGGGTAAAGATAGTGGGGTATAACCAAGGACCAATAACATTTTAGGGGAATGTACTACGAAAAAGGGATAAAAACCCATGTCACGGGGAGCCATTTAGAATTAGGTAGGGAATGCTATTGATTTTATCCAGAAACTTTGTCACTCTGTTTGGTGACTTACTTTGGTTTTACTTAAACCATCCTTTTCTTAGATGCCCATTTTACACTTTACCTCCATATGAGGGAAGTGCCCTTTTTGCCCCGGAGCTGAGTTCTAACTGATGGCGATTTGACTGGTGCCCTGAGGACGAAGACTGAACCTGAGTGCTGACCTAAATCTTGGAGGGTAGCTATGACAATGAAACTGTGATTTGTCTGTTTGCTTTTCCTTTCTAGGTACCAACTGCTTTCTTTTGACAGGGACCATAGTTAGATGTTTTGCAAATTGGTGTTCTAAATTGTTTTGCATGAAGCCCAACATGCTAATGCTAATCAGAGGTTAGGACAGGGGTTCACTACACCGATGCAAATAGACAAACGACTGAATCTATGTTTTGTTGAACTGACGCATTGACGCTGTGTTATGTTCTAATAATTGCGTTCCTCGCGTTGTTTAAG
Source organism: Pleurodeles waltl (assembly GCF_031143425.1). NCBI lineage: Eukaryota > Metazoa > Chordata > Amphibia > Caudata > Salamandridae > Pleurodeles > Pleurodeles waltl. Next base: position 211,254,179 of record NC_090439.1, read on the forward strand.
TCTTATTCGAGTTGCCAAATTATGACAATGTTATTGAGTGTTTTGAGATTAACACACACGCTTTTAGAATAGTAATCAATTAGGGAATAAACGTCATAAAATTCTACTAAACTCGTGTGGTTATTCATGACTGCAAGGTCATGGTAGTGTCTTGAGTTGAATAATGACTTTGACTAAAGTGAAATGCATTGTGATAATAAATATTGATTACATTATTGACGTATTGATTGACATATTGATTAGTTATCTCGTCCTAAGGTGTCTCTCAACTGGGTCAAAAGATTCATTGGCCTAAAACGAGTCCTGATGTGTAATAAATTTTCATAAAGGGACGTGTTATCATTTCTGGTAGCAGAGGATGTTTTGGCCCTTTTGGGCCCTAGGACTGAGAATTATTATTTAAATTGTTTTTCTGAGATAATGCAAATTGGAGATATGATGTGTTTCTAAATTCACCATGACTTTCCTGGGAACTCGGAGCCTGCCTAAGTGAGTTGGGGATGTTCTCGCCGTCTTAGCATGTGTGGTGTAGGATTTGCGCTTGCTCAGCCTATGCATCTTGCAGGTGATTTGTGATGTTTGTGTGTATTTAGGCCAGGTAATGTCGTTTTTAGTAGGAGTGGGCGTACTCCGCAGTATAAGAGTAGGGAAGTCCGCGTACTTCATGCGAGTGTGGTGCTTTGTGCTCAAAATTATCCACATGATTGCTTGTTAATGTACGGACCCGTCGTGGTCTAAGACTCCGGAGTATATTGAAAAGTGTAAGAGACACTTGGGTTTATGTTGTAATTTGTGCGGTTTAATAGGTCAATCGGGCGTGGTTGACAAGTCAAGTTTGAGTCAAAATTGTATGTGTGAAACCTTCAATGGAGATTTGTCAAGTTCTAAAATGCACTAGGACAAACCATTGACAAGTCGAGAGTAGGATTTGTGGGTTGAATTCTGCTTGCGTATGTGGGAACTGAGAAGGAGAGAGTAGCAGCCGAGGCTTCAAGTGAAATTTCTGTAAAGTTCTGAAGCGAATGTGTACCCTTCCTGTAGTAAACCGGCAAATTTGAGTTGTTGTTGTTGTTAAAGATGCTCGCAGTAATTTTGCATTTGTTTGGTGTGAATCTAGTGAAGAGCAGACAAGCCGCAAGACTTTGTCAGCTGCAGTTTGTGAGTGTGACGTCAGTGGTGCCATGCTGAGATAGGTCAATTGCCGAGAGGGGTCGCGCACGGATTGGCTGCCGTCCGTGAGAGGCAATAGGTTGAGAAAGGTGGGTGAAGAGTGTCCTGGGAATTGAAGTCACTTTCTGATTAAACACAAACAAAAGAAAAGACGCAAAGATGAACTTTATCAAGGCTTTTAGGAGCGCTCTGAAAGGAGACACATACATTATGGCGAGTAAAGGGGAGCCTACACCGCCTGAGGGTACTCCAGCTTATATAGTCATGGAGGAAAAGGGAGTTGCGCCTTGCTTATGGATGAAACAATGGCGCAAATTGACAGAGAAGGAGGGATGCTTGGCGTTTCCGGAGCACAGAACGTTCAATACAAGAATTCTAGAGAATTTGAGGTGGATGTTAAGTGTACAAAAGCCACCTCCGAGGCCAGCTCAGTATGAGGCTTTAGCAGTCTGGGATTTAATGTCTATTAAATAAAGACAGCAGAAATTTGAGAGTAGAATGAGAAGGGCAGAAAAGACCTTAGCTGAGGCTAGATGGGACAATGAGAGCAAAATGTGGAGATGGGGAATAGTTGACGGACTAAAATTGTTCCCAGCAATAGCACAGGGAGACGAGACACAGGGAAAGAAAGCCACTTGTAAGACAGATAAAGACTCTAATAAACCAAAAGAGACTAAGAGGTCTTGGATAGAGGAAGACGACTCAGATGACGAAGAGTTTCTTAATCAGTTGTTACATGATCGCCCACCACCTTATGCATGGGACAACAATGCTCCAAGCACAGGGCGGGTCCTGGGAACCAGACGCAGGATAAGGGAGTTACTGATACAGTACAGACGGGTTTGATACAGAATGGTGTCAGTGTACCCACTGCGCCAGACATGCAGATACAGTTGCAACCTCCACCGCAGATACAGAGACCCGATATATACAAAATCGAGGTTAGTGCAGATTGAGCCGACTCCGCAATTGCTGCCCCAGCCGCAGCAACAACTGATTCCGGGGTATAGTCCAGCAGCAGGACCTCCATTAGTACCTGCCCCAGCCTCAGTGAGTCAGGCTCTAGGAGCTACTGCTCTGCGGGGTTTGGGACCAGGCCAGACACCAGCTGCTATATCATTACCAATTACTGTTGGTTCACCGTTGCCATTGTATGCGCAAGGTAAGCCTGGTATGTGTGATCAGGGAGTAATGACCCAAGATGTAATAAGAGCAGGGTCCATAGGAACTCCTCAATTTATGGCTCCGGGGGAGCAGTCAGTTGAAAGACCAAGGTCTTCGTTAGACCTTAGTCCGGTTGGAACACCTTTTGAGGCAATGAGACAGGCAGGGCTAGGTGTGCTAACCCCACAGACAATGAGTACAAATGCTTCACAGTGGTCAATGATGCATGCAGGGAATATTTCGCTGCAAGGTTTTACGGTGCAACAATTGAATGAGTGGTTAGAAAAAACTTACGCTTCACAAAAGACTGCAGTAACTGCAGAGAAGCCAGAAAAGTTAGAAAAAGATGAGTACCTGAATTTTCTGAGACTGGGCATGGAAGCTGCTGAACTAGCGGAGGGGACAATAGGGGTAAACAGATTAGAATTGTACACAGAAGCAGAGTTAAGGTATCTGTGCCCCAAGATTACTAAAGAAGTGGGCAAGGTGCATCAGAGTTTGGCGAACCTGGCAGGAAAATACAATATTGACATTGAGAATACTAAGCATTTGAAAAGAAGTTACAGACTAGACTTCGACTCTAAAGATTTTGATCACATGAGGTCAGCCGGAATAAGGGTACATCTTAAAGAAATACTGCTAAGTGCTCAGACCTGGGGAGCCTTAGAAAAGTGGGAAGGCAGATGGGCAAAGAAAAAAGATAAGGAGAAAAGCGACAGTCCGGGATCGAGTCCGACTAAAGCCTCACCAGACACTGGGACAGTAAAGATACTACCAATGAGAGAAACAGCTGGAGGGGTTCTAGTCCATGTACCGTGGTCCAGGGGAGACATTTTGTCATTTACAAACGATTATCTCAGGTTGAGGGAGAAACCAATAGAATGGTATCAGCAAACAGATAGGTTTGTAAAGCTTGCGAAGTGTCTCTGGGAAGATTTGAATAACTTGTTTGAGATTATTGTCCCACCTGACTTATGGCTTGAGTGCAAGAGAGGTGTAGACTGGCCGACACAGGATCCGGCAAGGGATAAGGCGACCGGAGCACCATCTGAGGAGGTGATGAAGTACTATCATAAAGTGATTGAGTTTTTGAAGCAAAAGGTGTCGCCGAAGGTGACAGATTGGCAGAAAATCAACCGGATCTCGCAGGAGGTTAAAGAATCTATTCATGCTTATTATGAGAGGTTGTTGAAAGCTACAGTGGCACTGAGACTATTGAGCCGAAAGACATGAACCATCTTGTGTTTAGAATCGTTGAAGGACTGAGACCGGAGGTTAGCCAGATGATTAAGAATCATTTGATCTGTTGGCAAGCGAAGCCGACTGATGAGGTGTTGCAGTATGCGAAATACTGTAGTGATGAGATTGAGGTAAAGCAGAGAAAACTGAAGGAGAAAGTGATGGTGATGCAGATAAGGGCAGCGCAGGCAGGTATGCAAGGGAATGGAATCCAGCAGATGGTACAGCAACAACCACAAGGGAATGGCGTGTTTCAGGCGCAACCGAGAGGCCGAGGTCGAGGTTTTGTGAATCGCTGTCCAGACTTGAATACTGTGGTGGTTCAAAATGACATACAAGGGATTAAAAAGATGTCACCATGTCACGCGTGCGGGGGCGTGGGGCATTGGAAGCGGGAATGTCCAAATGCGGTGCATGATGGTGTTGTTCAACAAAGCACTGATGTCGGTACATTTCAAAATGTGAGAGGTCCAAAAATGAGAGGTCAGAATCAGGACTTCCAAAATAACATGGTCCAGATTCAGGGGTTACAGTCCACGCAGCAAATACAAATGCCGGGTGTCCAATCAGCACAAATGCAGCAGGTACAACAGCAGGTTCCCATGGTACCTAGACAGCAAATGCAATTACCCTTAGCTCCAATGGGACAGCAACAGGTGATGCTTCCTAGGCAGGTCACAGGTCAAGTAGTGAGCCAAAATAACACAGTACAGCAGTTCCCATTATGTGGTGAAGATGGAATGAATGATGAATGGTCGGATGAGAGTTCAGACAGTGAAGTGTGCAGGCTTGCAGCATCCCTAGAAGTGGACCAGATGGGACCCTATATAGAGGGAAAGGTGATGGTTCACAAGGTTTCATTCTTGGTTGACACTGGAGCCACACGCTCTACAGTCAGAAGTGCAGAGGTTCAGAAATTGCCACTTTCAGGGCGTACCATAAGAGTGGTAGGAGTAGCAAACCAGTATTTGACAAATCCGATCACAGATCCGGTACAAGTTGAGATTGGCAACTTCCAGGGACTGCATAAGTTTGTAGTCTGCAATTCAAGTCCTGTGTCCCTACTGGGAAGAGACTTACTGTGCAAAACAAAATGTTCAATTACCTGTTCCAACGATGGAATTGAGGTGCAGACAAACAGTGATAATGAAGGATATGATGGTCAGTTTTCAGAGTTAGAGACAGAGACCGCGAATGAAGATTACCCTTTGATAACCTTATTCCCGATGCTTACAGTGACTGACTTACCAGCTGAGTTACAGGGAACAGTGACAGAGAAAGTGTGGAACTTAACAGGAAAAGAAGTGGGGCTGATAAAAGGGGTAGAACCGGTTAAGGTGCAAGTGAAGCCAAATGCAGTGTTTCCCCAGGTGCCACAGTACCACATGGCACAAGATGTCCTTATCCAGGTGTCGCAAATAATTGCAGATTTTGTAAAGCAGGGAGTTCTGAAAGAGGTATTGAGCAGCCCATGTAATTCACCAATAATGGGTCTGAAAAAGCCATGTGGGAAGGTTCGAATTGTGCAGGACTTAAGGAAAATAAATGAGATTGTGGTAAAGTGTTGCCCCATAGTGCCGAACCCGGCAGTGATTATGTTTCAGGTTCCGTGTGATGCAGAATGGTTCACCGTTGTAGACTTGTCACAAGCCTTCTTTTCGGTGCCTCTTCATGAGGACAGCCAATTTCTCTTCAGTTTCAAATTCCTGGACAAGGTGTACAGTTGCTGCGGAATTCCTCAAGGGTTTTCTGAGTCACCATCCATCTTCAATCAGAAATTGAAGAAGGACTTGAAGTCATTATAACTGCCTTTCAGTTCGACTCTGGTGCAGTACATTGATGACTTGCTGATTGCGTCCAGAACAAAAGACGACTGCAAGTATGACACAATTGCCTTACTGAACCATTTGGGAAAGAACGGACATAAAGTGTCTCCAAAGAAGCTGCAGTACTGTCAGAATGAGGTAAAATACTTAGGACACTTGATTGAGAGAGGGTCTAGGAGAATATCAAAGGAAAGGGTGACAGCTATACTACAGATGAACCCACCGACAACAAAGAGAGATGTCAGGGTGTTCTTGGGAATGGTAGGCTACTGTCGCCAGTGGATACCCAACTTTTCAATTATCTCTAAACCACTGATAAAGCTGACAGGCAAGGAAACTAAGGATGACCCATATACCATAACTCTGTGAAGGAAGAGCTTGAGTCATTCATGGAATTGAGGGAGTGCATGTGCAGGGCTCCAGCTTTAGGTATGCCTGATTACACAAAGCCTTTTCTACTGTTTTGTCATTAACGTGATGCTTGTTTTTTGTCTGTCTTGACACAGGTCCATGGAGATGCAAACCGCCCTGTAGCGAATTTTTCAGCTATCTTGGACCCAGTCACAGCAGCCTTACCGGGTTGTTTGCGCGCAGTTGCAGCAGTTGGTCAGAGCCTCACGAAGCGTGAAGGCATAGTGATGGGACATCCCTTAGCAGTAATGGTTCCACATTCAGTTGAAATTCTGTTGACTCAAACTAAAACCCAGAACTTGACAAATGCCCGACTTACCCGATATGAGACAATTATTTTGAGGTCGGAAAATGTCTCCTTAAAGAGATGTACTGTATTGAACCTGGCAACTCTACTTCCTGTTGAAAGTACTGAGATTAATAATGAAGAGGAAGTAGAGCATAATTGTCTTGAGGTAACAGAACTATGTACCAAGCCCCGACCTGACATTCAAGATACGCAGTTAAAAGAAAATGACTGCATTATGTTTGTTGATGGATCCTGTTTGAGAGACTCAGTCGGAATACTGAGAGCCGGTTATGCTGTGTGTACAATCGCTGGTATTATTGAAGCTTCCTGGCTCGAAAGAGTGTATTCCGCACAAGTGGCAGAATTAATTGCCTTTACTAAGGCATGCCACGCAGCTGAAAACCTGAAAGTCACTATTTATACTGACAGCAGATATGGATTTGGCATTGTACATGATTTTGGCCAATTGTGGTCACAGAGAGGTTTTATGGCCTCTTCTGGTTCTCCAGTGAAAAATGGCGTACAGATTAAAGATTTGTTACATGCGATTCAATTACCTCTTGAATTTGCTGTGGTGAAATGCAATGCTCATGTTAAATCACAAGACTTTCTGTCAATGGGAAACGGCTATGCATATCAAGGCGCAAGGTTTTGCACATTGAACTGTACATCGTTCAAGGACCAGTGGGAATTGTTACCGCAAACTGAAAATGAGACATGTTTGAACTTTGCCTTAAGAGTTGTCGATACACTAGATGAGTTGAAATCATTACAGGGCCGTGCAAGCAGGGAAGAGAAACACTCTTGGCAGAGAATGCAATGCGTACAAAGAGCTGACAACTTGTGGGTCTCAGAAGAGGGGAAGCTGGTTGTGCCAAACAGTCTTCTGTCACAATTTGCAAAGCTTTATCATGGACAGGCACATCTTGGGAGAGATGCAATGATCAGGTTATTCAAAATTGACTGGTTTAACCCGAAATTCAGACAAGCCGCAGAGTTTACTTGTCACAGGTGCATCATCTGTCAACAGATGAAGGCAGGAAAAGGGACTGTGGTAACTTTGAGCCACATAGGGAGAGCTGGCAGTCCATTTAGCAGGATTCAAATGGATTTCATTGAGACGCCTGTTTGTGGAGGATTGAGGTACGTGTTGGTGATTGTGTGTGTTTTCAGCCACTGGATTGAAGCTTACTCCACACGTAGGAATGACAATCTCACAGTTGCAAAGCTGTTGCTTAGAGAACTAATACCCAGGTTTGGTTTTCCGGTCTCTTTAGAATCAGATAGGGGCAGACACTTCAACAATGAGGTGATAAAGCTCTTGTGTGTTGCACTAGACATTGAACAGAAGCTGCATTGTAGCTACCGCCCTGAAGCATCAGGACTAGTAGAAAAGATGAATGGTACCTTGAAGTCGAGAATGGCAAAAATGTGCGCAGCTACTAGTATGAAATGGCCAGATGCATTGCCCTTAGTACTGATGCCAATGAGAAATACCCCTGATAAGAAGACAGGACTATCACCCCATGAGATCCTCATGGGCAGAGCTATGAGGCTACGTGCAGTAACCGCAAATGATCTTGTGAATATCACGGATGATATGGTGTTGGACTACTGCAAAGGTTTGGCTGATGTGGTTTGCTCTTTTTCCCACCAGGTGGAAGCCAACACATTGCCACCGATCAGTGATCCAGGTCACCCCCTGCAAACCAGTGACTGGGTGGTTGTCAAGAAGCACAAGAGAAAGTCGAGCTTGGAGCTGCGCTGGAAGGGGCCATACCAAGTAATACTGACAACAACCACTGCTGTGAAATGTGCAGGCGTTCCAAATTGGATACATGCCCGTCACACAAAGAAGGTAACATGTTCGACTGATGAGGAACTTGAAGTTTCCGACTCAGCAATTCCAGAGAAGGAAGTCTCAGGGCCAGAAAATAGCCAAAGGGGAACTGAGACTACAGGAGAGCCCACTGAGAACAGCCTAGTCCCTCAAATAGTAAACAAGTTCGAGAGAGGTGGCAGTGAGCCTATCTCAGTAGAGGCAGCAGGAGAACTAAATCAAGGAGAGGTTCTCCCAGAAGTAGGCGGGTACGGGTTAGAGCTTGAACCTGTTACAGACCCAGAAGAAGAAGAAGGGGAAATAGTAGAGAGAGTCAAAGCACACTGGCATCCCCTGAGCCAGTTGCAGGTCCGTCAAGAGAAAACACCATAGCACAAGAGGAAGGTGCTGTTCAGCATCCTGAAAGGCCAAGCAGGAAGAAGACGCATAAAGGTAATAACTGGCCAGAGAAGCAGGCTGCGAAAGAAAAGGTCGTAGCAGGTGAAACAATAGCGGAAGAAATCGATACAACCCGAGTAGAGGATCTAAGAGAAGGGGAATTGCAAACTGAACCCAGGCTGAAAAGAAAAAGAACCTCAAATAGAAGGTATGCAGGTCCTGAATGGGCATATGCAACAACATCTGAATGGCAACAAGAATTCTTAGCGTTCTGTTTTGATCGAGAAGTACCAGGCCAATACTACGGTACCTGAAATCAATCAGAGAAAGAGACTGTGTTAAAACTGAAATTGAAATTGAAAGCTGGAAAAAAAGCAGAGAAAAGAGACTTATAAATTACCGGATGTGACACTGATAACCTGAATTGACTTTGAAACCCGATTATGACAAGCTGCTAACCTGATTTGACAAAAGGGGTCCTGGAGTGAGTGAAATGCTGTAAATAGACGCAGAGAGAACGAGAGAGAGAGAGAGATTTTGCATCAAGAAGAAATTTTAAAAAAGAACAAGCTTTTATATTGTCCTCAAGTTGATTGTTTGTTTGAGTTATTTTGCTATCTGATTCTTTACAGACCATGGCTCATAATAGAGGTAGTAGCAAGAAGGGTAAAGTGTGTGGTTGGTTAAGTATTATATTAGGTATTGTGTGTGCGATAATAATTGTAGGTGTGATTGTGGGAATGCCGTGGTTGGATAAGAAAGCGACTAACAATGCTTCAAAACCTGAGACTACAACATTAACACAGTGGGAAAAGTTTGAGCAAGATACAAAACACTTGCATGAGGGAACTAATTCAAAAGGGGAACTCTCCAGTAACGTCTTCTATCGCTTGCTGAATGAGTATGTTGAAACCATGGATGCAAGAAATTGTTATGTGTGTACAAAGATTCCTTCATCAGTGCAAGAGGGGGTCACTTATCATAACTTGCCGTTAACATATGGGATAAGCTGTAGTTTGCTACAAACAAGATTCTATAATCAGGAGCATGTGCAATATTTTTACTCAAATTTGGATGTGGTGTTTTCTTTTGTACCAGTGATTGAGTTTCTGAATAAATTAGCTAAGGAGCATAGTATAAAATTAGTTAGAGGTTTCTTTGAACCAACACTTACATTTGGGACAGCTTATGCACACCGCAACAATCTGACTTGCTTATTAACACCTGTAGAAAAAAGCTTCTTAGATCACACTGATGATAGACGCAAAGCATTGAAAGAAAGATTAGAAAAGGGGCTAGAGAAACGCACATATGCAAATGATTATGCTTACACTGCAATAAAGACTCAAGGCAAATTAGCTATAGAGGCATTACATGTAGGAAGGCTTTGTATATATAGGCCAAAATCTGATCATGACACTTTATTTGTGGGAACGAGTGAAGGCAGGCATGTGTTTTTGTTTCAGAGTAAATGGACATTCATGTTAAATGGACAGGATCCAGCGATCCCTGGGATCTATTATATCTGTGGACTTAATGCTTATTACCGTCTCCCTAAGGGATGGTATGGGACATGTTATTTGGGGATAGTTTTCCCAAAGATTTACCAGATTGATGACTTATAGCAAATACCTAAAGCGTCTGAATTACAACATGCTAGACAAAAATGATAAACAGCAGCTGCTGTGGTTGGTGACATATTTGGAGCCATAATTCCTTCAGTAGGGGTTATTCTAAACTCATAAAGATTTGAAAGTTGGTTACTATTGTGGATAACATGCTGACAAATTTTACAGGGGCTATACTCCTGATGGATACTGAACTTGCTGCGGAAAGAGCTATGACTCTTCAAAATCGGCTTGCATTAGACATTCTTCGGAGTCTGCAAGATGCTCAACGAGCGTCATTGTTGCTCGTTTATACCGGACAATAGTAAAAAGATTAGAGGTATGCTTACTAACCTAACTAGAGCTAGTACAGATTTGAAGGTACCTGGAGTGTGGTAGAAAGTGGGAAAAGGAATTGCCAGAGTAGGGAGCTGGTTTAGCAACATTTGGAATGGGGTTCTTGCAAAAATACTAGGGGGTCTATTAATTGTTTTGGTCTGTTTATTAGGTTTATGGGGAGCATGCAAAATTAATGATACAATTAAAAGAAATTGGACAAAGAGAAACAAGAGAAACGAGGAAAGTGAAAGGGAGAAAATGTTCAATGAAATTTGGGAAAGTTCACACAAGGGACAAGATGTTGAAATGCACATTATGCGCAAGGTGAAAAATTAAAAGTGAAAGGTCGAAAGGGAAAGGTTTGTGTGATGACGAACGTCATTAGAGGAGGGACTGAGAGAGCGTAGCTTATATAATCTATAATAACATGACACGTTTCTGAATTAATGTGTGATAATGCTGCATAGAAACTGTAATAATGATTTTTCGCTTAAACGTGCACTTGAAATGTGACCACGGGGAGTGGCCGTCAATGTATACGAGAACTAATAGAAATGACTAATGTTGATGAAATGTGATAGAAGAATACGTTTTATACTAACTATTAATGATTGCGTTATTGAATTTGTGCTGAAATCCTTGTAGGCCTTAAGTTAGCATGAGCCGAAGCTTAGCTGTTTGGCTCTCATATTAAATGTATTTTTCCTATCTTGCAGTGTGCTGACTCGCAAAAGGACACGACCCCTTGTTTTCTTCAAACTAGAAGCTGACTGTAACCATAGTAGATCCTTTCTCATGAAACCCCCGTTGCTTGTAGAAAATATTAGACAAGATGCAAGAATGTAGATTAATGTAATGTACAAGGTCGTTTAAACCGGTGAAGACAATGGAGCTACTGACCAAAAGATGTGTAAAGAATTACAGAAGGATGAAATCATACCGGACGTGCTACCTCCGAAGACGTCAATCATGTGGACCAATAAAAAGCTTGTAAAATAATATGGGGTGAAAGATTAATGACCTAATCCATTTTCTAATTGGGTAAAGATAGTGGGGTATAACCAAGGACCAATAAAGTTTTAGGGGAATGTACTACGAAAAAGGGATAAAAACCCATGTCACGGGTAGCCATTTAGAATTAGGTAGGGAATGCTATTGATTTTATCCAGAAACTTTGTCACTCTGTTTGGTGACTTACTTTGGTTTTACTTAAACCATCCTTTTCTTAGATGCCCATTTTACACTTTACCTCCATATGAGGGAAGTGCCCTTTTTGCCCCGGAGCTGAGTTCTGACTGATGGTGATTTGACTGGTGTTCTGAGGACGAAGACTGAACCTGAGTGCTGACCTAAATCTTGGAGGGTAACTATGACAATGAAACTGTGATTTGTCTGTTTGCTTTTCCTTTCTAGGTACCAACTGCTTACTTTTGACAGGGACCATAGTTAGATGTTTTCCAAATTGGTGTTCTAAATTGTTTTGCATGAAGCCCAACATGCTAATGCTAATCAGAGGTTTGGAAAGGGGTTCACTACACCGATGCAAATAGACAAACGACTGAATCTATGTTTTGTTGAACTGACGCATTGATGACACTCTGCTAAAATTGACTTATGTTGATGCTGTGTTACGTTCTAATAATTGCGTTCCTCGCGTTGTTTAAGTCTTATTCGAGTTGCCGAATTATGACAATGTTATTGAGTGTTTTGGTTTTGAGATTAACACACACGCTTTTAGAATTGTAATCAAATAGGGAATAAACATCATAAAATTCTACGAAACTGGTGTGGTTATTCATGACTGCAAGGTCATAGTAGTGTCTTGAGTTGATTAATGACTTTGACTAAAGTGAAATGCATTGTGATAATAAATATTGATGACATTATTGACGTATTGATTGACATATTGATTAGTTATCTCGTCCTAAGGTGTCTCTCAACTGGGTCAAAAGATTCATTGGCTTAAAACGAGTCCTGGTGTGTGTTAAATTATCATAAAGGGACGCGTTATCAAGTGCATACAGCGTCTGGATCTCTACCTTCAAGCCATAGAAGAGTAAGCAATACACTTCAACCATCTGTGGTAGTATCTTCACCCCCATCCTGTGCAATGCTTAAGCAAATGGCAACAGGATATGTATGTTGAAAGCTTCGTTACCCATGATCACAAAGTTTATCAAGAGGGAGGTTGAGAATAATAATAATTTTCCTGGTTCCACATTGTCCCAGCAGTGCACTTATGGTGGGGTAGGTTTTGATGCAAATGGCCAGGGATTGCCCCCATGGAAAAATGCCTCTGGTAGGAATCCTGTGCATATTTAATGCAGTGGTATTTACAACATACTTTTTTTTTTAAATAGTAATGCTGGGATCAGATGGTAAATCTTATTACTATTTGAGTAGAATGTACATTCAGGACCACATTTAATGGCTGAGTGGTGCTGTCTGCTAGGTCCAGTGAATTGCAAACTGGAGGTCCCATCAAGGTTTTGGTAAAAGTATTGTTTCTAAGTGCTTTCATTCTTTGCAAAGTAGACTGTAAGTCTTTTTTAGAGACCTTGTGTAGCACATGGTTACTAAATGATGAATACAGTTTTTTTCATTGGTGTCCCATTTCCTAACTATTAAATTCCAATTCAATGAGCCTTTCTACAACTAACTCTCCAAGTTTAGCAACAGTAGGCAATCACGGTTTAGTCGAAGTGATAAAAGGATAGCGACTTCCTTACAGCATGATACATTAATCACACCCAATAAACTTTAATGTGAGAGTACAGCTCTTTGAAAAAGACCGAGGGCTTGTAGAGAAAGGTGTTATGGACTGTAAATGACTAAAACCTCGAAAATGTGCCCAGACACACACAATATTGCTTAATACCAGAAAACAAGCCCTTTGCTTTCTCATACTTTTCTAGTATGTACAGACTTTTCAGGCCTAGAACTGGCAAACATACTCTGAACAATGCTTCCAATAGAGAGAGCTTTCTTTACATAGGTTGAGAAGCTACAACAGATTGTTAGATATTCTAGTATCTTCTTTGAGGCTCAGAGAAGCTTCATTTGTCTTTGTGAACTGAAAACTTGGTTAAGGTCAACTACATCTCATAAAAGGCTCAATAAAGTTTTTATAAGCAACATACATAAAGAGATGATAGGGTCAATCGATATAGAGAGAGTAGCAAAATAATTTATCCTCCACACTGAACGGCAAAAGTAAATATTTGGCTTCTCAATCTAAAGTTCAGGTTTTTATTATAATTACAGACAGCAAGAAAGAATCATTTCTGATTACTCCAGTTGATTTTTGAGATTTAGGAATGTTGCTAAGAAGATTTTGTGTTTTCTTCCTCTTTTCCCTCCCTCACTTGTTTGAGTGGTGCGTGAAGATTGAAGGTTCATGTTTTTCACATACTTTTGAATAACTTTGCAGAATGTGATTAACAAAAAAGCATACTTGCAGACTGTGACTACATGCTCACGTGTATCACTATTTCACTTCAGAACTATGGAATATTAAACGTTTATCGAAGCCTGTGACTCGCAGACCACTGGTACTTTTTATAGGGTCAGTAGAACATTCCAAAGGCTGCCCCTGTTGCCACGCCCTCACGACATGTAGTGTCTCCCACACTGAAGTGCCTAGAATGTAGTCCTTGTTCCTATGGTATTGTTGGTTACACATTTAAATGATATTTTAAAATGAATGTATTAGTTAGTTTTAACAAAATATGGGACCTGCATGAAGCTCCTAGGAATGCCTTGTGATCATGTGTGAGTGGTTGCAGCATCCTTGTGCTGTGCTTGTGCCCTCCTCTAACCCAGAAGGGAAAATTACTACCCTGGACCTGCATGCAGTTGGACCCCCAAAACTGATGTTTGTTTAAGATGGGATTTGAAAAGGCACAGCCTCATCTATCAAGAAAGATATCCGAAAATCGCCTGGTTACCAGGTGCAGTGCCTTAGAAAGTCCATTTAGCTGGGCCTTTTACCTGTGGGGTCTCTATGTCATATCCTCCCACAGATGACTCTTGTCCGCTCGAGTAACTGGCAGTATGTGGAGGTCCGACCTTGAGGCGAAACTTGATCAGGCTGGTAAGAATGTGGTGAATTTACTTAGTGAGCTCATGCACAAACAGCCCCTCTCCAGCATTATGGAGTCATTTGGCGCTATTGTCTCTCGTTCTCTTCCTGCAGTATGTTTGGATAGAGCCACACACTCTCTCCGGCCCGACTGTGTTCGGAGAGTGCAGTCTGTCTTGGGCCATTTGTTGCGCCCTGTGCGTATCAGCACTACATGCTGGACTGTGTGCATCCTGGGCTCTGTCCCAGGCACACACCTTGCCCACTCTGTGCTGAGCTTTGTGAGCATCCAAAACACTGTGCTAGGCTGTGTGCTTTCTGCACTTCATATTGGTCAGTATTTGCACCCTGTCTGCAGTGCATTCCAGGCAGTGTGTGCAAACTGCATTCTGTATTAAGCTGTCGTGCATGATGTTTTGGACTGTGTGCATTATGCACTGGACTCTGTGTGCAGTTTTGGCTTTGTGCTGCACACGTCTTGCATTGGATTGAGTTGTGGAGCAGTGCGAGCCTTGACAGAGGCTTTGAGTGCATCCTAAATCGGGTTATGTGTGCATTCTGCACTCTGTTATGGTGTATGTGTGCTCTCAGCATTGGGCTGTGTGTGTATGGTGAGAGTACCCTGTACAGGGCTTTGTGTGCATCCAGCATTTGGTACTAGGCTGTGTGTGTTTCCTGCAGTCTTTTCTAAGCTGTATGTGCATCCTCCACTCTACGTTGGCCTGTGTGTGTATCATACACTCTGTTGTAGGCCGTAGGTGCAGTACACTGCTTGTTGTACTGGGCCATCAGGAGCGTGCCTCAGTCAGTGAGATTCAGATGTGTGAATCTCAAATTTCCCAACTAAAAAAGCAGCAGGCCACAGGGTGATTGGGTGAGTTAACCATTTTCTGGATGGACTCTCCTCTTGAGGGGTCAGTACTGATTTGAATCAGGAGAGTGTAGGAGGCTGGCCTGGTTTGTAGTGGATACCTAAGGTACTTACACCTTATACCAGGTCCAGTTATCCCTTGTTAGTGAAATGTAGTCAGTGTCTAGAAGCCAGGCTCTCTATGGGTAGTGTGGATGAGCAGCCAAGGCCTAACTAGGAGGCATGCAAAGCTCATGCATTACCACTGTAGTCATACAGTACTGACACACATGAAAGAAAATACTCAGTGTTACAAAAACAAAGGTACTTTATTTTGGTGACACAGGTGCCAGAAATACCATAGAGACTATACTCCCTTAGGAGGTAAGTAATACACAAATGATATACACTACTATGCAGAAATAGCTGTAAAAATAGTGAGAAAACAGTGCAATTAGTGAAAATCACAATAGTTAGAAATGGGCCTGGGGGAACACAAACCATATACTAAGAAAGTGGAATGCGAAATTAGTTTTAACACCTAGGCAAGTGTAGTGTGTACAGGGGCGCCTGGAGTATTGGAAAACACCAAAGGTAAGTAATAGAACCCACCCCAGAGCCCAGGAAAGCAGGAGTAAATCACAGTAACTTTCCTAGAACACACAAGAACACGAGAAAGAAGATTATGCAAGAACCAGAAGAGACTGCAAAACACCAATGATGGATTCCTGGACCTGAAGACTTGTGGAAGAAGGGGACCAAGTCCAAGAAGCACTGAAGGGTCCAGGGAGAACAGGAGCCCCTGCTAACCCAGATGATGGTGCAAAAGAAAAACCATTGGTGAAGAACAGTCAGTACTGTACCCAAGATGGATGCGGGTTCCTGGTTGGTGCAGATGATATCCCACGCCGGATGGATGATTGCAGTCTGGTTTGTGTTGCTGGATTCCTCCAACAAGCTTTGGCACATGCAAAGCTCGCAGTTAGCGCAAAATCGCGCTTCCCGGGACCATGAGGGACTTGATGGACTCTACCCAGGTGTGGGAGAGAGAGGGGGCTCTCAACAACTCAGAGAGGCCTCAGAAGACCAGGCATTGTTCACAGGAGTCCTACAGCACAGGGACAAAGAAGGTGCAAAAGGAGGTCCACGCAGCACTACACAAAGGGATCCCACGCTGCCGGAGAACCACGCAGGAGGCTGTGCATCTCAGGAAGGAGGGCTGGGAGGACGGAGCAGCACGGTGCACGAAGAACTTCGTGGAAGGATGCCAACAAGCCTTGGCAACTGCAAAACACAGGGTGCATGGGGGTTGTCTTGCGTGGGGAGACAAGCTCTTACCTCCACCAGAGTTGGACGTCAGGACTGTCGGGACCACTTCAGTCTACCACCCATGAGGCAGGATCCAGGCACTTTGTCAGGAGCCGGTCGTTGCTGCAGAGGGGTGCGTGCTGAAGCAGAGAAGTGACGCCTTCACTTCAAGGGAGATTCCTTTGTTCCTTCGTTCTTCTGGTGCAGGCTGAAGACTGGCTGTCCTCAGAGGATGCACGACCAGGAAGCGGTTGCAGTTGCTGGCAGGAGCTGGAGACACAATATTGCAGAAGTCGTCTTTGTTTCTTTGTTGCAGTTTTAGAGGTCCTGGAGGGTCCAGATGCAATTTCTTTGGTAAGAAGGTGAAGTAAAGGATGCAGAGGATTCCTGCTGGAGTCTTGAAATCCGAATCTGAAGAACCACCCAAGAGAGAGTCCCTAAATAGCCCTGAAAGGGGGATTGGTCACCTAAACAGGTAAGCACCTATCAGAGGAGGGCTCTGATGTCACCTGCTTTCAGATGCTCCCGGAGTGCCCTGCCAACTTGGAATCCAAGATGGCAAAACCCAGCAGGTCCCTCTGGAGGAGCTCTGAGCACCCCCCCTGGGGTGGTGATGGACAGGGGAGTGGTCACTCCCCTTTCCTTTGTCCAGTTTTTGCACCAGTGCAGAGACTGGGGGTCCCTGAACCGGTGTAGACTGGATTATGCAAGGAGGCACCAAATGTGCCCTTCAAAGCATTTCCAGTCTCTTGGTAAGGCTAACCGTCCCAAGCCTGTAACACCTATTTCCAAAGGGAGATGGTGTAACACCCCTCTCCCAAAGGAAATCCTTTGTTCTTCCTTCCTGGGCTTGAGCTGCTGAAGCAACAGGAGGGCAGAAACCTGTCTGAGAGGTGTCCTCTGCTGGGACTGCCTGGAAAACCTCAGAAGGCTGGAATGGCAATACTGGGGGTCCTCTAAGGAGCCCAAAGAGTGCATGAATCATACAACCAATGTTTGCAAAAGCGTTGGGGTATGATTCCAACATGTTTAATACCAAACATGGCCATATTCGGAGTTACCTTTGTGAAGCTAGACATAGGTGGTGACCTAGTGCACTCGTAAAATGGCGTCCCCACAATCACAAAGTCTGGGAAAATGGTCATGAGGGCACCTCTGCTAGTGCAGGGGTGTCCTCACACACGGGTACTTTGCACTCTGCCCTCAGGGCTGGAAAGTCTTCTATAGGGGTGACTTATAAGTGGCCTGGTGCAGTGTAAATGGCAGTGAAAGGGTGCATGCACCTTTTCACACAGGCTGCAATGGCAGTCCCGTGGAAGCCTTTGCATGGGCTCCCTATGGGTGGCAAAAGAAATGCTGCAGCCCATAGGGATCCCCTGAAACCCCAATGCCCTGAGTACCTAGGTACCATATACTAGGGACTTATAAGGGGGCACCAGTATGCCAATTGTGGGTGGAATACTGAATTACCAGTATCCTATAACCATAATTTAAGGGAGAGAACATGACTACTGGGTACCTGATTAGCAGGATCCCAGTAGACAAAGTCAGACACACTGACAAACATGCCAAAAGTGAGGGTAACCCTGCTAGAAAGAGGCGACTTTCCTACAGAGAGCTTCTGGGTATAACTCCTAGTTTGACGGATAGCTACTGCATTGCAAAGTGTCGAAGTACTCTAGTCCCAAGCTCAATGTCCTCCCGTCTGATTTTGAGTTGTGTAGTCTGCAACTTTATGCTGATTATGCTGACCAAATTCAATTTACTGCATCTGGGTAAAACTTTCTCCAATGTCCAAATGGAAGAGGTGCCATTGGAGGGAAGCCTTCTGACCGCCCACTCTATTTATAGTAAACACTACCGTCTCTTGGCAGAGGGATGGTGAAAAAGAAAAATAAGTCCCACAGCATGGGACATAACCTTTGTAAACGTTTAACAGCTAGACGTCATGTTTGATGGAGCCATCCGTCAATTGTTTCCTACATTGGCAAGAACCGCCATGACGGCAGTTCCTGTCAAGTGTATAGTGATGTTTGCAGGTGTAAGAGAACCAATTTCAAAGAATAATCATAATCCTTGTCAGGGAGAACAACAAAAGTCACTAAAATAAATCTGTGCTTAACATTCTGGTATCCTGGCACCCAGGTAGTCAGGCTTAATGTAGAAGCAATGTGTGCAGTATTCAAAAAGTAATGCATTGAAAACCCAAAATAAAAAGGATCCCCAACTGAATTTAGAAAAATTGAGGATATTTTAATAAAGAAGTGATACCAAAGCAAAAGACATCCAATCAGTAGAACCGGAGTTATGAGTTTTTAAACTTCTATGTAAAAATAGAGTGTAGGTATCTAGTTGTCTGGACCAGGTCAAAGTCACAATTTGGGGCCAAATGCAATGTAGTGCAGGCCATATACAGGACCCAGTTCGCCCCCAGCAGTTTTACCTTCTGACTTACATATTGGGTCTGCACAGCGTTGCTTTGCAGAGCTCTGCATCGGTCGACATTAGATCCATTGGAGCCTTCTGTGAGGATCAGCACAGCTGTGTGGGGCTTTGCACTGCTTTGCATCAGAGCCGGCGAAGCCTTCGATGAAGAGCTGTGTGGTCCTGTGAAGCTTTGCTTCTCTTCACGACGGGGGTAGGGAAGCATTCAGTCAGGACCTGCACAGCATTGCCTCTGGACGCTCGAGGAAAGGGTTGGGTACAGCACCCCAAGCTACTCTTCGAAGTGTAATCAGGGCATGGGCCCAACTGCTCCTCAGTCGTCCTGTTAGAAAGACCGTCACCCCTGCATGCCCAGGTTATTTTCTCCACTGTCTTGGAGGGATACACGTGACACAGCAGGAGGTCTATGAACAGTCAGGTGCCACTTGCAGAAAGGCACATTTAGCTTGCTGCAGTAAAAAACATTTCAAGGTTTTTCATTGTCAGGAAACAGGAAGTATAAATTTTCTACTTTTTAAATGCTATGCACTCTGGCCTACGAGTTGTGAGGGCCTTTGTTAGGGGTGACATAAATATTACAAGAAAGATTTAGGCCTGGAGCTAGATTTATTTAGTTCAAGTATGGTAGTTAAAAAACAGCTCACACAGGCTTAAGGTGCAGGCCTGTAGACATACTTTGAAGTGCTACTCCAGTGGGTGACACAACAAGTTCTGTAGACCACTTGTAGCATTAGGTGTTTGTCAGTATTATCATGTTAGGAAGGGAGAGCGCAAGCAGGAGTGAAGTGTGCAGAACCAACAAAAGTGAATTCCACAAAAATAGGTTAGTGACGGCAGAGGTTTGAGGGAATACTAAGCAAAAAATGGTAATTTCCAACAGTTGGTTTGTTGGACATCTCTAAGTTGGGCAGGCATAATGAAGGCAGTAATGTCCTCTGCCACCCTGTCTGCCAAAACGTAATTCAAGCACTGTCTCTGGAGTGGCACAGTGTGTGTAAAACAATGGTTTGGAATGCTACAGTGATGGATTGCCAATAGTCAGACTATTTTGTATTGTTTGTCCCATCATCTTTTGGGTGTTTGCTTCCAGTAATGTACCTTGAAACCTAAGACTGGCTCAACTTTCCAAGCCTACTACTGCCAATATCCATGAATTCTAAAACGTAGTACATTTGCATCTACTTAATAAGTACTTCTGTTGTATTTGCTGCTTTTTTTAGTAAACCAGACGCTATGTATATTTAAGTTCCTAATTAAAAAAATTAACAAGAGAAACCTCTTAGTAGAATATGGCTGACCAGAAAACCTACATAGACATATGAGACCGACTCAGGGCCCCCAGACCCAAATAATATGCCAAGAATGCATTTACTTGGGTAGTGTGACACCACAAACACCCTATCTGAAGCTACGCCCCTGGGTACAGCCTGCACTCTGTCACTGGCAGAATGAGCACAGCTCGAGAGTCACTCTTGCACCTCCTAAGGCTTGCTAAGGCACTCCTGGAAAGAACAGCTAGTTTGTGACTCAAGGATTGAAACTTAAACAGAAGGGGTTCTGGGTACTCGTGCCTCTGCTGCTCAGGAGGATACCTCCTAAAGAGCTGAGGTTGGGGCATTGTATGAACTCTTGAACCATCTGGCTGTCTCCAGTGATGTCACTACACCCGGGTGGCTGGCTTTTGTTGATAGGTGCACTCTTGGGTAGTGGTACGAGTCCTCTATTTTCACCCCCTGTGAACTTTCACTCTTGCAAAATTGTTGTTGCCAGGTCTTTTAGTGTGAAAGATCGTTTCCCACCCCCTTCTCTTTCTTCCTTAGATCTTGCTTGTGATGTGGTATCTTGCCATGTGTCACATGTGTTCTCTTCACCTTGTGTACAGTGGCACCAGGCCACATGTTATCAGTTCTGCTCACTAGGACCTCCTGCCAGCCTCACCCTGTCCATAGGACTGAGCATCTTCTCCCGTCTTGCACCACTCACAGGTCCTATCCTGTTTGTAGGACCGGGCGTCTTCTCGCATGTGCGGCAGCCAATCTGTGGATGGCGGTGCAGGTAGGTTCACTTTCAGGGATCCGGTCTGCAACCTCTTCCATACCTTTCTTCTTTTGGACAAGGCATTCAGGGTGTAACTCAGGGTCGCTGTGGGAGAGAAGAGAGAGCCTTCTGTAGGCAGGTGGTGGCATATAACCACTCAGGGATGTGCGATTCTCCTCATGCCTGTAGTGGGTCTCAGTCTGTAGGCAGTAGGGGGACACTATATGAATAGTCTCTGGCCCACGGTGGGGCGGTGCCGTTGCAGTTGGAGTTAAGGTGTGTATATGTTCTCTTTCTGCATTGGGGCTTCGCTAGGCCTTTCCTTCCTCTGGGTAGTGCTGGTGGTGCTGGCTATGTGCAGCATCTTTCGTGGGCGCATGGCAGGCAAACAGGCTTCTTCTGGCAGGGGCGCACAATGTTCCCTCTCCCCTTTACGAGAGAGAGGCAGTCAGCTTCTCTGCTTGCAAGCAGACAGCCACTTTGGGCCTCGCCACGCCTGGCATCCCTTCTACATGGGTGTGCAGTGCTCCCTTTGCGGAGATGGTAGACGGCTGCTACAGGGCATGCAGCGCTATTAGCATTTTTGTTACAGTACTATTGTGCAGTGCCTTGAGTCTTTTAATCGTGAGCACTTGTGGTTCCCCCAGGAGTGTGTGCTGTTTATGCAGATCTCTGTCTTTGCTGTTGTCCTTATATAAACTTCCTTTGATGAGCTTTGCTCATGGCTGCCTCGGGCAAACATCAGTGGCGTTGCAGCACTCTACTTGCTAGCTTCCTTTCTCCCTTTGTGACAGCTCAGGGTGCAGTGCTGTTTGTGACCTCTAGGTGGCACGGTAGCCACCTCTACTTACGGGCCACGGAAGTCTTTGGCAGTCTCCCTGATGCAGCGGGCACTGACTTTGCACAATTACAGGTTTGCGGGTTAACAGTCGGTGCCAACATTCATGCCCTTTTTGGGGGCTGAGGCAGCCTTGGTGATGCTGCGGGGCTGCGCTACTCCTTCGAGGCGTTGCAGTCTTTTGTCAGAATCCTCCTTTAAACCCCGTGGTGGCAGTCTCACTGCACTCACAGTTCACACGGGGACTGAAGCTACAGGCGAGGACGTGAACCCCCGCACTTGGCCCACTCCAATTAATGTAGTTCCCCATATACATTTAAGACAAATTTACGACAACAAGTGTTTTTGTAATCTCTTGTGGGAATACTGGGCCGCAGTTTTATTACAAGCATAGCCTCTTGCGACAATCTTTGACCTCATCACTCATGGGGTTCAGCCATCAATCACAATGACAAGGCCATAAATTATTATAATGTCATAAATCATTTTGAGTGCCACACATTGCTTTCGTTATGATTGTAAATCGTAATTTGGAGACAGGTCATAAATCACATTTGATATGCCATACATAAATCATTTCTCCAGGATCATAACTTTGCTGCATGACATCATCTCTGCTGTAAATCAATCAAGTCCTTGTCATTTGCTTGTCATAATTCTGACACCTATTGTTGTTGAGGTCGTCCTTCATGCTGCTTTTTGGGGTCATCCATATTCGTTGGTTCTTTTCTCTGATCGTGAGGGGGGTAGCCTCTTACTGCTGTTAGGCTCAACTCGCTACCTTGTCTGTCCATTTTGTGCCCTGCCAACCGGTGGGTCTGGGCCGCGAGTGCCGTGTTCCGCTTACTCCCCCATCGGCCTCCTTACCCTGCCGTAAGGCATCCCAAGGTAAGTAGCCTTTCTCCGGCACACCGCCCACCGGTGTGCCTCCTTTACCAACCAAGGTGCCCCTTTTACCGCTGTCCGCTTGTCCTCTCAGCCCTGCGACAATGCTGTCATTCCGGTGTGGGTGGGTGGGTTTCGCGATCCCGCGCGCTATCCCTCGTGGCCCACAAAGTGATTTCTGCCTGGGCAGCAGAGTCCTTTTAGTCTGCCCTCCAAAATTAGGGCGGGCGGTGTCTCCCCATCCCATTGGGGTTTTTTATTTTTCCTTGTTCTTGCTCCTCAAAGGAGAGGGGCTCCTCCCTCTCCCTTGAGGGGGAATGCCGGATGTCTTTTGTTTGTTTGGCCGCTGAGGCGGCTTTGAAATATCATTTCCGGGTCCCCGGCAGCGGTTAATGCGCCGGCCCTTGATGCCCCCTGCGGGGGCGGTCCTTTGCCATAACCCCCGCACTTGGCCCACTCCAATTAATGTAGTTCCCCATATACATTTAAGACAAATTCACGACAACAAGTGTTTTTGTAATCTCTTGTGGGAATTCTGGGCCGCAGTTTTATTACAAGCATAGCCTCTTGCGACAATCTTTGACCTCATCAATCATGGGGTTCAGCCATCAATCACAATGACAAGGCCATAAATTATTATAATGTCATAAATCATTTTGAGTGCCACATATTGCTTTCATTATGATTGTAAATCGTAATTTGGAGACAGGTCATAAATCACAGTTGATATGCCATACATAAATCATTTCTCCAGGATCATACCTTTGCTGCATGACATCATCTCTGCTATAAATCAATCAAGTCCTTGTCATTTGCTTGTCATAATTCTGACACCTATTGTTGTTGAGGTCGTCCTTCATGCTGCTTTTTGGGGTCATCCATTTTCGTTGTTTCTTTTCTCTGATCGTGAGGGGGGTCCATTTTGTGCCCTGCCAACCGGCGGATCTGGGCCGCGAGTGCTGTGTTCCGCTTACTCCCCCATCGGCCTCCTTACCCTGCCGTAAGGCATCCCAAGGTAAGTAGCCTTTCTCCAGCACACCGCCCACCGGTGTGCCTCCTTTACCAACCAAGGTGCCCCTTTTACCGCCACGCCGCCTGAGGGGCTTACGTCGCCAGGCGGCTCCCCTCTTTCATTCTTTGGGTTTTTCCTTTCAGATTTTCACCAAACCCTTCAGTGTCCCGGCCGTCAGGCCTCCCAAGGAGCACTGATTTTGCTGCACCGTCCTTGTGACAGCCAAGGAGCACTGATTTTGGTGCCCCGTCCTTGTGACAGCCTGCCTGTCACATGTATTCTTCCCTGACGCAATCTGACTGTATTGTGTTTGGCTTCAATTAACATATGCCTCCCGGATCTTTGGGAGTTGGAGTGCTTCCTCTGGGTCTTTCCCCATTGCACCCGCCGCACCCTGTTGCGTCCACACGGGTCTGTGTGTGCCGGCCGGCTCTTCTTCGGCCCTTCCGTGTGTCATTTCGCATCGCCAATATGGTACATGAAAAGAGACAAGGAGGGCGGGGGACACAGACATTTATTATTTAAGTGTGAATTAGCCATCCTGTTTGCCAAACCCAAGTCGCTGCGGTGTCAAGCAACATCCCCCATTCTTCCCCAGGCATGGCCAGGGGTGCGCTTTAATTTGCCCCTCCTGCTAAGGGCCCAGCCCCTGGCAACTAGTGCCTAACTTGTGCCCGTTGTTTCCCGTAGGAGAAAGCCGTAGTGGTCAGCTGTAGGTGCAGCGGATGGTTTTAATGAATTGCAAGGGGCCTAAAAAGGTTTCGGGATTACGCTGACTCTGTATTCTGTGTTTGCACATTGCCGGATACCCCCGGGTAATGGGCTCTGGCGCGTTTTGGTTTTCAATTTGCACAATTGCTCCGGCACGTTTTGGTTTTCAATTTGCACTATTGCCACCATTTAATGGATGACATGCAGAGACATTCATTACTAGCTGCGTTGGTTACGCGTTTTTTTTTTTTTTTGTGGCAGAACTTCCCTACTATGCAAGGTGAAATAATGAACCTGCTGCCTATCTTGTCGCATCAGAGCTGTGCACCATTAATGAATTCACCCTGTTAAAAGTCGCTTGTGTGTATATAGGTATAGTTTTTTTTTTTTTTTTTTGCGAGGTCGAACAACGAACCCGCTGCCTATTGTTAGTTAGTGCATTCGTCATGTAAAATATTTGCTTGCGTTTTTTTTTTTTTTTTTTTGTTGAACTTACCGCATCAATCAAATCGCAAATCGTTAAGAATATTAAATTGTATATGATTTCCTGACCAGGGGCCTTTGCATTGGACCGCGCAGAGAATTATTTCAACCAGAATATCAACATGGTCCCCAGCTAATTCAAAGGCAGCCCTTATCTTGGGGGGGCAGCAACTACTTTCTGCCTAGCGCATTGCAGGTTCCAAACCTGCCATACGGCCAGCACCCTACCAACCCGCAGTGAAGGAGAACTCTCAATTTGCATGCTCCCCTACTAGCAGTAATGCACGTTACTTTACCTGTACTAACGGCACAAATAACCTTAAACATGATTTCGGTTTTACCCTGGGTTTAACTTTATTTTACTACGGTCATACAAATGCATAAATGCCAGCACTTCGAGTTTGGGAGCCCCGGAAGAGGGTGGAGGGGCTGGAGTGATAGAGCACACGATGGATGTGCTGCGGTAGGGATGAGCCGACAGTGTCAACTTACAGAGACCGTGGATGCGGACCATTCACTTCACCAAAACACCTCGTGGAGCAATGACCGCAACTGGGAAACCGGGAATCACGATAGAGCAGAAGCTCCTTCTCCAGGCCCTATTGGCCGCCTGTGGAATTCCCAGAATGTACCCGTAAGGTAATCTGGCCTTTGCTCAACGTTGTGGTTGTATTGTGTGTGTTGCTAAGCAACCAGCGTTGTTAGGCAGACTTTGGGCTCGGTAGAGCCCAATCTACTAAACACAGCCCAAGGGGCTAAACGGCGCTGCCGGAGGATCGACAGCCTCTCGGGCCGCACCATGGAGCGCCGATCATGCGAGTCGTGAGGGAAACGGCCCTACGGTAAGGGGGAGGGGGGCTCACAGCAGGGAAATACTGGAAGGGATATGAGGTCATCCCTTAGTTATCCCCGGCTCCCCCGTGAACGGGCCGGGTGAGGTCTAGGATTGAGCGGGTCGCCCTTTTCGGCTCTTCCATGGCACTACAGATAATAATAGCACCCACTTTCGAAACACAGCGCCACCCCACATATTCTATGCGCTTCTATCGCTCAAGACCCACACAGGCGCAAAGAAGAAAATGATCACCCTACTCATTAAAATAGATGGTATCGCATTCGAGAATAGCCCATGTCCACGTATCGGGGCGGGTATACACCGGACTATTTTCCATGTCTTGTAGAATCGCCACTATACTATGTTTTAGCTCCCAAATGTGCTACTGCGATCCGGCCCCTAAGCACATGCATGCCCGCATTGCCTCCAACAAAAACTGCCTCCTACCTTTAATCAGAGCGGCGGCACAAGCCAGGCACAGCAGCAACACGGCTCTCCTCGCAGTCAGCATCGCGATCCCGCGCGCTGTCCCTCGTGGCCCACCAAGTGATTTCTGCCTGGGCAGCAGAGTCCTTTTAGTCTGCCCTCCAAAATGAGGGCGGGGCGGTGTCTCCCCATCCCATTGGGGGTTTTTATTTTTCCTTGTTCTTGCTCCTCAAAGGAGAGGGGCTCCTCCCTCTCCCTTGAGGGGGAATGCCGGATGTCTTTTGTTTGTTTGGCCGCTGAGGCGGCTTTGAAATATCATTTCCGGGTCCCCAGCAGCGTTAATGCGCCGGCCCCTGATGCCCCCTGTGGGGGAGGTCCTTTGCCAGAACTGTCGGCCGAAGCATTCAAGTCATGCAGGCAAGCTGCCACTTTAACTGTAGGACACAGCAGCCTGGACAGTGCTGCGTGCCGTTTCTGTGTAAACTACTCACCTTACACTAGCGGGATAATTGCAGATGGCCCCCAGGTGGTACTGCAGCGCTATTTTTCACAGACCGCAACAGTCTTTCCTTTGACTGCGGTCACTGGAGACAATGGCGCTGGGTTTCCTTCACCGTGGATACTTCCATTCACCACACCTCTTTGCCAAGACAACAATTTCAGGCCCTGTCCTCTTCTCATTGATTCCAGCGCCTCCACCACAGGCAGGGCCAGAACGCTGCTCTGTGTCTGAAGCGGACTCACCAGGCGACGTAGTCTATAAGCAGGTACAGTTTTATCCCTGAGATTCTCTGCTCTTTTCCGCCCGGTATCAAATCAAATCAAATCATTAACATTTATAAAGCGCGCTACTCACCCGTGCGGGTCTCAAGGCGCTAGGGGAAAGGGGGGGTTACTGCTGCTCGAATAGCCAGGTTTTTAGGAGTCTCCGGAAAGCGGGGTGGTCCTGGGTGGTCCTGAGGCTGGTGGGGAGGGAGTTCCAGGTCTTGGCCGCCAGGAAGGAAAAAGATCTCCCACCCGCCGTGGAGCGGCGGATGCGAGGGACGGCAGCGAGTGCGAGAGCAGAGGAACGGAGTAGGCGGTGGGGACGTAGAAGCTGAGGTGTTGGTTGAGGTATTCCGGTCCCTTGTTGTGGAGGGCTTTGTGTGCGTGGGTGAGAAGTCGAAAGGTGATCCTTTTGCTGACTGGGAGCCAATGCAGGTGTCTCAGGTGTGCGGAGATGTGGCTGTTGCGGGGTACGTCGAGGATGAGGCGTGCCGATCCGTTTTGAATGTGTTGCAGGCGATTTTGGAGTTTGGCTGTGGTCCCGGCGTAGAGGGTGTTGCCGTAGTCCAGGCGGCTCGTGACGAGGGCGTGGGTCACGGTTTTTGACGGCGGGGATCCAGCGGAAGATCTTGCGGAGCATGCGGAGGGTGAGGAAGCAGGCGGAGGACACGGTGTTGACTTGCTTGGTCATGGTGAGAAGAGGGTCCAAGATGAAGCCGAGGTTGCGGGCGTGGTCTGTGGGGGTCGGTGCGGTGCCGAGGGCCGTGGGCCACCAGGAGTCGTCCCAGGCGGACGGGGTGTTGCCGAGGATGAGGACTTCTGTTTTTTCAGAGTTCAGCTTTAGGCGGCTGAGCCTCATCCAATCTGCGACGTCCTTCATACCCTCTTGTAGGTTGGTCTTGGCGCTGGCGGGGTCCTTGGTGAGGGAGAGTATAAGTTGGGTGTCGTCAGCGTAGGAGGTGATGATGATGTTGTGCTTGCGAACAATGTTGGCGAGGGGGCTCATGTAGACATTGACGAGTGTCGGGCTGAGCGATGAGCCTTGAGGTACGCCGCAGATGATCTCGGTGGGTTCTGAGCGAAACGGAGGGAGGTAAACTCTTTGGGAACGGTTTGAGAGGAAGGAGGCGATCCAGTCCAGGGCCTGGCCTTGGATCCCGGTGGAGCGGAGGTGGGTGATTAGGGTGCGGTGACAGACGGTGTCGAAGGCAGCCGAGAGGTCGAGGAGAATGAGGGCGACTGTTTCACCGTTGTCCATCAGGGTTCTGATGTCGTCAGTGACTGAGATTAGGGCGGTTTCCGTGCTGTGGTTGGTTCGGAATCCGGTTTGTGAAGGGTCGAGCAGGTTGTTGTTTTCCAGGAAGGTGGTCAGCTGTTTGTTGACGGTCTTCTCTATTACCTTGGCTGGGAAAGGCAGAAGAGAGATGGGGCGGAAGTTTTTCAGGTCGCTCGGGTCAGCCGTAGGTTTCTTTAGTAGGGCGTTGACTTCGGCGTGTTTCCAGCATTCGGGGAAGGTAGCAGAAGAAAAAGAAGAGTTGATGACGGTCTGGAGGTGCAGGGCGATGATGTTGTCGGCTTTGTTAAAGATGAAGTAAGGGCAGGGGTCCGAAGGGGCACCGGAGTGGATAGAGTTCATGATGGATTTGGTTTCTTCAGTGTTGATGTGGGTCCAGTTGTTGAGGGTAATGGCCGGGGGTGCGGGTTCGGTGGTGTTATGTTGGGTCTGGTGTCCGAAGCTGTCGTGGAGGTCGCTGATCTTGCGATGGAAGAAAGTGGCGAGGGATTCGCACAAATCCTGTGAGGGCGTGACGGCGTTGGCGTTGGCGTTGGGGTTGGAGAACTCCTTGACGATGCTGAAGAGTTCTCTGCTGTTGTGGCTGTTTTTGTCCAGTCTGTCGGTGAAAAAGTTCTTTTTAGCAGCGCGGATCAGGCGGTGGTGTTCGCGGGTAGCGTTCTTGAGTGCGGTCATGTTGTCAGCGGTGTGGTCCTTGCGCCAGGCCTTCTCGAGGGCGCGACAAGTTTTCTTTGATTCTTTGAGGGTGTCAGAGAACCAGAGAGGTTTTTTGGTGTTGGTCTGTCGATACGTGCGTTTGAAGGGAGCAAGGTTGTCTGCGCAGTTGGAGATCCAGTTTGTGAGGCTGAGGGCTGCGTCGTTGGGGTCGGTGGTGAGGGTGGGTTGGTTGTCGGCGAGTGCTGAGAAGAGTTGCTCTTCGGGGATCTTGTTCCCCTGTCGACGAGGGATGGGTTGAGTGCGGAGGTGGCGGGTCTCGCGTCGGAATGTGAAGTGGACACAGCTGTGGTCTGTCCAGTGTAGAGTGGAGGTGTGGCTGAAGAAGACGTGTTTGCTGGCGGAGAAGATAGGGTCAAGCGTGTGTCCGGCGATGTGGGTGGCGGTGTTCACCAGTTGTTTGAGGCCGAGGTTGGCGAGGTTGTCGAGCAGGGTGGTGGTGTTGGGGTCGTTGTTTTGTTCCAGATGGAAGTTGAGGTCGCCTAGGAGGATGTAATCCGGTGAGGCGAGGGCGTGCGGGAGATGAAGTCGGCGATGGCGTCGCTGAAGGGGGCGTGCGGTCCGGGAGGACGGTAGACGAGGGATCCTCTGAGGGTGGTCCTCGGGTCGGTGCGAATGTTAAAATGCAGGTGTTCAGCGGCGAGAGGGGTGTCTTCGGTGGAGGTGGTGACGCTGATGGAGTCTTTGAAGACGATGGCGATACCTCCTCCTACTTGGTTGGTGCGGTCTTTTCTGGAGATCTTGTAGCCTTCGGGGATGGCGGTGGCGATGTCTGGAGCAGAGGAGGCGTTCATCCAGGTCTCCGTGATGAAAGCGACGTCCGGTGCTGTGGAGTCCAGGAGGTCCCAGAGTTCAACGGCGTGCTTGTGGACGGATCGAGCGTTGACCAGGATGCACTTGAGGTGGTTGATGGCGCGTGGGCTTGTGGTCGTGGTAGTTGCGTGGTGGAAGATGCGTTTGCAGGAGTTGCAGGCGAAGGGTCCATGGGTGCGTTTGGGGTGAGCTTGGAAGCAGGTGTTGGAGCGTCCTGGGTTGAGGGCGAGGAGGGTGGTGGGGTCGTAGCAGATCAGCGGGGTTTGGGAGAGCTGGGGACCAGGGGTCGTGGCGCTGGGCGCAGACCAAGCGCGGACGGGCGCAGACGGACTTGCCCCTGGCGCACCTCCGGCGCGCCAGCGTCGCGGCCGTCATATGAGGTAGGAGGAGGGGAGGGGTCAGCTGGGGGCGAATGGGAGCTGGGGGGGCGGGGGCGTGCAGGAGGTCGCGGCGGGAAAGCGCGAGGGGGGGGACAGGTAGAGTGAGAAGAGCTGGGGGAGGGGGGTTTAAGGGTGGAGGGGGGAGAGTGTTAGGACGTTTGGGAGATAGGGAAGAGAGATAGGAGTAGGGTTGTGAAGATAGGGGAGGGGGGGTTGTAGAGGTGGGTGAGGGTGAGGGTGAGAGGTAGAGTGAGAGGATAGGAAGAATAGGTAATAGAGGGGGTGGCGGGAAGGGGGGGAAAGATAGAGAAATAGATAGAGAAAATGGATAGATAGAGAAATCGATAGATAGAGAAATAGATAGATAGAGAGATAGGTAGATAGGAGGAGGTGGAGAGTGAGGGAGTTAGATAGTGAGATAGAGAGATAGAGAGATAGGTGGATAGGAGGAGAGAGGGAGGTAGATAGCGAATGGGTTAGATAGGGGAGATAGAGAGGGGGAGGCGAGTGAGGGAGGGGGATGAGGCAGGAGCAGGAGGGCAGGCGCGGGGAGAAGAAGACGGAGGGGGCAGAGGAGCCGAAGACAGAAGATAGAAGACAGAAGATAGAAGACAGAAGAACAGAAGACCGGAAGAACAGAAGAACAGAAGACCGGAAAAAAAGAAGAACAGAAGACCGGAAGAACAGAAGAACAGAAGAACAGGAGAACAGAAGAACAGGAGTCCAGAAGAACTCAGAAGAGCAGAAGTTCACAGAAGAGCAGAAGATCACAGATGAAGATACGAAGAACAGAAGGCAGAAGACAGGCAGAAGACCTCAGAAGAAGATGAAGAAGAAGAGAGGCGACGGGAGAGGCAGAGAAGCACACAGAAGAAGAGAGAAGACGGGGAGAAGAAGAGTACAGAAGAAGATTACAGGTGAGGAGCGAGGAGGAAGAACAGAGAAGAAGAAAAGAAGAAAAGAAGCAGGAGCAGGAGAGAGGGTGAGTAGCGCGGGGCAGGGCGAGGGGCTGGGAGGTGGGGGGTACTTACTGTGAGGTGGGTCTCAGGAACTCAGGAACCTGGAGGAGCAGCACCTATTGCTGGTTGCTTGCCAGTTTGTGCTGGGTGCTCTGTTCACAGGTGCAGGAGGATCGAAAGGCGGGAGCTGCAGCAGCACACACTGTTCATTTTAACTTTGCTGGGAAAGCACTAACCCTTTCTTTTCTCGCCAGTACTGGTGGAGGCAGGCAGGGCGGCTTGCTGGAGCCTTGTGGATGGAGAAGGAAACGCTGGGTCACTTAGTGGTTTCCCACCAGTGACACTCAGCCGCTGGCCTTTTTACAGCCTACTGTGTGATGAGCAGGGGCACTTCTTTTTCCCGGCAGTGACCACCTCAGGACCCGTGCAGCAACAAAGTTCATGCAGGCGACAGCCTTGTCATCTATAGCAGTAGTGCAGCTGGCGGGTGCTCACAGAAAGCTCATCGGGGTATACATGTGCTGATGTTGCGCCATGGCTGAGGTACGTGACTGGCTGGAGATTATGTGCATGGACTCGCCGTGCTGGGATTGCACTGCTCCTCTCACCTCTTGCGTAGAAGGCTGCCGTCTTGGACAGGTTACAGGCATCTCACCTATTTGGGGTGTTGCATGCCGTAGGCTTCGTTAGCCCTGGATGGGTGACAGCGCATTCTCCATCGGCGTCCTGCCGATAGCGCTGCCTGCCTCACACAGTCACTCTCCCAGCTGACGGCAAGATGCTGGAGACAGACAGTCTCTGCCCTCTCCACCTTCTGGGCAAAGCCAATGTTCACCCTCTTCTCAGGCGACATGCCCACTTCACACAGACAGGCTGTAGTGGCAGTGTGGACTCTGATCTCCTCCTTAATCATGGGGGTCACCTCCTAACGGGTACAGCTTGGGGTCATATACCTCGTTACCACTGTTATGTCGAGGACCCTAGGCCCACATGCCGGACAAAGAGTGACACAGACAATGATTTTAACTGTACTTAACTAGCCTACAGCACGTGCACGCGGGCTCTTTTATTTGCAGTCACCTGACTGGTGACGCCTGTGCTGGATGGGTGTGGGGTGGGTGTCAAGGTCCAGCCCTCACGGAGTGGCTGTGTGACAAAACACTAGAATGTGTCCAGTGGGACACTACTATCCCAGACTTTAGGCAGATGGTCCTGGCTAAGTGGCAGCGGGCCGTAGAAGTACTGGGCTGTGCCAGGGGGACAAAAGGTTCTGGGGCATGCTGTAGGTGAATTATATGCTGCAACAAATCCCCTTGTGAGACATTTTCCTTAGTGTGGCAATTACCACAGCCCTTCTTATAACAGGGAGACTTGGCGTAAACACATATTTGTTGGACTATGAATATTCTGGATGGGGGCACTAATGTCTGTTGCCATGAGGCGTGGATGGTGGGAGGGTGGCAAAGTGGTGCCACTGCTGGAAAGACAAGATTGAGGTTCCTCAAGACAGGAAATATTCTGAACCATTAATCTATTGAGTATCCAAGTGGTGTCAATGTCTGCTTTCTGATAGCAAGCATTGGCAATGCAGTTACCATTTCAGGTGTTGCAGGAAAGCATTGTGAAATATATATACTTTTAAAGCAAGCATTTTTCAGAAATTCATAATTTGACCGGTCCACAGTGTTTAGAAACAAGCTTTACCTACAACCTTGTAATGTTTCTTAATTTTGATGTTAGGTGTTTGTAAATGCATCTGTTACAGAGGCCCAGAAGCACAAACTTGCCAGGTACCTGTCAAATGTACACACCTTCATGTGGATCACATGGAAATTATGAAAAACATTTTTTTTTACTTTCTGAAAAAAATATTTTGGTATAAAAGAGGGTCTGAGGTTTGATGTCATCAACAAGGACTGCAGTGCTCCTAAAGATTGCTACAGCACTATACATTTGCAGAATATTGTATTGAATATTAATGTATATTTTAATAATACATATTAGTATTTCAAACAGTATGTACTGAGACAAACATTAATATATTTTAGATACCCAGAACTGATTTAGAGTGGTTTCATTTTGCAAGTGCCGCTCTAGGCTGTTCTGCAGAAACAGCCTTTGTGGAGAGTGATTCTCCTCTCAGGAGGATAGTCTACAGCCTGGAGTACCCACCACTGCAGCACAAAGAGCTGTGAACTTTATACACTTGGATATCAACAGCCACACAGACAGTGATCAGGAAACAGGACAGAAGGCTTACCTCACCTAGAGGACTCTTCTCTTTCTGAACAATAGAGAATGTGTTCACACCCTTCACTCTCACCAGCTACCAAGTGTCTGTGCTACAGAAAGACTCATGAGAAGCCCTTCTTAGCAAAAAGGCATAATTTAATTTCTATAGGAGCCCTGTCTCCTCTGTCCCCAGTTCTTGCCTAGATTTCCTTCCTCCTGCTTCAGGAATGTCAGCAATACACTTCCACTTTCTGGGAAAACAACCTCACCTCCATCCTGTGCACATGAACAGGAGGGGGCTACCAAAATGAAAGCCACAGGCCTTCATTACTCTGCTTCATTTGTACATATAATCCATGTAGCACACTGGCCACAAGCAAACATAGCATACATTTGGGATGTTGGCGCTAGGTAGCTTTTGTATCTGCAATTGCTCTACTATGCTGCAGAGACAACCAAGAGTGAGATTTGGTGACAGTCAAGGTACATTTTGACTGCACACTGGCAAGAAGCTCTTGACCAGTGCCAAATAACACATTTAGAGAGAGAGATTGAAATAACCTTTAATATAGAATAGTGAGGGAGACCATTAAATGAGATGTTTTTTTTTCGTCTGTGCAACCTCTCCTTGTGCTGCAAAAACACCGTGTATCAAAGCTGGGATACTCCAGATTGCATTTAAAGGGGCTGTCCCAGCCTTGGCAAAAGCAGGCTCAGGCATGTAATGTTTACATGATGTGTACAGCCATGGAACACTATATACAATGTTTCTTTCTATAGCTTAGGTCCTTAATTTGCTTGCGATTTCAGAAATCCTTCTCTCTCTATACCCCTAAAAGGCTGCATTAAAAATTGACCTTGACTTACTTTCAATTAATTCCTCTCCTTTCTTTGGCGACCATCTCCTTACCTTCCTTCCTCTGCATTCGCTTTGTTTCAGAGTATGGGGTTGTCTCCTTCTCATGCCTGTCTGTTTTAATCTCTTTTATTGCACATCTGCAAATGGCGCACAACTCATTTCATAGATCACAACCTCCCTTTCTTTAAAACCCTATCCCTGCAACATAACAATAGCTAACCTCAGCTAGCCTGTTTATCTCACAAAGCATTTGCCTGAAATCACATGGCCCCCACTAATGATCACACCTAACTGATATCATTTTTAAACTACCACAAATACCACCAAAACACTGGAGTAAACGCATACGACTGTTTTAGTTTTTCTTGAAAACACGGCTAATCCCAAGAACCACAAATACCACTGGATTAACCCCTTTTCCCCCTCAGGTGCCAAGCCTTTTTTTGGCTATTTGGGGCAGTTCGCGCTTAGGCCCTCATAACTTTATGTCCACATAAGCTACCAATGCCAAATTTGTGTCCTTTTTTCCAACATCCTAGAGATTCTAGAGGTACCCAGAGTTTGTGGGTTCCCCTGAATGAGACCAAGAAATTAGCCAAAATACAGGACTTTTTTTTTTTTATGGGAAAAAGGGCTGCAGAAGAAGGCTTGTGTTTTTTTTCCTGAAAATGGCATCTACGAAGTGTTTGGGGTGCTAAAATCACCATCTTCCCAGCTTTCAGGAACAGGCAGACTTGAATCAGAAAACCAAATTTTTCAACCCAATTTTGGCATTACCCCATTTTTACTATATTTTCTGCTTTTAGCCTCCTTCCAGTTAGTGACAGAAATGGCTGTGAAACCGATGCTGGATCCCGGAAAGCAAAACATTTCTGAAAAGTAGACAAAATTCTGAATTCAGCAAGGGATTATTTGTGTAGATCCTACAAGGTATTCCTACAGAAAATAACAGCTTAAATAAAAAAATATTGACATTGAGTTGAAAAAAACAGCCATTTTTCTCCACGTTTTACTCGAACTTTTTCCTGCGATGTCAGATTTTTTAAAGCAATATACCGTTACCCAGAATCCTTTGCAAACCTCAAAATTTGGCCATAAAAACACCTTTTCCTCACATTTCAGTGACAGAAAGTTCTGGAATCTGAGAGGAGCCACAAATTTCCTTCCACTCAGCGTTCCCCCAAGTCTCCCGATACAAATGGTACCTCACTTGTGTGGGTAGGCCTAGTGCCCGCGACAGGAAATGCCCCAAAGCACAACATGGACACATCACATTTCCCCAAAGAAAACAGAGCTGTTTTTTGCAAAGTGCCCAGCTGTGGATTTTGGCCTCTAGCTGAGCCAGCACCTAGGGAAACCTACCAAACCTATACATTTTTTTAAACTAGACACAAAGAGGAATCTTAGATGCGCTGACTTGTGGGGCTCTCACAAGGTTCTGTACCCAGAATACTTTGCAAACCTCAAAATGTGGCCAAAAAAATGCTTTTTCCTCACATTTCGGTGACCCAAAGTTCTGGAATCTGAGAGGAGCCACAAATTTCCTTGAACCCAGCGTTCCCTTAAGTCTCCCGATAAAAATGGTACCTCACTTGTGTGGATAGGCCTAGTGCCCGCAAAAGGAAATGCCCCAAAACACTATCTGGACACATCAAAACGATTAAATACAAAACTACCTGTTTTTGCAGGGCCAGCTGCGTTTTTGTGCCTGGGCTCAGCAGCCATATAGGGAAACCTACCAAACCCAAATATTTCTGAAAACTAGACACCTGAGGGAATCCAGGGAGGTGTGACATGCGTGGATCCCCCAATGTTTTCTTACCCAGAATCCTGAGGAAAACTCAAATTTATCTTAAAAATCAAATTTTTCCCACATTTCTGAGTGGGATCACCACACCGCGAAAAATTTCCTACCACCCAACGTTCCCCGCTGTCTCCCGATAAAAATGATACCTCACTTGTGTAGGTGGGCCAAGTGCCTGTGACAGGGAAGAGCCAAAAACATGTTGAAATTGAGGGGTAGCCAAAGCGCATCTAAAAGGGCAGTTTGAAAAAAAATATTTTAAGGCTGACAAGTGGGGCAGAATTTTTATCTGTATAGATGTGACAATGCTGGGTGGTAGGAATTTTGTGGATTCCTGCAGATTTCGGAAGGTTCCATCACAAAAATGTGGTAAAAATGTGTGATTTCCAGCAAAATTGGAGGTTTACAGGGCATTGTGGGTAAGAAAATGGTGCAGGGTGCATGTGAAGCACACCATCCTGGACTCAACCAGATGTTTAGTTTTCAGATGTGTCTAGGTCTTGTGGATTTTTCTACATGGCAGCGTCCCAAAGCCCCCAAAATGCAGCCCTAACCATTCCAAGTGGGACGATTTTGAGAGTTAGCCAGCTCTCATGGGCCAAATGTAAAACCAAAACCCCAAATAATTAAAAACATGGGCCCCCTTGGAAGCGACCCTTGCCAAAGGGGTCGCTCCCCTTATGCCAATTTAATGAAAAAACAAAAAATCCCTGGTGTCTTGTGGCTTCTGCTCCCCCCGGGGGCAGATCAGCCTAATCAATACAGGCTGATCTGCCACTGGGGGGGGCATAAAAGACCTAATAAAAACCTTTCCCCCTGGGGAGTGACCCTTGCTCAAGGGGTCTCTCCCCTTATGCCATTTTCATTAAAATAAAAAATCCCTGGAGTCTAGTGGCGTCTTCCTCTCCCGGGGGCAGATAGGCCTCATCAAAATAGGCAGATCTTCCCCCTCGGGGCAGAAAAGTCCTAATAATAAAATGCCCCCCCCCGGAGAGCGACCCTTGCCCAAGAGGTTGCTCCCCTTTATACGTAAATAAAAAAAAATTCCCTGGTGTCTAGTGGGCATTTCTGCTGCAATCAGGCTCAGAATGACATTGAAAGAAAGAAAAAGCCTTTCCTTTCTTTCGATGTCTCTGCCTGCCCCCTCCTCCCGAGCAGAAGAGAAATGCTTAGCATTTCTCTTCTGCATCACGCTGGAAGCATGCTTCCAGGGCGATGGGAGGTGACCTGTGATGAGGTCAGCACGCGATTGCGTGCTGACGTCATCAGATGTCACTGTGTGGGGATGGGAAGGGGGTTGGGGTGGAAGGGGAAGCGATTCCCCTTCCATCCCTGTCGGGGGTGTGAGGCCCATGGGGGGTGCGCTAGCGCTCCCCCATGAGCCCGGAGCAGGACAAGCTGGTCTCTTCCCTGGCACACGGGAACCATGGCGGAGGTCGAGACCATCTCACCCAAGGCACCATAGGGGTAACGCACTAGCCTAGAGTTCTGGAGTACTGTCTTGCTCACTGTAAAGTGCTTGAACACCATCAGGGGTAGTAAGCTCTATATATATGCAATTACAGTTACAGTACATCCACACCCATACCTCACAACCCCTCCATTGTTTACAAAGGTGGAGATTTATTACAAGCTATGATATTACAGCAGGTAGAAAGTGGGCAAACTGGGTGGGCTTGGTGATCCCAAACTCAGACTAATACATTATAAGCTGTGTACCTGATGGATAACATCAAGATAGAAGCAGAAAGTCTAAGGA
Source organism: Pleurodeles waltl (assembly GCF_031143425.1). Taxonomy (NCBI): domain Eukaryota; kingdom Metazoa; phylum Chordata; class Amphibia; order Caudata; family Salamandridae; genus Pleurodeles; species Pleurodeles waltl. The sequence continues at coordinate 211,291,932 of NC_090439.1, forward strand.
CCTGATTTAAAATTTGGCGGATGGGTATTTACTCTATCAGGGTGGAACAGTGCAATTTACACTCCATCTTTTACACGTGTTCATTGCACAAATACGCATTTACATTTGACATATTTACTGTGTTCCTTTATAAAGTTAACGTGCATATTCAAATGCGTTAATGAAAAGTAACCACTGAAGCTTTATAAACATGTGCACTAATGTTAATTCAAAATGCTTACATGTATTCACTATTCACGTTTTATATTTATTTGCACATTAAGTTGTATCTGTAGAAGTAAACATATTCCATATTCATGTTCAACATTTATTTTGATAAGTACATGTGCATGCATATATAATTATGTATTTGAAATGCAAATTCAGTGTTGGTTAAATATAGCCTAACTAAAGGCCTTAATTCTAAAATGCATTTTGCATGGATAGTGTGTTCTTTCATTTGCAGATGTATTTCAAGGCTTTGTTTGCTAGAAAAATGGGTATTGTTCTATGTAATAGTCTGCTGATAGTAATGCTTGTGAAGAGAAAACTTGGCAGAAAAAGTAATGATCTAATGAGAAGCTGAAGTCTTCTTTTCATTGCGTACCAGGAACGGGGAGTGTTCAAGGTTGCAGTAACTCCCTGAGTTCTGTTGGATGAAAAATTCAAGTGGTGTTGCCAATGTAAACGATGGACCAGGAGTTGATTGGTACTTGGAGAAGAGGAAAGAGATTACATTGATGTTGAAGGTTGTGTTTGTTTCAGTTAATGCTTATGGTGTTAGAAGATTCCCTTAGACTTCGAAGGTGGGAAGACCTCTCTGCGTCTTTCATTCTTCCAAGAGTTAATATTCATGCCTACACTTATTCCTCTATTGGAGGACTTCTACTGAAACCTTCTCTATGGTGACACTTTCTTGCATTTCTGAAGTTCCCTAAAACTTTGTTCCAACCATTCTCATTCCTGATTTAGAACTCTGATTTGAAGAATTTAGAATCATTTTATGTTTAGAAGAGAGAACAGAGGTTTCTTAATGGAAAACCTATTATTCATTTTCAGTTTCTGTATTGCTGTGGTTGCCATTGCCTTGCGTTTAAATTTGATGAGACTGAAAGGATCATGGTATTTCAGCTAGCCAGCTGTACTCCAGTATCGTTTTAACATTTTCATATATATATTGGATTGATTATTGATTTTAAATAAATTACTTAACTTCAATTATCGATTCTTGGTCCTTATTGTGTGACCAGATGGGTTTGCAAGAATCTAAATTATTTAATATTATTGATTCCCTCATAACTCATGCTCCTGCGCACTCTCAAGGGCGACAAATTTAAGTATTGTCACCCTGAGAAAGTATCCACTCACCATATTTTGAGATTTCCATGGGCCCAGCAGACATCTCTTGCATTTACATAAACTGCCATCACGGCTGTTCCTGTAAATGCATTGAAAGTTTAACGGACGGATCCCTCAACATGATGTAGTCCTGCAGCAAACTTTAAATGTTTTTTTATTCTCAAAAAGAAAATCCCATACTGGGATTTTATTTGTTAACATTAACAAATAACTCCCTTGCCATGGGAGTTTTTTCTCATGACATGAGGGCCATTTTAGAGTATTCAGTGCCCCTTACAACCAGTTTTTACTTGAAGGTGATGGACATTGAAAGCTAGCCATTTGTCCTCCCACGCTAAATAGGGTGGGCAGACAAATGACCAAGCCTCCAACGCACCTTATTCTGTCAGGCCGTCAGAGGAGTATGTATGCAGTGAAGACGGAGTAGTTTCTGACATGGACATTCTGAAGGTCTACAGACTCTAAATGAGGCAACCCCAACCGAGTACCTTCTCTGCTAGACTATAAATAGGGTCTGAAATCCATGGTTCCAAGTAATGTAAAATTTGGATGATAATTTTTACACACAGACATTGCCGCTACCGTGGTGAGGAGGGTTTCCAGGGGTAACATATTTAACGTTTGTTGAGTTTTCCACCTCAGAATGAAGCCTAACATGTTGAATCAGTTTACCACACAGACTAATGCATATTTTGCAATTATGCTTTGGCAATTTATCCTGCTAGATTTCTTAGACATTTTCAGGTGAAATGTGTCAGGAGTAAATTACAGAGTGTGGTAATTAATGCGCAAACAAATTTTGATCTGTATGCAAAAATAATTTGCATATGGGTCTGAATCTAAAGCACGACTGCAAATTAAGGTCTAATTGAAGTCTGTAGATTTATAGGAGGCAGTGGTAGATTATGTCCTTAGAGATTTGCCTAGCTCTGTTTTGCAGTTATTATGGCCTCACTCTGCTATAAGGCTTGCTTATGTTGTTTTGTATTTTAATTGTATTCATACAGTGCTTCATAATCCTTTTGAGGCTGCAAAGCACATTTGCAGAGGGATAGCATGTTTGTTGTGCGATCCATATCAGAGGTTTCTTCTAGATTATGCTTCCCAACCAGAGTTATGCCCTTAATACATTTTGTTGCTATGCCTCCGCAAAGAGAAAATGAGTGAGAGATGGGTTGGTTAAGCATTCACTTCTAATTGATGGACACCAGTGTATGAGTGCAGTCTCATTTGAGATATTCCAAAACTGTGTCATAAACAAGCAAATAGCTGCTCTTACTCATGAGAGTAGGAGATAAGGGTGAGGAGAAAAATGTCTGCACAAACCTATACCACCCATAAATGGTAGTCTGTGTATATGCAGTACCAACCACAAAGAAATTGAAGTGACAAAGTGCACAGAGACGATGGGAGCTACACTTAGGAGGTACCAAATCAGGGATTCAGGCACATGCACGGCCCCAGAGTGCATCCAATCTTGTTCAAAACTGCCTTTAATGAAGGAAAAATCTGCATGAACTTCAAAGTATAACTGGGCTTTTGTCAGCCATAATACAGTTTGCTTAAGGCAACAGTTTATCTTGAATCAGGAAAGCTGGAGCACTTCACAGGGTTGTGGCATTAATTAGAAGCATTGCTAATACCTGACAACAGAATATACCATTCCTTCTTTCAGTTTCTGTTGAAATTCTGCCTTATGTTATGAATGGGCTTAAAGCATTAGGAAAAGTAAACAAAGCAACGTATCTGCAAGGACAGACCTGCACATTGGGCCTCACAAGTATTATGATTGTGCTAAAAAATTACAGAACCGTAGAATATAACTGCCCCTTGCTACTACATTCTCATAGGATCTTTCACTGTCTATCTTTTGTTGAAATTAAAGTATGGTGAAGTACCCTTGCTGTGTATTTGTAGATGTGATGGGATATGGTAATTGGGCCTTTTATCCCTGTTGATCTGTCTTCAGGCACTTTAAGTTTCATGGCACTGCAAACTCTGCACCAGTGTAGGAAAGTACCTTCTTTTTGCCATGGTTACCCCCATTTTCTGCCTGACATCAGTGTGCTTGACTGTGTTCACTGGTATCCTGCTAACCAGGACCCCAGTGATTATGCTCTCTCTCCTCAAACTGGTGCCCACTTATAAGTCCTCAGTATATGGTACCTATGTACCCAGGGAGTTGGGGCTCCAGGGGATCCCTATGGGCTGAAGCATATCTTTTGCCACCCATAGGGAGCCCATGCAAAGGCTTCCACAGGACTGCCATTACAGCCTGTGTGAAATGGTGCAGGCACCCATTTTTGCCATTTACACTGCACCAGGACCCCTATTGCAGGCTCTCCAGCCCTGAGGGCAGGGTGCTAAGTACCTGTGTGTGAGGGCACCCCTGCATTAGCAAAGGTGCCTCCACGACTTCCAGGACCATTTTCCCAGACTTTGTGAGTGCGGGGACACCATTTTTTGCATGTACTAGACCTATGTCCAGCTACATAGTGGTAACTCCGAACATAGGCATGTTTGGTATCAAACATGTAGGAATCGTACCCCTATGCTTTTTCAAGCATTGATTGTATGATCCCCATGCACTCTGGGGGCTCCTTAGAGAACCCCCATTACTGCCATTGCAGCCTTCTGAGGTTTTCCAGGCAGCCCCAGCTGCTGCCATCTCACAGGCAGGTTTCTGCCCTCCTGTTGCTTGAAACACTTGAGCCCAGGAAGGCAGAACAAAGGATTTCCTTTGGGACAGGTGTGGTACACCCTCTCCCTTTGGAAATAGGCGTCACAGGCTTGGGGGGTAGCCTTCCCAAGCCACTGGAAATGCTTTAAAGGGAACATCTGGGGCCCTCCTTGCATAATACAGTCTACATCGGTTCAGGGACCCCCAGTTCCTGCTCTGGCGCGAAACTGGACAAAGGAAAGGGGAGTGGCCACTCCCCTGTCCATAACCTCCCCAGGGGTGGTGCTCAGAGCTCCTCCAGAGGGTCCCTGGTTTTTGCCATCTTGGATTCCAAGTTGGCAGGGAACTCTGGGAGCATCTGAGTGGCCAGTGCCAGCAGTTAACGTCAGAGCCCTCCCCTGATAGGTGCTTACCTGTTTATCTGACCAATCCCCCTTTCAGGGCTATTTAGGGTCTCTCCTTGGGGTGGTTATTCAGATTTGGATTGCACAACTCCAGCAGGAATCCTCTGCATCCTTCACTTCAACTTCTCACCGAAGAAACTGCATTTGGACCCTCCAGGAACTCTACAAACTGCAACAAAGAAGCAACACGCCTTCTGCAACATTGTATCTTAAGCTCCTGCCAGCAACTGCAACTATTTGCCGTCGTGTATCTTCTGAGGACAGCCCGTCTTCAGCCTGCACCAGGAGAGTGAAGGAACCTTCCTTGGGGTGAAGGAGTCACTCCGCTGCTTCAGCAGGCACCTACTGCAACTATTACCGGCTGCGTGGATCCCCTCTCCTGCTGAGCTGCGTGGATCCTGCATCATGGGTGGTGGACTGAAGTGGTCCTGACGGTCCTGATGTCCTACTGTCCAACTTTGGTGGAGGCAAGCGCTTGCATCCCCACGCGAGACAGTACCCCTGTGCCCGCATGTTTTGCAGTTGCCAAGGCTTGTTGGCATTCTTCCACGATATTCTTTGTGCATCTTGCAGCTCTGGCCCCCAGCACTCTATCCTGCGACGCACAGCTTCCTGAGTGGTTCTCCGCCAGCGTGGGAGCCTTTGTCGTAGTGCTGCGTGGGCCTCTTTTGCACCTTCTTTGGCCCCATGCTGTGGAACTCCTGTGCACGCTGCCTGGTCTTCTGTGGGCTCTATGAGTTGCTGGGAGCTCCCTTCAAATCCCCTTCCTGGGTGGAGTCCACCTGGTCCTTTCTGGTCCCGGGCAGTGCCATTTTCCGCTAACTACGAGCTTTGCCCGTGCCAGGGCTTGTTGGCGGACTCCAGTGACGCAAACCAGACTTCAATCCTCCATCCGGCGTGGGACATCACATGCACCAACCAGGAACCCGACTTGTGTGCAAAACTGACTGTTCTTCTTCACCGGTGGTACTTCTTTTGCACCTTCATCCGGGTTAACAGAGGCTCCCGTTTTCACTGGACTCTTCTGTGCTTCTTGGACTTGACCCCCTTCTTTTACAGGTCTTCAGGTCCAGGAATCCACTGTTGGTTTCTTTCAGTCTCTTCTGGTTCTTGCAGAGTCCTCTTTCTCATTTGTGTCTTTGTTCTGGGAAAGTTACTGTGTTTTACCCCTGCTTTCCTGGCACTGGGGTAGGTTCTAGTACTTACCTTTGGGGTTTTCTAGTACTCTCAGCTCCCCTCTACACTTGCCTAGGTGGGGAACCGACATTTGCATTCCACTTTCTTAGTCTATGGTTTGTGTCCCCCCTAGGCCCTTTTCTAACTATTGTGATTTTCACTAATTTCAGTGTTTTCTAACTGTTGTTATACCTGTTTCTGCATACTAGTGTATATTATTTGTGTTTTACTCACCTCCTAAGGGAGTATAGTCTTTGTGGTATTTTTGGCAATTGTGTGATAAGCCTTAGCTGCTAAGCTACCTCTAGAGAGCCTGGCTTCTAGACACTGCCTACATTTCACTAATAAGGGATAACTGGACCTGGTATAAGGTGTAAGTACCATAGGTACCCACTACAAACCAGGCCAGCCTCCTACAACCAGTAATTACCAGTACTGTGCAGTAACAACCTACTTGTACCATACAGTTATGAGCTAGACACCACCGAATGCAGAATTGCTGTGTGAAGTTGGATTTACTAGGTGGCACTTTGCTTGGTATTCCCTTTTCTGTGGTACCAGGTGGTAAAGGTTTGCACTGGATAGTGACAAAAATGTGCAGGGCGCTGTTGTAAGGTAGGGGTGAGCAGAAGGGCTGAGAACGACAAAGTAAGGAATAGAGAATGGTAGCTGCTGGGAGAAGCATGCAATGCTCCCTCCTGGCTTGCATGAGGTTTGCACAGTGGTCAAGGAAGGGGTCTGGTCTACAATGCAGTATTTTCCCACAGTGGCTTTATCGGCTGGTAAAATTGGGTTTGTTGTACATGTACCCAGTAACTCTGGGTGCAGGAATACTGGACCTCTAATAAGTGTGAGGAGCTGAATTCCACATGGAATGAATTCCATTCTGCACAGTTCCCATTCGGGCGCAGATCTTTTATGGACACCTTGAGCTGATTAGGCAGCAAAAGTGTGACACCAGGAGGTACTGTAAGCAATGAGAAAAACAAACAAAGCCTTCCCTACCTGTAATTTGCTTTTGGGTGACCATAGTGGTTGAAGTATGTAGGCTCTACTGGTAACGAGGGTCTTAATAAAACCTTTCCAGAACAGATAATGCTGACTTTTGCAGTAGGTTTGGCTGAAACAGCAGAGAGGGGTCTCCTATTCTGTGAAGCTACCATAGAGGCAAACAGTGAAAGATGACTCAAGCTTTCTCACCAGGGTGCCTGCTACCAGAAATACATGTAAATATGTGCAATTGGTTAATCTGTGAATCTGCTTGGAGCCAATAATTGATGGAGTCATTTGAGGCTTCATGGTGAAAAAGATTTATTCTTTCTGAGAGGTAATGTAAGGGTGTCAACAGCTGAGTTCTATAATGCGTCCTAATGGAAACTTATTTAAATTAGATTTGCTCTAGGGACGCTCTTGTTTTGCAGTACTAAAATATATTTCCAAGACACTTGTTTTTTTCCTTATGTTCATTTTGTAGCAGTCTCTTTTATACTGCGTGTAATAATATTTTAAAATAATGCCTTTCATATTCACAATGCATTCAGTAGCAGACTGGGACCTCTTAGCACTATAAGTACACATCACTGTTCCCCATTGCACCAACCAGGATTCTGTTCTGTGACTGTCTGGCTATACACAGACATCTGCATTGAGGGCTTTGGCCAATAGAGCTTTCATAACATAAAAGAAAACATTTCTTACTGATTACTTTAACTTGCATTTATTTTTCATTTAAGGTGTGTCAATTAAATGTTGTATGTATTAACTGAAGGTGAGAGGCCAGCAAAATAGTCGCATAATATTTTGTTCTTTTTTTTGTCACCCCTCTGGCCCTGCCCCCATTGTGCTCAGAATCATAGTTACCATAATTTGTTATTCACTGTAACTTTAGCATAGGCTGTGAATTGCATTGTGTGAGGTTGACATTGAGGCCCCATCTCCAAAGCAGCCGAGCACACTTCAACTGAATAATTTTGTATGCCCTGAATGCTGCAGCAGACCGGACTAAAACACATAAAGGGAGGGGAGATAGGTGCTGGGGCAATGACGCCATTTTAGCCCAATGGGTGTTGTAAACCTGAGTATAAATGACCGTAGGTCTGCTGTTATAGGTCTGAGGAAATGGTACTCTTGGACTCTATAATGCTGCAAAAGAACTCTATTTTGTCTTTGAGGAAAACTTAAAAAATGTTGCTCTTTAGCAACTAATGCACTGCTTGGGCTGTTAGGGTTTGGTAATTTCTGACTTGAGGTATTTTAGATATATGTGATCAATATTGTCAATTGAGAGGGCGCTCTCAGTTAGTTACTGACCGGAGAAGAGTCAGAAGGCCCTACACCTCCTTGATTGCAATTACTTGAGAGAGTCATCACTCTTGTATATTATTGCTATTATAAATCAGCCCCTTTGTGGTGCAATTCACACGATTGTTTGTTAAATTGTGTGTATTTGTTTTTCATGATGCTATTTAGGTGGAGGTTTACAAGTAGCATAACTTAGATTTTTTATTTTGGTGCCATATTGCCACCATTTTTATTCTTTTAGAATTTATTCTAATGAAAACATGGGCTTGCGGTTTGTAAGATCAACATATTAAAAGAGGGATAGCATATTTTAGTCACCCTGCAAATCACTTATTGGTGGTCCCAAACACATTTTAGGAACTTTGGTGAGCTCTAAGGTGATTACACCATTTGAAACATGATGATTCTTTGCTGGCATTTGATAAACCATCTTTAAGAGAAATTTTTTTCTCTCATTAGTTTCTCGTGGCAATTACATCTCGGACCTAAAATGAGGACCCCATGTATATTATATACATTCACAAACAACTTGCTCATCCAGATAAGAAAGAAGTCTGACTTGTGTAAGACATGTATTGTAAACAGCATCAATCAGGAATCTATAAATTAAACCCCTATGGTCTACTGCAGCTTCACCATATCTTTGTAATAAACAGATACAGCGTTAACTCTCTTAGTTGAAAAATGCGAGGCTTACCTAAACGCCAAGCATTTCAAATGAAGGAGATTACAATAAGCAAACAAAATGAGGTGTTGTCATAGATCGTTTGGTAAGTGCTCCAGAATGATAATATGTTCCATGCTGGGTGAAACATGTTTTTCCAACATCAATAGCAGTTTATCAATTAATTTCCCAGACTTGACATCTCAATCTGACAAGGCTGGGGCTTTGATATGTGGTACAAACTCCAGTCCCCCGAGGGGGACCTCGAATGCCCACAGTATTAACGGGATTGCCCAGCTCTTTGCTCAGAGAGAAAACAGAACGTGCAACCCGACATTTTCACATGCGGGTGGGCACGGCTGTTTGAAGTATGACGTGCCACCAGGCATCCGATACTGCTGAATACTTTGGGAAATTCCTCCAAAATGTCAGCGACCGACCCATGGTGTACTCCAAATGCAAACGATATGATGCCAAACGCCTCAGCAGCCTTGCAGCTTAACAGCATGCCGTTCCCATCTTCTGCAACATACACTTGAGCTTCTACGGACTGCTGCCCATAGCCAACCATTTCCAAGATCTCAGTTTCCAGTTCTCACCGAGCCCAACACGCACAGTTCAACACTCGTTGAATTTGAAATAAGTGGAGTGTGGACAGCAACACATTGAAAAGTCCTTGTCCCTTACTGGTTACAGACTAATGGAGCAACTCAAAGGATACTATTCCGGCTGCAGAAACCTGTACTCCCTTTGAGGCAAATATTGCAGAAATCTAATACACATCCTCACCATCCTTAACAGCGCATTTATTAGTTTTTTTTCAGGTCTTTTTAGGGCAGACTTCCGCCTTCTAGACGGGACAGAATTTGCGAAGTTGCAGGAGATTGCAGGAGAGTCATGATGCGAGTGACGAGAGTACGGACGGTGTGGCTCAACCTGCTGTCTCCATCGCGCCGCAGCGTGGAGGTCTCTGGCCACCCCAGACCGCCTTGGATCGCCCTCGGTCGGGCGTGTCCACCAGTGGTCGGAGGGCTAGGCGGTGCGTTGGGGGAGCTCCAAAAAGCACCAAAAGCCCAAAGCTTCTGCCGGGCGAAACACCGCTGGAGTACCACAGGAGCCAGGTGAGCATGCCGGCTCCCCCCCCCACCAGACTCACCGGCGGCAGTACTCCAACCATTCCCAGGCAAGCAGTAGCAGCCCCCTGTGACCCCCCCGTGGACCCCTGCGGAAGTGGCCCGAAACGTGGGTTCGGCTTGCAGGGGGCGAGGGCCCCAGTCCTTGGATCTGGCTGAGGAGACGAAGGCCCAAGGCCCTGCTACTGAAGTTCAACCTCAAAGCTCAAAAGCTCTGATCCATCCCACCCCCAGCGCCGCAAGTACCATTGGAAGTGGGCGGCAGGGCTGAGGGGGCAACCCTGGGCTCCAGAAATCTCCAGAACGCCATATTTTTGCCCGTGGCCTCCCCCAGCCCCCTGCAGCTCCTGCAACGCCTGCCCCAGCTCCAACCTTGCGCAGCCTAACCTGGCCAGGTCCTGGACCACACCTGCCAGGCCACGTGCAGCAGCCCTGGACTGCACCGGCAGTGCAACCACAGAGCGGAGCGTGGAAGTGCGCGCAGAGGTGTGTAAAAGTGCTCAGTGTCCGGCAACAGCAGCAGCAAGCAGCCAGCAGCGGAGCAGGAGCTCGGCCTGGACAGGCGAGCCCACTGACGGTCCGCATACCAATCCACAAGCCACAAGTCTTAAACCACGACCGCAGCTCAACCCAACTCAACCTCACCAGGGACAGAAAGCTGTGAGAGGTGGCCGGTGGCCCGGTAAAACCCCTGAGAGCCTTAGTATCGGAATCACTGCACCCGCTTTTCTGCGCCACAGGCTAGCAGTTCCTCACCTGCCCGCCCATCGACAACGCAAGGAGAAAGCAAGCAAAGTGGCATATCACCCACAACCCCAATTCCAATAGGAGGTTACGCAGTCAGCAAGAAAAGGAGCGAGCGAACACTCCCACTGCCTCTCAACAACCACTCTCAACTGAAAGCTTCTGATGGTCTCTTCGAGTACACCACCCTGCCGCCAGCAAACTAGCAAACAGATTGATCAACCAGGGGTAGGAGCATGAGATCAGCTAAATCACAAGGTAATGCCACCAGTCAACCCACAAATCAAATGAAGAGGAGAAAGGAAAAGAGAACCGACTACGGACGGAGTACCAGTAAAAAGGAGAGCAAACAGTGACCTGGACTTGGATCACCCCATTTAGTGCAGGAGACACTCCCCAGGCAACGGCCCAGGCAGGGGGCAGGCTGAACAATTCTCTAGCATGGAAGAAACAAACTTAGGAAAACTAGACGCTATGGAAGAGGGGAACCTATCACCCATTCACCGCAAGATAACTGACTACTTCGCTGCTGTAACAATTTCTGGTGCCAGAAAAAGGACTAGATCACCGGCACCAAGCTATCAATCCATTGGGGGTGGCCTATCACCCAGCTCCGATTTGCAAACGCCAGGAATCCCCGGAGAGAGTCCCAAAGTGAACTCACCTGTCCCCATCCCCGTCCCTCTTTCGCCAGCAATAGTGATCAAGAGGAAGCAGCCTCTGAAACTAGACGATCCGGACACAGAGCAGGAGCCCCGCACTCTGACACCTGGAGCGCCCCCCCCCCACTCTCGGGCTAGAGAGAAGCATAAGGAGCACCAGTGCAGATCCCGCAAAGCTCCGTCAAACATCCAGCTCAGCGAACCAATTGATTCTGGACTCAGAGATGATAGCAACTCCAGAAATCCTAGAACAAGACCCCCGGCAAGGCGACCCCCTGTGCCAATGCCTCAAACTCCATTCCTTCCCAGCATTTGGATGTGAAAGTGAGGAATTAGAGCTCTGGAATACGGATCAGGGTTGTCCATCTAGACCTACAGAGAAAGAAACCGAGATAGTTGCTCTGATCCACACCCATAAAGCAACTAAAGCAACTAAAACTGAAAGTACCCCAAGCAGGGACTACAAATCCAACCTGCAACCTCAATCACAACTACAACCCCCAGATGTATAAGGGCAGATGACATGTGGGCTGCAATCCTAATGGCAGTATTTGTCTTCGGTATTGACAGCAAGCTTGATGAGCTAAACGCCTTAATCACAAGGGCACAAGCTAAACAAGCCAATGACTTTACCATCTGCTCCTGCAAGGAGGTGGTAGATAAACTGTCTCAACTGCCGCAAAACCTAGAAGGTATACTTAAAGAAATCGGCTCCGCCCGGAACAATGAACACACACATTCAACTCCCCTCACTACCTTGCTAACATCTGACCCGTTTGTGCAAAAACAAGAGGAGAAGCCCTGCTCCCCTCAAACAACCTCACCGTCGACCATAAGAGAGAAAAGATCTCAGGCAGAAAGTATTGCTTCAGCAAGCTTCAGAATAGAAAACATGGAGAATCACTTTTCATCGCAAGACACTGCCAAACCCAGGAACTGTGAGAAACCCTCAACGGTTCTATCAAAAAGAGAACGCAGACGGGCAAGACAAGGAAGGCGATCTGCTAGATCACTTCAACTATGTCAAAAACCACTGAAATTATTTTGTATGAACAAAGTCAGGAGCATTGGGCTCCAAGTGGTAGGCAGAACGGCGATATCCACGTCCCAGCAAGTACTAGCATCGACACAAAAGCTGGAGTTAAGACCACTTCTGACCCATTAAGGGTCGTCCAGGTAACAAAGCCCCCGTTGGGGCCCCCGCTGTGCTTGGCACACCTATGGACATTCGTACAAATCCCCAAGGGGACCAGCAGAGCACAAACTCAACAAGCATTTGCAATGCAACCAGTCTCTTATGCTTGAGTTGGAGCAATTAGCACTGTAAATTCCTAACCAGACTTTTCTTGCCACATAAATTGAAAATGAAAATAAAACAGTTTTACATAACTAACTGGACTTTTCTTGCCATATGAACTGAAAAGTAAAAGTAAAAGTTTCACATAAGCGAGCTGACGGTCACCATCAGTCCAAAGCAGAGACACAAAGGGAAATAAAAGTTCACTCGTAGTGAAACTTATCGGCAAACTTGCAATTATCTACATAACCAGCAAAAGTGCAATTAACTATGTAACAGGGTCGATGTCATGCAAGGCGCTCGGCTTCTGCCTAGCGAGATCGTGCTGCGAAAAAAGGGAAAAAGTAGTCTAGAAACCAGACGGAAAACGTGGAGCCTCGTATGTTTTCAGTACTTGGTCACTGCGCTTGAGGAGGACTAAACACCGGAAAAGGCATGACTTATGCATGCCTTCACTAATGAAAGCAAGCAGATTTTAAAAGGCAAGCTGACGAACCAATGAAAGAAACTGATGTGGCATGGGTGTGCTTTGAAGCCCAAAGAGAGATTACAACACTGGACAGAGCGCTTTGGGCTCGCCAATGAAAATAACAAAATAGTGAAATAATACTATCGCAAAATGTGTCGCATTACGCTGCAGAATTTGCCTTTTCTTGCTGCATAGTCAACCCTGTCGCATAATTTGATCCTGTCCTGCCACATAACTCCAGGGAGCCTGATTATAGTGCACTTTAAAGAAAAAACGTGTACAACGATTAGGTCCCTTGAGTACTTCCCTTTCGCCCTTCCCGATCACTGCAAACTGCTGAAGAACTGCTGGACATGAAGCAACCGGCCTGAATCGGTCTACAAGCATTATCTCTCTGATAAGAAATACTACCTCTTCTAAACAGCAGCGAATAGTGCAGTTTTAATATTAAAAGATCACAAATACAACATCCAGCAATACACAAACAATTCAAAGAAAAAATACAAAACAAAATGTGCACATTATGCCATAAAGCATTTTTACTCTCTGACCATCGTTTTAATTCCTTCACAATATTATTGTTTATCATAACCATATTTTAATTTCGCTACCTTTTTTTCTGTCCATAGTTTTTTTACAGTCTTCTAATATGTTCCTCTTGTATTCGTTCCAGTCTTCTTTACTCTGGGTACATGTATCTTTCTCTAAAGTTATATTTATCATAGTTCGACAGTTTCTGTTAGTTTCCCTTTATGTGAGCATGGCCATCTACTTGCCAGCTACTCTACCTTAGTCAACAAAACATTGAGGCTCTCACGAGCTGCCTCTTAATTCTGACGGGGCAGATAACAGTAGTTGCTCACCCCAATGTAATTACGGCGTCTGCAGGAACACCAGAGAGATTTGGGCTCCTAAAAAACAGGCAAAATCTTCATGTGAAAGTATAGCGAAAATGAGGAACTGACAGGGAAATCAAATCCTGAATTACTGATTGTAGTGTTGCCTGTACCCAGGCGACCCCATGATGCAGGCCCCGAGGAGGGGGATATCTTGTCACACTCCTCTCCACTAATGTTGAATGGTCGGGCCAACGCGGCGCCAGTCAGGAAAGGTTAAAAGCCTGTGACATAATTGGTGGAGGGATTTAGTGTGGAATAAGAGCAATAAAGAGTTGCTACTCCCAGTCCTGGCTGTGCATAGTTCTTGGGGTCAATTCTACACTGGCGACAAGGGGTCCACGCCACATCCTCACCTGCCTCGTTGCCCGGCACCTACTCAGCGCCACATTGGCAGAGTGCTCCTGGCTTGGGGCCGTCCTGGGGATCTGCAGAACTTGGGGCCGCTCTGTGTGCAACTCTGCCCAGATCGGCCTGTCTCCAACTGCCAGCTCCGTCAGAGCCTGAAAGCTTCCTGCCTCCCCCTGGCATGCCCGCTGTGCTCTGCAGCTCATCACCCCACGAGGGATTCACCTGAGTGCATCCACCTGGCCCCGGAGCCATCTCTGCCTTGTCTGCCCTGAGGCCTGCATGGGCTGAGGCTGCCATCCCCAGCCAGCAATCACCCATGAAACGAGTTAGAGCTCATAGCGTTGTAAATTACTGACTGGACTTTTATTGCCATACAGACTGAAAATAACAAGAGGAAGAGAGCGAGAGCGAGTTGGCCCTGTAAAAGCCCCCCTCCGATGTTGGTTTATGTTTACAGAGGGAGCTGGTGGGGAGGAGGGACTGAACACACACCCACAGTGCAAGGCACACAGACCAATACTGAAAGAAAAAGTCCCCTTCAGAAGAGATAAACAGGACATAGCATAATTACACAGTACTTTGTGCTGCTCCCAAAGTGAAAAAAGGCAGGACAAAGAGGCAGAACTGACCACCAGCAAGCAAGGATTTTTGAAGGACACAGCAACTAACAAATCAAAACGCTGGAACTCACTATATTGTATACTTTAGTATACAGCAGGCCAAACGCTAATGATCGACCTAAAAACCACTATGCTCGGACAATTCAGACAGCCACCACAGGCAAATTCAAGCGGCAGGAGGAATGTCCATGACACAAGGCTGGGTGGAGTGGCCTCAATGGAACATATCGAGCACGCAGAGCAAATCCAGGCCCCTCATGCAGCTACCCAAAACGACGAGCCAAACCTCTAGCTGCTGTGGGTTCCGGAGTTCACCTCAAGATCTCCCTCCGATGTTCTCAATCGCTCCACTATTCCTAGACTCATAAAGGCACTCCCGGATCTACAGCACGTGGCCTCGGATGACATCGCTGCAATTAAATTTATCCAAGCCAGAGGTAGCCAACACACAGACCCAACGCTTAATACCTTTGCAGAGCAGGGCCTGGGGTATTGAGGTAGTCATCTACAAAGGTGAACGATATCCACCCCCACTATTAGACTCTCAACATCTGGAAACGCCAAAAGGCATGTGGTCCGTCTTGCATGAAGCATGCACAGCCACCCCGGACAGCAGAGCCCCTGCAGAAACCATTATTGAGAAAAGGCTTCTCAAATCCCCATTGCAAGTCCAAATTTGGAAGGAACAAGGCAGGAAAAGACTGGTTCGAGGTCAGAGACCCCTCCACAGAAGGGAATGGGTAGCACCCGCTCCTCCCCCAGGTGCGATGGGTAACAGCTGAACAGCTAGAGAATCATCCCCACAAGGAGTATTGAACATCTGCTTGTGGAACATAGGTGGCCTGCGGGCAAAAAAGGAGGACCCAGAGGTAACAAAGTTTTTTAGCACCTTTGATATCATGCTCCTACAGGAATCCTGGGCGATGTAATCAATACCGTTAGTAGGATTCACAGAATATCTCAGTCCAGCCACAAAAATTAACAGGCCCGGCGGGCCATAGGGAGGTCTAATGATATATATTAGCACGAGCATCCTAGCAAAGATCTCACAGAGGCCCTAATGACATATATTAGCACGAGCCTCCTAGCAAAGATCTCAGAGCACAAGGAGGAAGACCCACCCTTCCAACTTATCAGGCTTGATGGATGGGGAAAGAGCATACAGGAACCAATGATCCTAGTCAATATATACATCAACCCAAAAGCCAAAACAATTGAAGCAAATAAGTTATTACCCGAACTGATAAGGATGAAAAGTACGGTACAATCAGCATATTGGCTAATATCGGGCGATTTCAACCTCACTCTATTCCGCATTCCTGACGAAAATCACATCTAAACAGAGGCAGCAGTGCCTGCCAAAACCCTCCCAACTAAAAACAGGAAGGACAAATTAGGTGAGAGTTACATACGCACCTGTGAAGGTATGGGCCTTTTCGCATTAAATGGTCGAAAGCTGCCTGACATCCTACCAGCATGGACAAGATCCTCTGGGAAATCAGTCTCCCACCTAGACTATACACTGGTAACCCCCGCCCTGTATACATTAGTGAGTAATTTCAGCATCTTGGACCGAGTGGAAAGGGATCACAAGCCTCAGGTAATCGGGATTCGCTCATCACCATACAAGCAGGAAAAAGCGGTAGCCCTGGAAGGGGCATTTGGCACCGAAAACCTAAAACAACTTAAATGGTCAACCGATATCATTGTAAGCCAAGTAGAAGTGGCTCTACTAAGGCTAGAATTAATGGCCACGGGCAGTGCGAATTTGACAACAGTCTGGGAGAACTTTGCCACTGACCTTATTAACAAAGTCAACATAGGAAGCACGACAAAGGGAGCACAATTGATCCACCAAAAATGTTTACATCTACCACAGCCTAAATGGAGAAGGAAAGCAATCATAGCTAAACTACTAAGGAAAATGCAAAATTTCCCAGACAATAGACCTCTGTTGGCTGCCCTGCGAAAGCAAAGGAAACTTTTAAAAAGCAAACTATGGTTCTTTAAAAAACTGCAGCAGGAGATGATTTGGGCCAAACTACACCATGCATCTAAATCATCTGACCCCAAAAGATTCTGGAAAATCATCAATACAATGACAAGGGTCCAATGGCAGCTAATAACACAAACATTTCAGAGGAAGCATGGGTATGCCATCTAAAGTCGCATCTAAAGGAGTTGGACACCAAAATCATGCTGCAAACCCAGGGGTTTTCGGAAAGCCAAGAATCCAAGGTTGTAGAAAGCCTAAAGTTCTCAGCATCGTAATTAATAAACATTATTGGGAAGTTGCGAACTGATTGCGCTCCAGGGCCTAATGGTTTACCACAGGCACTGTTTAAACCGGAAACCGAAAGATGGGCCAAATTCCTGGCAGCGATGTTCAACTGTGTGCTCACAACGGGAATTGTCCGGCAACCTGGAGAGGCTCAGAAATTCACCCCATCTACAAAGGAGGGAACGCAGCTTCTCCAAGTAATTACAGACTCATAGCTCTCCTAGATGACGACCTTAAGTATTTTTAATCTTGTGTGTTAAACCACCTAGAGACTTGGATTACAGACAACAAAATTCTGCTGTTCAATCAAAGTGGTTTTACCAAGCACCAAGGAACACTTACAAACCTCATGGCACTGGGACTCAGTACCAACAGTGCAAAAGCAACCAGGACTCCCACCTATTTGTGTTTTGTTGACTTTAAAGCTGCCTTTGATTGTGTCCCCCGTGGTAAACTGTGAGTTAAACTACAGCTTTGGGGACTTCCAGCTACTATTTTAAAAGCCATCAAAATGATTTATTCTGACACATGGGTGAAGGTAAATCTAGGGGGCGGCTCACACCTATCCAGGGAGGTTAAAACAACAGCTGGTGTTAAACAAGGCTGCGTATTGGCCCCAACACTCTTTAACCTATGTATAGCGGATCTGTCTGCAAAGTTAAACGTAGAATCATCCCATTCCCCCTCACTGGCTGGCCAGCAACTATCTAATATGTTATATGCAGATGACCTATTACTAATTAGCAACACCAGAATAGGCATGCGGAAACTGCTAAACAAATTAGAAGAGTTTGCAAGGATAAACAAGTTAGAAATCAACCACAACAAATCTAAAATGATTACCATAAATCGCAGACCAACCGGCCAGCGTAAATGGTTCCTAAATGAAAAGACCCTGGAGGAAGTAAGCTCCTAAACATACTTAGGAGTCGTGGTCGATGCCAGGTGCAACTTTGCGTCACAAAAAGAAGCAATAAAAAACAAGGTGCAGACTCTTGCTTATACCTTCTGCAAACTTTCTAATTCAGTCAGTGGCCATGCCTTGAATCCCTTAACAGCCATAATGAGAGCAAAATTATTGTCAACCCTCTCGTATGGGGCAGAAATAATGAGGGGTATGGAGGTAGCTCTTTTGGAGAAGCTTTTGATAAAGACGTACAAGCATGTCTTTCGGGTACCAAGGCATGCCTCCACAGCCCAGGTCAGACTAGAATTCATGTTGGTTAAACAGTCGCTGGCTCGCCCGGCAGCATTCATCAAATGTTGTTACAAACTGAGACCCGGCCACAAAGGGTCTCTAGCCTACCTAATCTGGCAGGAAATCACCCTAGAAAGAGGGAATGGAAACTATAAAAGGTATCTTGAAAAGAGTATAAGCCTCTTGAATCTAGGTGGGGTATGGGATCAGTCGCTTACCACGACGGCTTTTAGCAAAGCAGTCAATAAGTCAAGTAAACTACTTAGCTGGTAAAAGACAGAGAGGCTCTGACCAAAAGGTCGCATGACTGGCTGACCCTTAATTTGTACAAAACTCTTAAAGAATCTACACTTATGGCCACCCCCTACTCACGGAAAATTAAACAACGGTTTCTAAGGCTCAGGCTGGGTGATGTCCCCACGCCAGACCTGCCAAATTGGAAGAAGGGGCCACGAGCGGGCATACATGAGTGCCGCCTTTGTCATCTGGCAGTAGAAAACCTGGTGCATGTGGTCTGCATCAGCCATGCACTGGCTGTAGAAAAAAACGTTTACTGAAAAAAGAACTAAACGGCCTAGGGATTAGATCCTGTAGACAAGCACTAATTGAAGCATTCAAGCCACAAAACAACCATATTGAATATTAGATTGGTTCAATTTTTGGAAATGTATTCCTGTAAAATAACATCTGTTGGAACAAGCCTGTGATAGGGAGGGTGCAAATAGAGTCATAATCCACCTACTCTGACTAAGCACATCAAAGAAAGAAAGGTAATTTGGTAACATCGCCACACAGCTAGACCGCTGTGAAGTCCTGCACCAGAATCCGGAGTCAAGTAGGAATTTTTTTAATTTGTGAAATGCATTTAGGTTTTCCCAGTTTGATAAATTTATGTAATTCATATGTTTCAGTGTATTAACATGGTTCTGTCAAATTTTATGATGAAGGATTACTTTTATGGTTTTAATTAACTAATAAAATAAACATTCTCTCTCAGTTAATTTCCCAGTGTTATATAATAGCTTCATCACTGCACTCTTATGAACAATTGTAGAGTAACGACATTCATGATGAAAGCAAAATATTCCTGGAGGACAGGCTGCTAGAATAGAGGATGCAGGAATTTGAAATATTTTTTTATAAAACTGTTTGAATTAAATGAGCAGCAAACGGTTAATGCAGATAAGAAGCCAGTTGTCATGAGGGAAAGATTGGGTTTTTGTCATATAAAGCCTAATACATTTTACAGCGCTTAAAGTAGTTAATAAGAGAGAACCCTACCTACCTATTGCATCCCATTGCCAGGTCGTTTTTCTTCAGAGCAGCAATCCTCACTGTTGTGTTATATGTATTTCTTTTCAAAATAACTTTCTAGTAGACATAGAAGGTCTTTTTTTCAGTTTGCAATTTAAATTAATATAAGGAGATTTTTTCAGGTGCATTAAGCTGTTTGCAAAGAGCTCTCATATTTAAAATGAACAGACGTGTTCTATGAGTAGTGAGACCATTCAAATTTGTTGTTTGGACATTTACTTTGTTAGTTTTTTCTACATTATTTGATAGTAGACACATCTCGCTTCATGAATGTGACTGGTTTGCAAACCATTTTTATTGTGGGTTAAATATAAGGGAATTATAAAACCTGTTTTATTTACTGTTTATCAAACAATCTCTCTTTGCATACCTTGTAAAAGACGACATACAAAGCTAGTTTAGAATAACATGTTTAAAGTAAGTAACCCATATCAGACAGAAAAATTAGACAACTATTTTAAAAGTAAAAACTTTAATAGACTACACAATGTTCGCACACTGGGAACACTAAGAGTCATATTTATCATTATTTCATGCAATGCAAGAGGCAAGACACATTGTTGCACTGCGTGAAAGGGATAGGGCAGGAATGCGCCATAACTATCATGATATGGTGTATTCTCTCATAGGGGATTTCCATATATAGTCCTAAGCGTTGAATAGTTTCGCC
This sequence comes from Pleurodeles waltl, assembly GCF_031143425.1. Taxonomy (NCBI): domain Eukaryota; kingdom Metazoa; phylum Chordata; class Amphibia; order Caudata; family Salamandridae; genus Pleurodeles; species Pleurodeles waltl. The sequence continues at coordinate 211,312,130 of NC_090439.1, forward strand.
CACTTGCGGGGACCATGGAGCACTTCTTCCAATATAACTTCTTAAGTGTCGATGTTAGCCTTAGCAAGGCCTGCCAAGTCACTTAAGAATTTCCATATGCACCCTAGAGGAAAGGCTACAGTGTCCAAAATTCTTCATCTAGTTTGCTTTTAAAAAAGGACAAATTTGAGATATATGTATGTAAATGCTTGAATGAGTGAAAACATTTTCAGAAAAATTCCTTCACAAACCTTTTTATATTGCAAAACACTGATGAAGGAGAGCAGGGCAGTGTAGGCTATAGGCTGCCATTAGTAATGAAGAAAAAGGAGACTGTGCATTTAAGAGCAGCCAGTCCTCCAGTATCCCACCATGCCTAGAGAGAGGCAGTTACCTCAGTTCTTCTTTCGTGCTCCTGCTGACAGGACCCTGGAGCATTGAGCTCGACCTATTTAGTTTTTTATTTCTAAAATACAGTTAATATTTTGATTACAACTGTTTCACTCAATTTCTTTTGACTTTCCCTCTTGATTTTTGTCTTTTTTCTGACTGGAATTAAGGCTTTTTTCCCCAGAAAATGACTTCTTTATTCAACAGATATCCATGATGTGACAGAAAAAAGGCCAAAACAGACCTTCACGAGGTCTGTATCATCTGTCTGCCGTCTTCACACATACCGGTCTCCTGTAACATTTACAAAACATTTTCCAGGGGCACCCTGCGTGACAGGGAGAATATTCGCCTTCAAGGGAGAGCAGGGAGACGACACCAGGAAACCAGTGGGACCTCAGAGCGAGGTGAAGGTCAGTCTTCCACCAGAGTTCTTCCCTCAGCCTCCAGTAGACGTGGAAGTTCTGAGAGGTGTTCTTTTTTCAGAAAACGCTTTCGACCCAGGTTGACGTCAAGGAGATCGTCGTCAAGAGGAGGTACGGCGCCGACATGTTCGCCGTCGAAGTCTGGCTCGACGTCGCACAAGTGTCGCAGTTCGACGTCAAGACACCGCATGACATTGAAGGCTCCACGACACACGCCGTCGAGGAGCATATCGACGTCGAGACGAAAACGCAGACGTCATGCTTCGACGTTGAGGCCCCGCTCAACGTTGACACCTAGACCTCAGAGAGAAAGATCGACGTTGAGGAGACAGAAATGGAGAAGGATCTATTCTTCTTCGGATTGGCACCATTTCCCTTCTCTGGTGCTTTTTCCTTCGTCTCCTTCCCCTCATGCCTCTCCTCCACCAGCTACTGCACCTCCTTCTCAACCTTCAAGAAGTCTGACACCTCTGCGGTCTACTGATCCGGTTCTTCCGGCACCCGTACCAATTCCAGTGCCTCAAGTGCCTATCAGTGCCCCGGCTCCCAGACCATGCTCAACATCGCGCCACTGTTCTCGACATGGCCATCAGTCATCCGGCCGCTCAAGGTCATGACACTCCCACCACAGATCTAGACATAGATCAAGATCACGGGCCCATCAGAGTGATTCATCGCCTCTACAAGAGATTACTCATCTACACTAACAGATTCACCTCCACCTCGGTCATTGTCGGTTGATGATATCAATACCTTTCATGAAGTTCTGATCCGAGGGGCAACAAAACTCAACATTTCGATGGCTGCCCCTACCCCATCTACTTCAATTACATTTGAGACTCTCCAACAGCACATAGCCGCCAGACCTTTCCTACCTCTGGTACCTGGCCTTTTAGAACCTGCTGTGAAAGTCTTCCTTATGCTGGCTACAACTAAGTCTGCTCCCTCCAGACTACATAAAAAGTATCGTCCTCCAGAGCAAGATCCTTTGTTTCTGTGTTCTGACCCTCCACCTGATTCAATGGTAATATCGGCTGCTCGCAAATCCCATGCTACCTCTCCGTCTTCTACCTCTCCTCTGGACAAAGAGAGTAAGAAAGTGGATTCAACAGGCCGCAAAGTCTGTAGTTCGGCCGCAACCTCCATGAAAACAGCAAGCGCAACAGCCCTCTTGTGCAGATATGATAGGGCCTTGTGGGATTCCCTACTCCAGTTTGCAGAGCATCTCCCAAGAGATCATAGGGAAGATTTTTTGGGGATCGTCCAAGAGGGTGTCTTGGTCTCAAACCAGATAATCAGTGCAGCAGCGGACTCTGCGCATACATACTGCCACGGAGTGCCGCTACGGAGACATTCATGGCTGCGGCTTACATCACTGAAGCCGGATGCTCAGCAGCGCATTTTGAATCTGACATTTTCAGGATCCACTCTATTCGGCTCTCATGCCGACGATGAGATGGCAAGGATGAAGGCTGAGGTGGACACATTGAAGGCAGTGGGTCTTGAAAAACCCAAAGAACAAACAAAGGCCCTTCCGACATCTCCAACGCTGCTACTCCACTCAGAGGGTTCAAACCCCTCAGTGGCTCCCTGCAAGATCTCACCAGCAGTCCCAAAGATCTTATCAACCTCAGCAAAAAACACAGAGGGGACGATCGACACATCAGTCCAATCAGGGTTCTCAACAACCATCAACCTCAAAACCCTAAAAATGTCCTTCCCCCCCAACTCCGTTACCCACTCCGTTGGGGGGAAGCATCTCCAATTGCCTGGCAGAGTGGCAACGGATTACAACAGACGCTTGGGTCTTAAACATTGTACAGAATGGGTATTGTCTCAGGTTTTCCACTCCACCCCCAAGCATTCCGCCAAAATCCACCACTTCTCATCTCGGCCTTCTAAAGGTGGAAGTTTTCATCCTCCTCGAAAACAAAGCAGTGGAAACCTTTCCCCTCAACCAGCGTGGCAAGGGAATTTACTCCAAGTATTTTCTCATTCCAAAAAAGAAAAAGAGAGAGTTCAGACCCATTCTAGACCTCAAAATTGCCAACAAATGGATCTGAAAGGAAAAGTTCAGGATGCTGTCCTTACAACAAATAAATCCTCAGATTCAGCAAGGGGACTGGCTTTGCTCATGCGATCTACACAATGCCTACTTTCACACCCCCTTCGCAAAAAAGCATTGCAACTTCCTGAGGTTTGTTGTGAGGCAAGATCACTTCCAATACACCGTCCTACCGTTCGGTCTCAGGTCAGCAACCAGAACCTTTTCCAAATGCATGGCTGTGGTGGCATCCACCCGTGCAGAAGCCCAACTGCATTTCCAGTGGACTTGCGATCTCCTTTATTGGCTAGGCCTTTATGTCAACTTCCACAAGTCTACAACAGTTCCTGTCCAGAAGTTGCACTACTTAGGAGCTACCATAGACACACTGCAGGAAAAAGTGTGTCCTTCGGAAGAACAACGCTTATCCATTCTCCAGAAGTGTTGGCCCTCCAAACTATGCATCACCCCACAGTCTCCTCACTTCTCGGCTTCATGGCCTCTTGCATCTTTCTGACACCCAACACTTGCCTCCAAATGCGACCTCTTCAGGAGTGTCTTGAGGACCAATGGAATCAACTGTCGTGGAACTGGGAAGACCGAATTCTTCAGTTCACCCACGCAATCAGATCCCTCGCCTGGTGGTGTTCTCCAGCCAATGTCCTAAAGGGGATGCCTTTCCGTCCACAGCCTCCAGCACACACCATGGTGACAGATGCCTCTCTCCTCAGATGGGGAGCTAATATGGGTCATCTACAACCACAAGGTCTCTGGTCTCCCAAGGAGTCGTCATACTACATCAATCTCCTCGAGCTCCGAGCGGTGCACCTAGCTGTCAAGGCCTTTCTCCCGTCATTCACCACAGACAGCTTGCTTGTCCAGACAGACAATAAAACCACCATGTACTATCTGAACAAGCAGGGGGCACCAGATCCAGAGTCTTGTCTCAAGAGTCCCAGACAATATGGCACTGGCTCCTAGCCAGGATGTTGAGCATAGTGGCAACTCACCTTCCAAGTGCTCAGAATGTATAAGCGGGTGCCCTCAGCAGAGTTCTCGAAGAGAACCACGAGTGGGTTCTCAACGAAGATGTTGTTCAAGATATCTTCCGTTTATGGGGCACACCTTCTATCGACCTCTTCGCCACAGAGGAAAACAGAAAATGCCACTTCTTTGCCAGGTTTTACCACCCAGAATCGCTGGGGAATGTTCTGTGGATAGACTGGTCCAACAAATTTCTGTATGCCTTTCCACCAATTCCGCTGATCCCAGCAGTCCTCCTCAAACTCTCAATGACTTCAGCCACAATGATCCTCATTGCACCAGAGTGGCCAAGGCAATGGTGGTTCCTGGACCTTCTTCACCAGTCAATCCGTCCACATCTCAGGCTACCATGCAGACCGGACCGCCTGACAAAGTTCGGAGGGCAGATGAGACACTCCAATCTCTCCTCCTTGAGTTTGGCAGCATGTCTCCTGAGTTAGTTCAGTACGGACACCTAAACCTTCCACAGGATTGTAAGGATATCCTAAAGGAGGCGAAGCGGGCATCTATGCGTTTGGCATATTCCTTCAAATGGAAGAGATTCTGCATCTGGTGTTCCTCTAAGAGGATAGACCCTACGTCTTGCCAGGAAGATGTCATTCTTCCATACTTGTTACATTTGGCTCAATCTGGTCTGCAACTGTCTTCAATAAAGGTCCATTTGGCAGCTTTGACTGCATACAGAAAAAGTCCTTCGCAAACCTCTTTCTTTAGGATTCCAGTTGACAAAGATTTCCTAGAAGGGTTAAATAAGGTCTTTCCTCCAGTTAGGCGCCCTTCCCCACCATAGGAACTTAATGTTGTCCTTTCGCGACTCATGCAAAATCCATTTGAGCCAATAAACAAGGCATCTCTCCAAAATCTAGCTTGGGAAACTGCTTTCCTTGTGGCAATCACATGAACACGAAGGGTTAGCGAGATTCAGGCCCTCTGTGCCCACGAGCCTGACACAGTATTTCACCCCTCCAAGGTAGTACTGCAAACAGACCCTAAATTCCTGTCCAAGGTTATATCGGGCTTTCATGTCAACCAGTCGATTTCCTTGCCAACTTACTTTCAAAACCCATCTACTCCAGCAGAGAGGGCTCTCCATTCTCTAGTGTAAAAAGGGTGTTGCAATTCTACCTAGATAAGACTAGTTCTCTTCGGAGATCTTCATAATTGTTCGTTAATTATGGTCCAGTTCGTACCTGCCTGGCCACCTCCAAGCAATCAATATCGAGATGGATTTTCTCCTGTATTCTACTTTGCTACCAACTAGCTAATAAAACACTAGCTGGCAGCCCAAAAGAGCATTCTACCAGAGGCAAGTCGGCAACGATGGCCCTAATGAGGAATGTTCCCTTAGCAGACATCTGTAGAGCTGCGACTTGGAGGTCTATTCACACCTTTACTAAGCATTATTGTCTTGACTCCGATGCCAGAGCAGATGCTCAAGTACGACAGACTTCTCTTAGGAACCTCTTTGCTTGAAAGTGTATTTCATGAGTGTTCTGTCTACTCTTCCATGGGTTAGGGGATGAACTTGCTATTCTATTCAACGCTTATGACTATACATGGAAATCTTCTACGAGAGAAGGAATAGTTTCTTACCTGTAACTCCAGTACTCTCGTAGGGGTATTTCCATGTAGTCATAAGCAACCCTCCCGCCTCCCCAGTGGAGCCGACAGATTACTAACTGAGGTTACTCATTAGTCTCAGCTAGGACTGCCTACAAAAAGAACTGAGGTTACTGCCGCTCTCTAGGCATGATGAGATACTGGAGGGCTGGCTGCTCTTAAAGGCAGAGTCTCCTTTGTCTTCATTACTAATGGCAGCCTATGGGCTACACTGCCCTGCACTCCTTCATCAGTGTTTTGCAATATAAAAAGGTTTGTGAAGTCATTTTTCTGAACATTGTTCCCTCATTCAAGAATTTACATGCATATATCTCAAATTGATCCCTTTTTAAAAGCAAACTGGATGAAGAATTTTGGACACTGTAGCCTTTCCTCTAGGCTGCATATGGACATTCTTAAGTGACTTGGCAGGCCTTCCTGAAGTAAGGCAAACATGGACACTTAAGAAGTTATATTGGAAGAAGTGCTCCGGGGTCCCCGCAAGCAGTTGAACTATTCAACGCTTATGACGATCATGGAAATACCCCTACAAGAGAACTGGAGTTACAGGTAAGAAACTATTCCTTCTTGATCTCTGCCTGCGCTGGCGCACAAATTGCTGCCTAGCGCCAATGCTGGCACCCTTGCTCCATGGCAGGATTGTTTTTGTGAAGGAAGGGACACCTTTCTGCACAAACAATCCCTTGAATTGTTTTTCCTCTTTCTATGTGTGCTACAGAATAAAGAGATATTTCTCCTTGTTATGCTCCACTGGGCAGGTGTAGCATTTTGACGCATTACCAAGCCTACCAGTTTTGGTAAATCTGGGAATGCTTCAGAATCCATGGGTGAATGCGTGGGGACACCAATGCTCCATAGCCTGGAACTCCTCCATTGCGCACAGTGACACAAGACAGTGACTTGTGCTGCCTAGCAATCCTCCATATTTACCAAGCCATACAGGGCCTTGCAAGATGGCCTTGTGTGGCAAGGTAAATCTCATAATATATTTTGTATCGCTCTGAACCTCCTTGCGTGGAAGAAAGGCAATACAAAACCCTTAATAAATATGCCTCTCAATATTGAATAGAAGCACATGGAAATTAATGTGGAATAAATTATTTCAGGATCTATGATCAGCATATATAATGTACATATTGAGACTACGGACCAGGAAAGTGAATATTTCTAGAACTGTCTTCTCCAACAACATATCATCTAGTGCAGATTTATTCTCTGAGGCTGGTAAATACTCTAGTTCTTTGTTAGAACTCTGATTTTCACAGTCAGCTGTTAAAAAAGGGTGCAATAATATGTAAGATTGATACTTTATTGGGGCCTTTCTCAAATACTAGCTGTGGGTTTCCTATCCTAGTTATCTTTTGGCTGGCTAGGAGCCAATAAATAAGAAGCACTTGAGTAGTATACACCTCCATGATTTATAAAGTATTTAGTCTATGCCTCTTGGCGCCCAGAGCTTATATGTTCGTGAACTTCACATGATCAATTATAAAATAAAAAACAAAAACAAGATGACTTAAAGCATTTCTTGGCCTTTGTCATTGTCAACAGTGTCAGCTAGTCATCCACAAATGCACACACCTCCAGATCTGGTAACATCTGCAGCACCACCTATTTCAACTTAAGTACGATAACAATGTAGGTTACTAAGGAAGTTTTGAAATTTGAGGCTTACATGCCTCTCCATCTCAAAGTTGATTTCCTCAATGGAAATGCCTTAGGTTCAGAAATGTGTTTTTATGTAACCTGTTTCTGAATTTTTTGTCATTTGTCGTTTCACTCATTTGGTTTCATCACTTGATTAGACGATCATCGGCACCATGAAGAAAAAGCAGTACGATTTCATTGATCAGAGGAGGACAGATTTTGACCAGGACTATGAAGATTTCTGTAAACAGACAAGTGATCTTCATGTAAGTGACTTACTACCCTTTCTACTCAGATTTTGTCTGTTGCTCTTTAGAAGTAAGATGAAGATCATTGCAAGTGTTCATTGTGGGAGTTCTACTTGTGTGTTTATAGTTACATTCAACTGCAAATTAGGGAACTCTTCTTTTTTAAGAACACGTTCCTTTGGTGAATAGGCCTTTTGCATTTTATTATGATAAAGGGTATCTTAGTTATGTATTTTGGAAAGAGGCATTATACTGGAAAATTAAAAAAACACAATCCTGTACACCTATTTGGAATCACAAAGCCTAACAGAAAACTATTTTCAAATTATGTTGTTGCAATTTTCTTTATTTACTCCTTGTTTCATACTTGTTTTCTGTGATATCTAACATAGTTTGGCGTATTACTTGTGTGTAGGGTTCCCACTATAATATTCAGATTTTTGGAAGGCTTTTCCCATCCTTCTAAGTTGAGTGCACTGTCTGAATTGGCAGAGGAGGATCGTTGGGGAGCAAAAACTGTTAACACCTCATAACTCTAGTTGGGCTCTGAAAATAGCTTATGTGAACGGTGATACAATGGTGGCAGGAAAATGGGAAATGTTAACAGCTTCATGCTGGTATTTCTTGTGTGTGTCCTAATAACCAGCAAGGAATCACTTGAATAACTGCAAACAAAACAAGGTAGGTGTATCTTGATCATGCCTCCTTGCTGATCCACTTCCTTCTCCTGCACTTCACCACTGCTACCATCTCCACAAATGAACTCTGTCCCTCTATGTAGGTGTACCCACCGTCCTATTCTTAAGAAAGCTGCTCCCCAGCCAATGCCTACGGGAGAACATCTTCCAACTTACGACCAACCAATGGAATTAACTTCCTCCTCTTTGCCATCCAATGTATGGCACAGATGGAGGTAAAATACTTTTACACCATTATTGTACAGCATTTATACCACAGATGGGCAGAAAAATACCACTTTATTGGTATTCATCTGTTAAACTGAGCACTGTGTGTTCGCATCGGTTGCCAAGTCCTCCTGCTGAGACAGGTTGTAGCTGTGCACAGGACAGGAAAAAAGGGCTAATATTTATGCTGCTAATGCACATATTAAATTAGTTCAAATGTGATTCAACCAGAGCTCATTTCAGTTCCTAATTAAAAAGAGATCGTCAAATGGAAAATTATACATGTAAATGTCAACTTTAATCCATATCTACATTCTGATGATAACTGAGGAAGCCTGTTTCAATATAGCAAAAGCAGTAAACCATCCAGTAGAAAGCAACATGACAGAATCCTTTTGAATACTATTATTAACATCATGAACTGTCTTATCTCACCGGATACCATTTGCACTGTTTGGGTTACTTGCAGATCTCTATTCAAGACCTCTTCGGGGTGAAACGTGCCATCGTTTTTACAGTACCACTCTATTAAACTTATGGCAAGCAGTTATAAAGGAACTCATTTTTTTTGTTTATATATATATATATTTTTTTTTAAACATAAATCATTACACAGCATCAGAGAGGCAATATTTACCAGGTTCTCAAAGCAGGAATGACGCAGGCACCATCCATCAACTCGAAAGGTAATTTATTTTCTTATTTTCCTATTTCATGTGAAGTACAAAGTGCAAAGTGCTCTCCAGACAAAATGGCAACATGTTTCGGCCTTAGTCTTTGACTGGCCATAGAGTAGATTGTGAAGTCAGTGTATTTAAATCATGTGATCACCCAACATTCACCAATAAAAATCCATGATCATTTTATGTCATTTAACAGGCATTTCTAATCGAATTTGTAACCCAAATTTAGTTCATTTGTATCAATTGGAGGTCAAATTTACCCTAAACATAAATGTATCTCATTAAATCAATATATATGTTTATTCCCTTCCTTTGAAGATTTTCTTTTTAGGTAAAGTACCATTTCTATGTTGTTTAACAATGCACATTTATCGACATTAGGGGATTCCATTTGAAACAAAGACTATTCTATAAACACTGCATATCATTTTTACATCTCTCTTCACATTGGGTTATTTGTTCACGGTAAAGTACCTGGAAAAAGAGAACATATTGAGCTAAATATGAAGCATAACCAAAACAAAAAGGCTGCTAAATTCTGCAACTTTATGTAAGTGGATACTTTTCCCCATGAGGATCTTATTTGTTTCATTAATTTCATAACCCCATGATATCTTTCGGTAATTATCTCTAAGGTCTAACAAACTCTTCACGAAGGTTCAAGATGGACAATCCAGTTCAGAACATGTCTCTTATCAAATGTCCCCTTTTGGATCTTTTCTGTTTTTTATTGTTTTTTATCTGTTCTTTATCTTCTATAGGTGTCTATGTAACTCTGCATCCATGTTCAACCCCCACTGCATTTCAGTTCCAATTTGAATAATCCATTTGGATTCCATCCTCCTCAATCTTTGCTCTCGGTCTCCACCTCTATCATTCTGTTTAATATGTTGAATGCCGTAGTATCTGAAGTCTTTTTGTTCACCCAGATGTTCTTTCCATATGTGCTTTGCTATTGAATATGTCATGTCTTGATTGCTTATCGCCCTCATGTTTTGTAAGATTCGTAATTTTAACTTAATCACTGTGCTTCCAACATATTTTTTACCACACACACACATTCCAATACAAAAATGACATATGGGGTCTCGCAGTCTATTCTTTCCATGATGTTTATGATCCTTCCATCAAATGTTGTGAAATGCGTCATATTTTTACCATGGGTACATACTTTATACTTTGTACACTTCCAGAAGCCTTGCCTTTTATCACTCAACCAATTAGATGTATTTTTCTTTTGAGGGGTCATATGACTGCTTGTTAAATGATCCCCATATTGTTGCCGCTCTTCTGTATGTAATAAGTGGATGATTGGGCAGTGATTTAGATAATGTTTCATCCAACAGTAATAATCTCCAATTGTCTTTTAGAAGTTTTCTCATCTTTTGACTCCCTGCATCGAAACGCATAATGTACCGTGTAGCATCAATATTTGAATCACAACTTTTTGATCTGGGGATCAGAAGTTCATCTCTTATTCGTTGCATTGCTCTTTTCAGTGCATCATCCAAGACCGAGTTCGGGTAGCCCCTTTTGTGAAATCTTTCAAACATCTCGGTCATTTGAGTTTTCAATTCTACTTCTTCTGTACAGTTACGTTTGACCCTCAGGAATTCACAATATGGTACACTCCATTTTAAAGCCTTTGGATGTCTGCTATTTGCATGTAATAAACTATTCGCACTGGTGGGTTTTCTATGCATTTTTGTGCAAATTCTTCTATCTTTTATGTATACACCAATGTCTAAATAGTTAATTTCCAACTCACTTATTTCATATGTAAAGCTTAGTTGTTGGGGATTGTTATTCAGCGATATTATAAATTGTTTTAAAGGCTCTCTTTCCCTCTCCCATACCAGGAAGAGGTCATATATGTAGCGTACCCATAATACAACATGATTTAGCATTTCCTGGTTATTCTCTTGCCAGACCACCTGTGATTCCCACATCCCCATGAGGAGATTTGCATACGAGGGTGCGAATGAAGTCCCCATAGCTGTTCCTTGTTCTTGTAAATAATATTTACCATCAAACATAAATACGTTATGAGTCAGACAGTACTGCAGCATTTCTAATAGCATTTCTGAATGTCCCAGTAAGCTGACAGATCTTGATCTAAGGAAATATTTACATGCTTCTAAACTGTCCTTATGTCTGATGGATGTATATAAGGAAACAACATCAATTGTGGCCATAATATAATTATGCTTCCAAGGAATGTTATTGATCCTGTTTAGGAAATCCATAGAGTCTCTCAGATATGATGGAAGGTTTGATACATATGGAAAGAGGAACATGTCAATAAATCTTGAAGTATTTTCCAGAAGAGACCCTATGGAACTTACAATGGGGCACCCCGGTGGATTTGATTTATTCTTGTGAATCTTTGGCAGGAAATATATTGTGGGGTAATCGGATAGTCTGTTTTGAGATATCTATATTCTTCATCTTCTAGCAAACCTTTGTATAACCATTTTTTTAAAATACAGTGGAATTCCATCATATAGATTTTCAGGGGATTGCTTTTTAGTTCTCTATAGTTTTCTTTATTTCCCAATTGTTTCTTGGCTTCCTTGATATAATTATTGCTACTAAACAATACAATATTGCCCCCTTTATCTGATGGTTTAATGACAATTGTATTGTCATTTTGCAAATCCTTCAGTGCACACCAATCCTCTTGTGTCATATGCAGGTTCTCATAATTTTTAATCTTTTTAGATAATCCCAAGGCTATTCTTGTCAGCCCATCTGTCGTTACTTCCTGAACCACATCTATGTTATTTTCAGCCGGCAACTGAGGGCAAAATTGTGATCTAGGTTTGTATTGACTGGAAATGGATTCATCCGTTGGCAACCCCAATGTGGTACATAGTTCCTGATCTGATAAATCTCCATAGTTTGTAGCTCCAAAGCCTCCTATTGATTCCTGTTCCAAACATGTTAAAGTCCTGAGGGATCCCAAGTCTGTTACTGTTAGTGACAAGATCTCCTGAGATCTACTTGTTCTTTGTTTCTTGATTTTTGATCCAAAATATTTTTTTAGTTTCAGTTTCCTGGAAAACTTGTGGAGATCAATTCTCGCTATCGCTGAGTCCATTGATGTCATTGGACAAAAATTAAGCCCTTTATTCAGAAGTTTAAGATGTTTGCCCCCCAATTTTTTAGATGAGAGATTGATTACCACATCCTCATTTATTATTGTACCTGATGTCTTTCTTATTTCTTTCCTTTTCCTCTTCCTCTGTGGTCTCCTTATTCTCTTTGTCCCATTTTGTTTTGTCCTCCCCTTCCACGTCTCCTGGTTTCCATATGATACAGCCTCATTTCTCCTGAAAAATCAAATTTTGGTCTCCCCTCTATTTGTATTTCGTCCCCCGAACTTGCATCTGAACTTTCCATGCTCGAGGAGACTCTCTTTTTCAATTGTTCTATCCATGTTTTGCTTCGTATAAAAGGAATCAAACCGTTTTGCAAAGGTGAAAATTCTTCCTGTCGAATAATCTATCTTATCCCTATTAACTTTTTTTGCTTTCTTCAGTTGTATTTCCTTTTCATGTTTCTTCAATCGTTTTTCCATTTCCTCTATAATTTTTTTCACATTTTCCGTAGTTTGTATGGATAACATCTTTTCTTCAAGATCCTTAATTCTTGATAAAGTTTTTTCTAACTTTCGCTCAGCTTGTATTATCAAGGTTTGCATTAATTTCATAGAGCATTCAGTTGTATCAATTTGCCATTGTTTTAATAAGTCTGTATCCATATCATTTAAGGTTGGTAGAACAAAGATTCTTAAGCCTCTTGTGACTCTTCCACTCTCAATATATTTCTGCAATGTGGCCTTCTCCCACCACTTATTAATCTCCATTATTTTTGCTTGTTCCAGTTCCTTCATGAGTAGATTGAGGGGTAATTCTCGATCCCTTGATATGCTGAGTTCTTGCATATTCGTTGCTCCTTCCTCTTCAAATAGATTCTTCATAATTTGTTCTCGTTTTGTAATTCTCTCAGCCATTTTTGGTGATATCAAAAATAGTTACTCAAATCCGAATGCACTATTGCACCAATATTTACTTCTTTTTATTATATTTATCAAGTTCTTTCAGATGATGGATTTTCAAAGACACTCCCAGTCTATGAGGTGACGGTCTATTTAAAACCAGCACTTTTGGTTTTCCTTATCTCTTGTTTGTGCTTAAACATTAAGATGCACTGTTTTTTTGTATAATGGTTTTTGTTCCTAAGTGTACAGTTCCAGTCACCTTCTCTCCAGATTCATTTATTTTTATTTTTATTATTGCTTCAAACGCTGTTGAATGTTATTTCAAAACAGATTGTGATTTATTATTAGGCTTAAGTGCACATAAAAGATAGAAAACGTAGGAGGTTACTCACATCTGCCATTCCGTTTTCAAGGCACTTTCTCATGTTGACTTTGGAGTGAAAAACGGGCTCGGAGCATGCAGCTTTTTAATTTCCATTTCTTTCAAACACACAACTTCCTTTTGGATTTACATCAGTAAAGGGACTCGAAATTAGTGTGTCCGTCCTCCAACTCCCAGAATACATTGTTATTCCCAGATCGAATTCTAAAACAGAGTGTCTCATAGACTCCACAATTTGTTTGATTTTTCATTTGCTCCAGACAGGAAGCCTTTATTTGCACATATTGTTCATGATACTTAGATTACTTATTTCTCGGCTCCTGCAGTCTGTTTCATTTTCACAAGGGCGAAAAGAGGAGTCACCCTGTTCTTTTAAATTCGAAAATTAAACAGAGGAGGTCACATGTTTTTCCTCTACAGACTCTGTTTGTGACCCTGCAATGTACCACTCCATTCCTGCCGATTTCTTTCCAATCAAAAAGATTAACTGTTACACAGTGAAAACAGCCTTATCCCTTCAGAGCTCAAAGAGATTTCAGAGATTCTTTTGTGACCAATATTTCTGAATCATTAGATATCTGTATCGCATTCACATCTCACCAAACAGCGTTCACAGTGCAAATCTTCCTGTGTTTTCAAAGCCTTCAAACCGGAGAGGAGCAGAGTTCTCTATTTCTTAGCATATTTTACCGGAGAGAGTAAGAACTCATTTGCTCATCTTTGAGTGCTCGGCAAATGCAGTCCGGTGACTAAACCAATCATTTAAACATAAATCATTAAACAGCATCCGAGAGGCAATATTTACCAGCTTCTCAAAGCAGGAATGATGCAGGCACCATCCATCAACTCGAAATGTAATTTATTTTCTTATTTTCTTATTTCATGTGAAGTACAAAGTGCAAAGTGCTCTCCAGACAAAATGGTAACGCGGTTCGGCCTGAGCCTTCGACTAGCCATAGAGTAGATTGTGAAGTCAGTGTATTTAACCCCTTCTGTGCCGCGGACGTAGTGGTTACGTCCTGCGGCACAGTGCTGCTGTGCCGAGGACGTAACCACTACGTCCTCGGCACACAGCCCAGAGGGAGCGCTCTCGCTCCCTCTGTGGGGTTCCCCCCCACCCCCCCAAGTCAGGGATGGAAGGGGAAGCCCTTCCCCTCCCACCCCCGACCCCCCCCAACCCCCCCTGTGACGTCAGCGCGCGAGCGCGCGCTGATTAGTCACAGGGTCTCCCCCATCGCGCTGGAAGCAGAGCTTCCAGCGCGATTGAAAAAGAAATGCTTTTGCATTTCTTTTTCAATCCCATGGGGGAGGCCCCGAGAGGCTTCAAAGGGAAGGAAATGTATTTCCTTCCCTTTGAAGTCTCTCACAGGTTTCAAAAGCTGGATTGCTTGCAATCCGGCTTTTGAAACCCCACTAGACACCAGGGATTTTTTTTGTTTTCTTGAAATTGGCAAAAGGGAGCGACCCCTTGGGCAAGGGTCGCTCCCAGGGGGGCATTTTTTTAGGAAGGCCTTTTCTGCCCCCCCTGGGGGCAGATTGGCCTATTATTAGGCCGATCTGCCCCCAGGGGGGGCAGAAACCTCTAGGCACCAGGGACCATTTTTTTTTTTTTTTTTTTTTTTGTGATGAATTCTTTTTTTTTAGGTGGGGAGCGATCCCTTAGGCAAGGGTCGCTCCCCTACGGGGCAATATATATTTAGGCCATTTCTGCCCCCCTTAGGGGCAGATTGGCCTATTTTGATAAGGCCAATCTGCCCCCAAGGGGGGCAGAAACCATTAGACACCAGGGAGTTTGTTTTTGCGCGCGAATGTCACGCAACAAAGCGACCCCTTTGGCAAGGGTCGCTCCCAGGGGGGGCAATTTTTTGGGATGGCCTTTTCTGCCCCCCCTGGGGGCAGATCGGCCTATTATTAGGCCGATCTGCCCCCAGGGGGGGAAGAAACCTCTAGGCGCCAGAGCTAATTTTTTTTTTGTGTTTTTTTTTTTTTTTCTTTTTTATTTTTTAGAGATGGGGAGCGACCCATCAGGCAAGGGTCGCTCCCCTGGGGGGCAAATTGTATTTAGACCATTTCTGCCCCCCTGGGGGCAGATTGGCCGATTTTAGGTCAATCTGCCCCCAAGGGGGCAGAAACCACTAGGCACCGGGGATTTGTTTTTTGGCGCCAATGTCACGCAGGGGGAGCGACCCCGTAGGCAAGGGTCGCTCCCGGGGGGGGGGGGGGTGGGGGGGCAAATTTATTTTAGGCCATTTCTGCCCCCCCGGGGGACAGATCGGCCTATTATTAGGCCGAACTGCCCCCGGGGGGGGGGGCAGAACACTCTAGGCGCCAGGGCAATTTTTTTTTTGTGTTTTTTTTTTTTTGTTGTTTCTTTTTTTAGAGATGGGGAGCGACCCATCAGGCAAGGGTCGCTCCCCTGGGGGGGCAAATTGTATTTAGACCATTTCTGCCCCCCTGGGGGCAGATTGGCCAATTTTAGGTCAATCTGCCCCCTAGGGGGCAGAAACCACTAGGCACCGGGGATTTGTTTTTTGGCGCCAATGTCACGCAGGGGGAGCGACCCCGTAGGCAAGGGTCGCTCCCGGGGGGGGGGGTGTGGGGGTTGGGGGGGCAAATTTATTTTAGGCCATTTCTGCCCCCCCGGGGGACAGATCGGCCTATTATTAGGCCGAACTGCCCCCGGGGGCGGGGGGGGCAGAACACTCTAGGCGCCAGGGCAATTTTTTTTTTTGTGTTTTTTTTTTTTGTTGTTTCTTTTTTTAGAGATGGGGAGCGACCCATCAGGCAAGGGTCGCTCCCCTGGGGGGGCAAATTGTATTTAGACCATTTCTGCCCCCCTGGGGGCAGATTGGCCAATTTTGGGTCAATCTGCCCCCAAGGGGGCAGAAACCACAAGGCACCGGGGATTTGTTTTTTGGCGCCAATGTCACGCAGGGGGAGCGACCCCGTAGGCAAGGGTCCCTCCCGGGGGGGGGGGGGGGGGGTTGGGTGGGCAAATTTATTTTAGCCCATTTCTGCCCCCCCGGGGGACAGATCGGCCTATTTTTAGGCCGAACTGCCCCCGGGGGGGGGGCAGAACACTCTAGGCGCCAGGGCAATTTTTTTTTTGTGTTTTTTTTTTTTTGTTGTTTCTTTTTTTAGAGATGGGGAGCGACCCATCAGGCAAGGGTCGCTCCCCTGGGGGGGCAAATTGTATTTAGACCATTTCTGCCCCCCTGGGGGCAGATTGGCCAATTTTAGGTCAATCTGCCCCCTAGGGGGCAGAAACCACTAGGCACCGGGGATTTGTTTTTTGGCGCCAATGTCACGCAGGGGGAGCGACCCCGTAGGCAAGGGTCGCTCCCGGGGGGGGGGGTGGAGGTTGGGGGGGCAAATTTATTTTAGGCCATTTCTGCCCCCCCGGGGGACAGATCGGCCTATTATTAGGCCGAACTGCCCCCGGGGGGGGGGCAGAACACTCTAGGCGCCAGGGCAATTTTTTTTTTGTGTTTTTTTTTTTTTGTTGTTTCTTTTTTTAGAGATGGGGAGCGACCCATCAGGCAAGGGTCGCTCCCCTGGGGGGGCAAATTGTATTTAGACCATTTCTGCCCCCCTGGGGGCAGATTGGCCAATTTTAGGTCAATCTGCCCCCAAGGGGGCAGAAACCACTAGGCACCGGGGATTTGTTTTTTAGCGCCAATGTCACGCAGGGGGAGCGACCCCGTAGGCAAGGGTCGCTCCCGGTGGGGGGGTGGAGGTTGGGGGGGCAAATTTATTTTAGGCCATTTCTGCCCCCCCGGGGGACAGATCGGCCTATTATTAGGCCGAACTGCCCCCGGGGGGGGCAGAACACTCTAGGCGCCAGGGCAATTTTTTTTTGTGTTTTTTTTTTTTTGTTGTTTCTTTTTTTAGAGATGGGGAGCGACCCATCAGGCAAGGGTCGCTCCCCTGGGGGGGCAAATTGTATTTAGACCATTTCTGCCCCCCTGGGGGCAGATTGGCCAATTTTAGAAACCACTAGGCACCGGGGATTTGTTTTTTGGCGCCAATGTCACGCAGGGGGAGCGACCCCGTAGGCAAGGGTCGCTCCCGGGGGGGCGGTGGGGGTTGGGGGGGCAAATTTATTTTAGGCCATTTCTGCCCCCCCGGGGGACAGATCGGCCTATTATTAGGCCGAACTGCCCCCGGGGGGGGGGCAGAACACTCTAGGCGCCAGGGCAATTTTTTTTTTGTGTTTTTTTTTTTGTTGTTTCTTTTTTTAGAGATGGGGAGCGACCCATCAGGCAAGGGTCGCTCCCCTGGGGGGGCAAATTGTATTTAGACCATTTCTGCCCCCCTGGGGGCAGATTGGCCAATTTTAGGTCAATCTGCCCCCTAGGGGGCAGAAACCACTAGGCACCGGGGATTTGTTTTTTGGCGCCAATGTCACGCAGGGGGAGCGACCCCGTAGGCAAGGGTCGCTCCCGGGGGGGGGGTGGAGGTTGGGGGGGCAAATTTATTTTAGGCCATTTCTGCCCCCCCGGGGGACAGATCGGCCTATTTTTAGGCCGAACTGCCCCCGGGGGGGGGGGGCAGAACACTCTAGGCGCCAGGGCAATTTTTTTTTTGTGTTTTTTTTTTGTTGTTTTTTTTTTTAGAGATGGGGAGCGACCCATCAGGCAAGGGTCGCTCCCCTGGGGGGGGGCAAATTGTATTTAGACCATTTCTGCCCCCCTGGGGGCAGATTGGCCAATTTTAGGTCAATCTGCCCCCTAGGGGGCAGAAACCACTAGGCACCGGGGATTTGTTTTTTGGCGCCAATGTCACGCAGGGGGAGCGACCCCGTAGGCAAGGGTCGCTCCCGGGGGGGGGGTGTGGGGGGTTGGGGGGGCAAATTTATTTTAGGCCATTTCTGCCCCCCCGGGGGACAGATCGGCCTATTATTAGGCCGAACTGCCCCCGGGGGGGGGGGGGGCAGAACACTCTAGGCGCCAGGGCAATTTTTTTTTTTGTGTTTTTTTTTTTTGTTGTTTCTTTTTTTAGAGATGGGGAGCGACCCATCAGGCAAGGGTCGCTCCCCTGGGGGGGGAAATTGTATTTAGACCATTTCTGCCCCCCTGGGGGCAGATTGGCCAATTTTGGGTCAATCTGCCCCCAAGGGGGCAGAAACCACAAGGCACAGGGGATTTGTTTTTTGGCGCCAATGTCACGCAGGGGGAGCGACCCCGTAGGCAAGGGTCGCTCCCGGGGGGGGGGGGGGTTGGGGGGGCAAATTTATTTTAGCCCATTTCTGCCCCCCCGGGGGACAGATCGGCCTATTTTTAGGCCGAACTGCCCCCGGGGGGGGCAGAACACTCTAGGCGCCAGGGCAATTTTTTTTTTGTGTTTTTTTTTTTTGTTGTTTCTTTTTTTAGAGATGGGGAGCGACCCATCAGGCAAGGGTCGCTCCCCTGGGGGGGCAAATTGTATTTAGACCATTTCTGCCCCCCTGGGGGCAGATTGGCCAATTTTAGGTCAATCTGCCCCCTAGGGGGCAGAAACCACTAGGCACCGGGGATTTGTTTTTTGGCGCCAATGTCACGCAGGGGGAGCGACCCCGTAGGCAAGGGTCGCTCCCGGTGGGGGGGTGGAGGTTGGGGGGGCAAATTTATTTTAGGCCATTTCTGCCCCCCCGGGGGACAGATCGGCCTATTATTAGGCCGAACTGCCCCCGGGGGGGGCAGAACACTCTAGGCGCCAGGGCAATTTTTTTTTTGTGTTTTTTTTTTTTTGTTGTTTCTTTTTTTAGAGATGGGGAGCGACCCATCAGGCAAGGGTCGCTCCCCTGGGGGGGCAAATTGTATTTAGACCATTTCTGCCCCCCTGGGGGCAGATTGGCCAATTTTAGGTCAATCTGCCCCCAAGGGGGCAGAAACCACTAGGCACCGGGGATTTGTTTTTTGGCGCCAATGTCACGCAGGGGGAGCGACCCCGTAGGCAAGGGTCGCTCCCGGGGGGGCGGTGGGGGTTGGGGGGGCAAATTTATTTTAGGCCATTTCTGCCCCCCCGGGGGACAGATCGGCCTATTATTAGGCCGAACTGCCCCCGGGGGGGGGGCAGAACACTCTAGGCGCCAGGGCAATTTTTTTTTTGTGTTTTTTTTTTTGTTGTTTCTTTTTTTAGAGATGGGGAGCGACCCATCAGGCAAGGGTCGCTCCCCTGGGGGGGCAAATTGTATTTAGACCATTTCTGCCCCCCTGGGGGCAGATTGGCCAATTTTAGGTCAATCTGCCCCCAAGGGGGCAGAAACCACTAGGCACCGGGGATTTGTTTTTTAGCGCCAATGTCACGCAGGGGGAGCGACCCCGTAGGCAAGGGTCGCTCCCGGGGGGGGGGGGGTGGGGGTTGGGGGGGCAAATTTATTTTAGGCCATTTCTGCCCCCCCGGGGGACAGATCGGCCTATTATTAGGCCGAACTGCCCCCCGGGGGGGCTGAACACTCTAGGCACCAGGGCAATTTTTTTTTTGTGTGTTTTTTTTTTTGTTGTTTCTTTTTTTAGAGATGGGGAGCGACCCATCAGGCAAGGGTCGCTCCCCTGGGGGGGCAAATTGTATTTAGACCATTTCTGCCCCCCTGGGGGCAGATTGGCCAATTTTAGGTCAATCTGCCCCCAAGGGGGCAGAAACCACTAGGCAGCGGGGATTTGTTTTTTGGCGCCAATGTCACGCAGGGGGAGCGACCCCGTAGGCAAGGGTCGCTCCCGGGGGGGGGATGGGGGTTGGGGGGGCAAATTTATTTTAGGCCATTTCTGCCCCCCCGGGGGACAGATCGGCCTATTATTAGGCCGAACTGCCCCCGGGGGGGGGGGGGCAGAACACTCTAGGCACCAGGGCAATTTTTTTTTTGTGTGTTTTTTTTTTTGTTGTTTCTTTTTTTAGAGATGGGGAGCGACCCATCAGGCAAGGGTCGCTCCCCTGGGGGGGCAAATTGTATTTAGACCATTTCTGCCCCCCTGGGGGCAGATTGGCCAATTTTAGGTCAATCTGCCCCCAAGGGGGCAGAAACCACTAGGCACCGGGGATTTGTTTTTTGGCGCCAATGTCACGCAGGGGGAGCGACCCCGTAGGCAAGGGTCGCTCCCGGGGGGGGGGATGGGGGTTGGGGGGGGCAAATTTATTTTAGGCCATTTCTGCTCCCCGGGGGACAGATCGGCCTATTATTAGGCCGAACTGCCCCTGGGGGGGGGGGCAGAACACTCTAGGCACCAGGGCAATTTTTTTTTTGTGTTTTTTTTTGTTGTTGTTTCTTTTTTTAGAGATGGGGAGCGACCCATCAGGCAAGGGTCGCTCCCCTGGGGGGGCAAATTGTATTTAGACCATTTCTGCCCCCCTGGGGGCAGATTGGCAAATTTTAGGTCAATCTGCCCCCAAGGGGGCAGAAACCACTAGGCACCGGGGATTTGTTTTTTGGCGCCAATGTCACGCAGGGGGAGCGACCCCGTAGGCAAGGGTCGCTCCCGGGGGGGGTGGTGGGGGTTGGGGGGGGCAAATTTATTTTAGGCCATTTCTGCCCCCCCGGGGGACAGATCGGCCTATTATTAGGCCGAACTGCCCCCGGGGGGGGGGGGGGGGGGGGGCAGAAACCTCTAGGCGCCAGGGGAATTTTTCTTTTTTTTCTTTTTTTTTTTCTTTGTTTTTTTTTTTTAGAGATGGGGAGCGACCCATCAGGCAAAAGTCGCTCCCCTGGGGGACAAATTGTATTTAGGCCATTTCTGCCCCCCTTGGGGGCAGATTGGCTGAGTTTAGGTCAACCTGCCCCCAAGGGGGCAGAAACCACTAGGCACCGGGGATTTGTTTTTTGGTGCCAATGTCACGCAGGGGGAGCGACCCCGTAGGCAAGGGTCGCTCCCGGCGGGGGAGGGTGGGGGTTGGGGGGGCAAATTTATTTTAGGGCATTTCTGCCCCCCCGCCCCCTGGGGCCGGCTGAGCTACAGGCCAAACACCACAGGTAGGCACCTTGCAAAAAACACCTCTGTTTTCTGTGAAAAAATATGTTGTGTCCACGTTGTGTTTTGGGCCATTTCCTTTTGTGGGCGCTAGGCCTACCAACAGAAGTGATGTACCATTTTTATCGAGAGACTTAGGGGAACGCTGGGTGGAAGGAAATTTGTGGCTCCTCTCAGATTCCAGAACTTTCTGTCACCGAAATGAGAGGAAAAAGTGTTTTTTGGGCCAAATTTTGATGTTTGCAAAGGATTCTGGGTAACATAACCTGGTCAGAGCCCCGCAAGTCACCCCATCTTGGATTCCCCTGGGTTTCTAGTTTTCAAAAATGCACTGGTTTGCTAGGTTTCCTCAGGTGTCGGCTGAGCTACAGGCCAAAATCCACAGGTAGGCACTGCTTTTTATAAAAAAATGTGATGTGTCCACGTTGTGTTTTGGGCCCTTTCCTTTCGTGGGCGCTAGTCCTACCCACACAAGTGAGGTATCATTTTTATCGGGAGACTTGGGGGAACGCTGGGTAGAAGGAAATTTGTGGCTCCTCTCAGATTCCAGAACTTTCTGCCACAGAAATGTGAGTAACATGTGTATTTTTAGCCAAATTTTGAGGTTTGCAAAGGATTCTGGGTAACAGAACCTGGTCCGAGCCCCGCAAGTCACCCCTCCTTGGATTCCCCTAGGTCTCTAGTTTTCAGAAATGCACAGGTTTGGTAGGTTTCCCTAGGTGCCGGCTGAGCTAGAGGCCAAAATCTACAGGTAGGCACTTCGCAAAAAACACCTCTGTTTTTTTCCAAAATTTAGGATGTGTCCACGTTGCGCTTTGGGGTGTTTCCTGTCGCCGGCGCTAGGCCTACCCACGCAAGTGAGGTATCATTTTTATCGGGAGACTTGGGGGAACGCTGGGTGGAAGGAAATTTGTAGCTCCTCTCAGATTCCAGAACTTTCTGCCACAGAAATGTGAGGGACATGTGTTTTTTTAGCCAAATTTTGAGGTTTGCAAAGGATTCTGGGTAACAGAACCTGGTCCGAGCCACACAAGTCACCCCTCCTTGGATTCCCCTAGGTCTCTAGTTTTCAGAAATGTACAGGTTTGGTAGGTTTCCCTAGGTGGCGGCTGAGCTAGAGGCCAAAATCTCCAGGTAGTCACTTTGCTAAAAACAGCTCTGTTTTCTGTGATGTGTCCACGTTGTGTTTTGGGGCATATCCTGTCGCGGGCGCTAGGCCTACCCACACAAGTGAGGTATCATTTTTATCGGGAGACGTGGGGGAACGCTGGGTGGAAGGAAATTTGTGGCTCCTCTCAGATTCCAGAACTTTCTGCCACAGAAATGTGAGGAACATGTGTTTTTTTAGCCAAATTTTGAGGTTTGCAAAGGATTCTGGGTAACAGAACCTGGTCCGAGCCACACAAGTCACCCCTCCTTGGATTCCCCTAGGTCTCTAGTTTTCAGAAATGTACAGGTTTGGTAGGTTTCCCTAGGTGCCGGCTGAGCTAGAGGCCAAAATCTACAGGTAGTCACTTTGCTAAAAACAGCTCTGTTTTCTGTGATATGTCCACGTTGTGTTTTGGGGCATATCCTGTCGCGGGCGCTAGGCCTACCCACACAAGTGAGGTATCATTTTTATCGGGAGACGTGGGGGAACGCTGGGTGGAAGGAAATTTGTGGCTCCTCTCAGATTCCAGAACTTTCTGCCACAGAAATGTGAGGAACATGTGTTTTTTTAGCCAAATTTTGAGGTTTGCAAAGGATTCTGGGTAACAGAACCTGGTCCGAGCCACACAAGTCACCCCTCCTTGGATTCCCCTAGGTCTCTAGTTTTCAGAAATGTACAGGTTTGGTAGGTTTCCCTAGGTGCCGGCTGAGCTAGAGGCCAAAATCTACAGGTAGTCACTTTGCTAAAAACAGCTCTGTTTTCTGTGATATGTCCACGTTGTGTTTTGGGGCATATCCTGTCGCGGGCGCTAGGCCTACCCACACAAGTGAGGTATCATTTTTATCGGGAGACGTGGGGGAACGCTGGGTGGAAGGAAATTTGTGGCTCCTCTCAGATTCCAGAACTTTCTGCCACAGAAATGTGAGGAACATGTGTTTTTTTAGTCAAATTTTGAGATTTGCAAAGGATTCTGGGTAACAGAACCTGGTCCGAACCCCGCAAGTCACCCCTCCTTGGATTCCCCTAGGTCTCTAGTTTTCAGAAATGCACAGGTTTGGTAGGTTTCCCTAGGTGGCGGCTGAGCTAGAGGCCAAAATCTACAGGTAGTCACTTTGCTAAAAACAGCTCTGTTTTCTGTGATATGTCCACGTTGTGTTTTGGGGCATATCCTGTCGCGGGCGCTAGGCCTACCCACACAAGTGAGGTATCATTTTTATCGGGAGACGTGGGGGAACGCTGGGTGGAAGGAAATTTGTGGCTCCTCTCAGATTCCAGAACTTTCTGCCACAGAAATGTGAGGAACATGTGTTTTTTTAGCCAAATTTTGAGGTTTGCAAAGGATTCTGGGTAACAGAACCTGGTCCGAGCCCCGCAAGTCACCCCTCCTTGGATTCCCCTAGGTCTCTAGTTTTCAGAAATGCACAGGTTTGGTAGGTTTCCCTAGGTGCCGGCTGAGCTAGAGGCCAAAATCTACAGGTAGTCACTTTGCTAAAAACAGCTCTGTTTTCTGTGATATGTCCACGTTGTGTTTTGGGGCATATCCTGTCGCGGGCGCTAGGCCTACCCACACAAGTGAGGTATCATTTTTATCGGGAGACGTGGGGGAACGCTGGGTGGAAGGAAATTTGTGGCTCCTCTCAGATTCCAGAACTTTCTGCCACAGAAATGTGAGGAACATGTGTTTTTTTAGTCAAATTTTGAGATTTGCAAAGGATTCTGGGTAACAGAACCTGGTCCGAGCCCCGCCAGTCACCCCTCCTTGGATTCCCCTACGTCTCTAGTTTTCAGAAATGCACAGGTTTGGTAGGTTTCCCTAGGTGGCGGCTGAGCTAGAGGCCAAAATCTACAGGTAGTCACTTTGCTAAAAACAGCTCTGTTTTCTGTGATATGTCCACGTTGTGTTTTGGGGCATATCCTGTCGCGGGCGCTAGGCCTACCCACACAAGTGAGGTATCATTTTTATCGGGAGACGTGGGGGAACGCTGGGTGGAAGGAAATTTGTGGCTCCTCTCAGATTCCAGAACTTTCTGCCACAGAAATGTGAGGAACATGTGTTTTTTTAGCCAAATTTTGAGGTTTGCAAAGGATTCTGGGTAACAGAACCTGGTCCGAGCCCCGCAAGTCACCCCTCCTTGGATTCCCCTAGGTCTCTAGTTTTCAGAAATGCACAGGTTTGGTAGGTTTCCCTAGGTGGCGGCTGAGCTAGAGGCCAAAATCTACAGGTAGTCACTTTGCTAAAAACAGCTCTGTTTTCTGTGATATGTCCACGTTGTGTTTTGGGGCATATCCTGTCGCGGGCGCTAGGCCTACCCACACAAGTGAGGTATCATTTTTATCGAGAGACGTGGGGGAACGCTGGGTGGAAGGAAATTTGTGGCTCCTCTCAGATTCCAGAACTTTCTGCCACAGAAATGTGAGGAACATGTGTTTTTTTAGCCAAATTTTGAGATTTGCAAAGGATTCTGGGTAACAGAACCTGGTCCGAGCCCCGCAAGTCACCCCTCCTTGGATTCCCCTAGGTCTCTAGTTTTCAGAAATGCACAGGTTTGGTAGGTTTCCCTAGGTGGCGGCTGAGCTAGAGGCCAAAATCGACAGGTAGTCACTTTGCTAAAAACAGCTCTGTTTTCTGTGATATGTCCACGTTGTGTTTTGGGGCATATCCTGTCGCGGGCGCTAGGCCTACCCACACAAGTGAGGTATCATTTTTATCGGGAGACGTGGGGGAACGCTGGGTGGAAGGAAATTTGTGGCTCCTCTCAGATTCCAGAACTTTCTGCCACAGAAATGTGAGGAACATGTGTTTTTTTAGCGAAATTTTTAGGTTTGCAAAGGATTCTGGGTAACAGAACCTGGTCCGAGCCCCGCAAGTCACCCCTCCTTGGATTCCCCTAGGTCTCTAGTTTTCAGAAATGCACAGGTTTAGTAGGTTTCCCTAGGTGGCGGCTGAGCTAGAGGCCAAAATCTACAGGTAGTCACTTTGCTAAAAACAGCTCTGTTTTCTGTGATATGTCCACGTTGTGTTTTGGGGTATATCCTGTCGCGGGCGCTAGGCCTACCCACACAAGTGAGGTATCATTTTTATCGGGAGACGTGGGGGAACGCTGGGTGGAAGGAAATTTGTGGCTCCTCTCAGATTCCAGAACTTTCTGCCACAGAAATGTGAGGAACATGTGTTTTTTTAGCCAAATTTTGAGGTTTGCAAAGGATTCTGGGTAACAGAACCTGGTCCGAGCCACACAAGTCACCCCTCCTTGGATTCCCCTAGGTCTCTAGTTTTCAGAAATGCACAGGTTTGGTAGGTTTCCCTAGGTGGCGGCTGAGCTAGAGGCCAAAATCTACAGGTAGTCACTTTGCTAAAAACAGCTCTGTTTTCTGTGATGTGTCCACGTTGTGTTTTGGGGCATATCCTGTCGCGGGTGCTAGGCCTACCCACACAAGTGAGGTATCATTTTTATCGGGAGACGTGGGGGAACGCTGGGTGGAAGGAAATTTGTAGCTCCTCTCAGATTCCAGAACTTTCTGCCACAGAAATGTGAGGGACATGTGTTTTTTTAGCCAAATTTTGAGGTTTGCAAAGGATTCTGGGTAACAGAACCTGGTCCGAGCCCCGCAAGTCTCCCCTCCTTGGATTCCCCTAGGTCTCTAGTTTTCAGAAATGCACAGGTTTGGTAGGTTTCCCTAGGTGGCGGCTGAGCTAGAGGCCAAAATCTACAGGTAGTCACTTTGCTAAAAACAGCTCTGTTTTCTGTGATATGTCCACGTTGTGTTTTGGGGCATATCCTGTCGCGGGCGCTAGGCCTACCCACACAAGTGAGGTATCATTTTTATCGGGAGACGTGGGGGAACGCTGGGTGGAAGGAAATTTGTGGCTCCTCTCAGATTCCAGAACTTTCTGCCACAGAAATGTGAGGAACATGTGTTTTTTTATCCAAATTTTGAGGTTTGCAAAGGATTCTGGGTAACAGGACCTGGTCCGAGCCCCGCAAGTCACCCCTCCTTGGATTCCCCTAGGTCTCTACTTTTCAGAAATGCACAGGTTTGGTAGGTTTCCCTAGGTGGCGGCTGAGCTAGAGGCCAAAATCTACAGGTAGTCACTTTGCTAAAAACAGCTCTGTTTTCTGTGATATGTCCACGTTGTGTTTTGGGGCATATCCTGTCGCGGGCGCTAGGCCTACCCACACAAGTGAGGTATCATTTTTATCGGGAGACGTGGGGGAACGCTGGGTGGAAGGAAATTTGTGGCTCCTCTCAGATTCCAGAACTTTCTGCCACAGAAATGTGAGGAACATGTGTTTTTTTAGCCAAATTTTGAGATTTGCAAAGGATTCTGGGTAACAGAACCTGGTCCGAGCCCCGCAAGTCACCCCTCCTTGGATTCCCCTAGGTCTCTAGTTTTCAGAAATGCACAGGTTTGGTAGGTTTCCCTAGGTGGCGGCTGAGCTAGAGGCCAAAATCGACAGGTAGTCACTTTGCTAAAAACAGCTCTGTTTTCTGTGATATGTCCACGTTGTGTTTTGGGGCATATCCTGTCGCGGGCGCTAGGCCTACCCACACAAGTGAGGTATCATTTTTATCGGGAGACATGGGGGAACGCTGGGTGGAAGGAAATTTGTGGCTCCTCTCAGATTCCAGAACTTTCTGCCACAGAAATGTGAGGAACATGTGTTTTTTTAGCCAAATTTTGAGGTTTGCAAAGGATTCTGTGTAACAGAACCTGGTCCGAGCCCCGCAAGTCACCCCTCCTTGGATTCCCCTAGGTCTCTAGTTTTCAGAAATGCACAGGTTTGGTAGGTTTCCCTAGGTGGCGGCTGAGCTAGAGGCCAAAATCTACAGGTAGTCACTTTGCTAAAAACAGCTCTGTTTTCTGTGATATGTCCACGTTGTGTTTTGGGGCATATCCTGTCGCGGGCGCTAGGCCTACCCACACAAGTGAGGTATCATTTTTATCGGGAGACGTGGGGGAACGCTGGGTGGAAGGAAATTTGTGGCTCCTCTCAGATTCCAGAACTTTCTGCCACAGAAATGTGAGGAACATGTGTTTTTTTAGTCAAATTTTGAGATTTGCAAAGGATTCTGGGTAACAGAACCTGGTCCGAACCCCGCAAGTCACCCCTCCTTGGATTCCCCTAGGTCTCTAGTTTTCAGAAATGCACAGGTTTGGTAGGTTTCCCTAGGTGGCGGCTGAGCTAGAGGCCAAAATCTACAGGTAGTCACTTTGCTAAAAACAGCTCTGTTTTCTGTGATATGTCCACGTTGTGTTTTGGGGCATATCCTGTCGCGGGCGCTAGGCCTACCCACACAAGTGAGGTATCATTTTTATCGGGAGACATGGGGGAACGCTGGGTGGAAGGAAATTTGTGGCTCCTCTCAGATTCCAGAACTTTCTGCCACAGAAATGTGAGGAACATGTGTTTTTTTAGCCAAATTTTGAGGTTTGCAAAGGATTCTGTGTAACAGAACCTGGTCCGAGCCCCGCAAGTCACCCCTCCTTGGATTCCCCTAGGTCTCTAGTTTTCAGAAATGCACAGGTTTGGTAGGTTTCCCTAGGTGGCGGCTGAGCTAGAGGCCAAAATCTACAGGTAGTCACTTTGCTAAAAACAGCTCTGTTTTCTGTGATATGTCCACGTTGTGTTTTGGGGCATATCCTGTCGCGGGCGCTAGGCCTACCCACACAAGTGAGGTATCATTTTTATCGGGAGACGTGGGGGAACGCTGGGTGGAAGGAAATTTGTGGCTCCTCTCAGATTCCAGAACTTTCTGCCACAGAAATGTGAGGAACATGTGTTTTTTTAGCGAAATTTTTAGGTTTGCAAAGGATTCTGGGTAACAGAACCTGGTCCGAGCCCCGCAAGTCACCCCTCCTTGGATTCCCCTAGGTCTCTAGTTTTCAGAAATGCACAGGTTTAGTAGGTTTCCCTAGGTGGCGGCTGAGCTAGAGGCCAAAATCTACAGGTAGTCACTTTGCTAAAAACAGCTCTGTTTTCTGTGATATGTCCACGTTGTGTTTTGGGGTATATCCTGTCGCGGGCGCTAGGCCTACCCACACAAGTGAGGTATCATTTTTATCGGGAGACGTGGGGGAACGCTGGGTGGAAGGAAATTTGTGGCTCCTCTCAGATTCCAGAACTTTCTGCCACAGAAATGTGAGGAACATGTGTTTTTTTAGCCAAATTTTGAGGTTTGCAAAGGATTCTGGGTAACAGAACCTGGTCCGAGCCACACAAGTCACCCCTCCTTGGATTCCCCTAGGTCTCTAGTTTTCAGAAATGCACAGGTTTGGTAGGTTTCCCTAGGTGGCGGCTGAGCTAGAGGCCAAAATCTACAGGTAGTCACTTTGCTAAAAACAGCTCTGTTTTCTGTGATGTGTCCACGTTGTGTTTTGGGGCATATCCTGTCGCGGGTGCTAGGCCTACCCACACAAGTGAGGTATCATTTTTATCGGGAGACGTGGGGGAACGCTGGGTGGAAGGAAATTTGTAGCTCCTCTCAGATTCCAGAACTTTCTGCCACAGAAATGTGAGGGACATGTGTTTTTTTAGCCAAATTTTGAGGTTTGCAAAGGATTCTGGGTAACAGAACCTGGTCCGAGCCCCGCAAGTCTCCCCTCCTTGGATTCCCCTAGGTCTCTAGTTTTCAGAAATGCACAGGTTTGGTAGGTTTCCCTAGGTGGCGGCTGAGCTAGAGGCCAAAATCTACAGGTAGTCACTTTGCTAAAAACAGCTCTGTTTTCTGTGATATGTCCACGTTGTGTTTTGGGGCATATCCTGTCGCGGGCGCTAGGCCTACCCACACAAGTGAGGTATCATTTTTATCGGGAGACGTGGGGGAACGCTGGGTGGAAGGAAATTTGTGGCTCCTCTCAGATTCCAGAACTTTCTGCCACAGAAATGTGAGGAACATGTGTTTTTTTATCCAAATTTTGAGGTTTGCAAAGGATTCTGGGTAACAGGACCTGGTCCGAGCCCCGCAAGTCACCCCTCCTTGGATTCCCCTAGGTCTCTACTTTTCAGAAATGCACAGGTTTGGTAGGTTTCCCTAGGTGGCGGCTGAGCTAGAGGCCAAAATCTACAGGTAGTCACTTTGCTAAAAACAGCTCTGTTTTCTGTGATATGTCCACGTTGTGTTTTGGGGCATATCCTGTCGCGGGCGCTAGGCCTACCCACACAAGTGAGGTATCATTTTTATCGGGAGACGTGGGGGAACGCTGGGTGGAAGGAAATTTGTGGCTCCTCTCAGATTCCAGAACTTTCTGCCACAGAAATGTGAGGAACATGTGTTTTTTTAGCCAAATTTTGAGATTTGCAAAGGATTCTGGGTAACAGAACCTGGTCCGAGCCCCGCAAGTCACCCCTCCTTGGATTCCCCTAGGTCTCTAGTTTTCAGAAATGCACAGGTTTGGTAGGTTTCCCTAGGTGGCGGCTGAGCTAGAGGCCAAAATCGACAGGTAGTCACTTTGCTAAAAACAGCTCTGTTTTCTGTGATATGTCCACGTTGTGTTTTGGGGCATATCCTGTCGCGGGCGCTAGGCCTACCCACACAAGTGAGGTATCATTTTTATCGGGAGACATGGGGGAACGCTGGGTGGAAGGAAATTTGTGGCTCCTCTCAGATTCCAGAACTTTCTGCCACAGAAATGTGAGGAACATGTGTTTTTTTAGCCAAATTTTGAGGTTTGCAAAGGATTCTGTGTAACAGAACCTGGTCCGAGCCCCGCAAGTCACCCCTCCTTGGATTCCCCTAGGTCTCTAGTTTTCAGAAATGCACAGGTTTGGTAGGTTTCCCTAGGTGGCGGCTGAGCTAGAGGCCAAAATCTACAGGTAGTCACTTTGCTAAAAACAGCTCTGTTTTCTGTGATATGTCCACGTTGTGTTTTGGGGCATATCCTGTCGCGGGCGCTAGGCCTACCCACACAAGTGAGGTATCATTTTTATCGGGAGACGTGGGGGAACGCTGGGTGGAAGGAAATTTGTGGCTCCTCTCAGATTCCAGAACTTTCTGCCACAGAAATGTGAGGAACATGTGTTTTTTTAGCGAAATTTTGAGGTTTGCAAAGGATTCTGGGTAACAGAACCTGGTCCGAGCCCCGCAAGTCACCCCTCCTTGGATTCCCCTAGGTCTCTAGTTTTCAGAAATGCACAGGTTTAGTAGGTTTCCCTAGGTGGCGGCTGAGCTAGAGGCCAAAATCTACAGGTAGTCACTTTGCTAAAAACAGCTCTGTTTTCTGTGATATGTCCACGTTGTGTTTTGGGGTATATCCTGTCGCGGGCGCTAGGCCTACCCACACAAGTGAGGTATCATTTTTATCGGGAGACGTGGGGGAACGCTGGGTGGAAGGAAATTTGTGGCTCCTCTCAGATTCCAGAACTTTCTGCCACAGAAATGTGAGGAACATGTGTTTTTTTAGCCAAATTTTGAGGTTTGCAAAGGATTCTGGGTAACAGAACCTGGTCCGAGCCACACAAGTCACCCCTCCTTGGATTCCCCTAGGTCTCTAGTTTTCAGAAATGCACAGGTTTGGTAGGTTTCCCTAGGTGGCGGCTGAGCTAGAGGCCAAAATCTACAGGTAGTCACTTTGCTAAAAACAGCTCTGTTTTCTGTGATGTGTCCATGTTGTGTTTTGGGGCATATCCTGTCGCGGGTGCTAGGCCTACCCACACAAGTGAGGTACCATTTTTACCGGGAGACTTGGGGGAACATAGATTAGCAAAACAAGTACTATTGCCCCTTGTCTTTCTCTACATTTTTTCCTTCCAAATATAGGAGTGTGTGTAAAAAAGACATCTATTTGAGAAATTCCCTGTAATTCACGTGCTACTATGGTCACCCCGGAATTCAGAGATGTGCAAATAACCACTGCTCCTCAACACCTTATCTTGTGCCCTTTTTGGAAATGCAAAGGTTTTCTTGATAGCAATTTTTTACTCCTTATATTTCAGCAAATGAATTGCTGTATACCCGGTATAGAATGAAAACGCACTGCAGGGTGCAGCTCATTTATTGGCTCTGGGTTCCTCGGGTTCTTGATGAACCTACAAGCCCTATATATCCCCGCAACCAGAGGAGTCCAGCAGACGTAACGGTATATTGCTTTCGATAATCTGACATTGCAGGGAAAAGTTACAGAGTAAAACGTAGAGAAAAATTGATGGTTTTTTCACCTCAATTTCAATATTTTTCTTTTTCAGCTGTTATTTTCTGTAGGAAACCCTTGTAGGATCTACACAAATGACCCCTTGCTGAATTCAGAATTTTGTCTACTTTTCAGAAATGTTTAGGTTTCTGGGATCCAGCATTGGTTTCATGACCATTCCTGTCACTGACTGGAAGGAGGCTGAAAGCACAAAAAATTGCACAAATGGGGTATGCCCCAGTAAAATGCCAAAATTGTGTTGGAAAATTGGGTTTTCTGATTCAAGTCTGCCTGTTCCTGAAAGCTGGGAAGCTGCTGAGTTTAGCACCGCAAACCCTTTGTTGATGCCATTTTCAGGGGAAAAACCACAAGCCTTCTTCTGCAGCCACTTTTTCAATTTTTTTTGAAAAAAACGAAATTTTCACTGTATTTTGGCCAATTTCTTGGCCTCCTTCAAGGGAACCCACAAAGTCTGGGTACCTCTAGAATCCCTAGGATGTTGGAAAAAAAGGACGCAAATTTGGCTTGGTTAGCTTATGTGGACAAAAAGTTATGAGGGCCTAAGCGCGAACTGCCCCAAATAGGCAAAAAAAGGCCCGGCACAGGAGGGGGAAAAGGCCTGGCAGCGAAGGGGTTAAATCATGTGATCACCCAGCATTCCCCAATAAAAATGCATGATCATTTTATATTACTTAAAAGGCATTTCTCATCGATGTTGTAACCCAAATTTAGTTAATTTGTCTCACTTGGAGGTCAAATTTACCCTAAACATAAATGTATCTCATTAAATCAATATATATGTTTTTTCCCTTCCTTCGAAGATTTTCTTTTTAGGTAAAGTACAATTTCTATGTTGTTTAACAATGCACATTTATCGACATTAGGGGATTCCACTTGAAACACAGACTGTTCTATAAACATTATATATCATTTGTACATCTCTCCTCACATTGGGTTATTTATTCATGGTAAAGTACCTGGAAAATTAGAACATATTGAGCTAAATATGAAGCATAACCCAAACAAAAAGGCTGCTAAATTCTGCAACTTTATGTAAGGGGATATTTTCCCCCATGAGGATCTTATTTGTTTCATTAATTTCATAACCCCATGATATCTTTCTGTAATCATCTCTAAGGTCTAACTAACTCTTCACGAAGGTTCAAGATGAACAATCCAATTCAAAACATGTCTCTTATCAAATGTCCCCTTTTGGATCTTTTCTGTTTTTTTATGTTTTTTTATCTGTTCTTTATCTTCTATAGGTGTCTATGTAACTCTGCATCCATGTTCAACCCCCACTGCATTTCAGTTCCAATTTGAATAATCCATTTGGATTCCATCCTCCTCAATCTTTGTTCTCGGTCTCCACCTCTATCATTCTGTTTAATATGTTGAATGCCTTAGTATCTCAAGTCTTTTTGTTCACTTAGATGCTCTTCCCATATGTGCTTTGCTATTGAATATGTCATGTCTTGATTGCTTATCGCCCTCGTGTGTTGTAAGATTCGTAATTTTAACTTAATCACTGTACTTCCAACATATTTTTTACCACACACACATTGCAATACATAAATGACATATGGGGTTTCGCAGTCTATTCTTTCCATGATTTTTATGATCCTTCCATCAAATGTTTTGTATATATATATATATATACATATATATATATATATATATATATATATATATATATATATATATATATATATATATATATATAAATAAAATCTCCTAGTGGCTGACTGTCTCCAGTAGGTAGCTAAGACCTAGTTTCCTTAGGAAAAATGTTTTTTGTTCTGCTAGTAACTTTGCCGCCGTTTGACAAATCTTCACAGAATTTTCCAAAACTAGTTTGCCAGTCACTTCAGCTACTGTATAGTAAGTTTCAAGGTGATCTGTCGGAGAAAAAGATGGAGGGGGTCTCAAAACACGTTTTCCCCATGCTGTTTCCCATAGGGGTTTTAAACATGACTATAGCCCGAACCACTGGTCGGAATAACACCAAATTTGACAGAAAGCTCGATCTTGGTGTAAATCCGTTCAGTAGTTTTGGAGTTATTAAAGTAAAAAGAGTTATTATGTTTATCTAGAGATGCAGATCTGGGTGGATTTGCAGATCCACGTGCCTACAGCAATGCCTTGATTGGCTTTCCGAAACTTGAGAGGAAGGTTGCTGTCACCATTTTGTTCATCAGGAATCGGTTACCAATGGGGAAACAAAAATTTACAAGTTATAGATGGGGTCAGGGTATAGGTACCTTGACCCCATGGGGCTGAAGGAGGTGCTGGTGAGGGGCCTGTTGGTTGAAATGCGTTGGTGGTGTTATGCAGCGGCATTTGTACTTGATAATAAATTGAACTACAGCAAGAAACTCTCCTGGAGTGCGGTGTTCAAAAACAATTCCAATTTTTAGCAGTCCGTACTTCTTCGCCAAAGAGAAGAGAAAAGTCTCAGTCACAGAGATGTTGCTGAAGTGAACATATTTAATGGCACAAAAACCCAATGCGTTTCGGAAACCAAGTTAACTTGATCATGGGCGACATACTATACAACAGTTTCTGTTTTTATCATTCAGTGCTAACATCCCATCGACATTGAAAGAGGACTACAGAATAGTTGTAAAACAATTTCAGCCATCTTTAAATAGCTATTTGTGGCAGGTTCATTCTAAGGATGACTTATAATGAATACTAAAACTAAAGATAATGAATATTACATCAGTCTATTGGACAATTCTTAAAAATACAGACAGTTCATAAAGCCTGCATCCTATGCAGTTCATTAAAAGAAAAGAATATCTAATGATCCACAGGTATATTTCACCAATTAAATTGGCATTAAAAAAAAGACTGCAAAAGGGAAAGTGCAACACTTAACATAGTTTATATAATTTGCATTCATCGTGCTACACTTCACGTGATTGAGCAACAAACATGTATGAAATACTTTAAGCCTTTGCACTCTTAGCTGAAAGTCATTTCCCTCGTCTTTTACACATAGCGACCATGGATATTCCAAGTAAAAAATACACCCCTAATAGACAAAAAATGAAACACTTTCTTATGTTGTATCAGATAATGAGCATTGCTCAATGATGATGAATATCCATAATTCTCAATAGGGTAATCAGATATTTTTTCTGAAGTGCTATCTACAGGAGAAAACAAAACAAAAGTGGGCCTAGGTTTCAATATTTCCTCAGCAGAAGGGACAGATATGTGACTGGTGCCCCTCATGTATCTGTAAATGGTCTCAAAGGTAAGGCCTTAAATTGAAATTTAATCATCGAGTACTTTGACAATTGTGCCTCACAAAACCAGAAATATTTGAAAGCTTCTTGAGCCCTTTTACTACAGCTAGAACTACACCAAACTCCCACTCTTAAATTGTTGTGGACATTAGCTTCATACCAGTTTTTTTTAAATGTATTTAAGTTGAATAGCCATTCTTCTATCAGTTCTAGTTGAGCCTATATTTGTTCCATCCCGATGATCACTAGTTATGTTTGGACATACTTAACCCACCTCAGATTGCAACTCCTTCCCATCTTTAGCATCTTCCTATGTAGCCTGCCTCTCATGCCCTAGTCCTACAGTTCCCCATACTCTTATAGTTGGAGGATAGATTATTAGTAGGAATAAACATGCACTTACCACTAGCAATAAGGCCACCACCCCTACATAAGGTTCAGTAAGGCTCTCAATACAATAGCCCGTGGCCCAACTCCTGGTACCTGGCTGCAAGGAGGCAGGCTTAACTTAGGAGACAGGTATGTAAAGCATTTAAAAACACCATTACAGTAAATAAGTAAGACACAACACATAATAAAAAACCCACACCAATTTATAAAAAATAGGTAATATGTTTATCCTTAACATTACACAAAAATCACAAAAATCCAATGTAGGGAACAGGAGATATGAATTTTTGAAGATTAAATAAAAAAATGTGCTTTCCATTGCCTAGAAACCAATAGCGTCAACTGGGGACATCTGGTCGTGCTAGACCGGGACCAAGTCACAATTTGAGGCCGACCGCGATGGAACCCTGCTCGGATACACTCAGCGGAAGGCCTCAGCCAAAATTTTACCTTCGGACTTAGACATTTTTCTGGAGCTTTTTCTGTTTTCGTCGGGTGAGGCTCCTCGTCGGGCCAGGATTGAATACAACGTCATTGGCTTGGTTCAGCAAAAGCTCCCGGTCAACTCCAGGAAGTCTGGTCAACAGGGAAAAGTTCCAGACCTTCAGTGTGAAGAACCTGAAATTCAAGCTGGGTCATGGTTCTGCGGCGACATGACTCTTGTTGATGCGTCAGTCACCTTATGGAGCTTTTTCCAAAAGTTGCTCCAAACTTCTCCAAACTTCTGTAACTTCTTGAGTGTTCAAAGTATTCAAAACATAAATCTAAGGGTTAAGAAGCTCTGAGATGGTCCTTGGACGTTTGGACTTCGATCCCCACAGTACACCTGCCAAACTCTACAAAGTCCACTGGACACAAGATTGTGCTGGGAAGCTCTGTTAACCTGTTGCTTTCAGGGTGTTCACTCCTTAATCCTTTTGAAAGCAAGGCAAAGTCCTCAGGGCTGTAGTTCCCAGTGTGCAGCAGGAGCAGTCCTTCAGAGAGTAGTCCTTTGGGTGTAGACCAGGGTTCCAGCAGGGCAGTCCTTCTCCTTGTAGCTTAAGGCAGGAGATCTGAGTTGCTGTGCAGCTGTCATATATTTATTCAATGGTCTGGGGGGACAAGCAGGGGGCCAACCCCTGTCCAATGAAATGCAGGGTGAAGCTTAAAAGCATGACAGATTCCTCGAAAGTGTGGCATATTCTTGTCCTACAAAACACTGCACTTTAATAATTCAAGATGGTGGATTTCTCTCCACTAGAGTAGAACCTCACTAAACCAACCTACTGGTGTGGCTTATTTCCATTAACACTCCCTCTCTAGACCATCTGCAAATTCCATTCCCTCTTCCTGTCACTGACGGGCGCAGGATGGGTCCGTGCTTGACTCAAGCTGCTACCGGGTGCGTCTTGCACGTGTCCTACTCTATGGGTTGTGTGAGTGTGCCTTATAGCGCCAACAGCAGCGTAACAAGCAGGGTCACGGGTCTCCTCCTCCTAAGGCCCCAAGGATTCTGGGACAGGTAGTTCCCTTCTCTGCCTGCAACAAGCATCCCATTCTGCGGGTGGTGTGAGTGTGCTTTAGAGCGTCACACACTCATCAACTAGCTGCACCAGATTGGAATAATCGACGATGCACTCAGAGCGATGGCTTGCATCCTCACAGGCCGCACTCAGAAAGTCCTCCTCCCATTCTTCACATTGCAAGGCAAGCACATCTGCAGAGTGCTCCAGGGCTCATCCCTTAGCTCAGCACTCTAAGGTGTCTACATTACACCTCTTGCAGACATCGTCAGATTGCATGACATCAACATCATCTCGTACGCTGATGACACACAGCTCGTCCTATCTCTCTCAGCCGAATTCACCTCAACTTAGACGAATTTCCACAACTGCATGAAGAATGTCTCAGCATGGATGAAGAACAACTGCCTAAAGCGTGACACCGACAAGATGAAAGTTCTCATATTTGGCCACCACTCCGCCATCTGGAACAACTCCTGGTGGCCGTCGGAACTCAGACCAAGCTCCATACCGAAAGACCACGGCCACAACCTTGGACTCATCCTAGATAGCAAGCTTTCCATGAAATTTCAGGCCCACCTCTCCTCAGCCTGCTTCCACATGCTGTGCAAAATCTTCAAGTGGCTCCCCACCAACACAAGAAAGATAGTAACGTACGCCCTCAGAACCAGCCGCCTGGACTTCTGCAACGCACTGTATGCAGGCACTACCACCAAACCAATCGATCCAGAATGCAGCCGCCATACAGGTCCTCAACCTCCCCAAGAGAACCCATATCACCCAGCACCTAAAAGACCTCAACTGGCTCATGGCCCAGAAGAGATGCCATTTCTCGCCTGCACTTCCACTGCCCCTGGAGAAACCTCTATGCGGCACACCTAGCCCTCGCACAGATCCCTCGTACATGCTGCTGCCACGCGGGAGGATGCTCCTTCTACCATCTCTCTGCCAAAGCCTGAAATATCTTCCACCTCCATACCTCCCCTTCACTGCCCAAATTCAGGAAGGGGCTCAAGACCTGGCTCTTTGAATGAGACCACATCTAGCACTTGGATACCCTCACAGATGACAAGCCGCGCTGAACAAACACTTGATTGATTGATTGAACAATGCAAAATGTAGGAAAAGCTCAGCAAATTCAGCAGTCCTAGGCATGCTGTTATAAAGGCATTTGTCACAAACATTGCACTTGTGGGATACTTGGTGAAACAGGCATGTAGGATAACATGCAACATGTTTGGTTTAAAAATTCCTAACGTGATGTATTTACTTTCGACTTTGTGGGAATTTCAAATCAGTATTTGACAAAGGCGCCAAGGGTGCAGACACAGATAGATTGCGGCATGTCCTATAAACCGCCTTGTTTAATTGAGCTGCCCATACACTTGAAGTTCAAATGTTTTCTTATGTGCCGTAATCACATGCGACATACTACATGTTTGGTTTTGAAACACATGTTTGTATTTGCCATATAGTTGGTTTGATAGATTCTTACTATCTTTTATCTAGGAGTGGAGGCAGTCCCAAGTCTGCCTCCTGCACAGACTTCCATTCGTTGCCAGTTATGTAGAGAACCACTACACTGTATTTAGTAGTAAACATCCTGGTTTATTCTTTATCAAGTTACCTGCTGCTTTCTCTTACAGTTTCTCTTCTCCTACTACCCTTTCTTCAGAGAGATGCATTTTATGGTCCTAGTTCCACATTCTACATTACATATGAACATTCTAACAACTCTACCATGTGCTTTAACCGTAAACAGCCTGGACACGAGTGGACATTCTGCATGAACCAAAAAGTCACCCACTGGTGACAATCCCAAGAATATTGCCAATGTAGATATATGGGGTGGAAGTTGTTCCTGAGGATTGCAGGGATATACTGAAGCCACACTAGTCTCAATGGATGGGGAGGAACCATTGGCCCACTGGCCTGCTAGTATGGTAACAAACAAGCAGTGGTCAAAAATCAATGGAGGGGAAGTTCAGGCCTTGAAGAATACAGGTACCAGCATACCCATGGTGATGGCCAAGCTGGTTTCTCCTAGCCATATTTTATCATTTTAGGTGTATGAAACACTAAACTCTGACAATGTTACAAAGTCTCATCCCATAGCTGTGGTAGACTTTGAGTGGGGGGGTAGTGTCTTCTGCCATCTCAGTGGGGCGTCTGCTGGGCATGACCATGAAACGTCTGATTGGGAAGAGGTGAAGAAAAGGACTCATACAGCAATGCTGGGTCTCCGTGAGTGGGTATTTGTCTCCACCAGAGCACAAAAGGCCTTCAGGGAAAATCAGGGGACTCTGGAACCAAGATAAATAGCCTAAAGCCCTAATACCAAGAGGAGTGGTATTGCATCTTCAAGGCCAGTTCCCAAAGTCTACAGAACCAGAAGGAGCCTAACCCTCAGGGGAGCGCCTGTTTTCTGAACAGGGGCGTGCTTCCTTTAGAGATGTGCTTGACCTGGCAGAACTACAAGGAGCAGGTGACCCCTCCAGAGAGGACTTGAGCCTGGGGCAACAGACTTGTCCTGCTTTTAAGAGCCTGGGAGAGTCGGCTGTCAAGCAGGAGGAAGGTGGTGCCACTGGAATCCATAAATTGTACTGGGAGGCAGGAATCCTGATCAGTGAGGAAATTGTCCCCAAACCAGTGGCAACCAGGTGAGCGGTGGCCCCCTCACTATACAGAGAATTTCTCCTTAACTTAGCCCCTGACATCCCAGCAGCTGGACATCCAAGACCCAAGACCGAGGCTGGTCATTCACTTTTAT
Source organism: Pleurodeles waltl (assembly GCF_031143425.1). Lineage (NCBI taxonomy): Eukaryota > Metazoa > Chordata > Amphibia > Caudata > Salamandridae > Pleurodeles > Pleurodeles waltl. The sequence continues at coordinate 211,351,639 of NC_090439.1, forward strand.
TGGCCTCAGATGACAGAGAAAATAAAGGAGTTTTGACACTCCTGTGTTACCTGCCAGGCCAGTGGCAAGGCAGGTAGCAAGCCAAAGGCTCCCCTTATACCACTGTCTCTGGTGCAGACCCCTTTGAAATGGCAGCGATTTATATTGTTGGTCCTCTAGACCCACCTACTGCCTATGGCAATAGCTTTATCTTGGTGGTAGTGGGCCATGCCACCAGAGACCCAGAAGCAATTCCCCTTAAGACAGTCACTGCTCCTGCAGTGGCTAGAACCTTACTTGGTATCTTTACCAGGGTAGGGTTCCCTAAGGGAGATCATAGCAGATAGAAGAACAAGCTTCATGTCTGCCTATCTCAAAGCAATGTGGGATGAGTGTATACGTTTGCTACCCTCTACCATCCCCAAGGAAATGGCCTTGTAGAAAGATCTAGACCATGAAAGTCATGATCATGGGTTTACCTGAGAATCTCAGAAAGAGATGGGATATTCTCCTCCCATTTCTACTGTTTGCATATAGAGGTCCCTCAGAAAGAAGTAGGTTTGAGCCCATTTGGGCTGTTCTTTGGATACCCTGTAAGAAGTCCTTTGAGTTTGGTGAGAGAAGAGTGGGAGAGATCTCTCAAAGAGCCCAAACAAGATATACTGGACTACATACTAGACCTTTGCTCAAGGGTGGCTGTGTCCATGAAAGAGCACACAGAAACTTGGAACACAGTCAGAAGCTTTACAAGCACTGGTATGATCAGAAGTCTTCCATGGTTCAGTACTAGGCTGGACAACTGGTGTAGGTGTTAGAGCCTGTAGCACCTAGAGCCCTATAAGATAAATAGACTGGATCTACCCATATCTTGGAAAAGAAGGGTGCAGCCATATGCACGGTGGATTTGGGAACCCCCAGGCATCCCCATAGGGTGATTCATGTGAATAGGCTTAAGCATCATCATGACAGAGAAGAAATCACTTTGCTCTTAATGACAGATGGAGGAGAAGAGGGAGATAGTGAACTTCTTGATGATCTGCTCTCTACCAATGTCAAAGATGAATCAGTGGAGGGAGTTGTCCTCCCTTCCACTTCGTCACAGAAACCACAAATAGACTGCTACAACCTGCTAAGTCAGTTCGCTGATCTTTTTCCCCTGACCCTAGATTTAGCAACAAGATGTACATATGATGTGGAAAACAGTGCCAGTATACCTGTCAAGAGCAGGATATACAAATTGACAGACCAGGTTAAAGCTAACAACAAAGCTGAGATTGCAAAGATGCTAGAGTTGGGGTGACTGAGCCCTTAAGTAGCCAATGGACTAGCCCAGTAGTCCTGGTGCCCAAGACAAACCCCAAGTGTAGAAAACCAGAAATTAGATTCTGCGTGGACTACAGAGGCTTAAATGCAATTGCCAACACTGATGTCTGCCCCATTCCAAGAGCGGACGAGCTCATAGGCAAGTTGGGGGCTGCAAAATATCTGAGCACCTTTGACCTGACTTCAGGTTAATGGCAGATAGCTCTCACACAAGGAGCCAAAGAAACATCTGCTTTTTCAACTTCTCAAGCCCACTTTTAGTTCACAGTGATAGCCTTTGGATTGAAAGATGCACCTGCCACCTTCAAGAGATTGGTGAACAGAATACTTTCAAATTTGGAAGACTTTAGTGCAGCATATATGGATGATATTGCTGTCTTTAGTTCCACCTGGGAGGACCATCTGGTACACCTCACAGAGGTGCTTCAGGCTCTTCAAAGGACAAGGCTGACTATCAAGGCAGGTAAATGCCAGATAGTGCAAGGGTCTATAGTGCATTTGGGCCACCAAGTAGGTTGAAGTCATGTCCAACCCAAAATCCAGACAATTCTGGTCTAGGGAGCTCCTTAGACACAGACTCAATTCAGTGCCTTTCTTGGTCTTACTGAGTATGACAGGAGATTTGTGAAAGGGTATGTATTCTATAGCAGCACTCATAACAGAGTTAACCTTCAAGAAACAGCAAAGGAAAGTCATATGAACTGAACAATGTCAAAAGGACTATGGGGGTCATTCTAACTCTGGCGGGCGGCGGAGGCCGCCCGCCAGAGTTCCGCCGACAGAACACCGCTCCGCGGTCTGAAGACCGCGGCGGTGATTCTGTGTTTCCCGCTGGGCTGGCGGGCGACCGCCAGGAGGCCGCCCGCCAGCCCAGCGGGAAACCCCTTCCCACGAGGAAGCCGGCTCCGAATGGAGCCGGCGGAGTGGGAAGGTGCGATGGGTGCAGTTGCACCCGTCGCGAATTTCAGTGTCTGCTCAGCAGACACTGAAATTCTTTGTGGGGCCCTCTTACGGGGGCCCCTGCAGTGCCCATGCCAGGAACAGGATGGCGGAATCCCCATGGCGGATGGAGGATTCCAGAGGGCAGCGGAAAACCGGCGGGAGACCGCCGGTTTTCCTGTTCTGACCGCGGCCAAACCGCTGCGGTCAGAATGCCCTGCGGGGCACCGCCAGCCTGTTGGCGGTGCTCCCGCCGACCGCCGGGGTCGGAATGACCCCCAATGACTTTAGCCAGGCCTAAAAAAATCATAAAAAAGTTACTAGACCTGCAGGTTGAGTAACTTCAATAATCTACTCGACCATAACTGTAATGTACTTGACCGGTAAACGGGTCTCAATTGTGTGATCCTCGGCAAATATTTTCCTTTATAGACTCACCTGGGGGCTAAAAACAGCTGAGCAGCGGAGGCAAAGGGCAGGAGCCCTTTAAATATCTCTATAGCGCTCCCGCTCGCGGGATCGCGGGACGCGCTTTTGGACTTCACTCACCTGGGGGCTAAAAACAGCTGAGCAGCGGAGGCAAAGGGCAGGAGCCCTTTAAATATCTCTATAGCGCTCCCGCTCGCGGGACGCGCGCGGGCATGCCCGGGCGAAGCCCGGGCCAAGGGCGGGCCCATCCGCGCCCGTCTGAGACCGAAGGAGGCCGGGCTGGGCCCCCCCTCTGGGCTCTAAGGCACCGCATCAGCTTACTTTGTACAGGGAAGTACCCTAAAATCTTTCTTCACATTGCGTTGTAGTATCATTCTCCAATGGGGAAGCGCAAGGCAAAAGATAGCCCGGCATCAGGCTCTGTTAAATCCAAAATATCCAAAACTAATAAGGCTACGCTACCCCACACTAACTGTGTTGCCAAGGAAATAGACGATCTGATAGAAGAGGTAGAACAGATCTTAAACAACAAGGAGAGGACTAAACGAAAGGAGCTAAAATCTGGTACTCTTATTCCATTTTTAACATCTAGCTCACATACTGCCTCCAATTTACAACCTGTTGTTTCATCTCACCAGTCATTTCGCCAGCCGTTGGTTTGCCAAGACCCCACTAGCACCAGTAGCCCCCCTGCCCTTTCTGTACCCCACTCTGACTCGGAAGCACCAAGAGCCTATACAATACACCCTATAATTCCCTGTTCCAACCGTTTTGCTCCTCTGGCACCCAATGACCTGGATAATCAGCAACTATTCTCCCCAACTTCGCCACGCACAGAGAGTGCTCCTCTACAAAATGACCTGTTAGCACTGGTGTGTAGCCTTAAGACTGAACTTGGTGAGTTGAGATCACTATTGCTTGAAATTACCACCCTTCTCAAAAATAAACATTCTCTCCCTATTAGTGAGTCCAAGCTAAACCTTTTGTCAACCAAACATCCACCTGTAAAAGGCGTCCTACCAACTGGGCCCCCCCCATTGCCAGCATGTGCAGCAGGTTCTATAGATGATCAGTGTCCTGGTCAACAGCCCATGCCCTTTCTCGGAAGTAATACTCCTCTTCTCTCTAATGTCCCCTTTAAATGGGACACCACCAAAGCTTCCCGCCACAATTCTAATCTAATTAATAACAACTACATATATATGTGCAACGTCCCACTTTTGCCTCCAAACAAGCGAGAAGATAAAGCTTCACTAGCCAACAAGGTCTCGCATTGGTTGAGACATGTCAGGGGCTGTGGTTCAATCATCCATGACGATATTTTATCTGTCGAACGATTCAATGGCTCCTCTGGTCTTCCTGGTCGCAGTGACTCCATAAGACTCAATCTTAAAAATTCCCATTTGGTAGCAGGCCTTTTAGATATGGAAGCGCGGACTACAAGCAGGAAGCCCTCAGCAATTTTTCTTTCAGTTAGCTGCCCTACTGTCAGTCTCATGCGGCCAAATTCTTCCATCCGAACAGTTAATTTGGTCCCGAACCACTCTATAAATACTCAAGATCTAAGACCACTAGGCCACCAGGCTCAGAGAGATCCACTATCCGATCTGGTTCCTATGAACAGCTTTGGTCTTGTTCCAAGGGCCCAAACAGTACACGATCCCGATTTTCAGGGGGCTACCTCAGACATTGACTGACTATGTTTCACCAACCCTTGCACTTCCATTTTTAGTTCAGACTCAGCGGCTACTGACTTTCCATCTAATCCATTCAGTCCGGGCGTTGTTCTTCCATCGGATCTACAACCTGAAACTTTTAACAAAGTCACAAATTCATCTAAGGCGAATCCTGCTGACAGCCATTTTCCAGTCGACACTATTACGAACTTAAGCGATTCTATCCCCCAGGACACAGCAAAACTTCTGTCCTGTAATGTGGCTGGCATTAATGGAAAACTCGTTGACACTGAGTGGGGGGGCATTTGTCGAAGATTTCAATGTCTGTATGTTCCAGGAAACCTGGCAACACACTGTACGTACAAACAAGGGTTTAGTTCCTTTTTTAAACCTGCTAAGCCATCTCCAGCACGTAGGGCGGCAGGTGGTTTAATTACTTGAGTAAAATCTACAGAGGTGAGAGGTATAAAGGAGATATATGTGGATTCTTATGACATTTTGGCTGTTGCCATCCACCCTGTCTCAGGCTCTCCTGTCCTTTGTATAAACATCTACAGTAGGCCGGGACCTTCCAACCACCGCTCTACCACTATCGAGCTATTGAATACCTTAATCCCAGACCTCCGTCTTAAACACCATATCATAATAGCAGGAGACTTTAATGTTCAACTTGAACTTAATGCAGACCACATAGAGGTCATGCAGCTTGAAGATAGTGTATGGAACATCCCTTCCTTTTTGATCCCTCATTCCATCCAGCGAAATCCATATAAATCGTGTGCCAGGGCTACACAGATAATAGACCTTATGATATCCCACGGCCTCCGTTTTGGTAATGGCCGTTTCCCAGCTGACACTCCTGCCAGACCAACTTTTTTTAGGGGCTCATACAGTAATAAATTGGATTACATTTTTTTCGACTTAAGAGCTTGGCACCATATACTAGATGTGGAAGTGGGCAACCCACACACTAGTGATCATGCACCTCTCCAGATTACGTATAAGAGACCTCTCTTAGCAGGAGCTGTACTCCCTTCTGTTTCTTCTACTGCTATGGAGTTGTCTAGTAATAGGCGTACGGTCAGATGGAACTCCTTTGTGCAATCAAATAAGCTTCGAGGAAAATTGTGTGCCTTAACCTCTACCCATCAGTTATTCGACGACAACCTTACTCTTGCTCCTACCGAAGTACTGCCTCTCCACATGGATCTCTTTGCTACTTTGAAAGAGTTGTTTATTAAATGTCCCAGGCCACCGACTAACTCCTGTACCCAACGTCACTCTAAATGGTTTAACAAGAGGTGTAGGGAGGCTAAAAATACTTTGGTCAATGTGTTAAGGACAAAGGATAGACCAGGTATTATTAATGCTAGACGTCATTATGCCTCTACATGTAACAAAAGCAAACTTGAGTATGAAGAGGGGCTCTGGAGCAATCTACTTGAGGCAGCCACAGTCCACGACTCCAAACGGTTCTGGCTTCTGGTTTCTTGCAGCGATCAGAACGAGTACCTTATCTGGAGTCTCATATTTCTCCTGACACTTGGCTCTTTTATTTCAAGGAACTGTATGGCCCTCCTCTGGCCAGTCATATTCCTGACATAACCCTGGGGGAGTCAATAACTCTGGGTGAGCCCACGCCCGCCTTGCCTCCCTTTTTACTGAATGAAACTGTGCTGGCCATCTCTGCTCGGAAAGCAGCAAAAGCCCCTGGGTCGGATGGGATTCCCTCTGACATGTTTAAAGTGGACCAGAACATCTGGGGTCCATATATTAATAGGCTCTCTAATGCCATTTTGACTACCAGAATTTATCCTGATTCATGGAAAGAGGCAATTATTGTGCCCATACACAAGAAAGGAGAGAAGAACATCCCGGGAAATTACAGACCTATCAGCCTCCTCAACAACCTTCAAAAAATATTTTGCCATCAGTTGTTGAGCAGGCTGAACAAATGGACAGTAGAAAATCAAATCCTAAATCACCTTCAAGCGGGTTTCAGAGAAAAAACTAGCACAATAGATCAGATATTCAGTTTTATCTCTATCAAATGGAAAGTTGTCGATGTAGACTTAGGTCATCTATAAGTAGCATTCGTTTACCTAAAATCGGCCTTTGATCTAGTACCCCGCCACAAACTGTGGGAAGTCTTGTCCAAAATAGGAGTCCCTTGCTCTATTTTAAACATTATCAGAGATCTTTATACTGGCAATTATGGAAGAATCAGATGGGGCTGCCAAGGTGAATTAACTGAAAAATTTCTTACTGCTCGTGGTGTAAGACAAGGCTGCGTGCTCGCCCCTACTTTATTCCTCCTCTTCATAAACGCATGTATTCCTTATCTCATGGAGTGTTCCAACGACGCCCCCAAATTAGGAGGGCAGAAGATTCCCTGCCTCCTATTCGCCGATGACACCCTGCTGATATCCCACACAGCCACAGGCCTCTCAACTCTGCTTTCGAGGTTCATGGATTTTTGTAATGACTATGGCCTCGAAATTATTCGATCAAAAACTAAGTGTATGGTGTTTGGGGACAAAAAAGGCAGGATGCGACGACCTATTTATTTAGAGGGGGCTGTGCTGGAAAGAGTCAGCGACTTTGACTACCTAGGCTTGAAATTAGAAGACTCGCATAAGTGGCATTGTCATATCCAGAAGGCCACCCTTCGATTGAACCAGCGAGCGAGTGGCATTATAAGATTCGCAGCTAGATCTCCTAGCTTTGCCATGACGCCTGCTGTTGGAATCTATCTATTACAAGCAAGAGGGGGGGCCATTTATGGAGCCGAACTGTGGGGCCACAGTAGCTTAGATGATCTGACAAAGGTGGAAAACTCCTTCTTAAGGTCGTTGCTAAGAGTTCCTTCCAGCACCCCAATGCTCCCAATACGAATGGACTTAAACCTGCCCCCCATCAGCCAGATCGTCGCACTTAGGCCCCTGTTATATTGGATTCGTTTATGGTCATTAGATTCTCTGGCCCCCTATAGATGTGGGCTAGCTAATTTGATGCCCAACAACACCAGTCCAAAAATTAAGTGGTGTGTATACGTAGAACGGACCTTCTCACTACTTGGCTTGGGCTCTTATTGGAAGGACCCGCTATCTATCCCAAAAAATGCAACACAGATATTAAAGGATGCATTTTGGCTTTATGTCCAACTTTCACAATTGTCTGCTGTCTCGCCATCTTCCATGACGGGCAATTTCCTACAATTCAAATGCCACTATGAATTTGTACAATATATGGACATAGTCTCTTCTCCGTATGCACCTGCATTATATATTAGATTTAGGGTAGGCTCTCTTCCTCTGCGCACCCTTACATATAAATGGTCTAACTCTAGCTGCACTTCTAAGATGTGTCCGATGGGCTGTGCCAGAGAAGAATCTATAATTCACATCCTTTTCCAATGCCCCGCATACCACAAACAAAGAGTCCGCTGGATTATTCGTTTATGTAGGAAAATGGGTTTTAAAAACTGCTCACTGGCTCTGAGAATTTTTAAATCTGACTCATCTGTTTTAGTGGCTTGCTGCCTGGCAAAATATTTAGATTCAATCTGGCACATTAGACTGAATGCGCTCCAAAAAATAGAGGGAAAGCTAACAACGGATGTGGGGAGCAGTCATTGATTAACCTATTATTGTATGCACTTTTTATCTTACATTGCCTAGATGCATCTCCCCTTCTCTCTTTTTATTTGTTTTGTTTAGATATTCTTACACTTTTAAATAGTAATGTTTTATTCTATTTGATATGTTTGGCCAGGTCTGTATTTGATTTTTAATACCTACTATGTATTTTTATGCAAATCTATAATATGGTGTGATTTTTCCAGTAGGGAAATGCTTATGTCCAAACACTTTTTTAATCTTTTATGACTAAAACTGTCTTTTATGTAGTTTGCTGTTCTTTTTTTTAACTATGAAATTGTTAAATGTGATGTGCTTTTATGGTATTTATATTTACCGAATAAAGCTAATGAATGAATGAATGAGTCAACTTTTTCTTCAGTCTCATATATGAGTGTACCTTCAAATATGAGCTCAGCATTTCTGCTGTAAAAAAAAAAATCTTTATTTGATTAAATGGACTAAATGTTTGCTCCATGTATAAAAATAATCTAGCCCACATATGGGGGACCCATGATCCATTACCTGACTCTTGGTTTACTAATAGCATTGCTACCAGAGCAGGAGTGTTTCTAGGTTTATGTTTTAACACTCATTTTAATAAACATATTACTAAAGCATTTTGTGGTTGCACACAGTCATTTATAGAAAGAAAATGTCCATGAAATGTTCAAAATTATTCCCATTAACGTGCAGCTTTATTGATAAAACTATATAATGTATTAACAAATATGTGAAAATCGTGTTTCAGAAAACATATAGGGGGTCATGACAACCCTGGCGGACGGTGTTAAAGCAGCGGAAATACCGCAAACAGGCCGGCGGACAAAAAAAGGGAATCATGACCCTGGCGGAAACCGCCAACAAAGAAAGCCACTTTAACATTTTGCCCGCCACGGCGGTACAGACAAGCAGCGCGGCGGTCACTGCCAACAGACAGGCGAAAGACAATGTACCGCCCACAGTATTACAACCCGCCAATCCGCCACCTTTTCCGGGGCGGATTCACCTTGGATAAAAACACAGCGGAAACAGCTTTTGCTATCGGAAAACGCTCACCTGAACATATCCCACGAGGAACGAGGAATCCATGGAGCCAGAACTCCAAATACTCCCTGCCCTTGTGTTTCTGCTCCTCTACGACCAACAGCTACGTAGGCGCCGCAGACAACGGTGAGTACTGCACCTATGACATGGGGGAGGCAAAAGTTAGGGGGACACACACCAAACACCCCCACCCCCACCCTCGCATATTACAACATACACACCAATGCATTCACAAAAATCACAGTAACAACCCACAATCCCCGCGGAAGAATGAATACACAAAGCGAAAATCGGTCAAACAATGTAATGTGCCAATATACAAGTCATACAAAAATATACAGATATATATTTGAAAATCAGTCATAATTATATACAATACGAGAAGTAGTGCATTTATGTACATAACAATGTCCGTGCACCATCAGTCCAAAAATGCATGGGCGAGGCCCACAAACGATACCTGACCACAATCAGAGAGAACACTGCCGGGGCATCAGATAGAAATACTACAGGCACCTCAGGGGGAAGGGAAGGGGGTGCACCTCAGCCGGATGACTGCAAAGTTAGATCCACGACGGGGCTCCATGCCCATTTATGCCCTCCTGGGGAGTGCAAAGCCACAGTCTCCCAAGTCTATACAGTGGGTGGTTTGCCCACTGTGCCATCCTGGGGAGTGCAAAGCCACAGTCTCTCAAGTCTCTACAGTGGGTGGGTTGCCCACTGTGCCATCCTGGGGAGTGCAAAGCCACAGTCTCTCAAGTCTCTACAGTGGGTGGTTTGCCCACTGTGCCATCCCGGGGAGTGCAAAGTCACAGTCTCTCAAGTCTCTACAGTGGGTGGTTTGCCCACTGTGCCATCCTGGGGAGTGCAAAGCCACAGTCTCTCAAGTTGATGCAGGTCTCTACTGGTACTGGGGGGGACTGGTGCCCAGACTGGATGAGTCTCCCCGTGAAAGGTCATGTCCTGTCACTGTCCCAGCTGCACATGGGATAAGGATGCCTGATGTGGCGGTCCATTCATTCCTACCCGGTGCATTACCCTGTTCAGCGGTGCTTTGCCATGGCGGTCTTTGCCCTGTTCAGCGGTGCTTTGCCATGGCGGTCTTTGCCCTGTTCAGCGGTGCTTTGACATGGCGGTCTTTGCCCTGTTCAGCGGTGCTTTGACATGGCGGTCTTTGGCCTGTTCAGCGGTGCTTTGCCATGGCGGTCTTTGCCCTGTTCAGCGGTGCTTTGCCATGGCGGTCTTTGCCCTGTTCAGCGGTGCTTTGACATGGAGGTCTTTGCCCTGTTAAGCTGTGCTTTGCCATGGCGGTCTTTGCCCTGTTCAGCGGTGCTTTGACATGGCGGTCTTTGCCCTGTTCAGCGGTGCTTTGCCATGGCGGTCCTTGCCCTGTCCAGCGGTGCTTTGACATGGTGCTTCAGGACTGTTCAGCGCTGCTTTGACATGGCGGTTCAGGACTGTTCAGCAGTGCTTTGCTATGGCGGTCTTTGCCCTGTTCAGCGGTGCTTTGACATGGCGGTCTTTGCCCTGTTCAGCGGTGCTTTGCCATGGCGGTCTTTGCCCTGTTCAGCGGTGCTTTGACATGGCGGTCTTTGCCCTGTTCAGCGGTGCTTTGCCATGGCGGTCTTTGCCCTGTTCAGTGGTGGTTTGCCATGGCGGTCTTTGCCCTGTTCAGCGGTGCTTTGACATGGTGGTTCAGGACTGTTCAGCGGTGCTTTCACATGGCGGTTCAGGACTGTTCAGCGGTGCTTTGCCATGGCGGTTCTGATAAGGACATTGGTGTGTGGCATGACGTTCTCTACACTGGACATTTGTGTGTGGCATGACGTCTTCTACACTGGACATTGGTGTGTGGCATGACGTTTCTTTATTGCCCAGCGGGGCTGTGGCAGCCGGGGCCCTCCAGGGCACTGACTCCGGCGGTGGTCTCTGGACCAGTGACAATAGTGGGGCCCTCCTGGGCACTTACTCCGGCGGTGGCTGTGGTCTCCTGACCAGTGACGATACTTGGGCCCTCCTGGGCTGTGACTCTGGCGGTGGTCTCCTGACCAGTGACGATACTTGGGCCCTCCTGGGCTGTGACTCTGGCGGTGGTCTCCTGACCAGTGACGATACTTGGGCCCTCCTGGGCTGTGACTCTGGCGGTGGTCTCTGGACCAGTGAAGATACTTGGGCCCTCCTGGGCTGTGACTCTGGCGGTGGTCTCTGGACCAGTGAAGATACTTGGGCCCTCCTGGGCTGTGACTCTGGCGGTGGTCTCTGGACCAGTGACGATACTTGGGCCCTCCTGGGCTGTGACTCTGGCGGTGGTCTCTGGACTAGTGACGATAGTGGGGCCCTCCTGGGCACTGACTCCGGCGGTGGCGGTGGTCTCTGGACCAGTGACGATACTTGGGCCCTCCTGGGCTGTGACTATGGCGGTGGTCTCTGGACCAGTAACGACGGTGCTGGCGGTTGTGTCTCGACCGCCGGAAATGATGGCGCACTTCTCCACCGTGACACTCACAACAGGCTGGGGAGACTTCCTCTGGCCCTTCCCCACCTTTGGTGGAGTCACAGCTGACTCTCCAATCCCCTTGGAACCCATGTCAGTTGTTTTCCCACCAGGAGTCTTAACACGGTCCTGTCGTCCACTCTCCAATTTCAGAGCCTTTAAGGGGGTGGGCTGCCAATGCCTTGGCTCTGGGTCCTACTGCCTGCCCTGGTGGCCGGTGCACTCCAAAAACCTTGAACAGGCACCACTGGTATTGGAGGCTTTTTGTCTGAGGCGCTATGACGGGACTGATGAATTGGAGGGTGTGTGGTGGGGGCAAAAAGGCCAACATTACAGAGGGACAGTTTCTGACGAACACTGGGATGGATAGCTGGACGGGATCTGGGAGTGGTGGAAGAGGAGGTGGTTGTCGGAGGTGTCACTTTAGGTGTTTTGGGTGCAGGTACTGGAGGCTGTCGTGAGGTGGATGGATGTTGGGTGAGTGATTGCCGGCGTTTGTGTACTTTGGGAGGGGGCGTCACAGACACACTGGGAGAGGACACAGGGGACGTGTAAATGGCAGTGGAGGTGGTGAGTGGTGGCTTGTGGTGCTGGGTGTCCTGGTGCGATTCATGGTGCCTGTAGATGTGGTGCATGCAGGTGTGTGTGTTGACAACACTGGGAGTGACGAGGGAGAAGAGGAGGAGGGGGACACAGTGGAGGCAGTGGATGTTGTTGTGTCTGTATGTGGGTGAGGCTTGCGTGAGTGCTTGTGGTGTGTGTGGTGCCTATGTTTGCTTGAGCTACTTGTGTGTGTTGACTTGTGTGCATGCTGGTCTGTAGGTGTGCTTGGGATGGGCTGGGGTACAGGAGATTGGGGTCTGGGTGGAGGAAGTTGGAGGGGGGAGGCTAGACACAGGGACAATTGCTGCCATCAATGCTGAGGCCAAAGATTGCAGGGTTCGCTGAAGGACAGCCTGACCAGAATGAATGCCCTCCAGGAATGCATTACTGTGTTGCAACTCTCGTTCTACACCCTGGATGGCATTCACAATGGTAGACTGCCCAACAGTGAGTGACCTGAGGAGGTCAATGGCCTCCTCACTGAGGGCAGCAGGGGTGACTGGGGCAGGGCCTGAGGTGCCTGGGGCGAAGGTGATGCCCACCCTCCTGGGTGAGCGGGCACGGGGCGAATGCTGAGGGGCTGCTGGGAGGGCGGTGCTGGTAGGGGAGGTGGCGGCTGTACCTGTAGAGGTGGGGGGCACAGATGGTGCCGTCACCACAGGTGAGCCCACATCGTCAAGCGAGTCTGTGTCGCAGCTTGGTGATCCGGTGGCCGGCGTGAAGCTCCCCTCGCCCTCCGTCCCACTGGTGCATTCAGAGTCCGTGGTGTGGCCCTCCATGGCCATGTGGGATGCAGCTCCCTCGTGCTCCGGTGCCACTCTACCTCCGCCTGTTGATGCTGATGTACAAAAGGACAGGGAGAGCAGAAAAAGGGGGGGAGACAGAAGAAAGAGGGTTTTAGTGCATGGCATACCGCTACCGTTGGCGGACAAGACAAACGCAGATGCCCCCTGCATTACGCCGTGCTCCTGCCCTCTGCACATGCAATTTCTGGGATATGGCCTATATGGCAATGGTGGACATCGGCGCACATGGATGCCACAGGGGCAACTATACCTCGACTTGGCACTCTGCTGAGGTGGGGTAGAGTGTCACCTGGCCTACATTACGGAGGGGCCTTGCCTACCGAACTCGCCCTGGCCTAGGGACACCCACAGCCCACCTCCACCACCCAGAGACCTCCACTGCATGCAGAGTCCGCAGAATGACGTTGTACTCACCCCCTTGTGTCTGCTGTGATGCCCTCAAGCGCCCATCCAACTCCGGGTAGGCCACCGCCAGGATCCGGAACATCAGGGGGTCATGGAGCGACGGGCACCCCTCCCACGTTGGGAGGCCATCCCCAGCTGAGCCTCCGCCGTCTTCTTGCTGCAGCGGCGAATGTCCTCCCATCTCTTACGGCAGTGGGTGCCCCGTCTCTGGTGGGCCCCCAGGGTCCGGACCTCCTTGGCAATGGCACGCCAAATGTCCCTCTTCTGGTGGGCGCTGACCTACATGACATGCACAAGGAAAGAGGAACAGTCATTACCAACTGCACCGTCGTTGTGAGTGGCCCCCTCCCTACTCTGGCCATGTGGCCCATTCATTCCCATGCATTAATGTTCTATGGACTCTGCCCCCTTCCCTCTTCCAACCAGCCCTCTCCACCCAGGCCTAGCCCATACAACGTGCTCCCTCAGTACTAAGCTGTTGGTCTGGAGGACCGTAGAGTAGCGTGTACTGGGGGAGGACCCCGTCTACCAGTTTCTCCAACTCCTGTGCAGTGAAGGCAGGGGCCCTTTCCCCAGACGCAGCAGCCATCGTCGCTTCCAGACCGAGGTCACAGCAGCACTTGCAGTGTAGGTCCTCTCCTGTCGAAGGTCAGGTATCTAGTGATTGAACTGATAGAAAATGGCGGTGACGTCCGCGGCGGTGACGTCCGCGGCGGTGACGTCCGCGGCGGTGCGCATCATCACCGCCAGCGCACCTGGTGTGGTGACGGTCCTTCGGGTTCCTGCAGGGGCATAAGAGCATGATTATTGCATGTGTATGTGTAATGGTGTGCAATGGGTGGGTGTTTGTGTACCCCAGTGCAAGCATTCCTGTGTGTGGGTTTGTGTGGTGATTGTTGGGGGGGTGTACTGGGTATGTGCAGTGGGCATGCTTAATTGAGGGGTGTCCATGCTTAGTTGTGTCATGCAGGGCTTGGTGTTGGGATGGGTGGTTTGTGTCATGGGTACATTAGTGAGGAGTTGTAGTGATAGGGGAGGGGGTGAGGGACGGGGGGTGTGATAGCATGCAGGTAGGGTGGGGGATATGATAGTTAAGAATTGACTTACCAGTGTCCCATCCTCCACGACTCCTGCGAGGCCCTCAGGATGCAAGATGGTCAAGACTTGCTCCTCCCATGTTGTTAGTTGTGGGGGAGGAGGTGGGGGACCGCCGCCAGTCCGCTGTACCGCGATGTTGTGCCTGGAGACCGTTGAGCGCACCTTCCCCCGTAGGTCGTTCCACCTCTTCCTGATGTCCTCCCTATTTCTTGGGTGCTGTCCCATGGCGTTGACCCTGTCCACTATTCTGCGCCCTATTGATGTGTGCTGTACCTGTGAGCCAAATAGCTGTGACTCTACCCGGACGATTTCCTCCACTATGACCCTGAGCTCCTCCTCGGAGAAGCGGGAGTGTCTTTGGCGTGCCATGGGGTGGTGTGGGTGATGTGTGGGGTGGTGTATGTGGTGATGGTTGTGGTAAGTGTAGTGGTGTGTGGTGTTTTGTGCGTGGATGTTGTGTGGGTGATGGTGTTGTGTGCTTCTGTGTAGTGGGGTTGTCTATTCTGTGCTCTCTCTCTGTCGCCTTCGTGTCTAATTTTTGGTCGTAGGGGTTTGTGGGTGATGTGGGTGTGTGTTTTATATTGTATTGGGTGTGTGGGAGTGTTGTTTGTATGTGTATCAGGTGTGTGTATTTTGAATTGTCCAATGTGGCGGTGTTTCGGAGATGTGTGTGTATTTTGAGCGCGGCGGTGTGTACCGCCAATGGAATACTGCGGTTGAAAGACCGCCGCGTGGATTCGTGGGTCGTAATAGCATGGGTGTGTTTCTGTTGGCGTGGAGGTTGAGGATTTGTTTCTGCCAGTTTATCACTGACCTTTGGTGTGGCGGTGTTGTGTGGGTGTCTGAATTTCGGCGGATTCCAAGATGTGTGTCATAATAGCTGTGGCGGAATGCCGCCGCCGCGGTGTATTGCCGGTCTTCTACACGGTGGTAAGCGCCTTTTACCGCCAGTGTTGTAATGACCCCCATATTCTTTGTACATCACCAAGTAAAGTGTTCTCATTTGCTTTCCTATTAAAATATTTTTTCATTACACAGATATACAAACAATGGGCTTTCACAACTACTGAAATATATTTTGAAATGTTTGTACAGTTGACTTAGCCATTTAAATGTTGTGTGTTAGGAAAAACCTGACAACAATCCTGTAACTCTGCAGTCAGAAGGAAGAATAATTGTGAGACAAAATTACTTTTGACCTCAGTCTCTGAACACAAAGCAAATGTGACAAGAAAAAGATTTAAAGGCCTCCTTCAGTTTCTGACTGAACAGAACACCTGTTCTTTGTCAATGTACCATAAGGGTTGAGTAGGTGTTAGCGAGTGGGTGAGTAGAATTTTTGAAGTCTGCCTCAGCAAAGAATTTGTTTTCAAAACTGATGCTTCAAAATATGGGATTGGGGCAGTGTTGTCACAGCTAAATTATGAGGGTCAAGATTGGCCAGTTGCTTTTATCAGCAAGTGACTTCTCCCCAGAGAGCAGCGTTGAGGTGCCATTAAGAGGGGAACTGTTGCTGTGGTTTGGTCCCTGAAGTAACTGAGGCCCTTTCTGTTTGGGACTCCTTCAGAGTTCATACTGACCAGAGATTTCGCTGATGGCTGATGCAGATGAGAGGAGAGAACCCCAAACAATGGAGATGGTGCATCTCCTTACAAGGCATGTACTTTTTTTTTTTTAAATCTGTTTTTATTTTCCAATGAAAACATTACAAAGTTGTGTAATAACTAAACACAGTGCAGGTATAAAAGAGCAGTATTTTACCAACATAGAATGATGTCTGAAGAGCGAACACAGCATTTTATCCTCAGGGGAGACAGCCACACCATTGATCCCACGCTGAATCCCAAAAAGCCCCCGTCCTACATCCCAATGAGACCAGACGTTTCATAGAATAACCAAACAAGGTAACTAAATTCCGCATTTGGTCGTCAGTAGTGCAAAGAGGGAGATTATGTGTCCCCCATCCCCCACCGTCCCACTGCTATCCACAGAACCTACTTCCCCCTCTTTAGTGAACTTTTCCAGCAGAGCGCCTCAAGCTGCCACATCAGTGAGTGCCCTATCATCACTGCGTGTCATACGCATATGTTGTTCCTCTGCTGCCCCCCACTCCAGCAAATCCCGCAACCAATCAGAAGTAGCAGGGATCCGCCCACTCATCCAGCCAATCGCTACTCTACGCTTAGCCAATACTAACGCTAACTGTACCAACCTGTAGACCAACCCTCTGCCCTGCAACATGCGCACCACCCCCAGGAGACAAGACAAAGGAGTAAACTCCAACTATATCTCCGTAGCCTCGGATATCGCCTCTACCACCTCCTGCCAGAATGCACAAACAACACTACAAGGCCAAGCCATATGCAGAAATTAAGCATTAAGCTCACCACATCAAGGACAACAAGCCCCTCGACCTGGGTCTATCTTATTTAGCTTGATGGGAGTGATATATGTTCTGTGGACAAAGTTAAAATGCAAATGTTTAAACCTGTGATTGCAGGAGACTGTTTGAACCAAAGACAAGGCTGCATCCCAATCACCGTCCTCAATAGGCATCCCCAAGTCGACTTCCCATGCCTTAAGTCCCACGCTAAGCAGCCCCGGTCGATCCTCCCGTAAAGCCTTATAGAACTGAGCGATCAAGTGCGTATCTTCACCCCAGTTAAGAAGACTGTTCAATACCGAAGAAGCCCTGGGGGCTATCGGGAACCCATCCAGATTTCGCGGGTTACACTTTCAAGTTTGGCGTATTGCAGAAACTGGCCAGAGCCCAACTCAAAGAGCTTCTGGGTGTTGGGGAATGAAATAAATTCACCATTCGGGTACCAATCACCGACCACCTCATAACCTCCTGACTGCCAGGCCTCCATTGAAATTGTCCTTACTATACCCTGAAACGGAGACAGGTCCCATATCCTTAATTCCCTGTCAAAAGGAGCCCGTCTAAGCACCTGTTTAACCACCTGCTCCCAGATCCCGTCAGTGGTTCTCACAACATAAGGTGCGGCTCTGTCAGAATATGCGCCAAAGCCCGCCCATCGCACATACCCGTATACATCCACTTTTCCCAATTAATCGCCTCTGAGATACATTTCGTGGCAAACTGTAGCTGCGTTGCAAAATAATAATATCTTAAGTTAGGGATTGCCAGTCCCCCCCACCCCCACCAAGTCATTCTGCTGAACGGACAGAGCCACCCTACTTCGCCTACCCGCCCATACTAGGGAGATCAACAGGCTATCCAAACTTCAAAAAAGCCGAGCAGGCAGTGGATACAATGAGTTCTGTACCAAATAAAAGCACCAGTGTAAAAACACCATCTTTGCGCCTGCTGCCCGACCCATAACAGAAAGGGGCAACTTATTTCAGAAAGCTACAGAGCGCTCCAAACCGGCAACCACCCGCCCGCATTGTTTTAATTGTACACATCCATGGAATTGGTGACCCAGATACCCAGGAAACGAAAGCACTCAACCTCCTAGCGCAACCCCAGATCAGGGAGCCCAGCCAGAGGAGCTCCAACCAGAGATCCCAGGGGGAACAAAAGTGATTTTTTCATATTGATCTTAAGACCAGATACAGCCCGAATACCTTCATTCTCTGCAGCAGCTCCGACACCGACACACAAGGATCCCGCTCATATACCAAAGCGTCATCTGCATACATAGAAATGACATGCACAGCCCGACCCACTGGGATCCCCCACTGTGCCAACTCCTCATGAAGCCAAATCACCAAGGGCTCCACAGCCAGGGCAAACAAGAGTGGCGAAAGCGGGCACCCCTGTCATGTACCCCTCCTGATCTCCCAAACAGCAGACATCTCTCCCCCAACACGCGCACGTGCTGTCTGGGCAGTATACAATAGTCGAACCCAAGCACGAAAGGCGGGTCCAAAACCCATCCCCCACAGCACTTCCAATAAATATTGCCACTCAATGGTGTCAAACGCTTTCTCCAAATCAAGAGACACCAATGCCATTTCCAACTCCAATCCCTGAGTTTCATGCAGGACATGTGCCAATCGACGTAGGTTAAGAGATGTACTGCGACCCGGTATGAACCCACATTGATCTTCGTGCACCAGGCCCTTGATCACTCCCCTAAGCTGAGTAGTCAAAATTTTACAAAGTACCTTTATATCACTGTTCAACATGGTGAGCGGTCGATATGAAGATGGATCCGCAACATCCCCCCCACCTATACACACTATACCTTGATGCATGGTGTCTGGCAACTTACCACACCCCCACGCTTCCTCAAACACCTCCAACAATCTCTCCCAGAGTGTGCAGGAAAAAGCCTGGTACAACTCCACAGGAAATCCATCACTACCAGGAGATTTAGATTTTGCCATAGCCGTCACAGCCTCTCCCACCTCCTCTACTGTGATCGGAAGTTCAAGCGCGTCCCTGCTCTCAGGGTCCAACCTCGGCAATCACAACTGCTGCATAAACTGATCCACACCCTCTCCCAGTGGTACCACACCAGCATCAGACACCCTTTGAAAGTGGGATGCCAATTCCCTGAGAATGT
The DNA here is from genome assembly GCF_031143425.1 of Pleurodeles waltl. NCBI lineage: Eukaryota > Metazoa > Chordata > Amphibia > Caudata > Salamandridae > Pleurodeles > Pleurodeles waltl. The sequence continues at coordinate 211,370,611 of NC_090439.1, forward strand.
CCCTATGCCCTGTGAGGAGCACGCCCTCAGTATTCCTTATGCTAAGAATTGGCGGGGCCTCCACCTCCCGTTTCAGAATCCACGCTAAGAGTTTGCCTGACTTATCACCTTCTCTGTGTAACCGCTGCCTATACCATTTGAGAGTTGTTCTACTTAGTGCGTCCCAACATGCATTCACCTCCTTATACAACCTGACCTCCTCCCGCCAAGCTGCGCTCGACTCAGGTGACTGCTGCTGCACCTCCCCCAATGCCCCCTCCAGTGCCGTAAGGTCCTGCTCCAACTGTCTACGCACCCCTCACACCATGATTATACATTCCCCACGGATGACGGCTTTCATAGCCTCCCATTCCAAACAGCGAGACACAGTTGTGTTCCAATTTAAGTCCAGATACTGTTTTATGGCAGCGCCTACTCGTTCTGGACATCCCTGATCAGACAACGAGTCCATGGGCATACGCCAACCTTGAGCCGCACAGGGAAGACTCTCACCCCACCGCAACTGAAGCCAAACCGGCGTGTGATCTGATAAAAACCGACCCAGATGAGTAACATCCTGAACCTGCGAACCATCAATGCCCCCCAACAGAAACCTGTCCAGTCGAGAATAAGTATCTTGTGTTCTTGAATGACAAGTGTATTCCTTACCCTCCGGGTGTCGTTCCCTCCAACCATCCCAGAAACCCAAGTGCACCATCACATCCCTGAGAGATTGTACCATTAGGGGTTTGGTTCCCATTTTCGTCGGGTGATGATCCAACCCTCCATTTATCACACAATTATATTCCCCAGCCCAGACCAATGGCTTATCCAGGCTATCCCCTAAGATCTCGGGTATTCTAGAGTAGAAGACAGAATCATCCATGTTAGGAGCATAAATATTAAGGATCACAATGGGTAGATCATCCAATATGCCCTCCACCATTACATAACGACTCTCCACATCCACTTCACTGTACACATGGGTAAAGGGAAAACCGGGAGCCATCCACACAGATACCCCCGTGCATAGGAAGAAAAGGAGGATGAAAACATCTGCCCCCACCACTTCTTAGCCTATTTATGGGCTTCCTCATCCGTTATATGAGTCTCCTGAAGACAAGCAATTTGAACCTTGTGCCTACGAATGAACGAGTGCACCCTATAGCGTTTTGTATAACTTTACAGGCCCCGGACATTCCAAGTAAGCATATTAATAAGATAGCCCATGTCAGTAGGAATGGAAGCCCACACCCACAGGATACCACACACCATGTGTTACCCTCCCCAGGACAACACAGGGAAGGACCACCTACATACCCCACTTCACCACCTACACTGTTGAATAAACTGTAAACATGAACATACCCCCCACCCTCAACCCACCCCGGAAATACAGTAAAACAACCAAAATATACCATACTGTAAGTCCAGTCCAAGAGTGCTGCCAGGACAGCAGCCTAAACCCCACCCTACCGCTACAAATGGCTCTACCACAACTGTGGAGTGACCACCCCCGGCATTAAATCATGACATAACCAGTGCCCCCCCCCCCCTGAACCTGAGGACTAAAGCACCAAGAGCAGCCTGAGGGGCCAACCCCATCCCAGTCCCACACCAGCTTTCCAGGGCCGCCAACCGACAGCAGACAGCAAGAATAACAGTCAGGTCAGCTCAGCATCCCCACCTGCCTCCAAGATCCGCTTCGAGTCTGTGCCCCCATCCGACTCTACAGGCACCACCGCCATTGTTCCATCTCGCTGTATCTCCACCCTGTGGCAAGATTCCACCAGCCACCCTGAACCATGTGATCTCCAGTCTGGATGTCCTGAGCCCGACGCCTGTCGAGCAGCGCCTCCAGATCCCTCCGGTCCACCCGGGGCCACCTTCTCCCACATCTCCAGCCAGCGCCACACTTCCTCAGGTCGCTCAAAAAAGTGTGATTTGCCCCTCAACAACACCTTCAAATGGGCCGGATACAGAAGCATGTATCTGATGTTCATGGCTCTGAGCTTCGCCTTAACCTCCATAAAACCTTTACGAGAGTTCTGCACCTTATTGGTGTAGTCAGGATAAATTGAGATTTTACAGTTCTCGTATAGCGCCTTATCCGACTCCCGCGCTGTGCGCAGGATACAGTCCTGGTCCTTTTAATTGAGCAAGCGTGCGATAATGGGCCTGGGAGGAGCACCAGGCCGCGCCACAAGGGCCTGATGAGCATGCTTCACCACAAACACTCTGGATAGCCCCACTGGCTGCAGCACATCCTTCCTCCAGCTCTCCACAAAGGATTCCACAGCCGACCCCCGCCGCTCGATCCGGAAAGCCCAGCAACCTGACATTGATCCGCCGGGACCTTCCCTCCGCGTCCTCCAGCCTCACCTCCAGCCGACCCACAGTAGATGTAGCTTGCGCCACCTGCGACCTCAGAGTCCCCACCTCAAACTGCAGTTCTGCAATGGAACCCTCCACCCCCTTCACCACCTTCACCTTGCCGACACCTTCCGAAGATCCGCTCTCAGCAAATTGACCTCCACCGTGACTGTCTCAATTTTGCCCTGAATGGCCGCAAGTAGCTCCGCTCGCGAAGGCTCACCAGCACTCAGAAGTGCTCCAGGTGCATCTCCACTCACCTCCAATCCCGTTGGCCGCCGTGGGGGAGCCACAGGGGTAGTATACTGTTCCATATTATTGCCCTGTGAAGCATCCTTCCGTTTGTGACGCCCCATGTTACTTCACACAGTGCCTAAATGCGACTGATCACCTTCTGCAGTGTCCACACAACGGAGCCCCCCAAAGCAGTTGTCTCAATACTCCACTCCTTAGGAATACAGTTTCCAACCAGGCGGAAGGATCAGATGGCTGCCAGACTCACCAGCAGATGCGAAGCCAGCTGGCAACATGCACCAGCAAAGTCAGCGCAGGAACCCATAAGAAGGAAATATAAAAAATGCTGGCTAGTTTAGGTAAGCTTTGAAAGAAACGCATTGAGAATTGGCCAAAACATTTCAAGGCATCCCTCCTAAAGTCAAACCGTTCTCTGCTTGTACCACAAACATCAGTCTGGTACATTCTTATTGTGCTGACTGCTTACCTCCTACATATTATGTACCAGCCCTAGATGATAATGGCCCTCATTCTGACCTTGGCGGGCGGCGGAGGCCGCCCGCCAAAGTCCCGCCGTCAGGTTACCGTTCCGCGGTCGAAAGACCGCGGCGGTAATTCTGACTTTCCCGCTGGGCTGGCGGGCGGTCGCCTTCAGACCGCCAGCCAGCCCAGCGGGAAAGAGGCTTCCACGATGAAGCCGGCTCGGAATCGAGCCGGCGGAGTGGAAGCTGTGCGACGGGTGCAGTTGCACCCGTCGCGTATTTCACTGTCTGCGCAGCAGACAGTGAAATACATGTAGGGGCCCTCTTACGGGGGCCCCTGCAATGCCCATGCCAGTGGCATGGGCTCTGCAGGGGCCCCCAGGGGCCCCGCGACCCCCCCTACCGCCATCCGGATCTCGGCGGTCCGACCGCCGGGATCTGGATGGCGGTAGGGGGGTCGGAATCCCCGCGGCGGTGCAGCAAGCTGCGCCGCCGCGGAGGATTCAATGGGGCCGCGGTACACTGGCGGGACCCCGCCAGTGGTGCCGGTCCGACCGCGGCTTTACCGCCGCGGTCGGAATCCCCATTGGAGCACCGCCGGCCTGTCGGCGGTGCTCCCGCGGTCCTCCGCCCTGGCGGTCAAAGACCGCCAGGGTCAGAATGACCACCAATATGTCCTAGCTCTTCGGTGAGAAGGAAAACACTCAGATATGAAAAACTCGTTGCATAACATGTTTGTACGGAAAAATACTTGCATCTTTAACGTGACGGTGAAGCTAAGCTGAACACAAAATGGAGACTAGGCTGAATACAAAATGGAATTTATAACCAGTAACCACTAAAGTGACAGTGGGCAGCTAAGCCAGGTGCAAAGTGGTGCGACACGACATCAGTGGTCAACACACAAATATCACTACAGGAACCCAGGGTACCAAGGGCATATAAAGCAGAGTGTCTGTCCAGGGCTGCAGCATTGGCTGTGCCACTCTGTGTATGACAAAGGACAAAATGTCAGACTGAAAGAGCAGTGATCCCACTGCTACATCGACTTTGGCATTCAAACTAATGGCAAAGCCATCACTTCCCTTCACCATACATGTAAGTCTTCCCTAAGGAAGGCCTCTGGAGCCCTAAGGCAGGGAATGATGTATTGTTAAGTAGGATATGTATTTTGTACACATGTCTGAGCAGCAACACCTCTAAATTGTGTTTATCCTGTGGAATGGCTAGTAGACCCAATCGCTAACACAGGGTCACTGGCTGACCTGTCAGCTCAGCTAACATCTGAATGGGACTACTTAGCTCGGTGCTGTGAGGTATCAAATTAATCATGGTGTTGAAGCTGACTTGGTGCCCAAATCTATTTTAATGTCACTATTAAAGAAATGCAATCTTTAGAAATTTGCCACTCTGTAACTCTGTTTGTCCAGTGGGCTCACACTGGTCACAGGTCACAAGACAGCATTCTGTCCACTTGGGGAGTCATGTGAATGACTTCCAGGCTTAGGAACAATAGCAGCCTGCTGCAGGGCGTGACGTTACATCCCCTTCACAGGAAGCCACTTAGGGTGTTAGCCCAAAAGGCGAGCTTCAAGGCAAAGCCATCTTTGGTTGGCAAATGGCGATCATGCTCCTGAGGGGCTGCCCTTTGTTCAAGTAGACGGGCTCGCAGGAGAGAGGGGAGATCAGTGCCCAAACCTTTTTTTCCCATGAACATGTAGCCCACAGGTAGGCACACCTCTAGGGTGGGCTGCCAAACTCCTAACAGCTGAGGAAGGGTGCAGACATTTTGGGAGTGGGCGGAATGGCACAATCTAGAATTGTTAGACTCCAAACATTTCCTGAAAGTCATTGCCAACAGGGAGTGGACCTTGTAACTCTTTAGCTAGTGACCACATCATCCCTCCAAGGCACTTTCTGGAGATAAATATGGCACTCTCACCCTCAGATCACATCGGAACTGGAACAAGGACATAAGATGGACTGATCTGCTGACCCCTAGAACACAGAGAGAGAGGGTTCACTGTCTGCTGGACTGCATCTGCTGCACTTCGGGCTAGCGAAGAGAGGACTGTGCTTCTTGCTCCTGGCTTGGGGAAAAGGCATGCTCAAGACCAAAGCAGTGACTACAATGGTCAGTTGGCTGACCTACTGAAACCATCTCCAGGGGCAAATGAGCTGAAGTAGCCCAAACCTGCTCATCAGTAGCCACTTCGGAAGAATCCCCACTGACTGCCGCCGAGTGCACCAAGAGATCAATTGTTGATGGCCAAAAGTGACATCCAGTCAGCCAGACCCCAGAGTGTCCTCTCAGTCCAGATTGGTCACCCAAGGGGGACACCAGCCTTCACCAAAGGATACCGCTGGGACCACTGTGTATGGAGACTGGTAGCCCAGCCACAGCTGGCCCTGTGCTGGCTGAAAGAGGACTTTAAAGAGACTCCACCCTCTGTGGCCAAAGTTCCCCGACCTACCCGTGGACCGAGGAACAGCCACAAAGGACCCTGTCGACCGCACAGCACCTGGAGCATCCTTGAGCCATCTGTATCTCTTGTGTCAGCACAAAAATGTCTATTTCAAATACCTTCTGATGCACCAGCATCTAGGGCTGGTAGTGGTGTTCCCTGATTAGAACCGTCACTAATAGACTGTTAAACACATGCAAGGATGCTGAGACATTCTCATAAGAATGACAGACAAAAGGGCTCTTTCAATGCTTTAAAAAAGAATTAAGTTTTGCAATTACAAATAAAGTGCTTTACGTAAGTTAGCAGCAAAGCATATAAATCATAAGTAGGGCTCCCTGTTTTCTGTTTTTACTGAGTTTTTACAGATAAATGCAGACAGAAAACATTGTGTTCCCTGACTGTATTTATTTTTAGAAGTGGAAAAATACAGTTATTTGGCTTCTTTTGAGTGATTCTCCTTTCTGAGATTAATGGCATTCAGGCAAATAACTGGACATATTGGCAGCATGGGTAGCTACAAAGAGAAAGAGATTTGCGTAAATTACTGCATATCTCAACATGTGTTTGTATTCTTCTTCTTTTGTGTTCATGTGATTTTAATATTTTATTATTTTTGGCCATGTAATGGCTAAAACCTGACAGGCATCCAGATATGTGTGCACATTAATCTGTTAAATAAATGCGGAAATAGAAATGTTATTGCCTCATCTAGTCACAAAACACAAAATAAATATGGATGAATACCAATAAAATGGTCAAACAATAATTATGGATAAATACAAATGGAAATGTTGACAAAATAAATACCATAAAAATGGGAGCCCTAAATATAAGTACAAGAACTAAGTGTAGTTCTTAATTAAATCTGGCATAGATTTGCCTTCTAAGATAGGGAATAGGGGTTCTTTCTTCAATGGCTAACACATTTATACTCTTATATAGGGCTTTAGACGACAAAGGTATTTATGCATTCTGTGGAAATACATAATTCTCAGGATATGAACCAATGAGAAACATTCCAGAAGAAACATATTATCATGGAATACATGTGGAGAATTTCCCAGTGTTACAGATCATTGAGATTACTCTTTTCTCACAGTGATGACTACACAGTTGAGCTGATACTTTGTTAACATAGTCTGGGACAGCAGGACCCCTCCATGATTCACAGATACACAGACATTTCTCTGAGATCACTTTCCGTCTATACAAATGAAACTAGTTGAGTTTTATTTATGAACGAAATCAACTACATTCCTCATGTGACATTTGTGATATTGAGACTAGATGGAGGTCAGTGTGAACACAAGTTAGTAATCGCATAAACTCAAATCGCGATGCTCTCTTTATACACAGAAAATCAACATTCACTATTCCCCCTCTGATGATTTTTAATCATTACCCACATTCTTTCCTACAGTACATCATTCATCAATTTTGGATTATTCTGGTTCGTTTTTCCTAGATCCTTTTTGGTGTCATAAAGCTCACTTTGCATCTCTTCATCCTTAACATCGAGTCTCTTCTGCTTTCTTCTTGTTGCTGACAGCTTCTCATACCCGCAACTCATTCCCTTCTGTGATGAAATTAATTTGCAAAATTTCGGAAATATGAGCAGATATGCTGTTCCGATTATTATGATCAACAGAGATGTTAAAGGTAGCTTAAAAATTTATCCTGCAACACAACATAGCCATTGTCCTATCTTCACATCTCCTCCACAAGTAGAGCTAAAAAATTATCCTACCCCATCCCAGGCACATGTCTTTTCCATGTCAAGTAGTTAATGCGTTATGTTTGTAATGTTAGTTCCTAAGCTTGTTATGTATGCAAGGGATTTATGCAGAGCATTCTCAAACATGTATGATCTTGGAAACTCCACCTTCGTTCTCGAGGAGTAAGTCCAACACAAATCAATTTAACATAATCATGGCTTTGACAGCAAACAATTCTTTATTAATCACAGTGAGTGCTCCTGCGGTAGTAGTTGCAAATCAATCAACTAAAGTAGACAGTTTTCTAATCTTTACGTGATTTTCATCCTATAGCTATAGATTGTATAAGTGCTCCAAAATATTGCTGAGAATCTGCTTGAAGCTTTGCTTACTTCACCTAATGTATTTCTCAAATGGACAATATAACTCATCTGTTTCATAGATCCTAGGAAAAACTAGTTCAGCATAGCAACTACCTACCCAATTAGGCAGCGATTGGAAATAAGCTGATTTGCCTCATACATAATATATACCCTTAATGCTAACATCTAAGTCCAAAAAAGTTTTCCCTTCCACCAAATAATTATGTTCGCACTCACACCATTGCAATTTTTCAACATCATAAACAGTGCTCCCTTCTATAAAATTTAAATGTTTGGCCTAGGAGTTATTTAAAAAAAAATCTTCTTACTGTTTCCAGTGACACGTTCTGCATTTGTTTCACTTTCACCTCTTTCCTCAGCTATTTGTATCCTCTTGTTTAGTTAATCTACAAATATCCTGTCACCTTGGTTAACTTTGCGGTTATATCATGCTAGCTATAATTAGTTGTGCTCTTATTAGTCATAGGTGTAAAGACTTTAAACACATTGATTCCTTGATCTTTGACCCTTTGTGAGGGCAAGGAATATGTTTAGTAGCCTACATATATACATTTTCTCCATTGACAATAGGTACATTCTCTAAAGAATCATCAAAATCAGGATAAACATTTTAATGGTATTTTGCTGATAAAAGAAATTAAGAAAGATGGTCACAAGAAAAAGAATAGGATAGAGGTAAATGAAAGCTGCTCCCTCTGCTGCTGAAGCAAGAAGGTAAGAGCATACGTAGCAGTCCTTAACCACCATAACCTTTACATACTCAAACAACATTTGATGATACATATTATAGCTACAAACACTCTCATGCTGTGGTAGATGCAATACTGTACTTTCTTTCAAGGAGGTTTTGATTAAAGGGGCAAGGGTAAAACTAGTTGGAACTTAAGTGTTATCTCCTCCCAGCAAGTATACATCCAACAGCCTTCCAACCATCCCAACTGAAATGGCAACAGCCAAAGTTACAGCTATAATTTTTCAATGTGGCTGCACCATGTTCAACTTAGATCAAATCAAGGAACTTTTTCCTCTATAGTAACCCTATTGTCTCTACCCTATCTCGAAATCTATCAGGATTTTTATTCTGCATCAGCTAGAGTTAAAGACGCTACCACCCTTTTACACTATCCCTCTAATTGTTCTTTTGACATTTGTCAGTTGTTAGCGTACAGGCTGTTTGTCCTTTCAAGTCTTTCCGTCTCATGGAGGTTCGTCTGAGTCTGTCAAACCGTCATCTGAGTTAAAGTAAATCTTATCAAGATAAGTCCAGTCTGGACCTGAATACTTGTGATTCACATTTTGTTCTCTCTTTGGTCACTTACTGCAGATCAGTGGTCTCCAAACTTTTGAATGCCGCACCCCCTGGTTGAAAAATAAAAATCATTGGCACCCCCTCAGAATTTTTCACAATTATTTTATAAAGATGGCCATGTTTGAAAGTGTCTAGACCTATTTAAACATTGCAGTTAAGTACTGTTGCCTTTTTTTAAATGCAATACCATGCTTATGCTTAAAACAAAGCCCTGTTATCTGTATAATGCTGCTTTTGGCCAGAGTCTGGAGTCCCCCATGGGATCACTTGAGCCCCCCCTAGGAGGGCCCGCCCCCCAGTTTGAAGACCTCTGAGTGTAGATTGATCCAAAGCCCATGCGTGAACATCAATCTGATCTTAATTTTCCTGTTCTTCTAATTCACTGTCTTCCATCATGTGTCTGGTCATATCTTAGGTGTTAATAGTCTCTTTCTGAAAGTACTAATTTGTGGTCAAACTTCTTTTGATGTGCTTGACATCTCTGGCTCTGAAGGCGCTGATTCACTCAATGAGGTGGAATCCTCCTCTGGAATGTTGTTCCTATAGATTAGTCTCAGCCTTCCATGAATTTTCACTGTTCGATTTATGGGTATCCTCAACCCCGTCACCTGTATCAAAGTAGTTGTTGGAATTACAACCTTCCTATTAATCTCTCCAGTTTGCTCATCTGGTGGGGTGATTGGTCTCCAGTATATTCATCTTCATCCTCATCCCATGCATCAGACCATCAGACACCTTAAACCTGGGATGACTTCACGAATTGGCTGAAGTTGACTGCTTCTTCCCCTTCGTACCTTGCCCTCTTGATGTGGGAGGCATGTATTCAATTTAACACACCAGCACACTTGACAGTTGTGTTCATAGTCAGAATCACGTGGGAAAGTACATGCCAGCGCTCTTCCAGAGAAGGCTTGCAGACATGTTCCTAGATGTGGATCCAGTCACTAGGGTTGCAAATTATGCCCTGGGGATTCTTACTCTACTGGAGTGGCAAGGTCGACCTGATGAGAGATAGAATGCACCACATCAGACATTCCTTTGCAGTACTCAAGGACTGTGTCATCTGTTGTACTCACAAAGGCAGCTGCTGGTACTGAAGATATACGCTTTGCTCTCCCCATAAACAGTTCGTGTGGGGATAGTCCAGTTTGTTTACATGGGGTACTTTGGATACTCATGAGCACTAAATGAAGGTCGTCAGGCTATTTGAGTGATATAAAAGTGCAACCTTTAGCTAATTTAGCTTTGATAGTCCCTTTGATTCTTTCTACGATTCCTGAGGTTTGTAATCTGTAGCTAAAATGAAACATTTGGTCAATTCCTAGAGCTGTACATATCAGTGGCATGATTTCGCTCTTGAAATGCCTTCCTTGATCTGATTCAAGATGAACTTGCATCCTGAATCACAGTAGAAGTTCCTGCAACAATAGTTTGGTGACTGTCAGGCTGTACATCTTCGGGTGGGATAAGCCTCAACCCATTGTGAAAACAGGCACACAGTGATGAGGACGTACTTTAGCTGATTTCCTTGTGGCATTTCCACAAAGTCAGTCTGAAGGCAGTTAAATGGACTATCAGACTTTCAATGTGCAACTCTCTTGTCCAAATTTTGTTTCTGGCAGATTGTACATGTTTGGCACAAATCTTTTGCCATCATTCTGAATCATGGGTTAAACCAATGGGAACAAAAGCTAGACACCATTCCGTACCTACCTTCATGGGTTGGACCATGCATGTGTCTCACCATTGCTGGTAAGAAGGAATCTGGATGGACTGGCTTTCCTTCATTCAATGCTTGTTACTTTGAACACCTTATTCTTTCCCACTTGGCTGTCTCCATTTCTGGGCAGCATGTTGTAAATCCCTCAACTCACTAAACGTGTGAAGAGGATTTAATACCACATTTATCACCATTTCTCCTTCAGTTTTATATGGGCTCAAGAGCGCAGTATCAGTCAACCTGATCCACATATTTATTGCCTGTGGTTATGAAATCATTGCCACTCTTTTGTGCAGCACACTTTACCACAGAAATCTGACATTTAACAGATTTGAAGCATGCAGTCCATTATAAATTGGAGTAGCAGCTGATGTCAAAAATCACCTTTGAGACCACAATTGACTGAAGTCATGCATAACTCCAAATCCGTACTGGCTATCAGTCTAAAGAGTAACTTGTGAGCCTTCTGAAGTACAACAGGCTCTGGTAAGGGCAATAATTCAGAAATTTGTGTAGATGTTACATACCACAAGTAAGATGCTTCCACTACCCCACTCAAAGTACAGACAGCTTAAGCACCACTTAAGATACCTCATCTGTCTCTTAAAAATATGTCAGCAACGAATAGAGTATGGTCAAATTCATAAAGCGGAACACCCAATATGTCAGGCCTTTGCTTTGTACATACCTCAGTTGTACTATGATGGGCAAATTCACTCTCATCTTCCTTTGGGGTTGGTAATAAATAAGCTGGTTTTAGTATGTTACATCTCCGGGTGGAAGCATTCTAAGCTGCCAAAATGATTCTCTCATAGTAGGTTAGGCTACTTTTAGTCAAATGCTTGTCTTGGTACGAGTCATGAGGATTTCAGTGGAGTGTGGTACCATGACAATCAAAGGATAACCTGTCACGATTCCTTCAGTTTGCGGAATGCTAAGGCTAATTGCTGCAATCACTTTAAGACAACCAGGCAATGCTGTGGCCATTGGATCGAGAGATGCTTAATGTCTCTATGAGCTTGTGTTATTACAGACAGTGCAGACCCATATCTTTCATGACAAAGAGTGCAGTTATCCATATAGTCTGGCATTCCAAGAGCGAGTGCGCTACAAAGTAGATTTTTAAGCTCCTGGAAGGCGTCCATGCTTTCATCATACGTTGGTACCTCATTATTGATATCACCATGTGTTAGCTTTATCAAAGTCTTTGCCAGTAGAGATAAATTTGGGATCCAGTGTCGGCAATAGCCAAGCATGCCCAAAAACATCCTCACTTTGAGTTGTTGGGAACTACGGGCCAGATGTAGGAAGCACTTTGCGAGTCGCAAATGGCAAAATTTGCCGTTTGCGACTCGCAAATGCGTGTTTCCTATGCAGAAATGCATTTTGCGAGTCGTTACCGACTCGCAAAATGCATTTCCGAATCGCAAATAGGAAGGGGTGTTCCCTTCCTATTTGCGATTCGCAATGGTATGCAATTCCATTTGTGACCGCTTATGCGGTCGCAAATGGAGTCGCAGTTACCATCCACTTGAAGTGGATGGTAACCCATTCGCAAACGGGAAGGGGTCCCCATGGGACCCCTTCCCCTTTGTGAATGGACCCCAAAATATTTTTTCAGGGCAGGGAGTGGTCCAAGGGACCACTCCCTGCCCTGAAAAAACCAAAACAAAAGGTTTCGGATTTTTTGAAATGCAGCTCTTTTTCCCTTAGGGAAAACGGGCTACATTTCAAAAAAAAAAAAAACTGCTTTATTGAAAAGCAGGTCGCTAACATGGAGGCCTGCTGACTACAGCAGGCCTCCATGTTAGCGAGTGCCTATACTCGCTATGGGGCCGCAATTTGCGACCCACCTCATGAATATTCATGAGGTGGGTCATTGCGACCCCATAGCGAGTTGCAGTCGGTGTCTGAGACACCGTACTGCATAGCAATTTGCGAGTTGCAAATTGCGAGTCGGAAGGACTCGCAATTTGCAACTCGCAAATTGCTTCCTTCCTACATCTGGCCCTACATTTTCAGAACTGTTTCTATATGCTCATAAGACACTCGCTTTATTCCCTTTGTGTAGGAAAGTAGCCTCTTTCTTTGCATGGTTACCCCCATTTTCTGACAGTGTGTTTGACTGTGTTCACTGTGATTCTGCTAACCAGGACCCCAGTGATTATGCTCTCTCCCTTCAAACCTTGTTACTTCAATCATATACATCCCACATTTGGCATACTGGTGCCCCCATGTAAGTCCCTAAAATATGGTTCCCAGGGGATTGGCATACCAGGTGATCCCCATGGGCTGCAGCATGTATTATGCCACCCAGGGGGAGCCCTTGCAAAGTGTATCTGAAAGCATGCCATTGCAGCCTGCCTGAAAGGGTGCATACACCCTTTTCACTACAGGTCACTGCACCAGGTCACTGTAAGTCGCCCTCCTAGCCCAGACTGCAAGGTGTAAGTACCTGTGTGTGAGGGCACCTCTGCACTAGAAGAGGTGCCCCCACAAACTCCAGGTCCATTTTCCTGGAAAGTGTGTGTGTGTGTAGGGATGCCATTTTATGCGTGTACTGGATGTAGGTCACTACCTATGTCCAGCTACATAATGGTAACTCCGAACCTGGGCATGTTTGGTATCAAACATGTCGGAATCATACCCCAATACTGTTGCCAGTATTGGAACTATGATTCCAAGTAGTCTGGGGGCTTCTTAGAGGTCCCCCAGTATTGCTCACACCAGCTTTCTGGGGTTTTCCTGGCAGCCCACACTGCTGCCACCCTTCAGACAGGTTTCTGCCCTCCTGCTGCTGGAACAGCTGAAGCCCAGGAACGCAGAACAAAGGATTTCCTTTGGAAGAGGGGTGCAACACCCTCTCTGTGAGAGAGAGACTCATTTTGACATGGTTATCCCCCCACTTTTTGCCTGATGTTGATGTGTTTTTGAAATTGTAGTGCCCAGGGCCCCTGCTAACCAGGTTCCCTGGGCCAGAGCTCTTTCCCTATATCTTTTGTGATGCATTGGCACAATTGGATACACCCTTAACTACCACTATAAGGGCCAGATGTAGGAAGCTGTTTGCATGGTGCAAACTGCGAAAATCGCAGTTTGCGCCATGCAAACGGCATAACGCGATGCACATTCACAAATTGCGAGTCAGTACCGACTCGCAATTTGTGAATGCGACTCGCAAATAGGAAGGGGTGTTCCCTTCCTATTTGCGACTTGCATCGCAATTCAGAATTGCTTTGTGACCGCGAATGCAGTCGCAAAGCAACTCGCAGTTACCACCAGTCTCACACTGGTGGTAACTCATTCGCAAAAGGGAAGGGGCCCCCATGGGACCCCTTCCCCTTTGTGAATGTTGCCCAGAATGTTTTTTCAGAGCAGGCAGTGGTCCAATGGACCACTGCCTACACTGAAAAGACGAAACCAAATGGTTTTTTCATTTTGCAACTCATTTTCCTTTAGGGAAAACGGGCTGCAAAATGGAGAAAAAAAAACTGCTTTATTTAAAAAGCAGTCACAGACATGAAGGTCTGCTGACTTCAGCAGGCCACCATCCCTGTGAGTGCAGGGACTCCCTATGGGGTCGCAAAATGCGACCCACCTCATTAATATTGATGAGGTGGGTCTTTGCGACCCCATAGCGAGTCGCAGACAGTGTCTGAGACACCGTTCTGCATCCGAGATTGTGACTCGGAAATTGCAAGTCGGACAGACTCGCAATTTCCGAGTCGCAATCTCGGAGTTTGCTTCATGTGGCCCTAAGTCCCTAGTAAAAGGGCACCTAGGTGCCCAGGAGTATGGGGTACTATGGGTAGGCTACTGAGGACAGCGTCACTGATTGTGCCACCCAGGTGCACCCAGTACTGTCATTGCAGGCTGAGTGTCCTGGTGCAAGCCTAAAAGTCAAACTCAACATAGCACATTGTCTATGTGCCTGTCCACCATACACTGCATTTACTATGGGTAAGACAGCTCTCTGGCAGGCCTTATGGCCCTATGGCAGGGTGCTCCATATTGTATGTGAGGGCATAGTTGCATGATGTAAGGAAATGCCTCCTTGGCATGGTTAACCCCTAACCTTTTGCCTTTGCTGATGCTAAGTTATGATTTGAAAGTGTGCTGGGACCCTGCTAACCAGGCCCCAGCACCAGTGTTCTTCCCCTAAACTGTACCTTTGTCTACACAATTGGCACAACCCTGGCACTCAGGTAAGCCCCTTGTAACTGGTACCCCTGATGCCAGGGAAGGTCTCTAAGGGGTGCAGCATGTCTTATGCCACCCTGGGGACCCCTCCCTCAGCACATGCACACTGCTTCGCAGCTTGTGTGTGCTGGTGGGGAGAAAATGACTAAGTCGACATGGCACTCCCCTCAGAGTGCCATGCCAACCTCACACTGCCTGTGGCATAGGTAAGTCACCCCTCTAGCAGGCCTTACAGCCCTAAGGCAGGGTGCACTATACCACAGGTGAGGGCATATGTGCACAAGCACAATGCTCCTACAGTGTCTAAGCAAAACCTTAGACATTGTAAGTGCAGGGTAGCCAAAAGAGTATATGGTCTTGGAATTTGTCAAACACAAACTTCACAGTTCTATAATGACTACACTGAAAACTGGGAAGTTTGGTATCAAACTTCTCAGCACCATAAATGCACACTGATGCCAGTGTGCAATTTATTGTAACATACACCCAGAGGGCATCTTATAGATGCCCCCTGAATACCTACCCGACTTCTAGTGTAAGCTGACCAGTTTCTGCCAGCCTGCCACACACCAGACATGTTGCTGGCACATGGGGGGAGTGCCTTTGTCACTCTGTGGCCAGGAACAAAGCCTGTACTGGGTGGAGGTGCTTCTCAGGAACTGTAGGGGAGCCTCAAAAGCTCACCCCTTTTGTTACAGCACCCCAGGGCATCCCAGCCAGTGGAGATTCCTGCCCCTCTGGCCACTGCCCCCACTTTTGGCAGGAAGGCTGGAGGAGGTAATGAGAAAAACAAGGAGGAGTCACCCACCAGTCAGGACAGCCCCAAAGGTGTCCTGAGCTGAGGTGACCCCTGCCTTGAGAAATCCTCCATCTTGAGTTTGGAGGATTCCCCCAATAGGATTAGGGATGTGCCCCCCTCCCCACAGGGAGGAGGCACAAAGAGGGTGTAGCCACCCTCAAGGACAGTAGCCATTGGCTACTGCCCTCCCAGACCTAAACACACCCCTAAATTTAGTATTTAGGGGCACCCCAGAACCCAGGAAATCAGATTCCTGGAACCTGAAGAAAGAAGAAGGACTGCTGACCTACAAGCCGGCAGAGAAGAGGAAGACGACAACTGATTTGGCACCAGCCCTACAGGCCTGTCTCCAACTTCGAAACCTGCTCCAGTGACGCATCCGACAGGGACCAGCGACCTCTGAAGCCTCAGAGGACTGCCCTGGACTACAGGACCAAGAAACTCCAGTGAACAGCGGCCCTGTTCAAAACTAGCTACTTCTTTGCAACAAAGAAGCAACTTCCAAGGACTTCACTTTTCCCACTGGAAGCATGAGACTCTACACTCTGCACCCAACGCCCCCGGCTCGACCTGCAGAAAACCAACACCTCAGGGAGGACTCCCCGGCAACTGCGAGCCCGTGAGTAACCAGAGACGACCCCCCATGAGCCACCACAGCGACGCCTGCAGAGAGAATCCAGAGGCTCCCCATGACCGTGACGGCCTGTAACAAGGGACCCGAAACCTGGAACCAACACTGCACCCACAGCCCCCAGGACCTGAAGGAACCGAAGTTCGACGCAAGAGTGACCCCCAGGCTACCCTCTGCCTTGCCCAGGTGGTGGCTGTCCTAAAAAGCCCCCCCTGTGCCTGCCTGCACCTCTAGAGTGACCCCCGGGTCCCTCTATTGAAACCTATACAAAACCCGACGCCTGCTTTTCACACTGCACCCGGCCCCCCCATGTGCCGCTGTGGGTGTGTTTTGTGTGCCTACTTATGTCCCCCCCGTGCTCTGCAAAACCCCCCTGGTCTGCCCCCGAGGATGCAGGTACTTACCTGCTGCCAGACTGGAACCGGAGCACCCCTGTTCTCCATAGGCGCCTATGTGTTTTGGGCACCTCTTTGACCCCTGCACCTGACCGGACCTGAGCTGCTGGTGTGGTAACTTTGGGGTTGCCTTGAACCCCCAACGGTGGGCTGCCTATGCCACAGGACTGAGACTTGTGTTTTACTTACCTCCTCATCTAACCTTTACTTACCTCACCCAGGAACTGTTGATTTTTGCAATGTGTCAACTTTGAAAATAGCTTATTGCCATTTTTACAAATACTGTACATGATATTGTTTTCATTCAAAGTTCCTAAAGTATATAAGTGAAGTACCTTACATTTAAAGTGTTTAATGTAAATCTTGAACCTGTGGTTCTTAAAATAAACTAAGAAAATATATTTTTCAATATAAAAACCTATTGGCCTGGAGTAAGTCTTTAAACGTGTGTTCCTCATTTATTGCCTGTGTGTGTACAACAAATGCTTAACACTACCCTCTGATAAGCCTACTGCTCGACCACACTACCACAAAATAGAGCATTAGAATTATCTACTTTTGCCACTATCTTACCTCTAAGGGGAACCCTTGGACTCTGTGCACACTATTTATTACTTTGAAATAGCATATACAGAGCCAACTTCCTACAGCCAATGAGGTTTAGGGTAGTGAGCCTTCCCACAGGAAGTGGTCACTATATTGAGTGTAGCCACCCCAAGGTAACTGTCCCATTGGACGCTAACAGGTTCCCCCTAAAATGCCCACTAAAATCGGTATTTAGTGGGCACCCCCAGACCGAGAAATTAGATTCGAAAGGACAGCCCAAAGAAGATCACAGCAAGAGAACTGAGGACCTGCTGCATCAGAAGAGGGGTCAAAACCCTGCCTGGTGCATCTGTGTCCCGACAATCGCCGCTGCAGAGGAGCTGACCACTGGACTAACCTCAAAAGACCCTGAGGACCTCCAGGCTTCGCAAATATCCCAAGATATCCTTCCTGTTTGGAGGCACCACTCAAGAAAGCAGCAAGAATGAACAAGCTGAGGTACTGGGTTTTTCAGAACCGGTACTGATCAGGTAACCCAGCGGTGCCAGGGTACACCCAAAGACCTCGGGTACTTTCCTGATTCAGACCACAGAAACTCAGAGTCTTCTAGGTGAAGTCAAAGATCGAATTTATTGGCTGCAACCAAGTAACAAGTGTCCTAGAAGTACAACAGCACGGTTTCTATGTTCTCAGGAGACTGTGTTTCAATGCAAAGTCAGGTTTCCTTATATACAGTTTTTTAAGCTTCAGGCAAACATTCTTGACATTTTGGTTGGTCATTCACATGTTTTCACTACAAAGGAAAAAACAGTGTCATGATGAAACCTCATATTTCATGTCATCCAACCCATAATAAATTACCCGGCAAGGCCTAGTATTTTACATCAGATAAGTGTGGACCCCCAATAAAAACGGGCACCTCCCCTTCGTAAAGTATGAAGAAGAAAAGAGCAGGTGCAGGTGTGAGCAAGATTAAGCAGGGTGTGTGAGCGATAATAAGGGTTTTATGGCATGGTGTGCCTTGATGCTATCTGATTCGGCCACTGGGAGAAGGACTGACCAAACAGGTTTGGCCTGAGGCAATGGTTCCAGCTTGCCCAGGTCAGAGAAAAGTCAATCAAGGTGTACATGTCCTTGGAATAAAATCTGACTGTATTATAAGCCTATGTGAGGGCAACTTTTAAAATGGCTGCCGTGTATAAAATGGGAGCCACGAGTGAGGACGAAAATGGCGATTTCGAGGTGAAAACGCTGCTGGAATTGAGCGTTAATGCTCATGCTTAGTGTACTAGTCATTATCGGTCTTTTGATACTAAAATCGTACTGCTGTGGCAAAGTAAATTACATGGGTCCAGAATTTTTAGAACCACAAAGCCAGTGAGGGTCACTTCACTGACTGGCCAATGTTTCCACAGCCAGAAGTTGCAGCCAGACCCGATGACACACTGACAACAGCCCTGACGAGACCTACAAGTGTCCTAACTTTGGTGGCACTGCTCCGTTGAGTGGCCAAGTCGTGCCAATACCCTAAGTACTGGCCAGTACACATAAGACTCCAAGAAAAACAGCTCCCCCAAAGCTGCAACTGGATCAGGTGGAAGCTCCAGTCGAGGGACGCCCGTGTTTTGTGAGCCACCCTCAAAGAATTATACCTCCAGCTCCAAAGGGCTCCATTGAGCAGAGCTCCTGGATCACCAGCTTGCGCTGCATCTGGCCGCCCTGCGTCTTGCAACAGGGAACCAGCTGTGCTGCATAGGTCACTAAACCCTTGTGACCTCAACAGCCCAAGGGGACCCCAAGGCACCACCTTTAAGTTTGCAAACGGTCTCCTTTTCGAGGTGGTTCCTCCAAGTGGCCCTGTGCCGGGCAAAAGAGACTTTCCAGCTCTGCTCCTGCCGCAACTGGGAGCCAACCAAGGGTCTCCAGCTGGCACAAGGTGCCCACTTACTGCTTCAATCATCATGCAAAAAAAGAGAGTGGTAATCCAACTGTACAATTTGTAATGTATTTTTTAAAGTGACTGCCTATTGATTCTTATGGTGCGTAATTACGCACGGAAAGACTGACTTTATTAAAACTTTGAAAAATCGTAACTCAAAAAGTACTTAATGTATCTTAATCACCTTGGTCTTAAAAATTATATAAAAATCTGAAGTATTTTTATCAAATTGGTCTTGAGTTATTCCTTGAGTGTGTGTGCATGATTGATACTGTGAGTACAACAAATGCTTAGCACTCCTCCTAGATTGGCTGAACTGCTCAACCACGCTAGCTCAAAAATTGGAGCATTAGGTGATCTGATTTTTGCCTCTGGAAACCAACGTGTGGTTGCCTGGACCCCTGCACAGTGTGCCTAGTTTTGCACACTACATAGAGGGCCAACCTTTTGCACTCTACCTTTGGAAATAGGTGTTACATGGCTTGGGAGGGGTAGCCTCCCCAAGCCACTGGTATGCTTTGAATGACACATTTGGTGCCTTCCATGCATAAACCAGCCAACACCGGTTCAGGGACCTACAGTCCCTGTTCTGGCACGAAACTGGACAGTGGAAAGGGGAGTGACCACTCCCCTCTCCATCACCTGGGTGATGCCCAGAGCTCCTCCAGAGGTTTCCCGGGCTCTGCCATCTTGAATCCAAGGTGGGCAGGAACCTCTGGGAGCATCTTAGTGGCCAGGTCAGGCAGGTGACGTCAGAGCCCCCTCCTGATAGGTGGTCACCTGGCTAGGTGACCAGTCCCCCTTTCAGGGCAATTTAAGTACTCTCTCTTGATTGGGTTCTCAGTTTCGGCTTGCAAGAATCCAGCAGGACTCCTCTGCAACCTCTACTTCGACTTCTGGACACTGGAACTGCAACTGGACCCTCCAGGAACCGACAATCTGCATCTACGATGAAGACTCTGCCTGCAACATTGTTTCCATGGCTTCTTCCAGCTTCTGCATCAGTTCCCAGGCTGTGCATCCTCTGAGAGTGGCAAGTCTTCAGTCTGCACAAGAAGGAAGAAGAAATCTCCATTGGCATGGAGGAGCTGCATGGATCCTGCATCACAGGTGGTGGTCCGGAGTAGCCCTCTTGGTCCTCTCTGCCAGCTGTCCAACTTTGGTGGTGGTAAGCCCTTGCCTTCCCACGCAGGACAGTACCCCCATGCACTGCGTCTCTTGCAGCTACCAAGGCTTGTTGGCATTTCCTCCAAGGGATCTTCAGGCTCCGTTTAGCCCCAGCACTCCTTCCTGCGACACACAGCCCTCTGTGTGGTTCTCCTGTGGCGTGGGACCCTTCTCCAGTTATGTTGCGTGGGCACCTCTGCGACTCCTGGTGGGTCTTCCAGTGGGTCTCCTGTGGGGGCTACCTTTTCTTCGGTGGGCTCTCTATGTTGTTGCGGGCCCCCTCAGGACTTGCCCCATTGGTTGAGTCCTCCTGAACCTTGCTGTTCCTCTGCAGCTCCACTTTTGCTTCACGCTCGACTTCTGCCTTTGCCAAGCCTTGTTGGTGGCTTTTCAATGCCACTGACTGACTGCAGTCATCCATCCGGCATCCAGCGTGGACTGCATTCTCCAGGAACTCTCAACCGACTCCAGGGCTGCATTGCTGACCGTCTTCATCCTCCTGTTGACCAACTCCTCAGCTGGGTGCATAGTGGCTCCTGCCCCCACTGGAATCCTCTGTGACTTCTGGACTTGGTCTCCTTCTTCAACAGAACTTCCTCTTCAGGAATCCATTGCTGGTTTCTTACAGTCTTCTCTGGGTGTTGCATTATCTTCTTTTTGTTCCTTTTGGTTGCTTTGGGGATAATCCAGTAACTTACTCCTTTCTTCCTGGTCGCTGGAGGGCACTGTGTGATTTATCGTTGGGGTTTCCTTGTTCCTCTCCCTCTTCTCTACACACTCCACTTACCTAGGTGGGGTTCCTGCATATATCTAGTGTGTTACTTACCTGCTATTGGAGGGTTGCCTCTTTAGTACTTTTTGGTAATTATGTCACTAAAAAAAGTACCTTAATTTTTGTACAACTGACACCCTCATTATGAACATGGCGGCAATCACTGCTGCGCCAGCGGGCTGGCGGTCCTGACCGCCAAATAATGAAGCACATGAGAAACAGCCAGCAGGCTGTCCTCACACCACCAGCATTTGTGTGCCGACAATGACAGAAGAGGCCACTCACAGGCCTACGGAAAGGCCCCACCCGCCCAACAAATAATGAAGCACAAGACTGCTGTCAGTTCTGGGGTGGGAACCACTGCCACACAAAGTGTGGCAGAAACAAATTAAATAAAAGGAAGCACTCACCATAGGCACACACAACACGCCAAAGCAGACATGGAGAGAGAGTTGCAAATAATGCCAGTCCTGCTCCTTGCAATATACCTCCACGACCGCAGCCTAGTAAACAAGGGAAGAAAGGGCACAGTTACACACCCACCCCACCCACCATGCAACACACTCCCAACCCCTCACACCATCACAAGCCATACACACCAGAGCAAGAGGTACTTACCTGACACAAGGCAAATAAACCTGCCCAAAGTACACAAATGTGCACACCACACCCCCACAATGAAACGATGAACCACATCTTCATAGTGTGCCAACAGCATCACTGGGCACACAAACTTTATTACAAAATATATTTAAAGGAATGTTCAAATAGGGCCATTGGCCTGTCCATGAGAAACAGCCTGAAGGGCCCAAATGGCCCGAACATGACTCCCACATGTGCACAGGGTACTCCACCGTGAAGGGACATCAATGGGGCAACCAGGCACCTCAGGGAACAGGGGTGGCGGTGTGGGGACTTACGTCTGGGAGGGGGGGCTTGGGCTTACGTTTGGGAGGTGGAGGGGGTTTGGGTTTGCTCTTGGAAGGTGGGGGAGCGGGCTTGGACCAGGGGGTGGCAGATGGACCTGGGGCAGCACGGGGCTTCTTCCTCTCTGGGGAAGGGGCACGGGAAAGGGAACTGTGGACTGGGCGGACTTAGACGAGGAAGGAGTAGACAGGGCAAGGAGATGGGCACGTTTAGGGATGAAACAGGTTGGGCCAGTGGGTTCGAACTGGTGAACACGGGACAGAAAAAGCTTTTTAAGGGCAGTTGGGGTGGACATGGAGGAAGGTGTGGGAGTGGAGGTAGAGGGAGTGCTTGTAACTGGTGTAGGTGTGTTGGACTTGGGTGCAGGTGCCTGTACAGTATGCTGAGGTGTGGTGGATTTGTGTTGGGTGGGTGTCTGGGAACATTTTACTGTCTTGGGAGGAGGGGGTGGACACAGTGCGACAAGACAGGCTGCCAGTGTAAATGGATGTTGTCTGGGTGTCTGCAGGTCTGGTGAGTGTGCTGCATGTGTCAGTCAATGTCGTTGTGGTGAGTGCAGTTGTGGTGTGTGGGGTGCATGACTAGATGTCTGATGTTGTGGTGACTAAGTATAGGGCCCGCAGCAGTGACTGAGGGTGCAGTGCTAGTGGGTGTGCATGTTTTGGTGACTGACAGGGAGGCGGGAGAGGTAGACACACTGGGGGAAGTGGATGTTGTCATGTGTGCCTTTGTATGTTGGCTGTGTGTATGCCTGTGGTGGGAAGTGTAGTGCTGGTGTTTCTCTGTGTACTTCTTGTGTGTTGATGTGTGTGCATGGCTGTCTGAACGTGTGCTTGGGATGGATGAGGGGAGTGGGATGCTGGAAGGTGTAGAGGTGGTTGGAGGGGGGACGAAAAGACCAGGGACACTGGCTGCCGTCAAAGAGGAGGCCAGAGCCTGAAAAGATCTCTGTAGGCCAGGCATGGCACTCTGAATGCCTTCCAGGTATGCATTGCATTGCTGCATCTGGGATGCTAGCCCCTGGATGGCATTCACAATGGTTGTCTGCCCTACAGAGATGGTCCTCAGGAGGTCAATAGCCTCCTCCGTGACGGCAGCAGGGCTGACAGGGGCAGGTGATGAGGTGCCTAGGGCGAAGGAGACGCACACCCTTCTGGCTGAGCGGGCACGGGCAATTTGGTGGGGAGCAACTGGGAGGGCGGTGATGGAATGGGGGTGGTGAAAGATGACACAGAATGGGTAGGCTCTCTAGGTTCCATCACCACCAGGGAGATCCCATCGGAGGAGATATCAGAGTCATTACCTCCAGTGGTAGTTGCCTCCCCCGTGGTACTCCCCTTGCCCTCCAACCCATTGTTCCCCTTGACGTCGCTCGACTCTGCCTCCTTGGAACCATGTGCCGCTGCGTCCACACTCACTGGTGCCACTGCTCCCTCGCCAAATGATGCTGATGTACACAAAGAACACAAGAGCACAGGGGTGGGGAGACAAAACGTGAGAAATCTGTAAATACCTGAATTGATGTACATACTTGGTGCACACCCACTTCCATCCAGCTTACACACCTACATGCAACACCTACAACTATGGTCATGACTATTTGCCTGACTGGTGGCCACTACCCCAGCATATAACTCATTTCCCACATGACACACGGACCTGATGAACTGTTAGACCTGCCCCTAACCATTTCCGTGCCCATGGGGGTAGGACTGCTGGAAGACACCTGTCAGAGTGCCCGGCACTAGACAGCAATACATACCACAGCACCCAAACACATCCATCAAATTGGAATGAAACTGTGCTGGTACTCACCCCCTTGTGGCTGCTGTGCTGCCTTCAAGCGCCATCCAAATCTGGATATACCACTGCCAGAATGCGGCACATTAGGGAGGTCTGGGTCCGACAGGCACACTTTCTTCATTGGGAGGCCTCCCCCAGCTGGGCCTCGAAGGTCTTCCTGGCCCAGCGCCACAGGTCCTCCCACTGCTTCCTGCAGTGGGTGCTCTGCTGGTTGTAGACCCCCAGGGTCCGCACCTCCCTGGCGATGGCCAGCCAGAGTCCCCTCTTCTGATGGGCGCAGACCTGTATTGGACACACAGAGAAGAAAAACAGACATCAGGATATGCCCATTTGATACACCTGATATATCGTCCCCTATGGAACGGACAATTCACAGGATCATTTTACCACCTCACTCACAGTACTTGCCACACAATCTATGCCTGTGCAGTTAAAAATCGACCACACATGCATACAGGCATCCGCCACCATCACACACATCCATGCAAGGCAACAGCCAACTCACCTGCTCCTCTGGTTGCCCATATAACTTGGCATACAGGGGTAGGACCCCGTCCACTAGCTTCTTGAGCTCCTCCGTGGTGAAGGCCTGGGCCCTTTCCCCTGTGACACGTGCCATTGGAGTGACCAGAGTCAGGACACAGCAGCACACTCAGTGGAGTACTTTCATGCACGGGATCCGGGACTCAAGTGAAATTGGGGTGACAACATGGCGCATGCTCTGTGGCGGTGTGCACCGTCGCCGCCGCCGGAGATCATGATAGGTCCAGTTTCCCCATTGACAACCATGTAAACCAATGAATGGGTGCACGGTGGGAAACACTGCCTTCTGCCATCCCAACTGCCGCCAGCGGAATTATGTCACTTCCACTCCTTCATATTTGGATGGCAGGAGGCTGCAATTTTGTAAAACCACGTACATGTTTCCTGGTCATGGGCCCCATTCAGGGCCTTCAGGTCCCAGCCCTTTCTCGCCTTCCCATATGAGAGTCTGTTCCTCACATCAGTCCAGAGGTATCACTGCATACATGTCCCAAAAGCTGTACATCATACATCGCTTGTGTGTGTCACCAACGTATTGTACAGCAGTTATTCATACACAACAAATTTTGCATGTGTATGTGTGTCCCTCATATGTGTTCTTTCCTTCCCATACATACAGACCCTTGTGGCGAGGGAGGGCCCCATCTGTGTACAGACCTCTTGTTGATTTGGAAACCATGGTGGAAAGTCACATCATTGTCACCTGCCGACTCAGTCGTACAACAAGCTATGACTTTTGTGCTTTACAGTATCCTGTACTGAGACTAGCTAATCAGAATCAGCATGCCATCCCTACTGAAGTGTAAGTGCTCTCTGTACTCCATTTCTTGGCTACAGGCTCATTTCAGGTGACAGTGGGCATGGGTGCAGGATTCTCACAGCCAATGTTTAGCCTTGTCCTGTCAAAATTCCTAGATGGATTTGTACAACACCTGCAGACATATGTCAAGTTTCCCCAGGGGCTGAACTCCCTGCCATCAAGTCTGAATTCTATGCCTTTGCTAACATTCCCCATGTGATAGGTGCCATCGATGCCACCCACATAGCTCTCATCCCCCCAAGAGCGAATGAACAGGTGTACAGGAACAGAAAGTACTTCTACTCAATGAACATACAATTGGTGTGTATTGCTGACCAGTACATTTCACATGTAAATGCCATGTTTCCAGGATCAGTTCATGATTCCTTTGTCCTGAGGAACAGCAGTGTGCTGCACATGATGGAACAACGACAAGGGGACAGAGGTTGGCTCATAGGTGAGTGTGTATGACAATGGATTAGTACATAGCTGACAGCCAGGCAGTTTGTTACAGTCCTGTTTCAACCACTTTTGCAGGTGATTCTGGCTACCCGAACTTGCAATCCCAGGACAGATGCAGAGAGGAATTATAATGAGGCCCATGGAGACGTACTAGGAGGGTGATTGAGCACACAATAGGTCTCCTGAAGGCTAGATTTAGTTGCCTTCATCTTTCTGATGGATCCCTGTGCTATGGCCCTGACAAGGTGTGTAGAATAGTGGTGGCCGGCTTCATGCTGCACAACGTGGCTGTGAGGAGAGCTATCCCCCTACTATAAGAGGAGGGTCCTGTACATCCAGACCTGCTACCTCTGAGAGGGGATGAGAGTGATGGTGAGGATGAAGATGGGGAAGATGTCCACTCCAGGAACCAACTGATCCAACTATACTTCCAGTGACTATGAGGTACTGTTCACTGATGATGATGATGTCTGCACTACATAATGTTTGACTGACTCATTTGTTTGGGGATGTGGTGTCTGTAGTCATTGACACTGTTACCAGAAGAATAAGGTGGCATGTGCCATGAAAACAAACATGGTGTACATTTTGGTTTACTCCAGATGATGTTGTGCTTGGGGTACCATTCCTGCAATAAAGGTATAAATATGTAATTGACTGGCAAATGCATTTGCACTTACAATTGGATATTCATAATGACAGGGGACATACGAATTGGTGTAAATGTCTTTTATTTGGTGTCACAATTGCATTGGTGTGCTGTACAGTGATAGGGAGTGGGCTCATGGTGGATGTCCATACTAGGTACATGGGCTCAGCGATTGGTGGCAGTGGGTATTGGTCCATATGTCCCTTGCAAGTTGTTAAGTTGCTATTGGTGGCTGAGGATGGTAGCACAGTGACACACTTGGAAGACAGTTCAGGTCAAAGTCACTTCTTAGTGGGGGCATTGGTCTTGGCAAGGTGTTCCAGTGCCATATCTGGGTCTGAGGGCCCGTTTGACTGTCTGGTGCTGGGCTGCACGGGTAGGGGTGCTGGTCTCTTGTGTGTCCTCTGCCAGTGCCACCATTCGAGTTGCTGCTGCTGATGTAGAGGGCAGGTCTGTGTCCTGGCCAGTGGTAGGGGCTTCCAGGTTTGTGTGGGTTTCAGGCTGGGTTGGGGAGTGGCCTGCAGCACCCCTGCAATAGTGGCCATGATGGCATTGAGTTGTTTCCACTGCTCCATGGTCTCTTGGTGTTGGGCTATCTGCTGCCTTTGACTCTGCTCTAGGGTGGTCATGATCTGTTCCATCCTGTCTTGTGTATGGCGGTATGCTCTCAAGGCCTCAGAGATCACCTCCTGGGCTGCAGCATCCATCCTTTGGCCTCCCCCTGGGCCACTGATGCCCTCCCACTGGGCCTAGCCCCCTGTGTCTGTGTCCCCAGCACAGGTCTGGCAGTCCCACTAGCACTGGGGCCATCATCATCCTGCCTGTTAGTTTGTGGTGACTCTGTCCTCTGTACTTGTGGTCCCCCAGTCTGTGGCCTGGAGACACTGGTGTGGGGTTGTTTGGCCAGAGCTGATGTTGGTGGCTGGGTGGTAGGGGTGTCAGTGGTATCCTGGGTGGGGCTGCTGGACGGTGACAGTCCAGGACTGTGTGACGGGCCAGGGTAATCCTCACTCTTCATACATCCTTCTCCAGTGTCGTGAGTGGGGCCTCTGTCTCCATGTATGGCGCTGGCACTCCTTGGCCTTTCCGTTAGGGTTGCATGGGTGGTGGTGCCTGTGGAGGGGAACGGACATGTATGTTACATGGACTAATTTGAATAAGGATGCACAGCTCTGTCCTATTTTGTGGTGTTTATTCCCCTGACGGGCCATGCAGGGACCTATTGTGGGGTTGTCCTTACATTTTGCATGGGATGTGGAGGTGCATTGTGGGTGCAGTAGTGATATTGTGATTCCTTGCAGGGGTAGGTGGCTGTGCACAGAGGGAGGGATGCGGGCCTGTTAGTGGGTTTGTGGGCATGCAGGGTGACTGGATGTAGTGATTGTTGCCTGGGTGGGGTAGTGGCCCCGGTGGTAGTTGGAGGGGTGGGGTGGTACATGCATTACAGGTGTGGTGGATATGAAGTAATTGTAGATGACTTACCCGAGTCCAGTCTTCCAGTGAGTCCAGTGAGGTCCTCAGGGTGCAGGATAGCCAGTACCTTCTCCTCCCAGTCGGTGTAGTCGGGGTGTAGGTGGGAGTCCTCCCCCAGTCTTATGTACCGCAATATTGTACCTGGATGCCGTAGACCTTACCTTCTCACTCAGGTCGTTCCATCTCTTGCAGATGTCGTCCCTTGTGCATGGATGGTTTCCCACTGTGTGGACCTTGTTTACTATAGTTTGCTGTAACTCCATCTTCCTGGCAATGGGTATGTGCTGGACCTGTGCCCCGAAGATTTGTGGCTTGACCTTTAGTATTTCATCCACCATGGTTCTTAGCTCCCTATCTGTGATGCGGGGTGCTTAGGGGTGCCATGGTGTACGTTGTGGGTGGTGTGTTGTAGGATTATTGGTGAGGGTGCTGTTGTGTGGTTGGGTGTGTGACTTGTGTGATGTTGCGTTCAGTGTCTGCATGTTGTGTTGTAAATCTCAGTTGTCCTGTTGGTGATGCAAATGATTGTGGGGTGTGTATGTGAGTGTTTTATAGTGTTGTGGATGTGTGTCAGGTGTGTGGGTTTTAAACTTGCCAGTGTGTGCATTTCTTGCTGTTGGGTCCAATTGCTGGCCGTGGCGTTCCGTACTGCCAATGGTCGTTCCACATCCACTAACCACTGCGGTGATTTGTGTATCATTATTTGAAGGGCGTAGGAATTGTCTGCTTGACGGTGACGGGGTGGGGTGTGCAGCCTTTCCTGCCCTCAAGGGCCCTGGCGGTGGCTGGTGGTTGCAGAATGTTTGGAGGTTTCTGGTTTTGGCATCATTATATGGCGGTGTGCTGTTCACCGTCCCTACGGCAGTCGGCAGTGTTTCCTGCCATGTTAATCATGACCACCTGAGTGTTTTCTTTCATGTGTGTAAGTGATGTGTGACTACAGTGGTATTGCAGAAGCTTTGCATGTCTCCTAGATAAGTCCTGGCTCCTCATCCACAGCTACCTCTAGAGAGCCTGGCCTCTAGACACTGCCTACACTACACTAATAGGGGATACCTGGTATAAGGTGTATGTATCTTAGGTAACCACCACACACCAGGCCAGCTTCCTACACTTTGCTTCCTGGTGTCCTAAGTAAATTATTTCCTTTCAACAGTATTGTAGCTTTTCAGGTGAGACCTTATGTCCATTCTTGGATAAATGATTTTGCAAAGCGGTGGTTTCCTGTTTACAAACTTCTTTAGTCACTGAGGGATCATATTGTCTATGTTTTGTATGAGTGTTGAGCTACACATTAATTGCAGCGTCTCTAAGTCTTTCTTAAGGAGTTGATTGAAATAGGATTGGCTTTCTGTATTCCCTTGTGGGGCGAGACACCACACAAGGGTCTTATTTTAGAACTGAAATGCAAAAATAAACTAGCTCTATTTGTGCAGCGGGACAGAGAAGAATGCCAAAGATCAATGACAGTGAACTGTTCCCCTTCTAGGGGTATCTTAAACAAGATCACAGCAGGGTTCAGTACCACAGAATAGCATAGAAAAACAATTTTGTTAATCCTGCAGAGGTCTTACACAATCCTCAGCATCTTGTTTCATTTCTGTGAGGAGGGAGTTGCATGGACTCCCAATAACCTCCTTTAAAATTCCATGCTCTATCATGTTCTTAATGACAGGAGTAATCTCTTCCATAGCTTCAGGAGTCATCTTGTATGGACGAGTCTGAGAAAAAATAGCACGTGGGCAAAGTTTAATCTTTAGGGTCTTGACATTCTTAATCCAATCTCCTTTCCAGAAAAATCCCAAACCTTTTCCTTGACTGTCTTGCTTAAAACTATTTGCAAGTATTCAGTAGTAAGAAGACTGTAACTTGAACTCAGCACCAGCCACTTGGATCTCAGTTCCTACTCCATTTTGCACTTAGTATATGACGCAGTGTAACTTGCAAAAGGGGATTTCTGCCCAAACTGTATAAGAGGCTTGAATCACAGATTACAAACTGGTGTTGCTCACTAATGTCACCTATTCTTACAGGTACTGGGGCTGTAGCTTGATTTGTACACTATTAGTTTCTGATGCCTACAATTTGAACTTCTTTTCCCTAGAGGGTAAGTTAGGGACCTCAACTGTTCTAACCACTGAACAAGTGGCTTGTGTGTCAATTAAAAAAAGATACAGGATGTCCGTTTACATCTCACCCCAAATGGTCCACTCTGATCCACTTCTTGCATCCTTTCTGCAAGAGGGGGGAACAAAATATGGAAGTTTAGTTCTTTTCAGAAAGGGACAGACATCATGTTTCAAGGTTAAAGTGATGGTATGGCACGGCATGGAATGGATGAAAGCAGAAAAGGAGAAGGTCTGCATTTCAGGGTTGATTCTAACATTAGTGCAGCAATTGCAGTTAAATTGGGACCCAGCAGTGTAAGGGATTCACAGCACCCCAATTATGCATAGTAGTGTTTTTTGGGAATTCCATTTATGTTTGATGCATTTGCTCTTTTATAAGTCTTACATTTAGTGTGGGTTATGAGCTACAGAAAAGCACCCCTAAAATGATCTCATAGTCTCTGCCCTGTGCGATGAGACATGCCATTCCCACTCCCCTATTTTTTGCCAGAACGTTTTGGAGGGGCCTGACTTCAAAACTTTTTACTTGGAGGGCTCAGTGCAAAACATTTGAAGACCTCTGCCTTAAATCATGTTAGAGGACTATTGCTCAAAATGGCTACTTTATGCCTGTTATTATGTGTCCCCATAAATTGATTTCATCTTTGTATATGCATCCATGGGGACTCCATCCATACCTGGAGATTTCCCCAAGGAGCTGCTCATAATTGCCATAATAATGTCAGCCATTTCAATAGAGTGCCAAACTCAAGTAGTCACTCTGCGTTGGTCGGATCTCAAGGTACTATTAAATCTGGTGATATACAGTCAGGTCCAAATGCATTGCTAACATTTTCAACCCATTGTTCTGCTTGAATTATACATTCAACCTTTGGTGCCACACATTCTGTAAAATAAACCACCCTCCAAAATGCCACAGACTCCCCGGAACCACTTACTTTTACCAGATACCCCATGCCTTCTGCCTCATCTCTTTTCTAATGTCAATTACTTCTTTATACCTCCTTCTTTCATCACATACTTTCTTTTGCCCTGGGCTAATTTTCTAATGCAGTTTGGAGTTTTTTCTGGGCTACTGACAGGCTAGGTCAAACCATCTACATGGTAAAACTCCTTCAGGTGCTCTGTTAATTCTTAGCAAAGATCTAATTGAGGCACAAAGTATGGCAAATGAATGCAAAATTACCATTGGTTCTGCATCATAATCCAAACAAACAGGTAACACAATCGCTTCAGAAACCTTACAGATTTTCACTTATGGCCCTTTCGCTCATACAGCTATTCCTCTTTCTCGCTCTCCCGGATTCGCAAGCAAAATTCGACCTGCACATTTTACCCTCAACTGATCAATGGGTCTGTCCCTGGTGCACATAGGACTCGCCAAATCTCAGTCTAAATTTTTCTCTCAACCACTTAACATACACACTGACTCGTTGACCACACCCGATCAACCTACTAAACCAGACAGATCACAACATATAACCAAGTGTCTCATACACTTTTCCAATATACTCCGAAGTCTTAGACCATGCACGGTCTGTACATCAACAACCATGTGGAAATTGTTTTAGCACAAAGCGCCACACACATATGAAGTTCGACGACTTCCCTACTCTCATACTGCGGAGTACGCACACTCCTACTAAAACTTCATCTGGAGTATGCAGACTCCATAAATTCCTTCACATACGTCACAATTTACCTGCGATTTGCATAAGCTGTGCAAGCGCAACCCATTTCTCTCACTCTATCACTGGAATGCCGGGAACATACGCAACACTACTAGCAGGATCCAGGATCTGGGAAAATCATTTCTGGGCTTAAGGGAACATCATTCTCTCTTCAAATGCCATTTTAAAAAACAAAATCCAAATTTCCATAATACTGAATTCTCGTACTGATCAATCTTTAGACTATTACCATAACCAGGAATACCTATCCATCAGTCTCCTAACACAGCTGTCAACACCTGTCACTCTGTATTGATCACCTATGGCAAGCCACTATAGAAATGAACCATCAGTCTGCTACCATATCTGTTAGCGCGTCGGTCCTTAATAAGTAAACTTACAAGGGGACACGTATAGGTTGATGAACCTTTTGATTCATATAGGGTGTTCTTACCATAGTTTCGGCACAGAATCAATAATCAACACACAATAATCATAGTCAAATCAACAATCAATGGAGTCAGTAAATTTCACACACTGTGACTCTTCAGCCATGAATAACCACACCTTTACTTATAAGTTTAGTGAGTTTATTTCCCTTTAGTTAAGAATACTAAGACAAGAATCTTAATCATCAACTCAAATCAAAACTATCTTAATAATGCTTGTTAATTAGCAAGTCACAGAAGACGTGATCTAATCAAAGCTTGAATCAAAAGACATTCAAAGACATCAACACAGAAAATTAATAAAACCCAATTCCGCAAAGCTATGATATCTATCAAGTTCAGCAAAATAGTTTGTCAACCATTGGTCTCTATAATTTGTCAGTCGTCATGTGGGTAACCTCAACCAACACAGATTAACATCAGCATGAGGGGCTTCATGCAAAGCAATTTAGAATACAAATCTGGAAAAAACATCTACCTAAACATAAGTATTAAGCCATCGCAGTTGGTACCTAGAAAGAAAAGGCATAAAATGCAATTCAGTCATTGTCATATCTACCTATCCACGGTATGGGTCAGCAAGCAGAATCAGTCTTCGTCCTCAGGTCATCAGTTGATCAGCAAAACAGGCTCTCAGTCTTTTGGCTTATCAGTAGCTTATCAGTGGGACCTGGGGCATTTTGAAATCGTGTTGTTTATTGCACCCATGGCACTAGTTAGCCTTAGATAGCTGGTAATAGATGCTGTTGGTCTCCCCTGTGTGGCTGACACTTTATTCTCTTACAGATGGGAAGCTAGCAAAAGAATACTTTCTCATGCAGGAGTCAGAGAGACAGCTTCCACTTCATTGGTGGATCCAAGAGCTGTGGCCTAGCTCACCCTCCTCTGGGAGCAGATGAGCCTGCTCTTAGCCTTGACACAGCCCAGTCTCATCCCATGGGCATAACACACTGCCGGAATTAAAGCACTAAGGCCCGTATTTATACTTTTTTTGCACCGCATTTGCGTCGTTTTTTGATGCAAAAACGGCGCAAACTTGCAAAATACCATTGTATTTTGTAGGTTTGCGCCGTTTTGCGTCAAAAAGCGGCGCAAATGCAGCGCTAAAAAAAGTATAAATATGGGCTTAAAAGTGCATCGGTCAGGCTCCTCATCAACCACCTGATCTCAAGGGAGGTTATGGGAGTACTGCCCATCCCCCAACAGCGGCACAGCCAGAACTCAATATATGCAAGCGTGACATTACCCAGACACTCGGGATGCTGTTGTAATGTTGCAGATTGTCAGGTTTGTCCCAGGTCTTCACAGGGAGCCTGACTGCAGACTCCAGATTGCAGTTAAGCACTGGTACCAAATTGCAGGCACTATAGATGCTGTGGTACTCTTCGTGAGTGCAGCACATTTGTAAAGTAATTGCAGCATAATTTCCCACCCTCTCACTGGAAAGAGGCATTAAAGAGACAGCCGAGCACTTACACATGACTGTGCAAACAAATAACATAGATCTGAGCAAATATGAATGGTCATAATTATGAGACACGGCAGCTCTGACCGGTTGCCTCTTTGGTTTTCTGGCTAATTTTGCCTGCCGGGCGGCCTCCATGCTTTAGTGCTTTTTGACAAATCAAGTTCACCCACACACCCTCAAGGTGATTGATTGTGTAAACACCAAGAGCCGAGGTCAGTGGTGGGTGGCTGCTGTGATGAATGGGGATGACCATGGAGTTATTAGGAGCAAAGTTCCAGCTGGAATAGTGGGGGACACAACTTCAGACTCTTTTCTAAACATAGGGTGACTATGAAATCATGTAATCAGGTCTTCTAATTAGGGAGTTAGGAAGATGTCAGCATAGCAAAGACCTCTACAGAAGCCTTCAGAAAGGGAATAAGTGTTTAGCATGAAACATCATGTAAGAAAAGATACATCAGAGAGGTCTGTACCTCTCAAAGTCTAGAGGGAATTTGCCTAGCTGATAACTGTGTGACTACCAGTTAAAACATCAAGAGTCTCAGCAATATTCTTATCTTTTCCCACACCACCACAAATCAATCAATGTAATACTTACTCAAGAAGAGTATTTGCAACATTTCTTAGGTTTCCCATCAAAACTAAGACAGTAACTGCAACTATATATATCTAGTGGTCCTGGTACACAATTAACAAAAGAATTCTCCTCACCGTTTGGTCTCCACGCTCATTGCCAAGTTCTTCTCTTCGGACAATACTCTTTTCTC
Organism: Pleurodeles waltl; assembly: GCF_031143425.1. Classification (NCBI taxonomy): domain Eukaryota; kingdom Metazoa; phylum Chordata; class Amphibia; order Caudata; family Salamandridae; genus Pleurodeles; species Pleurodeles waltl. The sequence continues at coordinate 211,404,862 of NC_090439.1, forward strand.
TAGCTATCAAGAATTATGATAATGCCCCTGAAAAGAAAAAAAGAACACTATGGCATAGCTAAATGTATTTCAAAATGAGGCCTACAGTCAAGCTAAGTTAATTTTGCGTTTAACATAAACTCAAGACTTCACTTACAAGCTGGCAAATCATTACACAACCATAGCAGACGCATTGGACTCCTATTTAAAACGACAGAAAACCACCAGCACCAACCGATTTCCATATACCCCTCCAATAGTAGACCAAACCAGCCTCTGCATTCCTTTGAACAAATATCACAAAGTGAATTTATAGATCTGGTCAAAACAAGCAGGCTCCCTGGCTGCCCTTCCGATCCTTCTGACCCTTGACAGACACACATTTTCAAGAACATTGTTTTATCTACCTCTGCTGCGACACCAGTCAAAAGAACCATCAATAATTAGTTACCTACAGGAATCTTTCCATAATACCTAAAAAAGGCATACATATGCCCATTATTTTAAAAAAAAGAACTTGGACTCGCATGACCCCATCTATAGACTAATTACAAATGGACCTTTCCTTGGCAAACTGATAAAAAGAGCAGCTTTCGCCCAGATGTCGCAATTCATTGAAGATAACTCCATGCTTTCTGACAACCAAACTGGATTCTACCCAGGAAGAGACACAGAATCTGCTCTCATCGCCAACAGGGATGACCTTAAAAAGACAGTAAACCTCAATGGAGTTTTTGCACTACTTCTCTTGGCGCATTCTGCTGTTTTTTGACGCAGTTGGCCATGACACCCTAGTACAACGACTCTACAAAACCGGCAGAGAGGAGACTGCTCTTGACTGGATCACCTCCTACTTTCAGAACAGAGCAAATGTCATCCATACTCCCCCTTTCTCATCCAAACTGTACTTCACAAAAACATGGGTCTCTCAAGTCTCTATCATCTCACCCATGCTTTTCAATACATACATGAATTCATTACCGGCAATGATCAATGAATTTCAGCTCACATGCTACAACTATGCAGATGACACACCAATAATCCTTAAACTGGAATGCCCCAAAGAAATTGAAAACTCACAAATCTTCAGTTGTCTCAGAGGTGTTGATCAGTGGATGACATGGAGCCATCTCAAACTGAATGCCTCCAGAACGGAAATACTCACATGTGGCAACTGGAAGAATTATGACCCACTCTGCGCCTGTCTTGGCATTCTGGGACCACCTCCAAAGTTACTAAGGAAGTAAGAAACCTTGGAATTACCATGGACTACATTTTAACAGTGAATGCCCAAGTGGACATATTAGCAAGCTCAAGATTCATCACTATGGAAACTCTGTGGTGCACCTTCCACGACCTGGGATTGCCATACAAGGTCCAAGCTACTATCGCTCTTGTACTGTCTAAACTGGATTACACCAATGGCCTCTACCAAGGATCATCTCTATCCACTATGAAAAGACTATAATGCATTCAGCACTCTGCTGCCAGATTACTTCTACATGTAAAGTCACATGCCTACATCTCCCCTGCCTTGAGGGCCTACATTGGTTACTGTTTGCCAGACGATCTACCTTCAAGCTGCTTTGCATCACCCACAAGCAATACATGGAGCAGGGCCACTTTTTCTCAGGAATAAAATCATTGAATACATTCAACAAAGGAACCTCCCCTCAAAATTGGTACCTTGCCTCAAAACCCCACCATACTAGAAAAAACAATAGGTGGTACATCTTTCTCTGTTCAAGCGGCCAAACCATGGAATTTTTTACCCTCAAATATAAGATCCACAGGTAACTATCTTATCTTCAGAAAACTACTCAAGAGTTGGCTATTTCCTATATATCCACCATATTCAAACAGTAATGTACTGCATATCCCTGTGTATGTAAACATTTATAATTTGATTATATGTATTTATCTAGACATGAATTCTTTGAACAAATATGTATAATAACTATGTTTTTTTCTCTTAAAATATATACATACTCTGTAGGCCTGCTTAACAAATGTATATATTACTTATGGTTAGAAATATGTATAAATATTGTCTTACCTATTTATCTGCAAACACTTCACTATTGATTTATCAAAGAAAAGAAAAAAATAATGTTATGAGAAGTATGCAATGAATTACCTTCAAACACCACAACACTTGAAATTCTGTGTTTATACAACACAAATTTAAATCTTCATATATTATCTTCCTTATACATATGTTCCCTTTCTATGTAATCAGGTATTTATATATTCATTACTTTAGCCCTCTGTACAAGAGAAAAAAATAATTAAACAGTCTCTCCAATACACTGCTCTTTCGCACCCTAAATGTCTCTCAATCTATCCTCTATCTCCACTCTCTGACTCATCCCAAGCCTCATTCTACTACTAAGACCTGCAAAATAATCCTTCCTAAACCTCAGTTTACAAATATGATCTCCCAAACACCCTATAGGTTTTCCCTCATGTATCTCTCCTTTGACTCATCCCAAACCTAACTACTATCTTGATAAACTAATACTATACTTATATTTCCCTATACTAATTCACCACTAATCCTTTTGGGTTCTGGAGTAGTGTGCTACTTTCTGAAAATGGCTTCAATGCCTCATCATGGGTAGTAAGCATACAATTACAATTTGAATACATGCTAACCATCAAAATAAATGTAAACATGAATATGAAACGGCATATTTATCGAAACATTAGTGTACTTGTGTATAAATCTCTAACCAGTACAATGTTTACATTTGATTAATGCGTTTAAATGTTTGAGATTAAGACACACAGGGCCTCATTCCGACCCGGACGGACGGCGGACGCCGCCCGCCGGGCGGAAACCGCCCAAACACCGCCCCGCGGTCAGAAGACCGCGGGGGGCATTTCAACTTTCCCGCTGGGCCGGCGGGCGATCTGCAAAAGATCGCCCGCCGGCCCAGCGGGAAAGCGCCTTCCACGAGGATGCCGGCTCCGAATGGAGCCGGCGGAGTGGAAGGTGTGCGACGGGTGCTGTGGCACCCGTCGCGCTTTTCAGTGTCTGCTAAGCAGACACTGAAAAGCAATGTGGGGCCCTGTTAGGGGGCCCCTGCAGTGCCCATGCCATTGGCATGGGCACTGCAGGGGCCCCTAGGGCCCCCACGACACCCGTTCCCGCCAGCCAGGTTCTGGCGGTGTAAACCGCCAGAACCAGGCTGTCGGGAAGGGGGTCGGAATCCCCATGGCGGCGCAGCTTGCTGCGCCGCCATGGAGGATTCCCATGGGCAGCGGGAAACCGGCGGGAGACCGCTGGTTTCCCGTTTCTGACCGCGGCGTTACCGCCGCGGTCAGAATGCCCATGAATGCACCGCCAGCCTGTTGGCGGTGCATTCGCTGCCCTCGGCCCTGGCGGATTCAATCCGCCAGGGTCAGAATGAGGGCCACAGTTAGTATAATGTCAAATACCAGTATATAACTGCATAATTGTGACATATAAGGGTGGGGCCTAACTTGCGCTGCTCCAATCCCCCCTCTGATGGTGAAGTTAGCCATCACAATCAACATATGAACTTTATCAGATAAGATCAAATCAAAACCTTGAGTTTTTCACCAACTTACGCCTGGAATTGTCCATGTGTTTTATTTCATAATAGAACCTACACTGACTTTCCTCTAATTCCACATTCTTTCTAGTTCTTTTTAACCCTTTTGTATTCTGCTCTTATTTCCTTGCCTTTATACACTTGAGCCCCTTAAAGATGACAAACAGATCTCAAGATGGAACCTACTATTCCACTTCGCAGGTTTCTGAAACATTTGACACTTGCAAATCAATGTCCAGTTGCTTCCCAACCAGCTGTAGCTCCTGACTCCTTTACATCTCCTATTAAATCTGTAATATTATGAGTGTATTTCTTTATCTTCTCACTCTTATTAGGAATATAGGTGCAGCATTGCTGAACCTTTAACATCTTACAGGCTCCGCCTTCCTTTGCATGAAGAATGCCCAATGCAAGGCGGTTTTGCATTACCGTACATCTTACAGCTGTCATTTCAGTGTCTACAGCTAACAATGAACTAGATGTACTATTTGCTAACGTATCAACAATAGTGGGCAACTTTCAAATTTTTAGATCATTCAAAACCATTCCGACAGATTGAATCACTGCACCAAATATATCTTCAGCTGTTTCAGCACCACTACTGCTTTGTTTAAATCTAACTCATGATTCCTACGCAGGATCATTTGAATGTCATATGTGATAGATTTATGGGAAAACTACAGCTAAATAACATATACTGCACCACCCTCGTGTGAAATATGCATGTTCCCAACAGTCATAGTAGACTCCAGGAATAATAGAATCTTGTCCTAACCATGACTAAAGACCAATTAACTTCATATTCAAAATTGTCATCACAGTCACTCCTTCCCATATTCTTAGTGTGAACAACAGATTTGACTCTATACACACACAGTTTTCCCTTGTGTTGCCAATCTAAAGTTAGTGCAGGCATATTCCCTGACTCTTGGTGTTTTAATTCTTCTTTCACAGTTTACCCTTATATCTTTGAGCCATCCTGTTTTCCCTCCTGTTTTCCCTCTGGCATTTATTGCTTTTTTCCTGTCGTCTACTATACCTAGAAATGTCTTATCTACCTCAGTTAAGGAACAAATTAAATTATGTCTATGAGCATAAGCAGTATCTGTGGTGTCAATGTATTAGTAAAGCAACTTGAGAAGAAATCTCCCCTTGATGACTTTTCATGCAATGCATTGTAATCAAAGCAATTATAATTAAACTATCATCTAAAGAATGAGAGTATTTACAAAGTCTTTGTCAGTCCTCTTTAACTCTAGTCTTTCTTCTTGTAAATCAACACCCTTATGCTCCTTCTTTAGCCTTAGGTCTAGGGAATCTTCTTAATTCTTTTTAATAGAGTCCATTTAATGTCGGTAATGAAACCAAAGATCACAGTTCAGTTCAAAGATCACACCAGTAGCAATTTGTATCAGTTTATTCAATGAGAGATGTAGATTCAAAGCAACGTTCAGCAATTAACTCAAATTCATGAACGCTCAACTGGGATCTTACTAATATCCTCCAAATCACAAGATTCCCTTTCGCTGTAATTTGCTGCAAAGTACGTCTATTCAGGGGATGAGTGCCTCCGACAAATTGCCCTAGCTCTTTTTTATTTTCTGAGAGAAGGCTGTTCATTATCACTGAGTCCAGAGTCCTCAGAATCTTTTGGGACAGTACTCTATACACATTCTGCAGGCAGATTTGGTCTCACCTGCTCTTGCTTTCTCAGCCAACTGTCTCCAGTCTCCACTCAGCTTGACATAGCACTACGCCTTTCATCAGAGTCTGAGCCTGCTCAGTCAGTGCCGCAGGCCAAGACTCTTTAAATGTCAGCTCATCTACACCCTTTTTAGGCTGAGGATGTGCTGTCACAGGCTCTTGCTGAGTCTCTGTACCTTGTGCAACTTCTTACTGCTGTCTTTCAGTTGTGGGCTGCACTTCAGGGAGAGGTACTTTCACATCATCAAGAAACATTCCACTCTACGAATATGGGCTGCATAACTCCAGTTGGGAAGACCCCCAGACTTAACTGAAGTAGTTGTTGTGAGGATCACTTGAAACGGTGCCTAACATCGAGGTTGCAGATACTTCTTCTGAACGTGTTCCTTCATCAAGACCCAGTCACCTGGACTGAGGTCGTGACACTTCTCCAAATGTGTAAAGGTGGTAGCAGTTTCAACCTGACAGGACACAGAATGGACCACATCAGCTAGTCCCTTGCAGTAGTCAAGAACCATGTCTTCCGTACTGTTCACACGTACATTTGTAGGCACTGTGGGCAGCTTTATTGCTCGACTCAGGATTATCTCATTTGGAGACAATCCTGTCCTCCGATCAGTAATGCTGTGAAGACTCATTAACACAAGAGGCAAAACATCAGGCCACTTCAGAGATGTTGATGTACACACCTTGGCCACCCTGGATTTCAACGTGCCATTCACCTGCTCCACAATGCCTGAAGCCTCAGGTCAATAAGTTCAATGTAGTCTTTGCTCCACTTGTAACACTCCACACAGCATTTTCAAGACCTCAGTATTGAAATGAGTCCTCGGTCTGACTCCAGCGAGGGCGGAAAAATAAATCTGGAGATTAGTTCCCTCATTTAAAGCTTTGCCACTGTGTGACTATCATTTCTCGTAGTTGGATAGGCTTCAACCCAAGTGAGAAGATGAACACAGGCTCCAAGACATATTTCAACTAGTTACACACAGTCATCTCAATGAAGTCCAGTTGCATCCTGTTGAATGGCCCTCCTGATCTCCCCATATGGCTTAATGTCACTGGGGTTCTTTTCCCTACATTAATCTGTTGACACACAACACATCTGTGACATAATTCTTCAGCCATTAACCTAAATCAAGGGGGGCAAACAATGTTGTCAGAACACCCTGACCATTGCATTCCTCCCTACATGCGTAGGTCCATGAAATGTCTAGTCATCAGGGACAGCAAGCTATCTGGTAATACTGTTGATCTATCCACAAAGACCCAAACATCTCCATATTTCTTTACACAACCTGCTCTGACTCAGCTCTGCTGTTCTGTCTCTGGTACTTCTTCCTGCAGTCTCTTCTCTTCTTCCCAAGTATCAGTTGTTGACAACAAAAGGCTGTAGTTGATCTCACCTGTAGATTCATTTACATATTCGCCATTAAATGTTCAGGATCCATGAACAAAATATCATGCACCCTCATCAGCATGTTGGTTGTCAACTATTACGTAGTCATCTCCACTTCTATGGGCTGAACACTTAAAGAGTGCAATTTTTGTATGCTATTGCAATGCCTCCAGTAATCTCATGACGTTCTTCGTTGGTTATAAGAGATCCTGATGACATCATGAACCCCCTTTGTGTACATAACTGTCCAAAATCATGATTAACACCAAAACCATACTGACTATCTGTAAAAATAGTCACTCTCATGTGTTCAGAGACACAGCAAGCTCTAGTAAGAGCACTCAGTTCAACCACTAGTGCAGAAAACACTCCTCGAAGCCAGAAGGCTTTGACTACTCCCATAACTGTGGTGATGGTGTATGCAACTGTTGGCACGCCGGTCCTTGGTAAGTAAACTTACAAGGGAACGCATGCGGTCAATGAACCTTTTGATTCGTATAGAGTGTTCTTACCATAGTTTCGATACAGAATCAGAAATCATTACCCAATAGTTAATAACCATTAGTCAACTCAACAATCTTTGGAGTCAGTAACTTACACAACCATGACTCTTCAGCCATGAACAACCACATCGTTAGGTATAAGATTAGTAAGTTTATTCCCTATTCGTTAACAATATTAAATCATGAATTTTTTATCATCAACCTTAATCATACATAATCTAACGCTCGTTAATCAGCAAGTCGAAGAATACGTGATCTAATCAAAGCTTGTATCAAAAGACATGTTAAGGCATCAACACAAGACATTAATAAAGCCCAAATCAATAACTCTAGGACATCCATTAAGTTCAGCAAGATAGTCTGTCAAACCATTTGTCCCTGTAATTTGTCAGTCGTCATGTAAGTAACCTTAAGTAACTCCAATTAGCATCAGCATGTGGGGCTTCATTCAAAACAATTTAGAACACAAATTTGAAAAACATCTACCTAAAGAAAGTACTAAGTCAGCGCAGTTGGCACCTAGAAAGAAAAGGCATAAAAATGCAATTCAGTCATTGCCATATCTACCTATCCATGGTATGGGTCAGCAAGCAGAGTCAGTCTTCGTCTTCAGGTCATCAGTCGATCAGCAACACATCAGGCTCTCAGTCAGAGAGTATGAGCCCAATGACAGAATCTTGAAACTCTTCTTCTCAATATCGCAGTTCATAACGGGGTTAAATCTGAAGTCCTTTCCCTCTGTCACCTTGTTATATCAAAGTTCCCCAAACCATCCCCTAATTTCCAATTGGTAAATTAATTGTACGTTATTACTCTATCCAATAAGTTCCCTTCACCAAATCTACGAATTCTAATATTTCACATGTTGTTGATTGGTCAGCTTTACGATGTTCTCATCATCAGGCTCGTCAGGTATCGAAATTGTTGCATCTCCGTCTCCAGTCAGTGTCTTCATTGTTCCCGTCCTGGGAAAGTACATCTCATGCATGTTACACATTATTAGTTACATTGCTAGAGACATCATCTCCTGTCCGTTGGTTCTCACAGAAAAAACTTCTACTAAGCATTTTATTAAAACAATGAGTATTTCACAGTTAGTTTACTCTGTCAGCAGTTTTCATTAAACGCTAGGAAATAAAGCTTCTGCATGAAGCCTGGCAAAACTCAGCTAAGACACTCGGTTAAGGCCTACAATTAATAAGCCTGAGCATAATTCATAGCCCTTAATATGACATATCACTACATTAATCTAATACATTTTCAATATTTCATGTAGATTAATCATTAATTAGTCAATTTCGTGAAAACTGGTGGCCCGTCTCCGAGGTCACAATTTCAAACGTGCACATTATTTTTCTACGTTATTCAGTTTTCTACATAAGTCATTATTCAAAATACATAAAAATTCAAATTAAGGCATCTGTGTTAGCAATCCCTCCTCTGATGCCTAAATGTGTCATTACACTAACTTTACCACCAGAATTTTATAACTCAGTCTCTTCAACATTTTGTCTTCTCCAAAACCACGAAGTCATGACAAACGAAAGCGAAACAACTCTTTCGTTTTCCACGACTTCCTGTTTTTGGTACCTTAACCACGCATGTCTGAACCATGTACATGTGTGGTTAAGGTACAGAAGGGAGTCGGAGTCCACGCGGTGAAGGAGGAGGTAAGTTAGGGTGGGCCTGGGGCTTTTTTGGGGGGGTGGGGGGCTCAGGGTGATTAGGGTTTAGTGAGGGGGGTCAGGGTTTAGGGGGTGGGTTGGGGTGTTTGGGTTTATGGGGCAGGGGTGGGGACTCAGGGTATTTGTAGTTTTTGGGGTGGGGTGGGGGGCTGGGGGTCATTAGGGTTTGGGGGGTCAGGGTTTAGGTTTGAGGGGTGGATTGGGGTGTTTAGGTTTTAGGGGTGGGGTGGGGACTCAGAGTATTTTTAGTTTTTGGGGTGGGGTGGGGTGGGTGCTGGGGGTGATTAGGGTTTAGGGGGTAGGGGGGTCAGGGTTTAGGTTTAAGGGGTGGTTTGGGGTTGGGGTAATTTTGGGGGTGGGGTTTGGGGTAGTTGTGGGGTTGGGAGGGTCGCAGTAATTTTTGGGGGTGGGGGGCTAGTGGGGAAGCATGCTGTAACCATGCATGCTGATCGCTAATGCCTTTACAAGGAATGCGTTAACAACGGAAAAATCGTTGTAAACGCATTCGTGGTAAAGGCTTTAGTGATTAGAACGAGGTTGTTGTTCCGACCTCGTTGTTGAGCCATGGGTGATTGAAGCACTCGTGGTTCCGACATATAACCTCTCCTTGAATTTTCCCTATAGATTAGTTCCCTATTTCTCTCTTCCCTCCTCAGATTATTTTTAGACCTTTTTAATTTAATTCTTTTGCATAATTTACATAATCCCCATATTCCTAATAAACAACTATAACAACTCCTTCAAATCCCTACTAGCGTTAGTCAGATTAGTTAGTAAGGGGGTCATTCTGACCCTGGCGGCCGGTGGCCGCCAGGGCCTCCGACCACGGGAGCACCGCCAACGGGCTGGCGGTGCTCCCACGAGCATTCTGACCGCGGCCGTTCAGCCGCGGTCAGAAGCGGAAAGTCGGCGGTCTCCCGCCGACTTTCCGCTGCTCGGGGGAATCCTCCATGGCGGCGGAGCGCGCTCCGCCGCCATGAGGATTCAGACACCCCCTACCGCCATCCTGTTCATGGCGGGAAACCCGCCATGAACAGGATGGCGGTAGGGGGTGCCGCGGGGCCCCTGGGGGCCCCTGCAGTGCCCATGCCAATGGCATGGGCACTGCAGGGGCCCCCGTAAGAGGGCCCCAAAAAGTATTTCAGTGTCTGCTTTGCAGACACTGAAATACGCAACGGGTGCAACTGCACCCGTCGCACCCCTGCAACTACGCCGGCTCAATTCTGAGCCGGCGTCCTCGTTGCAGGGGCATTTCCTCTGGGCCGGCGGGCGCTCTTTTGGAGAGCGCCCGCCGGCCCAGAGGAAATGTGTGAATGGCCGCCGCGGTCTTTTGACCGCGGTGCGGTCATTTGGCGGCGGGACTATGGCGGACGGCCTCCGCCGTCCGCCATAGTCAGAATCAGGCCCTAAGTCTCTTATCTCCTAACTATTGATAGGAATGTACGAGCAGCAATGGCTAGAGTTAATCATTTTACAGACTCCACCATTTTTCACAAAAAGAATATCTAAAGCCAGACGGTTTTGAGGCGTCATAGCTCTATCCGCAGCCAATTCAGTACCTATCAGTAGTATAGCTCCTAAAACAAATTTCAGCATGTTATCCACAATAGTAAACAACTTTAGAATCTTAATTGAATTCAAGATGACTCCCACTGAAGGAATCACCGCACCAAATATATCTCTCACTCCTACGATGAAATTCTGTCAATTTCGGAAACTTTTTCAAATCCTCCATCTGGTAAATCTTTGGGAATACTATCCCCAAATGACATGTCCCATACCATCCTCTTAGAAGACAGTAATAAGCATTAAGTCCACAAATATAGTAGATCCCCGGAATCGCAAGGTCCTGCCCATTCAATATAAATGTCCACTTACCCTGAAACAGAAACACATGCCTACATTCACTCGTACCCACAGATAGTGTAAGCGCGTGATTTAGGCCTCTATTTACAAAGTTTCCCTACGTCTAGTGCATCTAAAGCTAATTTTCTTTGCGTTTTAATTGCAGTATAAGCATAATCATTCTGATAAGTCCTCTTCTCTAAGCCTTTTTCTAATCTCTCCTTAAGTGCCTTTCTCCTATCGTCAGTGGGGTCTAAGAAGCTCTTCTCTAAAGGTGTAAGCAAGCATGTGAGGTTATTCTTTTGAGCATAAGCAGTCCCAAATGTTAGTGTAGGTTCAAAGAATCCTTTAACTAATTCTATATCATTATCCTTAGCTACTCTACTTAAATACCTAATAATAGGAACAAATGAAAACACGAGGTAGTGATTAGAATACAAATATTGGATGCACTCTTGATTATAGAATCTTGTTAGTAACAGGCTACAACTTATCCCATAGGTTAATGGAAGGCTATGGTAAGTGACTCCTTCCTCAACTGATGAAGGAATCTGCGTACACACAAGACAATCCCTTTGATCCATTGCCTCAATATACTCACTCAATAAGTGATAGAAAACGTTAGAAGAAAGCTCACGAACATTAGTAAAGTCATGCAAATACTTCTCATCTAATTTAAATCTTTCTATAGCCAGTAAGGTAGTAGTCTCCAAAGCAGAAGTATGGTTGGCTCCTTTTGCGTCAAGAACAGACATACCCACAGTCAACACTATAAACAAAATCCCACACATAATTGCCAGACCAATGTTCATATATGTACAGCACCTTACATCCCTAATTTGCTTATCTACATTAGCCATGATCTGTAAAGAATCAGAAAGCAGAAGTAACATTAGAAAAGTGCATCAAAAATCAAAAATAGGCAACTCTTCTTTAAGCAGTTAAATTTCACCTCCAGGAACCCTTCTCCTTTCAGTTCTTCTTTTCTCGTAGTGCCAACAAGGCTTCAAACACGTCTTGCGTACGTGCTTGCGCACAACAACCCAATCACCGGCCCTCAGGTTGTGCCCTGGATCATGGATTGGCGACAGTGTGGTGGCCCCCACCTGCTGAGAGAAAGAGCGAACTACATCAGCCAGACTTTTGCAGTAGTCAAACACCATATCATCTGTTATGTTGACAAGTGAATGGCTAGAACTGCTGGCAACCTCATTGCTCTGCCCATGAGAATCTCGTGTGGTGACAATCCTGTCTTCCTGTCAGATGTGTTTCGCATTTTCATCAATACCAGAGGTAATGCATCTGGCCATTTCAGATTTGTGGCTGCAGGTATTTTTTCAATTTGTGACTTCAATGTACAATTCATCTGCTCCACTAGGCCTGATGCTTCAGGGCAGTAACTACAATGCAACTTCTGCTCAATGTTCAGTGCTGCACACAACAGCTTAATCACTTTGTTATTGAAGTGCGTTCCCCTATCTGATTCTAAAGAGATCGGAAATCCAAAATGTGGTATCAGTTCCCTAACCAACAATTTTGCTACCGTGAGGCTATCATTTCTCCTAATAGGGTACGCTTCGATCCAGTGACTAAAAATGCACACAAACACCAACACATATTTCAGAACTCCCCATGCAGGCATCTCAATGAAATCCAATTGCATTCTGCTGAATGGACCTCCTGCTCTTCCAAGGTGGCTCAAATTTACCACAATCCCTTTCCCTGCATTTAATTGCTGACAAATGACACAACGATGGCATACTGATTCAGCTGCCTGTCTAAACTTGGGATTATACCAGTCAATTTTGACCAGACGAACCATGGCATCCCTCCCATTATGTGCCTGACCATAATAGTACCTTGCCATCTGGGACAGCAAACTATTTGGCAAAACCATCTTACCTTCCTCACATACCCACTGCTCATCCTGTCTTTGGACACACTTCATTTTAACCCATGATCTTTTCTCCTCCTTGTCAACATTACTCTGCAAAGTTTTTAACTCTTCTAATGTATCAATCACTTTTAATGCAAAGCTTGTACATGCAGTGTCTTCTTCAGACATCAGTTCCCACTTGTCTTGAAAGATATACAGTTCAATGTGCAAAAACATGCACATATCCATTTCCCAAAGACACATAGGCGGTCATTACAACATTGGCGGTAAAAGTCGCATACCGCCATGCAGAAGACCGCCAACACACCGCCGCGGCTGCGGAAAAGCGCCACAGCTATTATGACCCACAGCACGGAATCCACCAAAATTCAGACACCCACACAAGTCCGCCACACCAAAGGTCAGTGATGAACTGGCGAAAACAAATCCTCCACCGTCATGCCAACAGAAATACGCCCACACTATCACGACCCACGAATCCACGCGGCAGTCTTTCAAACGCGGTATTCCATTGACGGTACACACCGCTGCGCTCAAAATACACACACATCTCCAAAACACAGTCACATTGGACAATTCGAAATACCCACACCTGATACACATACACACACCCACACACTCAATACAATATAAAACACACACCCACATCACCCACAAACGCTTACAACCACAAATCACGAACGAAAGCCAGAGAGAGACACCATCATCAACAACACTAGCATCCACAGGCACACAACACCATCATCCACATAACTTCTACGCACCTCACACAACACCCCACAACATATCAGCACACTTATCACCCCACACACCACCCCACCCCACACATCACTTACACCACCTCATGGCACGGCAAAGACACCCCAGGTTCTCGGAGGAGGAGCTCAGGGTCATGGTGGAGGAAATTGTCCGGGTAGAGCCACAGCTATTCGGATCACAGGTGCAGCACACCTCAATTGGCAAGGAAGATGGAGCTATGACGAAGAATAGTGGGCAGGGTCAATGCAGTGGGACAACACCCAAGAAATCAGGAGGACATCAGGAAGAGGTGGAACGACCTACGGGGGAAGGTGCGTACCGTGGTCTCCAGACACCACCTGGCGGTTCAGTGGACTGGCGACGGACCCTCACTTCCTTCCCCACAACTAACAACATGGGAGGTGCAGGTCTTGGCGATTCTGCATCCTGAGGGCCTCGCAGGAGTAGGTGGAGGAATGGACTCTGGTAAGGCAAAGCGTTACTATTGCATCCCCCACCCTACCTGCATGCCAGCACATACCCCTAACCTCACCCTCACCCCCATCACTCCTACTCCTCACAAATGTCCCACTATCACAAACCACACATCCTAACACCAAGCCCTGCATGCAACAACAAAGCATGGACACCCATCACTAAAGCATGCCCACTGCACATACCCATACACCCCTCTAAACTATCATCACACAAGTTCCCACACAGGAATGCTAGCACTGGGGTACACGGTCACCCACCCTTTGCACACCTTGACACACACAGATGCAATAATCATGCTTTTATACCCCTGAAGGACCCCTACCCAACGTCACCGGACAGGAGGGTCCACACATGTCCACACCACCAACAGAAGAGGCCCACAGTGATGACAGCACCTCTGTCCAACTGGATCTAGATGACCAGCCTGGCCCATCGGGGACCTCGGGACAGTCGGTTCCCCACACCCAGTCACAGGCCACTACAGAGCTTCCCCCCTCTGGAAACACCAGCACAGCACCCACCCAGTGGGCCCATACCACCGTCCCCAGGACACGTCAATCAGCAGTGTGTCCACCCCTACAGGGAACCCAGGCCAACCCACCACCCCAACAACAACAGGGGCCTGGGGGCAGTGGTAGTGGGCACACGGCCCAGGAACACAGGGGAACTGGGAGGGCTGCTGTGCGACAGGGGGTGGACAGGCCCAGGAAACCCACTCTCCACGAGGCCCTCTCCTCCATCATGGGAGCCTACCACCATTCCCAGGAGACGATGGCAACGGTACTGGCCAAGTTTCAGGAGACCCAGCGCCTGCAGGAGGAACAGTATATGGGCTTCAGGGAGGAACTCAGAACCATCAATTCCACCCTGGGCACCATCGTAGGGGTGCTGAAGGAAGTACTCAACACCAGGAGGGACACTGTGGCACTACAAGGGGCCCCTGACACTAGCCTGGACGATGAACTGCCCACCACCTTCGCCGGCGCTAGTGGACAGGAGGCACCGCCACAGCACACCAGCACCCCACCCCTTGCAGAGACTAATAGACTGGACTCTGCCATGGACATTCCTCCGCCATCACCCCTCACCATTTAACAACCCCCTCCAATATTGAGCACTTAAATAAACACCCTTAAAGCGCAAAAAAATCTGGAGTCTGTCTGTGATTTCGGAATACTGTATTAGCAATAACTGTGGCAGAAAGCTTTTTCATTGGTAATGGCAACATACCTATGTCACACAACTCTAGTCCATGAGGAATCAAAGCAGATGTCACACAGTGGGACCCACATCTGTGAAATCGTAAGGGAAAGTGACAACTCAGTGACCATACACTGGGTGAAAACGACAGACAGTAGAGAGGTAGTAGTGTTTAAGTACATGTAATAGGCAGGTTTGTATTCTTACCTGTGTCTCACTGGAAATATTGCTGGATCACTGAGTCCCTGTTGTCCATGTCTTCTTCCTCTGCTTCCTCTTCTTCAATGTCCACAGGCTCCACAGTTGCAACAACACTGCCATCTGGACCATCATCCTGCAGAAAGGGCATCTGTCATCGCAAAGCCAAGTTATGAAGCATACAGCAGCCCACGATGATCTGGCACACCTTCTTTGGTGAGTAGAATAGGGAACCACCTGTCATATGGAGGCACCTGAACCTGGCCATCAGGAGGCCAAAGGTCCGCTCGATCACCCTCCTAGTTCGCCCATGGGCCTCATTGTAGCGTTCCTCTGCCCTTGTCCTGGGATTCCTCACTGGGGTCAGTAGCCATGACAGGTTGGGGTAACCAGAGTCACCTGCAAATGGTGAGGGACAACTGTTAGACACACACGAACCTGGAGGGATATCCCCAGACCCAGACAACCATTCCCACTGACTAGCTTCCAGGTGCTCAACTAATAGCAACACACGGTGCCTCTGGAGTTGACCCTTCACATAAGGGATGCTGCTATTCCGCAGGATGTAAGCGTCATGCACTGAGCCAGGGAACATGGCATTCACATGGGAGATGTACTGGTCTGCCAAACATACCATCTGTACATTCATTGAATGATAACTCTTCCGGTTTCTGTACACCTGTTCACTCCTGTGTGGGGGGTACCAAAGCCACATGGGTCCCATCAATGGCACCTATGATGTTGGGGATATGCCCCAGGGCATAGAAATCACCTTTCACTGTAGGCAAATCCTCCACCTGAGGGAAAACGATGTAGCTCCGCATGTGTTTCAGCAGGGCAGACAACACTCTGGACAACACGTTGGAAAACATAGGCTGGGACATCCCTGATGCTATGGCCACTGTTGTTTGAAATGACCCACTTGCAAGGAAATGGAGCACTGACAGCACCTGCACTTGAGGGGGGATTCCTGTGGGATGGCGGATAGCTGACATCAGGTCTGACTCCAACTGGGTACACAGTTCCTGGATTGTGGCACGGTCAAGCCTGTATGTGATGATCACATGTCTTTCCTCCATTGTCGACAGGTCCACCAACGGTCGGTACACCGGAGGATGCCGCCATCTCCTCACATGTCCCAGCGGACGGTGCCTATGAAGGACAACAGCGAGCACAGAGTCAAACAACTCAGAGGTACGTACCCACAGCATACACAGAACACCATTCATACTCAAAAAGTGGCCTGTATGTGTGTTGAGTCTAGGCCTATGTATGTGTGACGCAGTTGAAAATGAAGCCATGTGGGCCCCTGAAATGGCGGCTGCCTGACCTCTAAAGTGGGACAATGGGATGTGAGGTAACTGCGCTGGCGTGGTACACCGTCGTGGTAAGCGGTCGAAGACCACGGCGCAATGCTGCATTGGTTAACATTGGACCCTATGGGTCCCAGGAGCCAATGACGATGTACGCCGGCGGTGACGGTACGCACCGCTGCGGACGTGACCGCCATTTTCTATCTGTACAATCACTCGATACCTGATCTTCGACAGGAGAGGTCCTACACTGGAAGTGCTGCTGTGACCTCGGTCTGGAAGAGACAATGGCTCGAGTGTCTGGGGAAAGGGCCCCTTCCTTAACATCGGAGGAGTTGGAGAAACTCATGGACGGGGTCCTCCCCCAGTACACGCTACTCTCCTTTCCTCCAGACAAACAGGTAAGTACACTGGGAGCATGATGTATGGGCTATGCCTGTGTGGAGAGGGGTGGATGTAAGAAGGAAGGGGGGAGAGTGCGGCGTGCATGAAACAACAGTGAGTGCATGTGCCACATGGCAAGGGTAGGGATGGGGGCCAGTCACTTTGACGGTGCAGTTGGTAATAACTTTCTCTTCCCCCTGTACAAATCATGTAGGTCAGCGCCCACCAGAAAAAACATATTTGGCGTGCCATCGCCAAGGACATCCGGACCCTGTGGGTCTACCATAGACAGAGCACCCACTGCCGGAAAAGATGGGAGGACATTCGCCGCTGGAGCAAGAAGACGGTGGAGGCTCAGCTGGGGATGGCCTCCGAACGTGGGAGGGGTGCCCGTCGCACCATGACCCCCCTGATGTTCAGGATCCTGGCGGTGGCGTACCCGGAGTTGGATGGGCGCTTGAGGGCATCACAGCAGCCACAAGGGGGTGAGTACACTCGCATTCTGCTGACTTTGCTTGCAGTGGAGGGGTCTGGGTGCGGGAGGTGGGCTGTGGGTTTCCCTAGGCCAGGGCGAGTTCCGTAGGTAAAGCAGGCCATGTGGCACCCCACCCCACCTGTGTAGACTGACAACTACACTTAGTCATGCCCCTGTGTCATCTATGTGTGCAGATGTCGTCCATAGCCTTGTAGGCCATTTCCCAGGAATTGAACAGTGGAGCCCAAGAGCGCGGCGTAGTGCAGGGGGCTTCTGTGTCTGTCGTGTCTGCCAACAGTAGCGGTAATGCATGCACTCAACATGTCTTTCTTCTGTTGTCCCCCCTTTTTTGTGGTCTCCCTGTTCTTGTGTGCATTAGCATCATCAGGCGGAGGAGCAGTGGCAACGGAGCACCAGGGGGCTGCATCCCATATGGCCATGGAGGGCCACACTACGGAATCGGACTTCACCATTGGGACGGAGGGCGAGGGGAGCTCCACGGCGGGGACAGGAGCTGAGACCAGTGACACGGACTCGTCCTCTGATGGGAACTCCCTTGTGGTGGCGGCAACATCTGTGCCACCCCCACCTACAGGTACAGCCGCCACCCCCCTTCCAGCACCGCCCTCCCAGCAGCCCCTCAGCCTTCGCCCCGGCCACCTCAACCCCTGCCCCAGTCACCCCTGCTGCCCTCAGTGAGGAGGCCATTGACCTCCTCAGGTCCCTCACTGTTGGGCAGTCTACCATTTTGAATGCCATCGAGGGTGTAGAAAGGCAGTTGCAACAAACCAATGCATTCCTGGAGGGCATTCATTCTGGTCAGGTGGCCCATAAGCAAGCTTTTCAGACTCTGACCTCAGCACTGATGGCAGCCATTGTCCCTGTGTCTAGCCTCCCCCCTCCAACTTCCTCCAACCGACCCAATCCCCTGTATCTCAGCCTATCCCAAGCACACCTACAGCCCAGCATGCACACACGTCAACACACTAGGGAAGCTCAGGCAAACATAAGCACCACACATTCCACAGGCACTCACACAAGCATCACCCACATGCAGACACACCAACATCCACTGCCTCGACTGTGTCCCCCTCCTCCTCGTCTCCCTCCTCCCTCCCAGTCTCGTCTACACTCACACCTGCATGCACTACCTCTACAGCAACTACGTCCCTCTCCAGCAAACACACCACCACACCCTCACGTGCAGTCACCACCCCCACTACCATTCACACGTCCCCTGTGTCCTCTCCCAGTGTGTCTGTGACGCCCCCGCCGAAGATACACAAACGCAGGCACACACCCACCCAACAGCTATCCACCTCACAACAGCCTCCAGCGCATGCACCTTCACCCAAAGTCAGCAAACAAACACCTCCTACAACCACAACCTCTTCCTCCACTCCCAAACCCCCTCCAGCTACCCCTCCCAGTGTGTCAAAAAAACTTTTCCTGTCCAACCTTGACCTCTTTCCCACACCTCCCCCATCCCGTCCTTCTCAAAGGTCCCGAACTAGCACCTCAGCCACAACATCTCCGGGACCAGTGGTGCCTGTAGTCACCGGAATATGGAGTGCACAAGCCACCAGGGCAGCCAGTGTGGCACAGTGCCACAGCAAAGACAGTCCCCCACCTGTGAAGCATCAGAAGTTGGCTAGTGCCCGGCGGGAGAGGGGGAAGACTCCAGCCACCAAAGCCGCTCCCAGGGGTACAGGTGGGAGTGTGGAGTCAGCTGCGACACCTTCCAAGGTGGGGAAGGGCCACAAGAAGGTCAGCAAGTCTGGGAAGAGCAGCACGGCGGAGAAGACCGCCATCATCCCAGCTGCCGAGGAGGCCACCGCCAGCACAAGCCCAGCTGCCCAGGAGGCCACCACCAGCACCAGCACCGGCCCAGCTGCCCAGGAGGCCACTGCCAGCACAAGCCCAGCTGCCCAGGAGGCCACCACCAGCACAAGCCCCGCTGGGCCATGAAGGACTGCCAGCAAAAGCCCCGCTGGGCCATGAAGGACCGCCAGCAAAAGCCCCGCTGGGCCATGAAGGACCGCCAGCACAAGCCCCGCTGGGCCATGAAGGACCGCCAGCAAAAGCCCCGCTGGGCCATGAAGGACCGCCCGCAGCTGAGTCCCTGCAATGGAGACCGCCGTCTCAAGCACCGCTGAACAGGGCACCGCCGTCTCAAGCACCGCTGAACAGGGCACCGCCGTCTCAAGCACCGCTGAACAGGGCACCGCCGTATCAAGCACTGCTGAACAGGGCACCGCCGTCTCAAGCACCGCTGAACAGGGCACCGCCGTATCAAGCACCGCTGTCTCAAGCACCGCTGAACAGGGCACCGCCGTCTCAAGCACCGCTGAACAAGGCACCGCCGTATTAAGCACCGCTGGCCCATGAGCGCCAAGGGCACTGACGCTACTGAGTCCGTCACGGGCAGAATGAAGCACTCTGGGCACCATGCCCCCTCCAGAACCAGTGGAGAGATCCATCCACTGTAGAGACTTGAGAGACTGTGGCTTTGCACTCCCCAGGATGGAACAGTGGGCAACCCACCCACTGTAGAGACTTGAGAGACTGTGGCTTAGCACTCCCCTGGATGTAACAGTGGGCATGTGGCCCCCTCGTGGATTTGGCGTCGTGCACTCAAGCGGCTGAGGTGCCCCCCCCTTTCCCTCCCCCTGAGGTGCCTGTTTTGTTGCTCTCTGATGCCCCTGCAGTGTTCTCTCCGTCATGGTCGGGGATCTTGTGTGGGCCTCGCCCATACCGTTTGGGCCCAGTGTTCCACAGACTTAATTGGAGCACTACCTGAACTACTATGATTGGTATATATTTTGTAAATGGTGTATATATATATATTTTTGCCTACTTGATTTTAATATATTACAATGGTTACACTCATTTTCTATTGTCTTTGCATTCTTCCAGGGGGGTTGGGAGGTGTAACTGTGATGTATTAATATGCATTAGTGTGTGTGTTGTAGTGGGTGAGGGTGGGGGTGGGGGTGTTGATTGTGTGTGTGTCCCTGGTTTTTCCCTCCCCCTACCCCTTCCCCTGTGTTGTAGGTGCAGTACTCACCGTGGTCTTCGCCGCCGGCGTTCGTGCTCCTGGTAGAGGAGCAGGAAGACTATTGCAGATATAATTTGGACTTCCGGGTCCATGGTGTCCTCGTTCCTCGTGGGGTGTGTAGAGGTGAGCGTTTTCCCTTCGGAATTCCTGTTTCCGCCGCGTTTTTATCCGCGGTGAATCCGCCCCGGAAAAGGTTGCGGATTGGTGGGTTGTAATAGTGTGGGCAGTACATTGTCTCCCGCCTGTCTGTTGGCGGTGACCACCGCGCTGTTTGTTTGTACCGCCGTGGCGGTCAGAGTGTTAAAGTGGCTGTCTTTGTTGCCAGTTTCCGCCACGGTTGTAATTGCAATTTTTTTTACCGCCGGTGTGTTGGCAGTCTTACTGCTGCTTTAACACCGTCCGCCAGGGTTGTAATGACCACCATAGTCCTGTGACTTTAGATGTGCACTGCATTTCACCACAACAATTTCTTCAGGCAGTTGAATTGCATATAACAACTCCTTTATTCTCTCACCATTTCTCACTGGTGACCCAGACCACAATTGACCAAAATCATGAACTATTCCAAATCTGTATTGGCTCTCTGTATAGATAGTAACCCTCAATCGAGCAGAAACATGGCACGCTCTAGTAAGAGCAACCATTTCCACTACCTGAGCAGAATATACTACTCGAAGCCAGGAAGCTTCTAAAGTACCTGTAACTGTGCCCATTGCATATCCGGCTCTGTGTCCCTGTACTGTCTCTAAGACAAGAACCATCGACAAAAACAATTTGGTCATTTTCTTCCAATCGGGTATCTCTAATGTCAAGTCTCGGTTTCGTGCTCAACTCAGTTACTTCAAGACAACCATGTTCAACATCCTCCTCTTTCTTGATTTCAGTAGTATCACTTGGAAGTTAAGTTGCCATGTTCAGCACTGTACATCCTTTTAGTGTCACATTTGTAGTACCCAAAATGCTAATCTCATATCTTGTCAGTCTAGTGCCAGTCAAGTATTGAGTTTTCGTCCCTGTCAATAAAATATCAGTTGAGTGAGGGACCATTACAGTCGGGAAATCCCATCACTGCTCCTTCACACTGTGAAAGACTCTGACCGACTGCGGCAACAGCTCACAAACAACCTGGTAAGGCTGCTGCGACTGGGTCCAAGGTAGCTGAAAAATATGCTACTGGACCTGCATCAAGACAGACAATGAACACCCATTACGCTCATGACAAAGCAATGTGAAAGGCTTTGTATAGTCAGGCATACCCAGTGCTGGTGCTCTGCACAAACTCTCTCTCAATTCAGTGAACGCTTTCATCTGATCTTCATCTCGTGCTATGGGGTCTGTGACATCCTTATGAGTCAACTTCTGCAATGGTTTTGAGATTTCTGCAAAATTCAGGATGTATTGGCGACAATAACCCACCAATCCCAGGAACATTCTAACATCTCTCTGTGAAGTCGGGGGATTCATCTGCAATATCATTGAGATCCTTTCTCTGGATATTTTCCTCGATCCTTTCTCATTCTGGTGACCCAAATACTTTACTACATTCTGGCAGTACTGCAACTTCAGTGGTGACACTTTATGACCAAACTTTCCCAAATGATTCAATCGGACAATTGAGTCATACTTACACTCGTCCCTTGTCCTGGATGCAATCAACAAATCATCAATATACTGCACCAGAGTCGATTGGAAAGGTAATTCTATTGACTCCAAATTCTTTTTCAAGATATGATTAAACAAGGATGGTGACTCTGTGTACCCTTGAGGAAGTCTACACCAACAGTAGACACGATATAGGAATTTGAAACTGAAGAGAAATTGACTCTCCTCATGAAGGGGCACAGAAAAGAATGCTTGTGACAAATCAAGCACTGTGATCCACTCTGCATTACATGGAATCTGGAACATTATTACAGATGGGTTGGGCACTAAGGGACAACACTTGACCACAATGTCATTTATTTTTCTCAAATCCTGAACAATTCGAATCTTCCCACATGGTTTCTTCAACCCCATTATCGGTGAATTACATGGGCTGCTCAACACCTCCTTCAAAACTCCCTGCTTCACAAAATCTGCAATTATCTGAGCCACCTTCATCAGTACATCTTGTGTTGTATTATACTGGGGAAGTTGCGGGCACTCTGCATTCGGCTTCACTGTGACTGTTAGAAATGGGGTTTCTGGTTGGCTAGGGTATGCACCTCAGCCAGGCAGAACTTACCCACTCTAGTCAGGGCAAGGGAGTTACACGTCCAAGATAACCCCTGCTCACCCCCTTGGTAGCTTGGCACGAGCAGTCAGGCTTAACCCGGAGGCAATGTGTAAAGCGTTTGCACAACACACACAACACATGTGACGCAGTATCCCCACCACAAAGAAAACACAACACCAGATTATATAAAAATATACTGTATTGTACACAACGCAATTATCAGACCATACATCACATATCAGTACTATCCTGCTACCTTAGCAGTTGTCAGAACGTTACACATTAGTTACTCTGCCAATTAGCAGTAGTCACACATAACACACAGGTTACTCAGTATTCTGCAACATAAGCAGTAGTCAGGACACACGTTATCACATTAGAACACTTGTCATAAGAATATCATAAAACGCCCATAGTAGGAACATTAGAAAACATATGGCAAGTTAGGGAAACATATTAGAAAGTCATGCCCATAAAAGGAACATTTACACATATATGTAAAAGCATCATAGAACAGGTAGGCAATATATCAATCAGCCAAAGTCTGTAGGAAGAACTTGAGATTATATATATGGACCCCTTTTAGGGAGTACCTGTTTTGATGCAAAGGCACTTCCAGTGCCTAGAACGAAGAATGGGGACCCCGGCGCTCCTATGCGCAAAACGGGGGCCTCTGATTTCCTTTTGAGGAGAAGAGGGCGGTACGCACCTCTTCTATTCCATGAACGGGCCCCTCTGGGGACCGAGATTACTGGGGGCCTCCCTAGGCCTCCATCAGCCCTCACGAGGTGGGGCCCCAAGTCACAGAAATCCTCTGAGGAAGGAGGGGGGCGCCTCGCACCCCCTCCGGTTTGAAAATGGGCCCCTCCAGGGACCCGCGAATGCCACTGGCCCACGAGGGGGCCAACCAGGGAGCCGGTGGTCCGGGCGAGCCTCCGGTGAAGCTACCGCCTGGCCCGCCATCTCAGGAGAGTCCTCCAGGACTCTAACAGGCGAGGGAGAGGCGTCCTCCTCTCCCTCCTGCGGCCGACGGCGTCCTGGCCCAAGGCTGGGCCTGCTGGTGCCCCGGGGGTGCTCCACGGAGCGGTCCTCGCCCCGGGGGCGCCGATAGGAGCACGCTTCCTCCAGATGAAAGCAGGAAGGTTTTCTTCGTGCCCTGGGGGCACCAGTAAGCAAGTAACACTCGCGCTTTAAACCACAGCTTTCCCGGTGTTGCGGCGGTGATCTTTGGGACACTTTAAAGGCAGCGCGCTTAGGAAAGCGCGAGGGCTTGTTTACAAGCCCGGGCTGCGGCGGTGATTTTAGGGCTCCAAATAAAGCGCTTTTCACAGCACTAGGGCGAAATCTGCAGCCTGGGCTGCGGCAGTGATTCTTCCTCAGCAATTAAAAGAGCGCCTTTTGGAAGCGCTTCGGGCAAAGTTGTAGAGATCGTTTACAGGGGTCAGGGGCCACAGCACCCTGCCCCTGGGAGCAAGCAAGACAAGAATGAGCACAGGGCTGGTGTGCCCAGCTACAGGCCAGCACAAGGGGTCCAGATGGTGGCAGTTCCTCCTAGTGACCAAGCAGGTCACAGGTCAGCACAGCAGCCGCAGTCCAAGGTGGTTTCCTGGTGAGTCCATTCATCAGCGTTCTGTGTCCAGTTTCAAGTTCCAAGAATGTTCAAATTGTGGGAAAAATTCCCCTGTACTTATAGTCAGTTCTTAAAGTGTTTTACAATGGTAGGGAGAGGAGGTTCCAGACAGTTACAACTGGTTCTGGGAGTGCCCCCTCTCTCCTTTCAGCACAGGCTCCAAACATCAGTGGGGGGTTAACGACCCTATTGTGTGAGGCCAGGGCACAGCCTTTACAAATGTAGGTGTGCCCCGCCTCTCCCTTCTCTCAGCCCAGGAAGACTATTCAGTATGCAGATGCACCTCTGTGACACCTCCACCCTCCCTGTGTACAGGCTGTCTGAAAAGTATGCACAAAGCCCCAACTGTCACTCTGCCCAGACGTGGATTGGAGTCAAGCTGCAAAACACCAGAGTCATAAGCACAGATAAATGCGCACTTTCTAGAAGTGGCATTTCTGTGGTAGTAATAAAAAAATACACCCACACCAGTAAGCGGTATTTATTATCACCATCACAACCATACCGAACTTGCCTATGCTACCCCTCATAAATCAGACAATACCCTTTACACATAAGGCAGGGCCTTTCTAATGCAATCCTATGAGAAGGCAGCACTCACAGAAGTGAGACACCAAGTTAGGCTGTTTGTCACTACCAGGACAGGCCATGCAATATGGCACATGTCCTGCCTTTCTACATACATGGCACCCTGCCCATAGGGCTAGCTAGGGCGTACCTTAGGGGTGACATACATGTAGTATAAGGGGAGTTCTGGGCCTGGCAAGTAAATTTAGATGCCAGGTCCCTGTGGCAGAAAACTGCACACACAGGCCCTGCGCTAGCAGGCCTGAGACAGGTTTAAAAGTCTACTTCAGTGGGTGGCGCAAGCAGCGCTGCAGGCCCACTAGTAGTATTTAATTTACAGGCCCTGGGTATAGAGATACCACTGTACAAGGGACTTATAGGTAAATTAAAAATGCCAATTAGGTATAAGCCAATCATACCAACTTTAGATGGGAGAGCACCTGCACTTTACCACTGGTCAGCAGTGATAGAGTGCTCAGAGTCCTAGAGCCAACAGCGAGAGGTCAGAAAAAACAGGAAGAAGGAGGCAAAAAGACTGGGGATGACCCTGCATAAGGCAAAAAGTCCAACAGTGACCTTAATCGGTTCCACTCCTTTGATTAAACCCACTTCTTTTCCTGTCAAATCCCAAACGTTTTCTTGAACCATTCCCTGCAAATCAGAATGCAGCTCTTTTACTGTGAACATTGGTAAAAATTCAATCAAGGGATACTCCTCATTTGTAGTCTCACACTTGGGTTCTGGAGCTGGATCCTCATCATCGCTATTTGTCTGGACCTCAATTCCATCGGTTGAACAAGTAATCAGACACTTGGTCTTACACAACAAGTCTCTTCCCAGTAGGGATACTGGACTCAAGTCACAAACTACGAACTTATGCAGTCCCTGGAAATTGCCAATCTCAACTTGCACTGGATCTGTAATCGGGTTTGTCAAATACTGATTTGCTACCCCTACAACCTGAACTGTTCGACCTGAAAGGGGCAAATACTGAACATCTGCACTTCTCACTGTAGAGCGTGTAGCTCCTGTATCTACCACAAATGGAACTTTGTGACCCATCACCTTCCCTTTCATATAGGGTCCCCTCAGATCCACTTCTAAGGAAGCTGCAAGTACACATGGTTCTTCTTCCAAACTATCATTCACCCAATCACCAATTAATTCATTCTCACTGTGTAAGGAGAATTGGTGTACTGCATTACTACTTCTGTCTTGACTTTGACCTGTGACCTGTTGAGTAAGCATCATCTGTTGCTGCTACAACGAGGCTTGAGGTATCTGCATTTGCGGTCCAGGTACCATGGTGACCTGCTGCTGCATTGGCTGCAACTGTGACACTTGTGCACGGGGCATTTGCACCTGTTGCATAAGCTGAAAATTCTGCATTTGATTCACGTATTCTGGAAATTTGGATTAGGACCCCTCAATCTCGGTCCTCTTATATTTTGAAATGCATTAATGTCACTATTTTGCTAAACAACACCCTCCTGCACCATCGTCAGACACTCCCGCCTCCAGTGTGCCACAGCCCGCAGATCTGACACTGCAATAACTTCTTCATTTCCTGCACATCACCCTGCACCACTGTGGTGTTCAAATCCGGACCATGAACCACATTGCCTCCACCACCTCTACCCCTCATTTGAGACTGGAACATGATATTTCCCTGCTGCTGTGGCATCTGTTGCATAAAGGTCCCTTGCACTCCTGTTTGAGCTGCCTTAATCTGCATTACCATTGTCTTCTCTTTCAACTTTTTCTGCTTCAATTCAATCTTGTCACTACAGTATTTCGCATACTGCAACACCTCATCGATTGGCTTCGCTTGCCAGCAAATCAAATGACTCTTAATCATCTGACCTATCTCAGGTCTTAGTCCCTCCACAAACTTAAACACAAAATGCAGCATGTCTTTTAGTTCAATTGCTTCCTTGCCATTGTACTCCTTGAACGCCTTCAGCAACCTTTCATCGCAAGCATGTATCGATTCTTTCACCTCCTGCACTGTCCTGTCAATTCTCTGCCAGTCAATGTTTTTGGGTGAAATCCTCATCTTCAGGAACTGAATCACCTTATAGTAATGTTTCATTACCTCAGGTGATGGTGCACCCGTATTCTTATCCCTCTCTGGCTCACTTGTTGGCCAGTCTACTGCTCTTTTATGTTCGACCCTCAAGTCTGCTGGAACCACTATGTCCAGCAATGTATTCAAATCTTCCCGCAAACATTTTGAGAGCTTCACAAATCTGTCTGTCTGCTGATACCATTCTACCGGCTTTTCCCTCAACTTTGGATAATCATTTGTGAATGACAGAATATCACTCCTATGCCAAGGGACATGAATAAACTGTCCTACTGGAATCTCTCATTGGTAAAATCTTTACTGGATCCTGGCCCTGTTGTACATTCTCAATCACTTCTACAGAATCTCGTTTCCTTTTATCCTTCTTCTTTGCCCGTCCGCCTTTCTACTTTTCTAATGCTCCCCAAACCTGGGCACTCTGCAGTAATTCCTTAAGGTGTGCCTTCATTCCGGCTGACCTCATATGCTCAAAATCCTTTTGCCTGAAAATCCAATCTGTAGCGTCTCTTCAGATGCTTAGTTTTCTCAATTTCTATGTCATGTTTCTCTACCAAGTCTGCTAATCTCTGATGTACCTTGCTCACTTCTCTTGTAATTTTCGGGCATAAGTATCTCAACTCTGCCTCTGTGTATGACTCTAATCTATTCACCCCATTGTTCCCTCAACCATTTCACTTGCTTCCATACTTAGGGGGTCATTCCCGGGGCCGGGGTCGGCGGGAGCACCGCCAACAGGCTGGCGGTGCCCCGCAGGGCATTCTGACCGCGGCGGTTTGGCCGCGGTCAGAACAGGAAAACCGGCGGTGTCCCGCCGGTTTTCCGCTGCCCTGGGAATCCCCCATGGCGGCGCAGCTTGCTGCGCCGCCATGGGGGATTCCGACCCCCTCACCGCCATCCTGTTCCTGGCGGTTCCGCCCGCCAGGAACAGGATGGCGGTGAGGGGTGTCGTGGGGCCCCTGGGGGCCCCTGCAGTGCCCATGCCAATGGCATGGGCACTGCAGGGGCCCCCGTAAGAGGGCCCCACTTTGTATTTCAGTGTCTGCTTTGCAGACACTGAAATACGCGACGGGTGCCACTGCACCCGTCGCACATCCTCCACTCCGCCGGCTCCATTCGGAGCCGGCATCCTCATGGAGGGGTGTTTCCCACTGGGCTGGCGGGCGGCCTTTTGGCGGTCGCCCGCCAGCCCAGTGGGAAACCCAGAATACCCGTGGCGGTCTTTTGACCGCGCAGCGGTATTCTGGCGGTTCCCTCCAGGCGGGCGGCTCCCGCCGCCCGCCGGTGTCAAAATGACCCCCTTAGTCTGGCACAATTGATCTGCTCTTCATCCTTGGAAGCATTCTATGGTGTATTCAGCTTGTCCAACCATTCGGTCAGCTGCTGAGCTGTCCGTCCCTGCAACAAAATGTTACTTGCGTTTATCAGTGGCAACTTGATGCCTGTGGTGCCAGTAATTTCAGGCTCTGACCTGCAATGGGTCCATTTACAGCATCCAGGAGTGCAACAAGTGGACTGAGATCTAACAATGATCTTGACCCATCAAAAGTCTGGCCCATAGAAGAAACTACCTGCACTTGTTCAATCGATCCCCTCCTCAATAAACTCTGTGACATCTCTCCTTGCTCATTTACATCTGGTTTCTTCTGCGCAAATAATGGTACCACTGGACCAACAGTAATCAGCAGTGATATTGCATCCGGGGCTACTCTGGCCCCCGAAAATTGTGGGAGAGTCTGATTCATAATTGGTGTCAAGTCCGACTGGTTTTCCTGTCATTGGCGTAAACCTCGGCATTCCTTGCAGCTTTACCTTGGGCAACAAAATTGGAGTCGGCTCAGTCTGAACCAACAGTGATCTTGGAACCACTTACTCTGTAGGTACCACTAAGTTCATAGTCATCTCTAAGAAGGGCACGTCAGGATAAATTCTCTGTATGGGTGGCAGATGCATCTATGCCTGAACTATTGGAGTAGTCAACACATTAGGTCCTTGCACCATACCATGTGTCTGGCTAGTATTAACCTGTATCGGACTCACTGTCCCATTGCCTGTGCCCGGGCTGTTGGATCAGCACTAGTAGTCATGCACCACATACGGTGGTGGTCAATCTCTCAGTATCTGCGTACTGAGGTCCTCAGTATCAGAGTCCTCCTCTACTATAGAAGACTTTCTTGCCTCCTTACTTTCAGACGAATCATTATTTGACCTTCTAGTTGATTTCTTTCCTTCTGTCTCATCTTCCTGCATAATCGCTCGAAATAACTTAACATCCTGCAATGTCACTGTTCTCCATTTCTTTTGCTCCCAATCCCATCTTGCTTCTGCTTGTGACTTCTCTACCTTTCTCACTCTTGGCTCACATTTCATTTGTTATTGCTGTGTCGCTACCATTTCCCAAACTGCTAATGCCTCAAACTGTGCTGGTTTCGGAAGGGGCTTAGATTCACCTAGCGCCATCCGCAATTGCTCCAAAATTCTCCAATTGAATGTCCCATTCTCGGGAAACGCTACGCTCCCATTTTTCTCTGTCAACTTGCACCACTGCTTCAACCAAAGACATGGTGCGACACCTCGCTCTTCCATTTCAATATATGCAGGAGTATTCTCTGGCGGTGTAGGCTCTCCTACGCTTACTTTAATGTAAGTATCTTCCTTTAGGGCACTATTTAATGCTCTGAAAAACTTCATCCTTTCTACTTTTCTGTATTCAAAATCAAATCAGGAAATTACTTTTACTCCCAAGATGCCTTTCACCCACGTTCTCAACCAATTGCCTCTCACGAACAGCTGCCAATCCGCGCACGACCCTTCCCACTAACCAACCTATCCCAGGCGCGGCTCCAGTGACATCACACGCACACACACTGCGGCTGACAGTCTTGCGGCTCGTCCTCCTAAACTCCAATTCACTCAAAACTAAATGCTAATTATTGCAAGCACCTATCCTCAATCCAATAACCAAAAACAAATCTGCTGGTCTACTACAGAAAGGCAACACAATCGCTTCAGAAACCTTACGGATTTTCACTGATAGCCCTTTTGCTCCTGCAGTTATTCCTCCTTCTCCTGGATTCACAAGCAAAATTCGACCCGCAAATTTTATTCTCAACGGATCAATGGGTCTGTCCTGGTGCACATAGGACTCGCCAAATCTCAGTTGAAATTTTTCTCTCACTCACTTAACGTACACACCGACTTGTTGACCATGCCCGATCAACCTACTAAACCAGACAGATTACAACCTATAACCAAGTGTCTCATACACTTTTCAATATACTCCGGAGTCTTAGACCACGCAAGGTCCGTAAATCAACAACCACGTGGACAATTTTTGAGCACAAAGTTCCACACACATATGAAGTTCTACCACTTCCCTACTCTCATACTGCGGAGAATGCACACTCCTACTAAAGCCTCATCTGGAGTACTCAGACTCCCTAAATTCTCCCATATGTCACAATTCACCTGGGATTTGCATAAGCTGTGCAAGCGCAACCTATCTCTCTCACTCTATCACTGGAACGCCGAGAACATACCCAACACTACGAGCAGGATCGAGGATCTGGGAAAGTCATTTCTGGCCTTAAGGGAACATCATTCTCTCTACAAATGCCATTTTGAAAAACAAAATCCAAATTTCAATAATACTGAATTCTCTTACTGATCAATCTTTAGACTATTACCATAACTAGGAACACCTGTTCATCAGTTCCCTAGCACTACTGTCAATACCTGTCACTCTGTATTGAACACCTATGGCAAGCCCCTATTGAAACTAACCATCAGTCTGCTACCATATCTGTTGGCGCGCCGGTCCTTGGTAAGTAAACTTACAAGGGGACGCTTATAGGTCGATGAACCTTTTGATTCGTATAGAGTGTTCTTACCATAGTTTCGATGCAGAATCAGAAATCGTTAGGTAATAACCATTAGTCAATTCAACAATCTTTGGAGTCAGTAACTTACACACACCATGACTCTTCAGCCATGAATAACCACATCTTTAGGTGTAAGTTTATTAAGTTTTTATTCCCTATCACTTAAGAATACTAAATCATGAATTTTTAAGCATCAACCTTAATCAAACAATTTCTAATGCTCGTTAATCAGCAAGTCGCAGAATACGTGATCTAATCAAAGCTTGTATCAAAAGACATTCAAAGCCATCAACACAAGACATTAATAAAGCCCAATTCAATAATTCTAGGACATCCATTAGGTTCATGAGGCGCTTCATGCAAAACAATTTAGAACACAAATTTGAAAAACATCTACCTAAAGAAAGTACTAAGTCAGCGCAGTTGGTACCTAGAAAGAAAAGGCACAAAAATGTAATTCAGACATTGTCATATCTACCTATCCACTGTATTGGTCAGCAAGCAGAATCAGTCTTTGTCTTCAGGTAATCCGTCAATCAGAAATGCATCAGGCTCTCAGTCAGAGAATATGAGCCCATTGACAGAATCTCAAATCTCTTCTTCTCAATATCACAGTTCATAACAGGGTAAAATATGAAGTTCTTTCCCTCTGTCACCTTGTTAGTTCCCCAAACTATCTCCTAATTTACAATTGGTAAATTAATCGTACATTAGTACTCTATCCAATAAGTTCCCTGTACCAAATCAAGGAATTCTAATATTTCCAGTCACATGTCGTTGATTGGTCAGCTTTACAATGTTCTTATCATCCGGCTCCTCAGGTATCTAAATTGTTGCATCTTCGTCTCCAGTCAGTGTCTTCATTGTTCCCGTCCTTGGAAAGCACATCTCATGCACATTACACATTATTAGTTACATTGCTTGAGACATCATCTCCTGTCCGTCGGTTCTCACAGAAAAACATCTACTAAGCATTTTATTAAAACAATGAGCATTTTGCAGTTAGTTCACTCTGTCAGTATTTTTCATTAAACGCTAGGAAATACAGCTTCAGCATGAGGCCTGGAAAAACTAGGCCAAGACACTCGCTGGGTTAAGGCCTACATTTAATAAGCATGAGCATAATTCATAACCCTTATTATGACATATTACTACATTAATCTAATACATTTTCAATATTTCATGTAGATTAATCATTAATTAGTACATTTCGTGAACACTGGTAGCCAATCTCCGAGGTCACAATTTCAAACATGCACATTATTTTTCTACGTTATTCAATTTTCTACATAAGTCATTATTCAAAATACATAAACATTGATTAAAAATTTCTAATTAAGGTATCTGCATTAGCACAGCTCTTAGAGTTCCCTCATTGTCTCTTAGGCAAGACACACCCACAAACAGTATGTAATCATACATTACTAGTGGCTGAGTTGGAAATCTAGTCTCTGCTTGATGCATAGTTCTGTGACATGGAGACAGTCATGCTGTATTTCCCCATCATCCTTTTCATGGTGACATTTTTTGCAGTGATTAAGACCTGTTCATATTTGGTCAAGCAGCTGTTGATCAAGTGCTGAGAGCGTGTACACGTTGCGAATATCTCCACAAAGTGGGGCACTAGGACAGTAAGAGGATGGTCTATAACAATGCTCTCCCATCTTTCATTGCTGACACATACTGCCGCTATGGCTTTAACGCATAATAATATTTAACAGCCTAATTGTGACTTATAAGGATGGAGACTGACTCCTTGAGAGGCGGAGAATGAGCAAGGTGCATCAGCTGTTGTGTCAAATGCTTCAGGGTCTGAACAATGTGACCAGTCACAACAGACTCCTAGCGTACTGATGTGAGAATCTCACTGGGCAAAGGCACCGCTAGTCTTTGCAGACCAAGGTGTCTGCTGTATGCAAAGGATAGTATGTTGTTCTATACAAGGTCAAGAAGGGGTTGGAATTTAAAACAAAGTAAAACTACTGGTGTAGGGTTTTTGTTCTATGCATGATCATTCAGTGGACACAGTCAGTTCTAAGAAAGACCAGGGAATTGTATTATGTCCTAAAACATACCTGGTGCATGTCTTCACTGATTCATATTTTCATATTTTAATATATGCTTAGTTATGAAAAACCATTGCATAAAATTCACCAATGAAAGTTATCAATTTATATTACAATAAAAATCTATACAAAAATCACAAGTCACTGAATAGTTGCTGATGACAGCACATAGTGTTGTGTTGACTGTTGGTAAGGTGTTACCACATATCTGGTGGGACACTTGCTTTTTCAATATATTGGTTTGCTTCTCCAGTTACTGTGTGTAGGAAAGTACCATCTTGCCTGGCATGGTACCCCCATTTTTTACTTATATGTCAGTTTGTTTTTGCCTGTGTCACTGGGATCCTGCAAGCAAGGACCCCAGTGCTCATAATTGTGGCCTGTATGTGTTCCCTGTGTGGTGCCTCACTGTATCATTGAGGCTCTGCTAACCAGAACCTCAGTGTTTATGATCTCTCTGCTTTTAAAATTGTCACTGCAGGCTAGTGACTATTTTCACCAATTTTGATTGGCACACTGGAACACCCTTATAATTCCCTAGTATATGGTACCTAGATTCCTAGGGTATTGGGGTTCCAGGAGATCCCTATGGGCTGCAGCATTTCTTTTGCCACCCATAGGGAGCTCAGACAGTTCTTACACAGTACTGCCACTGCAGCCTGAGTGAAATAACGTCCATGTTATTTCACAGCCATTTTACACTGCACTTAAGTAACTTATAAGTCACCTATATGACTAACCCTTAGTTAGTGAAGGTTAGGTGCAAAGTTACTAAGTGTGAGGGCATCCTGGCACTAGCCAAGGTGCCCCCCACATTGTTCAGGGCAATTTCCCCGGACTTTGTGAGTGCGGGGACACCATTACACGCGTGAACTACATATAGGTCAATACCTATGTGTAGCTTCACAATGGTAACTCCGAACATGGGCATGCAACATGTCTAAGATCATGGAATTGTCCCCCCAAGCCAAATCTAGTATTGGGGTGCCAATCCCATGCATTCCCGGGGCTCCAGCATGGACCCCGGGTACTGCCAAACTAGGTCTCTAGCCCAGTCCCAGGAAGGCAGAACAAAGGATTTCCTCTGAGAGAGGGTGTTACACCCTCTCCCTTTGGAAATAGGTGTTAAGGGCTGGGGAGGAGTAGCCTCCCCAAGCCTCTGGAAATGCTTTGAAGGGCACAGATGGCACCCTCCTTGCATTAGCCAGTCTACACCGGTTCAGGGAGCCCCCAGCCCCTGCTCTGGTGCGAAACTGGACAAAGGAAAGGGAAGTGACCACTCCCCTGTCCATCATCACCCCAGGGGTGGTGCCCATAGGTCCTCCAGTGTGTCCCAGACCTCTGCCATCTTGAATGCAGAGATGTGAGGGCACAATGGAGACCTCTGAGTGGCCAGTGCCAGCGGGTGACGTCAGAGACCCCTCTTGATAGGCTCTCACTTGGTTAGGTAGCCAATCCTCCTCTGAGGGCTATTTAGGGTCTCTCCTGTGGGTTTCTCTTCAGATAATGAATGCAAGAGCTCACCAGAGTTCCTCTGCACTTCTCTCTTCAACTTCCGCCAAGGATCGACCGCTGTCTGCTCCAGGACGCCTGCAAAACCGCAACAAAGTAGCAAGAAGACTACCAGCAACATTGTAGCGCCTAATCCTGCCGGCTTTGTCGACTGTTTCCTGGTGGTGCATTCTCTGAGGGCTGTCTGCCTTCACCCTGCACTGGAGGCCAAGAAGAAATCTCCAGTGGGTCGACGGAATCTTCCCCCTGCTAACGCAGGCACCAAACTTCTGCATCACCGGTCCTCTGGGTCCCCTCTCATCTTGACGAGCGTGGTCCCTGGAACACAGGAGCTGGATCCAAGTGACCCCGCGTGTCCAGTGGTCCTGCTGTCCAAATTTGTGGCGGTAAGTCCTTGCCTCCCTACACCAGACAGTAATGCTGTGTACTGCGTGATCTGCAGCTGCTAGGGCTTCTATGCACTTTTGCAAGAATTCTTTCGTGCACAGCACAACCCAGGTCCCCAGCACTCCGTCCTGCATTGCTCAACTCGCTGAGTTGACCACCGGCTTCGTGGGACCCTCTTTTGTTGTGTTGAGACGACTGCCCTGCTCAGATTTCTTGGACGCCTGTTCAAGTGCTTCTGTTGGTGCTGCCTGCTTCTGCATGGGCTCTCTCTGTTGCTGAGCACCCCCTCTGTCTCCTCCTCCAAGGGGCGACCTCCTGGTCCTTCCTGGGCCCTGGCAGCACCCATTATTTTCAACTGCAACTCTTGAAGCTAGCAATGCTTGTTTGCGGTCTTTCTGCATGGAAACAACTCTGCATCCTCCAGCACACCGTGGGACATCTTCTGACCAAAGGAGAAATTCCTGGCACCTTCAGTTGTTGTAGCCCTTTTGCACCTTCATCCGGGGCTTAGTGGGCTCCTGCCCCCCCGGACACTTGCACGACTCTTGGACTTGGCCCCTTCCTTTGCAGGTCCTCAGGTCCAGGAATCCGTCTTCAGTGCTTTGCAGTCAGTTGTTGTCTTTGCAGAATCCCCTATCTCGACTTTACTGTCTTTCTGGGGTAGTAGGGTAACTTTACTCCTACTTTTCAGTCTCTTGGGATGGGGTATCTTGGACACCCTTAGTGTTTTCTTACACTCCTAGGGACCCTCTACACACTACACTAGACCTGGGGTCCATTCGTGGTTTGCATTCCACTTTTGGAGTGTATGGTTTGTGTTGCCCCTAGGCCTATTGTCCTCTATTGCAGTCTATTGTGTTCTACATTGTTTGCACTACTTTTCTAAGTGTTTTACTTACCTGATTGTAGTTCGTGTGTATATTTTGTGTATTTTACTTACCTCCTAAGGGAGTATATCCTCTGAGATACTTTTGGCATATTGTCACTAAAATAAAGTACCTTTATTTTTAGTAACTCTGAGTATTGTGTTTGTTATGATATAGTGCTATATGATATAAGTGGTATAGTAGGAGCTTTGCATGTCTTCTAGCCTAAACTGCTCTGCTATAGCTACCTCTATCAGCCTAAGCTGCTAGAACACTACTAATCTACTAACAAGGGATAACTGGACCTAGCACAAGTTGTAAGTACCACAAGGTACCCACTATAAGCCAGGCCAGCCTCCTACACTGTGTCAATGCATTTGTTGCAAATGCACATAATTGTTTGGTCCTAATACGGTTATACCTCCCCAAATCAATACAGGTGAAGGAAACAATTTGAAAAACTCTTTCTATAGTTAAATGTGCACGTGGATAGTATTGCATAGAGAGCACCTGAAATTCTTCACACCTGAGAAATTGTATGATGTAAAGGACAAAAGAAATTCCAAAGGATAGATTTGAATGTTGCAGTATGCTATGCTGTAAGGACTTGTGCTGGTTGAATATACCTAAAATTGTCTTTTTAGCTTAGGTTTATGGAGATCGCAATGAAAATACAAGTGGAATGTACAATTTCAGAAATGTGTATACTCCTCAGTCATGCAAGCATTTTATTACTTTCAAAATGCTTCAATTAAATGAGATGTTCGGAACAGACTGACGATAGAGATGTGTAACACTTGCAAATATTTGCCAGTATCTTAAAAAGGCTATGGCAGTCATTCTGAACACAGGCGGTCCGGACCGCCATATTATGTTCATGGCGGGACTGCCACAGGCAGAACTCCACCACTGCCTGGCTACTGCCGCCAGGCTGCCTGACGATGGGGTAGTTCCTTATCTGAAAGGGCAGTGCTGCAAGCAGCGCTGCCCGCCAGATGAAGAACCTGTGTCCACCAGACTTTCCCTGGTGGTTCCCCCGCCAGGAAAAGGTTGGTGGAATGGGGGCCCCTGCACTGCCCATGCACGTGGCATAGGCAGTGCAAGGGCCCCCGTGCACAGCCCGTCGCGCATGCCACTGGCCGATTTACGGGCAGTGATATGCGCAATGGGTGCTGCTGCACCCGCCGCACTGCTACATGGAGCCGTCGGCAATGTCCAGGCCCAGCATTCTGCTGGGCCGGCTGGCAGAAACGCTGTTTCCGCCCGCCCGCCAGCCCAGTCGAATTTTGATTATGTGGCCAGCAGGGTCCTCAACGGGCTGGCAGTCTGTGTTTAGATCACCAGCCTTCCCGCCGTGTTCATAATGAGGCCCTATGTATGTTATCTTTTGATTTTAAGATAGCAATTTCCTTACAGGAGACCCCAGAAACGTCTTAGGAATGATTATGTTTAGTTAGAGCACCAAGAACTAACACTGCTGTTAGTAATTGCTAGATTTTTATTATTGTGAGCAGGTTCCACTTTAACCACCACAGAAAAAGATGCTTTCTATTGGACTTACCACTCTTGTAGTTGATTATTTGGATATGTACCAAAATAATGTAGCCCAGTATCTTTGGGACATAGCTGGATAACTCAACAGCTCAGCTGGCATACTGCTACGCTTGGGGAAGACACTAGAGCAGGCATTCCTTGCAATCCTCAAAATAAGCTCGGAACCATTAAAAGGTGGCCAATTATGTCGTTCTTCTAGGAGTTTGGATATTGAGCAGTAATTGGGCATCCACAATTAATAACTGCGCAGGTGTTTTTCAGTTGTCGGTGTTATGTTCCCAGTGGTTCAAGCATTTAGAAAGTTGTTCTGAAACACGCCTCACAATGGAATGTGCCTGACAATGTTTTAATAGGGAAATACTTGGATTCCACAAGTTTGTTATATCATTTTATGATTTTTTTTTTTTTAGAATCAGTTAAAAACATTCATGGATGCTACATTTGAAAAGATTCGCAATACAGAAAGAGCTTTGGCTGTGCTGAAAAAATTTGAACGGTAAATATATATACATTGTGTTATGTATTATTTTCTCTTGTCCCGCTGTATTTACAAATGTTCAAAACCATCTGTAAAAAATGTGCCGTTAATGAAATACTTATTAGCTGGGAGACAATTTTGTTCAACAGTACAGACGTTTACCGGAGCAAACCAACTCATGAAACTATTCACACTAATTGTATCAAGAGCACAGTACATGCGTGGGGGCAGTTATATTTGACTAGCCAACAGAGGTGACTGGTGATCTTTGAAAGTGGGTCTGGTAAAATCACATTTCCCGAATTCAAAGTGATGAACCTGACTAATTTTGGAAGGGGTCATGGCATTTCTTCCCTCAAGAAAATTTTGAAAAAAGTTGAGTCGCCTAGTTTCTTTTAAAACATAATTATAACCTAAATTTGCTTTAAAGACAAAAGCTCTGATAGGGCACTCATTAAATAATAAAGTGTTTAATGATGTACTAAGCCAGTGAACACTGACACGAGTTGACTCCTTTATTTGCAAAATGTGCAGTGGGTGCCCCGTACGTCAATAGCTACTATCACTGGGCCACAGACAATTATGCAAGTGCCAGAATTCTACTATTGATTACAACCATGTACCATGGGTGGCTCATATGTCAGACATTTCCTTGAAGCATTTTGTCAAGGTTGCCTGATAGCACACCCCCCCCCCCCCAACACACACACACAAAATCTCATTGTTATTCTCTCTTATCAAGAATTACCTTTAGTATGTCAGCCCCAGCATTTGCTACAAAGTTTCCTGTATGCCAATAATTACCTCCAATGTTCCGGTGGCAGACTCAGTAGTGTACTACTCTCTCATGCACTCTAACTCACTCATGCTCACTTACATGCACTCACTCACCTTCACTCACATGCACTCATTCTTCACTCACACAGCCTCACACATTCAAATTTATTATCACTCACTTTGAACCTCACTCACACATGCACTCACACAGTCTCACTCTCTTTCATAGTCAGTCTTACTTTTTCTCACACATTATGGCTCGCTTTTTTAACTCAATTGCATTTACTTAGTCTCATTCACTCCATCTATCTTTCACACGTGCTCACACATACACATGGTCTCTCACACAAACACTCACATTCACGCAATCCCACTTAGCCATATTTACCCTCTGATGCACTCATTCTCTCATTCTCACTCACACTGACTCTTATAATCTCACTCTCCCATTCTCACTCATTCTGCCTCACTGATTAAAGGGCATGTCCAAGGTCTACAGGTCTGAAACGTAAAGCTCCTGTGGCTATATCCGCAGGTAACATTGCAGTATGTCTCAGTTGGGGTGACACGAGGGCGGGCGTATCAGGCCCTTGAAGCCAGAACTGGCATTTCGACAGCCCTGGACAATCTAATGACTGGAGCAGATGCCTCTGTGTCAACAATTTCAGACACATTAACTACCTCACGCTGCTGCTTGAGCCTCGCCCAGCAAGGACTGCCATTTTATATTATACTAATAGTGAACAATAGGCTTTTATTCCCTATTAGTAAATTTAACAAGCATTGGCAAAGCCAATAGGTCTCTGCAGTGGACGAGCTTTGGGCGTTGTCAATACGTTTTAGCATGCGTAGTGTAGAATGTTATTTCATGGAGTGGCAGTGTTTGGAGCGGCATTGCGCGGAGAGACCGTGGTGTTACATGGCTTTGTATGGCATTGCATGGAGTAGATTGGAGTGCTGTAAAGTGGAGTGCAGCTGGATGGAGTGGTGTTGCTTAAAGCTGAGTGGCATTGCTTAGAGGTAAGTGGCGTGGCATAGAGAGGAGTGCAGTTGTCTGGAGTGGCATTGCATAGAATGGAGTGGCCCTGCATGGAGCAGAGTGGTGTTGCATGCAGCGCAGTGGCGTGGTATAGAGTTGCATGGCATAGAGTGACGTGGCATAGAGTGGTGATGCGTAGAGTTGTGTAGAGTGGAGAGGTGGTGTGTGGAGTGATGTATAGTGGAGTGCAGTTGCATGGAGTGGCATTGAGTAGAGTGGAGTGGTGTTGCGTACAGCAGAGTGCAGTTGCATGGAGTGGCATAAAGTGGTATTGCATAGCATGCACTTGCAATGCGTAGAGTGGAGCTCCATGACCTTAGTGGCCTTGTGTGAGTCGAGAGGCGTTGCATAGAGTGGTGCTGCCTAGAGTGGCATTAGAGTAGAGTGGCGTTGCATAGAGCAGAGTGGTGTTGTGTGGAGTGGTGTTGCATAGAGCGTAGTGGTGTTGTGTGGAGTGGCGCTGCATAGGGCGGAGTGGCATTGCATACATTGGAGTGGTGCAGGATAGAGTGGAGTGCAGTGGCATTGAGTGCATTTGCATTGAGTGCAGTTGTGTGCGCTATAAATATAGAACAAAAAATGTGCATGTGCGCAAAAGTGCTTTTACAGAAATAGGAATCAGTACAAGTCACAATATCGTCACTCCGAGATTTCATCAGGGGAGGAAGGCGACAGGTCATGCTGTGCTGCACACATTAAGGTGCCCTATCAGAAAATACATTTAGAAGCAGATGTGATCTGTTGTCCAAATAAGCATCCATTTCAAAGGAAAGAAGTAATGTTAGATGGAGGGGGCAAGCAGCGATAAGGGAGGCGGTCCACACAAAATTATTCACCACATGACCACTCACCCTTAGCCATTAAGTTGCGCAAAATGTGTGCATATGCGCAGTGCAGTGAAAAATAATTTGAGTGCAAATCAACAAACCTTAGTAGCATAAATTCCCAGAAGCACAAACAACTGTGAAACAAAACACTGTAGTTGACATCAAAAAATTAATTGACTAAAATAATTGGCATGCATCACAAAGGTGTAGTTTCTCTGAAAGCTTTCTAGCGCTATTTAGCTTTTTGCGCACTCAACGAAATCTCCCAATGAATAATTAAATATTAAGAACCATTGTCACGCATTTTTCAAATTTAGAAAGAAAGCTGAGGTCAGCTTGTGTTGTCGCTCTGGGTGATGAATCATTACAGCATTTACATGGTGGTCTCAGTTATTCAGCAAACAGTCTGCCTCACACCGATCCTCCAGCAGAGATAGCTTATCAGCTACATCTCATAAACAGCTGCCCTCGGTGTTGTATTGTACTTAGAAAAGTAAAAGAACCCGGCTGTCACCTGGCAACTGTGAGAGGGATTCTAGAAGGGAGAGAGACGGCAGTTAGGTGGAAGAGAGTTGTGGATGACAGCCGGGCGGGGTAGTTGATAATAAACTTATTTACTTAAGTGGAGAACCCGTGTACTTCATTCCACCACGACTTATTATTGGCGACGAGGTGACCTGTATGCGACCCTGGACCCGGTGAAGAATGTGAAGAGCAGCGCTGGGATTTTCTGCGGATTTACTGGAATTTGCAGGGTGAAGAGAAAAGCAGCTGTATCTGGAATATCGGCAAGTCACTGATTTGATTTTATGCGAGCGCAAAGCTGCGAGGACTATTATTAACAAAAGAAAAAAAAAGAGGAAGTAACCAGCGCGGCACGTTCAGCACGCAACGGTTGCTAGACAACGCTAAGCAACGCGCGTGTAACGGGCTGAGAGAATGAATCTAATACAAACAGTGATACTTAGAAACGTAACACAGTGCGATTATATATATAAATATATATATATATATATATATATATATATATATATATATATATCAAAAACGAAGTTGTCCTTTTTTTGATATTTAACCGGCCTGTCCAGTCGGGAAAGCAGCACCACTGCACATCGTAGCAGGTCTGTGTGACTAAAAATGGATTGTCACATAAGAGCAGTCAGGTTGGGATATTCACAGCAAATCTGACAATTTTACTTTGGATTCGCTTACAAAGGTTTTGCACTTTGGTTCATTATTTCGTTTGGCTCCAGCAACCCACTTGGGGCAAAATGAAAAAATTGCAGGACCACCACAACCAGCATACACTGCTCACTTGAGAGGCCCACTGGGGTGGACTGGTATTTAAAGAGACTAATCAGGTGCCTGTAATTAGACAAGCTGAAGCCATGCCGGTCTTTTCAGTAAGAAAGAAATGCCTGGAACACTTCCAGCACTGGCTGCACCTATGAGGGTGAAACACTTTTATATTTTTCTCTGCTGAAGAAAGGATTGACCTAGAAACACGTGTCCAGAGATGATTTTATAACTTAAGGCCTGGAATAATGAAACTGCTTAAAGAATTCACTGTGAGTTGCTGGCTTTGCTTTTTCTTCCCGTTTATATAACCTGTTGGGAGTGCGCTTTCACATGAGGACAACTTCGTTTTTGATATATATATATATATATATATATATAAACAAACAAAAAACTTGCAAGTAAAGGAAAGGAGATCACTTTTAGTTTGGAAACTGCAGCTGTACAAAAACAGACTGCAGTTATACAGAGTACAAAATACAATGTAAATAATTGAGGAAATATATAATAAGTAATACAAGGATAGAAAGTACTAGTAAACATGGCAACACACTCCATAATTCCACCACCTGCATTTTTACAAGTCCCAGGTGAACCCTGCATGGCCTGGGAAGATTGGAAGGACGCCTTCACGACATACTTAGAGGCCATTGGAGTGGAGATGTATGTAGAAAAAAGGAAGTTGGCAATATTAAAGCATTGTCTGGGGATGGAAGGAAGGAAGGTTTTGAAAACTCTACCAGTACAAGACACACAAGCAGGAGATTCAGAT
Organism: Pleurodeles waltl; assembly: GCF_031143425.1. NCBI lineage: Eukaryota > Metazoa > Chordata > Amphibia > Caudata > Salamandridae > Pleurodeles > Pleurodeles waltl. Next base: position 211,447,266 of record NC_090439.1, read on the forward strand.
CATGAGGAAGATGTATATGAAAATGCCATGAAAGCGCTGGAGGAAAATTATGGAAAGAAAATCAACATTGTAGTAGAGCAACATCATTTTTTTTCGTGCGCCCAGAAACCGGATGAGATGATTGATCAGTTTGTTAACAGTCTACGAAGACTAGCCATTTTATGCAAATTTAGAGATATGCATGATTAAATTATTCTGGACCAGTTCATTAACAGGGTGAAGGAGGTGAAGATACAAGAGAAGTTGTTGAGTTTAAAGAATCCAACATTGGATAAGACCGTGGAAGTTGCAAGACATGTGGAAAGCACGTCTTGATATGTCAAGGAACTTAACAACACAAGTGACGCTAAGGAACAAAACACAGTAGGAGAAGTACGATATTCTAAGAAAAATACAAAGAATTTTGAAGATAACGTAGGGAAGAGAAAGGAATGCTTCAGATGTGGAAGTGGTAAACACTTAGCAGAGGCAAAAATTGTCCAGCCATAAACACAAGGTGTTTCAAGTGCAAGAAAATTGGACATTTTGCTAGGGTGTGCAGAATGACTAACAAAAACAAATTCAGGAAGTCTGTGAATGCAGTAAGGAGAAATGGTCAAGAGGATAGTAGCACTAGTGAAGATAAGTTGGAAGTTTTAGCTGTGGAGGAAGGAGCTACAACAGTGTACACTCAACTTGGAAGTAAAACCAAGGAATATAAACCATCTAAGTGTGTTGTAGAGATAAATGGGAAACAGACACACATGTGGGCGGACTCATGTTCAGCATTCACTTTAGTCGATGAACAGGTATGGGGTGACTTGAAAGACAATGAACTTAAACCCACAGATGTATTACCGGAAGGGTATAGTGGTGGCAAACTGCCGTTATTAGGTTATTTTGAGGCAGAGCTAAGGTTTAAAGATAGAAAAACACAAGGAAGGGTGTATGTTGTGCAACAAGGAAGATCATTACTAGGGTGGAAGGAGCAACGTGCGTTGAGCATAGTATTGGATCCCAATCATCCCGAACAGGTGTTGTTAACAGAGGAAAGCAGAGATGGGAAGTGGATAGCTGCATATCCTGAGCTGTTTAAGGAAAAGTTGGGTTGCCTCAAGGGTTTTCAACACCGGATAATTTTAAGAAAAGATGCTGTGCCAAAGGTGCACAAGGCACGGATAGTACCGATGGCACTAAAGGAAAAATGAAAGGAGGAACTTCATAGACTGTGTAAGGATGGTGTAATTGAACCGATAGAAGTGTCTGAATGGTTAAGTCCTATAGTAATAGCAAGGAAACCTGATGGCAGAATCCGCATGTGTGTAGACTTGAGGGACCTGAATAACAACATATTGATTGACCGGTACCCATTACCAAGAATACATGAAATGTTGGCCAGAGTTCGAGGTGGAAAATATTTTACCACACTGGATTTATTGAATGCGTACCACCAGGTGTGTTTGTCAAAGGAATCCCAACATTTAACGTCTTTCATTACATCAGAGGGGGCGTTCCAATTTGTTAGGATGCCGTTTGGCTTGGCATCCGCCTCTGCCGTGTTTCAGAGGGTGATGCAAAACATTTTGTACAATCTTAGTAACACACTAGTGTTCCAGGACGATGTCCTAATTTGGGGTGATAGTGAACAAGCGCATGATGAAGTACTGGAAATCGTGTTGAAGAAGTTGGGGAAAGCTGGCCTTACCATCAGTAGGAATAAGTGCAAGTTTGGAGTAGAAGAAGTGGAATATTTGGGACACACACTAAATCAACAAGGGGTTAAACCTAAAAGGAAATTAATGGACGCCATTGCAAATGTCCCTGCACCGCAAAACAAAGATCAACTGAGGTCATTCCTAGGTTTGGCTGAGTATTACACAAAATGTGTGGATCACTTTGCTGGAAAAGTACATGTGCTAAGGGAGTTAATGAAAAAAGGCTGCCATTTTCAATGGTCCAGTGAGTGTCAAGAAGCATTCGAAGTGATTAAAGAAGCAATTGTGAAGGCCATCACGTTGAAACCATATGACCCGGATGATGAGACAATAATTGTGGCAGATGCCAGTAATTACGGGTTAGGAGCAGCATTATTGCAAAGACATGAAGGAAGAGAGAGAGTAGTGGCATTTGCATCACGCACGTTGAAGGGAGCAGAACCGACATACTCAACCATTGAGAAAGAGGCCTTGGCATGCTGGTGGAGTGTGCAGCATTTCCGTATATATGTTTGGGGCACGGAGTTTGATCTACGAACAGATCACAAACCATTGATTGACATTTTTACCTCCAAAGGAGCTATTAGAGCTACACCAAGAATTGCAAAATGGATGTATAGACTGCAAGAATACACATTCAGAATGAAATATGTACCGGGGATAAAGAACATAAGTGCAGGAGTTACCTTTGGTTAAAAAAAAAGTTTGGATGTTGATATGGGTGAGTTTAAGCAGGTGTGGGAGGAATTGTCGGTTATGGATGGTGTGTTGAGAAGAGGATACAAATTGGTGGTGCCGGATGGTCTGAAAGAAAGAGTATTAAGGTTGATGCACGAAGGGCATGGAGGCATGTCTGCTATGAAAAGGAAGGTGCGGGTGGATTTTTGGTGGCCAGGGATGGATAAGCAAATTGAAAGGTATGTGAGAAATTGTGTGGCTTGTGTGGCATGTATGTCAAACGACAAGTCGCATGTGTTGTTAGAAACAACGATTAAATCACAAGAGTTACCGGAAAAAGCGTGGTACAGAGTAGCCATAGACATTTGTGGTCCATTTGAAGGTTTAGGATGTTCTGATAGATATGCTATAGTTATAATGGATTATTATTTGAAATGGCCAGAAGTAGCGTTTGTGAGGGAGGCGTAGTCAGGTAATGTCATTGCATTTTGTGAGGAAATATTTAGAAGGGAAGGTTGTCCTGGAGAAATGGTTAGTGATAACGGACCACAATTCACTTCAAGCTAATTCTTGAATTTTCTCAGAAGGTGGGGAATCAAGCATTGTAGGACACCTGTGTATCATCCCAGGGGAAATGGTATGGTGGAACGGTTTAACCGAGTACTAGGAGAAACGATTCAATTAGCCCTATATAACAATTTATCATGGAAGTCCCAAATCAGGGATATGCTGTGGAATTATAGAACTACACCTCATAGTGTGACGGGTGAGACCCCGTTTGTGCTGATGAAAGGTAGGGTACCATGCACCATGGCTGTGCCCGCGTGGATGGGTAAAGGTGAAAAAAAAATTGTTGATACTGAACAGATCAGGGAAAGGGTGAAGTCGTACCAACATCAGTATGAATCTAGACACAATGATAAAGTTAAGAGAGAGCCGAAGAAATACGAAAAAGGTGTCTGGGTGAGAGTGAGGGCAGAGAATACGGCGAGAAAGGGGGAATCTAAACTATTGGAGCCGAGGTGTGTGTTGAAGGTGAAGGGAAATTGTGTTAAGTTATCAGACGGTAACTGGTGGAATGTGAGGAGGACAGTGAGATGTTCGGAAGTAGAAATAAATGAATGGCTGAAAAGGAACGAAATGGAGAAGAGTGAAAAGTGTAAGAGGGAGGGCATGTTAAAAAGAGTCAGTGTAAGAGTGAGACAACCATCTAGGTTATTGAAGGACTTCGTATGCAATTAATAATGTGATAGTTGTAGTTAGTCACTAGTTGTTGGCAGTAGTATGTGTTTATTGTTTATTGTAGGATTGGGGATGTGTTGTATTGTACTTAGAAAAGTAATAGAACCCGGCTGTCACCTGGCAACTGTGAGAGGGATTCTAGAAGGGAGAGAGACAGCAGTTAGGTGGAAGAGACCGGGCGGGGTCGTTGATAATAAACTTATTTACTTAAGTGGAGAACCCGTGTACTTCATTCCACCACGACTTATTACTCGGCTCTGCGCATCCTGTTTAAATTAAACAAACAAGGATTGCAAGCTGAGAAAAAGCAGAACCATGGGCACAGCAGCATAGTCAAAGTAACTTCTTGGTGTGGAAGAGAGGAAGAAGCTGCCTGCAGGGAACAGCGACAGGAGAGGGGGTGGAAGAGAGGTAAACTACGAAAGAAGAGGGGAGGGGATGCAAACAACGGGAGGCATTATGTAACTTATTTGGAGAGAAAGATAAGGTGCTGTTTGCTGTGAGGACAGAGAACCATGGTGGCTAAGAGGTTTATTTATGTGCAAGGCAGCTTTTCTCTGGGCCGTTTCTAAGTTTGTAGTTTAGAAAAGCAACCGAAAAAAACATACCCAAGCCACTTAATATGTAATGAATCTATTGAACAGCATCATGTGCATATCTCCTTTGTGAAGGAACAGATAGTGCCATAAACACGGCTGGATTAGCCCCCCTCGCCAAGTCCCTCAGTTCCCGATTTCAGTACTTACAATGCACCTCTGTCGAAATCCACGGAAGCAACACTTGCAGGGGTGGGGTTGATATAACGAAACCGATGCTGCTTTGAATGCACAGAAATCTTCAAATGCGCAAAAAGACTAAAATCGCTTAGAAGTACTTAACCCAGTAACAAGGCACTTCATGAAAACCTTGACGAGTTTAGACACGTAGTAAGGCTGGAGGATATTTCCGTGCTGCTGAAAGAATGTAAATTAGTCAGTCGTGCACCCGGACCGACAGTCACACTAACATTCAATCAATCACTTTGAAGTCAGACGAGAAAAAAGGCGCTCTCAGAAAATTGCGTCTGACATTCGCTCTCCATCGTTTAATTTTAATGCACTGCAAATGTGACCGGATAACACTCAGTGAACCACGAGCACTCCTCTTAAGAGCTCCAGATGGAAATCTAAAGTAGTTCCTGAACAGAGGACATAAATGGTGACCAGTGTGTTTATACAGTAGTTGGTCGGTGCGCTCGGGAGTGCTCAAGAAAGCAAAAGGCATGACAAATGCACACCCAGGACAAATGGTAAACAAGCGTTTACAATGCAAAGGGTCTCATGTTTGCTCATGTTAGAGCTGATCGCGCTGTAAACTCCTAACCCGACTTTTCACCTATCGGGCAAAAAGTGCATTTATGTACACAACCCGAAAAAGTGAAATTAACTATGTAAAGCGCTCGACTTCTGCCAAGCGAGATCACGCTCGTAAATTAGAGAAAAATAAGTCCACGAGCCCGATGGAAAATAGCGAGCCTCGCATTTTTTCTGTACTTGGTCGCTGCGCTCAAGGAGGGCTAGCCACCGGAAAAGGCATGACATATGCTTGCCTTCGACTAATGAAAGCAAGCAGATTTTATTAGGCAAGCCCACGAACCAATAAAAAACACTGACGTGAAGTTGACAGGGCTCCGAGCCCTTTTCTAAATACAAAAGCGCCTCACTGCAATACGCATGCGCGAGCGCATGCAACGCAGGCTCGACCCTAAGAACAATGGGTGAGTGACGCTGGAGCCAGCCAATTGCTACCCTGTGGGTGGGCTGAAGCCCCCAAACTGGAAACATGTCTCTTTTCGAGACAGCGCATGCACCCATCTAGAGCCGAGACCTAAAAAGGGACAAAAAGCAAGGACAGCAGAGCCCCAACGGCAATCAGATAGAACTGCCGCTTCTAGCCAAAGTATTTTGCTGTTTCTGCTTTTACAACTAGATTGTAGCAAATTCTGTCAGACTCAACGTTCATTTTACTACGTGTGTAAAATCACAGATGTAAGTATAATATAAAATGTCATTTGTTGCCCTTAAGAACATGTGAACAATACATTTCTAGACATTTTAGTCCTGATTTCTTAGATGAAGTTCACAGATTTTCTGGTTGCTTAACACTGCAGAGAGCCATCACGTTGTCCTTCTCAGCACAAGACTTTATCTTTATCACAAAATTAAATTATTTAGATTTCTAGGAAAGATTGAAGGTGTAGTAGCATACAGAGTTTAATAGAATGTGTTTGTGCAAAATATACATTATACTTAATTTGACATAGTTTGACAGAAATTATGAGACGTCGACACTAAAACTCTACAAGACAATAGTACATTTCTGTTGTCAAGCATAAAGATATGGAATAATGAGCAATTATCTTTAAATAGTAGCTATTGACATGGGAACATCCCCTGCATTCATTGTAAATGGACATGCATCCCTGCCCTCAATATGTCCCATGGCAAGTGATACCTGGTATACCATTTTTGGGCCACCTCGCACATCAATACAGAGTGTATGTTGAGGCCTAGGCCTGCTCTTTGACTCTGAAGTCCAGAGCCTTGTACTGAGACCAGGAGAACCAAACCCAGCATGCTCTCTATCTGCCATGATACTACTGTCCAGAACCTCAGTAAGATTAAGCGGTGGTGGAAGCGTTTCGTTTTTATAACCTTAGCATTGAAAAGACATTTTCTTAAATTCAGAAGCAGTGTGGCTCATCCTGGCTTCTCTCATGTAAAGTTCAGCTTATTTGAGACACCAAGACCGCTGCACTGATATCTAGTGCACATGTTGAGTGGTTCATGTGTAATGTATGTATGGTAGCAGGACTCCACGTGAATGTGAGTAATGTCACTACCTGATGTAAGAACCATCATTTATTACAAATATTGTGTCTGTGTGCCAGAAGAAAACATGAGATATGAAAAGGAACCACCTTAAACCAGTACTGGGGCGTTTTCAGTGGGTCACCATCCCAATCTTGGAAGCGTGTATAATGGTGCAACCAAAGCAGTTCCAAGTGCTTCAAGACCAAGGAAGGGGGTGCTCAGTAGACTGCTTTAGTAACTGTTCAGATCCAGGACTTGGTGTCTGTCAGAAGCACAGTTTCTGAGAGTTGAGGCGACAACACTTTTTTGCTGAAACTTGCTGGAAAAGCTGTGGATCTGCCTGTAATGTGGGAGCATGCCTGACAATCTTAGACCTCCTGACTGGTCCTCACTCCTCTCATGTAAAATTCTGCTTATATGAGACACCCAGAACCCTACACTAATATCCCATGTGCATTTTGAGCATGTTGTGTATAAAGTGTGCATTGTAGCAGGGCTCCACATGAATGTGAGTGTGAGACTGCTGAGATCAGTGAGACCCATTTTAGATTACTTTTGGTGTTACAAGCCACACCATGGAGGTTGGATACAGCTTCCTAAGAAAGTGAAAGTGTATTGCCTGCATTCCTGAGCTGGAGGGTGTGACTTTAGATACTGAAGTGTGAGAGGATGGAGACAGGACTGCCTTTATACATGCAATGGTGACCCTTTAGCAGCGTATTGCTGTTTAGTCCTTCCTGAGCTCTGCCATTTGAGTTAATAGTGGAGGAATGGGAGTGAGTTATCAGGTTCTGTTGTTAAAGGGTGTGAATCTCCTAATAAGGGCTTAGCCTCCCCTTCTGTCACTGCCCAAGTGCTGCTTCAGGAAGGCTGTTTAAAAGCTTGGTTCTTAGGGTTCACATGTCACTGTACTCCTTTTGTGAGTACTCTATCCTAGAGCCTGCATTGTCACTACCTTATGTAAGAGCCATCGTCGTTTACAAAGGCTGCGTCTGTGTGGCAAAAAAAAAACTGGAAATATGATAACCACCCCAAACTGGTTCCTGAACATTTTCAGTAGGGTCAGCATCCCCAGTCTGGGAACTTTGTAAAAATATGGAAACCAAACTACCCCACTTGGTTCCAATTTTAAGTTCTTCAAGACCACGTAAAGGAGTTCTCCAGCAACTACTCTAAGAACTGCTGAGATTCAGGGCTTGGTGTCTGTCAGAAAGCCAGTCTCCCAGTGATGAGAGGACATTGCTTGAAGGCTGCACATTTTCCTGGAAAAGCTGTGGTTCTGTCTGTAATCTAGTAGCCTGTATAGCATGCTTAGAAGGGAAAGTAGCATGTATGGCCTCGCAGGAGCTGACTGTCAAAGAAAGGAAAAGACCAGCTACAAGGCCTATGACCCAGTAGAGCGGACTGTTTGCTGAAAGCAACAGAAGTTGACTTCTGGTGCCCAAAGATCTCGGATCTCTCTGCCTCTTTAAGTGTTTATACATTTGAATAATATGAGAATCTGACAGGACCCCCACCCCGATCAATTTCCTTACCTGTTGTAGGAGCACAATTTCTATTCTCTTCACAGCATTCTTTGGAGTGGCAAAGAGACCTGGAAACTGTAAGCACTACAAGTCAGTGGTAGGCGGGGACTACAATATCTCTGAAAGTAACAGCAGACTTTCCTCAGCAGGGAGAGAAAGGCGCTGCCAACTGCTCTAAAAGGCCTGCAAATTGGCCAGAGAGGTGAGAGGCAGAAACTGGTGAGGACTTCAAGGAAGGAGAGGACAGCGAAGTCAAGGCGACAATAGTGGAGCAGGAAGGAGCTAAGTGGGAGATTGACGCTGAACCCCTGGGACCGGAGACAGCATCTGTAGTGGCGGACACTGACCTTACAAAGCAAAAGGAGGGGGAACAAGAAAGGCACACTGACCTTGAGGAGCCGGATGAGGCAGCTGAGTAATGGTTTATGCAGAGATACAGATGCTGCCAGAGATGCTGCTACAACCCACCACACTCTAGGACTGCTGTGGCTTGGATGGTAAATGCGTGGGGTAGAGGTGGTGGAATGCCCGAAGGCAGAAATGTAATGCTCACACAGAACTGGTGTTGAACCAGACACCTTTTGAAAAGTTAACAGTGCCTTCATTAAATCCAACCGCTCCCCTAGTAACACTAAAACTGTTGCACTAGAGGATCAGTTTTCACATTACTATTTGACCGGTTTGGCTTTCTTCCTTTTATGTGTTCTTACCAGAGGAGCTTCCCTATGTGGACTGGGCCCCTCGCTCAAGGTTTCATGACCCCTGCAGAAGGAAAAAAATAGAGAAGTAAAATATCATACATCACAGGTGAGTTTGTGATAGGTAGTATTATAGTGAAAGGGAAGGCATTATACTTAATGCTTTTATTTTTTAATTTTATTTCCCTGAGGACTCTGGCGGCTGACCGTTTATCGCTGTGATCTGTGGGGAAGAAAGAAATTTAAATTAACTTTTATGCCTGGCAAGATAGGGAGGAAAACATCCCTGTCACCCTTCCCATCTAAGGACCATGTTTACAGTGGTGTACTTTTGGTGTGAGTGACCCAAATATTTTTTTTCAAATTTGTATTACTTAAATAATCGATAAACCAATACCATTAAATGAACTGTCAAGCCTCTGAAGCCATATTTCCTCCTTTTCTTCCCAAAGAGAAGAACCAACTACACAACGACTCATCTCACCAATATGCCAGATCCAGTGAAAACTACCATGTGTTGTGATCAGTACTACATATTTATGCAGAATCTCTGCTTTAACTATAATGCAATTTAAGGAAACCCGTTGAGTAAAGAAAATATGAACTGAACCAGATGTCACAGAAACTAGGGATGCTTTTCATCTGAACTCATAATGAGCTGTTGTGAGGTTATTTTAGCGTTTATATAGGCATACATATTTTAGCTTGGGTCTGAGGCCTGTGCCCTCTCACCTACTCACTGGTCATTTTATTGCTCTTATTATTTTAGCAAAGCCATTTTAGTGTTGATGTTTTATTGTTTTTATCAGTTGCCCTTCCGTGAAAAAATTGTTATTCATTTCTTTGCACAACATTTTCATCCTGTGCTCACTCCAAGGCTGCACAGAATAGTTTACCAGGTATTCCTGGTCCAGAGCGTACAATATCTACCCTACACAGAAAAATATGTGCTGTCACGCCAGGGCAGTTCTCAGAACAATAATAGTGTATTAAAAAACAATATGCTGCCCCACCACCTTATAGGGGAAATTCCAGCCAGCCTGCCATCTCATGCTGCACCTTGTCGCAATTTCCTCTGAAACTATGCGGATCCACTTTGTCTAAATGGAAGGACTCCCAGCAAACTAACTGACCTCTTCTTTACCTCTGAACACGGGTATGGGGATTGGGCTTCCTTCCTGGGACTAGACGGGCAGATTAGGGCTACCACTGCTATTTGCTCTCATGTAGAAACTTAGTAGTGTAGGTAGGGATATTAGATACAATATTGTGACAATATGGTGGGATTTTCCTGTGTTTCACTTTCCTGGTCACTGCTGTAATCATGTTGTATTTCAATATCCTCATAATTGCAATTCATGCCTTTTTACATAGAACGCAGTTGCTTCAATAAAACCTACTGAACCAAATCCTGCGTCCGTTTGGCTTTGCCTGTATGAGACTTGTATAACTGAGAAAAAGGAATACAATCTGTTCTACCACAACTTCCCTGAGGAGTATTAGAGTGTCATGCTCCACAAATCACTTTTACCTTAGGTACTGGTGAGGTGCTACTAGCTAGCTGTAAGCGTTAGGCCGACAGCTGTCACACAGTGTGGGATCAGACTCAGTCCACCACGCATGTTTGTTCTGCCGCCCAAAATCCAGCAGTCTCATCACTACAACCGGAGTCCTACAACATGATGCTGCCAATGTTGGTTAGGCACTGACTTTATGGATCTCCCAAGTATCTGTGTCCCATTACATGCAAAATGCACCCTAATGCACGACTATACGGAGACGTCTGTGTTATTAGGGAATATCCTCCTGAGCTACCTAGGTAGGGCCTATTTGATACCATAGGTTGTTGAAGCTTGAACCTTTAAAAGAATCTCCCAAATTGGTGTTTCTATATCTGAACAATTTAATTCCATTCTTAAAAAATGGCAGACCAAAACAGGATCATAATAGCAGCAAATACTTCCTCTCACAATACATTTAAGAAATAATGGCCTCAAAGAAGAGGGAGGAGAAATTCCATTTGTCGATAAGGCTCACGGCACATACAGAACAGAAACCTTTTATTCTTGGCTCACCTTTCCAACAGCAGATGGGAACACAAATAATATCATCATTACACCCAAGAAAATGCACTTGCATCATACAAACCATACGCATTTTTAGAAATACCACTCTTATCAAGAACACAAAAAGTGGCTTGATGGCACCCTACCACACGTCCCACAGAATGTTAGACTAGGTTCTTTAAGTAATGATAGACCTATATGGGCAAAATTGGATGCCCATACACCACACCTTAATATAGGTGCAATGGCAATACCATTAAGTGAACTGCCAGGCCTCAGCATCTACCTAAGAGAGGACGACCTGGTCACATAGCTGAGACAGGTGGACCACATTCTGGTGAGTTTTGCTGAAATAGGCTACAAATTCAATTTCAAGAAAACAAATATTGCCTTTCTCAGAGTCCTGTTTCAAGGATACGATTTATCAGACGAAAGAAAGTGCCTAGCGCCCCACTTTCTAGAAAAGTACCCACAATTGCAACCACTGAATACTATCAAGAAACTGCAATCATTGTTGGGCTTTTTCAAGTTTTGGCATAACATACATCCCAGATTATGCACAACACATAAAACCACTTTATGATTTGATACATTCAGACTTTTTAAGTAAATACTGGACGGTTGAACACACATGCATTCTCAAAGCATTACAGCAGGACATGCTTGAAGCAAAACATTTACATATATGAAATAACTAAACAAATTTCAGATTATCAGAGTAATTGCTGGTGCCATCAGATTGACCTATGTAACATTCAATGATGATGATACCATCCCAATAACATACAAATCACATTTATTTTTCACAGCTGAACAACGCTTTACTCCCACTGAGAAAATTCTGACTGCTGTTAAGATGGCTGTCATAAAAGAGAGACCTCTGGCCCAGGGGAAATGCATTGCTGTCGTGACCCAAATACCAGTCTTAGAGGCTATCACAAGAGCCAGCATTCCCAACGCCAAAGCATTACATCCATGTTGGATCCAATGAGCAGTGTCTCTTACAGCCACTGATGTTGATTATATTTTTGATTCAAAACTTCCACCCCCGGAATTCCTTCAATATGAAGTTGAATGCCCAACACCTACAAACATTTTGCCTCTTGATCAATACCAAATGTTTATCTCTATTGATGGTTCAGCCCAACCAGCAGTACTCTGCAGCTTGCACAGCTGTAAGCAGATTTATAAGGGATGGTAAGTTCCACCCCCAGAACACATAAACGCAGACATTAGGGGACTTCGCTGCACAACTGGCAGAGCTTAAGGCTCTATTATTGGCACTGGAGCATATGGATCTTGAACTTCCAACACTCCGTGTATGTGATTCAGATTATTATGTTCAGTCCTTCAATGAATATCTGCATTATTAGTGCAAAAATAGCTTCAGAGATTCAAAAGGGAACACCATCAAACACAGACTTCTGTGGTGGAAAATAGCAGATCTACAGGAGTCACTACCAAAGACCCATGTAGTACATATGATGGGCGATCAATGTGTAGGAATACATAATGCAGGAAACACCTTGGTTGATGAAGCAGCCGAGTCAGCAGTAGGCACGGCTTCTGTTGCTGCAATGCTCGTTCTAGTATGAGGTTGGATGAGGAAACACTGGCAGCTGTGAAAGCTTCAACTGACAGCAAGCCGTTGCCAAAGGCGTATCCCGCCAAATAATTCCTATGCACTCAAAATGTTGCATTTGCAACCATACCAGGGGTGGGTGATCTGATGATCCCCAACCAGGACGAAAGAAAAGACCAACGATAGATCTAAAAGCAGCTCATGAAGGGGTTGCTTCTACCCATGCATTCTCATGTCCCTATCATACCAAGGGAAATGCAATGGCGGAGGGGAAAAAACAAGACTTAAAGCAATATCCTTAAAAAGCAAGAGTACTAGGTGCGGGACATAGTTGTCTTAACCACCTGTATGGAGTCCAGAACTCACTTTTAATCTGCCCAGAAGGTCCTTGGGAGGGTGCACCCCATATGAGGTTTTGTTCGGCATACCTATGTATGACCCTGATCTTGATGGCCCTGGCACAGTGGTGGCAGATACACCATTTGACATAAATGAACGTGTCACTGTCTTGCAGGAATTACAATAGTTCAATGATGAAAACTCATCTCCAAGTGCCACCACCTTGGGAATGAAGGATTCACCAACCAACATCCGCCATATGGATTACAAAGTTTGGGGATCTAGAGTGTGAAAAGTTTGCTGTAAGAAAGGAATGTGTCCTTGCGTATCGAGCACCGCTTCCAGTCCAGGGAATACATGGTACCAGATCTGTAATTCTACCACTGCTGTCTGGTTCCAAAGAAAACAGCTTTGGATCAAATGACATGCCCACATCACTTCTTCAACCTGGCCAGTGCCACCATTGCCTCAAGCTATGCCAGACTATCAACCGCTCCATCGAAACTGCCACCTTCTCATCTGACTGGAAGCACACAGAGATCAATTTGCTACTAAAGGAACCTGCTGCTGACCCAAAGGGAGATGAAGAATTACAGACCCATCTCTCTGCTCCCTTTCCCAGCCAAGGTAACAGAAAAGCCCATCAGCATGCAACTAACAGAGTTCCTCAGGGCAAACAGCATCCTAGACCCCGCCCAGTCTGGATTCAGCAGCAACCACAGCATCAAGACTCCTCTTCTCGCAGCTACTGATGACATCCGCACCATACTGGACCACGGAGATATGGCCACCCTTATCTTCCTCTACCTCTCTGCTGCCTTTGACACAGTCTCCCACTGCACCCTATGCACCAGACTCCACGACACCAGCATCTACGGCAAGACACTGGAATGGATCCGATTCTTCCTCACTGAAAGATCCCAGAGTGTCAGACTTCCACTGCTCACCTGGGTAGCCAAAGAAACCTGGCTCCTCACTAAGTTTGCCCCTCTTCAGCATCTTCATGGCCCTGCTCACTAAAATTGTCAGACAACATGGCCTAACATAGTCTCCTCCGCCCACCTCAGAGACCTATACACCAGACTCCACAACACCAGCATCTGCAGCAAGGCACTGGAATGGATCAGATCCTTCCTCACCGGAAGAACCCAGAGTGTCAGACTTCCACCGTTCACCTGTGCAGCCAAAGAAACCTGCTGCAAAGAACCCCAGGGCTCCCCACTAAGTTCGCCCCTCTTCCACATCTACATAGCCCCACTTTCTAAAAGAGTAAGTCAACAGAGACCTCCACTGGCTCCCTATCAACAAACACATCACCTTCAAGCTACTGACTCACACCCACAATGCACTACACAACATCGAACTGGCATACTTCAACCACCGCCAGACAACTCCGATCCTTCCAACTTGCCCTCGCCGCCATCCCCAGAATCAGGAAGAGCACAGCCAGAGGCAGATCCTTCTCTTACCTCGCAGCTCAGACCTGAAATACACTCCCTCTCAACCTCAGACAGGTCCCATCACTGAAGCAGTTCAAGAAGGACCTCAAGACCTGGCTCTTTGATTGATCAACACGCCCAGAACAACTCCATGAGACCCTACAGATGATAAGATGCGCTATACAAGTACCTGATTGATTGACTAATGATTGACAATGTCAAGTTACACCATGTGGCCAGTCCTAAACAGTAGACCACAAGGACTCCTGGGCAATTCTCGTTCCCCTCTCACTGCCAGTCCGGGTGTGCCTCTTCAAAACGTAACCAACAGTGATGAGTCTTTCGTGTGGTTGGGAGGGTAGAAAATGAACTTTTAATAGTACCTGTCTCTACGTCATCAACAAGAGATGTCTAAAGTTGTGGGTTATTTCTCTCTTACTACACACAAAAGGATGGAATAGTTTACTACAAACCACCAAGGGATACATCGTCCAGTTCTCCTCCTCTGACACCGGCTCCAGGTTTTGCACGAACTGCTTCTGAATGTTTTGCCGTCATCAATTAATTTTTTCAAGTTCTTCAGCATCTTCAACTGCATCCCTATCAAGAGCACATAAGCTTTTCAATTGGCTTAAAGCTATTTGATTCATCCATGGAGTTATCTATGGATCATGTTAACCGTGCTTACCTTCCTTCTTTGGTTTGGGGTTGTTGTTGTTTTCTTTCTGCTGATACATGGTCACTATCTTCCTGAACGCTCTGATGTTGAACCGGTGGATGAGGTTTTGAAACCTTACCTATCTTCACATAAGGTCCGAAGAAACTTATCCCTAGGGAACATTGCAGCTATTCTGATTCCTGATGGGATTGTTTGGTATAAAATTCCTTTTGATATATTCAGGCTGATGGAAATGATTTGAATTCCATACATACTTAATATTTTCAATGAATTATATGATATCATCTGGGGTGGTTTCTGATGATTGGAATGTGAAAACACTTGATTCTATGCTTTCTGAGCCATTTCAGACATAATTTCATATGTGAAGCCAGCACCCCGAGAACTGTTCACAATTACACACAATGGGAACATTGTCCAACTCCTTCAATGTAGAAACATTTGCATATTTTCGTGGACATGATGTCAAAAGTGATGTCTTATTATTTTAAACTGCCTCCTAAGAAATTGAAAAATGCCCTGTTCACTGAGACCAATTTAATCTATTCTGAGTCTTTTGTTATCCAGTTGGTTATTGAAGGCTATGAATATTGGTTAAAGTTGATTTACTTAAAGAGTATGTGGTAAACTAGAAATTGGCAAATACAGGGATGAGATGCTTTGTTTAGAGCATGTCTTATTCTTTTGCAAATTATATGTTTGCAGTTAGAATGGACATTAGAAGTTCTGAAAAATGGTCACGTGCCCTGGCAAAATTTCAGCTCCAGGGACCTGTTTTCTGTGTTTAACTTGACACAAAGGCAACAAATAATGGCTTAGAAAGGAAGCAACTTATATTAAGTTAAACATTGAAAAGTTTGAAAAGTTGCCTTTTACTTTAGCAGAAATACCATCTGCTGTTTGATTAATGCATGGGGTTATTAATCCGGCAATTTCAACACTTCAGTTCGCTTTCTAAATGGAAATTATTGTGAGACTTCTGTGAGTCATTCAATGATTTGTAAACAGCTGTTCTTGCCTGGAGCATGTAATGCATCAGCTGCAAATTTAGCTTGTTATCTGAAGGGTATTTCTGTCCCTTTGATTCATTCAGCATTCCAAGTGCTCTTGAATGGGAGTTATGTGATGCTGAATGGAGAAAAGCTGTTGTGGAATGCAAGCCGGAATTGCCTACGTAGTTTCAGTCTCCCAAATGTGACTTACTGCAGAAATTAGATTCCCCCCCACACAAACACAGAGCAGCTTTTAAACCGCTTCTCTGTAATTTCTCTTGAATTCGCTGCCCTGGGGCCTGTGCAAGTTCCTGGCTGCTCTGAGGACAGTGCGTTCAACATAATGGGGCACATTTTCAGTGTGAGCACCCAGTGCACCTGCTTAATGAGGTGCCATGGTGCAAACAGGAAAAGTGTGCCATATCTGTAATAGGGCTCCTATTACAGATAGTGCACAGTATTCCAGTTTGCGCCACAGCGCACCTTTAAGTAGGTGCACTGGGTGCAAACAGGGAAAGTGCACCATATTACGTTGAATACACTGCCCTCAGAGCCGCCGCAAACTTGCGCTGGCCACAGGGCAGCACATTCAAATGAAATACGGAGCAACTGTTTAAAAGCTGCTCTGTGTTTCTCTGTACAGGCGGCAACCCACCTGCACTTTCAAGAGGGATCAGAGATGCTCTTGCAGGTGAGTGCAGTGAGTTGCTGCACCCGCCTGCAAGGGGATGTCAAAGGAATCCATGGGAACCCCTTTCATCCCTCCAGAGGTCTGCCTTTAGGAGATGCACTGAAAATGTGCCATCTTTTTGCCACCTTTTGTGGCACACTTTCAGTGCACCTATTAAAGGGATGTTTGCCTCTGCACCCACGTGTGTAATACAGATGGGAGCAGTGGCAAAGAGATTCTCTCATTTGCATGGGGGCGTGCCTCCATGCAAATTAGGGAATACCCTGTAATGATAGTGCTGGTGCTACATATGTGTCAGTGCTATCTATATTACAGAATGGACTACACAAGAATTTGCAGCCCCTTCTGTAATACCATAATGCCCCTAGGGCAAACAGAGCAAGTGCAAAAGCCTGTTGAGCCCCGGGGCACTTCAATAATACAGCCTCTGGTTTCTAAAGAGCTACCCTTTTGTGCAATTAGGCAGTTTTCTGGTTTTCAACTTGTAATCTCATTGAAACCTCACCCTAATTTGAATTCTCCAGGCTATGCATTTATCATGTGATTTTGTCACATTTTGTTATCGTAAGCAACTTTGCCCTCCTTTATGCCTTATGACTGTTAAAATACCGTCATGCCTCTTTCATCTCAAAATCCTGATCTTTCCGATAAATATACTACTTAAAACCGAACTCGCTTATTGTCCATGGTCTGTATTTTCTTCAGCACATACTTCAGCCCTTGTTAATGTGGTTTCTCCTGAAGTTAACAAGATATCAATCATATATATGTCACATGTCAAAATCATAAGCAAAGTATACAATATAGCATATTTCCAAATCTTTAACCCTGACTGTCATTTCACTAATCGTTCTTGTTTCATGAAGATGATCCATTATGAAACAGTTCTAGATTAATTTCTTCCCCTTTGCTCTCTGTTTTTATTTCAGTTCTGTTCTTTCTTGTTCTTTGTAAATGTTGTTTACTGCTTGTGATCTTTGATATACATATCTATATTGTAATGATTATCTCGTGTACTATTGCAAACAAACATAAATGAAATTATCAAATTAGCTTAAAGATTTTATTTTTTATTTCATTTTTACTTTGGGCTTTAGATGTGACTAATGTGTTTAACATTTTTGAGGTTGTTCATACATACTAGTAACTAAAATATTTCCTTATTCAGGTTGGGTATTCCTGATCTTGGCATTGATGAAAAATACCTTAACATCCTTCAGAATTACGGACATGACATTGAGATGGTATCTAAAGTTTACACAAAGCAGAAAAATGAACCCCCATTAGGCCGTGACCTTCCTCCTGTCGCAGGCAAGATTGTTTGGTCTCGTCAGCTATTTCGCAGAATTCAAGGACCAATGGACCTTTTTCTACAACATCCATCCATCTTGCAGATGGAGGAAGCCAAGCGTATAATTCGCAATTACAACAAAGTATCTAAAGTATTACTTGAATATGAGGTCCTATTTCACAGAGGATGGCTCAAGCAGGTAAGTCTCTTACCTGGATGGTTTCTTATGTCGGTATATTTTCTTCTATTTACAGTTTGCAGACGTATTTATTAGATTCAGGACTTAACTATCCATTCAGCCAATAGCGTCATGAAAAATTAAATGCTCTTGGGATAAATATAATTATTATTCAAACTATTTTGGCCTGTGTGAGAACCCAGCGTGTTGACATAGTGGGAGAGTACATATAATTTAAATATATAATCCTGTCGACTAGTCAGCAAATCATCCGAAGTTCTTTTAATTTACATATTCCTTGCTATGTTTATTGGAAAACATGAAACCTCTTATCTAGAATCTTTTACTAGCTCAAATAGAGGACCAGAGTAAGCAAGAAAATTCACCAGTTATAGTTATCTCAATTAACTGTAACTTTTTCCCTAAAGTTACTATAACTTGGGCCCCCACCATGAACAGTGTTGTCATTAATTGTGTCATTTTAAATCCTGCATTGATAACTCGTGCCCTAAGGTAACTGTAACTTGCGCCTCCACCATGTACAGAGTTATGATCAATAATTTTACTGCAAATATTACAGTGATATTGTCAATGATGTTTTCAAAGATGCCATGAGTGCCGTAATTTGTGGGGTAATTAGGAGTGCATGGCAAGGCCGTGAGTTATAGTTACCTTAGGTCATGAGTTATAGTTACGTGAGATAACTAGACCCTGATGAATTTCTATGATTTTGTACGTTTAAAATGTGAACCTAACTATATTATCTCGGTAATCTTTGTTTTTTTCAGTGAATTTCTATGTTTTTGATAATGTAAAGTCATTTTCATTACTATACGTTAATCCAACCACCGCCATGCACCATGGGTCTGTGACTAGGTGCGTGAGGGTCTGAGTGGATCTGTGAGTGGGTGTGTGAGGTTCAGAGTCATCTGTGAATGGGTGCATGAGTGTCTGAGTTGGTCTGTGAGTGGGTGGGTTCATGAGTGCCTGAGTGGGTCTCTGAGTGGGTTTTGTGAGTGGGTCTGCGAGTGGATGTGTGATGGTCTGAATGGATCTGTGGGCAGGTGTGTCAGTGTTTGAGTGAGTCTGTGAGTGGGTGTGTCAGTGTCTGAGTGAGTCTGTGAGTGGGTGCGTCATAGTCTGAATGGGTCTCTGACTAGGTGCACCAGTGTTTGCGTGGGTCTGTGAATGGGTGCGCAAGGGTCTCAGTGTGTCTGTGAGTGGGTGCCCAAAGGTTTGAGTGGTTGTGTGAGTGGGAGCAAGAGATTGAAAGCGAGAAATTGAGAGAGAGAACGAGTGACAGATAGAGAAATAGAGATAGAGAGTTGTATAGGCTTTGATGAATGATATACTTAGAATGAAATATTCCTGGGCAAATTGAAAAGAAAAAGCTGTTTGTTAAGTAAAAATAGTGAGATGACCTTTCAGAATGTACCTTAAATATTTGAAGTTCAAAATAAATTAAAGAAGAGATACGACCAACGATACTCCTAGATTGAAACCCTCAACTTTCAGGTTAAGGATCTGAGAACTTAACCACAAGGCCACAGGTGTCTGCAATACTAATCTCTCTCTCTAGTGACAGGACCACGGGGGAGCCTGAAGACCCCACGGTCCTAGCCTGCTTCCCTATGTCCTGTGGGAGCTGGCATTCCCCCCCCCCCAAACATGGAGCTGCACTTAATACAGCTCCCTGCATGCAGGAGCAATGTTTTCATCTGTCTTCTCTTCGCACACTGTTTGACAACTCTCACTTGCAGAAAGTGGACTTTTTTTGCTTTTGCTTGTTGGGAGCTGCCAGCTCTCACCAAGCAAAAGAAAACAGCTATGTCCCAGGGGTGGGCACCCTGGGACGAAGCGGGAGTCAGCCCTGGGGGTGGTGGTCCCCAGGGCCATCATTTGCTCCTCACCGGGGGCCTCATGGCCCCCTTTCAACTGTGAATTTAGCCCTGGTGAAGTGGTGGTCCCTGGGGCTGCGGGGTCTGAAATGACTCCCTTTCTCTTTTTTTTGCATGATTGCCCCAGGAGGGGGTGGTCCCCAGGGCTGCGGGGGCCGCACAACCCCCCCACACCATATTGCAGTAAAGCACTGGAGAGGTGGCGGTTCCGGGAGCAGTAATAAGCCCAGGAGGGGAGCCCGTGTGCCACCTCTTTATTTTTTTAAATACCCCAGGACCTGGCCCACGCGGGGGCTTAAAAAAAACAAGCACTTGAGAATGTGGTTATTTGTTTTTAATTTTTGCAGAGAATTCACTGCGATTCTTTTTTTAAAAGTGCTTTTTTGCTGTGGCGGATTCCCTCTGGGACCCCAGCATCAGAGCTAAGGGGTCAGGGTGACTGTTCCCTGGCCCATTTGTCTTTTGTTTTGCATTTTTTGGTGGGAGTCAGCTGAAACCGAGTTCCAAGATGGCTGCCAACACTTCCTGGTTGAAGTGTTGGCAGCCTATCAGAGGTCTGCATTTCCCTGCACTAGCTTGTCATTATTTGCAAAGACATCTCAATGGATCCACGGCCCTAGATATACAAATTTATTTTCCCTTTAATTTCTCAAACACTACTGAACAGATTTACTTACTTCAGCTGCTGTCTTGAAAGTCTCATGGTGATTCATTAAGCGGGTGCTGAGAAAAAAAGGAGGGGTCCAAAAACATGTTTTCCTAATTTTAAATAGGGATTTTAGACACGACTTTAGCCCAAACTGCTGAACCGATTTACACTAAATTTGACAGAAAGCTAGGTCTTGGCCCAGAAAGAGTGCTTTTTGTAATTTGGTGAAAATCCATTCAGTAGTTTTGGAGTTATTAAAGGAAAAAATATATAGGTTTTTAGAGATGCGGATCTGCAGGGGATTCACCACGGACCTGGGTGGATTTCCAGATCCACGCACCAACAGCAATGCCGTGATTGACGGGCTGCAAACTGAGAGGAAAGTTGTGGCTATCATTTTGTTCATTTTGGACTCGGTTCCCAGCAGGGAAAATAAAATAACAAGTGATAGAAGGGGTCAGGGTAGAGGTACCCTGACCCAATGGGACCAATGGAGGGGTTTGTGAAGGATTCCGCATGGGCAAGGAATGGTCCCAAAAACTTTTTTTTCACAGTTTGGGTGAATGTGGGTGGTTCCGCGGATCCAGACCCCAATTTAAAAAACACATACACTCAGTCACAGACCCAAATACCTACTTACAAACTCACTCACACATTTTCACACCCACAAAACCACTCACATGCCCACTCACATACCCATCCAACCACTCGACAACCCACTCACATACCTACAAAACCACTCACACCCACTCACAGACCCACAAAACCTCTCAAATGGCCACTTACAGACCCACGCAGCCTCTTACACACGCACTTACACACCCACAACACACACGCATGTAAACACCCACTCAACCACTCACACACCCATTCACAGACCTCCCTCACACACACAGGTTACAGGTATGTTGTAGTTAGGAAATAGCATTAAAAACAGAACTTCCCTAAAAAAAACTAAGGTTATAAGGGAGTTATGTTAAGAAATACAATTTAAAAACCCTTTGAAACTCACTGAAAAAACAAAGGTTACAGTGACGTAATAGTTAGGTTCAGTTTTTACACACGCACAAAACCATAGAAATTCAGCAGTTATAGTTATCTTGAGTAACTATAACTTGTGCTCTAAGGTAACTCTAACTTGCACCCTTGCCATGCACTACTTATGACCTCACACGCTACATCAATCTTGACATGTCCTATGGCATCATTTGTGACATCACTCATGACTTCTCAAATTACATAATTTAAGCTTCATTTGTACACATTACTCTATAAACTAGTATAGCATTAGAGGCCTGAAAGTAAGTACAAATAGCTCAAAGTCATGTGAAGCATCATTTATCATGAATACAATGAATACCATCACCGATACAACTCCCTTAGGTGTAGCAAGCATTTGTTATGTGCAAAATTGAGCCTCTACCATACACTTCACAGGTAGTCTCGTTCACATTAACAATCAATCCCAGATATATGGGAATCCCTTATTGCACACTGTGCTCAATCTGTATGCAACTGTTCAGACAAAGCCAGCTTCCTCAAGATACTCAATGTCTGTTCCAAAATTAATCTGCTACTACAGACAACTTTTATCTGTATCAAACCCCCCAAACCTACATTGAGAAATGAATTTGATGAGTGAAAAAGTGGGTACTGTAAACTGTGTGTACTCCATCGAAAGAGTTTATTCCGTACCACACTGTTTGCAGACAGTGAAACTCTTAAGAGAAATACACAACAGAGTATTAAAAAGTATCTACTAAAGACAGTGTATACTGTATGCAACACTTGTAAAACACAAACAAAAAACAATTTGCTCAAATTATCGAAGGTCTGAAGGTGCTAAAGATTACATTACCTGCAGCCTTCATACTGTAGTAAAATCTTTACCGACAGCCCATCTTCTAAAGCAAAACCAGCATATGTACACAGGTTAATATGTTAAGTAGAAATTATCATGCTGAGATGATTCTGTATTGTAACTCAAGGATGCATAAAAGTGCTTAGGGGCATATTTAGTAGAAAGTGGTGCATCAGTCCCGATGTGCCACTTTTCTTGCATCGCCCCTGCCCCATCTAACGACACCATGGTCGTGCTGTATTTACAATACAGCACACGATGGCATTCGTTAGGACAATAGCGTCAACATTTTTGTCACTATTGTGGTGCTTTGCAGCACTAGCATCAAACTTTTTTATGCTAGTGCAGCAAAACACAGGGAGGCCCATTGATTAGAATGGATGTGTCATTTTAGTGCCTGCTCTAAGCAGGCATTAAAAATGGCAGCAAAAACAGACACAGTTAAATGTTTTAAATTTCACTGCACAATTTTTACTGGCTTCCCTTTGTTGGAACTCACATCTTGCATACATTATGCCTGGCACAGGCATAATGTGGCACAAGGGTTTACAGAGTGGCACACTGCAAGCATAGCCCAAACTGCTATCTCCATAATGGTGAAAGGATGCTGCCTTTGCCAGGAATTAAGCAGCACTAGCGTGGTGGTGGCAGCATACTGTGTAGTGATCAGTGGGAGTGAACAGGCCTTTTTACCAATGTCACTAGAGTGAGGCCTATTGGCTCACTCTTTTAAAGTTCTGCTGCTGTGTGCTGAACTCACCCTTGGCATACATTGATTTGGTGTGTAGTGCTGCACAATCCATGTGTTACACTTGTGCTGGGTCTGTGTGCCTGTGAACTGTCAATACATGAAAGATGTAGTGTTGTGCAGGGCATGTATGTTATATGCGTGTGCTGGATGTATGTGTGACTGTGAATGACACAATGCATGGAAGATTCTCTGTTCCATTTTGGGAGACCCAGGGCTAACTGGATGAACATGAGGAGATAGAGGAATCCCCATGGATAGATCTGTGGATTGCTGCATTCCTGTGAACTGTGTGGGACACACTGGAGGAAAGGAGAGCCAGGCTCTTCATTACACTTCAAAGAGTGCTCTTTGATTTCAGACAGATGTCACTGGAAAGGGGCTTGGGCATATCTAAAAAAGGAGGAGATGGGACTAACATGTCACAAAGTGTAGGGATTGGGCCAGTGGTAAGCTTTTGATATACATATCACTGTGGCTGACATCCAGGTGTAACCATCTAGTCACTCCCAATGACTGTGTTGTGGAGCTATATGTGTTGAGGGTTGCTCCTGCTGTGGCAGAATGCTTTCTAGAAGACAGGAAGGGGTCCTTTAAAAGGAAGCAGACCCTAACATAAACTTTAAAGACTCAGACTTTAAATAAAGTTTGGTGTCTGGGAATGGACTATAGGAATGGGAGCTTAAGGCCCCAAAATTGTCAACTGACCAGCAGCGAGTTGGGCTGTGCAAGACAGGGAAGCTCTGCAAGACTTCTGCCTGTAACCAGGACTGGAGGGAAACGGCTGCCATTATCCCAGCTGGGTGAAGGGACATCACCCAGGAAATCCAAGATCATCCATCCCTGGAGCCTCAGTCACCACTGCCTGCCTGCTTGCCAAGACCAGTGTGCCCTGTGAAGAATAGGAAAGCGCTGGATGGAGGGAGGTCTAGTGGGAGAGCCTGATGATTGGATCCCTTTAGTGAGATGTGAGGAGAGGCTTCTGCATTGATCATGTTGTTGCCTCCTTGTAGGGAAAAGTCAACATCCTATGTATACCAGACGGCAGTCGGTATGACTTAAACCATGAACATTACTACACCATTATGTCATCAACCACGTGCAGGTTGGAAGTTGGCAACACCATATGCCAGGTGATGCTGTTGTGAAGATTGCTGCCATGTTGATCCGGCCATACCCCATGTGTGGAGCAAAGTTGATGACCCTGTATGTCAGGTAGGGGCACTGTGAAGATTACTGCTTTGCCTCTTGGGTCACTGCCCTTGGACAGAGTGAGGACGGTGATGAAGGGCAACTGGGATAAGGCAAGGAGTGTGGTCTGGTTGAGACTGTGGGTTGTGGAGGGGGCTGCTATGGTGACCCGAGCGGGCCCAAGCCCCGACTGAGGACCAGCACCAGGAATGCCACTCATACCCCCCCACCTGTGGAAAGTATCCTAAGAAACTTACCAGTACTGCAAGAGCATCAAAGACAGCCCGGATGCTGCCTCTGCAGGACTGCATGTGAGGAACTCGTGAGCACCCAACTACTGACCTTCTTGTGCCCCAGGTGAAGATCTTACTGGAGACAGATGCTGCAGCTTCAGTACCTATGAGGGGGCACACTCAGAGACCCAGATCTTTCAGATACTTCTGGTGCAGGCATTTATTGCTGCTACCGAATGTATTTTCAGTTGTGAGCCTATGTTCACCCTCCACTGTGTCTGCCGCCCCCCCCCTACTGAGAAGCCTTGTGCTGCTTGAACCGCTTGACCACTGAGATGCAAGTACTGAAGGGATATTTGGCCCAGTTCCTCAGGATCCTTAGTAGTGTGGCCCCCGTGACATCATGAGTAAAAGGCCTCGACCCTCACGATTGGGCCCAGAAGCTCGTTTGCCCTGTGGCCCTCGGAAAGGGGTTAAGACACCCTAACCATTCACCCACGTTCAAGGGGTCCAAGGCCAAAGTCCAGCACTCTTGTTGTGACTGATTGGACCTTACCAAAACGTTCTTGCATCTACCGTACTCAGCTGGTCCTTTGTAGAGAAAAGGCCTATCAACCATATGGTGGCCCTGTCATTTATCTGCTGTTAATCAAAGAGATGTTATTGCCTGTCCCTCCAACTGAGCACACAATAGCTGCGGTGAGCACACAACAGATGTGGCAGCCCCTAGAGAGCGTGTTGTAACTCCACATCTTCAAAGTCACGCACTGACAAGAGGCTCGGTCTTCAGCCACAGAACCACTCATACTTGTAGAGAATTGTCCCTACAGCTCCATTTACCTTTTATCTGTGGTACAATTGATTCAGTTTCCGTAAACTAGAATCTCATCTACACAGCAGCGCAGCAGTCACTAGTACAACGCTGCACCAACAAAGGGCTCAGGTGAGGCCAACTACAGTAACCTGTTCGACAGCCCGCCAAAATAATCCATCTCTGAACTTGAGGTATCGGAGTTAAGCTCACGTGCGCAAGTCTTGCACTCCATCTCCACTGGCCGGAAATCACAGGACTGGAAGCAAGGTTCACCAAGAGTTTGATGGTACCAATATCACGTAAAATTAGCTTCATTGCGGCCAGATGCTCAGCTTGTCTGCAGGATGCACAGACTCTTGAACTCCATTACAAATTAAAAATTCCTAGGCATTACCACACTCCTCTGACCTATACATAAACCACTAATTATTTTTGTACAGCACCATTCAAGTAGAACCAGACCCCAATCTTCTCTACCCTGAACCCCGAAAGCATGACACAAACTCTAAAAAAGATATGTGGGCATTTAGTAAACCAGACAATGCGTATTTGCGTCACTTTGCCATAAAAGGAGATGTCACAACCTATATAGCCTTCACCTGAATGGCTATCGAGTCTATTTTACCATCAGAGCCGACAAACAAGTATATTGTGTATGCAGTCAAGCAATCTCTATGATGATAGAGCCTTTCCGTATTGCAAAATAAACGACCAAGGGAATATCTCAAATCCACAATGCGCTATGAGAGGAAAATCAGGATAGACACATGTAACGTTTATGGCAGAACGATGAAGAAATCTTTTCAGTATATCATCAAAACCGTAAATCATATTCCTTCTTTTGGATATAATTTGTTGTTATTCTAAAGGGACTTGCAAAAAACGCGACCACCATTGGGTTCGTGACCCTAGACCCTATGAGAGCAAGGAGAAAGATCTGAGCGAACTGAATGCCTGGCAGACTAGCCAGGTTTGAGAAAGCCTGAAAGAGTTCAAAGTGATCTTGTGGTGAAGTTCGACAGAAAATATGTTTTTTAGTTTGGCTGAGCATAACAAGTAGATACGGTCACCAGTTCTGGTCTGCTTCCATGCTTTTTTAAACTCTTAATTGCCCTTCGTTACATGGCCTGTGCCATCATACTTAAATATGGATACCAGATTTTTTCTTTATATAATGTGGATAGAATTGCGTAAAATGTTGATAAGAATATTAGGAGTCACTATGTCTTATCCACAAAACGGAGAGCATGGACAATGTTTCCAAGCAGCTGACTTATTTGCAGTTGGAAGAGTCTGACCATTCGGACTCGTCTGACCCTTATGATGAGTCACACCTGGCTCAACAACGGCATTCTATTAAGGTCCTTAATTATATATGCAAGTAAACATATGTTATACTGTCCAGTTCCTATGTGATTAATACTTTTTATGTCTGTTTCTCAAAAGTAGGAGTGAATACCTGTCAAGTAGTAAAACAGGTATCAAGGAATGAACACTTTTCTCAAAAAAGCTTTGCATTCTAAAGAAGGACATGTACTGGTGTGTTTTACATGTCCTGATAGTGAAATACTGCTGAATTCAGTTTTCACACTAATGCAAGGCCTATCTCTCCCATAGGGTAACATGGGAATTGTCTGGAAATACATTTTAAGTGTAATTTCACATTGCGAGCAGAGAGAGATGTGAAGTTTGAGGTCTCTGAACTCACAATTAAAAAATACATCTTTTAGTGAAGTTGTTTTTTAAATTCTAAGTTTGGAAATACCACTTTTAGAAAGTAGACATTTTCTTGCTTAACCGTTCTGTGCCTGGGCCTGGCTGCGGAAACTACGTCTGGGTCAGGATGACAGTTGGGCTGTTTGTGAATTCACCCTAGACAGTCCCACAAAGGAAGCTGAGGTGTGCCCTGCATATCCTGATGGGTCTTCCTGGGCTAGAGTGGTGGGAGGAGCCGACACTTCCACCTGAATATGGCTGTGCCTGTCCTTACACAAGGCAGTTTCCACCCCCCGGGAGTGTCTCTGGGGCAAGGGCAGGAAAGGCAGTGTCTTTTGCACTTCAAAGACTTTCTTTTGAAGTTTTCCTACTTCAAAGGAAGAAATGAGCATAAGCATTGGACTTGTGAGATCACAACTTCAGAACACTTCTGGACTGAGGACATTCTGCCAGGAAGAAGAGCTAGATGCTGTAGGAGGAACTGCCACTCTACCTGTTGCTTTGCTGTGCTGGCCTGCTGCTTCTGTCCTGGGAGTGAAAGGACTAGACTTTGCTTTCTACATCCTGTCTTCAAAGGTTCTCCAATGGCTTGGACAGTTCTTGCCTCCTGTTAGAAGTCTTAGGGACATCAAAGACTTAATCTGCCAGCACCTGTGCTCTCTTGCTGAGAGTCCTGACTCGCCAAGTGGTGCCAAATCCAGTTCCTGGGTCTTTGGGAGTGAGTTCTGGTGTAACCAAGAAGAAACTAAGTACATCAACTCCAGAGCAACTTCAGAAATGGCGCTGCTGTCTGACTCTGCCTCGCTGCCTGCACCGGAGCTGTGGTCCCGGCTGAGTGCAATGACTGCAACTGACGCTGCAGGCCTGCCACCGCCACAGTGCCTCCGAAGTCCTGCCACAGCATGAGTCCTGAGTGCTCTGTCATCGACTCTGACTCCGCTGCAGCCTCTGTGGACCTGTGGTGTGATCACAGCACCAAGAAGTCGACGCCTCACGTCTTGACCTGTTGGCCTCATCGACCTTGCCTTATCGTAAGGAACTGATGTTTCGCTACCGACGCTGCATCACCTCCCCCACAACCGTAAGACACCGATGCCTCACCTCCCCTGCCTAGCAGTAAGGAAACAAAGCCACACTTCCCCGACTCCATGCAATGTCTTTGTTCCCACATCGTTTTCCAAGTTACTGTACCTGGGGTCTATGCGACTCTGTGACCAGCTCACACTCCCTCGCAAGTGGCATCGTACTGTTAGATCCTGCATAATGTATATGTGGAGTTCAAAGGCAACAGTCCTGAATATTGCTATCATCCATTCTTCCGGGGTGGGGAGCGTAGGGGATCTCCAATGTCGTAGCACGCATATCTTGGCGGTCGCCAGGGCCTTATATAACAGGCATTGTTGTGGCCGGGACAGGTCAGGAAGCTGTTCCATGTCATGGATAGGTATAAGTGAGGGAGAGAGCGGTGTCTGTAGTGTCATCGAAGTTGCAAGAGTGGCGCCTATTGTATACCTGAGGGGTTGAACCGATGGACATTTGCAGAATATATGTTGCAGGTCGCATTTGGATTCCGTGCATCGCCCGCATTCTGTATGTCGGAGTACCCCTACCCTCTACAGCTTCAGTGGAGTCCAATACCAATCATTAATTATTTTAAAAAAGGCAAAACTTCAGTCCGGCTTCTTGTACCCCTTTATCTAGGGCTATCATTGTTGCTTCCCAGCTCTCTACTTCTAGGTCCATTTGGAGATATAGGTGCCATTTGAGGCATAGAGCTTCAAGGAGGGGTTTTGTGTAGAGATGTTGTGTGAGGGCATCGTAAATACCCGCCATAACGCCCTTGAGGTGACCCCAAGTTTTGAGATGGAAAACAACAGGGGATGATAGTAATACCCATGGGGTTGCTCCCATACTGCTATGCAGACAATAATTAGTTGTAGGTATCACCAAGCTTCATTAGGGTGGAGGCCAAAGTCTCCTTGTAGGCACTCAAACAGTTTCAGCTCTCCATGCTCAATGATTTGGTCTTGTGTGTCTATGCCCACCATGCTCCATTGCGCCTAAAATCGAGATCGTCCACCGATCCCTATACCTTCATTTCCCCAAATAGGAGCTCTGGCATGAAAAAGTGGGTTTACACCTAGGATCCTATGCGCTCTGCACCATCCTACTCTCATTGCTTTCAGTATCAGGTTGGTGAGCTGTGTAGGGGAGCGAGCGTTCATATTATAAGTACCATATAGGCCACGAAGTCCTTCCCGGTGTGGGAGTAGTAGATGTTACTTTATGACCCATTGCTGTAGGTCCCATGTGTCAGGGAGCATATACACTAACTGAGAAAGGTGGAGAGCAAGTGCATAGTGTTCTATCAATGGTAGCCCCATACCACCACAGGAGCAGCTTGCCTTGAGCTTTGCCAAGGTTAGATGGGGACGAGAGGTACCCCACGCAAAGGCTCTGATTTTGGCATCAATGTATAGTAAAGTGGAGAGTGTCACTGGTATAGGAAGCATGCCCAGCACATATGTGAAGCGTGGCAAGGTGTCCATCCTCACTGCATGCACCCTGCCCCACATTCAGAGTCCCAAGTGGGACCATTTCTCAGAGTCCAGTTTCATGCCTGCAATGAGAGGCCCAAGGTTATGCACCACCATGTTCTCCAGGCCTCTGTTGACAAAGATCCCAAGATATTTAAGACGGAGTGGTGTCATACGAAACGGGAATCCCTGTAACGCCGCTGTTGTGGTAATGAGGGAGCAAGCCAGTGCCTCACTTTTTACCAGTTTAATCGATATCCGGATATGTCTGCAGTAATCTCCAGTAGTGCCGGGAGGGAACAGTCGAGATCTGTCAGGGTAAGCAGGATATCATCTGCATACAAATAGATTTAGGAAAGTCCCCCTTTTGTTGGTATGCCAGTGAGAAGTGCGGTCTGACGTATGGTAACCGCTAGTGGTTCCAGGGCTAGGAGGAACAGCGATGGCGAGAGAGGGCAGCCCTGTCTCGTTCCCCTGCGAATGGGGAAAGGATCTGAGAGAAATCCCCCACAATTAACCAGTGCTGAGGGGCTATCGTACAATAGGCGTATTTTTGCTATGAAATGTTCACCTAGTCCAAATTTTCACAAGATTGCAAACAAATATACCTAATCTATGCGATCAAATGCTTTCTCTGCATCTAGAGATCAGGCTATAGCCTCGGCTGGCATGTCCCTGGATTCCCACAGTATACGGGAGAGAGTTCTTAGGTGATTTCTAGAGGTGCATCCTGGGACATATCCCACCTGTGTTTGATGTATTAAGGACGAGATAACATTGTGCATCTGTTTCGCTAAGACACTGGCCAGAATTTTAATATCGCCATTCAGCTGCAATATGGGTCCATAATTGCCACAATATAGGAGATCTCTCCGGGTTTTGGTAGAACTGTGATCACTGCCTGATTCGAGATTGCACCTAATGTCCCTTTTTGGTCTGCCTCCCGGAAGGCTTTGTACAGGGAATCGACCACTTCTGAACCTGCCCATTTATAAAATTCTGCAGGGAATTCGTCCTCTCCCAGTTATTTATTATAAGGGAGGTTAAATATGTCTTGCATTATTTCAGTCTTATTTATCTCCCATCTAGTAGAGTTTGGCCCTCAGCTGAAAGGCAGGGTAGGTGTGCCCTGTCCAGGAAGTTGTCCACTCGCTCAACTCAACTCAAGTTTTTTGGGGTGTATAGATGTTGGTAAAAAGTTGCAAACTCGTTCACAATATCCTGCGGCTGGGTAATGACTTCGCTGTTGGTGGATACAATAGTGGGGATGGCTTGAGCTGCCTCTCTCTGTTGGAGCTGAGCTGCTAAGAGTCAACCAGCTTTTCCCCCCGCTCATAGTGCCTGTCGTAGTTTGGACTCTTGCTCTGGGCAAGACTGCTGGTTAAAGAATGACAGTACTTCTGTTTGTAGGAGACTACGCCTTTCCTACAACAAGTCGCAACTGTTGTCCCAACCTTACCGGCTCACTAGCAGCACCTCACCAGAAACACAATAGTAAAAGGTGATTGGTGGCAGCCTTTACGCATGGACTCGAGAATAAGACATCTCAGGGAGTGTTGTGGTTAAACACAAACACAGGCAATGACAAAGATGCAGTAAAGTTTCAATATTATTTATTGAACATAACTGCAATTTGTGATAAGTTGCATGGGCTGCAATGATTAGGATAATGAATAATGCAAGGAACAGAATTGTGAAGACGAGAGTCGTTATTACAAAGACCCCCACCATCTTGCAATGCATTGAAAATACATACAAGATGTAATATGATGTAATATGCCCTAATACCCTAATGTGAAAGGCCTAACCTCCTACCTAAAGGAGAGCTGGGTTTGCTAAACCTAATCTGCCAATGCCATGTCCATGAGAGGAGCCCCCAACACTTCTTGCCTTGGAATGAGGTCTCTATCCAAGACTCCGCAGGGACACGAAGTCTGGGTCAGCGTCAAGATGACTTCAGTATCGGTATCAGCGATGGTGGCGATGCCCTCTGGTCGGAACCCCTCTGATTATCTGTCTAAAGTGTGATGTATTTATACAGATCCACAAAGACCCCTGACGTAGGTGTGTTCCCAAACAATAGATAACAGACATGCTTGGGACGGCAATTAATATAAATAATCCCTCAAAAGTATAGAGAGGGAAAATCCCTAATTGTGAACAACTACTGTTTGTTTGTATTTAGTGCTTGATCTTGACGTCTTAGCACGGTGACACTAATAATGTAACTCATAACAAGTGGCCTAACTATAAACAAGGCAGCCATCTTAGAAAAAATAAATAATTAAATGGGCTAAGACAGAGCAAGCTAAGTAGGTTAAAAGTCACTAGGTAACGGTGGCACGAGTCTGCAAGCCAGAGACTGAGCTAACTCCTGTTATCCCATTAAAACGAACTAGGATTCACTACACCCTCCCCATTGCCGTAACAGGTATGACAAAGGTACAGGAACCCAAATGCTAAAAATTGCTCTGAATTAAAAGCTAAAAGCATAAAAACAAGCTAAGAAATCTTTAAAATGTGTTAAAAAAGATATTAAAAACAAATCCGCTAAAACACATACAGAGATGTTAATGTCAACCATGACAAGCACAGCATGCCAAAGCAAGTTAATGTAAATGCATAATTTTAAATCGGGAATGGCAAGCCAATTCGTCAAATTATTTGCTGTACGCATGATCTTGAAGAGTGTCATCAAAGTCACCAACCAAGGACCTAAAAAATGAGTCAACATCATCTGATGTCAAATCGAGTGCTGGGCGGACAAACGGATCCACAGAGCAGTAGTGAGCAGTAGTTCCTGGTGTAACGTTATCCGTTGCAGTGTCCTCATCCGCGGTAGATTTCAAAACGGAAGGCTCATAGGTGGCCTTGCGGAGCAACCTCAGTCTCAAGGGGCATGACCGTGAATGAACCCTCATCGGGGACATCAGCAGTTCGTGGTCCACAGGAGATGTTGGTGCAACAGCAAGACAGATCATAGGCAGATGTTCAAAGAGACACCATATGCAGCGGAAGACTGGTTGTACGCACCAGAGAAGGGGCCGAAATGACAACAACCAGTCATGCTCCAATTCCACCAGCAAGGATGCACCGAAGATCCGAACCAAGCGCTCACGGCACAGTGGAGTTGGTAGGAGCGGCTCCATTGCTTTGCGTAGCTGGAAAAAAACAACCACTGCGAATCAGAAGAAATAGCAGTAGTAGTCCGCCAATCAAAGCCAAAATAATTGGAAAGCCACCAAAAACACTTGAAAAAAGCGAATGGATGGCTGATGGGATGCCTCCGAAGACAGTCTGGAAGATGGACACGAAACCAGACCTGACAGCCTTAAAGAAATGAACAATCCCAGTGGTGCTCGAATCATTGAATATTCTGGATAC
Source organism: Pleurodeles waltl (assembly GCF_031143425.1). Classification (NCBI taxonomy): domain Eukaryota; kingdom Metazoa; phylum Chordata; class Amphibia; order Caudata; family Salamandridae; genus Pleurodeles; species Pleurodeles waltl. Next base: position 211,480,244 of record NC_090439.1, read on the forward strand.
CAGTTCTCCAACATGCTTGGGGAAGTTGGTATTTAATAGGGATTGTATCTCAGCTGATTATCTCGCAATCTGGAGAGCATATGTCTCCTTTGCGGATGTCAAGGCGACCTGTTTTTGAAACAATAACGCCTTTAGCCTGCTCAGCTTGTCATAGTTCACATTAATAGTATCTATGTGGGGCCACATGTCAGATACTTTTATCTCTTGTGTGGGGGGAAACAAAACATGTCCACAACACGTAACGACCTTCGAGACTGAGATTGCGTAGGCAATTCCTGATCGCATGCCGCAACAGCTTTGATCGTTCAGTACCACATAACCTCCATTGGAAAGTACATGAAATACCGGGCAAATGAATGGGACGGGAGTACCCTTCAGCAAACAGGCCAAATTTGCGACCCCCGCATTGCAAAGACCGTGAAGAGAAACCTGCTTGCATATCATGGAATGACGAACAGCAGTCTCACATTCGCTTCCACTAAGAAAGACCTCTGTTTCGCCGTTAAGACATTTGTAGTCAAAGGGCAACTCCCACTCTTCCTTATTATAGCTATCTCCTAGTTGCTCGTACCTCCCCACTGCAAGATGTTTCAGGCAGCTCGAGAAACGAAAGGTCGGAATCGGTAAATTAATTATGCCATGTAAGGGCCAGATAGTTGAAGGACTCTCTGCTACCGTGAAGGGCAACTTATCTAACTTTTCTAAGCGAAGCATGGTGAAACTAGCCTCGCTTTCAGCCATTGTCTGTTGCTCCTTGGAAAAATTAAAAGCAGTGAAGAATTCACTCCCGTGAATATACTCCCATGGAATGCGGCCATTTTTCAGTGTCTGTAGAGTCCAACCCAGCTGCATGATGGAACGTAGCTGTGTTTGGCCATGATATAACCAGGACAAGTCTGTCTGAGTGATATCAATAGCAGACGACACTATATTTGATAGTGAATAAATCCTGTTGGACAGTGTGTTCATGCCGTTGTCGACAACAGCTAATGCTTTTTCTAAACTTTCTTTATCCAATTGCCTTAAACGTGCAGCAGCCTCAATCTGGGAAAGTTTCCAAATTTCATTGTACATAGCATATAAAAACCTTTTTGAGCACTGTTTTCTTGGACCCAGCAGAAAATCCTGCAAGTCTATATCTTCAGAAAGAGTATTTAGGTGTTTCTTAACTGCGTCTAACGTGTTGGTCTGTGCCCATTGCTGGCACAGCTTACCCACACTGTATGTCGTAACTATACCTGTATGTTGACCCGATACAAAGCGAGGGTCTGGACTGTTAATTGAAAAAACCCCTGCAGAGTTAAAAAAACGAACTTGGCACTCATTAGTGTCAGTGGGCCATATTAACCACCCGCCGGGACTGGAAAGTGAAGAATTATAAGTACCAGCCTTAACCATTGCATCTAGCTTGTCCTCGGTGATATTGAGGAAGTATTGCCAATCTTTAAACCTTGCTGGGTTGGGGATACTGGGCGTGTTTAAGTCTTTAATTTTTGCTAACCCCAGACAGGATGTCTGCTGAATAGTGTCATTTAAGAAAATCATTTGCACAGGAATCAGGCATGCTCGAAAAAAAGCCTCCCTACCCTGTATTTGCCAATCTTGTGTTCCCCATACACTTTACAAATCAATAGTGCTCTTCCAGTATTCGTAACCTTCAACAGCGAGCTTGGAAACAAAAGGATCTGAATAAGTCAGTTTTGTATCAGTTAGCAAAATTTTCCTAATTTGTGCCGGAGGTATTCTAAAATAATACGACTCTGCTTTTCTTGTGTCATGCCCAGAAAAGTATGTAAATTTATCACTATAGTACTTTGGGCTCCCCACCGGTGATGTAGAACAGTGTTCCCACTGTGTAAAGTTTAATACTAGCCTGTATCTAGTGGCACAGATTCGGCAGTAATTTCCCCAATTGTTATAGCATAACATTTCCCCATAATTCATTGTATGTTCGTATACATCATCACTTTCAAAACCGGAACAGTCCTTCATCTCAGTTAGCATGGAATCAACTGTTTGGACATCCCAATCATCAGAGACAACATCAGGTGTAATTACATCAGTCAGTGAAATTGTGAACACGTATGGTATTTGAATAATTTCAGTAGGCCCGTATATATTGAATGGAACTTTGTCCCACACAATCCCATCAGAAATCAGTATTGCTGTAATATTTACAGGGGACAAATCTCTTCGGACCTTATGTGAAGAATGATGTGGAGTTAAAACTTCATCAACAGGCTCCACAGAGGAGCGATCAGGAATATAGTGACCATTTATAAGCAAAAAGAAAACAGTCACAAAACCAATCCCCCAAAAAATGCAAAAAATGTCAAACAGAACCATAAATAGTTCCATGGGTATCTCAAATAGTTCTTTTTAAGCCATTGATACAGCTTACTTCTTTTTGAAACAGTGTCAATCACAGTAGTGGATGAATCCGAAGAAAAATCATCAATGTCAATGAAATAGCCAGAGGCAGTCTCTGCAAACACCGGAGCCTGTGCACCATCCGTACTTTGGTCCACTTCACGTGGGGGCTCTTGGTAGACAGTGTCATTAGTCTGTGATGTGTTTGTGTAAAAAACAGCTAGATCTTGAACCGGGATGGTCACTGAAGTAGTGACAGGAACTAGCAAGAGTTAATTTTCCGCCCTCCCCATGGTCAAGGAGGTGTCTGGAACAGCAGTTGACATTGTTGCGTAGTCTGTAGTAGTGATGTTCATCCTAATATGTAGATGTATGTCCTGTTGGGTAGTGAGAGGGGATCGGCCAGATGGTGTAGTTTGATGTCATCAATGGAGATGAATCTGTCCGTTTTAGAACCAGACAGTGGTGGTAAGATGACAGTCCTGGTGCCTTGAATTCCCAAGACTGGTACAGGTGCTCTGTATGATGGACCGAACTCCTTCTTCACTGCGATCTTCTCACGAACCAGATCCCCAACTTTAGAAATCCAGCCAGTCGAAGTTTTCGCTAAATCCCTTATTCCTAAGGTGGCAGCACTTGCAGATGATTTATCATCACGAAATTGCTGAAGCTCCTGTGAAACAGTGAGACGTTCATTTATGTCAAATGGTGTTTCTGCTGCCACCATACCAGGGGCATCAAGATCTGGGACATACATAGATATCCCAAAGAGAACCTCATATGGAGTGCGTCCCCCCAAGGACCGTCTTGGCAGATTATTCATTGCTCTCTGGACCCCATATAGGTGATGTAACCAGCTGCGGCCTGAACCTAATACTCGAGCTGTTAAGGACTGCTTTAGATCACGATTCCGCCTCTCCACGACCGAATGTCCCTCTGGATGGTATGGTGAGGAGTAATGGAGTTCAACACCCATCGTCCCCATGGTGTCCCTGAATGCTTTAGAGGCAAATGCAGGGCCCTGGTCCGAATGGAATGCTGCAACCGCATATTTACTGATAAAGATCAGCAAGTCTTTTATAACAGTCCGGGCGCCAGCCGACCGCTGTGGCCATACCCACAGGAATCTAGAACAAGAATCTACAGCGACTAAAGTGTATTTGTACGCACCATCAGGCTGTAAGGGACCACAATGGTCCAGGTACACACACTGTAGTGGCGTGTTGGACACTAAGAGGGATGTCTGCGGTGGGCGTTTGATATTGGAGCCCTTGATCTGCTGCCAAATGTCACAGCAAAGGACATACTGCTTTGTTCGTCTGCATAGACCAGGCCACCAGAAGCGTTTCTGTAGGAGTCTTATCGTGGCCTGTATACCAGCATGTGCAGAAGCGACACCCTCATGCGCTGCTTTAATTAGATCTAATCTCTGGTCTTCTTTGGGGATCACTCAATCTTCAACCCCAGGAATCGTTGTGTAAGCAACATTCTGCGCACTGACATGGTAAGTATAGTTTGTAGGGTATCCTTTTGGAAGGGGCTTGCCTGCAGCCGAAGCATTAACGGCAATCAATATTTCATTATACAATCTCGTCTGAGAATGAGTCACTGCAGCCACAGAAGCCGTAGCTACTGCTGCTTTGGCCGCAGCATCAGCCAATGTATTACCGGTAACGTGTACTCCTACACATTGGTGTCCCAATGTATGGACTACATGGACACACTGCAGCTTATCCTTAAGATCAGCCACCCTCCCCCACAGTATTTTGTGTTTAATGGTGTTCCCTTTAGAATCTCTAAATCCGTTCAGTTTCCAGTGATTGAGATAGTCATTGTATGACTGGACGCAGTAATAAGAATCACTGACTATTAAGGTCTGGAATCCTGGCTCAGTATGTTCGAGCGCTAGAATAAGAGCTTTAAGCTCAGCCAACTGGGCTGTGCAATCCCCTAAGGTCTGTGTGTAGGTATTGTGAGGGTGGAAAACTCCATCTTCCATCACTCCGCTCACGGCTGCGCAACCGAGTATTGATGTTTAGTACCTACAGCCGGTTGTGCTGAACCATCAGTGTATATGACAGTATGGTAGTTGTCTAGTGGCAAGATATTTAGAGGAGCGGGATACTCTTGTTCGTACTGGAGAAGCTCTTGTGTCTGAAGTTTTGGATCAAAAATGTAATCGACATCAGTGGTTGTCAGAGACGTTGCCCATTGAATCCAATGTGGATGTAATGCTTTAGCGTTAGGAATGCTTGCTTTGGTGACAGCCGCTAAGGCCGGCACCGGGGAGACAACAATAATAAAATTTTCCCTGGGCAAGTGGGCTCTCTTTTATGACGGCCATCTGAACTACTGTCAGAATCTTTTCTGTAGGTGCAAAACGCTGTTCAGCATTGGAGTATAAATGTGATTTACATGCTATGGGTACTGTGTCATCCTCATTGAAGGTGACATATGTAAATCCAATGGCACCAGCAATTATTCTGATGACCAAATTTGTTTTATTATCACATGTGTGCAAGTGTTTAGCTACTAGCATGTCCTGTTGCATTTCCCTAAGGATGCGTGTGTGTTCAATTTTCCAGTGTCTGCTAGAAAAATTGGGCTGAACCAAGTCATAAAGTGGCTTGATCCGTTGTGCATAATCTGGAATGTATGTTCTGCCAAAATTAAAGAAACCTAGCAATGACTGGAGTTTCTTAAGTGTGTTAGGAGGGTGCAGTTGAGCACATTTTTCTAGAAAGTGTGGGGCCAGGCTCTTTCCCTCATTTGATAGCTCATATCCCAGGAATAATACACTGAGAAAGGCTATCTTGCTTTTCTTTAAATTGAATTTGTAACCGAGGTCTGCAAATCCCAGAATTATCCGATCGACCCTCGCAAGATGAATGTCGAGGACGTCTGTGAGATATATGTCATCCACGTAGGATAACGCCTCGAAATATATATCGTGTAGTATCTATGTTAGACGGGCTGAAAATAGTCCTGGGCTATTTTTATAGCCTTGAGGTAAACAACAAAAGCGTTTCTGAGAGCCAAATGAGAACGCACTCAGGTCCCTACTTTCGTGTGCTAAACTCTGGCAGAAGAATCCATTAGAAATGTCTAATGTTGTTTTATATTTTTTACGCACTACATTGTTTATTAGTGCTGTGCTGTTTGAATTTTGTATAGCATATGTAGGTGTATGACTATTTAAGTGTCTATAATCAATGACTATTCTATATGAATGGTCCGGCTTTACAACAGGGAATAACGGATTATTCATTGCAGATGTACAGGGCTCAATCACTCCCTGGTACTCAAGTTGGGTGAGGATCTCCCTCACCGGAGCTTTTGTTTCATGTTTAACGGGATATTGTGGCTGCGGTTGGGGCGTAGACCTAACGGGAATAACATGACGAGGAGACTCCTTGTCCCAACCTACATGATTGCAGTATAACGCAGGTGCCTGCGCTAAAGCCCATTCAGAAGCATATGCATCTTTGTCTGCTTCCGGAACAAGATCGGAGAAAGAAGGCAAAATTAAGTGTTCCCCATGCGGGAGCTGGCGGATGTGTTCAGGTGGCCAGTCTTTTTCGGCTAATAGGATATCACTAGTAAGTTCATCCCAAAATATCACACTAATGTGGCACAGTCATCCACCGACTGAACCATCCCAAAAGGCAAGCACATAGTGAGCAGTCTACGTTTCTCATGTGGTCCCGTATGGGGAAACACAGCTTCCAGCTGATTAGTTTTCTGGGCAATACAGAATGGTATTTTTTCCTGTTCCGCAGGTACTTTGCCCATAATAGTATGTACTGTTTGTGGATTAATCCCAGTAGCCAACTGATAACCACCAGGTGCTGGAGGTGCTGGACGCGCTGGTGTTGTGTTCAATGTTCGCATTACGAACTGAACTAATCATCTATATAATGTCACCAATTCATTATATAAATCTCGGAGATCTGCTATTGGCATAGTTTGTATGCCTGGGTGAGGTGTGTAGGTGGCAAACATAGGCCATGTTGGTCTGTCATTACTTAATGGACCTAACCTCACTCTTTGTAGTACATGTGGTAGGGCGCCTTCGAACCAGTTCTGATGCTCTTGGTATGTGAGCAATATTTCATGATACTGGTATGCTTGGTATCGTGGAGGTACGTTTGCAATTTCATATGTGTGGAACGTTTGTGTTCTTTGGTCGACCTCAGGAAAGGTGACCCAACAGTAAAATGTTTCTGTTTGGTATGCTTCATTAGCTTCTATTATAAGAGAAACATACCCGCCTTCATCTGTGAGGCCATGCATTAATAAATGCGGTGTTAGTGCTTGTTTAGCATTTTCAGGAATGTCAATGGCGAACACCAAAATGGGGAGTGAACTCCTTTTATGAGTTCGAGCTTGAACAACTTACAGCTTAATCAGGTGTTACCTTTTCAGCTGAGGAGGATTTTCCCAAAGACCACGGACGTCTCCGTATAATGGTACTTAGGGTACCTGTTGTCTGTGAGACAGTGATAGTCGGGGTATCCGTAAATTAGTGCCTAAACACCATTGTTGGTGGCGCCATGTCGTAGTTTGGACTCTTGCTCTGGGCAAGACTGCTGGTTAAAGGATGACAGTACTTTTGATTTTAGGCGACTACGCCTTTCCTACAACAAGTCGCAACTGTTGTCCCCAACCTTACCGGCTCACTAGCAGCACCTCACCAGAAACACAATAGTAAAAGGTGATTTGTGGCAGCCTTTACCCATGGACACGAGAATAAGACATCTCAGGGAGTGTCGTGGTTAAACGAAGATTACCCCTTTCTCACAGATATATCATGTCTCATACAAACACAGGCAATGACAAAGATGCAGTAAAGTTTCAATAGTTTTTATTCAACATAACTGCAATTTGCGATAAGTTGCATGGGCTGCAATGATTAGGATAATGAATAATGCAAGGAACAGAATTGTGAAGACGAGAGTCATTATTACAAAGACCTCCACCATCTTTCAATGCATAGAAAAGACATACGAGATGTAATATGCCCTAATACCCTAATGTGAAAGGCCTAACCTCCTACCTAAAGGAGAGCTGGGTTTGCTAAACCTAATCTGCCAATGCCATGTCCATGAGAGGAGCCCCCAACCATCGTTACCTTGGAATGAGGTCTCTATCTCAGACTCCGCAGGGACACGAAGTCTGGGTCAGCGTCAAGACGACTGCAGCATCGATATCAGCGATGGTGGCGATGCCCTCTGGTCGGAATCCCTCTGATTATCTGTCTAAAGTGTGATGCATTTATATAGATCTATAAGGACCCCTGACGTAGGTGTGTTCCCAAACAATAGATAACAGATATGCTTGGGACGGCAATTAATATAAACAATCCCTCGAAAGTATAGAGAGGGAAAATCCCTAAGTGTGAACACCTACTGTTTGTTTGTCTTTGGTGCTTGATCTTGACGCCTTGGCGCGGTGACACTGATAATGTTACTCATAACAAGTGGCCTAACTATAAACAAGACAGCCATCTTAGAAAAAATAATTAATTAAATGGGCTAAGACAGAGCAAGCAAAGTAGGTTAAAAGTCACTATTTGACGGGGGCACGAGTCTGCAAGCCAGAGACTGAGCTAACTCCTGTTATCCCATTAAAATGAACTAGGATTCACCACATGCCTTCCTTGCATACACTGTAGGGCGTATTCAGCCTGGGATGTGTAGAGCTCATTAAGGGCCATGCATGCTTGTTCTAATTGGCGACGATTTGATATAGTTGGCTGCGCCGTATACAGTTGTGTGAGGTGTGCAATACTACACCCTACTTCTGTGTGACGTTCTAATCGTTTATTGGCCTGTGCTGCATCTCTCATCATCTGTCCGCACACGGTCGCCTTTGCCACCACCCACCAGATTTTTTTGAGAGGGGACTGTATCTTTATTATCTTGCATGTATGTGGTAACGTGCGTCACTAGTTGAGTTTTGCCATGAGGGGTGTGGTAATGGTGTACAGCAAAGTGCCAGGGTTTTTGGCCTGGTGAGGTAAGTCCTGTATTAACTATCAACAGTATAGGGGAATGATCCGATAGGCCTCCTTCCAATATACGAGAGTCCTGTACCTTAGCCACCAATCTATGTGTCACGAGGAAGTAATCCAGGCGGTACTGGGTCCCGTGAACCTGTGACAGAAATGTGTACTCCTTATTGGTTCAATGTGTTAGTCTCCAGTGATCCACTAACCCCTGATCTAGGGACCCATCTCCAAGGATGGCTCTGTCCTGGTTATTAAATACATCTATGGGCCCTGTTTTGTCTAACACTATGTCTCGAGCCAGGTCCCAGTCTCCTCCTATGACATTACTGGAGGCGTCTATCTCCCTAAGCAGATGGGTAATGTGAAGGAAGAACAGCTTTTTGGGGTCTGTGGGTGCATATATCGAACCAACGCATATCAAGGAGTCCCCTACCTTTAGTTTTGTGACAACATACCTTCCCTCCGAATCTGACCACGTTTTGATCAGCGTCACTGGCAGAGACTTGCAAATCAAAATCACCATTCCACATTTGCATAGGGTCCTGCTGCCCTGTGGCCTAGGTGTCGAACAGCAACTAAATATAGCCTTCCCCACCCAGTCACGACATAGCTTACTGGATTCCGCTGCATCGAGGTGTGGCTCCTGAAGAAGAGCTATGTCTGCCTTTTTTGGCTGCAAGTAGGATAGCACCTTCTTGCTTTTCACATAATGGGTTAGACCATTGACATTCCAGGATATATACTCCATAGTGGTTGAGCACAGGGTGGGATACTGCCGCTCATACCCTTAGTGGAGGCGTGCGTCACTCTAGGGCACAAGAGTGATGTGCGGAAGCCGGCAACAGCGATGCCTGGTATTAGAGAATCTGATGTAGAGGGGGAGGGAATGGGGAGTGTCCCGGATCTGTAAGAGGGGACGGGATGTCTGGGATAAGCATTGTAGCACGTTGGAGCTGAAAGGATAACCCTACGATACAGACCTGGGCAAACGGGGCAGGGGGAGGGGGCGTGGGGATGGAAAGGGCTCCGGGTGCTTGCTGAGCGCTAATAATAAGTGATAGGAGGCAGTCAGTTAAAGGAGATGATGAAGATGAGGGAGCAGGAGTGCTGTTTTGTGTTTAGAAGAAATAAGAAACTGCCTAAGGAGGAAAAGGTGAGGAATGGAGAAGGAGGGAGGATGAGACCAGTGAAACAGCTGGGAGAGGGGAGGAAAGTAAAGAAGGGAGAGGGGGAAAGATATAGGTATCAGGCCATCTGCTATGTAGGCCAGCAGTGAGGCCCTAGGGATCCCGCTCTGTGAACTGTGGGTCCAAACCTGTGGAGCCGTCGTACTCAGAGAAGTCTCGGGCTGAGACAGGCCACCTGCGGAGGGTCGCCCCTGAGGTGCGCAAGGGATCAATCGTGGCAGCGGCGAGCATCGGCCATTCGAGATTATCCATTCCGATGAGTATGGTAGAGAGAATGAGAACAGCAACAGTAATGAAAAGAACAAGAAGAAGGGGGGGTCGGTGGGGAGGGGCAGGGAAAGTGGTGGACCAGTTGTCTTCCCTGTAAAGGGGCGAAAGAAAGGGCCAGAACGCGTACGTTTCATACCTCTCATGTTGGACCCATTCTAATCCGTTCCCCTCCAAACTGCATCACCCCATTGCAAAGATCTCCGGGACACACGTAGGTAATTAGAAATAGTTTATTTGTAGACCGACCGGGAGGGGGAGACTCTGCAACTGCCGAGGTTTGCCTTCTCGAATCCGCCAGTAACTTTCTGCAGCGCGAGGCTGCATTAGTCAAACACATAACATTCTGCAGCGCGCGCCCGCAACACAAAACTCATTAAAACTTAACACCCATCCCACCCCACCCCCAAACCCACCCCTCCTTCTGGGGGGTGAACAGAGGAGGGAGGGGAGGTGGGCTGCCTTGCCCCCCCAAATACTCCATCCCAACTGTCAAAGATTGAGGTACGGAGGGGGCTACAGCTGTGATCAGCAGGAGGTAACACAAGCTCCACCAAAGTACAGTATGCAATTCTATTAAGAATAAACATCTATGATAATATTATATAACAACATTATTATAGTTATGGAGAACCTCCACTGACGATGAACATTATTACAGTGCATCAATAGCAAACACATGTGACCTGGAACTTGAGACAGTAAACATTAAACCTTAGGTCAAGGGTAGGAGGCATCACTTATATGAAGCCATTAAGTGCCTACAATAGTGTATCCTTCCTCGTGGCTGTGAATTGTTAGCTAATAGCCATGTGCTTGTACCCATATAAGAATAGCATTGGTTATATCTCGTTCTTTCTATGTCACAGTTCACAATGTACATTCTGTAATGTCTCATCATGGAAAGAATACGTAGTTATCATATCGTTCGAATCAGGTTCTTTGTGCACATCATTCAGGCAACAAATGAGAAAGAGTAACAGAAAAGGGGAGAGAGGATGAGGCGAGAAGGAGCAGGAAGAGAGGAGGGGAACGAGTAATCAGACTACTGCCTATACCATTGGGAGACATCTGGCCGCTTACCCAGAGTGGGTTCGGACTGCGCAGCATGGTGTTACTCGACACAGTCAACTGTTGCCTCAGCACAGCGATCTGAGTAAAACATTACAATTCTATACATTGCTTTACAGTGTATTACTCGGCTACATTAGACATGGACATGATTTTTTTGGAGTACTCATCTGTCTGTTTACTACTCTGCCTTTGACAGGGTGCAGGCTCCACTAGTCTGGCCTGTCTCAGTGAACTTTAAAAGCCACTCATTTTCCCACGTTAAGGTTTCAGCGGAGAGTGTGACTTGTCTCTTTCCGACGTTTGAGTGTGGCACACAACAGCTTTTAGCACCTTGGCTCGGTCACTTGGAGTTTGTGCTGATCTCCCTGTTTCTCTTCCCCTCGAGTGGGGCTCAATGTCAGTCTGTTTACATAGTTCCCATTCAGTCAATGGAGATATTCTGTTCTGTCGGCCGGAATCCTGTTCCGAGTGTACAGCTAGTGGGGTTGTATCCATTATCTGGGTTGAGAGGTCATCTAAGTAGAGACGGAGCTCCTCCGGTTTCGTAGAAATGTTGTGGGTTGCCGTCTTTGGTAATCCACATTTGTGCTGGTTCAAACAAGCCATATTTTACCTGAAGTTGACGAAGTCTGGGACGTAGAGAGAGAAATGCCTTGCAGCAATCGTTAGTCTCCTTGGAGAATTCTGTGGCAATTCATACCTTATAACCCTCTGCTTTGAATGATCCATGGGAGCGAGCTTCCTGTAGAAGTTGGCAGGTCTGCCTGTGCCGCAGGTGATGATCGGGCAGGGTCGAGTAGTGTTCTCTGCCGCTTGGGACCCAGATGATGGACTCTCTGAAATTCAAGCAGCGGGTCAAAGGTGAGTCCCGTAAGCGTGGGTAAGATATTCTGCAAATAGGCTTAAATGTCCACCCCTTCTGCCCGTTCCAGGATCCCGAAAAATTGGACACTGTCCCTGCGACATCTGTCTTCCAGGTCTATGAGCTTGGTTCTTGGACACAGCAGTTCGTGGTCCCTATCCGGTGCAGTATTTAGATGATCTTCTATATCAGAGACTTGCTGCTTTAACCCAGAAACTTGGGTTCGAAAGCCTGCTATATCTGTTATTATAGATTTCGTCTTCTCAGCTAAGGAGGATATATTGGAATCTATTCCTTCCAGTCTTTTACCCACCACCAATATTTCCTGGAGCTTACGCTCCATTGTGGTGTCCTGTTTAGGTGTATCAGTAGGATTATACAAGAGCTCTGGTTGCATTCCCTTTGCTGCAGCCATCGGTTGTGAGTGCGGTACTGATTCAGAGAAAAGGAGTTTTCTGATGGATACAACTACCTGTGGATTCCTCACCTCATGAATACTCCCATGGCGCCAGCATTCGACGGAAATCTTCTTACTAGTCTCTGCACGTCGACGAGGACGTCACTGTCTCGCACGCGACGCCGTCTGACGTCATACAGGCAATAAGAGGTCCTCGACGACGTGCAGACGTCAGTTCCCTTTTTTCCGTGCATTCGAAACGGTTATCTTCGAGGGAGCAACTGTTACTCTTGCGGTTACAGTGTATATCTTGCTGCGTACTCTTTCTCTGTGGAAATAATGTCGCAGAGAAAGTCTGGATTTAAGCCTTGTCGTGAGTGTGGAGGCAAGATGTCGGTGACGGATCCTCATTCCGATTGCCTTTGGTGTTTGAGCTCCGACCACGACGTCTCGACTTGTGATTCATGTCAGCACATGAATCCGAAGGCCCTTAAAGAACGCGAGGCGAAGCTGTTTATGGCCAAGTCAAAGGAGAAGCATCACAAGAAAAAGTCTTCTCCAAGACATCGGCGTCATCGAGACTCCCGGCGCCGTAGAGAATCTCGGCGTCATTCAAGGGAGGCTCGTTCCAGGTCTCCGGATCGGCGCCAAAGAACATGGGAGGTCAGCCCCACGGTGACGCCGCATCCTTCGACGCCGTTGCCCTCTCCGGCGTCTCCAACTTCGCCTGGACAGGCGTCGGTGATTGAGGCATTGGAGCCTCAAGTGTTTTCTCCGGCGCAGACGCCGAGGCCGGCGTCGGGGTCGCCTCCGAGTCAGGCACCCCAGTATCCGGCTTTTCCCACCCCTGGAGCCGATAGTTCCGCATTCTTGAATGCGATGTATGCCATCTTCCAACAGATGGCTCCAGGGGGTGCTCCGGCTGGGCCTTTGGCCTTTTCTTTGGGTGATCCTGCGCCTCTTCGGCCGGCACCCTTTATGCCCTTTCTCCCGTTTGGGAACGTGGGCTCGGCGCCAGTGTCGGCGCCGGTGGCCGCTCCGGTGGCTTCGGAGGGATTGGCCCCAGGGATTTCCATCCCGTCGACGTCGAGATTTCGGCCTGTGACTCCGGTGGGTCCATCCGTTTCAACTGCTCTTCAGTCGGCGCCGAAGTTACCTGTGGCGCCGGATGCGGCATCGGTGGCTTCGGAAGATCGGCGCCGATCTCCGACTTCGGCGGAGGTATTGTCGACTCCGCGGATTGAGCAACGACTGCATTCAAGGAGGCGTGCTCTCCGGGTACTAGAAGAGCAGGAGTACCAACGAGCCCTAGAGGAAGGAGAGCTAGAGGACTCGGGTGATGGGCTGCGTGGACTGGAGTCGGCCAGTGGGCTGGACACTTCCCCTGAGTGGGACCTTTCGTCCCCGGGGGAATATACCGAGGAAGCTGCTTCCTTTCATACAGTGGTACGGAAGGCAGCTAGTTTTTTGGACCTGCCTTTGCCGGTGGTGGAGGCGAAACAAAACCTTTTGACAGAGGTGTTGCATCCGGCCTCAGCCGCGGCGGAGCCTCTATTACCTTTTAATGACGCTCTGCTGGATCCGGTTTTAGAGGTGTGGAAGAAGCCGGCATCTTCCCCAGCAGTTCACAGAGCCGTGGCCAGGAGGTATCGGACGGCTCCAACTGATCCTGGTTTCCTATCTAGGCACCCTACGCCGGAGAGCTTGGTTGTGCAGGCCTCCTGTTCGTCCAAGTCAGCGCCTGGTTCTTTTCCGACGGTGCCTGGGGACAGAGATTCAAAAAAGCTGGAGGCGCAGTCGAAGAAGATTTTTTCGTCCTGCAGTCTGGCATTAAAAGCCACCAATGCAACCTGTATCCTGGGGAGGTATATTCATGCTCTGATGGATGACATCTCCTCTTCGTTTACAGAGCTTCCCCAGGGTCTTTTGGATCTTGTCTCTGATGCCCAGGCTGCTGCGACCCAAATTATCCAGACGGGACTGGATACCACCGACTCGGTAGCCAGAGCAATGGGCACAACTGTGGTGGAAAGGAGACAGGCCTGGCTCCGTAACTCGGGCTTTTCGGCAGATGTACAGTCCACATTGTTGGATCTCCCGTTTGATGGGGACAAACTGTTTGGGGCTAAGGCTGATTCGGCCTTGGAACGGTTTAAGGAGAGCAGGGCCACGGCTAAGTCGTTGGGACTCCAAGCTCCTTCTTCCACGGCCTCTTCCAGATTCTTCAGGAGGTTTCGTGGATTTGGGCGTGGCTCTTCCTCCTCTTCCTTTCGGGGAAGATATCAGCAACCTGCCTCTTCCCATCCCTATAGATCTTTTAGGGGGAGGGGTAGGGTCCGCACCAGGGGAGCTTCTCAGCAGCACTCTGCCTCTTCCTCATCCTCTGGCGGGGTGCAGCAGGGGAAGCAGCCTTAGGCTTCCACCATTTCCCACTCACTCCTCTCCTGTAGGGGGAAGATTACAGCATTTTCTCACCAAATGGGAGACTGTTACGTCGGACACTTGGGTTCTCAGTGTTGTGGGAAAAGGCTACACCCTTCCCTTTCGGGAGTTTCCGCCCCTCATCCCGCCCCGCCCTTCGTATTGTTCACAAGAACACCTCCTGTTGCTAGAACAGGAGGTAGAAGTCCTCCTTTTAAAGGGCGCGGTGGAGTTGGTCCCGGAGCAGGAAAGGGGTCAAGGAGTTTACTCAAGGTATTTCCTGATTCCCAAGAAGGATGGTCGTTTGAGACCAATTCTGGACCTGAGGATCTTGAATTGGTTCCTCAAGCAGGAAAAGTTCAAGATGCTGACCCTAGCACAGGTGCTTTTGGCGTTGAACATGGAAGACTGGATGGTGTCTGTCGACTTGCAGGATGCTTACTTTCATATCCCGATACTCAAGTCACACAGGAAGTATCTCCGGTTTGTGGTGGGATCGCAACACTACCAGTTTGCGGTCCTTCCGTTTGGTCTTACTTCAGCACCTCGAGTCTTCACGAAGGTGATGTCGGTGGTTGCGGCAGAGCTCAGAAGGAAGGGGATAGCAGTATTCCCTTACTTGGACGATTGGTTGATCAAAGCCAAGTCCCCGGAGCTTGTGTTGCGTCATCTGCAGTCAACAACCCAGTTGTTGTTCGACCTGGGCTTTTCGGTGAACGAGCCCAAATCTCACCTAGAGCCCTCTCAGCGCCTCCTGTTCATAGGGGCAGTACTGGATACAACATTGGGTCGGGCCTTTCCTCCGCCTCAGCGGATTCAAGATATTCAGGATTTGGTTCCAATGTTTCGAAATGGAGCGGTAGTTCCAGTCCTCAAGGTCCTTCGTCTGCTCGGTCTTTTTGCCTCCTGCATTCTGTTGGTCACGCATGCTCGCTGGCACATGAGGGCTCTTCAGTGGTGCCTCCGAAGGCAGTGGTCTCAACACAGAGGGGATCTAGAGGGTACTGTCAAGATCTCCAGAGATGCTGCTGTGGATTTGAAGTGGTGGATTGCAAGCAACAATCTTTCACAAGGAAAGCCGTTCCAGCAGTCGCCACCAGTGGCCACAGTCATAACGGATGCTTCCACTCTAGGGTGGGGAGCTCATCTGGGGGATCTGGAGATCAAAGGTCTTTGGTCTCCAGAGGAACAGATTTTTCACATCAATCTGTTAGAGTTACGGGCTGTACGTCTGGCTCTCAAGGCCTTCCTCCCTTCCCTTCGTGGTCAGTCGGTACAGGTCCTAACGGACAATACTACCACGATGTGGTACATAAACAAGCAGGGAGGAGTGGGGTCGTACCTTCTCTGCAGAGAAGCTCTTCGACTATGGTCCTGGGCAAAGGACCATCGGATTTGCTTGATAGCAAACCATCTGGCCGGAGTTTTGAACGTGCGTGCGGACAGTCTCAGTCGCCACTTCTCGGCAGACCACGAGTGGCGTCTCCATCCAGATCAAGTCCGTTTAATCTTCCAGAAGTGGGGGTTTCCTCGGGTAGATCTGTTCGCCACTCGAGAGAACGCGCATTGTCCGTTGTTGTGCAGCCTTCAGTATCCGATGCAGGAAGCGTTGGGGAACGCGTTTCAAATGACCTGGTGCGGCCAGTTGCTTTACGCGTTTCCTCCCATACCCTTGATTCCTCGAGTATTGAGGAAGATTCGCCGAGACCGGGCTCTAGTAATCTTAATAGCTCCGGATTGGCCAAGGAGGGTGTGGTACTCCGACCTTCTCCAACTCTCAACGTGCCCGCCGCTCCGTCTCCCTTTCAGGGCAGACCTCCTCTCACAGTCGCAGGGGCAGGTTCTACACCCCAACCTCCAGAGTCTGCACCTACATGCCTGGAGATTGAACGGGGCAACCTGAGTTCCTTCTCTCTCCCGCCTGAGGTAGTGGATGTTATATTAGCGGCCAGGCGACACTCCACTAAATCTATCTACGCTAATAGGTGGTCTAAATTTGTTGCGTGGTGTGGAGAGAGGCAGATTGATCCTTTACATGCTCATCTATCGGACGTTTTGTCTTTTGCTCTATCTCTGGCGCAGAAAGGTTGTGCAGTGGCTACCATTAAAGGTTATTTATCGGCCTTGTCAGCCTTCATATGTCTTCCAGACCAACCATCTTTATTTAAATCCCCTATTGTTATCAGATTCTTGAAAGGTCTTCTAAATCAATATCCTCCAAAGCCATTCGTTATGCCGCAATGGGATTTGTCCTTAGTCCTGACTTTCCTTATGGGGTCCCCTTTTGAACCTATGCATTCTTGCCCCTTGAGGTATTTGGTTTTAAAAACAGTCTTCCTGATAGCTATAACATCAGCAAGGAGAGTGAGTGAGTTGCAGGCCTTATCAGTAAAACCCCCTTATACAACTTTTTATGGGGATAAGGTGGTGTTGAGGACCAAGGCTGCTTTCCTCCCGAAGGTTGTTTCACCCTTCCATTTGGCTCAGGCAATTACTTTGTCCACGTTCTATCCTCCGCCTCATCCTTCCAAAGAGGAAGAAAGACTGCACCGTCTGGACCCAAAGAGAGCGTTGAGCTTCTTTATCGATAGAACAAGGGATTTCAGGCTGGAGGATCAGCTGTTTATTGGATACGTGGGCAAGAGGAGAGGAAAGGCAGTCCACAAGAGAACACTATCCAGGTGGGTTGTTCTTTGCATTAAAATATGTTACTCTTTGGCAAAGAAGGATCCTCCTGAGGGCATTAGAGCTCATTCCACCAGAGCTAAGTCGGCCACTTCGGCCTTAGCCAGAGGTGTTCCTGTGGTCGACATCTGCAAGGCCGCAACTTGGTCGTCCCTTCACACTTTTGCAAAACATTACTGTTTAGATTCTGAGGTTAGAAGGGACGGCCATTTTGCACGGTCAGTGCTGCAGGATTTCTTGGTTTGACCATTTAGGCACCCACCGCCGGGCGTGGTACTGCTTTGGGACTCTATTCATGAGGTGAGGAATCCACAGGTAGTTGTATCCATCAGAAGAACGAGTTACTTACCTTCGGTAACGACTTTTCTGGTGGATACATTAGCTACCTGTGGATTCCTCACGGTCCCACCCGCCTCCCCGTTGCCTTTATGGTCTTGCCAAGTAATCCTTGAGTGCGCTCCTCTTGGTCTTTGAGGGTGCAATAGATGTATATATAATATATTTATATATATATATATATATATATATGTATATGTGTATATATCTTTATGTATATACTTGGTGTGTGTATATATTTTAAAAGAGAGAGTTTTATATATATATATATATATGTACATAAAAAGATTTACAGTTATTCATACAATGTGGTGTATTTTTACAATATAATGGATGTTGCCTTGCTCTTTCATTGCATTGCCTGGTTGTTCTCATGCACGTAAAAAATGATTGGTACTGACGTCTGCACGTCGTCGAGGACCTCTTATTGCCTGTATGACGTCAGACGGCGTCGCGTGCGAGACAGTGACGTCCTCGTCGACGTGCAGAGACTAGTAAGAAGATTTCCGTCGAATGCTGGCGCCATGGGAGTATTCATGAGGTGAGGAATCCACAGGTAGCTAATGTATCCACCAGAAAAGTTGTTACCGAAGGTAAGTAACTCGTTCGTCTCGCTGATGTATTAGTGGTTTTCCCAGTGGATTTACTGTTGGCATCTCCAGGCCGAAATCCTTTTGTTGGCACAACTGGTTGCTGATCCGAATGCCTCTATGTTTATGCTGAGATCAGGTCTGCAAAAAAGCAAGAGAGGGGATCTACCAGGAATGTGGAGGCCGCCCTGCTCAGGTCGTACGACGATAGAAGTTACCCCCAAATCCTGTGCCTCACTCCTCACCCATCTCTACGGGGCCCCGATATCTCATCCGCTAGCTGCATGGTTACCTGTGTAGGGGTGGAGCTGTCTTAACAGCTTATTACTCCGCTCTGAGTCTTGCTAGATGTTACAGTAATGACATCATACATCCATGTTAAATTCAAAGTAATAGGATCAGCAGAAGGGTATGGGGCAGAGTCAATGATCCAATGTGATATGGACCTGCATCACGGTCATCCCCGCCCTAGATTACATGCTTGTCCATGATAGCCCCCGTCTTCTGTGGCCCTCTCTCTCTGAGTGTGCTTTGTTGTGGTACAGAGAGAATGTGGTGATACAGCTAATTAAAAGAGGGGGGTAATCTTCACTTCAGATGCAGTGTTTCCTAAGGTAAAAATGAATATGAATATGGATATGTTTGCAGGTATCCCCTTCCACTCCCCGCCGTAGATATAAAAGGAATGGATGGAGGGGGTATCCCCTTAAGGCATCTAACGATGATGGACACAGGCGGCTGGCGTTGAGGGTGTATTAGGGGGCGGGGTAGGGGCGAGAGGAGGCCTCCACTGTGCTCCCCCCCATCTGGCAACTAAAGACACAAGGATGAAAGGGGATGGAGGGCTCCGTTTCTGTCTGACTCCTCCTCAGCCCCTCCACCGCATTGGTGTCCCCTCTCTCGCTTGATCGCTCCCTTGCCCAGCAGCACGGACATGCAAGAACTATGTCTTCTCACCGGGGCAGTCTCAGGTGCATGCAGTTCCACTGTCCGCCTGCAGGTGTGTGCTCAGGGTCGCTTCCGCAGAGTAGGCACCATCAGGACATCAGGGCATCTCACAGGCGTTGATCTGATTTAGGCTTGCTTGGCCGCCGTGCCGTCAGAGTGGAGGGGGTGGCAAGTCCAAAGCGTGTCTTCCCCTTGCTCCGTGCCGACCTCAGGCAGAACACCAGCCCAGTATGCACACTTCCAAAGTAGGCCTCACTCACCCCACCTTTCGTTGCCGTGGCATAACGCAGTCCGAGGGGGGACAAGGTCCGTTTCTCTAGTTCCCAGAAGTGCTAGAACAGTTGCGAGGCCCAGTGACGCTCCATTCATGTGTCAGCATAGCGCCCCACTGTCCCCATCTCTGCCCGGAGCACGTCCCCGCACGGAGCTCCCAAATTAGGTGGCCATCATCTATCGTAGCCAGACCACACACCCCCAGCAGTGGTGTTTTCTAAATTTTGGCCACACTGCACAGAAGCGATGCTGCTTTACAACATGGCTAAAAGACATTGGTAGGGACAATAGCTCTTGCATAGGCGAGACCGATTGTCTTTGCCAATGCTAGTTATTAGTGCTCTGAAATGAGTTGATAGTCATGTGAGTGTTACACAAACAACAGCACATAAATTCAATATACATTTATTCTAAAATCACATGTATCTTTTCCATATATAGGTAGTGAAGCATTTTTTATGGCATAAAGTGAAAACCTTTTAAACAAAGGGAAGGAAAGACATGTTCTGAGTGTGTTCAAAGTACCAATGCTAATATGTGAGATGGCTTTCAAAGTTTCTCCCCTGTATCGCTTACGTATGCTAATGGACCTACCTACAGCAGCCTTTCTTCCTTTGTTTAAGACAGCAGGCAGCGCTTGGCAGTGAGGAGCCAGAGATGAAAGGGTTCCCTTTGCCTTCCTGAGCTGTCCTGTTTGCCATTCCGCATCTTTACCTCTCAACACAGATTACACCGCTCCTAAAATAATGCAGCTCTTTTGATGGACTATTGCTGTGATCTTGGTTTCAAAGGTCAACTTAACCTGGATCATAAGAAATCAAAGTCAGCTCAACCTGCACCAAGTCCATGGCTGAGGAAAAAGTAGGCAAATTCAAAAACAATACGGTGATGAATGGAATTCTTAAAAAATCTCAGCAATTGGCAATCGCTCGGGCCACATACCAATCCATTGTTTTTTGCCCACCATTCCATATCAGTTTGGGCCCAGCCATATGCAAATCAGTCTTGACTCTGCTTCTCAAGGGAACAGTCCAGCCTGAACTACTAGGCCAGGTCATCCCTAAACCGTAACACAAGCAACTTAGGACCGGTTTCACCCTAGTTATGGCTGTTCAGCCAGATATGGATTGGTTTCAGTTGTACAGTGTGCCAGGTGCACTTAGGCTGCTGCAGTACATTCTGGGAAGATGGTCTTTCAGCCGATATAGGAAATATTGCCTGTTAGGATCTGTATGTGTTCTGGGTTTGCACCCCTCTGTCCAGTTCAGCACCCCATGGTCAGCTTGCCTCACTAGTGCCCGTAATGCATGCATGCACGTGCGCACACACATGTGCGCTTTGGTGCCTTTTTAGAGGAATGATGTGTTATATAAATGCAAATTCAGTACAGCACAATAAAATAGATTTTCTGAAAATTAAGTTTGTACTTGGACAATCAATCAGAACATTTGTAAAGCGCACTCCTCACCTGTGAGGGTCTCAAGCCGCTGATGGGGTGGGGGGGCGCTACTGCTTGAACAGCCAAGTTTTGAGGTGTCTCCTGAAGGTAAGTAGATCATGTGTCTGTCGCAGGTGGGTGGGAAGAGTGTTCCACATCTTAGCAGAGAGGTGGGAGAACGATCTGCCACCTGCAGTCGTTCTGTGGATGTGTGGGATGGTGGCGAGGGCAAGGTTGGCGGAGCGAAGCTGTTGGATCAGGTGTAGAAGGAGAGACATCTGTTGAAGTATTCCGGTCCGGTGTGGCGCAGTGCCTTGTGAGCGTGGGTGAGGAGTTTGAACGTGATTCTGTTGTTGACAGGGAGCCAGTGTAGGTCTCTCAGGTGTGCTGTGATGTGGCAGTGGCGGGGGATATCCAGGATGAGGCATGCGGGGGCATTCTGTATGCACTGACACAAGTTATTGGCCAGATGGATACATACCTGGCAACAAAACAGGGTGCAATTTATAGGTTTCTTACTTTGTTTACCGGGTACCACATTAGAGTGGTTTTCTTTGCACGTTTTCTGAATTACCTAACATCTCTGCTAAGGTACATTTAAAAACACCTTTACCATTGTTTTCCTTTCTGCTAAATTGACAGGAATGTTACAACTTACTTGAAATCAAACTGTCGAATTGTGAATATTTATACAATTTATTCACTGAAATTTGTTTAACAGAAGGTTACAAAACCAAAATTCATACTCTGGAAACAATAGTGTAAACACAAGATTCTCCAACACACTCTGCGGATGTGATACCCCTGCCAATTTTCCCTTCGTCCTTGAAGTTCCCCCTGTAATTGTCTTGTAATTTTGTCCTAGGCATTCGTTTTTGAGACTCTTAATCAGCAGGTACCCTCAAATGGCTGTCCCAAAGTCTCCCCCTTGTAATGATCCCAGAGAGAGAAGTTCCCAAATTAGCTATCCAGGCTATCCCGGCCCATAACTCCTTAACCTCCTATGCACAAGACCAGATGAAGGCAACATCCTAATTACTGATGTGCCTAGTCAAACAGTGTTCCATCTAAATTAAGTCTAGAGTCCTGGGTTAGTCAGAATCCCATGGGTGTTAATTATTTTTTTTAAATCCCTTTGCTTTCGAGGGTCTTTTCCCCTCAGAGCTGATTCCTCTTTTTAATGTTTGAGGTACTTTATGATTAACCCTTAATAACTTTCTTTTTATACCAAAACTATCCAGGTCGTATTTGCATTCTTTTTTTCCACTTGTTCGCGATTCTAAAAGTACCAAGGGTTTGTGGAATCCCCTGAAGGAAACCAAGATAATAGCCACACTACAACATTTCTTTATTTTGGAATAAAAAATGTTCTGTGCAAGAAAGCGTAAAACATTTTTTTTACTAAAAATTGCATTGCGTCAACAAAACATTTGGTTTGCTAAGACCACCATCTTCCCAGATTTTAAGAGCAAGTACAAAAAAATTCCACTGTTTTTGCACTTTTCTGAGTGGTAGTCTATTTTTTTCTATGCTTTAAGGTTTCAAACTATAACACTTGATGGTGGAAAGACGCGTGAAATCCATCGCTAAACCTGGCAACCATGTCACAAAACTAAACAAAATTCTGAAATCAGCAAGAGGCCATATGTGTGGATTGCTCAGGGCATATCCAAAAGCAAACTATTAGTTGAAACAAAAGATAATGTAAAAATAAGAAAAAATAGAAATAGCTTATCATTTGTAATCTTTTGCCCCGATGGCCAATTTGCTAAAGTAATATACCGTTATGACTGTCAGACCCTTCTGGTCACATGGATGTAAATTGTATGTTGGTTGTCCTAAAACACACAGGCCCTCATTATGACATTGGCGGTAAATCCCACCTACCCCTACGCTGACAGCCACCAACTTACCGCTGCCACAGTGGATATCCGTTCACCATATTGTGACACATACACACCAATCTATCAGTATTCAGCCACATACACTAATCCGCCACACCAAAGGTCAGTGATAAAGTGGCGATATCAAAACCCACACCGTTACGCCAACAGAACAACGCCCACTACATTAAGACCCACAAATCACCACGGCAGACATTCAACGGCAGTAAACCATTGGCGGTACATACCGCCGCGCTCACAATGGACACCCACATACAAAACAACACCACATTAAACAATTCAAACAACACACACCTGACACCCATATTCACACCACACCCACACACCTACACCACTATAAAACACACACCCACATTACCCACAACCCTTTGCCATTACAAACCATTGCCAGCAGAGAGACACCAAGACCACTGACTCAACTAGAGCAACACACTATTCACACCTATACAGCACTCACCAACTACACACACACCCCAACACACCCTCACCAACACACCTCACACAACACCCATGGCACCCCAAAGACACCCCGTTTCACAGAGCAGGAGCTAAGGGTCATGGTGGAGGAAATTGTCAGGGTAGAGCCACAGCTGTGTGGAGCACAGGTGCAGCAGATATCTATAGCTAGGAAGATGGAGCTATGGTGGAGAATCGTGGACAGGGTCAACGCCGTGGGACAGCACCCAAGAACTAGGGATGACATCAGGAAGAGGTGGAACGACCTACAGGGGAAGGTACGTTCCATTGCAGCAAGACACCAGCTCGCTGTACAGTGGACTGGCGGTGGACTCCTACCTCCTCCCCCACAACTCACAGCATGTGAGGAGCAAGTCTTGGCAATACTGCTTCCTGAGGGCCTGGCTGAAGTAGGAGGCGGACTGGACTCTGGTAAGTCAACTCTATACTATTATCACCCCCCCCCCCCAATACCTGTATGCCATCACATACCCCCACCCTCACCCTCACTTCCATCACTCCACCAGTAGTGATCACACCAGGAGTATATGTCAGGTCACCAACATCTGCAAAAGGAATTGCCAGAGGGAACAGTAAGTGGGCATAGAAGTGGGAAATATCCGCATGCCATTGCCACACAAATTAAAACAAATGTAATTGAAATGTGAAGTAACACTGTCCTATCTGTGTGTCATTGGAAGTATTGTCAGATCACATATGTTCTGTTGTCCCCATCCTCTGCCTCCTCATCCTCACTGTCCACAGGGTCTACTGCTGCCACACTGGCATCTCCAGCCTCCTCCTCCTGCAGAAATGGGACATGGCATCTGAGTGCCAGGTTATGCAACATGCAGCATGCCACCATCATCTGGCAGACCTTCTTGGGTGAGTAGCACAGGGATCCACCTGTTAGATGGAGGCACCGCAACCTGGCGTTCAGGAGGACAAAGGTCCTTTCAATTATCCTTCTGGTTCACCCATGTGCCTCATTTTAACGTTTTTCTGCCATTCTCCTGGCATTCCTCACAGGGGTCAGCAGCCATGGGCTACTATCCCATATGGCCCACACCATACCCATACACCAACATATACTGGGTGGGAACCAGGGCTCACCTATTAGCCACACCCTGTGCCTCTGTAGTTGGCCCATCGCATTTGGGATGCTGCTATTCCTTAGGACAAAGGCATCATACACCGACCCAGGATACTTAGCACTGATGTGGGAGATGTACTGGTCCGCAAGGCACACCATCAGAACATCCATAGAGTGGAAACTCTTCTGATTCCTGAACACCTGTTCATTCTGGCGATGGGGGGGCACAAATGCAATATGTGTTCCGTCAATCGCCCCAGTTATGTTGGGGATATGTCCCATTACATAAAACTCAGCCTTCACTGTGGCCAAATCTTCAACCTGGGGGAAAACAATGTAGCTGAACATGTGTTTTATCAGGGCAGACAACACTCTTGTCAGCACGATTAAGAACATTGGTTGTGACATTCCTGCTGCCAAGCCCACTGTCACTTGGAAAGAACCAGTTGCCAGGAAATGGAGTACAGATAGCACTTGCACAGAGGGGTGATCCCAGTGGGGTGACGGATAGCAGATATCAGGTCAGGCTCGAATTGGGCACACAGCTCTGTGATTGTGGCCCTGTCAAGTCCAAAGGTGAGGATAATGTGCCTGTCCTCCAATGTTGCCAGGTCCACCAGGGGTCTGTACATGGGGGTATGTCTCTATTTCCTATTCATCCGCAGCGGAAGCAAGCTAAGGGACACAAGAGTGTGGATCCGGTCACAAACTGAACAATGGAGCTACAACAGAACTTTGCATCCTGTAAACATGTAATAGGTTATTGTGATTTGTCCAGTATGTGCTAATATCTCCTGTGACGCAGAATTATTCAAGGGCCTGCCCCCCCTACCCCATCCGAAATGGCATCCTCCTGTCCTGTGTGGAGGGACAGGTGGAAGTGAGGTAATTCCGCTGACGTTGTGCACCATTGCGGGAGGCGGTCGGAACCCCCGTGCAATTCCTCATTGGTTAACGTTGGGCCCTCTGGGGTACAGTGGCCAATGGTGATCTACGCCTGTGGTGACAGTATGCACCGCCGCGGATGTGACTGCCATTTTCTATCATATTCCTCACGTGCTACCAGACCTTCCATAGGAAAGCACCCACACTGCATGTGCCGCTGTGACCTGTGTCTGGAACCTACCATGGCCTGTGTGACGGGGGATAGGGCCCCAGCCTTCACTTTGGAGGAGTTGGAGAGACAAGTGGATGGGGTCCTACCCCAGTACGGACTGCTGTATGGGCCTCTAGACCAACAGGTGAGTACACTGTGAGCATGATGCATGTGGCATGTCTGCATGGAGTTGTGTGTGTGAAGGCCTTGTGTAAGGGGGGGTGGGTGGATGTCCTCTGGGTGGTGTACAGGTTGTGTGCTGGGCCATGTGGTTGTCAATGGTGATGGAAACGGGTATGGTGGGCCATATGTGTAACAGGCAGGACTGTTTGTCTAAATCTATTTTCCTGTGTGTATTGCCTCTGCAGGTCAGTGCCCATCAAAAGAAGGGTATATGGCATGCCATCGCCAAGAAGGTGTGGACCCTGGGGGTCTGTGGCAGGCGGAGCACCCACTGTCGCAAATGGTGGGAGGACCTAAGACGCTGTGCGCGAAAGATGGCAAAGGCCCAGCTGGGGATGGCCTCCCAACGAGGAAGGGGTGCCTGTCGAACCCTGACATCCCTGAAGGCCCACATACTGGCGGTGCCCTAACCTGAGTTGGATAGGAGCTTGAGGGCCTCACAGCAGCCACAAGGGGGTGAGTACAGTGCCCATCATTACAACTTACGCATGGTAGGGTGGTATCCGGGTGGTGGATGTGTGTCAGTAGATGCCCCTAGGCAAGGCCTGACATTGCAGCGTAGGTCCCCTTGTGGCTAGGGTTCTGAAGGGATAATCCTGCTACCTAGCTCGTAGGCATCCACTACTGGTCAGGGCTGTGTGGGTCCCAGGTGTGCTGCATTTGCGGTGTGTGCCCCTCCCCATGCCTTGGTGGCTAACTATTTATCTGGTGGTGCAATGCATATTGCGTAGAACTGTACCATGTGTGAGTGTGCTGTGTACGCCAATGGTGGTGTTGGTGCAGCCATTGACCAAGTGTATCCTTTGTCTCTTCCCCCCCCTTTTTTTTGTTTTTTCATCCTGTCCTTATGTGCATTAGCATCATCTGGCAGAGGAGCAGAGGCACCGGCGACTGAGGGAGCTGTATCCCACAGGACCCAGGAGGCAGAGTCCACCGACAGTGAGGGCACCGGTGGGACGGAGGTTGAGGGGAGCACCACGGCGGAGACTGGAGGGGACAGTTCAGACACAGATCCCTCCTCCGATGGAAGCTCCCTGGTGGTGGCGGACACTTCTGTGACCACCCCAGCTACAGGTAAAGCCGCCACCCCCGTACCAGCACTGCCCTCCCAGCAGCCCCTCATCAAGTTGCCTGTGCCCGCTCACCCAAAAGGGTGGGCATCTCCTTCGCCCCAGGCACCTCAGGCCCTGCTCCAGTGAGCCCTGCTGCCCTTAGCGAGGAGGCTATTGACCTCCTGAGATCCATCTCTGTAGGGCAGTCAACCATTATGAATGCCACACAGGGGCTGGCAGTCCATATGCAACAATCTAATGCATTCCTGGAGGGCATTCACACTGGATTGGCGGCCCAACAGAGATCAATTCAGGCTCTGGCCTCCTCTCTGTTGGCAGCCATTGTCCCAGTTTCTACCATCCCCCCTCCAACTTCCACTGCAAAGGCTTATTTCCCTCAACCCCAACCTATCCCAAGCACACACATAGGCGGCCATGCACACAAGACAACACCCAAAAGTGTCACAGGCAGACACAAGCACCACACTTCATCCCACAGGCACTCACACAAACACCATCCAGTTACAGACACAACACATCCACTATTTCCACTGTCTCCCCCTCCTCCTCCTCCACCTCCCACCCAGGTACGTCCACACTCACACCTGCATGCACTACATCACCATCCACTACCTGCATCATCACCACACCAAGCAGAACACACACCTCACTGGCAGACACCTCCACAACATCCATGCACACGTCCCCTGTGTCCTCTCCCCCTGTGTCTCCCACCCCTCCTACACAAACACAAGCACTCAGACACCCAACAGCCATCCACCTCACAACAGCATTTTGCCCATGCACCTGCACCCAAAAGCAGCAGACACCTCCAACAACCACTCCCTCATCCTCCACTCCCATTCCTTCTCCCTGTTCCCACCCCAATGCCCCTAAAAAACTGTTCCTATCCACCATTGACCTCTTACCTCCCCCTCTCCCCCATCCTGCACGTATTGCCAGGGTAGGAAGAACCCAGCCAAGCACTTCAGCCACACAGTCCACTCGTACTGAAAAGGATCCAGGCCACATGTCCTGAAGGGGAAGGAGCCTGCTCCAGCCAGCCTAAAGAGGAAGGAGACTGCCCCGACAGGCAAGAAGGGAAAGGAGCCAGCACCTGTTACCCGATAGGCCAGGAGCCTGAACCAGCAGGCAGGAAGAGCAAGGAGCCTGCACCTGCCACCTGAAAGGCCATGGAGCCTGCACCAGCACGCAGGAAGAGTAAGGGGCCTGGACCAGGATCTGTGACGGAGCTCCCACCCCCAACCATGGTTGTGCATCCAACCGAGAGTGCAGGGGATGGGCAGGAGCCTACCCCCACCAGCAGCACCACCACTGTGCAGCTGTCCAAGGTTGCAGGGGATGGGCAGAAGCCTCCCCCCATCAGCAGCACCACCACTGTGCAGCCATCACCACCGGCGGACAGTATGTAATCCTGCCTCAATGGGCTGCTGTGCGGCCTGTCCACTCAAGCACCAGTGGGGAAGACACCCACTTGAGACACTGTGGCCCATTACTCCCCAGGATCAAGCCTCTGTAGTTGGCCCATCGCATTTGGGATGCTGCTATTCCTTAGGACAAAGGCATCATACACCGACCCAGGATACTTAGCACTGATGTGGGAGATGTACTGGTCCGCAAGGCACACCATCAGAACATCCATAGAGTGGAAACTCTTCGGATTCCTGAACACCTGTTCATTCTGGCGATGGGGGGGCACAAATGCAATATGTGTTCCGTCAATCGCCCCAGTTATGTTGGGGATATGTCCCATTACATAAAACTCAGCCTTCACTGTGGCCAAATCTTCAACCTGGGGGAAAACAATGTAGCTGAACATGTGTTTTATCAGGGCAGACAACACTCTTGTCAGCACGATTAAGAACATTGGTTGTGACATTCCTGCTGCCAAGCCCACTGTCACTTGGAAAGAACCAGTTGCCAGGAAATGGAGTACAGATAGCACTTGCACAGAGGGGTGATCCCAGTGGGGTGACGGATAGCAGATATCAGGTCAGGCTCGAATTGGGCACACAGCTCTGTGATTGTGGCCCTGTCAAGTCCAAAGGTGAGGATAATGTGCCTGTCCTCCAATGTTGCCAGGTCCACCAGGGGTCTGTACATGGGGGTATGTCTCTATTTCCTATTCATCCGCAGCGGAAGCAAGCTAAGGGACACAAGAGTGTGGATCCGGTCACAAACTGAACAATGGAGCTACAACAGAACTTTGCATCCTGTAAACATGTAATAGGTTATTGTGATTTGTCCAGTATGTGCTAATATCTCCTGTGACGCAGAATTATTCAAGGGCCTGCCCCCCCTACCCCATCCGAAATGGCATCCTCCTGTCCTGTGTGGAGGGACAGGTGGAAGTGAGGTAATTCCGCTGACGTTGTGCACCATTGCGGGAGGCGGTCGGAACCCCCGTGCAATTCCTCATTGGTTAACGTTGGGCCCTCTGGGGTACAGTGGCCAATGGTGATCTACGCCTGTGGTGACAGTATGCACCGCCGCGGATGTGACTGCCATTTTCTATCATATTCCTCACGTGCTACCAGACCTTCCATAGGAAAGCACCCACACTGCATGTGCCGCTGTGACCTGTGTCTGGAACCTACCATGGCCTGTGTGACGGGGGATAGGGCCCCAGCCTTCACTTTGGAGGAGTTGGAGAGACAAGTGGATGGGGTCCTACCCCAGTACGGACTGCTGTATGGGCCTCTAGACCAACAGGTGAGTACACTGTGAGCATGATGCATGTGGCATGTCTGCATGGAGTTGTGTGTGTGAAGGCCTTGTGTAAGGGGGGGTGGGTGGATGTCCTCTGGGTGGTGTACAGGTTGTGTGCTGGGCCATGTGGTTGTCAATGGTGATGGAAACGGGTATGGTGGGCCATATGTGTAACAGGCAGGACTGTTTGTCTAAATCTATTTTCCTGTGTGTATTGCCTCTGCAGGTCAGTGCCCATCAAAAGAAGGGTATATGGCATGCCATCGCCAAGAAGGTGTGGACCCTGGGGGTCTGTGGCAGGCGGAGCACCCACTGTCGCAAATGGTGGGAGGACCTAAGACGCTGTGCGCGAAAGATGGCAAAGGCCCAGCTGGGGATGGCCTCCCAACGAGGAAGGGGTGCCTGTCGAACCCTGACATCCCTGAAGGCCCACATACTGGCGGTGCCCTAACCTGAGTTGGATAGGAGCTTGAGGGCCTCACAGCAGCCACAAGGGGGTGAGTACAGTGCCCATCATTACAACTTACGCATGGTAGGGTGGTATCCGGGTGGTGGATGTGTGTCAGTAGATGCCCCTAGGCAAGGCCTGACATTGCAGCGTAGGTCCCCTTGTGGCTAGGGTTCTGAAGGGATAATCCTGCTACCTAGCTCGTAGGCATCCACTACTGGTCAGGGCTGTGTGGGTCCCAGGTGTGCTGCATTTGCGGTGTGTGCCCCTCCCCATGCCTTGGTGGCTAACTATTTATCTGGTGGTGCAATGCATATTGCGTAGAACTGTACCATGTGTGAGTGTGCTGTGTACGCCAATGGTGGTGTTGGTGCAGCCATTGACCAAGTGTATCCTTTGTCTCTTCCCCCCCCTTTTTTTTGTTTTTTCATCCTGTCCTTATGTGCATTAGCATCATCTGGCAGAGGAGCAGAGGCACCGGCGACTGAGGGAGCTGTATCCCACAGGACCCAGGAGGCAGAGTCCACCGACAGTGAGGGCACCGGTGGGACGGAGGTTGAGGGGAGCACCACGGCGGAGACTGGAGGGGACAGTTCAGACACAGATCCCTCCTCCGATGGAAGCTCCCTGGTGGTGGCGGACACTTCTGTGACCACCCCAGCTACAGGTAAAGCCGCCACCCCCGTACCAGCACTGCCCTCCCAGCAGCCCCTCATCAAGTTGCCTGTGCCCGCTCACCCAAAAGGGTGGGCATCTCCTTCGCCCCAGGCACCTCAGGCCCTGCTCCAGTGAGCCCTGCTGCCCTTAGCGAGGAGGCTATTGACCTCCTGAGATCCATCTCTGTAGGGCAGTCAACCATTATGAATGCCACACAGGGGCTGGCAGTCCATATGCAACAATCTAATGCATTCCTGGAGGGCATTCACACTGGATTGGCGGCCCAACAGAGATCAATTCAGGCTCTGGCCTCCTCTCTGTTGGCAGCCATTGTCCCAGTTTCTACCATCCCCCCTCCAACTTCCACTGCAAAGGCTTATTTCCCTCAACCCCAACCTATCCCAAGCACACACATAGGCGGCCATGCACACAAGACAACACCCAAAAGTGTCACAGGCAGACACAAGCACCACACTTCATCCCACAGGCACTCACACAAACACCATCCAGTTACAGACACAACACATCCACTATTTCCACTGTCTCCCCCTCCTCCTCCTCCACCTCCCACCCAGGTACGTCCACACTCACACCTGCATGCACTACATCACCATCCACTACCTGCATCATCACCACACCAAGCAGAACACACACCTCACTGGCAGACACCTCCACAACATCCATGCACACGTCCCCTGTGTCCTCTCCCCCTGTGTCTCCCACCCCTCCTACACAAACACAAGCACTCAGACACCCAACAGCCATCCACCTCACAACAGCATTTTGCCCATGCACCTGCACCCAAAAGCAGCAGACACCTCCAACAACCACTCCCTCATCCTCCACTCCCATTCCTTCTCCCTGTTCCCACCCCAATGCCCCTAAAAAACTGTTCCTATCCACCATTGACCTCTTACCTCCCCCTCTCCCCCATCCTGCACGTATTGCCAGGGTAGGAAGAACCCAGCCAAGCACTTCAGCCACACAGTCCACTCGTACTGAAAAGGATCCAGGCCACATGTCCTGAAGGGGAAGGAGCCTGCTCCAGCCAGCCTAAAGAGGAAGGAGACTGCCCCGACAGGCAAGAAGGGAAAGGAGCCAGCACCTGTTACCCGATAGGCCAGGAGCCTGAACCAGCAGGCAGGAAGAGCAAGGAGCCTGCACCTGCCACCTGAAAGGCCATGGAGCCTGCACCAGCACGCAGGAAGAGTAAGGGGCCTGGACCAGGATCTGTGACGGAGCTCCCACCCCCAACCATGGTTGTGCATCCAACCGAGAGTGCAGGGGATGGGCAGGAGCCTACCCCCACCAGCAGCACCACCACTGTGCAGCTGTCCAAGGTTGCAGGGGATGGGCAGAAGCCTCCCCCCATCAGCAGCACCACCACTGTGCAGCCATCACCACCGGCGGACAGTATGTAATCCTGCCTCAATGGGCTGCTGTGCGGCCTGTCCACTCAAGCACCAGTGGGGAAGACACCCACTTGAGACACTGTGGCCCATTACTCCCCAGGATCAAGCACAGGGCATGTTGCCCCCTCCAGAACCAGTGGGTATGACAGGCACATGAGAGACTGTGGGCCATCACTCCCCAGGATCAAGGACAGGGCACGTTGCCCCCTACAGAACCAGTGGGTATGACGCCCACTCCAGAGACTGTGGCCCATCACTCCCCAGGATCAAGCACAGGGCATATTGCCCCCTCCAGAACCAGTGGGTATGACACCCACATGAGAGACTGTGGCCCATCACTCCTCAGGATCAAGCACAGGGCATGTTGCCCCACCCCACCTGAACCAGTGGTCTTGTTACATCTCCCAGCTGAGGTGCCCCCATCCCCCGTCCCCCTGAGGTGCCTGGCTATTTACCAACTGATGCCCCTGCAGCGTTCTCTCCGTGTTGAAGCAGGTGACGTGTGTGGCATTGGACCTTGGCCTGTGGCCATGTGGCACACGCAAATTGTGGAGTGGGCTGTGTCCCTTTTTCTGTAAAAATATATATATCTATTATCTTGCTTAACTTATTATTTCTACTCTGTTGATATTATTACAGACACTTTGGCAAAATCGTTTTGTCCTTGCATTATTCAACAGATTTACAGGGTCAAATTGTTTTTGTATTACATCTATTTGTGTGTCTGGTGCATGTTGTGCGTGTGCGTCTATGTGTTGTGCGTGTGTGTGTGTGTGTCACTCTTTTTTTCCTCCCTCCTCCCTTGTGTGCTAGGCGGCTGTACTCACTGTCATCGGCTTCGCCAGCGTTAGTGTTCGTGGTGGAGCAGAACGTAGAATATCATCGGGAAGACATGCAGTTCTGGTTCCATGGTGGCGTGATTCTTTCCCTGTGTCTCCAGTGGTGATTCCTTTCCCTTCTGAGCTCAGTTTCCTCCAGGCTTTTGATGTCGTTGGTACCGCCCCGGAAAAGGTGACGGTTTGCAGTGTCTTAATATAGTGGGCGGAACATTTACTACTGCCATGGTTCCTTTTATTTCTGCCCTGGTGGTTAGTGTGGTACATTGGCTGTCTTTCGGAGATCTTTGCACCATGGTCATAATTTGTCAGTAATTACTGCTGGCCTGTTGGTGGTATTACTGCCCCTTTATCCCCGACTGCCAGGTTCGTAATGAGGGCCACAGTACCTAGAGCCAGTAACTGAGCTTTGGCTTGTAATGATTTTTCATTGTGTACTGACAATGCTTCTATTCATATGGTAAAATCTAACGAGTTAAAATGATTAAGAAGGAAGCCTAAGAACTTTTAAATGTGTCCAAGATACTGAGTTTAGGAATAGTGATTAATTGTACAACTGTGAATGTGGGATTACCGATAATATGAGATTCAGAAGGTATTTTTTAAAGCTCGTTCTGTCTTGCTTACATTATAAGTCCAAAATGGAGAGAACTCCAATTGAAAATAACAGTTGTTCTACTCTTCTGTGTTTCCACACTTCTTTCAAGCCTCTTGTGTTGGTTTGTTTATCGCCCACATCAGGAAGGGTCCCAGAATCCTTTGTAGAGACATTGTCACCATGAAAAGTGATCCAATTTAGAAAAGTGCATTGCTGCAGAATTTCGGCACAGGCTCATCTTACACCCAGGAAAGCCTACCAAATGCAAACATTTCTGAAAACTAGGCATCCGGAGGGGTCCAGGGTGGTATGACTTGTGTGGATCCCACTAACACTGTTTTACCCAGGATGAATGCCTTCCAAACTTCAAACATTTGCTGAAATCACTCCTTTTCCTTACATTTCTGTGAGGAACAGATTCAGAATTTGTGGGGATCCACAAAATTCAAACCACTCAGCATTTCCTCACTTCTCTCAATTTAGAGTGTGCCTCACGTGTGTGGCTGGGCTCCAATCTGTCCAAGACTGTTGAGCATCTTCTGGGGGCACAGGCTTGTCCTCATCCTTCTGCAGGCTGCCCCAACCACTCCTATTTTAGCCATTTGTTTCCTGGTCATGGAGTAAACACCCTTTATCTGCCCATTGAGGGACAAAAGTACTTTTATGCCCTGGGAGGA
Source organism: Pleurodeles waltl (assembly GCF_031143425.1). NCBI lineage: Eukaryota > Metazoa > Chordata > Amphibia > Caudata > Salamandridae > Pleurodeles > Pleurodeles waltl. The sequence goes on from NC_090439.1 coordinate 211,514,244, forward strand.
GCACATCCCCATGCCAAACGAGGCATTCCCGCAAAGACCTGTGCCTGGTGTCTAGTCGGAAGATCTCTTCTTGAGGTTCATGGGCCCACTGCGATCCCTAAACTGGTATTACAGTTACAAAAAAAACTCAGGACATGAGGGAAGCTGCTCCCTCTCTTTCTGAAATCATTTTTTTTATAAAGTCCTGATGCAAGCAGTTGTTACCGTCCTTTGCAATCCAGAGGTAATTGAGAGAATGTGAACATCACATAATCCACATCATAATGCTTACAAGCATTTAGGGCAGTCATTGCTGACGTGGGCCGCAAACCTTAATCCACACCAAAGATACGCACCTTGTGGCAGGAATATTGTGATCTTCGGTTTACCTACTGTGTCTTTGTAAAGGTTTGCGAACATTAATTGTTTTCGAACCTGCATTTTCACATTAGTCATTCTGTTGTGCTTTGTATTGGTATTCCTTGAGTTAAGCTGTGGAAGTGGAATTGATATAGTAATTTATTCTTTCAAGTTGAAATGAAAACAAATTAATATAATCGCACCCAAAAGTAAGCAATCTGGAATTCCTCCGTTTATCAGTCTTACTACTTTAAGACAGTGGGATTTATATTTGAGATGGCTGCTGCCCTTCATTTATTACGATTATACTTTGTGTAATTGCTCTTAAGTATTTTGTTTTAATTCCTTGCAGGTCGAAATAGCTAAATCTGGTCTCCAAGCGTCTTTGCTGGTGAAATCTACTGAGACAGGAGAGCTATTTGTAAACTTTGATCTCATGATACTAACCTTGATCCGGGAAACGGAGTGCATTGCTCATTTGGGTCTTGACATCCCACCTTTTGCAGCTTCTCTCCAGCGAAAACAAGACGTTTATAAAAACAATTACAACAAAGTGCAGGTATTGTATGTTTTGATACATTTTGTATAGTAACAGTAATGTAAACGTGCCTGCCATCTTGGGGCGTGTTATAAAAGAGACTAGGACTTGTATAAAGTAATTACACGCTTTATTCATCTTTACAGCTATCACACTGAGGTGAGTAACAACAAATGCCATCATTCTAAACTGTCAAAAGGAAATTTGCCAGGGTGGGTAGGGGAAGGGGGTAAGGGGACGTATCACAGATATGAAGGATGAATGTATAGAGGATGGAATAATAGCAGGGTACCTGAAGTATGTGCTACCATTGCTGTCACAAAAGCAGGGAGAAAGATTCTCCTTGCTTTTTTTTATTGCTGTCTAGAAAACGGACTCATATATCCACCTATGATAGAAATCTGTAATGGGAATGCAGTTTTGGTGTTATTCCACTTATTCTGGACATACAGGGAGTGCAGAATTATTAGGCAAATTAGTATTTTGACCACATCATCCTCTTTATGCATGTTGTCTTACTCCAAGCTGTATAGGCTCGAAAGCCTACTACCAATTAAGCATATTAGGTGATGTGCATCTCTGTAATGAGAAGGGGTGTAGTCTAATGACATCAACACCCTATATCAGGTGTGCATAATTATTAGGCAACTTCCTTTCCTTTGGCAAAATGGGTCAAAAGAAGGACTTGACAGGCTCAGAAAAGTCAAAAATAGTGAGATATCTTGCAGAGGGATGCAGCACTCTTAAAATTGCAAAGCTTCTGAAGCGTGATCATCGAACAATCAAGCGTTTCATTCAAAATAGTCAACAGGGTCGCAAGAAGCGTGTGGAAAAACCAAGGCGCAAAATAACTGCCCATGAACTGAGAAAAGTCAAGCTTGCAGCTGCCACGATGCCACTTGCCACCAGTTTGGCCATATTTCAGAGCTGCAACATCACTGGAGTGCCCAAAAGCACAAGGTGTGCAATACTCAGAGACATGGCCAAGGTAAGAAAGGCTGAAAGACGACCACCACTGAACAAGACACACAAGCTGAAACGTCAAGACTGGGCCAAGAAATATCTCAAGACTGATTTTTCTAAGGTTTTATGGACTGATGAAATGAGAGTGAGTCTTGATGGGCCAGATGGATGGGCCCGTGGCTGGATTGGTAAAGGGCAGAGAGCTCCAGTCCGACTCAGACGCCAGCAAGGTGGAGGTGGAGTACTGGTTTGGGCTGGTATCATCAAAGATGAGCTTGTGGGGCCTTTTCGGGTTGAGGATGGAGTCAAGCTCAACTCCCAGTCCTACTGCCAGTTCCTGGAAGACACCTTCTTCAAGCAGTGGTACAGGAAGAAGTCTGCATCCTTCAAGAAAAACATGATTCTCATGCAGGACAATGCTCCATCACACGCGTCCAAGTACTCCACAGCGTGGCTGGCAAGAAAGGGTATAAAAGAAGGAAATCTAATGACATGGCCTCCTGGTTCACCTGATCTGAACCCCATTGAGAACCTGTGGTCCATCATCAAATGTGAGATTTACAAGGAGGGAAAACAGTACACCTCTCTGAACAGTGTCTGGGAGGCTGTGGTTGCTGCTGCACGCAATGTTGATGGTGAACAGATCAAAACACTGACAGAATCCATGGATGGCAGGCTTTTGAGTGTCCTTGCAAAGAAAGGTGGCTATATTGGTCACTGATTTGTTTTTGTTTTGTTTTTGAATGTCAGAAATGTATATTTGTGAATGTTGAGATGTTATATTGGTTTCACTGGTAATAATAAATAATTGAAATGGGTATATATTTTTTTTTGTTAAGTTGCCTAATAATTATGCACAGTAATAGTCACCTGCACACACAGATATCCCCCTAACATAGCTAAAACTAAAAACAAACTAAAAACTACTTCCAAAAATATTCAGCTTTGATATTAATGAGTTTTTTGGGTTCATTGAGAACATGGTTGTTGTTCAATAATAAAATTAATCCTCAAAAATACAACTTGCCTAATAATTCTGCACTCCCTGTAGATTTCTGTTACCTTAAGTAATCAAGGACTTTACCAAGAAACAAGTAGGTCTGTCAAGCAGTCCATAGCATTTCATCTTATGACAGAGAAACCTTGGAACAAAGGAAGAATTGGGCTTCTGCAAGATGCTCTCAGAGTCTCATTGTTACTCATGGCAACGGAATTGAGACTTCTACTTTTGTTTTGGGGGGAGGGGGTAGAATGCTTAGTAGAATGTTAGTATCACAGCTCAAGAACCCACAGAAAAAGTGAGAAGCATATACAAACATGTAAAAGATGGTACTCTTGGAGGAAGGTGTTAGAGATGTAAAATAAGTTAAAAAACTTTAAGAGCAGTAGTGCAAAGCTGATATAACAGGTCAGGATGAAAACGTGTCTGCTGCCAGGGTAGCGTAAACAGTAGCAAACCAAGCCCCAAATCATTAAATATTAGACAATACGAGGGATGTAGAGTGGGCTATGGCATCTAGAACGCAGCACCTTCTAAACTAAAGCATTTTTAGAGCCCTTCAGGGTTAGAGTATATTATTACAGCAACAGACTTATCATTCATAGAGTAGAATCCCTGTTAATTTCTGTGCTGTAACCTCTGAGACACTTAGACTAACACAAAACAATGTACTGTGCAAGCAGTAGAATCCAAAGGGAGTGTCTTCCGAAATTCCCCATCGGCAATCCTCCAAATAAACAAACATCGACAAAGCCAATAGGTCTGGCATTTGCTACTAGTCTTATTAGTATTTCAGCTTTGCCAATGTTTGTTTTATTTCATCATGATTTTGTAACATTTTATTGTTGGGTGAGCCGCCAAGTCCTCACCAATATATAAAATAACATTGGCTAAAAGCACAATATAATATGGTCTCAAAAAAATACAGGCCATAATAGTCCCTTGCACATAAGATATTTACTTTGTTTGATGTGCTACTTGAGAAAGGGCTCACAGGGAAGTTAGTTAGTAACTGAGGTTGGCTGGCGTGTGCTGTATGCTGCAGTAGATGAAGTATAATGTGAATGTCACAAAAACAGATTAACTGAAAGCTTTATAAGTATAATATATATATATATAGACTGGGCCCAGTAAGTATAGACCCAGAGATAGGAATTCCTTGGATTTTTGATCGTTAATTACTTTGCTCCTGTTTGACAAATGTCCACAAAACTTAGCAGACCTATAGCTTTATTTTAGATTGGCAGATGATGCAAAGTTTTGCAGTGATTGGTCAAGGGGGTGCAGAGAAAAAGGAGGGACAAAAACGTGTTTTTACTTCAATGGATTTTCCATAGATTTTGTACTTATGCTTATCAGCCAAACAGCCTGTTGGATTACCATGAAATGTGGTAGGATTTTAGGGATTTTAGATTATGGTTTGCAGATGATCCTTTGTGGTATTAGGTATTTTTAAAGTTCTACAGCATTTAAACAAAGTGATAGCTTAGGCTGCGGTAGTTTTGTGAAATTTTGCACTGACAGCACCGCGGTACATAGCAATGACAAGGCATTGTGTGACGGACTAGTGACTGCCTTTACAAAAGTTAAAAGCAGCCATGTTGTTGTAAGTACACATTGGCTGTGCTGCAGGTTGAGACACTAGATAAAGGTAAGTATTAGGTTTTAGATTTTTTTTCTCTACCTATTACTGCTTTGTTAAAGTGGTAATAGGTAGGGGAAATTATTTAAAATGTGCTGTATATGTTCACAACAATTTACAGAGTACTGCAGTACTTACAAGAAAATACCAAAGTACTTAAAACTTTAAAAAAAAGAAATTTTAACAAATGAAAAAGACCCTGGATGACACTATATTTCAGAATTATAGCATACTACTGTGTATTTTCATTTTTTTCATATTTAATTTTAAAAAACGTTTACAAAGTACCGGGTTGCTATCCACAAATTACTGCACTACTTACACAAATAAATAAAAAAACAAATGACACTACATTGCACAAATATAGCTACTAAAGTCTTAATTTTTTATAAAATTTAATTTTTTTAAATAAATATTATGGAGTACCGAAGTAATACCTAGAAATTAATCCACTACTTTCAAAAATGTAAAAAAAAAAATTACACATATACCAAATTTAAAAAAAAGATATTACTTTAGATTTAAAAGAAAATATAGTGTAGCACAGTGTACCTAAAAAATTTAATAGGTATGTAAAAATATTAATGAATTATGTGCTACACTGTGTTTCCTCTTAAAACTTATATCGGACAGTAAGCATGGTGGACACTATGTTTTGCACTTTACATTTTTGGAAGGGAAAAATAGTGTTTACATAATACATATTCAGTGTTCTGGGTTTAAAACGGAAATGTAGTCTAGTAGTGTGTATTTAAAAACAAATAAACAAATTGTAAACATTAAAAAAAAATCTAATACACTATATTTAACTCTGAACGCACACTAAGGTGGTCATTACAACCCTGGCGGACGGTGTTAAAGCGGCGGTAAAACCGCCAACAGGCCGGCGCTAAAAAAATTGCAATTACGACCGTGGCGGAAACCGCCAACAAAGACAGGCACTTTAACACTCTGACCGCCACGTCGGTACAAACAAACAACGCGGCGGTCACTGGCAACAGACAGGCGGGAGACAATGTACCGCCCACACTATTATGACAGGCCAATCCGCCACCTTTTCCGGGGCGGATTCACCGCGGATATATAAAACACAGCGGAAACAGGAATCCCGAAGGGAAAATGCTCACCTTTACACACCCCACGAGGAACGAGGACACCATGGACCCGGAACTCCCAATTCTCCCTGCAATAGTCTTCCTGCTCCTCTACCAGGAGCACGAACACCGGAGGCGAAGACCACGGTGAGTACTGCACCTACGACCCAGGGGAGGGAGGAGGGAAAAAACAGGGACACACCACGCAACACCCCCACCCTCACCCACTACAACACACACAATAGCATATCAATACATCACAGTTACACCCCTCCAAACCCCCCGGAAGAATGCAAAGACAATATAAAATTAGTGTAACGATTGTGATATATTAAAAACAAGTAGGCAGAAATATATATACACAATGTACAAAATATATACCAAGCATAGTAGTCCAGGTAGTGCACTAAGATAGTCCGTGGAACACTGGGACCACACGGTATGGGCGAGGCCCACACAAGATCCCCGACTGACGGAGAGAACACTGCAGGGGCATCAGAGAGCAATAAAACAGGCACATCAGGGGGAGGGAAAGGGGGGGCACCTCATCCGCTTGAGTGCACGATGACAAATCCACGAGGGGGCCACATGCCCACTGTTAAATCCTGGGGAGTGCAAAGCCACAGTCTCACAAGTCTCTACAGTGGGTGGTCTGCCCACCGTTCAATCCTGGGGAGTGCAAAGACACAGTCTCTCAAGTCTCTACAGTGGGTGGTCTGACCACTGTTCAATCCTGGGGAGTGCAAAGCCACAGTCTCTCAAGTCTCTACAGTGGGTGGTCTGCCCACTGTACAATCCTGGGGAGTGCAAAGCCACAGTTTCTCAAGTCTCTACAGTGGGTGGTCTGCCCACTGTTCAATCCTGGGGAGTGCGAAGCCACAGTCTCACAAGTGGATGACAGTCTCCACTGGTTCTGGAGGGGGCATGGTGCTGAGAGTGCTTCATCCTGTGAAGGACAGAGGTAGTGGATGTCAGTCTCCACTGGTTCTGGAGGGGGCATGGTGCCCAGAGTGCATCATTAACCCTGTGACGGACTCAGTTGCATCAGTGCCCCTGCCGCTCATGGGCTAGCGGTGCTTGAGATGGCTGTACCCTGTTCAGCGGTGCTTGAGATGGCGGTGCCCTGTTCAGCGGTGCTTGAGATGGTGGTGCCCTGTTCAACGGTGCTTCAGATGGCGGTGCCCTGTTCAGCGGTGCTTGAGATGGCGGTGCCCTGTTCAGCGGTGCTTCAGATGGCGGTCTCCATTGCAGGGTCTCAGCTGCTGGCGGTCCTTCATGGTCCAGCGGGCCTTTTGCTGGCGGTCCTTCATGGCCCAGCTGGGCTGGTGCTGGCAGTGGCCTCCTGGGCAGCTGGGCTGGTGCTGGCGGTGGCCTCCTGGGCAGCGGGGATGATGGCGGTCTTCTCCGCCGCGCAGCTCTTCCCAGACTTTCCGGGTTTCTTGTGGCCCTTCCCCACCTTGGAAGGTGTCACAGCTGACTCCACACTCCCAACGGGACGCCTGGGAGCGGCTTTGGTGGCTGGAGTCTTCCCCCTCTCCCGCCGGGCACTGGCCAACTTCTGATGCTTCACAGGTGGGGGACTGTCTGTGCTGTGGCTCCGTGCCACACTGGCTGCCCTGGTGGCCGGTGCACTCCACATTCCGGTGACTACAGGCACCACTGGTTCCGGAGATGTTGTGGCTGAGGTGCTAGTTCGGGACCTATGAGATGGACGGGGTGGGGGAGGTTTGGGAAAGAGGTCAAGGTTGGACAGGAAAAGTTTTTGGGACACACTGGGACGGGTAGCTGGCGGGGATTTGGGAGTGGGGGAAGAGGTGGTGGTTGTAGGAGGTGTACGTTTGGTGACTTTGGGTGAAGGTGCATGTGCTGGAGGCTGTCGTGAGGTGGATGACTGTTGGGTGGGTGTGTGCCTGCGTTTGTGTATCTTGGGAGGGGGCGTCACAGACACACTGAGAGAGGACACAGGGGACGTGTGAATGGTAGTGGGGGTGGTGACTGCACGTGAGCGGGGTGTTGTGGTGGGTGTGCTGGAGAGGGACGTAGTGGCTGTAGAGGTAGTGCATGCAGGTGTGAGTGTAGACGAGACTAGGAGGGAGGAGGGAGACGAGGAGGAGGGGGACACAGTGGAGGCAGTGGATGTTGGTGTGTCTGCATGTGTGTGATGCTTGCGTGAGTGCCTGTGGGATGTATGGTGCTTATGTTTGCCTGAACTTCCCTTGGGTGTTGACGTGTGTGCATGTTGGTCTGTAGGTGTGCTTGGGATAGGCTGAGGTACAGGGGATTGGGTCGGGGTTGAGGAAGTTGGAGGGGGGAGGCTAGAGACGGGGACAATGGCTGCCATCAGTGCTGAGGCCAGAGTCTGAAAAGCTCGGTGAAGGGCAGTCTGACCAGAATGAATGCCCTCCAGGAATGCATTTGTTTGTTGCAACTGCCTCTCTACACCCTGGATGGCATTCAAAATGGTTGACTGCCCAATAGTGAGGGACCTGAGGAGGTCAATGGCCTCCTCACTGAGGGCAGCAGGAGTGACTGGGGCAGGGCCTGAGGTGCCTGGGGCGAAGGTGATGCCCACCCTCCTGGGTGAGCGGGCACGGGGCAAAGGCTGAGGGGCTGCTGGGAGGGCGGTGCTGGTAGGGGGGGTGGCGGCTGTACCTGTAGATGCGGGGGGCACAGATGTTGCCGCCACCACAAGGGAGCTCCCATCAGAGGACGAGTCCGTGTCGTTGATGTCAGCTCCTGTCCCCGCCGTGGAGCTCCCTTCGCCCTCCGTCCCACTGGTGAATTCAGACTCCGTAGTGTCGCCCTCCAGGGCCATGTGGGATGCAGCTCCCTCGTGCTCCGTTGCCACTGCTCCTCCGCCTGATGATGCTAATGCACACAAGAACAGGGAGACCACAAAAAGGGGGGGGGAGACAAAAGAAAGACATGTTGAGTGCATGCATTACCGCTACAGTTGGCGGACACGACAGACACAGAAGCCCCCTGCACTACGCCACGCTCTTGGGCTCCACTGTTCAATTTCTGGGAAATGGCCTACAAGGCTATGGACGACATCTGCACACATAGATGACACAGGGGCATGACTAGCTGTACTTGGCACTCTACAGAGGTGGGCTGGGGTGCCCCAGGGCCTGACATACGGAGGGGCCTTGCCTACGGAACTCGCCCTGGCCTAGGGAAACCCACAGCCCTCCTCCCCCACCCAGACACCTCCACTGCGCGCAAAGTCAGCAGAATGAGAGTGTACTCACCCCCTTATGGCTGCTGTGATGCCCTCAAGCGCCCATCCAACTCCGGGTAGGCTACCGCAAAGATCCTGAACATCAGGGGGGTCATGGTGCAATGGGCACCCCTCCCACGTTGAGAGGCCATCCCCAGCTGAGCCTCCACCGTCTTCTTGCTCCAGCGGCGAATGTCCTCCCATCTTTTCCGACAGTGGGTGCTCCGTCTGTGGTAGACCCCCAGGGTCCGGACGTCCTTGGCGATGGCACATCAAATATCTTTCTTCTGGTGGGCGCTGACCTACATGAAATGTACAGGGCAAAAAGAGAAGTTATTACCAACTGCACCGTCGAAGTGATTGGCCCCCATCCCTACCCTTGCCATGTGGCACATGCATTCACCATCTTTCATGCACGCAGCACTCTCCCCCCCTTCCTTCTTACATCCAGCTCTTTCCACACAGGCATAGCCCATACAACATGCTCCCTGTGTACTTACCTGTTTGTCTGGAGGACCATAGAGTAGCGTGTACTGGGGGAGGACCCCAGCCACGAGTTTCTCCAACTCCTCCGATGTGAAGGCAGGGGCCCTTTCCCCAGACACTCGAGCCATTGTCTCTTCCAGACTGAGGTCACAGCAGCACTTGCAGTGTAGGTCCTCTCCTGTCAAAGATCAGGTATCAAGTGATTGAAGTAATAGAAAATGGCGGTCACGTCCCGCGTACATCGCCATTGGCTCCTGGGACCCATAGGGTCCAATGTTAACCCATGCAGCATCGCGCCGCGGTCTTCGACCACCTACCGCGACGGTGTACAACGCCAGCGCAGTTACCTCACATCCCATTGTCCCACTTTACAGGTCAGGCAGCCGCCATTTCAGGGGCCCACATGGCTTCATTTCCAACTGTGTCACTCATACCTAGGCCTAGACTCAACACACATACAGGCCACCTTTTGTGTATGATAGGTGTTCTGTGTAAACTGTGTGTACGTACCTCTGAGTTGTTTGACTCTGTGCTCGCTGTTGTCCTTCATAGGCACCGTTCGCTGGGACATGTGAGGAGATGGCGGCATCCTCCGGTGTACCGACCGTTGGTGGACCTGTCGACAATGGAGGAGTGACATTTGATTATCACATACAGGCTTGACCGTTCCACAATCCAAGGAACTGTGTATCCGGTTGGAGCCAGACCTGATGTCAGCAATCCCCCATCCCACAGGAATCCCCCCTCAAGTGTAGGTGCTGTCAGTGCTACATTTCCTTGCAAGTGGCTCCTTTCAGACAACAGTGGCCATGGCATCAGGGATGTCCCAGCCTATGTTTGCCAACATATTGTCCAGAGTGTTGTCTGCCCTTCTGAAACACATGCAGAGCTACATCGTTTTCCCTCAGGTGGAGGATTTGCCTACAGTGAAAGGGGATTTCTATGCCCTGGGACACATCCCCAACATCATAGGTGCCATTGATGGGACACATGTGGCTTTGGTACCCCCACAGGAGTGAACAGGTGTACAGAAACCGGAAGAGTTATCATTCGATGCATGTACATGTGATATGTTTGGCAGACCAGTACATCTCCCATGTGAATGCCATGTTCCCTGGCTCAGTGCATGACGCCTACCTCCTGCGGAATAGCAGCATCCCTTATGTGATGGGTCAACTCCAGAGGCACCGTGTGTGGCTGTTAGGTGAGCACCTGGAAGCAAGTCAGTGGGAATGGTTGTCTGGGTCTGGGGATATCCCTCCAGGTTAGTGCGTGTCTAACAGTTGTCCCTCACAATTTGCAGGTGACTCTGGTTACCCCAACCTGTCATGGCTACTGACCCCAGTGAGGAATCCCAGGACAAGGGCAGAGGAACGCTACAATGAGGCCCATGGGTGAACTAGGAGGGTGATCGAGCGGACCTTTGGCCTCCTGAAGGCCAGGTTCAGGTGCCTCCATATGGCAGGTGGATCCCTATTCTACTCACCAAAGAAGGTGTGCCAGATCATCGTGGCCTGCTGTATGCTTCATAACATGGCTTTGCGACAACAGGTGCCTTTTCTGCAGGAGGATGGTCCAGATGGCGGTGTTGTTGCAGCTGTGGAGCCTGTGGACAGTGAAGACGAGGAAGCAGGGGAAGAAGACATGCACAACAGGGACTCAGTGATCCAGCAATATTTCCAGTGAGACACAGGTAAGAATACAAACCTGCCTACTACATGTACTTAAACACTACTACCTCTCTACTGTGTGTCGTTTTCACCCAGTGTATGGTCACTGAGTTGTCACTTTCCCTTACGATTTCACAAATGTGGGTCCCACTGTGTGACATCTGCTTAGATTCCTCATGGACTAGAGCTGTGTGACATGGGTATGTTGACATTAAACTTGAAAGAGCATTTTGTCACTGTAATTGCTAATACACAATTTTGAAATCACAGACAGACTCCATATTGTTTTGTGCTTTAAGTGTGTTTATTTAATTGCTCAATATTGGAGGGGGTAGAGAAATGCTGAGGGGTGATGGCGGAGGAATGTCCATGGCAGAGTCCAGTCTATTAGTCTCACAGGTGCATTGCCCATATGGGCATAGAAAGTGGAGCTGGGGCAGTTTCAGTATGGACAGGGTGACAAAGTGGGACAGTAGGATAACAATCAGGGTTGTCTCATTTCTTGGCGGGGGTCTTGGCATCGTGCTCTGTTTTTGTCCTGGATCTCAGGGACCGTTTGCGGGGTGGTTCTCCCTCTGCAGGGGGTGGGGGGCTGGTGTGGTGGTCCTGTGGCGGGGCGTCCTGTCCACTAGCGCCGGCGGAGGTGGTGGGCAGTTCATCGTCCATGCTAGTGTCAGGGGCCCCTTATAGTGCCACAGTGTCCCTCCTGGTGTTGAGTACTTCCTTCAGCACCCCTACGATGGTGCCCAGGGTGGAGCTGATGGTTCTGAGTTCCTCCCTGAAGCCAATATACTGTTCCTCCTACAGGCGCTGGGTCTCCTGAAACCTGACCAGTACCGTTGCCATCGTCTCCTGGGAGTGGTGGTAGGCTCCCATGATGGAGGAGAGGGCCTCGTGGAGAGTGGGTTCCCTTGGCCTGTCCGCCCCCTGTCGCACAGCAGCCCTCCCAGTTCCCCTGTGTTCCTGGGCCTCCGTCCCCTGGACCGTGTGCCCACTACCACTGCCCCCAGGTCCCTGTTGTTGTTGGGGTGGTGGGTTAGCCTGGGTTCCCTGAAGGTGGTGGACACACTGCTGATTGACTTGTCCTGGGGACGGAGGTATGGGCTCGCTGGGTGGGTGCTGTGCTGGTGTTTCCAGAGGGTGGAAGGTCGGTAGTCGCCTGTGACTGGGTGATGGGACCCGACTGTCCGAGTTCCCCGATGGGCCGGGCTGGTCATCTAGATCCATTTGGACAGAGGTGCTGTCATCACTGTGGGCCTCTTCTGTTGGTGGTGTGGACATGTGTGGACCCTCCTGGCCGGTGACGTTGGGAAGGGGTCCTGCAGGGGTATAAAAGGATGTTTATTACATCTGTGTGTGTCATGGTGTGCAGTGGGTGGGTGACCGTGTACCCCAGTGCTTGCATTCCTGTGTGAGACCTTGTGTGAAGATGGTTTAGGGGGTTGTATTGGTATGTGCAGTGGGCATGCTTTAGTGATGGGTGTCCATGCTTTGTTGATGCATGCAGGGCTTGGTGTTGGGATGGGTGGTTTGTGATGTTGGGACATATGTGAGGAGTTGGGGTGCTGGGGGTGATGGTGGGGGTATGTGATAGCATGCAGGTAGGGTGGGGGTTGTAATAGTTAAGATTTGACTTACCAGAGTCCATTCCTCCACCTACTCCTGCGAGGCCCTCAGGATGCAGAATCTCCAAGACCTGCTCCTCCCATGTTGTTAGTTGTGGGGGAGGAGGTGGGGGTCCGCCGCCAGTCCACTGAACCGCCAGGTGGTGTCTTGAGACCACGGAACGCACCTTCCCCCGTAGGTCGTTCCACAGCTTCCTGAAGTCCTCACGATTTCTGGGGGGCTGTCCCACTGCGTTGAACCTGTCCACTATTCTTCGCCATAGCTCCATCTTCCTTGCAGTGGAGGTGTGCTGCACCTGTGCTCCGAATAGCTGTGGCTCTACCCGGATGATTTCTTCCACTATGACCCTGAGCTCCTCCTCCGAGAACCTGGGGTGTCTTTGCCGTGCCATGGGGTGGTGTCGGTGATGTGTGGGGTGGAGTGTGTGGTGATAAGTGTGCTGATATGTAGTGGTGTGTTGTGTGAGGTGCGTGGAAGTTGTGTGGGTGATGGTGTTGTGTGCCTGTGGATGCTGTTGTTCTTGCTGGTGCTCTCTCTCTGGCCTTCTTTCGGAATTTTTTGTCGTGGGGGTTTGTGGGTGTTGTGGCTGTGTGTTTTATATTGTATTGGGTGTGTGGGAGTGGTGTGTGTATGTGTATCAGGTGTGTGTATTTTGAATTGTCCAATGTGGCTGTGTTTTGTAAATATGTGTGTATTTTGATACACACATGGATCCGCGTGGATTCGTGTGTCGTGATAGTGTGGGCGTATTTCTGTTGGCGTGACAGTGGAAGTTTTGTTTTCGCCAGTTTATCACTGACCTTTGGTGTGGCGGACTTGTGTGGGTGTCTGAATTTTGGAGGATTCCGAAATGTGGGTCATAATAGCTGTGGTGGAATTCCGCGGCGGTGTGTTGGCGGTCTTCTGCACGGCGGTAAGCGGCTTTTACTGCCAATGTTGTAATGACCGCCTAAGTCTGGTCTACAGACTATGGTAGTACCGCAGTACTTCGCAACCTTTGGTAATAATACGTAAAGTAAAAAAACTAATTATACTTAGCATTACCCACATATATAAATGGACAAAACAGTAGGACTCTATATTTACATCTAAATACCAGAACACAGCCGAAGTGTGGCCTAAAAAATATGGCTGCCTTTTACTTTTGAAAGGACAGTGATTATTCAATCATATACTGTTTTGAAATCTGCATGTACCATGGTATAAAGTGGACCAATATACCACTTAGGGCCTGATTACAAGTTTGTCGATCGGAAAACCAGACACCCAGGCCCGTGGTGAGGTGACCACCATGGAGTTGGTGGTCTCCCCACCAGCTGCATTACCAGTTTTCCACTAGGCTGATCGGCAGGAACCAAGGTTTCCTCCGATCAGCCAGTTGGAAAATGTGCAGCGGCATTGGATTCGGCTCCACATGGAGCCGAGTCTAATGCTGTTGCACTGGGGGCCCCCACTAGCATCCTTGAAATGCACACTGTCTGCACTGCAGACAGTGTGCATTACAACGGTGCTAGGTAGGAGGGCCCCTGCACTGCCCATGCCACCAGGCTTTTCATGGCAGATGAACCGCTATGAAAAGGCTGGTGGAGAACATGGCTGTAATCAGCAAGGGGGCGATGACTTCAACTCCACCGTGATTACTACCACGACCGCCGTCATCCTGTCAGGATCAGAGATCCTGGTGGAGATGTGGGTCTTTTGGTGGCACTGACTGCCAATCTCGTAATGTGGTGGTCAGACCGTCGCAGCTGCAGTGGTCTGACCTCCACCACAAGTCTGGCGGTCTTTGGACTGCCAGACTCATAATTGTGCCCTAAGTCTTTATGCCTTATGGGCCTGATTCATACTTGTGACTTTACACTTTTGTGCATGTTTAAACATTTTTGGTCCTCAGAAATGCATTTCACTGATAGTTATCTTTCCTACAGCCCAGTCTGCACACATAAACAGATATGACTGTACTATCTTTTTAGGTACATAGGCTCCGCTGTCTTAGAGATACTACTTTTAAAATACATTTCTGAATAGCAAACAAATATAAACATACACAAAAGTGTAACTTAGCCTTTGTGAATAAGGCCCTATAACTTTAAGAATACGGAAAGAATTTAGATTAAATACCAAAAAGGACCCTTTACAGTACATAATCTATATGTCTGACACATTTCATCTAAATCTGTTAAGCCGTTTTCACACTTCGTCACTTTAACAGTACTCTACAACACAAAACTCGACTCCACTTTATGAATTTGCCACTCTACTCTATCACATGCCATTCCACTCTCTGACACCCCACTCCAATATATGACAGTGCACTCCACTCCACTCTGTAACACTTCGCACCTCTCCACTCTACCATATGCCACTCTACTTGATGATATGCACTTCAGCCTGAAACTCCACTCGACAACCCACCAATCCACTCTATGGCACGGCACTCCACTCTATAACAGGGCACGCTACTGTATGACATGCCAATACACTGTACGTCATTTCAGTTTACGACATCCCAGTTCACTCTATGCCTCTCTACTCTAAGACACCATACCAAATGCCACTTTCTGACACGCCACTCCACTGTCCGACATGCCACTACACTCTACGCCCCTCCACTGTACAACACCGCCACTCCACAATACACTTCACTGTATGATACACCATGCTATTACACTTTGACATGCCACTACACCCTGTGCTAGTCTTCCAGACTTTACTCCACTCTTTTACAACAATCTAGGCAACTCTCTGTATGCCACCCCACCCCACAACGCACCACTCCTCTCTACCACAGTACACTTTACACCCCTCCACTTTGATGCTGAACAACATGCAACTTTATGACACATAACTGCACACTACTCAATGACATGCTACTACACATTATCACTTGAAACTACTCTGTGACATGCTACTTCATTCTACCCCTATCCATGCTATGCCACTCAAATGTACCCCACGCCACACTGTGCTTCTCCACTGTACACTATCGCACTGTACTGCACTACAGTCTACGTCAGAACACTGTATGCCACAACACTGTACAGCACTCAATTCTGTGCCACTCTAAGCCAGTCTATGCCAGTGATCTCTATGAATCTGTACTCCACTCTATGCCACACTATGGCACTGTATACTTGTCTATGATATGCTATGCATCTCCCTCAATGCCACTGCAGGCCACTCAACTTCACTCTACTGTATGACACTACTCCATTGTACTATGCCCTACTTCACTACTCCACTCTACACCAGTTTACTCTAACACACTGTTCAAAATCCCACTGCACTTCACTCCACAACACACCACTCCTCTCCATGACACTCCACTCCACTGTAGGACACGCCACACCACTGCACCGTATGACACACCATTCCACTGTGCGGCATGACATTATACTCCACACCATTCCAATCTATGTTCTTCCACTTGAAGGTACTGTATAACATATCACTCTGAGACTCAACTCTACTCTACATTACAAAATACCACTCCACTCTGCGAAACTCTAGTCCACTCTATGCCACTGTACAGCACTGTACTGCACTATACAACACTGCACGCAACTCCCTCTACACCACTCTATGCAGTGCCTTTCACTCTATGCCATTCCACTTGCTGCCAATCCAGTCTATGCCTCCATGCCATACACTATGATACTTTATGCCACAACACTGGATCCCACTTCACTCAGTGCAACTCCACTCTATGTCTCTCCACTGTACGCTATGACTTTGTGCATGACAACATTATACACAAATCCTCTTCACTCTGCTCCTCTTTTCAAGACTGTACCCCAGTCTACGCCAATGTACGACAATCCTATACCCCACTCCACTGAATGACTTTCTACTGCACTCTATGCCACTGCACTCTACAAGACTTTACAACACTGTCACTCAATCACACTGTGCTATACTCTGTACACCTACACGCAACTGTACACCAATCTAGTCCATTCTGTGCCGCCACATGGCACTCTGCTCCACCCTAAGCCATTCTACAATACTCTACTCATCGATACTCTATACATTTCTCTGTATACCACTCTACCCCACTTTACTCCACTCTGCTGTATGGTGCAGCACTCCATGGTACTCTTACTCCACTGTATGTCACTCCACTGTACACCACTGTATGCCACTCAACTCTATGACAGTCTATATCTCTCCACTCTACCACACTCAACACAACACTCTTCTCTACTGTACAGCACTGAACTCTGCAACACTATGACATTTTACTCAACTGTACGCTACAACACCTAACTCTACTTTACACTAATCCACTGCAGTCTACTCTACTCCACTGTATGACATTTTACCTCACTATATAATACTCCATTCTACGATGCTCCAGTGCCCCACACTCTGCTCCACTGTATGCAACTGCACTCTACACGACTCTGCTACACTGTATGTCACTCTATGATACTCTACTCCACTCTATACCCATCCACTGTCTGCCAATACACTTCCCTGTATGACACTCAACTGTACTCTACCATATGCCACTTCACTGTACACCACTCCATTGTTGAAGACTCTATTCCACTATGGCCCTCATAACAACATTGGTGGTAACTACCGCCTATCGCCACGGTGACGGCTGCCAACATATCGCCGCCTTTGCTACCAGCCGTCTACGAGTATCATGAACGCTGGCGGTATTCCGCCAAATGCTGGCGGAACACCACCGACGGTCATGGTGGCAGACGGCGGTAAGGCGGCGCTGCTGACCGCATCACCGCCATGCCAGCAAAACACCGCCGACCGTATCATGACCAATGATATGGCCTGGCAGTGTTTTGCTGGCGGACGCTGCTGCTGCCAGCAGCGCCGCGGACTGTCTCCAGCCGGAGGACCCTCTGCAAGCAGGTAAGTTGGGTTCTCCGACAGGAGAGGGGGGTGTGGGGGTGTTGTGTGTGTGTGTGGGGGGGAGGGTGTTTTGGAATGCGTGCATGCGGGGTGAGTCGTGTTAAATGCATGTGTGAATGAGTGATTGTGAGTGTTGTGTGTTGTGAATGCATGTGTGTGACAAGGTATGTTCGTGTGTGTTGTGGTGTGTGGGTATGTATGTGTGCATGCGTGGGTGGTGGTGGGTATGCGAGTGTGCATGTGTGTATATGGGTGGACGTGTATATGTGCGGGGCAGGAGGGGGAAGGTGGGGGAGAACTCTGGGGAGGAGGAGGGGGGCAGGAGACCCCTATCAGTGCCAGGGAAGGGATTTCCTGGCACTGATAGTCCCTACCGCCAGGGTTTTCGTGGCGGTAAGTTTGGCACGAAAACCATGGCGGTAAGCTGGGTTGTAATCCTGAGAGTGGGATTGTGACGACTGCTGGGCTGGAGACTGAAGTCTCCAGCCCAGCGGCCGTTACCACCCTGGCAGTCGGTGTGTTAAAGTGGCGGTCTTTGATGGCGGTGACCGACAGGGACAAAATCCCATTTTATTTTACCGCCGGCCTGTTGGTGGTAATAACGCTGCTTTAACACTGACCGCTAGGGTTGTAATGAGGGCCTATATGTCCGTTCACTCTATGCCACTCTATTCCACAGTACAACACTCTATTATTCTCAGTGACACTGTACTCTTACTGAATGATATGCCACTTCACTCTACAACACTTCAGTCTAGAAGACTCTATTCCACTGTGTGCCTCTGCTCTGTTCCACTCTACTCCACTCTATTGAACTCTACAACAGTTTAACACTCTCCACTGAATGACATGCCACTCTGTGACAATCCACTCTACGACACTACACTGTTCTGAATTCTACTGAACAAGACTGCACAATTTAGCCATAACTCAAACCTTTTCCATACACAGCTTATTGCATTTCAAATTGGAACATTTATGCCATGTGAAATAAAAGCATTCATAATAACACTTATGACATCGCAAATAACATAATTTGCAGTAACACCGTGCATGATAAGAGTACTGAGTTACAGCACATGTAGTGTTACAAGTGAGCTTACAACACTGTGTACAGAGGTGTGCGACTTATAGTAATTTGACCACGGAAATTCAGCAGTTATAGTTATACTTACAGTTATACTTATCTGAAGAAGCTATAACTCATGCTGTTAAGTAACTTTAAACCATAAAATATAGTTTCTTAACATAAGTATGACAATAAGTATAACTATAACTGCTGAATTTCTGTTTTTGTTTTGTGTGTAAAACATTAACCTAACTGTAATGTCTATGTAACCTTTGTGTTTTTTCAGTGAAAACAAATATTTATATACATATATTTTTTTACGTATATTCACTTAAAAAACAAAGGTTACAGGGATGTTATAGATAGGCTCAGATTTTAAACGCACAAAATGATAGAAATTCATCTGTTATAGTTAGAGTTGTAGGTAGAAATACTTTTTTTCGGCAGGCTGCCCTAAAAGCATACATATAATACATTATACAATACAATAATAAATATAGGTTTAAATATTATTTACATAAAATCATTATGATCCTTAAAAATCCTTAAAACCTTTTCAACAATATGAAAAAAACAAACAAAAAAAAAAAAGATGACCCCACCTGCACTATAACCAAAGCTCATTCAGAACATGTCAAGTGAGCTACTTAGCTCATAAAGTGACATAACAAACATTGATCCTATCAGGGTCCTTACTTTTCTTGGGTACTTGCACTTACAATGGAGTAACTCCACCCAGCCCCCTCCCGGGCCAGAACCCTATATCTTCTCATCCATACGCCCAGAAGAAAACAATTCATAGGGTAGACTAGAATGTTGTCTAAACTTGACCTAAACAGGCACAACGCCCACTCGATAATCCCCAATCTCCAGGGATTGGCAGAGTAGCCTGAGCCAACACCGCTTTGACTCTCGATGCCCAGGACAGACAATAGCAATATGATTGATTGTCTCGGACAATGATTGACACAGGGGGCAAAAGGCAGATGGCCCATCTCTTCGCCACATACTGCAAAAAGCTTTCACAGGCAGGCAGCTGTGTCTAAAACACAGATACAGACTCTTTGGCCTGGGTGGAGTGATATAATCCAAAAAGACTTCAAATTTAGGCACAACTTTAAGCTCCAAAAATGTTTCTGTAAGATGTCTCAAATCAGCCCTATGTTGTTGATGCTCCCTAGTGTACTGCCAATATGCCACCTCAAGTACCTGTTTATCTTCTCTACAGATTTGGTCCGGCTGTTCCCAAAGTGCCTCAAGCTTCAGCTTTTTAAGCCATGTGGAAACGAAGCACAACCAGGGCACTTAACAAGCTAAATCTAACCTAACCAGGTAGCTGAGGCCTCCTTGTTATGTAGCCAACTAGGGGTAGACCAGAACCCTATCCAATAGAGTAGGGGTTTTAACAATATTTGATCAGTGACCCGATTAATGCCCATATCATATCTCAAGAGTATAAGGGGGAACTGATTGGTACGGCCGCCAAAACCCTAATAAAATTGTTTTCGGCAACCTCTATCCTATGTGTATTAGCATACCCCCATAATTCTGCGCCGTAGGTTGCTGCATTAAGGGCCTTGGCTCGATAAGCCTCAGGAGCTGGTGAAATAGAGCCAGAGCTTGTAGCTCTGAAGAAACGGAGGATGGCATTAGAACTATGAGCTAACTTTGGGGACATTTGTACTACTTTAGAGTCCCATTTTAGTTTTTAAGACAAGGTAATACCTATTTAATCAAATTCTGACACCCTTTGAAGATTGGAATTTCTCCGCATTCTTCCTGTAGAGTTTCAAAGACCATATACTTGGTCTTTGAGCAATTTATCTCCAACCCCCTTTCCTTGCAGAAAGACTCATATTTTAACACCAGAATTTGCAGTCCCATTGGTGACTTAGAATTTAGCAGTGAGTCATTTGCAAACAGAAGGATAGGGATTTTTTCACCGTTAATAGTGGGAGAATCATTTATTCACTGACCAAGGTGTTCAGTAATATCGTTGATGTATAAAGAGAAGAGTGTAGGGGCAAACACACAGCCTTGCCGTACCCACGGCGTACTGGGATTTTTGATGTCACCTCTCCTTGCCCACCCCAGCAAACCTGGGCACAGTTCCCACTATGTAGTCTAATCAAGATATCCACTAGGCTGCTGGGAGCTCCCATCTTTCTTAGAACTTGCCACATATTATTGCGTGGAATTAGGTCGAAAGCAGCTCGCAAATCAACAAAAGCTACATATAGCCTCTACCTTGGGAGAAGGACCTGCTTCCAGTACAGTACTGACTAAATACCTGATTGATGGTACCAGTCTTGGGTCGAAATACAGCCTGTAGATGCGAGAATATCTCTGCAGTATCCGCCCAATCCAGCAGTTTTTCAAGCACCTGCCTAGCAACTATTTTTTGAAGATTATCCAGCAGGCTAATTGGGCGATAGTTAGCAGGGCAGCTTGCGTCACATTTTTTAAACACAGGAATGATTTCAGCCCCTTTCCAAGTATCCGGCATTCTGCCCCCACTTGTTATTACGTTGGACCAGAGATTTATATACCCATCCCACACACAAGGTTCAGACTTGTACAGGTGTTTTGCTTTCCTTATCTTATGACCGAGCTGACAAAACTTCTGTGGAATGCACTTCTTAGTTTAAAGAAGACTTTTATTATTACTTCACCACCAGGTTCCTGAGAGACGAGATTAGTAGGTTGGAAGCACATGTTTAAAAGTAGTCACATCAATGAAAGGAAAATATATCAAAGTACTTCTCAGTTGCAATGTACACAGCAAATACATATGATTATATTATAGCATAACTTCAAAGCAAAGAATAAAAGTCAAAATTCATCACCGTAGGGCCTATCATTGCTCGTCATCTTTCTCATGCCTGCAAGTTGATGACTCCTGTTCAACTGTGAGAAAGAGATTTTCCACCCAAACGGGAGGTCAGGCAGCTGACGCCCGCTCCTGACTGAAGTCCTGGAAAATTCCCCCTTGCTGCTGCCCAGGGACACCGTCTTATACATCAGAGTGGGAACAGAACAAGAGTTGGAGAGTGGCCAAGTCTCCAAAGCTCGCTCGTTCCCAAGCTGGATAGAGAGGAAAACACAAAATATGCGCTCTCTTAACTCAATAGGGTTTGGTGTGAACACAATACGAAAAACACAGCTTGGTCTACCATGTGGAAAAACACAGCTCATCTGCAATGTCTCAACTGCAATGTCGAACTCGACGATAAAGCCAATAGGCAGAATGTAATGTCTAATGCCATGTTAAAGCCAGTAGGCAGCTAACCAAAATACCAAATGTAATGTCTAATGCCACGTTAAAGCCAATAGGCAGCTAAAGTGAATACAACATGTAATGTGCTACTGGTGAACATTGAACAACTAATTAGCGCAGTGGTGAAACGCAAAGTCAGTGGTCAAACACAATTAATGGCATAACAACAGGTCACCAGGAATTCCATCCTTGTGAGGTTTCAGTCTATCTATAGCTGCCAGCGTGACTTCCATTGAGGAAAGAATTAAAGTGCTAGCTGCCTCATCTGCCTCACCCCCAGTTAAGTATGAATTCTACGCCCTTGCACCTATATTAGGATCTTCTAGGATGCTCTCAGTATTATAGAATGGGGGTCCACCAATAGCCTCCCCCTTATCATTTTCACTTGCTGAATATAGAGTTCCAACGTGTTCCTCCCACATATCTGGTACAATATTACATCACCTCAAAGTACCACGCTCACCGGTTCCATCTGTTATCATGGCCCAGATGGCATGGTTATCTTTTAGCTTCAATGCCTTAAGTAGCTTTTGCTAATTATCTTCATCTCTCTCTTTCCTTGCCGCCCCTGGGGCCTTTTTATACTTCGCTCATTTACACTTGATGGCTCCTCGGTTACAATACCCTTATAGCGGTTGCCAGCACCCGCTTAGCCATATACAATCCTGATTAAACCAGTGTGGATGTTTTACTCCCGACCCTTGGTTACCTCGGTGTTCTGTACAGAAAATCATCTTAAGTTTAGCAAACAGTGAACTATGAGTTTGCAAAAAAAGATTGGGATCAACATGCTGGTCTTCATATTCCTCTAAAAGCTGTACAAACCATTGATAGATCTCAGCATGCGCTTCCCGATCGGCCAAGACTCTTGACCATGTTACTCATCACTGGTTGTTAGAAATACTAGGTTCCGACAGGGCTGAAAGTCCCCAATTGGAAGACATAACAAGATTCCCTCTGTTAAGTGCTACTGCTAATGGGCAATGGTCACTCTCAGTGGTATCACATACCTCCATATCTACCAGATCCAGCCATAATCGCACATCCAATAGAATATAATCAATAACACTCCTCTGGTGCCCCTTCTGAATGTAGGCGCTCGCACTTGGTCCAAATTTGTTCTCCCTTTGCAGGCACGCAGACCATGCGCCGCCACCATGGACACAATCTGTAGGGCCATTTGAGAAAGATGACAGATTGGCCTACCAGCAACTGTGGGACACCCCACTTCTCGCCCTCCACTCTAATTGCGTATCAAGAGCAAGGCATGGTTCGAATGAAGTATTAAAATCTCCAGCCACTATTAATCTAGACTTTCTTTTGTGAGTTTCCACTAACAACTCAAGCATGACCAAAACCGAGGACTCTCTATTAGCTGGTAATGAGTGTGTGTACACGCTCTAGACTTTCTTTTGTGAGTTTCCACTAACGACTCAAGCATGACCAAAACCGAGGACTCTCTATTAGCTGGTAATAAGCGTGTGTACACCTTTATTATCACCAAGGATAATACACCTGGGAATCGTAAACTGATACCCAATAAATCTAGAGAGTCTATCCTCAATATTTCATGCCTGCAGGCTATGTCGTTTCTGACCAAAATCATAAGTCCCCCCACTTGCCCGACCCATTTTCCTTGGTGGCAGGGCCTCCACGCTACAAGTGGTATATCCTCTAACGAAGACCTTGCTAACAGCCCAAGTTTCTTAGAACACACAAACATCGTATTTCCCTAAAAAGGAATTCCACTCTTTATCAGCCACCTTAGGGGTCACCCCACCACATTCTAGGAGATTAATGATAAATTTGTCCTGTGTTCAGTCACCATTTCCAGAGGGGCTCCCCATTGTTCATCTCCAACCAGTATACTAGGAGCCCCCCCAAGGGGGTACCACTAAAGTTGATTCTTTATCGGCTGGTCCAGTGGGTGTGGAATTTCCCCTATCCATCAGTGGCCCGATGGACCTAGTCAGTCTGACTGATCCAGTGTAGATAGAGGGTAGTAACGATTCCGAATGGGTATCTTAAAGGTAGTGTGTCATTTACCCCGTATTAGTAGAGCTCGATGTAGGTCAGACCAGGTGTACCCATTAACTCTTACTACTGGAGGATAGACAAAAATCAGGGATAGCACTCTAATACCCCATTCACTTGACTTTTTTGCACTAATCAAAGTAAGCATGGATTTAACACAATTAGGTGACTTAAAGTTCACTATTATGCAGTCACCATGTGTAGTAAGCTGCCCTGGCTTGTAGTGGGAACCTTGGGTACTTACACCTTATACCAGGTCCAGTTATCCCTTATTAGTGAAATGTAGTAGTGTTCTAGCAGCTTAGGCTGATAGAGGTAGCTATAGCAGAGCAGCTTAGGCTGAACTAGGAGACATGCAAAGCTCCTGCAATACCACTTAAAGTTACACAGTACTTATACACAAGTAAAGACAATACTCAGTGTTACCAAAAATGAAAGTAGTTTATTTGGGTGACACAAGTCCAAAAATACTCCTTCTGGAGGTAAGTATTATACACAATATATACACTAGACACCAAAATAAGGTAAGTAATTAGACATAGGATAGTACAAACAATAGAACATTTTATAGAATGCAATGGTAGAAAATAGGTCTGGGGCAACACAAACCATATACTAAGAAAGTGGAATGCGAATGACGAATTCCCTCCTAGACCAGTGTAGTGTGTAGAGAATCGCTGGGAGAGTAGGAAAATCACAAAGGTGAGTAAAATACCACACTGCAGACCCCAGGAAAGTAGGAGTAAAGTACTGCAAGTTTCCTTAGGACACACTACAAGACATGATTAGAGTTATTGCAAGAAACAGGCAAGACTGCAAACAACAGGTGGTGGATTCCTGGACCTAACGACCTGCAAAGAGAGGAGCCCCTGCCAACCTAGAATAGGGTGCAAAAGAAGAGTCCCCGGTTGGACGAAGACTGCAGAAATGCACAAAGGAAAGATGGCTGCGGGTTCCTGCATGATGCATTAATGCCCCACGTGGAGATGTTGGATGCAGGTGAGTTTCAGCGCTGGATTCGTCAAACAAGCTTTGGTTCAAGCAAAGTCGCGTTTTGCGTCAAAGTGGCGCTGCCTGGACCCAGGAGGGACCTGGGGGCCTCAACTCGGACTGAGGAGGCAGAGGGGGCTCCCAACACTGGAGGGAACCCACAGATGGCCAGACAGCACCCACGGAGGTCCCAGGACATGGGGACAAAGAAGGTGCAATTTGCAGTTGGTGCAGCACTACAAAAGAAGGTACCACGTCGCCAGAGGACAACTCAGCGAGTTGGGCGTCGCAGAATAGAGTGGTGGGGAACTGGACCAGGCTGTGCACGAAGGATTCTTGCAAATAGGGCACAAGGGCCTCAGGAGGTGAAGATGACGCTGTGCACAGGGGTACTGTCGCAAACAGGGGAAGGCAAGCTCTTACCTCCTCCAAATTTGGAAAGCAGGACCTCAGGACAGTCTGTGTCAAAGGCATCCACCACCTGTGTTCCAAGGAGCACGCTCGTTGCCAGGAGAGGAGTTCAAGAGAACCGGTCATCAACTTAGAAGGTGCCTGCAAGAGCAGGGAAGTGACTCCGTCACTCCACAGTAGATTTGTTCGGTCCTTCTGGTGCATGGTGAAGACAGGGAGTCCCCAGAGTGTGCACACCATGTAAACTGTTGCAGTTGCTGGCTGGAGCTGAAGCTGCAGAGGAAAAGTAGCCCTACCTACTGTATACTTTGTTGCTGTTACAGCGGTTCCTGTTGCAAGAAGTGGTCGATCCGAGGTCAGAAGATGAAGTAGTAGCTGCAGAGGATTCCTGCTGGAAACGTGCAAGTAGAACCTGAAGAGAAACCTACAGGAGAGACCCTAAATAGCCCTGAGAGGGGGATTGGCTACCTTATCAGCTATGGACCTATCAGGAGGGGTCTCTGACATCACCTGCTGGAACTGGCCACACTGAGGCCTCAGAGGGTCCCTACACTGTGGAAAACAAGATGGCTGAAGTCTGGGACACACTAGAGGAGCTCTGGGCACCACCCCTGGGGTGGTGATGGACAGGGTAGTGGTCACTCCCTTTTCCTTTGTCCAGTTTTGTGTGAGAACAGGGACTGGGGGTCCCTGAATCAGTGTAGACTGGCTTATGCAAGGAAGGCACCATCTGTGCCCTTCAAAGCACTTCCAGAGGCTGGGGGAGGCTACCCCTCCCCAGCCTGTAACACCTATTTCCAAAGGGAGAGGGTGTAACACCCTCCTCCCAAAGGAAATGGTTTTTTTTTTGCCTTCCTGGGACTGAGCTGCTCAGACCCCAGGAGGGCAGAACCCTGTCTGTGAGGTGGCAGCAGCTGTAGTTGCAGTGCAAGCCTCAGAGAGCTGGTTTGGCAGTACTGGGGGTCCATGGTGGAGCCCCCTGGATGCATGGAATTGGCTCCCCAATACCAGTTTCAGAATAGGGGGACAATTACATGATCTTAGACACCTTCCATGGCCATATTCGGGGTTACCATTGTGAACCTACATATATGTATTGACCTAAATGTAGTGCACGCGTGTAATGGCGTCCCCGCACTCACAAAGTTCGGGTAATTGACCCTGGACTGTGTTGGGGCACCTTTGGTAGTGCATGGGTGCCCTCACACTTAGTAACTTTGCACCTGGCCTACAGTAAATGAAGGTTACACACATAGGTGACTTATAAGTTACTTAAGTGCAGTGAAAATGGCCGTGAAATGGTGTGTGTACTATTTCACACAGGCTGTAATGGAAGTCCTGTGAAAGGGTTTGTCTGAGCTCCTTATGGGTGGCAAAAGAAATACTGCAGCCTATAAGGATCTCCTGGAACTCCGGTGCCCTGGGTACCTAGGTACCATATACTAGGGACTTATAAGGGGGATCCAGTGTGCCAATTGAATTTGGTAAATGAAGTCACTAGCCTATAGTGACAAATTTAAAAGCAGAGAGAGCATAAGCATTGGGGTTCTGGTTAGCAGACCCTCAGTGACACAGTTAAGCACTACTGACAATACACACATTAGGCCACAAACTGTGAGCACTGGGGTCCTGACCAGCAGGATCCCAGTGAGACAGGCAAAAACATACTGACATACAGGTAAAAATGGGTATAGCATGCCAAGAAAGATGGTACTTTCCTACACCATGTGAAGCTTTTTGCGTGGGACCCACCCAGGAAACCCTACGGGCAGTAATAACTTCCTCACAAAGGACCTGCGGCCAGCCTGACTGTTTCCGTAGCCAGTGGGCAATTTTATTTAATAATGAGTTATGCGACTCACTTGTTCCTTTAGGTAACCATGGGACATTCTCTAGGATGATAATATATGGGGTGCATTCCGGAGGAATATTAGGGCGTATATCCGAGGTGTCGGGATACAAACACACAGTTTCAGTTTCCTCTGGTCTGCTAACTTGATCTCCTGCCCCTTTCACGTCATCCACTACTTGGGCATTGCGGAAGTCCCTTAGAGGTTTTGTTAATTGCAGGTGGTCCTCTTTCTTTACTAGTTGTTTGTTGGATCACCAATTCCTCTACATTCCCTCTCGGTCGTGCTCTCTGGGAGTCAAGGATTCCACCAAACTCTTGAGTCCTGTCACTACATCCCTCCCTAGAGTTGGTGGAGGGATCTCTATTATCATAGATAAACTCAAATCGTTTAATCATAGCCTCTATTGAGTTGAGACGTTTGATTAGAAGCTGCAGTTTTAGATCAAGGATGCTACATAGTTTTTCTTCCATCTGTTCTAATATCACCCCCTTGGCCTGCCCACGTCCCTGCCCCTTCCCATTACCTGCCTCACTATTTTTGTGAATGAGTAGAACTTTGGGCAGCTGACTGATTGCTACCGCAGCTTAAATGCTTTTGATTCTTTTCTGGATCTGGTCATGACCTCTTCGCTCTAGTTACCAGCTCTTCACCCGTGCTATATGTGGAGAGTAAATCTAAGGCTCCAGAATCTAGGGGATCGTGATCCTGCCTCAGAGCCTAGTCTAGCTCGTCCACCACCCCCTGGATCCCAATTGATAAGAGGTCATCGCAGGGCACCACCTGACTAGTACCTCCCCTCCCAGCCTGCTCTTCATCGTTTATAGCACCTAATAGTGAGTTCCCCAGGGGAGGAGAACGTAAGGAGGATATGGGGAGCCGGCGTTCTGCCAACTCAATTTCCTTATCAATTATCCCCACAGCCTTTACTATGAACTTATCCATACTGGACTTGCAGGAGCCTGCTGGACCTATAGAATTCGTGGGCCCTAGGGCAGCCTCACTAGTTGTCTTGTGACACAATGTCTTAGCTCTAGACACGTTTCAAGAGTAAGATAAAAGGCCCCAAAAAACACTAACCAAGGGATCACACTCTTATCTCCCAGCAGTTCCTACTACTCAGGTGATAAGAAAAATAGAAAGTCAAATGAGTGGGCCCAGCTCTGTCCTGCACCTCCGGGCACCGGGAGAGGCGTGTGCGGCTTCCTCTGCCACCTGGTCTGCTAGGGAATGTAGTGCATGCCCGTCGATCTGCCTAGTTCCCTGCGCTGCGGGATGCAAAGTTCGTTATGTGTGCCTCTGGGTGCAGGGAGAGGCGTGTGTGGCTTCCCCTGCCGCCTGGTCTGCTTGGCTCACATGCAGCAGGCTCCCCACATTGATGTGCGACTTGGGGTCCCTGATGATGGCCTCCAGCTTCCTCTGCTGGTTCACCAAACACTCTCTGGTGGGGGCGGACATCTTCCCTGTCTGGGAGGGAGTGGGCATTCCCCGGGGCAGTGGGACCTTCCTGCCCAGGACTAGCGGCAGCAGAGCCCTCACTCTCCCAGGGGGCACAGCGGGGAGAGCCGCTCCCCTGCCTCCTAGGGGTTCAGCAGGAGCCTAAGCCAAATCGATCCCCGAGGTCTGTAAGTCCCTGCTCCACCTAGGCTCCGGGCGAGAGCCCCGGCTGCATGGCACAGCCCGCCTCTCACTTCCTCCAGCGGGAAGAGCGGTGCTGGAGTGGCAGTTGCGTGTTCCTTTGAGCTGCAGTCCTCCCATGTAAAAGTTGTGGGTCCTGTTCCTGCGGAGTGCCGGTCCCGACCGGATCCTGCTCGCTCACTCCTCCATGCCATTGTGGGCGGCGGGGAAGCGCTGCTGCTGCTGCCTACTACCTGCCTCCATTAGGGTTAAAAAGGTGTAGGCAACCATAGGCAGGTAAGTTTGGCAGGTGTCTGAAGTGGATCAATTCAAGTTAGAGGCATCATTCCCAGTAAGAAGACAAAATGTTTCTGCAGTGACACGACCTGGTGCTGGAAAGCCAAACTGCCTCCACCTGCCCCGAGGACGCCTCGCCTCCCCCTCGCTCTGCGCTGATGTCAGGCAGAACCAAGTTAGAGTTTTCTCAAGTAACTGTAACTTATGCCTTTAGGTAACTATAACGTCCACCCCTGCTCCCACAAGCAGGGAGCTCCTATTTAAAGCTGCTCCTTGCTTCGGAGAGCAATGCTGGCTCCCCCAGGAAAAGGGGAGCTGGCTAGGACCGCAGGGGCCGTGAGCCTCCCCCGTGGTCCTGTCACTCTCTCTCCCTCTCTCTCCCATCCCATTATGTTCCATCACTAGGAATGTTTAACAGTCAAAACACTAGAAAATAAATAGACAGACTGCAATGAAATACTAGGATTTCAACCTTCAGCCTAACGAGTGAAAGTCCAAGAGCTTTACCATTAGGCCCAAAGTGATCCTAGTCTACTCTTTATCCACATGCCCCCTGCATACATAACATTCATTGCCTCAGCGAGATGAGGTTCCCCGGGGTGTGTGGCTGGCACATGTGCGGGGGTGTTGGTCCCACTGGAACTCTTAGACCAAGGGTAGGGGGGAAGGGTAAAAATACCCTGCCCCTTTTTCTTTTTGTTTAGCTTTTTTTCGGGACCCGGATGAAGCTGAATGGATTTACACCCAATTGAAATAAGCATTTGCAATGCAATAGTTCTTGCATTTGCTTAAGTTAGAGCTTTTGGCATTGTAAATGCATAACTGGACTTCTCTTGCCCCATAAATTGATCAACCCTGCCGCATAATTTGGTCCTCTTTGCCACATTATTCCAGTGGCACTGCAATAAACTAAAGCACTCCCATTTACCTTCCTCTATCTGCAGTAAAAAATGAAATTATTACTTATTTATAATATTATTTTGGGGTCCGTAGACCAATGTCTCTTCTAGAGCTGCACACACTCCCTTGACCTGCTGCAGGACCTGGATTCCAAGATTTAGGCATGGGCACCCACAGAGAGCATCACAGCTGGTGATGGGCATGGTTAAGGTCTACAGAATAGATTACAACATTTTGAAAATATGCTATGCATGACTTAAAAAGTGGTCCACATTTGCAAATCAGGACAGTTTTGAAATTGTAAACACATAGGGGCATATTTATACTCCGTTTGCGCCGAATTAGCGTCGTTTTTTTCGACGCAAATTCAGCGCAAAACTAACGCCATATTTATACTTTGGCGCTAGACGCGTCTAGCGCCAAAGTATGAGGAAAGAGCGTCATTTTTTTGCGTGAACGCCTTCCTTGCGTTAATGAGATGCAAGGTAGGCGTTCCCGTCCAAAAAAATGACTGCGCCGCAAATGCGTCGTATTTATACTCCCGGGCAAAAATCACGCCCGGGAGTTGGCGGGGCAGAAAACCCCGCATTTGCGCCACTTTTTAACGCCTGGGTCAGGGCAGGCGTTAAGGGACCTGTGGGCTCAGAATGAGCCCACAGCTGCCCTCCCATGCCCCCTGCCACCCTTGCCCACCCCAGGAGGACACCCAAGGATGGAGGGACCCACCCCAGGGACATTCAGGTAAGTTCAGGTAAGTATAATTTTTTTATTTTTTTATTATTTTTTTGTGGCATAGGGGGGCCTGATTTGTGCCCCCCTACATGCCACAATGCCCTATGACCATGCCCAGGGGACAGAAGTCCCCTGGGCATGGCCATTGGGCAAGGGGGCATGACTCCTGTCTTTACTAAGACAGGAGTCATGTAAATGGCGTCTGGGCGTCGTTTCAAATGGCGCAAATCGGGTTAAGACGATTTTTTAGCGTCAACCTGACTTGCGCCATTTTAAGACGCCCTAACGCCATTTTTCCCTACGCCGGCGCTGCCTGGTGTACGTGGTTTTTTTCCACGCACACCAGGCAGCGCCGGTCTGCTTGCGCCGGCTAACGCCATTCAATAAATACGGCGCCCGCATGGTGCTTCAGAATGGCGTTAGCCGGCGCAAAAAATGTTGACGCTAAACTGCGTTAGCGCAGTTTAGTATCAAAAAGTATAAATACGGGCCATAATGTATGTGTATTTTTCATGGTATGGGAGACTGCATGCATGTGTGTTTGCTGCAAGAATTGTTTTTTAAGTCAGATCGGGATAATCAGCAGTAGAAACCGGCCCACCTGGCCATACAACTGGTCCTCAAACTGCAAAAAAAAAAAAAAAGGCCCACACATTGATCTGTCAGACAACCCAACAGGGCCCTGCCAGAAAGCCCAAATGGCCAGTCCAGAGCTGCTCCTGCACATTACAGGTTATGTAGCCAAACACAACATTGGTTTGCCCCAAATATTGAACATGCACGGCATTAGATTTGCATTGTTCCTTGCAAAAAGTATAATTGTGATGCTTTGGAGACATTTCCTTCCACTGAACCTAAATAGGTGAAAATCTGAACTATGGAAATTTGCTATGGCTGAAATGGCTCAGGGTAGCCATTCATCATTTGGGGTCACCTGAGTTGGAAACCTTTGATACAAACCATCACCCCAAACTTAGATGACAGCCCCCGGTAGATTATATGGATGCGGACTCTGTGACATGAAATCACAAAATAGCAGGATTCTGGCAGGTTTTATTTTTCGAAGAAGCCCTACGTTTGAAGTGCATTGATGGCTGATTGGTGGTGCATATAAAAACACAGACACACACAACACTATTTCAGTCAAAAGCTACTTTGGTGGTATGGGTAATAGAAAATAGGGACCAGTTGCACATAATAAAAAAAACATAATTTATACATTTTTTCGTAGATGTTTTTTGAATTGATGTAAGCTGATTGACTGAAGTAACGAGTCCACCATCTCATTTATACCTTTAATGTAACTGTAGTAAGCAAAGTGATGACATCTATATTGCATATATAATTGAAATGATGATACCAACATGTTGAGGATATCTTGTGGATGATGATTAAAAACTAAAAATGGGAAACCAATCAAATTCAATTAAACAAAAAATGTGCATCCCTGGGCTTGCCC
This sequence comes from Pleurodeles waltl, assembly GCF_031143425.1. Lineage (NCBI taxonomy): Eukaryota > Metazoa > Chordata > Amphibia > Caudata > Salamandridae > Pleurodeles > Pleurodeles waltl. The sequence continues at coordinate 211,546,333 of NC_090439.1, forward strand.
CTAACAGGCTTCTGTATGTCTCCATGTCTCAGGAATCCCCCCTCACACTCCGTCCCTATCTTCCCCCTGCCACTGCCTACAACCATGACACCGGAGCCACAGCAAGAGGCTCAGTGTATAATGAATAATGCTGTTTGAGATGTTGTGTTATAGATAGATGCCTCCCAGAGGGCTCATAAAGTTAAACAGGCCAACATTAGTGGTTTGTCTGCTGTTTACATCCCGGCTCTCTGCGCCCGAAGACATCCTGATATGGTGCCCTGTGGCGACTACAGCAAACAGGCTCTGAGAGGAAAGCGGCCGTCATTACTATGAAAGATGCGAGGGAAGGCTGGGCTCCAGTTCTGTACCTAATTTGTGTGATGGTAGAATGACAGATGGGAGTGCAGGCCTGAAGTGGTAGTGTTCAAGGAGATAGGCAGCAGCTGAAACACAGCCTGAAAGCAAGATGAACACCATCTGCTCAATAAACAGCTTGACACCAAACAGCTGGAAACGATCAACTCCAATACCGCCTATCAAGTTACCACAAGTTTGAGCTGCATGAAACTTGAAAGCGCCATGGAGCGCGATGTGAAGGGGAGAGACAAAAGAAGAAAATAGTGCTACCACACCAAAATATATGGCCGATCCTGCAATAATCAAAGTAACAGGGTCATTCTGCAAGGCGGTAACAAACCAGCCTCAAGGCGGGACAAACGTAAAGCATTTACCAACAACATCAAGGGATTTTTTAAAGCAGGCCCAGGAATGAATGAAAGTGATGGGTGTGGGATGGGCGTGGTTAAAGCCCACAGAATAGATTACAACATGTCGAACGGCAGTGCTTGCGCCCTGCTCAGCCTACAAGCGTAAGCTGTAGCCCAAAAGCTACCTTTCTGCCAAATATGGTGTGATTCCGTCCATCGGTTCAGGCTGTCATATTCGAAACTTCTATGGCTATTAACATGGGAAATGCACTATTTTTACCTCCCTTTTTCTCGGCCCCCACCTGATTGATCACCTCGAAATCTACCATACACAACAAAATTCTTAGGCACACTTTTTTGGGAACATTTTCTAAAGATTCATCAAATGGTGCCAAAGATATCGGTAAGTCAAAAAATACTTTTTCAGTAAAAACTAGGTTTACCATATATATATATATATATATATATACATACATACATATATATATATATATGTGCTTCTTCCTGCTGGCGGGAACAATATTTTGTTGCTTCTCTGTCCGCTTCAGTGTGGTAAGGGAAACAGATCAAAAGTTCCCTCCCAGCAGGCAGGAACATTTTCAAAGCTTCCACCTGCTGGAAGCACTCTTGGTGTTTGCTCCCGCTTGGTGGGAGTTTTGAAAAAGCTTCTGCCAAGCTAAAGTAAACACATGTTTCCCTGTCGGATGGGGTCCTCATGGCCATTAATGGCTCAGGGCGGAGGCTGCACAGCCCCCTTCCCTTAAAGTAATAGGCCCCATGAGGTGAGCTCCTCGGCCTCTGCAGCTAGGGGAGGGAGGTCAGGAGGCCCCCTCCACATTTTTAATGATCTTGGCCAGGGGATCGGTTCCTCTAGGCCTCCAATGGCTCAGGGAGTGGGGCTGTGCGTCCCCCTTCCCATACACAATATGTTCAACCCAGGGGGTGGTCTCAATGGGGCATTTGAAGGCTCAGGAGTGTGAGCAGAACATTTCCCCTCCACGTACACATTGTTGTCTACCCCAGGGGTGGGCTCCATAGGGCCTCAGAAGGCTTGGGGAGAGGTGCCACATAGCCCCTCCCCTTTATGAACACAGCCCCAAAGGGTGGGCTTCCCTGGACTAATAGTAAATAAGTGCAACCTGGTTGCATTTTTTTAACTTAAGAACCGGGGGTTAAATCTCTAATTCCTGTAATGGCTGTCAACAATATTTTTCTCATGTTGCTGACAGCTGGTCAAGGCACTCACTCTTGAAGGAGTCTGACTACTGTGGGAATGAGATGGCCCAAAGTAAATAAAGCCCCCAGGGCCAATCACGATGCCCTATTTTTTAACTTGCGCTACAGTGAGAGTCTCTTGAGACTCTTGCACACCAACAGTCCAGATAGCACACACACTCAGTATTTTTGACTGTGACATGTTTAATCACCAGAAGTTATTGGTGTTTCAAGTGGCTACACTATGCAGCCAGAGGTAGACGCCACATGCTTACATAACTATGCATGTATGCACCTAATTATGTGAGTGGTGCATGCCGCATCAAAGTGTGATTTTTATACTCGTGTGTTCCTTGCTTCCAGACCCACAGCCACACACCTCATTTTGCGACTCATCAGATGATGTGATGTTTTTCATGATATGATATGCAGTGAGTTTGCTGCATTTTTTTTGTTTTTTCTTTTCCATATTTTAGGTGCCACAGTAAGACTCCATACTACATTAAGGTGAGTAATTATACTCTCTGGATGCAGTTGATTAGGACTGCATGATCAAAAATTCACCAAATAGGTATTCACTTTGACTCTGGGGCTGTATTTGATACATATACTGATTAATACCTGGGACGTATAGGACAGTTGTAGGGGCTGGAACATGTTGACGGCTTAAAGTGAGGGTCTTAGGACCATAATACCCTAGTGTACCCTCACATTATTTTTATTTATACCCACTGTCAATACTAAAAAAGGGATATCTTTGTGAAAGTGAGGTATTTTTAATCTTTAGTCAGTAGAGCCCACCCTGGCTTTTAGGGGCTGAGGTGGACCCAATGATGAAGTGTGCCACTACTAGAGTGGTTAAGGGTTATTTATATTTAAAAAATATATAATTATTTTCTTTATTGTTGTTTCTGGGGTTTGGTCTCTGAGAGAAGAACCAGGAGTTAGTTTTGTGTAATGGAAATACTTTGATTTGAGTATTAGTGTTTTAGGGAAAGTGTACTACTTTTACCCCCCTGGGTTCAACAGGGAAATGTTCTTCCATTCAGGGTGACGATTCTGGCTTCCCAGCCTCCATGCACTCCTGTAGTGACGCCATTGTTTAGCAGCGCAGAGCTGTGGGGATCTCATCAACAAAAAGTGTTTGTTTGAGAAGTTCTCTTTCAATATTTCTCTCCCAAAAGGTGATAGAGAGAATATTACAAGAATAATAGCTGAACAAATGGGTCTGGTGTATTCTGACGAAATGGAAGACTTGATTTTACAAGCACTACCACTTCTGAGTGATACCAACATCACACAGGTGCTTTCACAAACACAGAATTGGGATGAACTAACAGAACTGAAATGTAACCAAGTGAAAACACTCTTACATGGAGCAATTATGACTGAATAGTTAAGGGCCAATGTTGTGCCCACAGGACAACTCATGAACAACAAACCAAGAGTTTTCCTGGGGCGATGCACAACTTACAAAAACATTGGTCTTTAATAGCCTGCCATTGTTCCCAGGACTGACTGATCTTGATTATCAGTGCTGCGTAATGTCTTCCGGATACAATGCTGGTACAGAACAAAGCCAGTGAAGACTTCATTAGTACACAGGTGAACATCACTGTTTTCAAGAAAAGGTGGGAGGAGATCAACAAGGAGATCACAGAATATAAAGTTTATTTGATGCAGAACATGATTAACAAACTTGAAAAGGACATTAAAAGGTTCTCCCATGAATGAGTGCAACTGTTGATGCAGATATGCTATTTCGAAATTATAAATGAATGTTTATGTGTTTTGATTAATGAAAAGCTTGTGGAGAAATTAATTGTAGAGAAAATAAGGTGCACGTTCGAAAATGTGCCCACGGGGTATGGCAGCCACTTGTACGAAAGTTGTACTAAAAATAACTAAAAATGTGTGGAATACTGAAAATATATAAGAATAATGTAGTAATATGTCATATTGAGATGAATAACCTATGTTTTGCATTAATATATAGAATTAACTTAGCTGAAGTCGTGGCCTACTTGCCAGGCCTCATACAGAAGCTGTTTTAGTAGACCATACTGGAGGAAAGCGACAATGCTGACCTGACCCTGAACCTCCCCATGTTAAAGTTGCTTAGCTAGAATTTTCTGCAATGTACCCACAGAAGTCAATTTCATACAATTATGTGTAGAGTAGGCTAAATGTACTTTCCCAGGACTTGAACAATGAGAGTACTGACTGAAGAGGAGCATGCAACATTTTCGATACCTGAAGAGCCGGATGATGAAGACATCGTACACTGGACCAATCCATGAACTGAGAAAGAACAAATATTGTCATGGATTTGGGCGGGTCTGATTAGAACTCTGGTTGGGACGGCCCTTGAGGTCACCGAATATCCTAAAGAGGTAGTATACTGGGGCAGAAAAGCAGCTGAAGGCATACACCGAAAGGACAGCTGTGGACAGGCACAGGAAAGTAAAAGCAGAGAAACCCTTGTGTGAACAAACAGGAAACAGATTACTAATTGACAAACACGCTGGGGTTGTACACAGAGTAAGGCGCAGAACCTCCCACAGTGACAGGGAATGTCAATGCCTCTGTGCAGTTTGCTCTTACACATAGTCACCCTGCCAGCCCCATAGAAATGAGGCAGCAGAAGTGATTCTGTCTCTGGACCCTAGAGCACAAACAGGGATAGTACTTACATACACACAACATGCTCTTGTGGGTCCAGCTGGAAACACAGTGGCGATTCCTGGAACAACAGCAATAGCACACTGTCACTGTTAGGCATGAAAGACAAAGTATAACACTAGACAAAGATGGGGGCTGGAATTGCCTCCTTGAAACCAGGAGCCAACCCCAGTACAAAGGAGGACACTTATACACTGGTGAAGACTGATAGAACACTTACCAGACACAAATACTGAGAGGAAACAGAAACAGAAGGGAACAAACTAAGAGGCAGAGGCAAGAACTGGGAACAGGCTCAGGCTGAAGCAAAGGCAGGACTAGGACTTGAAAACAGGGCACAAACTTCTGGCTGGAACAAACACAGATAGGACTGGGAAAATGAGAGCAGGCTCTGCCTGGAAGAGGCAAGGACAGGGCTGGAACACAGGGTGTAGGAATAAGCAGTAAACAGGACTGGGAAACAGAGAGCAGGTTTAGGCTGAAACAAGGAACGACAGAGAAACTGGGAGCAGGCTCTGGAAGAAACAAACAGGTAAAAGGCTAAGAGATAGGGAGCAGACTCTGGCTGGAACAATCAGGAGCAGGGCAGAGAAACAGAAAACAGGATCAAGCTGGAACAGAACAGGAACAAAACTGGAACACCATCCGATAAGGGTCTGTAACACAAAGGAATCGAACTCCAATGCACGACGGGGAAGTTGAGGAAATGGCTGCTTATAAGCAGTTCCAAACTGGGCTGCACAGGAGAGGTCTCAGGTGTGTGTAATTTCAGACATTTGCAAGTCCTGGAGGAGACGATCCGGTGAAAAGGAGCAATTGGACTTCTCCATAGAAAACAATGGGAAACAGAATCCAGGCTTTCCTGACTACCAGGCTGTGCATTATGGGATTTGCAGTCCCAGGAAGCAAATGTAGTACTACACAAGTATACCATGGCGAAAAGAGAAACAAACAGGAGTCAGCAAGGGACTCCAGATAAGTGTTCAAGGTGATTCCCAGGCTACAGAGGGTCCCCTTACAGCACCCGCTAGAGACAGATCGTAACAAATATTAGAACTCATAGATTTGTAAAATTAATATTATAGGTTAGAGTCATATCTGCTGATTGACTGACCAATTAGGAATTAGTGGGACGGACTGAAAAACTCTAGTAAAATTTCATGACAAGGGGCTAACTACAAAAGGAGGTTAAGAAACTAGAGGATGAGGATAAAGAGAATGGTTGGGTTATTGCAAAGAAGCTGACTTCTTGATTGCCCACTATCCAAGAACACACTACTTATACACCTTCCTGAGGATACATAAGGGGAGACTTCCCCTACGCAGGGCAACCAATTGTATTAGGGATTGGGTTAGAGTTGGAACCCCTCTCCCAGTTTACCAATGGGTTCCTTTGCCCTCTGGTTGAAAAAAACATGCTCTTAGAAAAAAGATACTAAGCACCTCTTGAACATCTTAAACTGAATCACTTATGATCCAGAGACTGAAATTATGATATGCTTGGACATCGAGGCATTATACACTAGTATCCCACAGGATAGAGCCTGAGAGTCATTCCTACACTCCTTAATGGAGGTCAATGGAGCTGGTCTGCCCCAATTGAGTGGATCATGCAACTAGCAAAACACACTCATGGAGAACTTCTTTGCATTCAAAGACCGATTATAATTCCAACATCACGGTACTTTGATGGGGAGTACATTTGCCCTCAGTATCACCTGTCTCTACATGCACTAGTTTGAGTAGGATCACATCTGGTCCAACAATCTATACAGTTCCAAGGTACAGTTGTGGCAGTGATACATTGATGATGTCATTGCATAATGGCAGGGTGATGAACAAGAACTATCCTTATTCCTTGATTGGTTGAACAAAAAGAACCCCTTCCTATCCTTCACATTGGCATCAGGCTCTCTTGAAGTGTCATTCCTAGACATAAAAAAAGAGAGAGCTATGAATGGTGGTTTATCCTCTACAGTGTATTCAAAACCTACTGATAGCAACAGTCTCCTTAAATTTGACACTGCCCAGCCACATGCCCTCCGGGAGAATCTCCCTGTGGGCCAGTTCTTAACGTATTAGGAGAAACTGATCCTCTTTGGAAGATTATAAGTAAGAATCCAGATCTCCTACAGAGAAACTACAAGACAAGAACTACCCAGTACGAACTATCAACAGAGTCAGAAAACGCTCTTGGAATACACCCTGTGAATCTTTCCTGGAACCACGTACACCCAAATGTAGTGAATCCATCATTTTTGGTACAACTTATAACAACTCATAGAATGCTCTGAAAAAAATAGCAACAAGCACTGGATGATTCTTAATTCCATCCGGTTATATTTTGATAAACCATTGTTTTCCTTCACAAAAAATAAGAACATAAATACCACATGGTCACACAAGGCCTGTCCAACAGCCCATGACTCAGCAAACCACTCTATGGAATTTGCCACAAGTCCCAGGACACTATCCCTGTGGTCAATGTGATGCGTGCCCGTTTATGAGACATTCAAGATTTTTAGACCTGGGTTTACCTCAACAGTAGGAACAGTGCTCACATATGAATTGTAACTCTGAGAAGGTTGCTTACCATATTGAATGCCTATGTAAACAAATACATTGGTATGACATCGTGGAAGGTCGAGTTGAGGATCGTAGAACACAGGAGCATCATCCATTGTAGAAAGTCTTCTACTAGGATGACAGCTCATTTCTTAGAGAAGACACAATGAAAACAATATAAGTTGAACTATCCATAATTGGAATTCCATAATTCAACTATCTCCAGACACTTGTCCCCTGTGCTGGCCATTGGGGTGGTGGGCATGACTCCTGTCTTTCCTAAGACAGGAGTCATGTTTTTGGTGGTTGTGCGCCAGGAAATAGCGGTAGTCTGGTTAGAGGCACTTTTTCGCCTCTAACCAGGCTAGCATCATTTTTTGACGCACAACCCCCTCCTTCCCTACTGCCACCCCACCCGGCTAGCGTCGTCTGTTTTAAGACGCTAGCCCAAGTTTATCGCCGGCTTGTGCCATTCCTTTATATGACGCCCGGCTGGCGCTGTGGAATGAAGCAAGCCGGCGCTATACTTTTTGCCGCAAAACTGCGTTTGCACATTTTTGCAGCATAATGTATAAATCTGTCCCTATGTATTCCTTCTTATGAGTCTTAACATCAGAAATTCCTTTTTGCAGGTTACAAGAGCCATGAAAACGCAGGTCCGTTTGCATGTTAAGTTACTCTTTTGGTTCTCACCACCCGGTTGGGGGATGTGACGTTGTGATGTTCTCTTTTGAATCATTGTAATTAGATAAATTATGGTCAATTTTTTGTGTCTAAAAAATGGCTTATGCCACACATTAAGTATTCCTTTCTATGAGTCTTAACGTCAGTAAGTCTTTGTTGCAGGTCACAATGCAGTGAAAGCACAAGTCTGTTTATGCGTTAAGTAACTCTTTTGTTTCGATCCTCTTGGTGGGGGACATGACATCACAATGTCACGCCCAGCAGTGGACGCTTGACACCTGCCACACCCTCTTGCAGGTGCTGAAATGGTGCTGCTCAGTTCGCCTGACCACCACACACAGCAATACAAGCATCGGGCAAGCAGGCCGGATCATGTGCAATTACAGAATGTTTTCCCTTGACGACTTGAGTAGGGAGATTCTCTCCCACACCGAATTAGAGTTATGGGTTTCCGTTCCTCCTGCATGACCTAAAGTTGGTAATTTTCTCTCCCCCTCCTTTTTTCTTAGTTGATGGCATCCCAGCCTTTGGAAAAAACTGATGTTTGTTCTGTGTACTGTTCTCTTATATGGTTTTAGTGTGTGACTACAGGGGCATGCCCCCAACTCCCCTAGAAAAGCTCAGTGGTTACCCAAAATGTGTGTTTACATGTATATGTTATATGAACCTCCATTTCTATCAATACATGTGTCTGTTCTGTGTTTCACAATTTTGCCTGTGCCCTTGTCTTTTATCACCAGACTTCAGTCCAGATAGCACACACTTTCAGTATTTTGACTGTGACATGTTTAATCACCAGACTTCATTGGTGTTTAGAGTGTCTACACTATGCAGCAGGTAGATGCCATATGTTTACAAAACGATGCATGTATCCACCTAATTATGTGAGAGGTGCATGCCACATTGAACATGTGTGATTTTTATACCCATGGGTTCTCATTTCCAGGACCATAGCTGCACATCTTGTGTTCTTTTGCAACCCATCAGATGATTTCATGTTTTGATTGATATGATACACAGTAAGATTGCTGTGTTCGCTTTTCTTCTCCTTTTCTATATTTTAGGTACCACAATTGTGCTTCATACTACATTAAGGTGAGTGATTATACTCCCCGCATGCATCTGATTAGGACTTGTCATAGTTGGGGTCTCGCTCCTAGACGAGACTGCTGATTTAGGTATGAAAGCACTTTTGTCTGTAGACGACTACGCCAATCCTACAACAAGTTGCAACTGTCAGCCCAACCCTCCTGACTCACAAGCAGTACCTCACTAAAAACCCAAATAGTAAAAGGTGATTTCTGGCAGCCTTTACACATAAACTCTAGAATGTGACATCTCAGGGGAATCGTGATGGAACGGAGATTACTCTTTTCTCTCGTTAGCAATAAGTCTCAGTCACCCACAGGCAATGAGGGAGAATCAGGAACGTTTTCAATATATTTATTCAAATGACTGCAATCTGCGATAAAATGTATGAAATGCAATGATTAGGATAAACAGTGCAAGAAGCATTATTGTGAAAATGAGAGTTGTGAATACAAAGACCCCCACTACCGTGCAATAGACATGAGATGTAACAAACCCTAAAACCCTAGCATGGGGAACCTAATCTCTAACCTAATGAGAGCTATCTGTGATAAACCTGTTCTGCCAGTACCATGTCCATGAGAAGCGCCCCCAACCCTCGTTACCTTGGAATGAGGTCTCTAGATCAGACTCCACGGGGACACCAAGGCTGGGTCTGCATCAAGGCAACATATAGCATAGATAGCGTTGATGGCATCTGGTAGGAATCTCTCTGATAACCTTGTGTGTGTGAGATGTATTTTTACAGATCTTGTAGGACCTCTGACTCAGGTTTGTTCCCAAACAATAGATAAGGGGGCATGCTTGAGGCGGCAATTATGTAAACAATTCCCTCGAAAAGTACATTATGTTCCTGTCAAACATAAGTGGGAAAGGGACATGATATGAATACCTACATATATCACCTGACTTTGCCGCTGGTAGTGACTCCTTCACGGAGTATCACTGTGTTGTAAAGAGGGTAAGAGGCGTATTGAAGGTTTTTATACGTTTATTTCATCAAAAGGAAAAGACCGCCGCTGTCACGTCCTCCGGCACCTCGACAGCCTCTAAACCGTTATGAAGCGCTCTAGAGCACCGGAGAACCCGACAGCCGGCAGCACGCGATATAGGTTCGGCCGGCGGTGTTGTGCCGTTGCGTGCCAAACACATAAAGAACACAACATATTATCTCCCCTTTTTTCTTTTTTTTTCTAAACAAAACTTCCACATCAGAGAAAAATAACATAACGTTGAAAAATAACATAACATTAAACCACTAAAGAATCCTGGCGAATATATCGATAACAAATAGATTTCCTGCTAACAGCCATGAGATTCCTTAAGTCTGAGCTGCACCCGTTTCACTCGAACAGATCTTCTAAGTGTTTGGGGCACCACCAACTTAGGCGGTCATTCTGACCCTGGCGGTCAAAGACCGCCAGAATGGAGGACCGCGGGAGCACCGCCGACAGGCCGGCGGTGCTCCAATGGGGATTCCGACCGCGGCGGTAAAGCCGCGGTCGGACCGGCAACACTGGCGGTCTCCCGCCAGTGTACCGCCGCCCCATTGAATCCTCCAAGGCGGCGCAGCTTGCTGCGCCGCCGAGGGGATTCCGACCCCCCCTACCGCCATCCAGATCCCGGCGGTCCGACCGCCGGGAACCGGATGGCGGTAGGGGGGTCGCGGGGCCCCTGGGGGCCCCTGCAGTGCCCATGCCACTGGCATGGGCATTGCAGGGGCCCCCGTAAGAGGGCCCCTAAATGTATTTCACTGTCTGCTGCGCAGACAGTGAAATACGCGACGGGTGCAACTGCACCCGTCGCACAGCTTCCACTCCGCCGGCTCGATTCCGAGCCGGCTTCATCGTGGAAGCCTCTTTCCCGCTGGGCTGGCGGGCAGCCTGAAGGCGACCGCCCGCCAGCCCAGCGGGAAAGTCAGAATTACCGCCGCGGTCTTTCGACCGCGGAACGGTAACCTGACGGCGGGACTTTGGCGGGCGGCCTCCGCCGCCCGCCAAGGTCAGAATGAGGGCCTTAGTGTTTAACGCCAACCGTTCCTGAACCATGTCCTCTGACACCGCTCTACTGCACCTTTTCATTCCACAGTCACTGTCGTCACTCACCTTCACAGATTTACCCACATTCCACCATTGACCACCCTCAACCATGATGGCATTACCACACACTCTCCTCACTGTAACCGGACTTCCATAACAGGCTTCCCCTTTCCTCACAAAGGTCTGTAACTTGATGCGCACAACATCACCTGGTTGAAAAGAGCGTTCTTTTGTAGCATTTGTCTGGTCATACCTAGCTTTCACCTTGTCCTGGTTTTTCTTTACTTCACCCCAAACCCTATCCTTGTCCACAGCATCAGGAAATTTACCAGACACGATCTTGGCTAACCATGCCGGGAAAAGTCTTGACGTACTACACCTATCTTTCAAAAGTTCAAATGGAGAGATTTTCGTCACAGAATGTGGTGTGGTACGATAAAACGACAACATCGAATTCACAGCTTCTTCCACATCCAATCTACTTGCTTTAGCCCACTTTATGCATTCCACAACCACTCTGTTCATTCTCTCAACTAAACCATTCGTTTGAGGATGGTACAGAGAACTCTTCAAATGTTTCACACCAGACTCTCTTAGAAAGGTTTCCACCTCATTGCTCACAAACTGTACATCATTATTCAAGATTTAGTACTCCGGAAAACCTTCCCTCCAAAAAATTTCTTTGAGGAACTGTATGGCAGAACTAGCCGTAGGCTTAGCGAAAAAACGCACTTCTGGCCACTTACCAAAGTAATCCATCAGTACAAAGGAATAGTGCATGTGACTAGGGAGGACATTGATGGGCCCAACCATATCAACTCCCACTTTAACCCAAGCCTTATCTGGTAAAGGTATGGGTTGTAATGGTGGCTTCACAATCTTCAACCCTTTTTCAGCACCGTTACACACAACACATCCATGAACAGCCCTTTCCACATCTTTATCCATGGAAGGCCACCAATAGAGCGCCCTGATCCGTCTTTTTGTCATAGTGGCACCAAGGTGTCCTTCATGCGCATGGTCCACCAATTTTGGTCTAACCTCGCACGGGGGTACACACTTATCATTCCTCAACATAATGCCATCCTCAATTGATAACTCATCACCCACCTTGGCATACGGTTGGACCTCTGTATTCAAATTCCTTTCCTTAGGCCAGCCGTTGACTATATACCGCTTAACCATGGTTAGCACCTCATCATTACTTTCAGCCATCTTCCACACAGTTTCCGTGCACACCTTGGATTCATCAGCATCCACAGCCGCTATAAAACAATCCTCTACATCACCCTCCACATCAACAGTACTTTCATCATCAATAGGTAAACGAGATAAAAAGTCAGCTGTGAAATTATCTTTTCCCAGAATGTATCTGACATGAAAATCATACTGTAACAATTTTGTGGTGAGGCGTGCTATGCAGTGGGTTGTATAGTTAATCTTGTCTCCATTCAAAATGTACACCAATGGTTTATGATCAGTTGGAACAACATAGTTTCTTCCCCATATATAGCTTCTAAATTTCTCACTAGCCCAATAGCATGCTAGCAGCTCTTTCTCAATCACTTTGTAATTGAGTTCTGATTCACGTAATAATCTAGAGGCATAACTAATAACCTTCTCGTCCTTCCCCATACCTTGAGACAGCACTGCGCCCAACCCATACCTACTAGCATCAACAGTGATGGTGCACAATTGGCTGGGGTCATACGGACACAATGGTCTAGCATCGACCAGCTCCTGCTTGACCTTTTCAAATGTAGCTTGACACTCACTGTCCCATATGAACGGTACTTTGTTCTTGAGCAAGTTTGACAAAATTTTCATTTTGCTAGCATAGTTGGAAATGAACCTAGAATAATATTCACACATGCCTACAAATGATCGCAACTCGTCCTTGTCCTTGGGATTAGGCGATTCCACGATTGCTTTTACCAAGCCAGGACACGGTGCAACACCATCCACAGACACGGAGTGACCCAAAAATTCTATCTTTTTCTTGTAAAACTCACATTTTTCTTTCTTTACACATACACCATAGGACTGAAAAATTTAAAGACAGATCTGATTTTCTCATGATGACCTTCCAAATTCCTAGTATGGATCAAGACATCATCTTGGAAAACTAGAATGCCCTGTACTTCCCCCAACATTTTGTGCATGATGCGATTAAACGCTGACACAGCGGAGGCCAACCCAAATGGCATCCTGCAAAACTGGAAAGTGCCAAACGGGGAATTGAAGGCTGTGTAATGACGCGAATCCTCATCCAACACCACTTGGTGATATGCTGATGCAAGATCTATTTTGGAAAACCACACAGAGCCTCTGAGCTCATCGAGCAGATCGCTAATCTTAGGTAAAAGGTATGAGTCTACCCATATCTCCTTATTGAGACTCCTCAGGTCCACACATAAACGTAGGTCCCCATTTAGTTTTCGGTCAACCACCAGCGGAGAAAGCCACTAACTGGACTTAATAGGCTCAATTACACCATTATTTTGAAGTTTGTGCAATTCAGCTTTAAGATCATCTCTTAGACTAAACGGCACCAACCTGACCTTATGTCTCACTGGGATGGCCCTATCTTTCACCTTACTTTTGTGCTTGAAACCAGCAATATTTCCCAAACCCCGTGCAAAAATGCTGGGAAACTCCTCTTCAAATGGTGCCTTCGACTCTGAGTTCCCTACAACAAGGACTTGTTCTTTAGCACCAGGTTTCAACACCAAATCAAACAGCCCTTGGTGGTACCATCCTAAAATGTTCAAACCTTTATATGCCACATAAATTTTACAGAAGATCTTTCGATCCTTGAAATCTAGACTGTCTTCTATGTAGCCTTCCACGTCAATTTTCCTGCCCTCATAAGATAGAGGTGATCTGTCGGGAGGCACTAACTTCCTATCACCCCAAATGTTGTGGAAGAGATTCGATATAATCATAGTAATACGTGCACCAGAGTCCACTAATAACCGAAGCCACTTAACACCAACCCGAATATCTACCAGAGGATTTATGCACTGGTTTTGATCTTTGACCCCACATACATTTTCAGTGACCACCACAATCATATCCTGAAAGGCCTTAACAAAAGAATCCTCTTCATTCTCCCCTTCTTCCTTTACCACGGTAGACACCTTAGCTTGCTTATTAAACATGGATTGACAGACTTTAGCAAAGTGCCCCACTTTGCTACACTTCCTACATACAGCATTCTTCACTGGACAACTTTTGCCAGTGAGGCATGTTCCCACATCAGAAACATATGTTTGAAGACCTAAAGAATGGATAAAAACCTTCAAGACGTCTCTTACCCTCTTTACAACATTGAAATTTGGCGACGAGGGAGCCAGTTGACTGCCGCTAATTACCCAACCATTGTGGTGAAGAGAGATCCTTGTCTACTGCCAGCAGGAAACCTAAGGTTACGTGGAGCCCTGCTGGGTGAGGATCGAGTGACTGATGTGGCAGCAGACAACTAGAATGGGACTCTGCAGGTTCTGTGGTTGGCATTTTTAAGCGCCATCTTGGATGTAGTTGCTGCCAACGCTACACTGGGCCATAGTAACAAGGATAACCGAGAAAAATACTTTTACATCGGTTGTGGTTGGCGTTTTTTTTAAACACCATCTTGGATGTAGTTGTCGTCAATGCTACACTGTGTCATAATAGCAAGGACAACCGTGAACAATACTGCTACATTGATTAAAAGTTGTACTAACAGCTCTTTATGGGAACAATAACCATCTGAACAGGTCCTGGACAGTTCTGGTTTTATTGCTGCCTCTTGGTTTGTGCTATGCAGTCTGTTAATCCTCCACCACCCTTTTTGGAAACTCCAGGGGCCCCTCCCATCCCATCCTCGTCGCCAAATTTCAATGTTGTAAAGAGGGTAAGAGGCGTCTTGAAGGTTTTTATACGTTTATTTCATCAAAAGGAAAAGACCGCCGCTGTCACGTCCTCCGGCACCTCCACAGCCTCTCAACCGTTCTGAAGCGCTCGAGAGCACCGGAGAACCCGACAGCCGGCAGCACGCGATATAGGTTCGGCACGCGGTGTTGTGCCGTTGCGTGCCAAACACATAAAGAACACAACATATTAATAACGTAAAATCAAAACATTTCACTAACTATAAACATGGCAGCCATTTTAAAAGAAATAATTAAATAAATAGGCTAAGACTAAGTAGGTTAAAAGTCACTACTTGACGGGGTGCAGGCCTGCAAGCCAGAAGGCTAAGCTAAACTCCTGATTCCTCTTAAAACTAAGCAAGATCCACTACACCCTCCCTATTGCTGGAACAAGGATAACTCCATAGTGATGACGCCAGAGAAGGTGTATGAGTCCAAGCTAGAATGCTCCAAGCTAAAAACAAGCTAAATTCTTATTAAAAACTAGTTAAAAACAGCAAAAACATACAGAGAGATAAAATGACGACCATGACAAGCACAGCAGGCCTAATGGCAATCAAATCAATAAGGCAATTTGGCATTAAATTGTTAGCTTTTGAATAAGGCCAATGGTCAAATTATTTAACAGTAGTGGTGATCTTGAAGAACGTCTCCGAAGTCATAGAAAGCAAGTGCATCTAGGAATGACTCGACATCATCAGATGTCAGATCGATGACAGGATTGGCAGACACATCCACAGAGTAGAAGTGTGCAGCAGCCTCAAGCATAGGATCACCCGCGAAGGCAGCACGATCCAAAGTGCCTGAAGGAGCTAGATAGTTCATCAAGGGCGGCTCATAAGTGGCCTTGTGAATCAGCCTCAGTCTCATGGGGCCCGACTGTAAATGAACCCTCATCAGGAACATTGGCAGCTCTTGTCCCACAGGAGCCACTGACGGAACAACAAGACACACTGAAGGCAGACACTTGAAGAGGCACCAGGTGCAATGAAAGACTGGCTGCACGCACCATAAGACTGGTCGGAATGACAGTGACCAATCTTGCTCCAATTCTTCCAGCAAGGGAGCACCAACAACCTGCACCATACAATCATGGCACAGCTGGGCTGGTGGTAGTAGCTCCATCACTCCCTTTACCTGAAAAGGCACAACCACTGCATATTAGGAACAGCAGCAGCAATATTCTGCCAATCAGCACCAAAATTACCGGAAAGCCACCAAGCACACTTGAAAAGAGTGAATGGATAGCTGATGGAATGACTCCGAAGACAGTATGAAAGATGGAAACAAATTCAAACCCAACAGCCTTAAAGAAGTGCACAATCCCCATAGTGCGTTAAATATTTTGGAAGACAGCCCTCCAAAGTGCTTGGGAAGTTGGTATTTAATAGGGATTGCTTCTTCGCTGATGATCTTGCTATCAGGAGAGCATACGTCTCTCTAGCCGATGTCAACACCCTTGTTTTTTTAAACTTTAGTGCCTTTAGTCTGCTCATCTTGTCATAATTTACATTAGTAGTATCATTGTAGGTGCACATTTCTGCTACTCTTATCTCTTGTGCGTGGGGAATAGAACATGTCCACAACAAGTTACAATTTTAGAGACTGAAATTGCGTAGGCAATTCCTGGTCTCATACCGAAACAGCTTATTTAGTTCAGGATCACACAACTTCCATTCGAAAGTATATGAAATGCTTGGCGAGTCAAAGGGACAAGAGTACCTTCAGAAAACAGGCCACGTTTGCGACCACCGCATTGCAAAGGCCATGAAGGGACACCTGTTTGCAAATCATTGAATGACAAACAGTAGTCTTGTCTTCTCTTCCACTGAGAAAGACCTCTGTTTTGCCGTTCAAACATTTGACCTCAAAAGGCAACTCCCACTCTTCCTAACATAGCTATCTCCTAACGGCTCATATCTGCCCACAGCAAAATGTTTCAAGCATTTTGCGAACCTTATAACACCAAGTACAAGCCATACTGTTGAAGGACTTTCTGCAACTGTGAAAGGCAGCTTCTCTAACTTTTCTATGTTAAACATGATGTAACTTGCTTCCTTTTTAGCCATTGTCTGTTGTTCCCTGCATAAATTAAAAGCAGCAAACAAGTCATTACTGTTAATGTATTTCCACGGGATGTGGACGTTTTTCGAACCTGTAACGTACAACCTAACTGCATGATGGAAAGCAGTTGATTTTGTCCATGGTGTAAAAGGGACAGGTCATTATGAATGATGTCAGTCGCAAAACATTTCACTAACTATAAACTTGGCAGCCATTGTAAAAGAAATAATGAAATAAATAGGCTAAGAAAGAGCAGGCTAAGTAGGTTAAAAGTCACTAGGTGACGGGGGCACAGGCCTGCAAGCCAGAATGCTAAGCTAAACTACTGATTCCCATTAAAGCTAAATAGGATCCACTACAGACTGCATGATCAAACATTCACCAAATAGGTATTCATGTTATCACCAGTGCTGTTATTTGATACATGTCCTGATGAAAGCCCTGGATCTTACAGGCCAGTTATAGGGGCTGAAACATGTTGACAGCTTAAAGTGAGGGTCTTAGGACCATAGTGTACCCCCCTTTACTTTCATTTTCACCAACTGTCACTACAAATAAAAGGATATCTTTGTGAGAGTGAGGTATTTTTAATCTTTAGTTACCCGGTAGGATCTTTTCAAGTGCTCCTGGAATGTTGGAAGAGCCCACCATGGCTTTTAGGGACTGTGGTGGACCCAATGATGAAGCATGCCACTACTAGAATGGGTGAAGATCATTAAAGAAAATAATTATTTTCCTTATTGTTGCTTCTGTAGTTTGGTCTTGGAGAGAAGAAACATGAGTTTGTTTTGTGGTATAGGAATACTTTGATTTGAAAGTTAGTGTTTGAGGGACAGTGTATTCCTTTGAACCCCCCCCCCCCCCCCTCCCCAGGTTCACCAGGGATTTTTTCTTCCTTTCCTTAACCTTCTGGGTGATGAGTCTGGCTTCCTGGCCTTGGTTAACTCCTGTAGGGACACCGATGTTCCCAGGTATCCAACGGCGGATAATTTTTTGTCAGCAGAAGCCTTTGCCTATCTCACAGATTTCTTGGAATAGGCTTTTGCTCTTAGGCTCATTCTCCTTTCAATCCTACCTCTGCAACCCACATAAGGTGTGCTCGGCCTTTACCTTGTTTAGTATAGAGTAATTCTTGCACCCCAAAAGTAGTGATTTGTAAATGGTACAGTATATAACTTTCAACATGCACAGTTCTTCCTCTTGCCTGCAGGTTTTACACTATATCCATGCTATGGACCCATAACCTATGTTGTAAATGACTATAGTGTTACTAGTGATGTCATCAGTGATATCATTTAACATGTAATGTGTAATATAATATGCCCTTTTATATTACATGACTTGTAGCTTTTTAAATTATAGCATACCTAGCAAGGCTCCTGACATATCTAATGACATCATTTATAAGGACATTGTACATAAGAGAAAGTGTTGAGTTACATTTAATGTAGTGTGGCTAGCTAGTTCAGAACACTGTGTACGAAGAAGCGTGGGTTATAGGACACTTTAGACGGGGAACAAATTATAAAAGTGCTGAAGGGGTAGTATTTAACCCACATTTGCTGACCTTAGAATATAGGAGGCAAAGACTCCTGCCCTCGTATCTGAAGCCCATTAGCCCCTGCTTGCCCTGTGGCTCTTACACGGGACCTGGCAATATTTAAAATCTGATACTGTGGTGGAATATTTTCACACTGACCTCGAGTAGGATTTGCAAGAGATTATATTTCAGTATAGTTAGAAAAAAATCGCAGATTTTTTTTTTAAAAGCATACGTGTTCAAAGCATGTGTGAATGGTTGTGTTCATTTCCTTTCCCTTCTATAGTTTATTGTGTGTATTGTGATAATACTCACCGCAGTAGTTCAGACTGTATAGTTAGCTCGAGGCTAGGCAACATGCATGTGCAGTCTTTCGACATGCTGTATTCACCTCTGTGGGCTTTTACTACGCCCATCGCATTTCATTTGTTCCTTCCTGTGGCCCTCTAAATTCCTTGCTTTTAATTTGTGAACCATTGTTATTTGTCCCGACTTTTGGTTTGCTATCCCCTCCCGCGGACACAGTGCCTGTTACATGTGACCCCGGCCCCTCCTCCTCAGTTGTGTCCTGAACTCTCTATCATTGGACTGCCGCCAAACGTCCCTCCTCCCCCCTAAGCACTTCTGTTTATGGCCGTACTCAGCACGCTGGGTCTCTGTCTGGCTCTCCTTGATCTTGAAAAATATCTTTATTCGTCTGTCTTTAATATGTGCAGCTGATAACGAAAGGCAGCTTCGGCGCAAGCTTCTACAGAGCGGAATTTTGTAGCTAAAGAGACAAGAACAACAACCTCACGCAGAAGACACATGGCGTAAACATAGGAACCTTCTTAAACCAACTAAACTACATACATCTTAGGGAGATTGGGACACTTTCCCCTGTATATGTGCTACTCAGCAGGCCTTTAATGTTTTTTGGCAACGTGCGCCCACTTATTGGTCCCTTCCGTCAGAAATATCCATGGCGACAGTAAATGGTTAAGTAGCAATATATTCATTTTGATGGATCCACACGCCTCTTCATTTACATGGGTGATCTAATTTTATATTCTACCAACAATGCGCAGTGCCCCCCCCACCCCATTACTGCATGTCCTTGCTTTTGCGTCGACTTAGAGTAATCCATTTTACCATTTATTGTTGTCAGCATATCCGGCCATAACAATTTCACACTTACAAATACCGACCCTACATAACATGTTAAAAATCACTTAAAATACAAACATATCAATAAAAACTACACTTGACATCGATACTTCGACATGCACCACCGCACAACACCCAGTTTACCCTAAATTATCATGTAGATGCTTTATACCTATGACTGACCAATCGTGCCATAGTTTATTTACATAACACACTAAACAATTCTATGGTGGCATGAGGAATCTGAAAATTATATGACTTTGTCCTGACACTAGTCATTCGGAGCCATTCAGAACAATCCTCCAGTTTAATAACGTCCCAGAAACTATCCCTGTTTTACCTCGTCCTGCACCAATTTCCCCATGCTGATGACACCTATAGAACACTGCAAGCAGTTATTTTCGTGCCAAAAGCTGCAGGTGCATTGACGATCGTAACTTCCATGCCTCCAGGATGTATGTTGAAACCATCATCACAATGTTTTTTTCATCTGAACGCATACATAACACTTTAGCTTCTTTATACTTCCTAACTCCGTACATTTTAAAAAGTGGTTGTAAATACAGTTTACAAAGTTCAAGTGTAAAGTGACATAATAAATGGAAGTGAGATCTTGGCCGCTGTGAAGGCAGGGGCAGCAATCTAATCTCCCTGGGGGAACAGGCTGCCATTTATTAGTCACCGCGGTCACCTGACCCATACGAATGCCCATATGAAATTTTAAATAAAGAGCTCTTTTTACCTCCAGATAGATGCTATCCATAAAAACAGCTGGTTTGAGTTCTTGATTAAATAAAATGTAACACTTAAATAAAGGACTAAGGGCCAGATGTAGGAAACGATTTGCGACTCGCAAACGGCAAAAATTGCCGTTTGCGAGTCGCAAATGTGAGTTTCCTATGCAGAAATGCATTTTGCGAGTCGGGACCGACTCGCAAAATGCATTTCCGACTCGCAAATAGGAAGGGGTGTTCCCTTCCTATTTGCGACTCGCAGTGGGATGCAATTCCATTTGCGACCGCGTACACGGTCGCAAATGGAGTCGCAGTTACCATCCACTTGAAGTGGATGGTAACCCACTCGCAAATTGGAAGGGGTCCCCATGGGACCCCTTCCACTTTGTGAATGGACCCAAAAATATTTTTTCAGGGCAGGGAGTGGTCCAAGGGACCACTCCCTGCCCTGAAAAAATACCAAGACTAAAGGTTTCGGTTTTTTTTGTAAGTGCAGCTCGTTTTCCTTTAAGGAAAACGGGCTACACTTAAAAAAAAAAAAACTGCTTTATTTAAAGCAGTCACGAACACGGAGGTCTGCTGACTACAGCAGGCCTCCATGTTTGCGAGTGCCTTGACTCGCTATGGGGCCGCAATTTGCGACCCACCTCATGAATATTCATGAGGTGGGTCATTGCGACCCCATAGCGAGTCGCAGTCGGTGTCTGAGACACCGTACTGCATTGCAAATTGCGACTTGCAATTTGCGAGTCGGATGGACTCGCAAATTGCAAGTCGCAATTTGCAATATTGCTACATCTGGCTCCAAGTGTCTCACACATGTTCTGTGTCTTGTGGTCCCAATATGCCTTTTTTACAGCAGGTAAACTAGGCTTTCTGATTATTTCTGGATGAAGCCAGAGCTCTTCCAAACCTATTGCAGCCAGGGTGGTTGAAATGTGTTTAAACCAGGGCAGTTTTCGATGATTTTGTAAATTCATAATGTCATTCATTACATCTTTATATGATTTAAGTTCCTCTTTTGTCCAAATGCGAATCCAGTATCTTATTGGAGCCAATGCAATATAGCCCTCAATTTTCCTCATTTTTAAGTCTATTCTTATCGTGTTCATTGGTGTGCCATTGCCTAGACAAAGTAATTGGTGTATGAATTTATTTTCGGTTACTTGTATTGGTAAAGTCTTTTTGAATCCCCAGATCTCTGCACCGTATAGTGCTGTAGCCCTTGCTTTCGTTTTGAATGCAAGCAGTGCAGAACTCACAGAGTGACTGCCTGTGGCTTTTGCAAATCTGAGTACGGCTCCAGCTTGTTGGGCCAGGGAGATGTTACTTTTATAAACTTGCGGATTCCATGTCAGTTTATCATCCAGCCTACAGCCCAGGTAGTCATAGGTCGCCACTTGGTCAAGAGACTTTTTATTTACTTTAAAGGTCACTCGCATCTTCTGTTTTTGATTGAGACTCATGAACTTTATTTTACCCTCATTAATGGCCATGGTCCTCAAGGCACAAAATGATTCAAAACTCTTTAGTAGATGATGCATTGATATCTCAGTTCTTGCCAATAGTACAGCGTCATCTGCAAAGAGCAACATAGGTATGCTTTCATTAGCTAATTTCAGCACATCCAAATTTAAATTCCTCAGTTTTGGCCTACTTCATTTATATAGCAATTAAATAGAGTTGGGGCCAAGACCCAACCTTGTTTGACACCTCGCTGGATTGGAATATTTGCTGTATAGTTATTTCTCATGCTGTATCTGACCCTGGCGGTATTTCCTGTATGTAGTAAGATTAACAGCCTTAAGATCTTTCCTGGTATTCCCATTTCCGACAGTAGCTGCCATAATATTTGGCGATTCACACTGTCAAATGCTGTTTGAAGATCCACAAATACCAGGTACAGTGGGGAGTCCTTTAAGGAGTCATATTTTGCGCAAATCATGTTCAGCTTAAAGAGGTGATCTGTTGTACTTTGACCCCTCCTAAAACCAGCTTGATGTAACGATAATAGATCTCCATTCTCTAGCCACTGGTCTAGGCGCGACTGGATCAGTTTGGCGAAAAAATTTCCAACACTGTCAAGCAATGAGATTGGCCTGTAATTACACACCATATCCCGTGGCCCCTTTTTGTGTATTGGGACAATTATAGATTTTCTCCATGAAGTCGGAATTACCTCAAAATGCCAAACACTGTTATATAGGCGAGTTAGAGCTGGTATCCATAAGGAAAATTGGTTACGATAGACGTCTGAGGGAATACCATCTGGGCCTGCAGCCTTGTGCGGCTTTTGGAGAAGGATAGCCTGTTTAATTTCTTTCTCACTGAATTCAAGCGCTAGCTCTGTGGCACGCGGTACTGCATAGATTATTTGCAGAGAGTTTACACAGGGAGGGAACTGATTTGTCCTGTGTTTTGTATTCTGACACAATGGGCCACTTTGTTGCTACCACGTTAGTCTCTCGGAATGATAATGCCTTGCTTGATTTGTGGTTGCTGCCATCCGACCCTTGACTGAGGTTTTTTGAGTTATTGATACTCCCAGGTACTGCCTTATCCTCTTCTTGATACATGGCAGTGAAGTGCTTTACTCAGAGTTGTGGGTTGATGTTCATCTCTAGGTTTTTTGGAGGGCCTTCGCATCCCCACCTAATTATCTCCCAAAACGTTTTAGAATTTCCAACCGAGATTGCACGTAAGAGGTCTTTCCGAAGCTTGTGTGGAAAAGTCTTCTTCTTGTATCGCACTAATTTCTTATATTGTTGCCTGCACTCGAAAAAATGTTGCTCATTAGAGTTATTCAGATGCAGAATTATTTAATGCTCGTGATAGCGCCTTTTTTAATTTTAAACACTCGCCATCAAACCAGCCCTCAGTCACTTTTGGGTTTGCCTAATTCTTTCCTCTGATGTTTGTGATTGCAAATTATTAAAATTATGCAAAAGGAGAGAGGCCTCGTTACCTGGTAGGTTAAGGAACATGGAGAGTGATGACAACCAGGTCTCACTAGGTGCACCCATCACATCTGTCCTTAGAATATTTTTCCTATTTGGTCTCAGAGCTATTGTTAGGCTATTTCCTTTATATAGGGGAACAGATTTCCCAGAACTCATGTCAGGGTGGGCCATCTCCATTAGCAGCGGGTCGTGGTCACTCTCTATCCTGTCCCTTATTTCCATGTCTGTAATGTAGCTCCAGGCTACTATGTTTATTGCCAAATAGTCAATGATACTTTGCCTTTTTCCAATTCGAAAGGTGGATTTGAAAGCTCTATCTGAGTTTGTTCTTCCGTTTAGTATACGAATCCCTCCTTCTATTAGAGCTTCAAAAATTCATTCTCCTTTCTTGGAGTCTTGGTAACGTTCAATAGGGGGGATCAGAATATTCCATGCATGATCTTCCTCTACTACTTGTTCGTCCCTGAGGATAGAATGGGGTTTTGGTGTTAAAATCGTCACTTATTAGTAGGAAGCTTTTACAGCACTGAGGGGGGCAGTCGTTTATAAAACCAATCACAGGATTCTACAAGCCTCCAGATCTTTTATGTAAGATGTGTTCCTTAAGCAGCCGCACTCCTGGCTTGACTTGAACCCAACTAATAGGTGGGAAGTACACATTCACTATTTCGAGTGACCACACCTCATGTTTTACTACTAGTGTATGAATATCCTTGCTTAATACAACGTGGGTTGCTACAGAATTTTCCAGCAGTGAAGTTCTAACCCAGATGGTCAATCCTCCTGTTGGTCCTCATTTTTGTGGTTAGTTGCGGGTAGATGGAAAGTGGAAAACTCATCTAAATCGATGGTATTGATAGACCAAGTTTCCTGGAAGCAGCTAATATCTTGTTGTTTAATAAATTCTAACCAGTCCTTATCCTCGATTTTATTTTTTAGGCCTGCGATATTCCAGTTTAGGATTTTTAGTGATGATCTAGCTCTATCTTTTATGCTCGGGCAGTCCTTTTTTTGCTACCAGCTTCTGTACGACTGTTTGTCATATGTCTGTGGCAGTGAGGAGTTACCCATGATGTTTCTTGGGGAATTGACTAGCAAGCGGAACCTCATGTTGCTCAAGTTTGTCCATTCAGGTAATTGTTGTTTGGAGCTAATTGCTCCCTGCAATATCGAGCCAAAGTTGTCTTTTGGCTCGGATCTCCTTGGTGCATTTTGTGCTTTTTCTAGCAATATTGATGGATACAGTTCCTTTTGCGGGATGACAATGGTTATTCCCCAGGTCTTCATCAGACTGGACCATTTTAGGATCTGTTTTACCATCCATGGTGAATCCCAGACTGTTTAGATGATTCCCCACTTTCTAACCCTTTTCTTTGTATGAATTTTACTGAGAGCAAATCTTTAGTCGTTACGTTCTGCAGGCCTGGCAGGGAGTTAACCAGATATAAAATATTACACCTGTTTAGAATATCTTGGCTCCCTCCTGAGGAATACTCAGGGTAAACATGATCTTGTCTTCATGCTCTTTGCTTCTTTCAGTATCGATCTCGATATGCTCGCAGCCTTCCTGCGACCATCTTCCTTGGGATCGATTTTTATCTTTTTCATCACTATTGGTGATAGCTACAGGTCCTGTGGATGCTGGCTCTTCCTGATCTTTTATCCTTCTGTAATGCTTCTCTGTGTTCCTGCATCCTTCATGCATTTGACGTTTTGAGGGTCAGAATTCTATTTTTGCTTTATTTTTCCATTCAAATGCTGGGCGTGATAGAGCAGGCAAGGCGTTGGCACGCCCCAGCTGGCTACTGTAATTTTCTAGCCTGGCCTGAGAACAATGTTTTATTTTTGTCGGAGGTGCAGGAGCCGGAGCTATTGAATTGTCATTAGGTTCCACATGCGTGGTTATTCTTATATTTTGTTCGCTTCCAGCGGGCTCAGAACTCTTCACCCTCCTGATTTCACTTTTACTATTTGCTTGTGGTGTCCCCTCGATGGTGGTGTTTAACAGTTGATGGCAATTTCCATTATAATTCCCCACTACATTTGGGTGATGTACTTGGGCTCGATGTTCTATTTTTGTATCTACGGGATGCTTGTCTTTACTGGCGCTTATATTTAATTTTGATGTCTCTGGGCTCCATTTGTATGTTCCATTGACTAAGACATCACTTGCCTCAGTTAACCCTGGATTTACTGCAGGATCTGTTTCTGACCTCTTTTTGTTTCCTGTACCTTGGGTAAGTGCTTGGCTTCCCATAAGTCCAGTGGGTATGCGATTTATGTGGGAATGGTAGGTGCAGCTTTTGTCACGCAGCAAACCTGAGTTTTTAATTCATAAAGTTGCTATCTTTATCTGTTACTTTTCCAGGGCTCTGTCTTGATATTTTGGTCTGTATACTGCCGTTGGGCGGGCTGATCACCAATTTTTTTAATTTGCCCTACTGGGCTTGACTGCTGCATCGGATTTTGTGCCTTGCTTTTCCATTTCCCTATTTATTGAAGCCTTTTGTTCTTAACCCTCTTTCCTGCTATACTTGAAGCTTCAGTTCCTGGTGCAAAGCTTCCGTTCTTTCCCTCTATCTCATCAGTGAAAATGTTCACGTATAGGCAGCCTTCTCAACCTGGGCTTGGCGAGCCTACTCTGTCTGTTGGCATTCCTGAAGTTCTTGACTCTATTTCTTTGGGCTCACTGTTGCACACATATGAGCTTTTGAGGCTATGTTTACAATCTTCAATTATATTTTCAATTACCTTCAAGACTTCCAGTAGTTTTTCCAGCAGTGTTCCACAGACTTGCCTATCCGCCTTATCAGCCAAAGCCTGTTGCAGCAGATTTTCCCTTACTGCGCCCTCTACCAGGGCCATCCTATAGTCTATGGTCTTTATTGAGGCTGTAAATTGTTTGGTCAGCTCAAGTTGATTATCAAGTTTAAAGGATTGGGCCATGATCGTAGTTGCAATTGAGTCCAGTGTTGTGCATATAATTTTCATGATGCTAAGAATTGGTTGATCTAATGAAAAGTAATCTCTATTTTCCCAATTTTGCTCATTTTGCTTGTTAATTGTTTGGACTTCCAAGGTCTGGTCATCCTTGCCCCTGAGGCCTTTTATTAGATTGCCATCCAGAAAATTTAAGTCCTCCGATGTTATGCTGTCAAATTGGGGCTCTATGTTGCCGATTACAAAGTTATCAAGTGAGGAGAGCTCTAAACTAAATGAGCTAGTTTCATATCTGCGTAGTGTTGAATTGTTTTTTCCTACTTGGCTTCCAAAATAGGACTGCGGCGCTGAGAGCTTACGGGTCTGCTTTGTTGATGGTTGTTCCGTTTAAGGCCCCTTTATGTTCTGATGTACTTGGATGCTTTCTGCAGGGGTTGTTTGTGAGGAATTCCCGAGGTTTTGTAATCCTAATTGGACTCGGAAATAATTCCTATGTAATTCATGACTTGTTCTTTGCTCCCTGAGGAATGATTCCACTCTGGTGGCTTGTTTATTTCCACTTCACTGCCGTTTGGGGAGTCATTCATTGGTTAGGATGATTGCAACAGAGATAGAAGTATATCCAGCTGCCAAGCCTCTGATTGCTCCAATTCAGCCCCCATCGCATTAGAGTTGCCTTTTACCCCCCAGTAACTGTACTGTGGGATCACTAGTCATGGAGTATTGTATCTGCAGCCAGTCAGTGCTTGAGTTAAGGTAGTTATAGTAGTTGGTTATAGTGTTTGCTTTTGATTTAGCTTTCTTTGTCCCGTTATTCCCAGCTAATTCCAAATGCATCAATGTGTTCTGTTGTTTCCTACTGGGGGACTTGCAGGGCCCACCTCAGTTTCTCCTACGTTCGATATTGCACACCAGTGTCGCAGGTCACGCTCCGGCCATGCTCCCACTGGGTCTCTTGTCCTCTGTATCGTCAGGGCCAGCACAGACTGGCAACGAAGGTTCCAAATCAGACGCCCCACCCTTCTTCTCTACTGATTCACTTTCATCGCTGAGGCTTCTGGATTGAACCCCCCCCCCCCACCACTGCGACCTCTACTTGCCTAGTGAGTTTCCCTTGGGTTGGCTGTGTAGTTCCGGGATCCTAATCTAGCCCGTAATCTTGTGCACAATCGGGCACCTGCTTTGAACATTTGAATTTTGTGAATTTCGTTGGGCGGGCTAATGTCTCCTTAGCATCCTTAGACCTCTTTATTTATCCCCTCGTTCCGAACTTCTTGGGAGTACGTGACTTCACCTTAGTTCCTTGCAAGATCTTTCAAAATGGCTTTTTGTTGGGGTCTTGCCATCTAGAACAGTATCAACAATTTTATTTTTACTGAGATATACTGAGATATAAGTATTCCTTGGCGTCATTAGCGTCTGCGCCTCTCCTCTCCTTTTCTATCGCCTGTCTTTCTCCCCTTAGCTGTCGCTGCCGCTCTCCCCACAACTCAAATGTCTCTAGTTAATTTATTAAGTTGCTTACTTGCGTTTACTTTACTCCACTTGCTTCTACTGGCCTCTGTCCCGCGTCTCCTCTCCTCCTCTCATCCTCTGAGTACCCTTTAGATGTCCCTGAAGTGCCTTGCGACACACGAGGCTCGTGGACAGGCCAGATAGCAATTGGGCAGTCAGCCTGCCAACAAGCGGTAACAGCAGGCATCAGCAGACAGTTGGAACGAGAACTGCTGCAAAACCAGGAACAAGGGGGTAGTGAGGAGTGGTCTGGCCCCCCGGCCCAAGCTAGTACCGCCAACAAAGCAGGGGCTGGCACAAGGGCCAACAATGGAATCGACCTGTCGTGGCCAACGAAAATGGCAGCAACACCGTCAGCGGAAAAGCGGCAGAATCCACAGCAGAATCCATGGTACGATACTCCTCTACTCGCCGTGAACTGCAGTGAGCCACGAGCCACCCAGCACCAGCGTCAGCAGCATCAGTGAAGCAGGAAGCAGCAAGTCTGTTTCATGAGACAAAAAGAGGGATCCTGTATTTCGCCCTCACGTCACAGAAATACCATGCAGGGCATTTTGTGGCATAGAGTTGATGTCAGTAAAACACAAGCAGAAAAACATACGATGACGTTGATACCGCACGTTATTTAATTACTAAGCTTGGGCTACAAAAATTCCGCCATGAATTTCAACAAATAAGTAAAGCGGGAGGCAATACTGAGGCAACATTACCACTTCTTTTGTATTATGTATTAAAAATATTTCTGTAGCTCTGACCCATCTAGGCGAGCAGCGGCGCACATTACAGATTACAGCAGGTTGATTGAACTGTTGTGTCGGAAGTTATGCATGGAAAGAATCTGTGCTCGTGTCTCTTAAAATCTATAGGAGAAAGATTACAGAACCTGTCAACCACAAACTTCCCTCTTGTACCTTCCAGATACCCCTATAGCTATAAAAGAAGTCCTCATTAAGACGTTTTTGCATCTTTTGAGGTTTTCTCTTGCGCATTGTTGCCCTTCACCGGCGGCGCAACCTTTGGTTTGTGAGTACTAAAAGCCACGAAATACATCACTTGAAAACCAGTGAGTAATATCGTGAGCAGCTTTCATGGCAGACACAACTTATGATGCATGACGTGTTCTGCACCCACCTTAGTAATGATGGTGTAGAAAAGATGTCTGATAAACATGACGTGCACTAAAAAAGGACTTTACTGTAAACTTTCCAAAGGTTGTCTTTTGGTTTAAAAGAGTGCAAATATCCTGGAAGCGAACATATTATGTAAAGTTTTGCGCCAGTGAAAATTAATGTAGAAAATTCATTTTGCAGTTTTTCTTCAAAGCAGTGAAGCAAACTATGTGTGCACTGTTTTAGCTGTGTTTGTATGATAACAGACGGGAAATGTAATTTTTCTTCACCTTCTAAACGTAAACAGTAGGACTAAGCTTGATGAAACCATTTTCTATCGTGTGGTAGCACCCAGAGGCAATGCTTATGTTTTAAACGCTATAAAAGTGTCCTGATTTCATATCACAAAGGGGGCAAAATTAGTACAAGGTCAGGTTGTTTGATTGTTTAGCATAGCATAGTTGAAAACCTGTTGACACAGGTAGGTGCTTCATATATATTTTTTTCATATTTTATCAAATTATTTTCTCCATTTATTTAGGCAGGGGTACAGTTCTGTAGCACTGCCCCTCTAATAAATCAGTTTGCTCCATTCCTTGTTATGCAAGGACAAGCATCGGAAACGCGGTTTTGTTTAGTATTTTGCATCCGTGCAAAGTCAAATATGTTTCAGAGGTGACGTTTCTGATAGTGAAATTGATACAGATGTTATTGTGACAGTTTGATTTATTGGGCTTTCAAACAATTTCCCACTTATAAATAAACAAATCTGATTACAGGTCACAAGTTTGGTCTGTGTCACATAGAACTTTCGGAACTGCGGATACTCTCTCAAGGCGACCCGATGGCACGGTCTGTTTATGTCTATCTGCCTTCATGAAAATATATCTGTAGTTACTTGAAAGGAAAGCCATCCTTTCCTTTTGTTCCTGTGTCGATCTCTAGTTACGGTGTAGTATGCATGGTGCCTTCTGGTTCAGAATTTGCAGTCACCTTTTTGACTTTCAGCGATGTTATTACTATTGAGAGCCCATCCTGTGCCTCAGTTGGTCTGCTTCCTGGGTCCATTTTAAAAGAAGAGCGGCAAGCATTACACACTTAGGGCCAGATGTAGCAAACCTTTTGCGCCTCGCAAACTGCAAAAAACGCAGTTTGCGAGGCGCAAAAGGCCTCACGCTTTGCACAGCCGCAAATTGCGAGCCGGTACCGACTCGCAATTTGAGGCTGCGACTCGCAAATAGGAAGGGGTGTTCCCTTCCTATTTGCAACCGCATCGCCATGCAGAGTTGCTTTGGGACCGCGAATGCGGTCGCAAACCAACTCGCAGTTACCATCCACTTGAAGTGGATGGTAACTCATTTGCAAGAGGGAAGGGGTCCCCATGGGACCCCTTCTCCTTTGTGAATGCCCAAAAAAATATTTTTTCAGAGCAGGCAGTGGTCCTATGGACCACTACCTGCTCTGAAAAAAACGAAACCAAATGGTTTCTGAATTTTTTCTTTTTGCAGCTCGTTTTCCTTTAAGGAAAACGGGCTGCAAAAAGAAAAAAACAAACTGCTTTATTCAAAAAGCAGTCACGGACATGGTGGTCTGCTGTCTCCAGCAGGCCACCATCCCTGTGAGTGCCTAGACTCGCTATGGGGTCGCAAACTGAGACCCACCTCATTAATATTCATGAGGTGGGTATTTGCGACCCCATAGCGAATCGCAGAAGGTGTCTGAGACACCTTTCTGCATTTCGTTTTGCGAGTTGCAATTTGCGAGTCGCTGTGACTCGCAAATTGCAACTCGCAAAATGAAACCTACCTACATCTGGCCCTTATTCCCCAAGTGTTGTAATGGTAGCTTAAACATAGGCTTATGGTGCTCAGGGAGACCTTAGCGTGAGAAGTTCTTTCACTGTGGGGGCAGCTGCCATCGAGCATGTATCTGCAAGGTAGTAGCACTCCATCAAAGGGACGCATCTGACTCAGCACACAAGTTGTCTGTATGTAGTCAATACTTATAGTTTTTATTTGCCTGATTGTGTACTTTTTTATAGTTCTCATTTGTGCTCTGCTGAATAGTGGTCTTCTTTTCCTCCTAATACTAGTAAGTGCCTGCTCCAGCGGTGGAAACATAAAAAGGCAATAGGGTTCTTCTTTTGTATTTAGAGCAGGAGAAACATGTAATTGCACAAAATGAAAATGCTACTTTTTCATCATGCCCTCTTTGTATATTCTAACTGGAATTAAATACCAATTTGAGTGAGTAGAGCTGCCTTTTTTAATTTTTATGTTTTTGTCTGTCAATGATACCTACTAATCCCCGTTCGTGGGGTAGTAGATGTAGGTTGGCTCTTCTGTATGTTCATCTTGTCCTCCAGCTAAGCTTAGTTACTCTTTGTAGTGAATGTAGGCTCCATTCATCTGTCGTGGGTGCTTTGCTTTCAAGCCCAATGGGTGAGTGCCTGCCATGATACCGTCGCGGGTGCGCTCTGCAATAATGTTTCAGCAAACACTCTGGGTTCGGTTTTTTCCTTCAGTCGGGAGTTTTGCAACTCCGAAAGCTGAAGCCTGGCTCTTCAGGGACCTCTAGTAACCACAAGTGGTTATATTAGTTTCTTTCTGACTGTTGTTACCAACTGGTGATCCATTTTTACAGATGGTGTTAAAGACAGGGCTCCCACCAATAACCAACGACAGGCACAGTTCACCCCCCTGGTACTCCAACATCTTGCTATAAAAGCAACGCCATGCTACCTGAGGGTTTCAGCAGGCACCCATCCTGTGGGTCAGTGATGCCTGTGGTAAGTGTTAAGAATTAATAAGTCTTACTGAAATATGTGCGAGTCCAGAACTTAATGGAGCTGTAAATATCAGGTTTTTATTACACAATTCGGCGTACTCATTTCATCAGCCCACAAGGGTGAACAACTGACAGTGTACTTCGATTACCGTATTACACAATAGGCGAACATTTGATGAAATTTAAAGGACTCTCCCTCTAAGCAGAGCCTTGGTTTGGTTGTTGATCTCTGAACTTGAGTATTTAAGACACACTATTCATATGCTCACCGCATACACAAAACCCCATCTGTAAATAATGTATCATGAGCTAGGTGCAACCAGACACAGCCTGTAAACAATGCTGCAAATACGGTCTCAAAGAGAAGATAACTATATCATGTTGCTTCATCTTTTCAGTAAAGATTTTTGAATCGTTCTCTAAAAAGAGTGTGCCTGTGTTTAATCTAGGTCGTGTACTGTCTCTGGGTAGCTCTGCTCATCTTACCCTCACACTTCCACCAACCCTGCCCCCTTTCCCTCACACTGCCACTGCCCCTCTCGTCTCTCCCTCAGGCTTCCATAAACCCTGTCATTTCCCTCCCCCACTACCAGTGCTCCTCTCATCTCTCCCTCACACTCCTACTGCCCCTCTCATCAGACCCTCACACTCCCCATCTCCTCTATGTACTGCCTGCTCACACATGCTGCTTTACTGTACGTCCTCTTGCTGTGCACTCGTCCACCTCTCATCCCCCTCTCTGGGTGTCTCTCCCACTCACCTTGGTGCTGCTCTCACTTATATTCGGAAACTGGAAGATGTGCACAGTTCTTCTCTTTCCTTGCTCTGTCTGTCAGCTCACATGCCTTTCTCAGTCTGGTGCCCATCCTCGTACCGTGCTGTCAGCTGGCGGGTAGTCATAGTCTCTCTGAACACTTGCCTTCCTTTAAGGTAAGTAAGGTTTCTTTGGGAGGAGCAATCATTCCTTTTCTCTCTCATACTCTTTCGCACCCATCTCTCTCACTCTCTCATGCACACTTCCCACCTCTCTCATGTGGCTGACTTCAGGTCTTGTAGCACAGTTTGTTTCCTGTGCATTTTCAAAGTTTCCGTCCTTCAATCCCACGCTCTCCTTCTGTTATCGGGGTGTCTTGTGCATACACAGGCTCTCCCTCTTTATGCATCTTTCGCCTGCTCTCCCCTTGTTTCTCACACACTCTGTCTGCTCCTCTGTCTGGAGTTCATTCTCCACTTTTTGCACAAACTACCTATCCTTCTCTGTCTTCCTATCTATTTTTTGCAGGTCTCGCCCCTCTCTATCTACCATGCCACATAATTCCAGTACACAAATCCACTCCACACAGTTCTGTAACTAACAATTCCAATCCCACCCACATAATTCCACTCGACACCAAATACATCCACTCCACTCCAAACCAAAACACATGGCTGAAAGACATTGCCATCTACAGCTGCAATAGCTCTAACTCTTTCGAATGCGAGACCTAGTGCTTGTTTTAAATTGGGAGCACAGCTGTTCTAGTAGAGCTGCTGAGGTTGTTTTTGTATGCATATGGTGTGCTTTTCTTTTCATGGATATTCTAGGTAAATAAAGTTGTCTTTCTTTACTCAAGAGTCCTCTGTCTCACTGATCTAGGTCCTGAAAGACTTCACCCCCTGGTAAAGGATGGTCGGGTTTAAGGTCTTTATCCATGGTGTATTCACTGTTTGCAGTAAGTAGAGCCTAAATCTAGGGCCAGAACCCCCGAACTATTTATCGGCCCTTTCATTCTCCTTCATCTGCTGTGGTACTAGAATAAAGACTTTTAAATGTAAATATGTAACGGTACGGACTGCAAGATATTGACAATTGTGTCAAGTAGATTTGAAGTAAAAATAGTATATCAACACTCCCTTATGTATGTTTACTGTGACTGTATTGTGCCAGTCAATATTGTGCATACTTTTTTTCATTATATATTTTAACATACAAACCTTCTACCCTCATCCTGAATGAGTTGAGGCAATAGCACAAATGCATTCCTTCCAGAGAAGCATTGATTGCAACCTCGCTTCTTGGTTTACTTAATGCCACTTCCGGGAGAATGGTTGTGTTAGCTCCTCTCCTGGGTCACCCTCACCGCCATTGTATCACAACGAAATGTATGATCTCCATTCCGGTCAAGTGCATCTCCTTCTCCTGACTGGATAGTGGGTATTAAATAGTCGGTTGTACACTTGTTTGCTCAACTCCTCTTCCTGGGTGGATTCCTTATGGCATTTTCTCATAGCTTAACCTTACTGCTAGTTGTGGGTGTGTCTTTCCTGAGAGGCCTTCATATAGTTTTTGGTAGCTTAAGCGTCCTACCAGGGTGTGAGCTTCAGTTCGTTGCGTCTGGATTCCATCTAGTAAACAATGGTGTTTTAACTTTGACTCAGTGGGATTATGCAACAAAGGCAATAATAACCAGGAAGATAGTCATAGGATTAGGGCGCTCACAGTAAGTCCATACAGTAACATTTCAACTCTTTCATGGCACGGTGCTCCTGGCAAGAGGATCTTCCTTAATCCTCCAATGTTTCAAGGGAAACTCACAGTGAAAAAAACAAATGTCAGGGCACTCATGAATCCAAAGTAGTGTATCCAATCTTCATTGAGAATGACAATAGTTTCTTGTAAACATCAAGTCCATTTAATTGTACAGTATGCCGTTCAGCACAACAAAAAAGGCCGTCCTTGAAGACAAAAAATTACTGTAGAGATCACGGCCCATAATCTTGTAGCAACCACAGCCAACACGTGTTTCATCCTATGAGAAAATGTTCTCGTAAGGACTTCATCAGGGCTTAACTCAAGTAATGTATTCTAAGTAGGAAACAGTCTTCACAATAATTCTGCGATGTCTTTAAAAGCATATATTTGTCCAACGCCGTAAATAAAATCTGAAGTAGTTACAATTCGTATCTATTTGAAAATGTTATCCCGCGGCGTTTCCAATAATGGATTCAGCGTCCGACGCTGAATCCATTATTGGAAACGCCGCGGGATAACTTGACCGTGGCGGGTTTTCAAACTGCAGATACTATTCATTTTCAAATAGATACGAATTGTAACTACTTCAGATTTTATTTTCTTCAAGGACGGCCTTTTTTGTTGTGCTGAACGGCATACTGTACAATTAAATGGACTTGATGTTTACAAGAAACTATTGTCATTCTCAATGAAGATTGGATACACTACTTTGGATTCATGAGTGCCCTGACATTTGTTTTTTTCAGTGGGATTAGGCCCTGCTGCTCCACTGAAAACTCCATATAGTTGCCCCTTTGTGGCTTAATAACCCTCTAATGGGTTGGATGTATGTCACTCCTGCGTGAACTTGATATAATAGATACCCTGCTGAACATCACTGATGTACTAATTAATATACAGTTCACTCCTAAAGGATATGTAGCTGTATGTATGACTACATCTGTTCTTACGCTCTCTGCAACACATTTTACCAAACCATGCTTATTCAACATTCTAAA
This sequence comes from Pleurodeles waltl, assembly GCF_031143425.1. NCBI lineage: Eukaryota > Metazoa > Chordata > Amphibia > Caudata > Salamandridae > Pleurodeles > Pleurodeles waltl. Next base: position 211,581,515 of record NC_090439.1, read on the forward strand.
CCGTCTTACTGTTCTGCCTCAAGCATTTACTGCGAGCAAAAGACACATATGGGAAAGACGGAGGTAGAGAAAAACGAAAAAGCGTCACAATGGTAGAAAACAGAAAGCTGCAAGAGTGAGCTGAAGGGGCAGGGAGTGGCTTTAAATGGACTGAAGAGGACCGATATGGCTTCAGGATTACCCTGCCTCAGTATTACGGGCTCGCACATTTAATTGTTTAAGAGGAGAGCTTTGGGCACCTGCACGTTTTTATTTACAAATTAAGCACTGTGAGCCCCTACTGTGTGACGGATGGGGCGGATTCTCAGGAGGCAATGGCCAACCTCATATGACTATATGGTCAAAGTGTCACAGCTGATAAATACAAAATAGCACTTCAGCAATGCTGAGAAGTAAGGTCTGTGGTGCCAACACCCACGACAACAGGTGTGATCACATGCCTTATCTTTTATGCTTTTTGCGATTTAGAGTGGACCTGGTTTGGCAGTTTGTACTGGACTGTTGCTGCTGGAGCAGGTTCAAGTCTGACTTATCGACAGCTAGACCCTGTCTGGGGAGGCATGGCTGGCAAAAAAACGAAGAACTGGAGTGCTACCTAGGGAAATAGTGGATTAGATTACTTCAAGCATTCCTCACATCACTTTTTTGTTGTACTTTGAGCATTTTATACACAGATGTCCCCACGAAAGAGCCTGCATCCAAGCAGTAACGCTGTCATTAACAGAAAGTGATGGTGCTTGGTAGGTGCTGGTGTGGGCGTGAAAAAGGTGCAGCACCGACTAAGGGAACATAAAACTTTTACTAAACACTAAGTTGCTGGCATGCATTAAAGTAACGTTTTAAAGTTAAAATGTGTTACTTTAAACGTTAATGTAATGCATCTCAGCGATTTAGTTTACATTAAAGTAAAATAAACATTCACTTACCTTGCTGCACTGTATGCCTGTGCTTGCGCTCCACCCAGCTGTCTAAGACAACTCGGGTTGGCTAGGTTTAAAGTGTGCATGTCAGGCTGACTGTTGCAAGATAGCCAGCTAAAGTGACATAGGCACTTTAAACTTCTGCACCACTCCTCCTCCCCTGTTGCCGGTCAGCAGCAATGGTCCCGCCCTCAGAACTAGCACAGGCATGGCAGGGAGTGGACAGGGCGACGGTCCTCCGCCCAACAGGAGAAGCTGCCGCTGAGTCCAAGGAAACGGAAAACGCTTTATGGGGATTGCCAATTCTTTATTATGACCCCCTTCTCCCTCAGGTAACAAATCTACATGATCCAACAACAGCACATATGTACTTATTTCCTCATAACCTTCCCCAACCCCCACCTCAACAGTGATGCGAGCCCAGTCCCTCTACTCACTTCCTTAAGCCCTACATTCACCCTCCTTTTAGGTTTTCATATGTTATTTCCCAGTTACTCCTTGTTCTTCCACTTCCAAGAATGCCAATTGTGTTTATTATGTGGATACTAAATAATTTGCAATGAAACTTAACTGAAGGGCACTGATAGCCGAGATTCATCCCTTATTGTGTGGGAAATGTTTTTGCAGATTTGAAACGTCAAAAAAGATAATTACAGTGTTAAAAAAATGAGCATCCGCTTAATAGATGATTTGGGTCTCGCAAGAGGTAGGAAGCACTATATGAAAAGCATTACTATATAATATATGTTGACCCTTATTTAGAGTTTGGGTGGTGGAAAAATTCCTGGAGCTGCAATGACTGAAAATATGCCATTTATAAACTTCTCTGTCGGGACTGTGAAGGTTTCTCTGATAAAGTACCTCAATATGCTGTAAACCCAAACCCTTTAAGTATTTTCTATTACCAACATTGAGCATAAAGGGGCATCCACCACTCCTTCATCATCTTATATCAATTTATGTGCTTATAGAATTTCTGCGTGAAGTCCCTGAGGTATGAAAGTGCAGCAGATGTGCGCTGCTTGCTTTGTCTTACATTGTAACTTGTAAGACACTGTTTCAGGCCGTGGAGTAATAGTCCAGAAATACATTTTACAGGTAAGTAACTTTAGCTAATTTATAGCTAGAGAATCCTGTATTCAATTAAATAAAACAAAAGTACTACAGCTAGTGGTGAATATATGACTTTGGTAATGTTTTGTGCTTTCAACTTCATTCCAGCTAATGTTGACAGAAGATAAGAGAATTAGGGCAAAAATCCGCCCCCCTTTGGAACCTCTAATGGCCCCCCATGTAGCAAAGGTAGACGACGCTATACAACCTGGCCTTACTTCTTTGAACTGGACCTCCTTGAACATTGAAAAATATTTAAGCAATATTTCTGCCAAACATGGTAAGTGTAGACTAAATAATTTCTCTCTTTGTTGGTGCCATAAAACATATTTCCAAAACCTCACATTGACAAGTTTTGCTGAACTTTTGAATTTGAATTACTCCGTTTGTCCTCCTCCAGTCATCAACAACACTTGAAACATGAATTAAATAAAACCACGTAAATCCTGAATGTTAGCAAAGAATTCGAAAAAACCCATAGGTATGAACTCACTCCTTCCAAGATTGAGGTTATTCAGCACTAACAGGTGCAACTCTTGATCCAAACGATTCATTCTAAAAGGGAACCGCAAGTAACCAATAATAGTATGGCAGTCAACCACGGAGATTATTATAATAGGTGGATCAGCATGCAACTCGATTGTTTATAGCCTAATGTGATGGAGATAGGTTACATAAAGCGTTTTGCATACTTCAGTACAACCTATTTTCTCAATAAATTGGTCAGATACATTTCTGATTCACAGAATTAGAAATAACTGACTTTAATATTCATAGACTGCATTTCTTAATAAAATGTTTATCTTTCTCAAGTTGAGTTTACGTATTGATGAATAAAGCTTAGAGAAGGGTTTGTGGTCATTTGTGGGATGACCCGTCTGCAAACCATGGTGAACACCCACAAACTCATGTTTGTAGGTATTCACCAAACATTTGCAGGTAATTTCCTACCCTAGAAAGACATTTTCATTCATTATTTACAAAGGAAGGACTGTGGACCTGCTTAAAGTTGCTCAGGCAGACCACCTGTTGTGTAGCCATTTTAGTTATAGCTCCATGCACGTTATTTTAACATACTAGGCCTGCCTCTGTGCACTTTAATCTAGATATATTTTATTCGGCTTCGCTTTATTATTATAAGAGCAACTTTTACGGTTTTGTTTTATTTCTCTCTATCTAACTGTTTTTGCCTAGGCTAGCACTCTATTCTCAAACAATACATTCTTGCTCACTCTGTGCTTCTTCCAAGGCTGCAGCAAGATAGGTTGCCGGTGAACATGGTATAAGTTTAGTCTATGACATTCATAGAAAATACACATCCTTACGTAGGGACATTTTCTCAGAACCTCAGCTGTTTTATTATAAAAACACTTCCCTGTTTCTTACACGTTAGAGGGAGATTCCAGCCAGAGAACCACAACTGTATGCTGATTGCTTCGCTACGGCTGCTTTTGCAGACTTCAGGCCTTTGCTCAGGTATGGGGGATGATGTCTTCCCAGGGGAACCTAAAGGGCAGAATTAGGGCTTAACACGCTGTTCTCTATTATAGCCTAGGTAGGAATTAGTCTATTGACTGTTGTGACAATATGGTAGCGTTATTTCTATGCTTCACTCTCCTTGTCACAATTTTAATCTTGTCAGGCTGTATCGTCCTGGTTATTGCAGCCCACGCTTTGCTACCTAAGATGCAGTCGCTTCATTAAAAACATTACTGAAACCTATACTGCCTCTGTCTGTCATTGTGTATATGAGACTAATGTAATCCAATAGTCTCATTAGAATAATGAGAGCCTACGTGACACACCAAGAACTCATTATGAGTTAGGCAGTCAAACAAGACGACTGCCAAACTCACTGGGAGGACGCCATCGTCATACTGGTGGCCTTCAACTCAACCGTACTGCAATGTTCCTGCCGGGGTGACCAGCAGGAACATAGTATTATGCATTCCCGCCGGGCTGACTGGCAGGAACAGTGCTACGGTATTAGTCTTGGCTCCTTTAAGGGAGTCAAGGCCAATTACCATAGCACTACAGAAGCCTCAGAATGTGCACTGTCTGCAGAGCAGACAGTGTGCTTTCCGATGGTGCTGGGCAGGGTGGCCCCTGCATTACCCATGCCATAGGCAGTTCAGGGCCCCCCCTGCGGCTCCTGGCCCTGGCAGGGACCCCACCATGGAAAGGCTGGCGGAAAGCAGAGTTGTAATCAACAAGGCAGCACTGAGTTCAGCGCTGCCGTGGCTGAGTAAAACTCAGACTGCCGGCAGCCCGTCAGGAACAATGTCCTTAGCGAGGACGGTGATCCTTTTGGTGGATCTGCCCGCCAGGATTGTAATGTGGAGGTCGGACTGCCTGGAGAGCGACGGTCCGACCTTCAGCACAAGTGGGGTGGTCCTCGGACCTCCAACCTCGTAATGAGGCCCTTGGTAATTGGAGGCCTAATTTAGAGACCCTCACCTGTACAGTACAATATTTTCACCGAAACACACCAAAATGGCAAAACTATTTTTGTCTTAATGGCACAATGGCAGCAGGCTCCCAAATCTGACTTACCAGTATTGATTTCCTTTTTGAAGGCAAATCCCACAAATATGTGCTTGTGTTTTTTGGTAAATAACGAAAAAAATCAGTGTACTAGAATGGATGGAATTTTGCTCCCAACAGGTAGAGACCCTGATGCTTCTTTTGTTCTTGAGTCACAGGTTGTTCTATTTTTCTATTTTCATTTTCTTAAAAGGATATGCGCATATTTATGTGGTATTTTTGATTCAGGTTAAACGTCTCTGCCCTTACATGGAGATTTATGTTCCGAGTATCATTCTGTTTAATTTAAGAAAATTATAGTGAGTCAGAATGTTTTGCTTGTGACCAGCAGGCGCCTACTGACTTCTTTTTTCAGTTATTTGTATACTTTTTAATAACTCTTTTTATTGATTGTTTAGCATCAAACAAATACAACATGTAAACGTGTGCCAAAAGGTGTTGTACTCTATTCCTAAGTTTCATCACAGTAAACATCGCAGTATACTGCAGCTCAACTCCACATTGCATAATATAAAATAACAACAGATTATTCAAACTCATCCTAAGGGAACGCTGGAGTTAATGCAGGGACTCCTATCTTTTCACATATTTCTTGTTCACACCATGGACTCTATAGACCAGTTCCTCAAGTTTGGCACATTAGTCCATTCCACTTGTCCACTCCCCAACTGAGCAGGCCTGCATATCTCACCAGTGGCGTATTATGTCTCTATTCGCAAACAGGTATTGATAGCCATTAGGATGCAGGCACTTTGTGGGCCACCCAGGATGTCCATTATTCCCAGGAGGGTAATTTTGGGATCCAAATTTAAAGTTTTTCCCAAAACAATGCCCAAAATGCTACTGACAGGTCATCAACCACTAGAAATGACTGGACACTCACAGGCAGTATGGTAAAAGGTGCCAGGGGCAGAGTCACATCTAACATAGTCAGGGCTGAGGGCCCGACCCATTGCCAGAAACAGTATGGAGAATGGCAAAACATGTAAAGATATTTGAACTAGAATGAGGTGGAAAAGCATAGATATCGCCAACAACTTAGTGGTCATTTTGGTTTAATTCCACTCATCATCATCAAGAGCGGCCAAATCCTCCCCCGACGTCGCCTGAGCTCCAGAAATGGGTTATGCGAGTTTACCACAATAGATTTATGTAATCCTGAGATGCTTCCTTTCCCAAGCCTGTCCATTATTAAATTAAATTCTAAGGGTTATATTCAGGACCCACGGCAAGTCTTTCACTGTATGTGTCTAGGACGTGCCTCAATTGCAAATACTGATGAAACTGTGATTTATCTAAACCAAATTCTACTTCCAATTCTTTGATTGTCATAATAAGGTTGCCTGTCCAGGCATCCCTGAGGGTTGATATACCAATTAAGTCCCATAAAAAAGCCCTGGAAGTCTTGCTGTCTCAGCTAACCATGTGCCCTGCCATAGCTGCATTTCTGCTGTGAGCATACTGTGCCATTTGCTTAAGTGCTGCCTGCCAGCAAAGGATGGGGAGCTGAAAAATGTGAGCAAGGGAATTGGTTTGAGCTTTTCCATCCAACAGGTTTAACAACCCATTTAGTTAATAAGCTCAAGCTCCAACCTGTTGGAAGCCAAATCAGAAACTATGGAGATCAAGAGCATTGCAAATAGTGTATTGTGGAAAATCTCAAATTACCCTGTCGCTAAGAATTTATAATGGAAATAAAATACATAGTGAACCTAAGCACTGTCCATAACAGGCAACAATTTCTGCTCCCACAACTCTACACTTCTCCCCATGAAGTATGTGTCTCCCTAACTCTGAACTTAAAACACAACAAAACTGAAGAATCAAAGTCAACCAAGTAGGGGGCCCAATGCGGGGCAAGGACAGCCCGTAAATGTAGTAATTCATGAGACACAGGTGAGCATGACATTAGGAAAGAGGACAACCATTATCCTTCAGGTGTCCTCAGTTTTGATCTTTGGGGACTCCTCTGCAGATGAGGGATGTGGATGTTTGGGACTGCAAGATGTTGAGTCCCCTTATCATTTCCTTCTGCTCAGATGTGGGAATTGATTCCAGATGCTGTCCTCCTCTCCCTTATGCAGTGAACCCAAAGGTGGTGATTGCCAAAGTCTGGGTGTTCCGCCACCAAGCATCTTGCACTCTTTGCCATGGCTAAGAATAGGGATATGTCTTTGTAAATGACTGTTGTGCTGGAAACAACAGTATGTGCTATATTTGCATAGCCCTTAGCCAAAATCGACCAAAGTTGTTGCTGTACTTTAAGTGTATAGTCTAGGAAAAGCATGACGGGAATGATTCACTGTGGAGTTTGCTTTGTTTACAGCTTGCACACAGAATTAGGTCTCTGTCCACAGAGTTCAAGCCTTTAACAATTATTGGTCACGAAGGGAGCTCCTGGATGAGGCAGATAAGATGCCAGCAACCTTTGTGCATGTTCTATGACAAAGCAGGATGATAACTTATTTGTTAGAAGCTATGACCTCAGCCACCCTGTAATGAATTTTATAAGGAACAAACCCTCCACATTGTCTGGGACACCCAAAATGTGGATTTCTCCTGGATCTGCCCTTAGCATCCTCAGCTCGGGCCTCTAGTTGATTGACTTCGAGTTGTGGGCCCATATCTGTGGTTTGGGATGTACGGATAGTCTTCTATCTCCGATGTCGAACCCTCTGCCGCAGTTGCACTGTACTGTGTTTCTAAGATTTTGATATTAACATCATGGCTCAATTCACCAATCTGTCACTCAAGGGAAGTTCTCGAATCTATTATGGCCTGCAGGATAGACACCATGGAGTGTGGCAGCACCACAGCCCCAGATGGCCTAATGTTGTGGGGTTCCTTTTGGTCTAAAGCAAAAGTGTGCCTAACATACTTGTCTATCCTTCCCTGAGTGGGTTGGGCAGATAGTATGCCCTTGCCAATGTTCACTGCTAGCTGAGCTCAATGACTACGGGAAGAGGAGTAGGAAGGGGGAAGACGGGGATGAGAAGCTATAGTTCAGCCATTGGAGTGTAGTGCGTTACTGACAAGCTGTTTGTGAGTCCACCCCACCGCTAAACCCTAAGTTATGAGCCAGTGTCACAAGTCCACTCTCCCAAGTGATAGCTAGATATTAATGGCCAGTAGCCACCCCACCCTCCAAGAGTGGATAATCCTTCCTCTTCTCCTGTAATTTGCCTAAACAGCCCAACGCCACAACAGGTGTCCCTCCGTGAAAATGGATGAACTCACCACAGTGGCAAGTGGCTGTACTAGGCTGTTCCCAAGTGTTCAGGTCACTGCACTAGTACCATAGCAGAAGGTCCACTGAGTCACCATCACCAGTGCAGCATTAAGTGAATGGGGCACACGGATAAAGGGAAGCATAATTCGGGCTTGTTTGCAAAACCACTTAGTTAGATTTATTGTGCTGTGTGGGGGTTACAGGGCGCAGCTTTAATAAACACAGAACAACATCTGTCTTTCCCCTCATATGAGATGGAAATATGATAGCCCTTGCCGAGGCCCAGTGCTTCAGTCGCCAGCCTCCACCCAAGCCATCAGTCTCTGCCGGGGCACCTATGTTCCTGATCAAACCCCATGTCATCAGGTCTGTAGTGAGACAGAGTACTTCAGTGGCTCAAATGTGCCACCCCCTGTGCTGGGGCCCCTCCCACTGAGTGGTGGCTGCTTAGAGCGGTTAACAGTCACTGCCAGTCTACCAGACTGATGTCGCTCATCTCAAGCAGCCCACAGTACAGGCAGCAGCTTCCTCGCCCCAAGACCCAGGGGCACTGAGAGTTATCCTCCAATTTGGCCCTAGCCCACTAGCTGCACATTTACCCAGGGGTATGGAAGTACGTCAAGGGCCGCCTGCCACCTCCGGGTACAAGCCACCCTCCTCTCTGGAATGTGGCCAACTTTCACAGCGAAGGCTCCAACACACCTCACCATTCGGGCAGCCTGGGCATCTCTCGGCATGTCTGGAACAGCCTTCCACTAACCGCACTCAGCTATAGTTTTCGGTAAGAGCCAGTGGGTTTTCTTCTTTCAGCTTTTCTCAGGCCCCAACATTGCACCGCCCAAGGAAAGGGATTACATTCAAGTAGGCACCCAGGTCAACTCTTCTCACGCCCTAGGGAAAACAGTACAGGCAATGTCACCGTCTCTACGCCCAGGGGCAAAACGATCTGCTGTTATACCAGATTAAGTCGGGTGGCACTGGACTGAGTGCAGAGCTCAGAATCAAGCATCCACCATCTTCGGCTGTCAGATGCTCCCCTAAATTTGTATGCTTTTAAAACATCAATAGACTGTTTCAAACTAAAAATGATGATATGTTGTTTTACGTTATGAAAGCCTGAAGAACAAAATGTTTAAGTGAGATGGAAAAGATTAAATACCTCCGTTAGATCCGTTAAAAAGCATTTGCAAAACCAAGGTCTCAACTCTAAAAGGCTGTTATTGCCTATGCGATTTGTATATCAAAGCATCAACCAAGACAAATGCATGCACATTGCCAGTAATCTTGCAATGGGTCTTCTATTAAATAAAACCCAGTTCCAAAACAGGTTACCGATGTGCATGCATTTATCTTGACTTCTAATTATCCATTTTTTTGGACAAATCACAGCCGTTTTTAATTTAACATTCCAACATGGTTGACCACCTTTTAGAAAACGAATTTAAAATTAGTAATAAATTCATACAAGTGGAAAAAAAGAATCGAGTGGCCCAGTAGCACTTTGAAGCTGCTGGGCCAGTTTAAAATTAAAAAATAAAATAAAAAGGGGAGCAGAATGGGAAAGAGGTTACTGTTGCACTACCCGCTGCTTACAAAGCTAAATGGTTACCTCAGGAATCCAAGAAGACAAAATGCAACTATCAGAGCATTTAATGAGGATCAGAACTGTTAGCAAAGAAATACGTGTTTAGATTAGCTTGCAAGTGGAAGGCAGTGACCAAAAATCTAATGCATCCATGTGACTTGAAGCAGTAAGTAGAAATTGGTAGAGGCAAGACTATTCGGGTATGATTAGCTTCATGCTGTGATCATCTCCTTTATATGGCTCCCACAAGGTTGCCACTAGCACTCCTGCTACAGTGGCTCACACATACTGCCTAATGATTAGTCACAAGAGGCGAAGTGGTGGAGGAATGTTAGCAGACTTTGTGACACACGCACAGATAAACATGTTAAACACCATGAAGGTTGCATTTACATCAGTAAGGAATAATACCTCCTCCTCTTTCTTCCTCATTACAGCCATTAGAAAAGAGGTTCTGCCTGGTTCACAGACCCTAATTACTCTCCTAGTCAAGTTTCAATGGCATTACGAAAAGGAATTTACACCATCCCTTCAAGGAATCCCTCATTCCACCTTTTAAAATCAGTATCTTAATACGTCACTTCAGATTTTATTTATTTTTGTGATTATATATAGTGCAGACATGACCGAAGGAATCAGAGCGCTTTACAATAAACTCAGAACATATTGATAGCAAATAGAAAATATACATGGAAATTAAAGGTAGATTGACTGTTGGATTAGCCTCTTCCAATGGGTAGTGTTCCTCAAATATATAAATGGCAAAATAATAGCAATGAAAAGCAGGTGATACAACACCACAGGAGAAACGTCAATAGTTTGTGTAGGTTGAAGATAATATTGCAATTGGGTGGGGGCGAGGGGTGGTCAGAGCGGTTTAGGCCAGGTGTCATTCAAACAGTAGAGCTTTGACATCTTTTTTGACAGTGACTTGACGGCTGTAAGTACAAGAGCCAATATATTTAGTAAAGTAGCTGCATTAATGGAGCACCCACGCACAGGAAAAACAAGTTACAACTGAAATATAATGCATATTAGAACTTGGAATACTTTCAAAGAACACCATATAATGGACCAACAATAACTGAGGTAAAAACATAGCAAAGTGGGTAGGCTATTGCACATATTGTAAGTGAAAGCAAACCTTAACTATACCCTTAATTAATAAACTACAAGCTAACCACCCCCCTCCCTCCTTTACAAAAAGAAAAATATCATAAACAAATCCATAAAAAAAATATATATATATGGACCTGATTTAGATTTCGGCGGAGCGGTTATTCCATCACAATGGTGAAGGATATCCAATTCACCGAAATCTAAATCCCATAGGAGACATTGGGATTTAGATTTCGGCGGTCGGGATATCTGTCACCACTGCAATAGAGTAACACCTCCACCCAAATCTAAATCAGGCCCTATGTGTAGGTATATAAATGTTTTGGAACATGCAATCAATGCATAACAAAATCTTTAAATGTATTGAGTAACTTAGCATTCCTTCTTCTGCTTTCAAATATGTCACAAGAAACAGAAATGTTGGATTTACACACAATGATGTCATCACTGAAAACCCTCTTAGGTGACAACTTGACATTGGTATTGTACGGGTCACTGGCAAAGTAAGGTTAAAAAATATCGACCATATCTTCATTAATTTCCCTTTTTACTCTGGCCAATCTAAAATAACTCCACCAAATACCGTTATTAAGAAGAGCTGAAGTTTTATCTACTGTCACAATTTTCAAAATTTTAGAAAACTTGGAACTCCCCTTTTTGACATGGCCAGCAACTTGATTTTCACTAAATTGCCAGCAGACAGCATTCTCCTTTTTGAATCCAATTGTTTTTGATAAGTTGCTTTACTATTATCCTTATTTTCCCTGACTGTATCATTAATTTTATTCATATCACAAACCCTATTTCCAGAAAACAACCTACTTGTCTAGGTTTCCTTCCTTTGAGCAGCATAAATGGGGAACATTTTGTAGTACAATGTGGTGGACAAAGATACGGTCACAATAACTTCGCTACATGTTTCTTAACATCAATGCACTCCTTATTAACTAACTGAATTCCTTGCACAAGAGTTTTGTTAAATCTTTCCACTATACCACTCATGCTCAATGAATACAAAGCAGTTCTGATGTGTTTCTTGACATTTGCAGAAAGAAGATTGTGTACCATTTTGTGAACTTACAGAATCAGGGAAATCCTCTCTTTTAAAACATACCTGAGGAAAAATAATAATCTCCTCTGTGTTGGGTGGAAAAATCAACTTAAGGTTCAACCATTTAGAAAAGTAATCAATCATCAAAAGTACAAACATTTTACCACATTCAATACCTTCATAGGGTCCTAAGAAATCAATGGCTAAGTTCTTCTACTGTTTCTCTGGCACACTTGTTCCCACTTGAACTGTTTATTGAATTGTCTACACCTTTTTAGAATTAAGACATAAGGGACAACCTTCCACAAACCTGACAATATCAACATCCATATATGGCCACTAAAACAATTCTTAAACTTTCTTAGTGGTATCTGATTGTCCAATGTAACCAAGATGAGCAATACAAATAAGTTTCTTCTTGACACCAAATGGGGGAACATTAATACATGGCCTTCACTACTAAATAATTTTCATTTGACAAATTGTCCCTAACTTTCCAGTAAACCTGGAGTTCCTTAGGCAAATGTTTCTCCAACGACCATCCCTTTATGATATATAAAATATTTCAAAGTGTCATCTTCCAAAGAAGCATCCAACCAATCCCCCTTAGACAACACTTGACCAACAGAAAGCACCACATCCTCAAACTTTGTTGCCAAACACTCTTCATGTGAATTCACATCCTTTAACCTTTAAACAGTCTACTCTACCAAAGAGTGTGGCTAAACAGTTCGTCCTCTCATTTTGCACAGCAGGAATGTAATTAACTGTGAAATTATTCTCATAAAATTGTGCTAGCAACCTAACCGATCCGTAAGAGGCTTTACCTACACTAAGGGGGTCATTATGTTTTTGGCAGGATGCTCTACCGCCAACCGTGCCGGCGGTCAATGAAAGACTGCCATTGTTGGTGGCCGCATCCCGCCAAATAATGACGCATGGAGCCTCACCGCCATTGATGGCAGTGAGGGCCGCCATGCTGGCAGTCGGTGGCGGGATGGATGCTGCTCCACCCTCACCACAATGCCAGACCATACACCGCCAGACCTATAATGAAGCAGTTATAGGCGTGGCAGTGTATGGAGAGGCATCGATGGCGGCGGAGCAGCATCCAGGGCGCCCGTTACCTCCCAGAGCAGCGCGACGGCAGAGGTAAATGCTGTCCGAGAGGGAAGTGGGGGGAGAGGTGTGTGTGTGATCGTGTGAGTGCATGGGGGTGTGCGTGAGTGTATGTGGGGGGGATGTGTGTCTGAGTGCATGTATACGTGTGTGCATGTAAGTGAATGGGTGCAAGTGGGTGTGGGGACCTGTATGTAGGGGTGGGGGGACCTACATTGGGTTTTGGGGGTGGAGGGTTGGTGTTTGGGGGTGGGGGCTATTTTAGGGATTTGGGGGTGGGTAGGTGTAGTGGAAAGGGGGGAGGGGCCTGATGTGTCACATACAGGAGACAGAAATGGGTAACTCGCCAGGGAATCCCTGGTGGAAATGGGATCATAACCCCACCGAAGGTCTGGTCTCCACCGGCTGGTCGAATGTGCCCACAGTCGGCCCGGCTGTTGAATCTGGCCTGGCGGTGGGTGGAAGTGAAAGCAGCCAGTTCCCTGCTGTGTTCAGAATATGGCGGTCTGGACCACTATTCCAATCCAGACCGCCATGTTCATAATGATCACCTTTGTTTGGATAACAAAGTAGTTAAAGGTGCATGATCCATTTTAAAATGAAAAGGCTGACCCCAATCTGTTTTCAAATGAAAGGGCTGACCCCAAAGATACATTTTAAAGTGCTTCACAGACGAAGCACAAGCTAAAGCTTCCTGTTCAATGATGGTGTACCTGGATTTAGCCATAGATAACTCTCTGGAAGCAAAAGCAATAGCATGTTCAATGCCACCTTTAATTAGAGTTAATACTGCTCCTAAAGCAGTGCACTGGCTTCAACAATAACTACGTTCAATGCACTGTGAGAAAAAGAAGACAAAGGTTGAGACTTAATGATTGCCTCCCTTAGCCCCTTGAAAGCCCGTGTATGTCGCTCTGATTAGTCAAATCTGACAACTTTTTAAAGTAATAACTGGAAAGGCTGTACAGTGTCAGAAGACTTTTGTACAAATCCAGAATAATATTCAGACAAATCCAAAAAATGATTGAAGCTGCTCCTTATTATTAGGTTTTTGCATATTTCTAATAGATTCTAACAAATACTTCTTTGAAGTTATTCCCTTTTCAGAAATAGTATGTCCCAGATACACAACTTCATGTACAAAAATGTGCATTTGTCTAACATATTGTCATGCCTTTCTCTTCTAAAAGGGTTAACACTTTGCTTAATGGATTGAAATGTTGATCTGCAGACTCTGAGCACACTAAAATGCCATCTTGAAATGCTACCATCCCCTATTTTTACACTCCTATGACCTTCTGGTCAGTGTCTGCTCACCCCCCTCTGCGCATCTCTACCTGTTGCTGCTGCTGGTCCATATAAGAGCCTGTCTCACTCTCAGTTCGAGGCCCACCTCCACCCACAGGCACCCGCCTGCGCCTCATCACAGGTGGCCTAGTGGCCATCTGTACTTGTCTGTGTGCATCTCTTTGCCTTTTTGTCATCTTTTTTCCCTCCTTGTCGTTTTTTTCTCCTTTTTTCCAAACTTTTGTGCTCTTTTTCCCCTGCACTCCGTCCCTGCTGCTGCTGCACCTGCGGCCCCTCCCTGCAAAGCACTTTCCCACCCTCCTACTTCCCAGCTGACAAGACTGATAAGTTGCGCTCTAAAAGTACTAATTGATTGATTGATTGAATACCCCAAAAAAGCCAAAACATCAATTTTTGGAATACTGACGCAGCGGACTTAATTCCAAACTGCATCCTGATCTATCTGAATGGCCCATCTGGTGTGATAAAAGTACTATTATGTTGAGAATCATTGGTCATCCAAATTTGATGGTAAGCAGCTCTTAGATCCATAGTGGTAAAATACTTTGCTCTCTCTGACTTTGCAAACAATTCTTGGACTTTTGGTAGTGGATGACAATCCACTATAATTTGTTTATTGACTGACTTTAGGCCCACACACATTCGCAGTTCTCTGTTTTTTTCAACCAAAACAATTGGAAAAACCCATTCTAAAGCATTCATTAGTTCAGTCACTCCATCTTTACACATATCCTTAAGCATCTTAGATAACCCATACCAAACTAATAGTGAAATATGTCTCAACTAATGCTTGGTGGGTACCACGCCCTTCGTTCACTGAATATGGTGTGTAAAACCCTTCACTTTCCAAGTTTTTTTGTGGAAGAAACCTTTATGTTTGTTTAACAAGACTTCCAGCTTATCTCATTCACACCAAACTTCCTGACCCCCCTGTATGTTTGCCAACATATACAATTGAACTTTTGCATTCGGATTAAGCGTTATACCAATTTTTTCTTGATGTCTCCAACATACCACTTGCAACCAATCTACACTTTTCCAAGAACAGATTAGTGTTTGAAACACATTTCAGTAAGAAATAACCAACCATGTTCATCTCTTTACCACCAAAAACACAAACACAATTGGGTTCGAACTTCTTGTCACACTAACTTTTGTTTAAAAAAATCAGAAATTGTGGTGTATGGAGACCCTGAATCAGAATAACCTCCAACACCCTCCATCAATACAAATTTCACACGTGGGAGGAACATGACAGTTAATTGTTCCCAACATCATGTAGCCTGTGTCCTTGTAAACAACTTGTACTTTTGTATCATCCACATCACTGTGATTTGCACCACATTCATCTACACCATCCTTATATTTTTCAGATACGCACAATGCAACATTTTATGCCGATCATTCTCCATCATTGAGACTTTCCTGAATACTGGACACCCGCTTGCACGTGCTTAGAAACTTTAACCCAAAATGACCAACCTTCTTACAATTAAGGCACTCTTTTCTCTTTGCAGGGCATGTTTTAAATTGAGCTGAGTGCGTCTTTGACCCACAACATTCACAACTGATTAGACATAGTGGTATTTGGTGTCTTCAGCTTTACAAACTTCTCTAACTTCCCTTTAGCACCATCCACTTTGCAGGTACCCTTGATTTCTACTGCAGGGACTCCAGCTGGAATACTGGCAATATTTATAGCTTTAAAAGAATTGATGTATCATTCTACATTCTTAGAAATATCAATTGTTTCCTGCAATTAAGAATTCCAATGACGTAAAGGTTGAGGTTGAATTTTCTTGTTAGAGCACTGTATGATCAATTGATCTGTTCTATACATATCCCCCTGAGCCCCAAAAGCTGACTCAGCCACAAGTACTCTCAAAGCTGAAACATGTGAATCAACTGACTCATCCAGATGTTGATGACAGGTATAAAAATTAAATCTTTCCAAAACAATGTGTGGCTCCTTAATAAATTGATATTTAAGTCTATCCAAAGCTTCAGAGAAACAATCATTGGGGCATATTTAAGGAAGGTGTGAGTGGAGCTCCACTTTCCTTGTGCCCCTTTGCACCCCCATGTGTGCCCGTATCTAGGATACGGAGCACCTTGGCACAGGGTAGGGGGCAATAGCATCAACATTGTTGACGCTATTGATGTACTGTTCAAGGTTAGTGCCAGAAATTTGGTGCTAACCCTGAACAGTACATAAGGGCCCATTGTAAACAATGGTATGCTCCCTTTTAACGCCTTGTATAAACAGGCATCAAAGTGCCAAAAAAAATGATGCAAATAAATCTCCTAGATTTCTTTGCAGCATTTCTTCACCACCCACCCCCAATGGCGGAACTCCCCGTTAGCATACATTATGCCTGGCACAGACATAATGTAACGCAAGGGGGTTACAAAGTGCCACAATGCATGCCTTGCACCACTTTGTAAATATGGCGCTGGGAAAAGGCCACCTTCGCATAACAAAAAAATGACACTAAGGGGGTGCTAAAGTGGCACTAGGCACTCTTAAATCTGGGCCATAATCTCTAGCTTCTACTCCATTTTGTGATGCCACAGATGGCAAATGCTCAAAAATATCTTCAGCCTTTGTACCTATTAGATTTAGTAACAATGTTTTCTTCTCTCTGTCCCAAAGAAATCCCCATTTATAGCCTTCATATAGTGTTTCAAACGTATCAGCCACTGTATGAATGGCTGATTAGGTCCACTCATGATGAAATTGAAAAAAAAATAACATTAATGTCAAGAACAATGTAGGAAGTTGGCTCTGTATATACTATCTCAAAGTGAGAGATAGTGTGCGCAGAGTTCAAGGGTTCCTCTTAGAGGCTGATAGTGGCAAAATTAAATAATACTAATGCTCTATTTTATGGTAGTGTGGTCGAGCAGTAGGCTTATTAGAGGGAAGTGTTAAGCATTTGTTGTACACACACAGGCAATAAATGAGAGCACACACTCAAAGACTTAACTCCAGGCCAACAGGTTTTTATATAGAAAATTATATTTTCTTAATTTATTTTTAGAACCACGAGATTCAAATTTTAGGTAAGTACATAAATTGTACGGTACTTCACACAGGTAAGTATAGAACTTTGATTTAAAACAGTAGTACACACAGTTTTGGTTAAAATGGCAATAAGCTATTTTAATAGTGGACACTGCAAAAATCAACAGTTCCTTGGGGAGTTAAGTATTGGTTAGTTTCTCAGGTAAGTAAAGCACTTACAAAGACAGTCTCCTGGGCATAGGCAGCCAAGGGGGGTTCAAGGCAACCCCAAAGCCATCGCACCAGCAACACAGGGCCGGATAGTTGCAGAGGTTAAAGGAGGGCCCAAAACACATAGGCACCTATGGAGAACAGGGGTGCTCCGGTTCCAGAATGCTAGCAGGTAAGTACCTGCGTCCTCAGGGAGCAGACCAGGGGTTGTTTGTAGAGCACTGCAGGGGACACACACAAGCTCACAAATCAAACCCTCAGTGGCACAGAGGCGGCCGGGTGCAGTGTGCAAAGTAGGTGTCGGTTTGCTGTATAAAACAATGGAGGGACCCGGGGGTCACTCTGGTGATGCAGGCAGGGCACAGGGGGGCTTCTTGGGCCAGCCACCAACTGGGCTAGGATAAGGGCCGCCTGCTGGTCATTCCTGCACTAGTAGGTGGTTCCTCTCGGTTCTGGGGGCTGCGGGTGCAGTGCTTGGTCCAGGCGTCGGGTTCCTTTGTTACCAGGCAGTCGCAGTCAGGGGGAACCTCTGGATCCTCTCTGCAGACGTTGCTGTGGGGGTGCAGGGAGGTCGACTCAGGGTGTCCACATCGTTGGGGTCGCCTGGGAGTCCTCTCTGCAGTGATGGTTTCTCCAAACTCGAGCCAGGGGCGTCGGGTGCAGAGTGTGAAGACTCACGCTTCTGGCGGGAAGTTAGAGTCTCTTTAAAGTTGGTTTCTTGTTGCTGTTTTTGAACAGAGCCACTGTTCTCTGGAAGTTCTTGGTCCTTTAGGTGCAGGGCAGTCCTCTGAGTCCTCAGAGGTTGCAAGTCCCGCTGGATGCGTCGCTGTGCAGGTTCTTTGAGTCTGGAGACAGGCTGGTAGGGCTGGGGCCAAGTCATTTGTCATCTCTGTCGTCTCTGCAGGGCTTTCAGGTCATGAGTCCTTCTTCTTGTTGTAGGTTGCAGGAAGCTGATTTCCTGGGTTCAGGGTCGCCCCAAAATACTCAATTTAGGGGTGTGTTTAGGTCTGGGGGCAGTAGCCAATGGCTACTGTCCTGGAGGGTGGCTACACCTTCTTTGTGCTTCCTCCATGAGGGGAGGGGGCACATCCCTATTCCTATTGGGGGAATCCTCCAAAACCAAGATGGTGGATTTCTTAAGGCAGGGGTCACCTCAGCTGAGGACACTTTTGGGGCTGTCCTGACTGGTGGGTGACTCCTCCTTGTTTTTCTCATTATCTCCTCCGGACTTGCTGCCAAAAGTGTGGGCCACATCCAGAGGGGCGGGCAGCTCCACTAGCTGGGATGCCCTGGGGTGCTGTAACAACAGGCATGAGCCTTTGAGGCTCACCGCCAGGTGTTATAGTTCCTGCAGGGGGAGGAGAGAAGCACCTCCACCCAGTGCAGGCTTTGTTCCTGGACACAGAGTGGCAAAAACACTCACCCCATATGGCCAGAAATCCGTCTGGTTGTGGCAGACTGGCAGGAACTGGTCAGCCTAACACTGGTGTTTGGACTGGTATACAGAGGGCATCTCTAAGATGCCCTCTGTGTGCATTTTTTAAATAAATCCCATACTGGCATCAGTGTGGATTTATTGTGCTGAGAAGTTTGATTCCAAACTTCCCAGATTTCAGTGTAGCCATTATGGAGCTGTGAAGTTTGTGTTTGACAAACTCCCGGATCACCTACTCCTTATGGCTACCCTTCACTTACAATGTCTAAGGCTTGGCTTAGACACTGTAGGGGCATAGTGCTCATGCAACTGTGCCCTCACCTGTGGTATAGTGCACCCTGCCTTAGGGCTGTAAGGCCTGCTATAGGGGTGACTTACCTATGCCACAGGCAGTGGGTTGAGGGCATGGCACTCTGAGGGGAGTGCCATTTCGACTTAGTAATTTTCTCCCCACCAGCACACACAAGCTGTGAGGCAGTGTGCATGTGCTGAGTGAGGGGTCCCAAGGGCGGCATAATACATGCTGCAACCCTTAGAGACCTTCCCTGGCCACATTGCCCTTGGTACCAGGGGTACCAGTTCCAAAGGACTTATCTGTGTTCCAGGGCTGTGCCAAATGTGGGAACAAAGGTACAGTTTAGGGAAAGAACACTGGTGCTGGGGCCTGGTTAGCAGGATCCCAGCACACTTTCAGTCATAACTAGCATCAACAAAAGACAAAAAGTTAGGGGGCAACCATGCCAAGGGAGGCATTTCCCTACACAACCCCCCCTCCCCAAACGAAAGAGGATAAGACTAACCTTTCCCAAGAGAGTCTTCATTTTCTATGTGGAAGAACCTGGAAAGGCCATCAGCATTGGCATGGGCAGTCCCAGGTCTGTGTTCCACTACAAAGTCCATTCCCTGTAGGGATATGGACCACGTCAACAGTTTAGGGTTTTCTCCTTTCATTTGCATCAGCCATCTGAGAGGTCTGTGGTCAGTTTGAACTGTGAAGTGAGTACCAAACAGGTATGTTCTCGGCTTCTTCAGGGGCCAAACCATAGCAAAGGCCTCCCTCTCAATGGTATGTCAACGCTACTCCCTAGGAAGTACCCTCCTGTTGATAAAAGCAACAGGCTGATCAAGGCCATCATCTTTGGTTTGGGATAGAACTGCTCCTATCCCATGCTCAAAGGCATCAGTCTGCACAAAGAACTGCTTTGACTAATCTGGAGCTTTCAAAACTGGTGCTTAACACATAGCTTCTTTCAGGGTGTCAAAGACCTTTTGACAATCCAAGGTCCAGTTAACTTTTCTGGGCATTTTCTTGCAGGTACGTTCTGTGAAGGGTGGCACTATGGATCCATATGCCTTCACAAACCTCTTATAGTACCCAGTCAAGCCAAGGAATGCCCTGACTTGAGTCTGGGTTTTTGGTGCTTCCCAGTCCAGAGTCTGGATCTTGGGTTGGACTGGCTGTACTTGGCCTCCACCTCCAAGGTGTCCCAAGTAAACCAGAGTACCCTGCCCTATCTGACATTTAGATGCCTTGATAGAGAGGCCTGCTGCTTGCAGGGCCTGCAAAACCTTCTCAGGTGGACCAGGTGATCTTGCCAGTTGGAGATAAAGACAGCAATATCATCTAGATATGCTGCACTAAAGGACTCCAAGTCAGCAAGGACTTGATTCACCAAACTTTGGAAGGTGGCAGGGGCATTCTTTAAGCCAAAGGGCACAACAGTAAACTGATAATGCCTATGAGGTGTAGAGAATGCTGTCTTTTCTTTTGCTCCAGGTGCCATTTTGATTTGCCAGTACCCTGCTGTCAAGTCAAAGGTACTTAAGAATTTGGCTGCACCTAATTTGCACCTAATTTGCACCTTATTTGGGCAGAAAAGATAAGGAAAGACTCAGATACTGCCAAAGCAATGGGAGCATTATACACAACACCGTATAGAGGCTCCTTTCTCACAGTTTAGGGGAGAATTCAAACCACAATCCTCCGAAGCTTCTACCTCCCAGCCAAAGCAGGGACAACAGCATTAACAATATCAAAGAGGGGGGTTTAGAGGGTCCCATAGAGGACAATATTTTAGAAACAGAGGCAAGTTCCAAGACTCAAAACAAGCCACTACACCATCCAAACAGTGACTTCTTTCCTACCCCTCCACCACACACATCTACTGTGGGGGGAAGACTGCAGCAATTCCACTCTCATTGGAAAAATATCACCACAGACAATTGGGTTTTATCAATTATCCGCAATGGCTATCGCCTAGAATTTATCTCCACCCCTCCAAACATTCCACCACGTTACCACAAATTGTCCACAGAACACAACGTTCTATTGCAACAGGAGGTACAATCTCTACTACTAAAACAAGCAATAGAATTGGTCCCACATTCTCAGCAAGGAACAGGTGTATACTCACTATACTTCCTAATTCCCAGAAAAGATGGCACTCTAAGGCCTATCCTAGACCTCAGGCCTCTCAATCTATACATCATGTCAGAACATTTTCACATGGTAACTCTGCAGGATGTCATTACACTACTACAGAAACAAGATTACATGACTGCTTTAGACCTCAAAGATGCGTATTTCCATAGACCCATCCATCCAGCTCACAGAAAATACCTCAGGTTCGTCATAGCAGGAAAAGATTACCAGTCAAAGTTTTGCCATTCGGCATAACAACAGCTCCAAGAGTGTTCACGAAATGTCTAGCAGTAGTAGCAGCCTACTTAAGAAGGCAACACATTCACGTCTTTCCATATCTAGATGATTGGCTAATAAAATCAAGCAATTTTACACACTGCCAACAACACACTCTGTATGTAATAGAAACCCTACATACACTAGGGTTCACTCTAAATTACCAGAAATCTCACCTCAAAAAGCCCTAGCATATCCAAATACATAAAGGGTGCAGGCTTTCCAAAATCTCATACCAGACATACAGCCAAATCAACAATACACTGATTTATCATGAAAATTTTAGGGATGATGGCATATTGCATAGCCATAGTTCCACATTCAAGATTAAACATGAGGCCCTTACAACAATGCCTCTCACAACAATGGTCTCAGGCACACAGTCAACTTCAAGATCTAGCGTTGATGGGCCGCCAAACGCACAAGTCCCTTCAATGGTGGAATCTCAGCCTCTAATGAAGTGGCGGTCATTTCAAGACCCTGTGCCTCAGACCATAATAACAACAGACGCATCAATGATAGGTTGGGGAGCTCATCTCAACAATCATACCATTCAAGGGGAATGGGATCTCAAACAGAAAGAATTTCACATAAACCACCTAGAATTATTAGCTGTGTTTCTTGCCCTAAAAGTGTTTCAACCATTTCTCAAACACAAGACTGTTCTGATAAAAACAGACAACATGACGACCATGTATTACCTAAAAAACAGGGCGGGGCACATTCATCACAACTGTCCCTGCTAGCCCAGAGAATCTGAAAATGGGCAATTCACAATCACATTCAGAATACATTCCAGGAATACACAGTCAGCTAGCAGATCTCCTAAGCAGGAATCACCAACAAACTCAAGAATGGGAGATTCACTCCCAAGTACTTCAAAAGTAATTTCAAAATTGGGGAACACCAGAAATAGACCTATTTGCAACAAGCGAAAACGCAAAATGCCAAACCTTCGTATCCAGACATCTACATCCCCTATCCAAGGGCAATGCTCTATGGATCAAATGGTCAAGGATATTTGCTTACGCTTTTCCCCCTCTCTTACTCCTTCCCTTTCTGGTCAGCAAGCTACACAAGACATCTCTGACCATGATACTCATAGCCCCAACATGGGCACATCAACATTGGTATACAACAGTCCTAGACCTGTCTGTAGTACTTCATTCCAAAGTCCCAAACAGACCAGATTGTTAACACAAAACAAAGGTCAAATCAGGCACCCACGCCCCAGTGCTCTCAATTTAGCGGATTGGCTCCTGAAGACAGAATTTGGTTACCTAAAACCTCCATCAGAATGTATGTATGGAAGTGTTTAAGCAGGCACGTAAACCTACTAATAGACAATGTTATGCTAACAAAGGGAAAAGATTTGTTTACTACTGTCAATCTAAAAACACTTATCTACTTACAGCATCTATACATGATATTGCATGCTACCTACTTCATTTGCAAAAATCTAATTTAGCTTTCTCATCTATCAAAATCCACCTTACTGCAATATATGCAAACTATTCAACACACTTGTCTATTCAGAGTTCATGTTATTAGAGCTTTCATGGAAGGATTAAGACGCGTTATTCCACCTAGAACACCACCTGTTCCTTCTTGGAATGTAAATATCGTACTTACGAGACTCATGGGCCCACCTTTTGAACCCATGCACTCTTGTCAAATTAAATTTTTAACATGGAAGGTTGCCTTTCTTGCAGCTATTAATTCATTACGAAGAGTTAGTGAAATACAAGCGTTCACTCTTGAGGAACCTTTTTTCCAAGTAAACAAACATAAAGTTGTACTTAGGACAAATCCAAAATTTCTACCAAAAGTATTATCTACTTTTCACATCAACCAAACAGTGGAATTGCCAGTCTTATTTCCACAGCCAAACTCAGTTGCAGAGAGAGCTCTGCAAACTCTAGATCTCAAAAGAGCTCTTATGTACTATATAGATAGAACTAAAGATTTTAGGAAAACAAAACAACTTTTCGTTGCTTTTCAACAACCACATAAAGGCAATCCTATATCTAAATAAGGCTTAGCAAGATGGATTGTTAGATGCATACAAACATGCTACATCAAAACAATAAGACACCTTTTGATCACTCCTAGAGCACATTCTACAAGGAAGAAAGGTGTGTCAATGGCATTTTTAGGAAACATACCATTGGCTGATACATCTAAAGCTGCCACATGGTCTACTCCTCATACATTTACAAAACACTATTGTGTTGATGTTTTCTCACAACAACAGGCCACTGTAGGCCAGGCTATCTTAAGAACACTATTTCAAACAACCTCAACTCCTACAGGCTAGCCACCACTATTTTCTGGGAGGACTAACTGCTTTGTAGTCTATGCATAGCATGTGTATCTGTAGCTACACATTCCATCGAACGGAAAATGTCACTTATCCTATGTACATCTGTTTGTGGCATGTAGTGCTGCAAATTCACCTCCTCCCCAGAAGCCAGTAGTTGTTTAAGTTTATCATTTGTACATATGTAGATACATTTACACTTGCATAGACATTTCTTTATATTCTTATACTCTATCACTCCTCCCTTCACCCTTTGCAGAAAAACAATCTAACAATGGAGTCGATGCCCATGCGCACTGTAACTGAGAGGAGGAGTCACTCGATCCCGTGACTCCGAAAAGACTTCTTCGAAGAAAAACAACTTGTAACACTTCGAGCCCAACACTAGATGTCGGAAGAGCTATGCATAGCATGTGAATGTGCAGCACTACATGCCACAAAAAGATGTACACTGGTTAAGTGACATTTTCCATATATTAACTGAAAAAAACAAAGATTACAGGGACTTTATAGTTAGGTACACATTTATTTTAAACGTACAAAACCAGAGAAATTCACCAGTTATAGTTAGAGTTAGCTCAAGTAACCATAACTCGTGCCCCAAGGTAACTATAACTCCCACCCTCGTCATGCACAGTTTTTCATCAAGAATGTTACTGCAAATATAACAGTGATATTATCAATGATGTTTTCAAAGATGTCATGGGTGTGGTAATTTGTGGGGTAATTAGCAGTGCATGGCGAGGGTGTGAGTTATAGTTACTTTAGGGCACAAGATATAGTTATGTGAGCTAACTCTAACTATAAGTGGTAAATAGTTTTGTATGTTTAAAATGTGTGCCTAGCTCTAACGTCCCAGTAACCTTTAGTTTTTTTCAGTGAATGTCTTTGTTTTTTTTAATTCTATTTCCTAACTATAACGGCCCTGTAACCTTTGTTTCTTTCAGCGAATTTCTATGTTTTTTGAAAACGTATAGTAATTTTCATTACTGTACGTTACTCCCACCACCAGTACCTCGGCCAGTCTTTGGCCGTGCGCAGTGGGGGTTGGCCACAGGGTCTGGCAGCTGGGCCCTGAGGCCAACCCCCTATAAGCACCCAACCATGCCCCATACATGGCCTTCACCCGTACACAGAGGCTGCCCGCAAAACATGGCCTGCAAGCCAGATCCTTTGGCCAACCCAATGCTGCGCACAGCGCTTTGTCGGTGTGTGGTGGGAGTTGGACGCGGCCTCTCTGGGTGTCAGAATAGGGGTGAAAAGGTGTATCTGGGGGTGAGTGGCAGGGAGAGTGTCTGGGTGTGAGTGCATACATCAATGTTTTAGTGGGTGTGTTAGTGTGTGTGCGGGTCTGTGAGTGGGTGCATGAGGGTGTCAGTGGGTTCGTGACTGGGTGCACAAGGGTCAGAGTGACTCTGTGAGTGGGTGCATGAGAGCCTGAGTGGGTCTGTGAGTGTGTGCGTAAGCGAGTGCGTGTGCGAGTGGGAGAAGAAGACTGAAAGAGACAGTGAGAGAGAGAACGGGAGAAGGAGAGAGATAGAGACTTTTTTATGCTTTGATGTATGATGTACTTAGAATTAGCTATTTACGCACAATTTGAAAACAAAAATGTATTTGTCATGTAAAAAATTTAAGATTACCTTTCATATAAGTCTTAAACATTTCTACTTAAAAAAAATTTAAGGAGGGAAAGATGTCCGGCTGGACTCAAACCCTCAACGCTCAGTGTGAAGGTTTTTGACCTTCACACTTGGGCTATTCTTTTTTTTTTTTTATATGCCTATTTTAAAGCCCCTTATGGGCTATCTGGGACCGGGTGAAGCCTGCAAGTGCTCCCCCACGGTCCCTATATTTTTTTTGGTTTATTTTATAATCTGCCTCTTATGGGCCTCCGCGGTGCCGGACTATTATTTTTTTTAGTAAATGCCCTTTACAGTCTATCTGGAACTGCGGAGGAAGCCTAAAGGCCTCCCCTGCAGTCCCTGACAATTTCTTTAATGTTTTTTAGTACATGCCCTTTACGGGCTATCTGGGACTGCCGGGGAAGCCTCAAGGCCTTCCCCATTGTGCCATTGCTTCATCAAGCAAGGGGCTGCTTTAAGTAGCAGTTCAGTGGTTGCTGAAGCAAAGCTTTCATCTCTGTTCTCTGCAAGCACACCTGCGTGCATGGAACAGAGCTGCAAACTCTGCTTTCTGACAGCGGGAACTGCTTGACAGGTCCTGCTGTCAGAAACCAGAGTGTTTGCTGTGCTTGGTTTTGCACCTCGGGACATAGCAGGAGTCGGCCCTGGGGGGGGGGGGGTACTGGTCCCCAGGGCTACCAGTGGCTCCTCCATGGGGACACAGCCCTGGGGAGGTGGTGATCTAAAACAGACCCCCTTCTCTTTTTTTTCACTCTTTACCCCAGCAGAATGGTGGCCCCCAGTGCAGCGGAGGGACATGAAGCCCCTACCCCACACTCAATATCAACAAAGCCCTGAGGTGGTGGCAGTCCCCAGGGCTGGGGCCAGGCACCCCTCCCCGCCATTTAATTCAATAAGCCCCGGGGAGGTGGGGGTAACTGGGGCAGCGGAAGGGGGCTGGGTCCCCCCGCAAGTTAATTACTTAAAGCTCCAGGGAGGTTGTGGTCTCATGCGCTCTGGGGGAGGGCATCGGGCCTCCTCCTTTTAAAAAAATCATTTTGCCCCAGGGAGGTGGTGGTCTCTGTGTTTGGGGGCCACGTGGCTCCTCCTGCCTATTTTACAACATTGTCCTGCGGAGTTGGTGGTCCTGGGGGGTTATTAAAGCCCTCCTTCTCTGGTAAGCCCTAAGTGCCCCTGGGACCTGGCCCAGCTGAGAAGAAAAAAATAGAAAGCAATTAGAGATTGTGATTTTTTTTTTTATCTCGGAAAAATCTGTGGATCCTTCCGTGGATTTTTCCGATGTTTTTAAAAAAAAAATTATGCCTTTTAGCCCTTGCAGGGTCCCTCAGGGACCCCAGCACCAGGGCTGTGGGGGTCGGGTGACTCTACTTTGGCTTCTTTTCTTTTTTTTGGCTTATTTTCTGGGTCTCAGCTAAAGCTGAGTCCCAAGATGGCTACAAACACTTCCTTTTTGAAGTGTTGGCAGCCAATCAGGCAGCCAATCGGATATCAGCACAGGGACAGTTGGATCTGCCGAGGACACACATCCCTACATATCTATATCTTTTAGCCTTAAATTGCTACAGAACTACTGAACGGATTCACACCAAACCACAAAACGCGTAATCTGCAGAACAGAATTTAGCTTCATGCTAAATTTGGTGTAATTCAGTTCAGTGGTTCAGGCTGTAGGCGTGTCTAAAGGCCCTATTGAAAAATGAATGGGGAAAACACGTTTTGAGATCCCCTCCTTTTTCTCAGCCCCCGCTTAACGGATTACCCTGAAACTTTCAAGACACCACCTGAACTGACCAAAGTATACATTTTGAAAATTTTGTGAAGATTCATTAAGCAGCGCTAAAGTTATTATCAAAACAATAAATGCTCCGTCTATGGAAACTAGGTCCTAACTACAAGTACCTACGTTAGATATATGTGTGGATGTGTGTGTGTGTGTGTGTGTGTGTGTGTGTGTGTAAATTTGTAGAAATTTGATCCGAAAGACAAGACTTCTAACAAGCAATCAAGATCATATCCAATGCTTTAATTCTACTCCAGTATCGACCAACAGCCAATGCCTATAATGAAAAACAGTTAGCAAATGTTTTGCTGCACATTTGCTTCATCCTTAGGGCTGTCAAATCAAAACATAAAACACATTACACAGTTATATGACTAATTATAATACAGTGAAATACAATTTCATATAGAAGCTATAAGCTCTTCCCAAGAGCAGAAGCACTCTCCTTCCGTTAGTTCTCCACATCTAAAGACAAACGATGTTCACATTAAAATTTAAACCGAAAGAAGGAAGAAGACAAAAGAAAGAAAACATCAGACACAAAAAAAGTCTTTCATCCTAAATTACGCTGTCCTAAATAAAAGAACAATAAAACTCAATACCTCAAGTATATGTACTGTCATGCGCTCACCTGATTCCATCTGCGGAGACAATGCTAGACCTCCAGTCCATCCTGAGACAGAGACTAAACAAAGGCAAGGTGATCCCATTATTTCCTATGGGATTTAGATTTTAGCGGATGGGCTATCCGTCACCGTTGTGACGGAGTACTCGTCCGTCAAGTACTAAATCAGGCCCTAATACTCCAACTAAGTCCAATATCCAAAAACATTTGTCTGCCTTCATTAAAATCAGTCGTGGAATTAACTACTAAAGGATTAGTACACACTAGCCTGAGTGTAAAGAACTTAGCCTTGCCTAGCACTTTAACTGGAATCCAAAGAATACAGACTGTTGTGCAAGAAGCTCAAGAGGAGGTGGAATCCTAGATCATGAAGGAAGACATTAGATGTGTTGCAGAAGCCAGGAACACAGAATCAACAGGAAGGCTTGAAGACTAGAACGCTGGAAGTTCCAGGCAAATCAGGACGTGAGTGCACGATGATGCTTACACAGGACTGAAACGAGTCCAAGCATCAATGCAGGTTCAGCAAGGGTATTAACCCCTTCTGTGCCGGAGACGTAATGGTTACGTCCACCTGCACAGTGCTCATGTGCTGAGGACGTAACCATTCCGTCCTCGGCACTGAGCTCAGAGGGAGAGCTAGCGCTCCCTCTGTGGGCTTCCCTCCCACCCTCCCAGGGCAGGGATGGAAGGGGAAGCCCTTCCACTTACACTCCGAACCCCCTGACTCCCCCAGTGACGTCTGATGATGTCAACATGCATTTGCGCGCTGACCTCATCAGAGGCCACTTCCCCATGCAAAGCATTTCTCTTCCGATCATGTGATGGGGGCCCAAGAGGCTCCAAAGGGAAGGAAAGGAATTTCCTTCCCTTTGAAGTCTCTCAGAGCATTTTAAAAGCCGTATCGTAAAGCAATCTGGCTTTTGAAATGCCCACTAGACACCAGGGATATTTAAGAAAAATGCAACTGGCCAGGGGGGCAATATTTTGCAAGGCCTTTTCTGCCCCCACTAGGCGCCAGGGATCATTTTGTTGTTTTTTTTGTTGGGGAGTGACCCCTTAGGCAAGGGTCGCTCCCTAGGGGGCAAATATATTTAGGCCATTTCTGCCCCCCTTGGGGGCAGATCGGACCTATTTTTATGAGGCCAGTCTGCCCCCAAGGGGGGGAGAAACCACTAGACACCAGGGAGTTTTTTTTTTTACGGCAAATTCATGGAAGGGGGGCGAGGGTCGCTCCCCCAGGGGGCAAATTTATTTTAGGTCATTTCTGCCCCCCCAGGGGCAGATCGGCCTATTTTGGTTAGGCCAATCTGCCCACAAGGGGGGCAGAAACCACTAGGCAGCAGGGATCTTTTTTTTGTGCCAATTTCACGCAAGGGGAGATCCCCGGGGGGGGGATTTATTTTAGGCCATTTCTGCACCCCCCCGGTGGCAGATCGGCCTATTGTTATTAGGCCGATCTGCCCCCGTGGGGGACAGAAACCTCTAGGCGCCAGTGAAATTTTTTGTTAGTGTTTTTTTTCTAGGGTTTTTTGTTTTTTAGAGTTGGGTCGCTCCCCTGGGGGGCAAATTGTATTTAGACCATTTCTGCCCCCCTTGGGGGCAGATCGGCCAATTTTTGTTAGGCCAATCTGCCCACAAGGGGGACAGAAACAACTTAGGCACCAGGGATTGGTGTGTGTGTATGCGTGTGTTTTCTTTAGGGGGGCAGCCCCTTGGGTAAGTTTCGCGCCCCTTGGTGGCACATTACTGTTGGCCATATCTGCCCCCCCTTGGGGGCAGATGGGCCTATTTTTGGAAGGCCCATCTGCCCCATGGGGGGGCAGAAAGCCCACCAGAGACCAGGGAAGTTTTTTTTTCAAAAATAAGAGGTTGGGGGTATGGCCATACCTCCACCCCAAATAAATGGGTCCGAAGGTGTTCTGCCCACCAGTGGGCAAATGGGGCAATTACCCCTGATCCACACCTGGGGAGGCAGAAAGTCTATTAGATGCCAGGGAATCTAAAAAAAACAAAAAATATTGGGGTGGTGGCTACCAACCAGTATGGGCCTGGTTATGCCCCCACCCCAACTGAAGCGGGTAACAGTCTTTCAGCTCTCCTCGCACCCTAAAACATCTTAACCCACAGCAATGCAAGAAGACATTTGATTATTTGGGGTTTTGGTTTTACATTTGGGCCATGAGAGCTTGGCTAACTCTCAAAATCGTCCCACTTGGAATGGTGAGGGCTGCACTTTATGGACTTTGTGACTCTGCATGTAGAAAAATCCATGCACCCGCACCACTTTTGTACCCACAATGCCCTGCAAACCTCCAACTTTGCCGGAAATCACACATTTTTCCCACGTTTTTGTGATGGAACCTTCCGGAATCTGCTGGAATCCACAAAATTCCTACCACCCAGCATTGTCTCATCTATACCGATAAAAATTCTGCTGCACTTGTCAGCCTAAAATTTTTTTTTTTTTCAAACTGCCCTTTTGGACCCCCTTTGGTTCCCCCTCAATATCCACATGTTTTTGGCTCTTCCCTTTCACAAGCACTTGGCCCACCACACAAATGAGGTATCATTTTTACCGGGAGACTGAGGGGAACCTTGGGTAGTATGACATTTGTCCCAGTGCAGTGATCCCATACAGAAATGTGGGAAAAATGGGATTGTTTAGCTAAATTTGAGGTTTGCTGAGGATTCTGGGTAAGAAAACATTGGGGGATCCACGCAAGTCACACCTCACTGGACTTCCTCGGGTGTCTAGTTTTCAGAAATGTCTGGGTTTGGTAGGTTTCCCTAGAAGGCTGCAGACCAAAACGCAGGTGCCCCCCCGCCAAAACAGGTAGTTTTGTATTTGATAATTTTGATGTGTCCAGATAGTGTTTTGGGGCATTTCCTTTCGTGGGCAGTAGGCCCACCCTCAAAAGTGAGGTACCATTTTTATCGGGAGACTTGAGGGAACACCGGGTGGAAGGAAATTTGTGGCTCCTCTCTGATTCCAGAACTTTCTGTCACCGAAATGAGAGGAAAAAGTGTTTTTTGGGCACAATTTTGAGGTTTGCAAAGGATTCTGGGTAACTGAATCTGGTCAGAGCCCCACAAGTCACCTCATCTTGGATTCCACTAGGTGCCTAGTTTTCAAAACTGTGCAGGTTTGCTAGGTTTCCCTAGGTGCCGGCTGAGCTAGAGGCCAAAATCCACAGCTAGGCACTTTGCAAAAAAACAGCTCTGTTTTCTTTGTGAAAATGTGATGTGTCCATGTTGTGTTTTGGGGCTTTTCCTGTCGCGGGCGCTAGGCCTACCCCCACGAGTGAGGTACCATTTTTATCAGGAGACTTGAGGGAACGCTGGGTGGGAGGAAATTTGTGGCTCATCTCTGATTCCAGAACTTTCTGTCGCCAAAACGAGAGGAAAAAGTGTTCTTTTGGCCATATTTTGAGGTTTGCAAAGGATTCTGGGTCACAGAACCTGGTCAGAGCCCCACAAGTCAGGCCATCTTGGATTCCCCTAGGTGTCTAGTTTTCAAAACTGTGCAGGTTTGCTAGGTTTCCCTATGTGCCGGCTGAGCTAGAGGCCAAAATCCACAGCTAGGCACTTTGCAAAAAACAGCTCTGTTTTCTTTGTGAAAATGTGATGTGTCCACGTTGTGTTTTGGGGATTTTCCTGTCACGGGTGCTAGGCCTACCCCCACGAGTGAGGTACCATTTTTATCGGGAGACTTGGGGGAACGCTGGGTGGAAGGAAATATGTGGGTCCCCTCTGATTCCAGAACTTTCTCTAACCGAATTGAGAGGAAAAAGTGTTCTTTTGGCCATATTTTGAGGTTTGCAAAGGATTCTGGGTCACAGAACCTGGTCAGAGCCCCATAAGTCACC
This sequence comes from Pleurodeles waltl, assembly GCF_031143425.1. Lineage (NCBI taxonomy): Eukaryota > Metazoa > Chordata > Amphibia > Caudata > Salamandridae > Pleurodeles > Pleurodeles waltl. The sequence continues at coordinate 211,613,108 of NC_090439.1, forward strand.
CCATCTTGGATTCCCCTAGGTGTCTAGTTTTCAAAACTGCACAGGTTTGCTAGGTTTCCCTAGGTGCCGGCTGAGCTAGAAGCCAAAATCAACAGCTAGGCACTTTGCAAAAAGCAGTACTTTTTTCTTTGTGAAAATGTGATGTGTCCTAGTTGTGTTTTGGGGCTTTCCCTGTCGCGGGCGCTAGGCCTACCGCCACAAGTGAGGTACCATTTTTATCGGGAGACTTGGGGGAACACAGAATAGCAAAACAAGTGTTATTGCCCATTGTCTTTCTCTACAGTTTTTCCTTCCAAATGTAAGACAGTGTGTAAAAAAGACGTCTATTTGAGAAATGCCCTATAATTCATATGCTAGTATGGGCACCCCGTAATTCAGAGATGTGCAAATAACTACTGCTTCTCAACACCTTATCTTGTGGCCATTTTGGAAATACAAAGGTCTTCTTGATACCTATTTTTCCCTTTTTATATTACAGCAAATGAATTGCTGTATAACCGGTATAGAATGAAAACCCATTGCAAGGTGCAGCTCATTTATTGGCTCTGGGTACCTAGGGTTCTTGATGAACCTACAAGCCCTATACATCCCTGCAATCAGAAGAGTCCAGCTGACATAACGGTATATTGCTTTAAAAAATCTGACATCGCAGTAAAAAGTTACAGAGTGAAACGTGGAGAGAAATAGCAGTTTTTTTACCTCAGTTTCAATACTCTTTTATTTCAGCTGTTATTTTCTGTAGGAAACACTTGTAGGATCTACACAAATTACCCCTTGCTGAATTCAGAATTGTGTCTACTGTTCAGAAATGTTTAGCTTTCTGGGATCCAGCATTGGTTTCTCACCCATTTTGGTCCCTAACTGGAAGGAGGCTGAAAGCACAAAAAATAGTAAAAATGGGGTATGTCCCAGTAAAATGTCAAAATTGTGTTGAAAGATGGGGTTTTCTAATTCAAGTCTGCTGGTTCCTGAAAGCTGGGAAGATGGTGGTTTTACCACTGCAAACCCTTTGTTGATGCCATTTTCAGGGAAAGTAAACATGAGCCTTCTTCTGCAACCCTTTTTTCCCCCTGTTTCAGAAAAAAAACGAAATTTTTGCTGTTTTTTGGCTAATTTCTTGGTCCCCTTCAGGGGAACCCACAAAGTCTGGGTACCTCTTGAATCCCTAGGATGTTGAAAAAAAGGACGCAAATTTGGCATTGGTAGCTTATGTGAACAAAATGTTATGAGGGCCTAAGCGCAAACTACCCAAAATAGCCAAAAAAAGGCTCGCCAGAGGAGGGGAAAAGGCCTGGCAGCGAAGGGGTTAAGCAGGAAAAAGAGATTGTTCCAAAAGGCACATGTCCAACGTGGAAGCATGAAATATTACAATGAACCTGTGGAAAATCATGTGTTACATACAAAGGATATGAGGCCTTGCACTGAAATTAAATCTGTGCTGCAATCATAATCCCTATGGGAAGGTAATTGTGTAATTGTGTAGCCTTTTGTTTGTCAAAAACACCTTGAAAATACTGATGTTTTACAGGAACTTGTGTTGGGCATTCTTGTTTTAGTACCACACACGTTACTGGGGCTAAAACCTCCTACAGCTCTTATAACAATGGTTTCGACAGGAAACCCAGGGTGTCAAGGTGATGGGACCAATCAATGAGTAGATTGTGAAGCTGAAGCCAGGGGACCTGTAATATAGCACCATATGTGGGTGTGTCTGCGAGACCAAAGGTCAAGGTCCTTGTATGCCCATCCTCACATATTATTATAGTAATAGGAACAGTTTCGTATGTAATCATTCCGGAAGAGAACTTGGAGCCATCCACAGCTCTAACTGGTTCAGGCTATCTTTTCTTAACACAAGGTATATGCAAAGATCTGTCCAAAGCTAGAACAGAATAGTTTCCTGTAGCCCCAGAATAGTATAGATAATATCTTCCACCACTGAGCTGAAAGTATTAAAGTAACTAATATAGGAATATGTTGTGGAACTGTATGTGAAGTGTTTGCCAAAAATAAGGGGGTCTGCACAAGCACCTTACCCAACTGGCTGACCCCTGCATCAGCCGAGCTCTCTAGTTTTCTCCATCGAACCGGACATTGCAACAGCATTCTTTCGAATCCTTTTAGGCTTGACAGTACACTCACGGGCGAGGTGCCCTGCCTTACCATGATCCAAACACAGATTTAACCTTTTCCTTCTGTCTTTTTCTTCTGTAGTCAGTGGACCACATAAATCCCCTATCTGCATGGGTACTGTGTTATATTGATTCTTGATCTCAGTCTCTCTAAGATCCGCATGTATCACTAATAGTTTAGGTTCCCCTCAAAGCGTTTTCCCTTACGGTCCATTAACCTGTGGTCTAACTGGACAACTAAATCAAACTCAGAACCGTCCGATGGGAGATTCACAATATGTTCTAAGTACATTTTTGAATCATGCCTCAGACCTCTATAAAAGAGGGAGGGTCTTTTTTCTTCTGGCCATTGGGTTTCAATAACCAGTCTACAAAAGGTTGTAATATAAGTCAGAAGATCCTTACTAATCACAATAACGCATTATCACTAGCTTGAGCAAAAGTGTGTGTGACAAAGAGACGATGCATCACCTCTTTAAATCTTCCAAAATCATTTAAGACTGGATTATTATTTTGAATGAGTGGAATAGCCCAGTTAGCAGCTGTGCCCCCAAGATAGGATATCTTAAAGGCTATCCTGGCTGTGTCAGAAGGGAAGGCTCTGGATTTAACCAAAAATTGCAACTGTCACCAACTCAAAAATTCATCGAATTTATTATTATCTCCAAAAAACCGTTCCGGCAGAGCCAGAGGCACAGGGGTGGGAATGGTTACAGTGACGTGCACAGGATTAACATTTTCAATGGAGGGCTTACTGGTCTTTAGGAGTTACCGCTGTATCAACTAGCCGGGGTGAATGCTGGGGGAAATATCAAACTAACTCATCTTTTAGCAACAGGTTTTCCTGTCCCAGTGGTTGACCTTCACCTTGTACATCAGATTGCGTCTGAGCTAAATCGTCATCTTGTAAATGGTCGTTCATATCATCTGATTGGTTGAAAGTGCGAGGCCTGGCCTTGTGTCACACACTCACCTGGTTCCAACTGTGGAGCCGATGCTGGATTTCCAATCCCTCCTGAGACAGGGACTGAACAAAGGCACATTCATCCCCTATTCACCCACTGCTTCCAGGGGAAGGTGGGAATGGGATAAAACAATAAAATATTAACTTGCGTCACTAAGGGAAACTTAGCCTCTGTCTTGCCCACTGCCTAGTAGTATGTGCAAGACTCCCCGGACCTAGTTACTCGTTATGCAGGTGTGGAGCACTAGAAACAACAAGAAGCAACATTGCCCACCAGTTCTCAACTCAAAATATTTTAGCAGTTGCTTACACGTGAAGGAACACTTTCAGACTTGAGCATAAATATTGCATGAGAGAGAGCAGGAACCATTTCAAGAATAAACTGGAGTTTCCTGGCACTCCGTAAAATACAAAGTTCAGATTCAAACTCTGGATCATTTTCAAGCTTTAGAAGTTTCTCCAAAAATACTAGGTACACACATTGTGAAGGAACACAGTAGCCAACTTTCAGTTCGGGTACAAAAAAGTTATGAGCACTGCTATGAAAAGAGTCCAGAGTGCTGAGCCTTAAGGGGTTGAGGGCCTCTTTTCGATTTTGGCGGATGGGTTACTCTGTCACAGCAGTGATTGTAGGAGGCTGGCCTGGCTTATAGTGGGTACCTGATGGTACTTACACCTTCTGCCAGGTCCAGTTATCCCTTATTAGTAGATTAGTAGTGTTCGAGCAGCTTAGGCTGATAGAGGTAGCTGTAGCAGAGCAGCTTAGGCTGAACTAGGAGACATGCAAAGCTCCTACTATACCACTTATATCATATAGCGCTATACCACAAGAAACACAATACTCAGAGTTACTAAAAATAAAGGTACTTTATTTTAGTGACAATGGGGGTCATTACGACCTCGGCGGTCTTTTTTGCAAGACCGCCGTGCGGAAGACCGCCTGAGCAGGCGGTTTGCCGCTCGGTGTATTATGACTGTTGGCTGCTCTCCATCGTTATTCCGACGGAGAGCCGCCAACAGCCATAGTTGCGGGTGGCGGGGAAGTGGAGGTTGCTCCACCTCCACCGCCACGCCAACAGAACACCGCCCAGCGAATCACATCCTGTGATTCGCCGTGGCGGTGTTCTGTTGGAGGTGTGGTGTTGGCGGAGCTGCCCCCATGGCTCCCGTCCCCTCCCGGAGGATCGACGGACCAGGTAAGTCGATAAGTCGATTGTCTGTTAGGGAACGGGGGTGGGGGGGGGGTGTTGGGTGTTGTGTGCGTGCATGGGGGTGTGCGTCTGTGTATGTAGAGGGGGTGTGTGAGTGCGTGTATGCTTGCGGGGGTGTTGTGTGTATGGGAATGAGTGCGTGTATGGCTGTGGGTATGTGTGTATGGATGTGTGCATGTATTTTTTAATGTGGGTGTGTGTGTCTGACTGTGTGTGTGGATGTAGGCATGTATGTTGGGGTGTGTGCATGTGTGTTGGTGGTGCCTGCATGCGTGTCGGGTGTGTGTGTGTGAGTAATGTTATGTTGGGGGTCGGGGTGGGGAGGGTGGCCCTGCCACCTTTGGGGGGTGGCAGGGGTGGTGGGGGGTGTAGGGGAGGGAGTCGGGGTGGGGGGTGGGGGAGACCCCTATCAGTGCCAGGGAAGGAATTCCCTGGCACTGATAGTGCTTACCGCCATGGATTTCATGGCGGTTGAAACCGCTGGAAATCCACGGCGGTAAGCCGGGTCCAAATACCGCCAGCGGTATACTGACGGCCGCCGGGCTGGAGACCCAGGTTTCCAGCCCGGCGGTTGTCTCCTTCCTGGCGGGCGGGACGGGGAACCGGCGGATGACCATGGCGGTAAACGCCATGGTCATAATACACCAAGGTAAGACCGCCAGCCTGTTGGCGGTCTTACCACCGGTTCTCCGCCATCCGCCAGGGTTGTAATGACCCCCAATATGCCAAAAGTATCTCAGAGGATATACTCCCTTAGGAGGTAAGTAAAATACACAAAATATACACACAAACCAAAATCAGATAAGTAAAACACTTAGAAAAGTAGTGCGAACACTGTAGAACACAATAGAATGCAGTAGGAGACAATAGGCCCCTGGGGTTGTGATGAACAGGGGAGTGGTCACTCCCCTTTCCTTTGTCCAGTTTCGCACCAGAGCAGGGCTGGGGGCTCCCTGAACCTGTGTAGACTGGCTTATGCAAGGAGGGCACCATCTGTGCCCTTCAAAGCATTTCCAGAGGCTGGGGGAGGCTACTCCTCCCCAGCCCTTAACACCTATTTCCAAAGGGAGAGGGTGTAACACCCTCTCTCAGAGGAAATCCTTTGTTCTGCCTTCCTGGGACTGGGCTGCCCAGACCCCAGGAGGGCAGAAACCAGTCTGAGGGTTGGCAGCAGCAGTAGCTGCAGAGAAAACCCCAGAGAGCTAGTTTGGCAGAACCAATTGGCACCCCAATACCAGATTTGGCTTGGGGGGACACTTCCATGATCTTAGACATGTTACATGGCCATGTTCGGAGTTACCATTGTGAAGCTACACATAGGTATTGACCTATATGTAGTTCACGCATGTAATGGTGTCCCCGCACTCACAAAGTCTGGGGAAATTGCCCTGAACAATGTGGGGGTACCTTGGCTAGTGCCAGGGTGCCCTCACTCTTAGTAACTTTGCACCTAACCTTCACCAAGTGATGGTTAGACATACAGGTGACTTATAAGTTACTTAAGTGCAGTGTAAAATGGCTGTGAAATAACGTGGACGTTATTTTACTCAGGCTGCAGTGGCAGTCCTGTGTAAGAATTGTCTGAGCTCCCTATGGGTGGCAAAAGAAATGCTGCAGCCCATAGGGATCTCCTGGAACCCTAATACCCGGAGTACCTAGGTACCATATACAAGGGTGTTCCAGTATGCCAATAGGAATTGGAGAAAATAGTCACTAGCCTGCAGTGACAATTTTAAAAGCAGAGAGAGCATAAACACTGAGCTTCTGGTTAGCAGAGCCTCTGTGATACAGTTAGGCACCACAAAGGGAACACATACAGGCCACAATTATGAGCACTGGGGTCCTGGCTAGCAGGATCCCAGTGACACAGGCAAGAACAAACTGACATATAAGTAAAAAATGGTGGTAACATTCCAGGCAAGATGGTACTTTCCTACAGTGATGGATATCCCATCCACAGAAATCTAAATCCCATTATTTCCTATGAGATTTAGATTTCGGCAGATTGGATATCCGTCACTGTTGTGACGGAGTAACCCATCCACCAAGTTCTAAATCAGGCCTTAATACTGCCGACAGGAGCCAGCCCTGATGTGTTCCCCTAGTTATTATGAAGGGGTTAGATAAGGTGTCATTGACTTTCAACTGGGGGCTTGGGCCGGCATAGTTACTACATGCCCACAGCAAGAATTGTTGCCTAAGTCCTGCCTTCTGCATCACCGGTTGAAGGAACGGTCAGGGCACCTGTTCAAATAGATTTTCTGTAGTGATGGACATGAGCGCTGCTGAAGTGTGGGAGTGGGCTGCCTAATTCATGAGATGGAGGAGGCCCTTGGTGTTATCATTACAACTCCTTCCATGGAGGAAGCCAGTTTGAGCCAGGTCAATTAGTCCTTCAATGTAGGAGCTCAAGCAAGCTGCCAGGATACCCATGAGGAGTGTAGTATCAACATTCAAAAGAAAGATGGGGAGGTAAGGGCTCAGGGCACTAGACCTTTCCCTAATTTAGGTATAACCATCATTACCACCTTCCTTATAGTGGGAGGGAGTGTTCCTGAGTCCCTGACTTTGTTATAAAGTCAGGCAAGTTTAGAGGTGAGCTGAGCCCTAAAGAATCTATAAAAACCAGGGCAAAACCATAAGATCACTCACTGGGCCTTGCTGGTTTGGAGTTTGGATATTGTGGCTAGGATCTCACCTATGTGAATATCTGTCTGTAGAGCGAGGAGGTCTTTCTCAGGTAAGCATGTAACTGGTGCTGGTGATAAAAACCCCTGGGATTCCCCTGGAGCTATCTCCTCTGCCTTGTTTAGGCTAGAGTACAATTGTTCAAAGGCCTGGACAATTTCACTGTCTAGGCAGGCTCTGCTACTGTCTGCCTCACAAGTTTTAGAGATCCGATGCTTTTGTGTTTGGGCTCTCAATTTGGGAGACAGCCAATAAATGCTCTGCCTTGTTAGCCCCAGCATAATATTTGTGTTTGGTTTGATGAAGTGCATATTCTGTCCTATGCCAGTCCAGTGCTTTGAGTTGTTTCCTAGCTAGAGTCAGTTGTCAGGGATCTCGATGTGTACCTGTGTGTTTGCGGACATTTTCTATGTCTCATCCGTGTTTGTAGGTCTATACGTTTCTCCCACCGTTCCCTTTTCTGTTTCTTGGATATCACTTTGAAGGGCTCACCTATTACACCTTTTACTGTTTCCCAGAAAAGGGAGATATGCGTATCCAAATTGTCATTATTGCTAAGAAAGTGTGGAATAGTGTCCTATATTTCTTTTTTATAAGCGTCATATGTGAGCAGTTTATCGTTTATCGTTAAGTCACTATGGGTAGCTCTGAGTCCTGCCGCGAGGTATATAAAATGTTAGGGTAATTGGGGAGTGGTCAGATAATGCCACCACCACAATGTTGGTGTGTCTCATGGCTGCAAGGATGTGCGGTGAGACTAGGAACTAGTCAATTCAGGTGTAGGCCTGGTGTGCAGCTGAGAAGTAGGTGTATCCCCTAGATGTGTGTGTTTGGTGCACCAGTCATCTGCCAGGTCTATGTAAGCGAGCCATTGCAGCCCATTGGCCATGAAACCCCCTGACCGACTCACTCTCTGCACCATTCTGTTGAGGGTCTTGTGGGGAACAAGATTAAAGTCACCCCCACCACCATGTCGGAATCAAGAGTAACTGCGACAAGGCCTAGGGCCTTAAGTGCAAACTGTTCTTGGTGGTCCTTGGGGGCATATAGGGCCTCATTACAACCCTGGTGGTCAAAGACCGCCAGGATTGTTTTGGCGATTGTACCGCCAACAGGCTGGTGGTACAATCTGCCGTATTATGACCGCAGTGGTTTCCCGCCATGGTTGTCCCAGCGGTTTAAATCTGCCAGGGCAACGCTGCTTGCAGAGCTTCCCAGGTGATTACGACTCCCCTTCCCGCCAGCCTGTCCATGGCGGTGGAGTCCGCCATGGAAAGGCTGGCAGGAAGGGGAGTCCCAGGGCCCCTGGGGGCCCCTGCACTGCCCATGCACTTGGCATGGGCAGTGCAGGGAACCCAAGGCACAGCCTCACCCTGCGCGACGGGTGCAGCAGCACCCGTCGCACGGCCGCAACACCGCCGGCTCCAATGTTACGGCCGACATCCCCGCTGGGCTGGCGGGGATGTCGTATGGCGGCTGGCAGCCCGCCAAGGTTGTAATGAGGGCCATAGTGTTGCAAGAGTGAAAATGTAAGTGTTCATGGTGACACGAACAGAAATAAGCCTCCCTGGGATCTCTGCTTGTGTATGAGTGACTTGACCATAAAAGTGGCCAGCTTGGAGTTTTGCCACTCCCGCCTTCTGGCTGGAGCCTGAAGAGAAGTATTGCCTATCAAACCAGTGGGAGAAGAGCCTTCCCCAGTCCTTTTTGATGAGGTGCATCTCCTGATGGACAGCAATGTCACACCAAGACACCTTCAAAAATGCCAGGAGAGACTTTTTTTTGGCCCAAATGGGCCTGAGGACCATATCATCTTAAAGCCTTTTTTTTAATTATAGAGGAGAAGGGCATGAGGCCCCCCTCTTCAAGCCTTAACAGGCCCCCTCTCCAAGCCTTATCAGCCTTGATAGGGGAGGCTGGCATGTACCTCCCCTTCTTTAGCATTAAAAAGCCCAGGAACCCTATCCCCTAGAGCCAGGTACCTTTCTCTTTTGGGAAGGGGCAAGTGGCACCCTCCCTAAGTCCAATTGGGTCCCAGAGGCCCCGCGGCCATAAAATAAAGGGGGCTGGGTGTGTGGCCTCCAATGCAGAGCCTTAAAAAGCCCCAAGGACCTCATCCCCTGCGGTCCATTACCATAATTAACAGGAGTGGACCAGTCAGCACCCCTCCTGGAGCCTATTGTGACACAAATGACCCATCCACTGGTGCAAAATGTCATAAAGAAGGGAAGGGGACCACATGGCCCCACCACAAGCCTTATTAGACCCCAGTGACCCATCCCCCAGGACCGAAACTCTAAAAGGAGGGTGTGTGTGGTCCTTTCAGGACACCCACAAACCTAGAACTAGGGCCACAGTGGAACTTAGGACGCCTGTGGCCCCAGAAAGCTCACCACATAGTGCAGGAGTTGGCATTACTTCTGCCCCGAGGGAGCAGCTCTCTTTACATGAATGTCTGTTTCCCAACCTGTAGGTGTGTGGGCAGGGAAACTGCGTTCTGCTGACCATAATGAGCTCCTGAACATCCCTTTCAAACTTCCTCCTCCTGTGTTATCGAATTCACCCAGCTAACAGGTGCGCATGTCCACTACTCTCAAACATCCTTTTTAAACCCCCTCCTATTTAGCCAATTCAGCTAACTAACGTGCACATGTCCACTACTCCCAATATCAAGTTACGACTTCCCCTTGTCGCGTGGGCTCTCATTATCCTAAATGAGACTACTGGATTTCTAGGCAGCAGGATCGTTCACGGTGTGGGGGACTGAGTCGGACCCACTTGGAATGACCTCTGTCACCCTAAACCCGGTTTTTCTCCGGCTAACTAGCAGTGCCTCATTTCTCCAAAAAGGAAGAGATGATTAGGCAGCTGAGCGCATGACATCTTTGGAACTTCTCAGGGAAGTCGTGATCACTCAGATCCAAACCAACTCTCTCATTTACAATATGATCTCATATACAAATGACAAAGGCAGTGTAAGTTTTATATATGTTTTAATAAAACGACTGCATTTTAGATATTAAGGCGTGAGCCGCAATAACCAGAACCATACAACACAGTAGGATTGAAATAGTCACGAGGAGAGTGAAACATAAGAATAACGCTATTATGGTGTTTAACAATTTCTACTCTCTCTCAGCTAGTTCTATTTCGAGCACAGCATGTTAAGCTTCTAACTTGCCTTTCGGAATCCCTGGGAAGACATCAACCCACATACCTGAGCAAAGGCCTGTGATCTTGTTCAGCATCTGCAACGAGGCAGTCAGCGTCTAGTTGTGGTTCCCTGGTCGGAATCTCCCTCTTGCATGTATTGGGACAAGGAAGTGTTTTTATAACTAACATGTCAGCGTGATAACAAAATGTCCCTACGCAGAAATGCCAAAGACTAAACTCCTACCACGTCTATCGGCAATGTACCAGACTGTATCCTTGACTGAAGCACAGAGTGAACAGGAATGTGTTATTGAGAACTCCAGTGCTGAAGTAGGCTAAACAGTGTGATATAAAAAATAAAACAAGACCGTAGAACTGGTTATTTAAAAAATAACAGCACAAAGCCGAATAAAAAGCATTTAGAGCAAAGTGCACAGAGGCTCTAAGCTGCGAGCAAATGAATAAAATACATCCAGGGCAAAATGCACAAAGGCCTAAAGCCTGAAGCTAATGCACAAAGGATACGTAAAACTGACCACACTACACCCTTTTCACATATATTCCACTTGTTCTATCCCTCCAAAGCAATACTAAATACCAAGAAAACTCAGCACAAAGGGGAAAAGCACATATTAATAATCTACTAACTATTTAACTCCAATCTTGGGTTCTTTGGGTTCCTTAGTAGGGTGCTACTCACTGCAAGGATTTTCATCACCTCAGCAGTGGTACTAAGGGCTATATAAATACAATTACAATAATGTGATTCAGAGAACATTTTGCAAAATGTGTTCTTTGTTGCACATTGGATTACATTTGTTAGCTGAAATGGAGAGAAATTCATGTCATAATAAAACATGTCCTACTATTCAACACTCCCACACTTTTTTTTAACTAAAAATGGTATCCCACTTGTAGAGACAATGAGCTTTTACCATGACTCCACTCAGTTTTTTTTACCCAGAATGCCCTGCAGACCACACACTTTGGCTGAAGTCGAACATTTTCACTCACATTTCTGTGAGAGAAAGTTCCGGAACCTGTAGAAAATGCATGATTTTAATCAAATTGCTAGAAATAGTTTCACTTCAGCCACTTAACCAGTGTGGATTTCCTCTGAAGGGGGCTTGAGGTAGCGAGCATCCCCTTCCTTTTCTGGCAATGCTAAAAAGATTTGATGGAAAACTTTCTTGTGAGACCAGGACTGCGTTGTGAAGAGGGATGGTGTGATGTGCAGTGTCACCAGGTCATGGTGCAGGTAGCGGTGGAGTTGTAGCTGAAGCGCTGTTGTCAGAGGACCCAAGCTGGCGGTGCAGGACGGTGCTTCATGACCCACATGAGCGGTGTCGACAGGCCACGGTGCAGGCAGTGATGCCTGGTGACGACACTGGAGTCGATGGTGCTGGTGTCGGTAGACCGGGGCTGTGGTGTAGGCCGGGAGGGTGCTTTGTCAACCTCACGAGCGGTGTCCACAGGCCACGGTGCAGGCAGTGGTGCCAATGTCAGCAGGAGCGTCGTCGTCTGGGTTGCCTAGGCTGCGGTGTGAGAAAGGAGATGCCAGAGTGCGGGCCAACAGGTCGCGATGCGAGCAGCGGCTCGTTAAAATCGTCCGATGACAGTGTTGGTGAGACAAGGGTCTCTGTGTTAAGCAGGGCAATGCAGCTCCGTGTGGTGTTGGTAGGTCACGGTGCAGGCCAGCGGCATTGTTGGCAGCATCGCAGTGGTTTCTTCTCTTGAACAGCACAAGCTGCAGGTCAAGGAAACTGAAGACTTTGATGTCGTGAGACTTCCAACATGAGGCAAGCTGTACTCCAAGCCCTTGGAGAACTTTCTCAAGCAGGACACACAGCAAAGTTCAACCTTTGCACTCTTTTCAGGCAGAAGCAGCAACTGCAGGCCAGTCCAGCAAAGCAACACAGCAAAGGGACAGTACTCCTCCTCCAGGCCTTCAGCTGTTCTCCTGGGCAGAGGTTCCTCTTGATTCCCGAAAGATTCTAAAAGTCTGGGGTTTTGGGTCCAATCCTTATACTCCTTTCTGCCTTTGAAGTTGACAAACTTCAAAGCAAAGTCTCAAGTGTTTGCAAGATCTTTCCTTGTCTGTGCCAGGCCCCAGGCACACACACCAGGAGGTTGAAGACTGCATTGTGTGAGGGCAGGCACTGTCCTTTCAGTTGTAAGTGACCACTCCGCCCTCCACTCTAGCTCAGATGAATCATCAGGAAATGCAGGCTACACTCCAGCTCCTGTTGTGTCACTGTCTAGAGGAGAAGTGTAAACAGCCCAACTGTTAAACTGACCCAGACGGGAAATCCACAAACAGGCCGAGACACAGAATGATTCAAGCAAGAAAATGTCTACTTTCTAAAAGTGGCATTTTCAAACTCACAATCTAAAAAACAACTTCACTAAAAGATGTATTTTTAATGTGTGAGTTCAGAGACCCCAAACTCCACATTTCTATCTGCCCTCAAAGGGAATCTGTACTTTAAAGTTATTTAAAGGCAGTCCCCATGTTAACCTACAAGGGAGATAGGCCTTGCAACAGTGAAACCCCAATTTGGCAGTATCTCACTGTTAGGACATTTAAAACACACCAGTACATGTCCTACCTTTTAAATACACTGCACCCTGCCCATGGGGCTACCTAGGGCCTACCTTAGGGGTGCCTTACATATCCCAAAAGGGAAGGTTTGGGCCTGGCAAGTGGGTACTTGCCAGGTCGAATTGGCAGTTTAAAACTACACACACAGACACTGCAGTGGCAGGTCTGAGCCATGTTTACAGGGCTACTAATGTTGGTGGCACAACCAGAGCTGCAGGCCAACTAGTAGAATTTGATGTACAGGTCCTGAGCACCTCTAGTGCACTATACTAGGAACTTAACAGTAAATGAAATACGCCAGTCATGGATAAACCAATCACCAATGCAATTTACCTAGGGAGCACTTGCACTTTAGCACTGACTAGTAGTGGTAAAGTGCACAGGGACAATAAAGCAAAAAAAACAGAACTGAAAAAATAGGAGGAAGAAGGCAAGAAGTTTGGGGATTACCCTTCAAAAAGGGCCATTTTCAACAGAGTGGCATTACCAAGGTGCCACGATGATAAATACTTGGATCGCTCATCGTTTTTGCTTCTCCTGTGTATGATGCATTCTACAGCACACACAGAAAGAGTAAATCGCCATCATTGATTGGTTATGTGCAAGAAGGGACACCTTACTGTACATAATTAATTACCCCCACAACACAGGCATTTGTGCACCATGGTGCAAGGGTGCCTACATTGGAGCTTGGCAGCTGACTCAGTGCCAGTGCAGGGGGTTAGGACAAACATGCCCTGTATCTAGTAGATATGGCACATTGCTGGCCTTTACAGGAGGCACAAGGCGGCGCAGCAAGACAATTCCTGCCCTGTCCTGTGCCACAGTTGCTTGTAAATTAGCCATATACATTGCAAAACATCTTACGCTACTATGCCACACACATACACATGCATGCCAGCCAGGAAATATGGATAGCAACTCTCTGTGCAAGGGAGCTGTACCATGTCCACGGGGTTACTTGCAACTCACAGGGCTCAATACTCCTCTCATGGCACAAACTAGATGAAAAGTCACACAACATGGCTCATTGGCAGTTCACATGTTACTGGACACATCACACACATCCCGCATGGGTGAACTGTCAATCCACACAATCACGTGCCACTGAGGCTGCACCCTTGATTGGAAGGTGCACCACACACACCTACAATCACACATGCAAACAGGAAACCACAAAACACCAGAGGCAAGTCTGAATCTCTAATTCATAGACTGATACTTTGCAAGGCCAGTTGGAAAGAAACGCAAGGGCAAGTTTGACACTGTCACTCCCCTTCTATTGCAGTAGACTAAGGGTATGGCATCCTGCAGTGGGTGATGATACCATATGTAAACCCACAGAGCAACGCAGAGAAGACATACAATCAGGCACATATCCGGACTCGGAATGTTGTTGAGTGGGTATTCGATATCCTTAAGTCCTGTTTCAGGTGCCTCAATTTTTCAGGGAGGAGACTCCTATATTCACCACCCCTTGTCTGCAAAGTTATTGTGGTGTGTGCCATATTGCACAACAGTTGTGTGTGGACTAATGTCCCCTGGAACGAACAGATGGAGGACCCCAGGGAGGAGGATGAGGACAATGATGCCCCACCTCAGGATGGTAAAACACAAAATACTGCTGCTGGGACATGCAGACATGCACATATTGTGCAGAACTTCGTTGCGTGAACATTGAAAGTAATATTTCACATTGCAACAATTTGTAAATAAATCAGTTAATCACACAATTGTCTTGGAGTATCTGTCACATTTAAATGCAACAACAACAGCAACTCATATAGATCTAGGAAAGCCAGGCAAGGTCAACAACAGTGGGAAAACAAGGAGGAAAACACCCAGGAAGACCAAACAACTACACACAAAGCACTGATAAAGGAATGTGTGGGTGTAATGTATGTATTGCCAGGTTAACATACATTTTACATAGCAACATACATATCACACATGTCTGTCTGGTTGAAATTTGACAGCAGCCAAAATAGAACTCCAAGTGATGAATGTTTTCCATATGTCAGGCCCTGGGCAGTGTCCGCTATGTGACAAGTCAATGTCATCATGTCACAGTTACAGGTGACAACTCATAAAATACCCCTCATTGGCACTCACATGTATGACAAAAAGTGGGTGACATTCAGAGGACACAGCACCAGCATGTCTAGGTCTGTCTTACTCAAATCAGTTGTCATCTTGCATTTATGTCAAACAATGCCTTAGCATGCCTCATACCATTGGCAATCTTCATGTGTCAAGCAGGACACAGACACATTTCCACGTGCATGTTGCGCCCATAGCTGTCAGGGCTATTCATACAATCCATCCACACTCGTTGTGCATCTGACAAAGGATTTTGGCAGAAGCTCTGTTTGAATGCCGAAGTAAAAATCACACATTTTGAGGTACAGCTGAGACACAGCCACTTGTGGAGGTGACTCACAGACTAGACAAGTGCTCAAGTGCTGCGGCTGAAATCCGGAGATGTGTGGGTGTCAGTCACTCATCCTGCATACAATGGATGTGGTACAGAAAATATTGCTCACTCTGTAGAAACCTCAATGTTCATTGGCAAACATCACATGGGCAATATACTGTGACATGCATGAAGGACTGGACAGTGAGGATGATGAAGGTGAGGAGCAAGTACAAATTGTCCAAACAGTGCCAGCCAAGTGGGGCTTGAGGCCTAGAGTACACAATCTGTCTTCATCATGTAGTAATGACTACACATTAAAAAATCACTCCACAAAACAACATAGTGGATATGTAAGACCACACGCATAAGCAAATACATTGTGTAGGCTACTTAACATCCCATTCACACTATCAGAAAGTCCACCTGTGTGCTTTCCCAGCACAAACAAATATAAGTGATGCATGTGTGAACTGATCCTATCTGCACCCTGGGTCTGTAGACACATACCTGTCTCACTATCTACCAGTGGAGTGCCAATGAAATAAAGGCACATATACCATCCCAATTCACACTCATGTACGTCTCTATAGATAATAGGCCAAGGTTGACATAAATCACTTGTAAGTTCCTAGTAGATAATAGGGCAAGGCTGACATCAACAACCTGTAAGTCCCTAGTAGATAATAGGGCAGGGGAGTGTAGTCGTACATTTGGATACCTGCACTTGAGTGTGCACTGATGTGTAGCCTGCCATCCCTGTCGGACGGCAGCCCTGCCATGAACACTGTGTGCTAAAAGGGACGTCTGTGCAAAACTATGTGGTGAGGAATTGTACAGTCAAAGTGTATGTGCAAAGAACATTGTCACACAATGCAACGTTGAAGTGCACCCTAGGTGCCCCAGGCTCTGTGTGGCACACAACTTTGAGCATGGACAAATGCAAAGATACATAATAGCACCTGGGGTTTGGGGAAACCACCTCTTAACACTTACATACAGTAGAGATGTATCTACAGGGTAACATGTTAGTCACTGATATGAGCAAAAATATTGTTTTGAAGGAGCGTTATGACCCATTAATGGATCATGAAGATTGTTGAACTGATACCCCTAAACATACCACTGTAGTTGTTAGAATGAATCACACATGAAGAACACAAACCACCCACATGCATGGAATGACAAATAAATCCATGGCACATGTCTGTCTAGCATATCTCAACACTTGGCTGCAGGGGGAACTGTAAGTTATCCATGTTGCCTGACATCCTGATGTCTGCTCCTTGGGACACACATTCGATTGTCATACAAATGCACTGTCAAAGGGATGAGTTAGCGGAGTTAGCGGGCCATAATCCAGGGAAAGTCAACAGCATCCCTTGATATATACTTAGCAAGGGTATCAGGAGCATGAACATGTCGAGCACATGGGTCAGCTATCCTAAGCTGTGTGGCTACACAAACTGTGGAAATGTGCCATCTGTGTAGTCTGATCCCAACAATGCATGTCCTTACTCATATGTACACTCACAGTAAACACACTGTACATATGGGAAGACAGGAAGGTGTTTAATGCTGAAGCTACTGTGGAGCTAGTGGCTTGTAAATGAGATCACCACACTTGCCAGCTCCACAGATTGTAACCCCCCCACCTTGCATGACAGCCTGCTGCCTGTACTTTGGGACACAGCACATATTGTTTGACATGCGCAATCCAGGTGTATGGACCACGTTCCAGGGCTAGTCCACAGCATCCCTGGGGATAAACTAATCAATGGAGTGAGGTTCCAACACATAGGGGCATACTAACAAGGAACTGGCACATCATCTCCAATGCACCAGTTTCCTTGCACTGCCCTGCACCCCCCAACAACACCATGGTAGCAAGGTAAATA
Organism: Pleurodeles waltl; assembly: GCF_031143425.1. Lineage (NCBI taxonomy): Eukaryota > Metazoa > Chordata > Amphibia > Caudata > Salamandridae > Pleurodeles > Pleurodeles waltl. The sequence continues at coordinate 211,630,169 of NC_090439.1, forward strand.
CCAACACAGCGCACCATGGCGCTAATAAGTACAACTGTGCAAATTTTTCGGGTGGAGTTGTGGCACTTTGCTGGACTAGCGCCAAAGATTGTTGCACTAGTCCAGTAAAGCTCGGGTAGGCCCATGGGATATAGCATTAGTGTCAGTTTAACACCTGCTTTGGGCAGACGTTAACAAATGAAGCTAGAATGGCGCAGTGAAATCTTGTTTTACTGCCCCATTTTTTGGGGTCTGCCTGCGGGGTGACACCCCCTTTACATACGTAATACCTGGCAGAGGTATAATGTGGTGCATGGGTTTACAGAGTGACGCAATGCTAGCATTGCACCACTTCATAAATATGGAGTAGAGTGAGGGTCTGTTTAGCACCATCTTAGTGTAAAAATAAACAACGCTATGGCGGCACTAAGGGGCAGAAGGGGCTTGTCAATATGCCCCACAGTTGGCACATGAGACAACCCTATGAATTTGTCATGTCCATGACTCATAGGAAATGTGGCCTATATAATGTCTGGTCCTAGTAGGGCATGTACCATCACCCATGTAGACTTACGAGACATACCTTGTACACATGGAAAAAGAGGCATATGTTAAATTGAACTATTCACAAGCAACTCAACAATCCACATGACTGAAAACATGTAAAAATGAATTCCACAGGACACCATACATCTTTACATATATTACAGTCCTTGTGTCAAAAAAAGAAAAGTCAACGCATTGTCCCAATGCGTGTTTTCTAACGCATAATCATATGCCAAAAATTATGCATTCCATGCGACGTGTCGGAACCGCCTTATGTTGCCATGTCATGTGACCTAAAAAAAATTATACACTGGCGAGTAGCACCAAAAAAAAAACACATTGTCAAAAAAATGCTGCATCACCACAGGAAGTGAGGTAAAGGATCTGCCATGCTGCACACAAGGAACTGCAAAGTTACTTTCACTTTCTATTACAGTCACAGTCTCCTTGTGTTGGAGAGAGGTGTTGTATTTTGGGAGCTGTGTTTCAGATTGTTGTTAGAAGTGTCTTTTGTGCTGTCTTCTGTCTCCATAGTGACCCTGACATCTGTTTTGTCCTGTACATTTGTTATTGTATTGTGTTGTGATAGTATTGTCAGGTGTTAGTCTTTGGGGTACTTTTGTCTGTTGGGTTAGTTTGGGGTAGTTTGGGGTTATATTTGCTTTGTTAAGGGTACTGTGGGTTTGTTTCAGGAAATGTCAGGGAAGGGCCTGTCACCTCATTGCAGATGAACTGGGTGACTTCCTATGGCTGGTCACTCATTGCCTTCCCAAAAAGGTGGCCATGGGGTGAAGAGTGATAAAGGGCTACCGGACGGAGGCTCGCAAACTGCGGTGGGGGAGGGTCCTGTCCCACATGACCTGCATATTCAAGGTAGAGCGCACTGCCCCCCAAATGAAACATAGCTGGGCAGACATTAGCAACAGGGAACGTGGACCTCCTTGGAATCGAGGTCGGTGAAACTGTGGGTGAGTACACACATTATGTGGCTGACTCCTGTTTTGCAATTGCAAGTACGTGTCTGTTGGCCACAGGGCCTCCTTCCCCAAGTTAAGACTAATGCAGGGCTGTGGATGTGTGTTTGCACAAAAGACCATCCATGACAAGGGCAGCAATTGAGAAGAAAAATTGCATATTCCTGTGCTTGTCCCGTGGGTGTTGACACTAAATTCTGATGCGCACCAATGCCGACACAACTGTGTCATTGTGGAAGGGTACATGGTTACCAGGAACACATGTTCATGTCCTCTAAGTGCCTGACTACTCTTGTATGTTGCATAGTCATGAACATGTGGTTTTGAAAATGACACAGGAGTAAAGAGAGTCATGTCTGAGTGTGACATGTGAGTCATTTATGTGCAGAGTGCCATTATAATTAGCTTGGAAATTGTTGCAATAGGAAGTCATCTGCAAAATGTGAACAATGTAGCAGAGACATGTATGCAAGGTTCCAGCACATGTGTACATGTAGGCTTGACCTACCAATGTATCTCACATGTATGACAAAAAGTGGGTGACATTCAGAGGACACAGCACCAGCATGTCTAGGTCTGTCTTACTCAAATCAGTTGTCATCTTGCATTTATGTCAAACAATGCCTTAGCATGCCTCATACCATTGGCAATCTTCATGTGTCAAGCAGGACACAGACACATTTCCACGTGCATGTTGCGCCCATAGCTGTCAGGGCTATTCATACAATCCACCCACACTCGTTGTGCATCTGACAAAGGATTTTGGCAGAAGCTCTGTTTGAATGCCGAAGTAAAAATCACACATTTTGAGGTACAGCTGAGACACAGCCACTTGTGGAGGTGACTCACAGACTAGACAAGTGCTCAAGTGCTGCGGCTGAAATCCGGAGATGTGTGGGTGTCAGTCACTCATCCTGCATACAATGGATGTGGTACAGAAAATATTGCTCACTCTGTAGAAACCTCAATGTTCATTGGCAAACATCACATGGGCAATATACTGTGACATGCATGAAGGACTGGACAGTGAGGATGATGAAGGTGAGGAGCAAGTACAAATTGTCCAAACAGTGCCAGCCAAGTGGGGCTTGAGGCCTAGAGTACACAATCTGTCTTCATCATGTAGTAATGACTACACATTAAAAAATCACTCCACAAAACAACATAGTGGATATGTAAGACCACACGCATAAGCAAATACATTGTGTAGGCTACTTAACATCCCATTCACACTATCAGAAAGTCCACCTGTGTGCTTTCCCAGCACAAACAAATATAAGTGATGCATGTGTGAACTGATCCTATCTGCACCCTGGGTCTGTAGACACATACCTGTCTCACTATCTACCAGTGGAGTGCCAATGAAATAAAGGCACATATACCATCCCAATTCACACTCATGTACGTCTCTATAGATAATAGGCCAAGGTTGACATAAATCACTTGTAAGTTCCTAGTAGATAATAGGGCAAGGCTGACATCAACAACCTGTAAGTCCCTAGTAGATAATAGGGCAGGGGAGTGTAGTCGTACATTTGGATACCTGCACTTGAGTGTGCACTGATGTGTAGCCTGCCATCCCTGTCTGACGGCAGCCCTGCCATGAACACTGTGTGCTAAAAGGGACGTCTGTGCAAAACTATGTGGTGAGGAATTGTACAGTCAAATTGTATGTGCAAAGAACATTGTCACACAATGCAACGTTGAAGTGCACCCTAGGTGCCCCAGGCTCTGTGTGGCACACAACTTTGAGCATGGACAAATGCAAAGATACATAATAGCACCTGGGGTTTGGGGAAACCACCTCTTAACACTTACATACAGTAGAGATGTATCTACAGGGTAACATGTTAGTCACTGATATGAGCAAAAATATTGTTTTGAAGGAGCATTATGACCCATTAATGGATCATGAAGATTGTTGAACTGATACCCCTAAACATACCACTGTAGTTGTTAGAATGAATCACACATGAAGAACACAAACCACCCACATGCATGGAATGACAAATAAATCCATGGCACATGTCTGTCTAGCATATCTCAACACTTGGCTGCAGGGGGAACTGTAAGTTATCCATGTTGCCTGACATCCTGATGTCTGCTCCTTGGGACACACATTCGATTGTCATACAAATGCACTGTCAAAGGGATGAGTTAGCGGAGTTAGCGGGCCATAATCCAGGGAAAGTCAACAGCATCCCTTGATATATACTTAGCAAGGGTATCAGGAGTATGAACATGTCGAGCACATGGGTCAGCTATCCTAAGCTGTGTGGCTACACAAACTGTGGAAATGTGCCATCTGTGTAGTCTGATCCCAACAATGCATGTCCTTATTCATATGTACACTCACAGTAAACACACTGTACATATGGGAAGACAGGAAGGTGTTTAATGCTGAAGCTACTGTGGAGCTAGTGGCTTGTAAATGAGATCACCACACTTGCCAGCTCCACAGATTGTAACCCCCCCACCTTGCATGACAGCCTGCTGCCTGTACTTTGGGACACAGCACATATTGTTTGACATGCGCAATCCAGGTGTATGGACCACGTTCCAGGGCTAGTCCACAGCATCCCTGGGGATAAACTAATCAATGGAGTGAGGTTCCAACACATAGGGGCATACTAACAAGGAACTGGCACATCATCTCCAATGCACCAGTTTCCTTGCAGTGCCCTGCACCCCCCAACAACACCATGGTAGCAAGGTAAATACCAACACAGCGCACCATGGCGCTAATAAGTACAACTGTGCAAATTTTTCGGGTGGAGTTGTGGCACTTTGCTGGACTAGCGCCAAAGATTGTTGCACTAGTCCAGTAAAGCTCGGGTAGGCCCTTGGATATAGCATTAGTGTCAGTTTAACACCTGCTTTGGGCAGACGTTAACAAATGAAGCTAGAATGGCGCAGTGAAATCTTGTTTTACTGCCCCATTTTTTGGGGTCTGCCTGCGGGGTGACACCCCCTTTACATACGTAATACCTGGCAGAGGTATAATGTGGTGCATGGGTTTACAGAGTGACGCAATGCTAGCATTGCACCACTTCATAAATATGGAGTAGAGTGAGGGTTTGTTTAGCACCATCTTAGTGTAAAAATAAACAACGCTATGGCGGCACTAAGGGGCAGAAGGGGCTTGTCAATATGCCCCACAGTTGGCACATGAGACAACCCTATGAATTTGTCATGTCCATGACTCATAGGAAATGTGGCCTATATAATGTCTGGTCCTAGTAGGGCATGTACCATCACCCATGTAGACTTACGAGACATACCTTGTACACATGGAAAAAGAGGCATATGTTAAATTGAACTATTCACAAGCAACTCAACAATCCACATGACTGAAAACATGTAAAAATGAATTCCACAGGACACCATACATCTTTACATATATTACAGTCCTTGTGTCAAAAAAAGAAAAGTCAACGCATTGTCCCAATGCGTGTTTTCTAACGCATAATCATATGCCAAAAATGATGCATTCCATGCGACGTGTCGGAACCGCCTTATGTTGCCATGTCATGCGACCTAAAAAAAATTATACACTGGCGAGTAGCACCAAAAAAAAAACCCATTGTCAAAAAAATGCTGCATCACCACAGGAAGTGAGGTAAAGGATCTGCCATGCTGCACACAAGGAACTGCAAAGTTACTTTCACTTTCTATTACAGTCACAGTCTCCTTGTGTTGGAGAGAGGTGTTGTATTTTGGGAGCTGTGTTTCAGATTGTTGTTAGAAGTGTCTTTTGTGCTGTCTTCTGTCTCCATAGTGACCCTGACATCTGTTTTGTCCTGTACATTTGTTATTGTATTGTGTTGTGATAGTATTGTCAGGTGTTAGTCTTTGGGGTACTTTTGTCTGTTGGGTTAGTTTGGGGTAGTTTGGGGTTATATTTGCTTTGTTAAGGGTACTGTGGGTTTGTTTCAGGAAATGTCAGGGAAGGGCCTGTCACCTCATTGCAGATGAACTGGGTGACTTCCTATGGCTGGTCACTCATTGCCTTCCCAATAAGGTGGCCATGGGGTGAAGAGTGATAAAGGGCTACCGGACGGAGGCACGCAAACTGCGGTGGGGGAGGGTCCTGTCCCACATGACCTGCATATTCAAGGTAGAGCACACTGCCCCCCAAATGAAACATAGCTGGGCAGACATTAGCAACAGGGAACGTGGACCTCCTTGGAATCGAGGTCGGTGAAACTGTGGGTGAGTACACACATTATGTGGCTGACTCCTGTTTTGCAATTGCAAGTACGTGTCTGTTGGCCACAGGGCCTCCTTCCCCAAGTTAAGACTAATGCAGGGCTGTGGATGTGTGTTTGCACAAAAGACCATCCATGACAAGGGCAGCAATAGAGAAGAAAAATTGCATATTCCTGTGCTTGTCCCGTGGGTGTTGACACTAAATTCTGATGCACACCAATGCCGACACAACTGTGTCATTGTGGAAGGGTACATGGTTACCAGGAACACATTTTCATGTCCTCTAAGTGCCTGACTACTCTTGTATGTTGCATAGTCATGAACATGTGGTTTTGAAAATGACACAGGAGTAAAGAGAGTCATGTCTGAGTGTGACATGTGAGTCATTTATGTGCAGAGTGCCATTATAATTAGCTTGGAAATTGTTGCAATAGGAAGTCATCTGCAAAATGTGAACAATGTAGCAGAGACATGTATGCAAGGTTCCAGCACATGTGTACATGTAGGCTTGACCTACCAATGTATCTCAATGGGACATGTATAATGGCCTTTTGTCGTATTCACTAACCTAAGTCTTCTATGTCTATTAGCAAATCATGTCTGATGTGCAATAGTTGTCCATAGTGTTAATTGTGCAACATTAACAGTGCTATGTCTCATGACCCTCTTGCAGGTGGACACCAGCCATACACCACTGGAGAGGTGGCAAGGTTTGCAGACCTCTATGCTACCAGTGAGTGTCAATCTGTATGTATATTGTATAGTGCAAATATTGTGTGTGCAGTTGTAGGTTGTGTGCATTGCCATGTACCAAGTACTTGTAAGCTACTACAACCATCCTATGTTATACATGGATATGGACTGTATTGTTGCAGTTGTATGTAGGATGGGTATCCCAAGAAATAAATGCACTAATGGCAACATGTACAGCAAGGGTCATGTAACTGTTGGACATGGTACATAAGTCCAAACACAGTAATGGCAGTAAGGACATGTGGCAGAAGTAAAGGGTCCTACACATGTATGCATTGTGGTAAGATGTTGTTCACTAAAAATTTTACTGATCTGTGTGCCAAACATAGCACAAAGTTACTCAGGTCATGGTGTGATTAATGACCATATGAATAGTTCACCAAGCTTAGCAGGGCAGTGATCAACATGCCTCACTTGAAAATGCCAACGGTTTTGGCCAACATTGTGGTGTAATGCCCCATAATCTGCGTTATAGGTCGCAACATTGCCAACCCATGTCATCCTCAAGATCTTGTCATGTGTGTGTGGCCAGAGAGATGTCCATACAACACTGTCATACGACATGCCATCACTCACAACCTCATCAGATCATGGTAGTCCAGATAGTGTCCATGATGTGATGCAGACATCTTCACACAATGTACAGAATTAGCCAGAGCTGTTCCAAGATCCCTGTGCAGATAAGGTGTAGGTCATGCATACACTCACATATGAGATGGCTTTGCTGAGTGCTGTTGTGCAACATGCTGACCAGTGTTTGGGACACATATACAGCCAATGGGCAGCATAGTGGGAAAAATCAGGTTACTCTAGGATTATGCCTCAAGTCATGGCACAGTTTACCAGGTACTGAACTATCTGAATATGAAAGTAGTGTCATGCTCCGCTGTGTGACATGGGTGACTGCTCCACCGTCCATTTTCATATATGATACTTGTCACATTAAGTTTCCATGTAGCAGTGTGTCCAGACATCTGTCCTTGCCATATGAGACACAAGCTGTTGTTGGACCACATTTAACTTGCAATCCTTGCTCAGATGAGTTAGGAACATGCCAGCGGATCTGAGGTCACTTGTGCAAGCACGAGGGACATTGTTGAGCAATCCAACGTGATGAATGTGACCTACCATGGTCACATGGCTGATGTGTATGACAATTTTAGTCAATGGTGACATGGCCCTTTGAAGATTTTCCAAGATGATTTGATGTTATTGTGCAACAATAGCTAGACTTGATACCTTGGACATTAGCAATGTGGAGATGATGGTTGGTGTGCAGATGTGTATTACCACTGCCCTTCAGGGTGGCATTGTGATTTTTGTTGGCCAACGAGTGACAATTGCAGATAGTGTTTTCATTGCATGCCTGTTGTTCATTTGTCTAATATACATTTAGCTGACATGTCCCATGCATGTTGGAGCAGCAAACATGACCCCATCCCAGAGGTGCCAATTCGAGAAACTTGAGGAATGCTGCCGCCACATACGTCGGGTCACAAAGGGCTACTGGAGGATGGGACGCCTCTATGAGAGAGAACATGCATCAGGCGCATGGAAAGCATCCCATCAAGGCGGTCCACCCAAGGATCCATCCCCCTCTAGGGTTAACACAGCAGGCAGGTCTGTGGCCACAGACAAGGCAAACTCTGCAGGGGCAGGACTGTCAACACCAGTTGCAATAAGTGCCCCAGCAGGTTCACAGGCTGTAGCCACATATGGGGAACCACTCTATGTAAAGACATTTCACGCTGACCTTGCAGACCAAAAGTATCGGATTGCCAGACTGGAGCAAAAGAATGAGCATATGATGAAAATGCTCAGGGAGATCAGGGCTGCTGTGATGAAACTTTGACGTGGGCAATGTTACAGATAGACTGAACTTCCCTTCCCTTTGTATATATTTTTTGTACATATTCGGGGTATTGAGATTGTTAGATAAGTTAGCAAAGTGTTTTTTCTTAGGGGGTTGGTTTTTGGATAACTCTTTTTTTTGGTATGTGTGGGGGATGATGTTTGGGACAGGGTGTTGAAAAAAATAAAAAATTCCAAAAAAACATGTTTTAAAAAATATGATTGTTTAGGCTATATGTTTAGTTAGTCGATGTTTAGCTGTAGTTACTGTTGTCTTTGTCTATAGATGCCTTTTAAGAGGATTGGGGGATTAGTGTTTATCTTTAGGCATTAGATGTATAGAATATGTTAAGGTAAGATATGTTAGTTGTAGGAATAAGTTAATATAAGATAGCGATGTTTAGGTTAGAATGGGTAGGTTAATTATTTTAGTGTTTTGTAGGCTAAGATGTGTAGTTTGATTACATATTGATTTCTTACTGTATGGACTCCAAAATGATTTGCAAACAATAGTTTGTTACATGTGTAACTATGTGTATCCCTTATGATTAAGTACCTGTCAGGTTGGCAATGGTGTCACATCATCAAATCCAGACATCGTTCAGCAATGTACTTGACACTCTGGATGTTCATGGCTACACATCCCAAAGCAGGTATTCCTACAGTATTTCTCTGTGTTGTGAAGTAATGTCACTTGCATTGTCATTATGTTGTCGTCATTGCACTCCCCCTAAACTTCCTTGCTTTGCCCAGCCACTTCTGTAGTAATTGGTGTCAGCTATTGCAATGCATGCATGCTAACTGTCACATGCCTTGCTTGTAATCCTTAGGTAAAACCTGCTAGTCCATATAGCTATCAGTCACCTCAGTCATGTTTCAGTCACTGTGTGTGGCTTTGTGTATGTCACAAATCAACACAAGTTCCTTAGGCATATACTCAGGGGCATATTGACATGCCCCTAGCGCCACCCGAGCGTCTCTTTTTATGATGCTTCAGTGGCACTGTGCCCTTTCACTCATTTACAAGTGCCTTTGTGTGACTTAACACCGCATTGTATATATGGGTCCCCTCAATGCAGATTTCTGTGACAGAGGGGCGTGTGCAATGGGTGTTGCTGTGGGTATACCCATGCAACACCCACTGCTTTTTGCACTGGCTCAGATTTATAATGGAATGTAAACCTGAGACAGTGCCAATACAATGTTGTAACCCCAGGGGTGAGGTTGGCATGGCACAACAGGAAGAAATATTTTTATTTTTCCTCGTTTTTGCTTTTTGCATGTGTGCTGCATTGTGCTGCACACATAGTAGCAGCAATGACCCATTACTGACTGTTTATGGGCAGGAAGGGACAACTTCCTACACATAAACAACCATTCCCTGCGACACAGACACCCTTGCACAATGGTGCAGGGGAGCCTGCATTGGCACTAGGCATCTGAATCAGCACCAGCACTAAGGAAAACACATGGGTGCACAGAGGTCTATTACATACGGAGCAACCCTGCGTTTTGGACAGGACGCAACTCAGCGCAGCTACATTGCAGCACCGTGCTGTGCCATTTTGTTGTGAGTAGGCCCCTCAGTGTGTTGGCTTCACACAATGCATGAAGTTTACACAGGTACTGCCTCAGACTCAGATTCAACACAAATGTGTTGCATGATTTTATTTACATGTGCAATAATGGCATATGTAGTACTGCAGGGAGAATGACCCCATGAGAGATCCCAAGCCACTGGATATCCAGACAGAGTCTGGGGATGAGGGGTTGGGGTGGGGGACTATGCCATGGGACATGTGTAGGAGATTAGTGCATCGGTGAGGAGGTGATCACATTGCCATTAGGTGGGATTGCCCACAATGACAGTCTACATGTGTGATTGGTTAACAGTGGGAGAGTGAAGTTGATAGTTGTTGCAAAGCTGGCATGATCTTAAGCACTGAGCAAAAGAGAAACTGTCCATGTGCCACAGACTTGGGCTACCAGGTGGATTTGCAGGGGAATGATTTTCCTTTCACACCTTCATCCTCTGATGTGTCCAGTGCCTCCTGTGCTAGGGGTGGTGCGGGTGTTGAAGTGTGGGCAGGCACACACACATCAGTGGCTGGAGATGTGGATTCAAAGGGCCCAGCAGATGTCATCTGTGGAAAGATGAAAGTCATCACTGCAGCAAGGAGGTACTGCTAGTTTCGCAACACAGCAGCAATGTCACAGCGGTAGGCAGCTAGATTGTCACTGAGGGAGACCAGCATCTGCTCCATGGACTCCAGGACAGTTTGGATAGCCCCCAGCCTGTTGTCAATCACACTGGTACCACTTTGGGAGGGCATTTGTCTGTGCCTCGGCCCCAGGACACAAGTGATGTCAGCCAGGGACTGCTGGAGTCCACAAAGCAGGAGTGGGTGCTTCTCATGGCAGCAGAGTTGTCCTTATTCAGACTGAGGCACCTATGTACTCTTGCTAGGCTGCCCTCCATGGTTTCCATCCCAACCTGCACCTGCTGTGCCAGCTCCCGCTGGACTCCTATTGTTATAGTTTGGAAAATTATATCTGGTCCTGGGAGTCCAGAGCTGATGGGGAGCTGGCAGGTGGTGTGTGTTCTCTGTTGGGTGGTTCATTACAGACCTCACAATGCAGTGTGCCCCCCTGTCACCGGAGGTGGTGTCTGGATGACACCCAGGATCGGCTGGAAAGTGTAGGGATTGATGCTTTGCAGCTAGTCATCGCCATCATCGGAGAAGTCCACAACAGGCAGCTGGCTGTGAGGTACGGCATCATCCTCTGCATTGAGATGGAGAAATGCCACTGTTGATTTGTACTAACTGTTCACGAGTCATCAGGTTGTTAATCAAGGTTCATTATTTACATGGCACAGAGCCACGCATCAATTCCCTCATTTATGGACACCTAGCGGCACATTGTGCCACCAGGTTGTCATTTTTTGGAATGCTTCGTTGGCACAATATGCCAGTCCACATTAACAAGTCCAGTCAAAGCCATCTTGCATGGCTTTATATGGATGTCTGCATATGGACCTTTTTCATGCATTACACTGTGTGGCAGTTGCATGCCATGGGTGCTGCTTTGGGTGTTCCCATGCAGCACCCATGGAAGTGTACAGATTCTGTTGTATTGCCAGATCTATATGTTTGGGTATGTGTCACATTCATCTGCCAGCCAACATGTTGTAAGAGTGATGCGAGGGGGGAGATTTGTCCACATGCATCCTATTTGTCACCTCTTGTTATGTGTGCTGTATCCTGCATACCCATAGTAAGATGCAACCACCTCTTGTATTTGTGTATAAAGGTATCCCTTCCTGCACAAAACACTCTTCCCGGCAACACAGGTCTCCTTGCAGCACGGGTGCAAGGGTGCCTGCGTTGCAGAGCTGAGTGTTGTTGTGCAGGGAGGGGCACCTTCCTGTGCAATCACATACACAACAGGTGGTTGCATCTTACTATGGGTGGTGCAGGGTACAGCACACATAACAAGAGGTGACGATGATGATGCTGGTGGAGAATTCTCCCTCTTGCATCACTCTTACAATACATGTTGTGGCATAGGGGCCGACACATTCCCAAACTTGTCAATGTGTGAATGCCTCAGGGGTGGCAATGTAGTGGTGCTACTTATGACTAACATTGTTGTGGGCCTATTTTTGCATCTTTCAATGTGTGTTGCAGTCAACATTGGAAGTGACAGACAGCATTCCTGATTGTTGATGTTGCAGAATGTGTGCCTTCCTGCACATGTGCAATCAGACCTGCAAAATAGGCACACCTACACCATGCTCAGTGTGTGCCTGTATTTGTTTTAGGCACCAGTTTGTGCCTCATCACCAAGGGTAGTACAGGGATGCATTGCATGTTAATGGCAACTACACGTCCCTGCATGTTCAAGATGATGCAGTACAGCACAGCAGGCTGGGCTGCTGCACTGTACTGCATCATTTCATCATACATGTTTAACAATGGGCCACATTTCCCAAACACTGACTCACCAAAGCATAATTTTTACATTACGCTCCAGTGGTGCAGTGTACCTGGCCATATTTACCAAACCAAGGAAGGCACTTTGAGACAGATGTAGGTAAGTGGCAAATTGCGAGTTGCAATTTGCGAGTCAGAGCGACTCGCAAAATGCAATTCGCGATGCAGAAAGGTGTCTCGGACACCTTCTGCGAATCTCTATGGGGTCGCAAAGACCCACCTCATAAATATTTATGAGGTGGGTCGCAGTTTGCGACCCCATAGCGAGTCTAGGCACTCACGGGGATGGTGGCCTGCTGGAGACAGCAGACCACCATGTCCGTGACTGCTTTTCAAAAAAGCTGTTTATTTTTTCTCTTTGCAGCCCGTTTTCCGAGCTGCAAATAGAAAAAATACCGAAACCTTTTTGTTTCGTTTTTTTTTCAGAGTAGGACCACTGCCTGCTCTGAAAAAATAATTTTGTGAGCATTCACAAAGGGGAAGGGACCCCTTCCCGTTTGCGAATGAGTTACCATCCACTTCAAGTGGATGGTAACTGCGAGTTGATTTGCGACCGCTTTCGCGGTCACAAATCAACTCTACATTGCTGTGCGACTCGCAAATAGGAAGGGCACACCCCTTACTATTTGCAAGTCGGAAACACATTTTGCGAGTCGGAACCAACTCGCAAAATGTGTTTCTGCATCACGTAAGGGCTTTTGCGCCTCGCAAACGGCGTTTTTCGCCGTTTGCGGGGCGCAAAAGCCTTCCTACATATGGCCTTTGTGTGCCTTTTCATGGCCTTTTAATTATGTGCCCATTTGAGACCTCACACTACATGTAGGTGGCATTCCATGTGTGTTGCTGGGGGTGTTCCCACACAACACACATGAAACCCATCCAACTTCTGTACAAGTGAAGAGACTAATGTCATGTTTCTATGGGCCAGATGCATCAAGATTCCAGTTAGCGATTCTCAAATAGCGATTTTTAAGAAATCGCCATTTAAGAAATGCAAAAAGCGATGTATCAAAATTGAAAATCGCTAATAGCGATTTCTTAAAATTCGCAAACGCAATTTGCGACTTGCAAATACCGAATCGCAAAAAAATTTGCGATTCGATAATTGAAAATCGCAAATAGCAAAAACGGCAAACCGGAACAGCCTGATGACATCACACCCAGGAAGGGAGTCAGCCCATGCTGTTTCCAGGAGCCACACCCACAGGAGCAGGGAGAGAGACACAGCCCAGCATCAGGGAGCCAGTATTGTGAGCAAGCCAGGACGAAACAGCAACATGGCCAATGCTGGAAATGAGAAGGAGACAGTAAGAGGAAGCTCAAATTCAGTGAGCAAGAATTGGAGGTGCTCACTGAGGAGGTTGTTAGGAACCGTGACAGACTATTTGGAAAGAACTCACTCCAAGTACCTGAGAGTGAGAAGCGGAAACTTTGGTCTGACATCCAGACAAAAATATGCGCAGTGGGTGTTGCGCAGTGCTCTGTGAAGGAGATACGCAAGCGATGGTACGACTTGCGTTCCCGTGCCAAAGAGAGGGTGGCCAGCAGGCTAAAGGAGGCAAGGAGCACCGGAGGCGGACAATCCACCCAGACACAGTCCACCCCCATGGAAGACCTGGTGCAGTCCACATTGCTTCCAGAAGCTGTCAGTGGCGTTACTGACATTGACACCTCAGGGACACCCAGCACCAGCAAAGGTAAGGCCAGTAATTATGTGTATCCCCATATCTGCACATACAGCTGCCCCTTAGGAAATAGATGTTAGCTTGATGCACAGTGAAAAGTAGTCCATGTCACATCTTACATACAACACAACTATGCCTTATTGGAGTGTTAGTGCACAACCCTAAGGTGAATACACAACATAAATAGCAAGATAGTGGTCAGCCACATAGAGTAACACCACAAATGACTGATAGTGGCACAATTTAATTTGTACATTTAAAGCAACAATTCGAAATATGCAATAACTGACATGCTGCACATTGTTCTTGCAGATGCCCCGGTCCCTGCTGCTGCAAGATCTGAAAAAGTGGGGGAACCAGAAACACAGCCACAGTCTCACTCAAATACCAGTGAGTCCTACAGTATTGCTCCTACTAGACGCAGGGCAAGGGTGTTACCACTCCCAGGACTCAGATGAGATGCCAGAAGACTAACCCACACCACCACCAGAAGCTAGTCCCACAGGAAGACAGCAGTCCCTGCGCCAGCGACAGCGACAGTCAACTCCCTTCAGGAGGCGCCACGATGCAGGCAGACAGTGCACAGATGAGGGAGAAGGCCCATCAATCTTTGGCAGCCTTGAAGCTTCCATGCTGAAGGTGCAGCGCCTGCAATGCAAACACATGAGGTCACTGCACAGTTTGTGTCTCACAGTTACAATATGGGATTACCACACAAGCAGTTGGAGACTCTGATTGAGGGACAGCAAACAGCAGCTGAAAATACCAAGGAGTTGACACACGCCATTGGGGAACTCTGCACTGAGATACGGCAGGAGTGCATCATCCAGCGCAGGTGCCATCACCAATTCTTGGAAAGGTGTAATAGCTTCTGTAGATCCGTCAATCGGCTTGCAAGATCAACAGCCTTGATAGCACAGCATGCGGTGGCCACACAGGTGGAGATGGCACTTTGCATTTGAGACGCTGCACAGGGATTGGTGCAAATAACCGATGTACTGGATGCAATGCAAACAGCACGCAGTGCCACAACCAGTGAACTGGGTGTTGGGGATAGTGAGGAGTCCTCTAGCCTCAGCCTCAGTCCCTCTGATTGATCCGAGGCATTGCAGTGCCAGACACAGTACTGCATGTGAACCTGCTACAAGAGGTGCCAGCGAGGGCACTGAGCACTCAAGTGGAGTGCGTGGACGTAAGAAGTGATGTTGAGGGCTATAGGGGACTACCTAAACATGTAGCAATACAGTTATACTATGATGCTAATAGTGTGACACTGTTAATCATTCATATCTGCCTGTTGTGCATAGCTATGTCCTATTGACACATTTGTTACCTAAAGTCAAGGTAATAAAGATGCTAACTACAGAAATACATATTATTGAACTGGAGTTGTCATTACTTACATCAAAAATGGTTGGCGCATGATGTCAGCACGTCTTTGCCTGCCCTCTGCTGCACTGCTCCTGTCTGCTGGTTGAAGAGGTGGTAAGGAATCATCATCCTCATCTGAGTCCGGCTTTGTGAGTTCCACTGGTATGCCCCTGGTGGTTGCTATGTTGTGCAAGATAGAACATGTGGCCACAATTTTGCATGTCGTCTCTGGGCTGTACTGTAGTGCATCTCCACTCTCATGGATGCACCTGAAGTGGTTCTTCAGCAGCCCAAAAGTGCGCTCCACCACATTGCAGGTTGCCCTATGTGCAGCATTGTACCTCCTCTCTGCTGGAGTTGCAGGGCTCAGGTAGGGCGTCAGCATATAGGTGCGCATAGCGTAGGCACTGTCTCCTGAATGCACAGAGAGTAAAATTAGTACTTGTGATATCTGACGTCACACTTACATCAATGCAACTTTGTAAACTATCAAATTACCTAGTCAATATCCTTCACCAAACTCCTCAGCTAGCAGTCTTGTGTGAATTCTGCTGTTGCGAAAGATGTACGAGTCATGTTTGCTCCCTGGTATCTGGCCATGAGATCGGTAATGATGTAGGAGGCATTGCATAACACCTGTATGTTCATAGAATGATTATTTTTATGGTTGCGATACACATACTCGCTGGCCGATGGTGGACAGATTGCTACATGTGTCCCATCAATGGCACCTAGGACATGTGGGAACTGTGCTATCTGGTAGAAATTAATTTTAGTTTGTTGTAATGCCTGTGGGGTGTTGGGGAATCTTATGTACAGTTGTATTCTGCTCAGCATGGCATTGAGGAATGCGTTAAAAAATCTAGAGAGGGCACTCTGTGATACCCCTCCAGCTGCTGTTATGACCCCTTGATAGCTCTGTGAGGCTAGTAGGTGCAGGGAGCATGATACCTGCACATGGGTTTGTATGCTATTGGTCCTGTGTGTTGTGCACTGCAGCATGGGTTGTAGCTCAGCTATCAGGTCAAGTATCATGACTGAGCTTAACCTGTACTTCTCATAGATTTCCTCCCCGTCTGGTCAAAAAGGATAATGCGCACTCTGAAAATGAGCTCCTGTCTCCTCCTCCCTCCCCTCAAACCTGCCAAGATCCTCGTTCTCCTTGCCATGACGTAGAGTGCAGCCATTGTGGAAGAGCAGCTGAGGCGTTTTGGGCCTCTTTATATAGGTTGCATCTGGTTACCACCTGGTTTCAATTTGTGGTAAATTGCATGTGCAAAAGGCCATTCTGCGAATAATCACAATTTTAGATTTTTTTGATTCATCGCATTACAAATCGTTTTTTGCATGTTGCAATCAGTGCATCGCAAATAGCGGCCCGATTTAGTGGATCGCTATCTGCGATTCACTAATCGTTGTCGCAATTTGCATTTCGCAATTAGAGATTCGGTAATTCATATAGCTGTTTGCGACATGGAAATTTATGTCTTATTTGCAAAAAATCGCTATTTTAGCGATTCCTTATTTTTGCAATTTTTGCATTCGCAAACGGCCGATTTTTGCGATTCGCACCATTTGCGGATGCAAAAAGCTTTGAAACATCTGGCCCTAAGTGTGTTGCATTGTGCATCACACATAGTAAGACAAAAACAAAACAGCACTTGTGCCTTATGTTATTCAGGAAGGTGTCCCTTCATGCACAACAGCAGTCATACCCAAAACACAGGAACCCTTGCAACATGATGCAGGTGTGCCGGCGTAGGCACATGGCAGCAAATTTTGCACCAGCACAAATGGTAATGACAGAAATGCTCTGTATATTGTGTATGTTACATTTGTGCCCTTTCCCAGTGGTGCAGGGAGGCATATCCTAGCCCTTGCTGCTCCACCCTGCTCAACAGGCCTGGTAGATGATGCCCAATGAGAGTTAAACATGGCCAGATGGTACAAGTTGATACAGTGAAGGGAGTGTTGTGAGGGTTGTGAAGTGGTCTGTGCATATAGTTGTTGGGGGGGGGTTCAGTGCACATTACATGTGTTTGGGGTTTCGCCATTATTATGCCACCATGCTACCCTTTTGCATATATACAGTGCCTCCTATGTGCCTTCCCCTTTTGCCATTTGTTAGTTACAACATTGCCTCTGCCTGCAACTTACACTGTGTTTGTTGTTGATCATCATATGCCACAGTGTCATGTCCCTAGACTCCGATCACCAACTCCCTAGGGATGACCGATGCCACCATCTTCTTCACTGCTCTTGGGGTGCTGGACTTCCACCACCGGTCTGCAATGCTGCCTTTCAGTTGCTGGCCAGTTTCTCTTTTGTTCTGCTCTTGCAATCATGCCAACGCTTCTTAAATCTGTCACAGTCTTCTTCACCTCTGCCACACTATTGACTTTGTCCACAATGGACAGCCATATGGCCTTATTACTACCTATTGGCAATTTAGAGGTGACGGAGGGCTGATGTTGGTGCTCTGTCACCTCTGTGATAAAGTTGTTCTCCTCCTCACCGAACCTACACTTCCTCTTCCTTTTCCCCTTCTCCTGGGAGTCTGTCTGGACATCCTGGCTTGTACTGGGCCCACTGGGGTGTCTCCTGTCCTGACTTCACCAATATACCACCTTGTGGTTTCTGTTTGGCATTTTCATGGGCTTTTTTGTATGCTTGACACCAGCATTACTAGCGTCCAAAAATGTGCTCCTAATCAGGCTACCGCCACTTTTGTGGCAATAGTGTATTTTTTTTTTTTGCAGCATGTTGCAAAGTTGAGCATCATTTTTTTATGCTAGACTTTTGTTACCGCCATGGTGCACCATTTTGTCAATATGGCTCACACACGGTGGGAAGGAATGATGCTAGCCGGCGATAAAATATTGACACACAACTGCGCTAGCGTAGTTGTGCATCAGTTCTTGTAAACATGCCCCATAGCCTTTTGGGCCAAGCTTGCCAGCATATTAGGATCAACTGATGTACCATGCTCCTTTGTCAAGAAACTCTAAATCCCAAATCTTCCAGAGTGGGCCTGATAGATCTATGAGTTTATCCTTCCAAGTTTCCAGGACTGACCAATTCCCTACTTGTTTTTTTTTCCACAAACTTCCTTAGGAGGGTCATCAGTTTTGGGTCAGTATCAGGTGTGGTAGCTATCTGACATTCAAGAGAGGGCATGGAGCACTTTTCTCTTAGTTGATTTCTAATTTGTTTTGGCATAGTCTGGCCTAAATGCAGACCGCCGTCTTGACAGCTGGGGTTCTGTCCGCAGGCCTTGGGGTGGATAATATTCTCTGGGTAAGAGATATTTTTTAACCGAGGTGAGGGAGAAACAGATAGAGTCGCTGGTCCCTCTTCTTCTTCCAGGTAAGTCTGACATTTCCTTTTAAATAATGGTCTCCATGATCTATCAATGTCCTCCTTATAGGTGCCCAAAAATAACCTATCACCCACTTCCTAAGGTCGGTCAATGAGCTAGAGAAAAGGGTAACCAACTTGGAGGACAAAGTAGAAGAGATTACAAGAAAGGAAGCAAAAGATGGTCCGAGAACATCTAGCATGGCTGAATACATATATGGAATCATTAAGTAAAATAAAACCATTGCCAATCCTGGTAAACATGGTTTCCTAGTATCCAATCAGGATTGTGAGTCTCCCAGTGGGAGTCAAAAAATAGTACACTTCGCTTTTCATCCCTAATTTTACTATGGATATTCTTACAGGAAGACCCCATATGTGTGCAAAAATGCCACAGCATTAAGTCAGGCATAGGAGTTACGACAGAAAAAAGGATGTGAGGTCTGACCTTATGTTTCTGGCTGATAGGGCTGAGGGCTAAGGTGAGTGTTTTGGCAGCTGCAATAACAGAAAAAATCAGATTTTACAGTAACATTCTAATATTCTCCTTTTTTCAACAGAGATAACAAAAAAGGCAGTTTTAATGAGAATAAAAGTATCTGATGAGGTGGTACAAAACCCTATTTGTCCATGCAAAATGTAGTGACATATGAAATAGAGAATTATGGTGGTCATTCTGACCCTGGCGGTCTTTGACCGCCAGGGCGGAGGACCGCGGGAGCACCGCCGACAGGCCGGCGGTGCTCCAATGGGGATTCCGACCGCGGCGGTAAAGCCGCGGTCGGACCGGCACCACTGGCGGGGTCCCGCCAGTGTACCGCCGCCCCATTGAATCCTCCGCGGCGGCGCAGCTTGCTGCACCGCCGCGGGGATTCCGACCCCCCCTACCGCCATCCAGATCCCGGCGGTCGGACCGCCGGGATCCGGATGGCGGTAGGGGGGGTCTCGGGCCCCTGGGGGCCCCTGCAGTGCCCATGCCACTGGCATGGGCATTGCAGGGGCCCCCGTAAGAGGGCCCCTACATGTATTTCACTGTCTGCTGCGCAGACAGTGAAATACGCGACGGGTGCAACTGCACCCGTCGCACAGCTTCCACTCCGCCGGCTCGATTCCGAGCCGGCTTCATCGTGGAAGCCTCTTTCCCGCTGGGCTGGCGGGCGGTCTGAAGGCGACCGCCCGCCAGCCCAGCGGGAAAGTCAGAATTACCGCCGCGGTCTTTCGACCGCGGAACGGTAATCTGACGGCGGGACTTTGGCGGGCGGCCTCCGCCGCCCGCCAAGGTCAGAATGAGGGCCATAGAAAAGGCAAAAGTTATGCTAAAGATGGTGACAAAGACTAGAGGATGGTGAAAGGAGTTGGGGAGAAGATTAGAGCCATGACATCCTAACTTTCAGTAGAAGAACTTAATTTACATTTAGGCTGGCCATGTATGGACAAGAGTGGTTTCCCAAAAAAGGGTTTTACTTTCATATATATGTATGGAGCCCATATAAAGATGCTGAAGTTTGCCTAAATGGAGGAACGTATAGCTGGATCCTTAGCTATTGTCAGCGATTAGACACAAGGGCAGTGGGGGGCCCTTGAGGGCAAATTAATAATGCTTTTTTTAACATGCTGGTTGTACAAACCAAAAGCAAAAAAAGACAAATGATGGACGGAATGCTGAACAATGCAAACATTCACCCCCAGTCACAAAGATGGGTTTAATCCATCATTATTTTGCTTTCAATGCCACTCCAGTTAGAACCCAGCCATATGCAAATCAGTCTTTACCCTGCTCCTCACGAGAGCAGTCCAGCCCAGACTGCCAGGACAGGTCCTTCCTGGACCGGGAACAAGCATCCAGGGACTGGTTCCAGGGTATCATCCTTCATCAGCCAGGCTAGCTTGAATCCAGTGACAAAGTGAGCACGGACCCACGTCTGGGCCTTACCCTTCACACTTAGCGTGACAAAAACAAGAAGAACAGATGATGGACGGAATGCTGAACAATGCAAACATTCACCCCCACTCACAAAGATCTGGGTTTAATTCATCGTTTTTGGCACACCACGCCATCCCAGTTTGGACCCAGCCAAATGCAAATCAGCCCTGACCCTGCTCCTCATGGGAGCAGTCCAGCCTAAACTGTCAGGCCACGTCCTTCCTGGCCTGGGAACAAGCATCCTTGGACCAGTTTAGGGGTATCACCCCTTATGAGCGAAACTAGCTTGAATCCATTAGTGCAGTGAGCACGGGACCCTTTTCTGTTCATACCCTTCCCACTTAGGGCAACAAAAGCAAAAAGAACAGATAATCAACAGAATACTGAATAATCCTCATTGCGGAGTCCTCCCAAAACAAACTTCCAGGTTACATATAACTAGTCTGCTGTCCCCCACCCCATAATATTCCAGTTCCTCCCCCGAGGACAGTCAGTAGGGGTATCAATTTCAATTAATCTATAGTTACACCAATCTATACAAATCCTAAAACTGCTCTGAGGACATGCGAGGACATGCGAGGGCCCTGTACTCTGGGATTTAGCAACTCATATTGTAATCCAAACCCCAGTGCCACACCTCCAACGACGAGGAATTAGGATTTTTCCAGTTCTTGGCAAGACCATGTTTAGCAACTAGCAATCCCACATGAACATCAGTTTATAGTGGTTTGAGACTATGGGGGTCAGTACGACCCTGGCGGCCAGCGGTATGGCTGGCGGTGTTCCGCCAGCAATTAGGACCATGGCGGAATTGCCATGGCCATACCACCGGCCCCTCCACTTTCCCGCCAGGATTCCGCCTGGCGGTCATAATCCCCAGGGCAGCGGTGCAAGCACCGCTGCCCTGGGGATTATGAGTCCCCGACCGCCGGCCTGTCCATGGCGGAAAGCCTGGCGGTAAGGGGACTTGGAGTGCCCCTGGGGGCCCCTGCACTGCCCATGCACTTGGCATGGGCAGTGCAGGGGCCCCCAGACATAGCCCCGTCGCGCATTTCACTGCCCGAATTTCGGGCAGTGAAATGCGCGACGGGTGTTACTGCACCCGCTGCACATCAGCATTGCCACCGGCTCTATTACCAGCCGGCAGCAATGTTGATGTGACATTTCCGCTGGGCCAGCGGACGGTAACACTGTTACCATCCGCTGGCCCAGCGGAAATGTCATAATAGGGAGACAGAAATACCGCCGGCAATGGCGGTATTCTGTCTCCCGCGGCCTCGGCGGTCTTTTGAAAAGACCGCCAAGGTCATAATGACCCCCTATGTAGATTTTCATCGCAACCTCTTGCATCTAAGACACAAAGTAGATGATATATTCCCTTATCTCCAAAGTGTAACTGGATCAAAAAAACTAGGTGACAGTGACAGGCTCAAGTGGAGCCATTCTGGCCTCCCACCACTCATTGTCAACTTGTTCACCAAGCCTTTATCTGGTTTTTAAAGCAGCCCATTGTGTTGATCACCAATGAGTGGTATATTTGGGATATTATAAGGTTCTTTAATCCCCCCATTAGTAATTTGACCTCCTGCTGGTTGAAATCTGGGAGTTCGTTAAGCTGTTCGCAATTGGAGCTATTGGAAAAATGGCTTTTGTGCAATTCACATTACTCCTTCATATCTTCAAATGAGTGCAAAACCATTCCAGCCATTATGTCCCCCATTTGGGAGATTCTTATTTTGTCCCATCCTCCAAAAGCCTGTAGTCTGCATACCTAACCCAACAATTCACCATACCACAACAGGGTCTTATTTGTGAGTTTGCCCTCCCAACCTCACCCCCTTAACCTCTCTCACCATATCCAGAAGTCAGTGTGGGTAGCCGGAGGAAAAAGTGAGTCAGTTTTATCCTCATATATTTGATGTAGTACGTGTGTGCCACATAGCCCATTTTTTAAATGCATAAGCTGAGGCCGCTTTGTAGTATGAGACATAATCTACTACTTATCCCCCAATCATATGAGAATTTTAAGTATTTCATTAGGGATATCCTGGGGAGACCTGAGACCACGGGAATGCCTTCATTAGGGAATTCAAGTGGCTAAAGAAACTGCAAAATATATCAAATGGGAAGTTCTGAAGATGATACAGCCTTTGCAGTGGTCCACCATCTAAAGAATGACCACCCCACCCAACAGGTACAGGGCCTAGGGAGTTCAGAGCGCCACTTTGCTTTTCAACTTGTCTAACCATATTAGGATATTTTCCTCCATTGCACTTGCTGTGTTATCAGTGATGTAAACCCTCAAATATCTAACCCAATTGTTGCAGTCATGAATCCCCTTTCCCAGCCAAGGTCTTGGCATGAAGCACTCACAGGGTAGACCGTCATATTGGCTGGGTTAATCACAAAATCACTACTGTCACTAATTGAAGAGGAGGGAATGTGCAGTCTGCCTAGCAACCCTACGAATTGGAAAGGCATTCAGCACTGTTCGAACAACCATGTTTTGAGGTTTTTTCTGAAGAGCAGGAGGTCTTTGGTTTTGCGGAGGTTGGTGGGGAGGGAGTTCCAGGTTTTGGGGGCGAGGTATGAGAAGGCCCTGCCACCTGTGGTGGTTCGTTGGATCCGGGGGACTGTAGCTAGTGCAATGTCGGCAGATCAGAGGTTGCGGGTGGGAGTGTGGAAGTTCACTCTTTCGCTGAGGTAGGTTGGGCCGGTTTTGTGGAGGGATTTGTGTGCATGGATGAGGATCTTGAAAGTGATTCTCTTGTCTATGGGGAGCCAGTGGAGGCATTTGAGGTGTGGTAGATTTGTTTGTGGCGGGGAGGTCCAGGACGAGGCGTGCGGCTGTGTTCTGGACTCTCTGGAGTTTGCGTTTGAGTTTCAGTGTGGTGCCGGCGTAGAGGGCGTTACCGTAGTCTAGCCTGCTGCTGATTAGTGCATGGGTGACTGTCTTCCTGGTTTTTGTGGGAATCCATTTGAAGGATATTTTCAGTGTGCGGAGTGTGTGGAAGCAGGAGGAGGTTGCTGCATTGATTTGCTGTGTCATGGAGAGGGTGGGGTCCAGGATGATGCTGAGGTTGCTTGCATGGTTTGCGGGGGTGGGTGCGGGGCCTAGAGCGGTGGGCCACCAGGAGTCGTCCCATATGGTTTTGTTGGGGCCGAAGATGATGATTTCGGTTTTGTTGGAGTTAAGCTTGAGGTGGTTTGTTGTCATTCAGTTGGCGGTGTTGAGGAGTGCATCTTGTAGGTTGGGTTTGGCATTGGTGGGGTTGCGGGTGAGAATGAGTTTGGTGTCGTCTGCGTAGGAGAGGATGGTGATTCCGTGTGGTCGGAGGATGTTGGCGAGGGGGGTCATGTAAATGTTGAAGAGGGTCAGGCTTAGGGAGGACCCTTGAGGGACTCCGCAGATGATTTTGGTAGCGGTGGAGTGAAAGGGTGGAAGGCGGACTCTTTGGGTCCGGTCGGTGACGAAGGAGGTGAGCCAGTCTAAGGCTTTGTGATGAATTCCTGTGTTGTGTAGGCGTGTGCAGCGTGTATGGTGACAGACAGTGTCAATGGCCGCGGAGAGGTCTAGGAGGATGAGTGCGACGGTCTTGCCTTTGTCGACTCTGGTTCTGATGTCGTCAGTACATGTGATGAGGGCGGTTTCTGTGCTGTGGTTCTTGCGGAACCCGGATTGGGAAGGGTCTAGTGTGTTGTTTTCCTCAAGAAAGTGGGATAGGCGGGCGTTGACTAGTTTTTCAGTGATCTTGGCGGGGAAAGGGAGGAGGGAGATGGGGCGGTAGTTGGAGCGGGCCTCCGGGTCAGCTTTGGGCTTTTTTAGGAGAGCGGTGATTTCTGCGTGCTTCCAGGGGTATGGGTAGGTGGCGTCGTCGAATGAGGAGTTGATTATTTTGCGGAGTATGGGGGCGATGGTTGGGCTGGCCTTGTTGTAGATGCGATGAGGGCAGGGGTCGGAGGGGGATCCGGAGTGGATGGAATTCATGGCTTTTTCGGTTTCTTCGTGTGCGGTTGGGGCCCAGGTGGTAAGTGTGGTGGGGGGTTCATGAGTGGGGTTTGAGTTGGGTGAGTGAGGGTTGTGTGTGGTGGGTGTGTGTGGTATGAAGCTGTTCTGGATGTCCAGGATTTTGTGGTGGAAGTGGTTGGAGAGGGCGTCACATAGGGTCTGTGTGTGTGGGGGGGGGTCTATGTTGCTGGCTTTGGGTTTGGATAACTCTTTAATGATGGTGAAGAGTTCTTTGCTGTTTTGGGAGTTGTTGTCAAGGCGTGTCTTGTAGTGAGCTCTTTTGGTGGTGCATATAAGTTGGTGGTGGGTGCGAATGGAGGTTCTGAGGGTGGAGAAGTTGGTTGTAGAGGGTTCTTGTCGCCAGATTTTCTCCGCTTGGTGGCATTTGCGCATTGGAGTCTTGGAGTTCGGGGGTGAACCAAGGGGCGTTCTTGATGTTGCGGTGGCGATGTGTTTTCTGAGGGGGGATAGTGTGTCTGCGCAGGTAGTGATCCATTTAGAGAGGTTGTGGGCTCCTGTGTTGGGGTCGTTGGTGTGGGGGGGAGGTTATGAGCCAGTTGGGAGTTCAGGAGTTCTGTGGGGATCTTGTCCCACATGCGGTAGGGCGTGGTGTGTTGATGGTGGTGTGTGGGGGGTTTGGTGAAGGAGAAGTGGACGCAGTGGTGGTCGGTCCAGTGGAGTTCGGTGGTGTGGGTGTAGGTTATGTGTTGGCTTGAGGTGAAAATTGCGTCAAGCATGTGTCCTGCTGAGTGGGTGGGTGCTGTGACCAGTTGTTTGAGTCCGAGGTTGGTGAGGTTGTCTATGAGGGAGGTGGAGTTGTGGTCTTGAAGGTTCTCCAAGTGAAAGTTGAAATCACCGAGGAGGATGTAGTCTGTGGAGGTAAGGGCGTGCGTGCTGATGGTGTCGGCGATGGTGTCGCAAAAGGCGGGCGTGGTCCTTGTAGTCTGTAGATGAGTGTCCCTCTGAGGGTGGAGTTGTTGTTAATGTGGATTAGGAAGTGCATGTGTTCTGCGCTGTCGATAGTGTCTTGGGAGTTGGTGGTGACTTTAATGGTGTCTTTGTGTAGGATGGCGATGCTACCTCCTGGCTTGTTGAGGCGGTCTTTGCGTTGGAGTTTGTATCCTATGGGGGTGGCAGTGGTTGGTCCAGGTTTCCGTGAGGAAGACGATGTCAGGTGAGTGTGATGTGATGAGATCCCAGAGTTCTATGGCATGTTTGTGAAGGGAGTGGGTGTTGAGGAGAAGGCAGATGAGGTGTTGTTGGTGTGTTGTATGATGGTGTTGTTGCCGGTGTGTTCTGGTTGTGAGATGGTATGCGGTGGGGTTGGTTGGTGGGTGTGGGGGTAGAGCAGGTGTATATTGTGTTGCGGGTATTGTGTTTGTTGGGGGGGTTGCTGTGGTTGGTGTGTGGTGTGAGGGATGTGGAGCAGGAGAAATGACAGGTGTAGCAGGTGAAGGGGCCGTGTGTGTGTGTGGGGCTGGAAAGGGTGCAGGCGGGGCGGGAGACTGGGTTGAGGGAGTGGAGGGTGAGAGGGGAGTAGGGTTGTCTGGGGGGGTTTTGGCTGTGGGGGCCAGGGGGACTGGCGCTGGGCGAGGTCCAGGCGATGATGTGCACAGATGGGCTTGCCTCTGGCGCGCCTGCTGCGCGCGGCCGCCATTAAGAGGGTGGGAGGGTGGAGCTGCTGGGAGGAGGGAGGGTGCAAATGGGTGTGCGCGGGGGTGGGGCCACAGGGGAGGCAGCGGCAGGGTGCCGGAGGATCGGAGAAGGAACGGGCAGGGGGGGCGGGGGAGAGAGGCGAGAGATGGGCGCGGGTGGAGACGGGGGTCAGGGAGCGCGGAGCAGGCTGTGACAACACAATAAACAGTGGGCAAAAACAGACTAAGCCCACGAGTAATGGACAGTATACAAAGGGCAGAAAAGGGCAGAGAAAGGCAACAGATGAAGCACAATATGCGATGGGCAGAGAAGAAGGGCAGAGAGAGGCAACAGATGAAACACAATAAGCGATGGGCAGGGAAAAAGGGCAGAGAGAGGCAACAGATGAAGCACAATAAGCGATGGGCAGAGAAAAAGGGCAGAGAAAGGCAACAGATGAGGCACAATAAGCGATAGGCAGAGAAATGAGTGGCGGAAGGCAAAAGGTTTAGAACAGCGGAATGTACATAGTATATAAGAGAAGAGAATACTAGAGAAAAAACAGGGGAGTTACTTACACGGTCGTCAGAGTGAGGACCTCAAACTGCTGTCCAGGCGGCAGTAGGGGGTTCAGGAGCACGGGGGCAGGCTGGTGGAGCCAAGTGGACTTCTGGCCAGCAGCTATAAGGCTCATGTTTTAACTGTTAGAGCACAACCAGTGGAGTATTTTGCCAGGGATATGTTGTCCCCTTGGGGTATGTCATCTTAGTGGCCCACCACCTTTCCTTCACCTCTCCCAAGATGATTTATTTCAGCACTGTCCTTGTATCCTTCTTGTGATTGTGTGTATTGGCACTCCAACTGTAGAAGATGGGATGCAAGGCGTGCCATCATAACCTGCAGATGCCTAATCTTGCTTGCAGTCAGCTGATAATTTCCCCAGATGAAGCCTTAAGGCTGCCCCTAATGTCACAGAGGAGTCCACCACATCTTTTTCAGTGTAAAAAATGCTTCAGCTTCCTCTCCAAAATAGGATTTAAACTCCGGGCCTTTCATTCACCAGGTCAAGTCTCCTCACGCCTTTGTGGGACAATGTTTAACATAATCTCAAATGCTGAGTGGTCTGACACCACATATATATGGACACCACCCATTCCCCCCTCTACAACACTTTTGGTAAAAAAATATAATCCAGCCTGGAGAAAGACCTATGTGCACTGAAGTAATATGTATGGTGTGGTTGAAACGGTGCTAAATATCAGTCCGTCATAGACATCTAAAAATCTAGTGAGGTTGGTGGGTCCCTATTGTGAAGGTAAACCTGACCACGATTGAAAAAACATCAACTAACTTATTGAAAGCTCTTCTAAATAGCTACTTCCCAGGTGGGAACTGTGTAAGTGAGTCAGTTGTTTCTTAGAAAGTGATGCTCAATTGCAGAGGAACATATACACTAATAATGTACATGGACATTCCTTGTAACTGCCTGTGACTGCTGTCACCCATGGATGTCATTAAAGGATCTCCACTGCGGCCCCTCGTTTACCATTTGCAACTTATGGCTCCAGAGGTGGCAAAAGCCATTCAGGAAACACCTCAAGACCTGGCTGTTTGAGTGAACAGCACACCTGCAACAGCGCCTTGAGACCCCATGGGTGATAAGCCGTGCTATATAAGTGCCTGATTGATTGACTGATTGAAAAGCAGTGCCAAGCACAGAAGGTAAACACTGCTCTTATGAGTACTGTTTAGTTTCTGGAGCTCCCACTAGGAGATCACACTTTAAGTTAACTATAAATACATTCAGAAATGGAATGAATGCACACTCTTTATAATACAAGATAAAATTAAACACATTTTCAAGAATCCAAAAACCTGTCACAGCCAATTATGGTGCATATGTGAACAAATATGTTTTTGAACAGAACCGTCACTTCTGTGCTCTTCAAGTGTGGTAGCCCCTTCCAAGCAATTATAATTAAAAACGTAGTAACATTGAAAATGAGTATATCAAGTCAACAACATAGTTCATATGCAATCTATAATTCCTGTGAATTAGTACTATTGGGCCTGACCACTATTGCTTTTTAAAATCTCTTTTTTGTGCAACTCCTTATAATTTAGCAATATTGTTTTCTTTGAGGTAAACAATAGGCCTCAGTGATGCCAATTATTATGATGTCATGAGGATCAAGGTCTTGTGGCATACTTGCCTGGGATTCAGGATTAAAGGTCCTATGTTACTTTTCATGATGTCATTAATGTAAAAAAGAGTGTGGTTATTTCCACTAACCCTGGTGTATTGGAGAATCAACATTCAAATCCAACTGTATTCATGCTGGCGGGCGGAGGAGCATCGCCAGAAGGACACCGCCTGTCATATTATGTGTAATAATACGGCGTGGCGGTGTCCTGATGGAGGGGTTGCTGCCAGAGGTGGAAGCGCCCTTTCCCGTTCCCTGCCGGACAACCTCCTCCCCTGACCAGGTAGATCTATTGTTCGACGGGGAGGGGTTTGGGAGAGTGGGTGTGTTGTATGTTCATGTGTGAGTGGGTGTTTGCATGTATATGCATGACTGTATGGGTGTGTGAATGCATGTTTGGATGGGTGTGTGCATGCGTGTATGTATGAGTGTGTGTATGCATGTTTGGATTGGTGTGTGCATGCATGTTTAAATGGGTGTGTGCATGCGTGTGTGTGCGGTGCGTATGGGTGTCTGTGCGTGTGCATGTATGTGGGGAGGGTGGAGGGGGATGAGAAGAGGTGGGTGTTGTATCTGGAGGAGTTTATGGGGATGGGGAGGTATTGTGCTTGCTGGGGGGTTGGGGGAGTCTTCTACCGGTGACAGGAAAGAAATTCCCTGTCACCCATAGCCTTTCCGCCAGAGTTTTCGTGACAGTGTTACTGCAGTGGAAACCCTGGTAAAAAGGCTGTTCCTAATACCGCCGGCGGTCTTCTGTGGACCGCTGAGTCGGAGATGCTTATCTCCGGCCTGGCGGGTCCAACCGCCCTGGTGGTATGAGTGGACTTGTGGTGGGTTGGGAGAAGAACGCCAGGGTCATAGTGACCCCCTATATCTCTTGACCCCCCCTCTTAATCCTATGCAATGGAATGATCTTTAACCTATCAGTCCCAACTCTCTTTTGTCACTTAGCATTCCCCATAGACGTAGCTGGCAAATTAGTTCTGGACTTTTTGCCAGCAGGACTCCTCAGAGTGACTGAAGTGTGCCATGTGAACCAACCTGAACCCTCACACCACCCATCCCACGTTTCATAAACCTGAGATATCTGTCACTTGATGTGCAGTTCCGAGCCTTCAATATGGCAAATAAACTAAATAATTCCTCCTATACATGATCAGTAGTACGCCTCCTCCGAATTGCAATCATGAGACCTAAGGGCTCAAAACCTACCACTTCTTTGCACCCCTCCTGAAGGCTGGAGGGAGGCGAAAAAGCAGCTCTCCCCTAAAAAGAAGAAAAAGCAGGAGAAAGAAAGACAAAGGCTGAGAAGAAATACAGGTCCATGAATTCAAAGCTCAGATAAGAGAGGGAGCAAGGGAAGACCATGTACTCGCAAAAGGAAGGTCAGTGTAGTTAGAAAATACAAGATCTAAACATTAGTTACATCTGTAGCAGTTATGATCTGGCATCTTCCAACAGTGATGTGAGCTGCCAAGCATCTGGAATCATACTTTCTTCATAGCAAGGAAAATAACAACCAAATTCTCCTGAATAATCATTACACCTGTTTACCTTTAGCCTCCCTGTGGGCTCCTCCTGTCATATAGAATGAGAGGGGCCATATATGCCCCATAGTGAGACATCAGGCATGAGTGTGAACTTTTAGAGGAATGTCTACTCTAGTCCTTTAGTCTGGCATGTCAGATGCAGAGTGTAGAGTCCACAAGGAGATCTTATTTCTCTGGCTTATTTCTACACTATTCCAGTGATCTTGATCATCTCTGCCTCCTACTATCTCTCTGACTCTGTCCACTGCTGATTCTTGCCCTCAATTCCATCTCACAGCACTCCCGGTTCACATTCTTGGGGATCATCTTAAATTCCTGTTTCTCATAGAACCCAGTTCTATGCTGCTTGAGGGCTGTTCAAGACCTAGGATTTAGAATGGAAAAGGACCTTCAGTTTGGATGGGTAGAGCAGCCTGTAGTCCAAGTGCATCACTTGCATCTTTTGTTTTACCCCCAAACAATTTCACACAAGCTCAATATAAAATGGTAATAGGAGTGTTCTTGTGGAATCAAAGTTGAGTGTATCTTTCATACGGGTTATTCATAGGATTGTGTGCTGAACCTCATGGTTGAGCAATGAGTAGATGCGGAGGGCCCACAGAGTAGATCTCTGCAATAAGGCCAGATGTGCCCTTTCTATGATGAAGCAGGTTGAAAGCTCAGCCATGGAGATCCAGGATTAGAGCCACTTGTGAAGGAATATCTCAGGATGATCACATAGTGATCCCTCTATATCCCCACCAACCAGAGATTGTCCCATTAGCTTATCCTCTTCACATCCTCCACACTCTCTTTCAGAACTTTAATGGAGTCCCTCACTTGTTTTATCTCCATCTACATTATCTGAACTGTCTCCAAAAGTGCACTTATCTTTCCTTCCACATCTGTGACACATTCTACCATATTTTGAAGGCCTTGTTGGAGTAGTGCGATGTTGGATCCCACCTCCCCAATATTAACTTCCACAGCCTTTTTTCTTTCATCAGGAACTTGTATAATTACTGATGTATACGATGTCTGCATGAGAGCCTATTCAATCCTATTCCCACGCTCACTTCCTTATATTGCAAGCAACTGATTTGCATTTGGTTTGGTGAATTTATCAGTTTTTGACTGTGGAAGTGGTTGGTATAGTTTATCCCTATCCATTATACCATTGTTGTGCAAAAGGTATAGAACCCAAAAGGGTATCTATCCAGTTCTTATACAGTCAGTCCATAGCTTGTAACATAGGTAGTATATTCAGTAAGGACTTTTCCCCAAACCGGCAAAAAATCTGGTGTGACAGCTCAAGCCATGTCTATTTCAAACCCCATCTCCGCTCCCACAGGTAGCTGTCCATGGTTATCAACTTAATTAACCCTGTGTGTAAATCTTGGCCTGGGATGCCTGAAGGACACAGATGTGTGGTTGCCCATTTAGCTGGTCACCTTTGATGGATGAGGTATTCATCAGTGTTCACCATCTGTGGCATCTGTGGTGGTGGGGTCCAAAGACAGCTCTACGGCCTCGGAGAGAAGCTTGACCTACCACATCCCACAATCTTCCAAAGTACCTCCCCTTGTAGTACACCAACATCATTAGGCTCTGGTGGGTGGGGGGGTGGGGATTAAAATATGTGTGGGAAGGGACACATGCAGTCACCTCAATCAGGATTGTTGAAGAGGAAAATAAATAAAACAGGGACACCCTACCAAGGGAGCATCAGAGCTACCTTGAGTGACTCACAACCATGGACAGCCTTCACCTCCTCAGTCCTCAAAATTCCCTCACTCTGTCTACCGCATTATGCAAATAGGCTCAGGGGAGCCACAAGCAGATTGTGGGCTCCAAGCCTCCAATCATCTCTGCGGCCAACTAAGGCATGTGTGCCTCTGGACTCACTCCTCACACCGCTTCCATTCATCAGTCACTGGCACCACTGGGAGTCGAGCAGCCTTTTCCTCTGCACCCACACTGTGCCAGCCCTTGGCAGGATCATCTCTATAAATAACCATGTAAAGAGTCTTGTGCTGCCAGAGCGCATACTCAGGACACATCTACAGCAGGAGCTTTCCTCAAGACCTCCATCTTGACTGGGCTGGTTGCCTTGCCACCAGGCCCTAACTCATGCAGCTCACCCGACCACAGTGCAGATCCACAACTATGCCAGCCCTCGTAATAGTAGCTCAACTCATCTTGTGGAGCATGGTTCTTGTTTTCAGGATTTAAACAGGGTGGCGAAGGGTGCAACATGGAGCTTGTCCATGACCCCCATGAGACTTACTTTTTTATCTTTAAACAAACAATATTGATTTTTTTTAACAGTGCAAACAACTCAATGGGTTCATTTTACATCTCATTATGAATATGTGTGTGTATTAGCAGTGGTGGGCTCAAACCAACTATGATCTCAGGATCAGCACTAAGTTAGCTCTGAAAAGTTACTATGGCCCAATGTCATTCACCTCAGTACACAGTTTTTCCCTACTCCTCCCCCCGTGGGCACCCCTACCCTTATTCACAATGTACGATTAGTGTGTCCCATGAGCCCTCCTCCCAGCCTTCCTTGCATACCATTTTTTTTTAGCATCACTCGTGTAGAGCAATGACACAGATCTGTCTGTTACAGTGGGTTGGTATCCTTCAGGGATATCTAAGTTGGCTTCTCTCAGGCAGTGTACTAAGAGGTCCCAGGCTTTGACCTTATCGAGCGATCCCTGCCCTGTCCTTGCCACCTGCATTTTCGTATTTTGCCAATCTGAGAAGTTCTCTTCTCCATTTAACCAGAGTAGCCCCTCTGGGATCTTTCCAATGCATAGTTATTTCCCTTTTTGCCTGAACCAGGGCGAGGTCTATAAATCTACTGGTGACTTTGCGATTATGTGGTTGAAGATATCATTCCAAGAAGCATGCCAGGGGCGTGCATGGAATGACTCTACCAGTGACTTCATTAATATTCCCAAACCACTCCCTCCCAGTACCCAGCCAGTGCTGGGCAATCCCACATCTTGTGAAGCAATTCAGCTCCCTGTCCTCCACATCTGAGACACACCCCTGGGGCACACTGCTGATGCTAAAGTCTCACACAATCTTTTCTTCGGTAAGGTATGCCCTGTGCAGAATATAGTAGTTGATCAGCTTAAACCTTGTGTTCCTTTATAATTAACCTCTAGGATTGCTGCCCACTGATCCTCTGTGACCAGGAGCCCAAGGTCCCCCTCCCATTTAACTTTTAGTTCACAATCCCAGAACTTAGGCCCCGTTATTGGCAAGTCACAGCCTTCACTCGTGTAGTCGAGGTATATATTATACAAAAGCTTTCATGTGAGGGTCGTTCATCTGCTGCTATTTGCCGGTGGCCACGCATTGCAGCAGTTACTGTGCAGTGTAGTAGCAACTGACCTCTGGGGATCTCAAACATTTTAGAAAATTTCTCAAATTATAGTAATATCCCATCCCTGTAGAGATCTCCTAGTTGGGTGACCCCAGCCAGGTTTTACCCTGCCAATACCCTAAGCGTGTCTCTCTGTATTAGTTGCTCCAGGCATAGCAATGGGAGATCCGGGTAATACAGTCTACTAGTGTGAGTGTGCTGCAGGGCACAGCCCCAGCAATATTTCACCACCTGCAAAGTCTTAGTGTTCTCCTGGATTTGTGTCCAAGGTTTAGGAGGATTTGTAGCAGTAGTAGAGAGCAACTGGGAGTTATTTTGTCCGTGACCCTGTCTGGGCACAACCGAACAATATCCACAGGGTCAGTGTAGAAAAGTGCCTCTTTTGAACATGGTTAGCCCCTGACCTTTTCCCTGGTATTTGATGTGGTTTCAAAGTTGTAGTGCCCAAGGCCCTTGCTAAATAGATTCCCTAGGCAAGATCTCTTTCCCAAAACTGTTGTGATGAATTGACACAATTCGCAACACCTTTAGCTGCCACTATAAGTCCCAAGTAAATGATACTTAGGTCCAGAAGCCATGGAGTACTAAGGGTAGGCCCCTGAGAGCAGCAGCACAGACTGTGCCACACTCAGGGACCCTGCATCTAAGTGCACTCATCACTGCCATTGCAGGCTGAGTGTCCTTGTGCAATTCTAAAATGCAAACCTGATCTGGCACACACCTTCTGTGACCTGTCCACTGCACATTGTATGCAGTATAGGTAAGCCACCCCTCTGGCAGGCCTTCCAACCCTAAGGCAGGGTGCACTATAATGCATGTGTGGGCATAGGGGCATGAACAATATGCCCCTACTGTGTCCCTGCCAAACTAGAGAAATAGTAAGTGTACAGAGCAGCCATTTTAAATGCATCTGCTGGACACTGTTCAATACGGGTTTCACAGCTACATGATAGATACTCTGAACCCTGGGTTGTTTGGTATCAAGCAACCCAGAACAATAAATCTACTGGTACCAGTATTGGATTTATTGCAAAATGTACCCAGGGGCCACCCTAGAGGTGATTCCTGCAAAAGCTAACTAACCCTGGCATGGTTGGTGGTGGCAGGTTTTTTAGGACCAACCCTCAGACAAGAGTTTGGATCCCTGGGATGAGGGTCTTTGCAATCTGGGACCAGAAATCAAAGCTGTTCCTGGGCAGAAGTGTTACACCTCCTCCCCCAGGAATGTGCAAGAACCCTGCCTTCAATCTTTAAAGGGCTTTCCCCCCTTGAAACTCAACCCCCAGCCCCGCTGATAGCAGCAGATGGCCATCCCCATTGCAAACCCTCACTTTTGGTGGGAGCAACAGCAGGAAAATGTACAAAGGACAGGAGGAGTGACCACCCCCAGCCTGCACCACCCCTAAGATGTTGTAAGCAAGATGACCCCTCCATTTCATTTTCCTCCATCTTGCATGGTAGGAAAATGAAGCCAATCAGGGATAGAGAAGTGACTTCTGCCCACAGGAAGTGGTCACAGAGCAGGTGTAGCCACCCTAAGGTAGAGGGACCATTAGCCACTACTAGGGCCTCCCTTAAATTCCCACTAAGTGCAGTATTTAGTGGGCGCCCCTAGACCTGCAGATCAGATTTGACGGACACTAGAAGGTCAGCAACAAAGAAGACCCAAGGCTCAAGACCTGAAGTCCTGCTGCACCAAGAAAAAGGTGCCAAACCCTGCCTGTTGCATCCAGGACTCGACAAGAGGCACTGAGGGGTTGACTGAACATCGGATGGACTCTAGGAAACCCCAGAGGACCTCCAACCTTCTGAAAACTGCCAAGGACCTCCCTCTAGAGTGAAGGCATCGCTCTCCACAACATAGAAGCAGAAACCAGTGAAGTCCAGTTCACTGACTGGGCGCTGATGAAGGAACCAGGCACAGCAGCCAGACTAAATTTCACCTGACAGACCCGGAGGACAAAGTGTGCCACGTTTAGTGGCACTGCAACCTCCAGTGGCTGAACTGTGCAATAGTCCACTCCAGACTCTCCAGGGACAAAAAGCAAACACCGGTCGAGATACTTTTGGACACATAAGAACTACCTCCCAGAGTGGCCCTGCTGAGCTGCAATCCACCCTAAAATTGACCTGCCTCCTGGTTCCAAAGGCACCTTTATGCACAGCTCTTTGCTGACCTGTCTGCCCTGCATCCAGCCTTCCTGGCCCCGTCACCCCACAACCAGCTGTGCTCTAAGGGTCCCCCACTCATTGCAACCTCTACACTCCAAGAGGACCCACCAGACTCACCTTGAAGTCCCCCTGTGTATTGCTTTCCAAGTGGTCCCCCGCCATGGTCATGCACCAGCTCCAAAGACTTTCAGCAGCTGTTCCTGCCAGAACTGGGAGCCCCTGAACTTCTCCAACTGGTCCACAGGACAACTTGAAGAAAATGACCTAAAAACAGGAGACATTGTTAAATGCATTACCTGATTACATATGCATTTTTAAAGTTTTCTTCCATTGATTTCTATGGTGCATAATTATGCAAAGAAACAGAACATTTTCTAAACTTTAAAAAATTATAATTTAAAAAGTGCTCACCCGATTTTGATGATCTTAGTCTTAAAATTTGTAAATAAACCTAAAGTATTTTTGAGAATTGGTCTTGACTTAATATTTTGAGTGTGTGTCCGCATTTATTGATACTGTGAGTACAACAAATGCTTAACACTTCTCCAATATTGCCTAACTGCTCCACTCAGATACCATAAAAATTAGAGCATTAGGTGGTCTAGTTTTTGCCTCTGTAAACTGAGGTGGGGTTGCTTGGACTCTGCACAGTGCACAACATTTCGTCATTTTTGTATATTACGTAGAGAGCCAGCCTCCTACAGTGAGCCACTGGAGCTGTGCTGCCAGATAGTACCCCTCAAAATCCGGAGCAACTAGTTTTTGGTTAGATGCTGTAACTTGGCAAGTGCCACTTTGTGACTACCCATTCTTCAAATCAGGTCTGTTAGTAATGTTTGTAACTCAATGAAAACTTTACTGGGGTTGACAATTGGTAGGGTAGAGAAAAAAGTAAAGTTAACAGTGAAGTGCCATCATCTTCTATAAGGCTATCCTGCCAGTTACCAATAAGGGCAGAGTTTTCCAGAATGCAGTGCTGGCCCGAAAGCTCCTGAGGGCTGCGCCAGTATTGCCCTCCAAAAGGTCCTGTGGATCGTGGCAGATCTGGACTCCCAAGTATTTCAGTCAGTATCCTTCCCAAATAAGGCCGTGGGGACTCGATGTTGGGGGGCCATCTCGACATAGCTGGAACAATCTTGACTTCTGCCAGTTTATTCCAACCCATAGGCTCTGCCAAAATCCTCTAGTAAAGCTATTGCCCAGGTAGGTCCTCTTCTGCTCTGTGCAAAAACAGCAGCACATGATCCATGTAGCGAGCGACACTATGCTGTCTTCCCCCATATCTAGGCCCCTAAATGCAGTTCCAGCTTGTTGGCCAGTGGTTCGGTGGCCAGGGCAAACAGCAGCGGGGACAGGGGGCAACCCTATCTCATTTCCTGCCCCACTGGGTAGGAGTCAGAGATTGTTCTGCGGGTTCAGACCCTTACTCTGGGTGCTGTGTATAGCAGCTTGGTCCATTGGAAGAACATTAGGCTGATGCCCATCTTCTGCCTGGTCAGATGCAGGAAATCTCACTGGAGTTATCAAAGGCCTTCTTGATATCGATCTGCACTATGACTGCTTTTCGTTTGTCTGGGATTTCCTCAATCAGTATTGTAAGGAGTCTGCAGATATTTATGGTTGAGTTGTGCTTTAGGGTGAAACAAGCTTGAGCAGGATGCATTAGCTTGGGCATCAGGGGCAGGAGACGGGGTGCTAGTTTCTGACTAAGAATTGTGTAGTCCACATTCAGCATGGAAAGAGGACTGTATGCTCTCACATCATGGGCAGAACAATCAGGTTTAAGTAGTGGTAAAACCACTGCTTCCTTGGTAGGATTGGGAAGGCGTACCAATTCACATGCTGCAGCATGCAGGGCAACCAGACAGGGTGCAAGAGTTTCCACGTAGGCAGCATAAAATTTTACCAGGAGCCCATCAGTCCCTGGTACTTTGGCTCTAGCCATAGTTTTATAGCCTCTCTCAATTCTTCTATGGTTATGCCTTCGCCCATGATGAGTGTAGCAGCATGGGCAAGAACCTCCATCTGCCGAGGGGGGCAATATATTGGGGAGGGGAGGAGGGGCTGGGTCATATGATGCGGTATTGTATTCAGCGAACCTGGTATTTATGTCGACCAGGGTGTTGATAGTCTGTCTCCGGAGTCTGATACTATTTCAAGTATTGAAGAGCTCTTGGAAGCAGGATTTGCAAGCCACGTCAGCAGTGTACCAAATTCCGAGTCATATATGTCTGTTAGTCAAAGCAGCGTAGTTTTTCTCTGTGCACTGCCAGTTGTTCCCTGGCCTCTAATAGATGTTGTGCGATGTGTGGGTTTCCATTTCATCCCTTTTTTAAGGTTTTCACTGTTCTCTCCTGTGTCTAAATGTCTTTAATCAACGTTTGTGCAGTCCCACTATTTCTGCTATGCACCGTCCCCTAATGAAGGTCTTAAAGGCATCCCATTCCACTAATGGAGAGGCGGCCGTGTCAGCGTTTTCTTCAAAGTATTCACTAATGGCATTTGCTATAGTTTGACGGAATATAGGGTCCTCCAGTGTTTCCACCCGGAGGCTCCAAATCCAGGATTTTCAGTCGGTCCCGGTGCCAATTCAGTGAGTGCAGCATCAGGCTGTGGTCTGATATTGTCTGACATAAATATTATACAGTCTGAACCTACTCCTGGACCTCAGCAGAACACAGGGAAGCATTTCTGCACACTTGAAGATCATGTATGCCTGAGTAAAAGGAGTAATCCCTTGTTTCTGGGTGTAGGTGTCACCAGGTTTCCAGCCACCCCCAGCTTTGTTGCCATATTCTAAACGCTTGGGCCATGCGATATGTTGGGGAGTCTCTCAATGGTGGGTGAGATCTATCCAGGACCGGGTCCGTCACACAGTTGTGGTCCCCTCCCAGCAGAATGGGGCCAGATGCATAGGGCAATATGGTGCCAAATCAGCCGTCAAGGACATTTGCTTGGTCAGTATTGAGTGTATATACCACCACTAGTGTTAAATTGTGGCCCACTAGTAGACCCGATACTACCACATACCTGCCCTCAGGACCAAGCAGCACCCTCGTCATCCGGAATGGGATGCCCGGCCTGACCCCGATAAGGACTGCCCTGCCAAATGCAGAGTATGTAGTTCCGTAGACCTGACTGCTCCATCTCTTCCATATGGCTTCTCTTTCCGTCATGGTGAGGTGGGTTTCCTGTAATATTGCAATGTGGAACCTGCGTGTTTTTAAATAAGCTTATACTCTAGATCATTTAGTCATATTGTTACGCCCCGGGATATTCCAACTACTCAGACTGTAGGTTAGTGCAGATGCCATGCAGAGCAATTACTGTCATTCTCCATCTCTCTTATTAGTAACGTCAGGACCAGCAGCCAGGTGGGGGGCCAGAGGCAAGTAGGACAATATTCCAGCCGGGGGGGCGTGGCCGGGCCACGAAACAAGATGGCCGCTTAGAGCGAGAGCTCCGCGCCGAGGCGGTCCCGGAGGGGCGACGGGGGCGAGAAGACAGCCGGACAACACACCGGGTTTGGTGCCCCTCCACCCCTACAACAGCGGCGACACAGAACCATGTCCGGGGGCCCCGTAGGAGCGGGACGCAAGGCAGGAAACTCGCGATTCGCCCCAGGCCGATAAGGCCTGGAGAAAGGGGGCGGAGTCGCGTCTTCGGAAGACCGCGGACGGCGTGCCCGTAGCAGCAAGGAGCAAGCTGAACAGGCCGCAGGGACTGCGGGAGTCGTGACGACCCGCATCCATCTCCCTACAACGCCAACAAACACCCGTGGACCTTCCCCCCCCCCCCCCACAGGGAGACGGGAAGACACAGCAAAGGGGTGCGGCTCCTTCGACAGCCGGGAGAGAAACCCAAAGAGAGGTAGGATCGAATCTCTTCAAAATAAGAACGGCATCGCCGGAGGCAGAGGCACGACTTCTCCCCTCTTTTCCATCACAGAGGGACAACAAAAACCCTCCCGCTGAGATAATAACTTTTCTCCCTCCCCCTCCAGACAACTAATACTGAGGAGGGCGGAGGGGCACGACGGGAGGCACGTGGAGGCGAGGGGACGAGAGGGGTGAGCGACTGGGGGGGCACCGGGGACGAGGAGAGCCAGAGGGAGCCAAGAGAACAGAGATACAGGAGAAGGGAGTGGACTGACACCAGTGTAAGCCACCGAACATCTATATTTTTATCGGAATCTACGGAGGGAATCTCGGGCCCCACGTGGTCAGACTCTGTAGACAATTGAGGCGATGCCCGGCAACAAACCGAACCATAAACCTGTCAGCAAGCCTGCACGACAACTATTATTCTCAGAAGCGCTACAACACAAACGCCTAACCCCCACGAAGATAAACCCTCAAACATCGCCACCTTTAAACGAATTCACCACGATGCCTGATAAAGATCAATCCACGACTATGGACAGGATACTACAAGAGATCACCACCGTCAGCCGCCGCATAGAGGGGATGGACGCCTCTATAACTTCATTGACACTAGAAACCAAATCCATGCGATCTGACATTGCCGGCTTCCAATCTAGAGTGACAGGGCTAGAACAACGCATGGGATCACTAGAGACGCAGATCAACACGTCTCAGGTGCGAGAACAAGACTTCATCTACCTCAGGAGCAAACTAACGGACATGGAGGACAGGAGCCGGAGAGACAATATCCGCATACTTGGGATCCCGGAAAACGAAGAAGGCTCGGATATGCAGACTTTTCTGACCTCCACTCTTCCAAAAATGATTTCATTGGACTTTGACCCGCCGCTAGAATTCCAACGGGCACACAGGATAGGCCCAAAACGTTCTGACAACTCCTCAAGGACCCGCACAATCATCGCATGCTTGCTGCGGCATAATCAAACCCGACAAATACTCCAAGTAGCACGCAACCACGGCCCTTTCCGAATAGACCAGCACGAGATCCGAATAACCGCCGATTACTCCAAGGAAACCAACGAACGTAGAAAGGCTTTCCTAGCCCTACGACCCCGGCTTCGCAAACTAGAGATGAAATACGGTCTCTTTGACCCTGCAAGAATGTGGGTTACAAAAAATGGAGTATCCAAGGACTTTTATAACCCCGACGAATTGAGACTCTTCCTTGACTCTTTCCAATCCCAGCCTATGGACTCTTACAACACAGACAGTGAGCATGACATTGTAGGAGGCAGTGATAGGGCCGAAACCCCCCACTCGGGAATAGAAAAGGTGAAGACGGCTCTACACGACACCGGAGCCAGTCATAGAGGTAGAGACATGGAGAGACTAACTAGATCATATGATGACAGGGGTCAGATTTTACACGCAGTAGTAACCCACACCCAATTATCGGAAAGAGACAAATCCCGCTCCCCTTTAAAGCCTACAACTGGGTCTTCTTGAGAAGGTAACGCGACAAGACGACTTATGGGACTATCGTCAGAGAGTCGAAAATAACAACTATAGACTCCGCGGAAGGATGAGTACCTTTCCAGAGCATATGTGTATTACTATTGTAATTGTCTAAGACTGCTAGTATCAATGTTAAAACCAGACACATGAAAAATATATGCTCTTTATGACTAGAGCCGAGGCCCTATAATGGAAACTACCAGTAAATCGTTATTTGCCCTCAGTATACAACAGATGATGATTACTAGAACAGGGATCAGACCCCACCAACTCACTGTAGGTTTAATAAGGGCCTGGTCCCGACCCTATAACCCTATAACAAGGTAACAAGGTAACAGGGGCATTAAACAGATAACAAAAATAAA
The DNA here is from genome assembly GCF_031143425.1 of Pleurodeles waltl. Classification (NCBI taxonomy): domain Eukaryota; kingdom Metazoa; phylum Chordata; class Amphibia; order Caudata; family Salamandridae; genus Pleurodeles; species Pleurodeles waltl. The sequence goes on from NC_090439.1 coordinate 211,671,523, forward strand.
CACTAATTAACTATCATGGAACTTACCTTACATTCCACACACTACAAAGTATCTCATGGTAGTAAACAACAAAGTATGTGAAACTTTCCTAATACACACCACACTCGACCAGCGCCGACATTAGAACCGTTTAGCCCCCATTATCACCCCAAGGGATGGGACTAGACAACGTAAAGATAAATTAATCCCAATTCAGGGACACACAATACGATATAACCTGAAACATATCAAAGCTCCCACTACTTGACTTTACCTTATTCTACAATAAGAAACTGGGGAAAAAAAAAAAAAAAAATAGAACACGAGGACATAATACAACATAATACCGCATAACAAAGCGAAATATTATGACATTCTATACTGCCACTCCACACCACATTGTAACATCACAATGTAAATTATAAACTATTAGCTATTCTTTTCCCCAGATGTTCGTAGCTACCCCCATCCTAATCATTATTACTATCTTAAACTATCACCAACAACAGAACGACTATGATGGTGGCACATACCAAGTAAGACCTTAGTAGGTCAGTATTATGATGTAATAATACACGGCAAGGAGTTAGTAATAGGATGAGATACGCACTATCCTCGCGTAACCCGGGGCTCAGCTACACTCATTACCTATCCTACGATTAATAGAGAGACGTTTGGCATAATGGCTCCTAACATGATAATGTGATAAGATGCCAGGATATGTTATGTTGATCAACCTAATATGTCATTGAACAGTTGTAAGGCGAGATGAGACGAGGCAGTGTTATAGTTGAAAAGAAATGCTCAGGAAGTATTATATTATATTGTATATTGGTATCTTTATGTACCCATGCATACGCGAGAACTATAATACTCTGTTTGAGCTCTCTCCCCCCCCTCCTCTGCCCTGCCCCCCCCCCTCCCCTCGCCAGCCGGTCTCGGTCTTTCTGTCTGCCCAGTCCCTACTTTAATTTACGACCCTATCTTATGAACTCTTAAACACCCTACGATACCATACAACATCAAATACTAGGCACAACATCCTAAACACCATACCCCATCAACACCCGGCACCCCCTCCCTCCTCTCCAGCGCCGCTCAGGTACTATAGTTATTAACCGATCATTACTTCTGCCAATATACACTTTAGTTATATAACTAATACACTAGCCACTAACCACCGATGAACAGACCCACTTCCCGATACATAAACATAAGCACTGCTGTGTGCCCCCCCCGACCCCTCCTTATCACCGACATATCGATAACTGGCTGTCTGCTGTTTCCCTCCTTCGCCCCCCCCCGATCGAGACCGCCCGACGGCACGAGAGCTCCGAGAGAAATCGGTCCTGCCGTTTACAGACCTAACGAACGAAGGAGGTTGGACTCCTAACCTCCCTCATCCCTACCCTTCTCCACTTCTTCCCCCAAATTGCAGGCTCTCTTGCTATACTCTCAATCTCAACTTCAGCACACGCATCCATCCCTTCCCCCCCTTCTCCCTCTTTTCTTCTCCCTCTCATTTCTCCTTGCCTTCTTTTTCCCTCATATTTCCCCTCCATCTGGCTCTCGTCCTACTTATATTACCTCTCTTCCTTCACCCTCTCCTCTCTCTTCTCTTTCTTCTCCAGAGGATTCCCTTGGCCTCCACCAGCTACTAACCCCCGTATAATATAAAATAAAATAAAATAAAACACCGTATCATATCGAAACACAACTCCCACTCTAACTACTAAGTCAATATCTCCCACAGGGTGCTTACCTACTCACAGTTATCCAATATGTCGAAGCCCCACCCTCAAGCGACGCGACCATTACGCATACTCTCTTGGAATGTACACGGCATGACGAGCTATGTTAAGCGGAAAAAGATACTGTCCTATTTTCAATCCAAAAAAACAGATATAGCTCTGATTCAAGAGACACACCTTGACACTCTGGAATCCAGTAAACTTAAACGGGATTGGGTAGGGAGGGTTGCCTTCAGCTGCCGTCCAACGAGTCAGGAATCTGGAAGTAACGGACCCCGCAAATGTGGAGTGGCGATACTAGTGCGTAAATCCCTCCCGGTCACTATCATTAAAACCTGGAATGATACGGAAGGAAGGTATATATTTGCTAAATTAAAACTAGGGGACACTGTTTTATGCGTGGGATCCGTTTACGCACCAACCGGCCCAAAACGCCCATTCCTTCTACAGCTAAATCGCCTCCTGACAGAAATCGGAACTACTCGATACATAATCGGGGGAGATTGGAATCTCGTCCAAGACGCCATAATGGATAGGACAGGCCCTGTCGATGTATGTAACAATCACGACAGAGCGCTTCTGACAGACCTGACCACTGACGTCGGTCTGGTGGACTGCTGGAGAATACAACACCCGAAAGATAAGGAATATACTTTCTTATCCACCGTCCATGGCACCCAATCGCGTCTGGATTATTTCTTAGTATCACACACTGTAATCCCTCATATACAAGACACCTGTATCCTAGACAGTGGGCTCTCAGATCACTCCCCAATACTAATCCGGATCCAGGTGGGACTCTCCTTCTCTGGTCGTAAACCATGGCGATTGGCTGTACACAGATATCGCTCTCCACAAGGGAAGGAACAATTAAAAGCTCATGTAACCACATACATGGCCGAGAATTCAGGCACTGTATCCTCAAAAAGGATCCTATGGGCGGCAGCAAAAGCAACCCTAAGAGGGAATATGATGCGAGATGCAGCACTGGCCAACAAAGACAGAATAGCCCGCCAAACCACCTTAGAGACCACGATACGGGACCTCACTAAACAATATACCGCCCAACCATCCCCTAGGCTGCGACACGCCTTAGAACAGGCCCGCATGGCACACAATGAACTCTATACATCTCAGGCGGAATACGCACTGCAAAAATTGCGAGGCCGCCATTACGAACAAGGGGAAAAAGCAGGTCGCCTCCTAGCGGCGCAGCTCCGACAAAGAGAGGCAGCCTCTGCCATTGCGGCCATAACATCTTCTTCAGGAGCAGTGCTAACTCGCCCACAAGAAATTGTAAACGAGTTTGCCAAGTACTACCGACATTTGTACACTCCTGAAACAACGACAGATCAAACACAAATGGAGACATTCCTTGCCGCGGCCAATCTGCCCCGTCTGTCTGAGGCAGGCAGGGCCCTCTTGGACGGTAACATAAGCAAAGAAGAGATAACCCAAGTTATAACAAGCCTCCCCTACCATAAATCACCAGGAGAGGACGGATTCCCTGCGGAATTCTATAAATGGGCTGGGGAGGAGGCAATAACCGCAGTACATGAAGCACTGACGGAAGCATGTCAAGAAGGCTCCCTGGGCGCTCTATCCAATAAAGCCACGATTGTCATCTTGCCTAAGCCAGGGAGAGACCCCCTTCTTTGCGGCAGTTACCGTCCTATCTCCCTTTTGAATGGGGATGTCAAACTCCTAGCCAGTGTTCTAGCAGCGCGGCTCCGCAAGGTGATACCATCGTTGATTCACAATACCCAAGTAGGATTTGTACCAGGCCGTACCTCCAGAAATCATATGCGAACTCTTTGCCATACACTGTTAGAATCCATACAATTACCTGACGAAGCCCTAGCCCTGTCCCTAGACGCGGAGAAAGCATTCGACCGAATTGAGTGGCCCTACCTATTCACAACCATGAAGCATTTTGGCCTGGGGGAACAATTTATCTCTAAAGTACGTTTATTATATGACCACCCCACAGCACAGGTTAACTGTGGGGGCATCATGTCAGACCCATTCCCTATCGGAAGGGGCACACGCCAGGGATGCCCCTTGTCGCCACTTCTATTTTTATTGGCCATGGAACCCCTAGCTGCCACTATACGAAATTCTCACCAAATAAAAGGGATCCATATCACCGGGGGCATATCCAAAATATATCTCTACGCAGACGACATTCTGTTAACAATGTCCGATCTAGAAACCTCGCTCCCAGCACTACTTTCCACTATAGAAGACTTTGCATCCCTATCCGGATATCGGGTAAACTGGGATAAAAGTGAGGCACTACCATTATCCCGCATAACGACGAGGGCAACGATACATGGCCTTCAATTCAAATGGACCCCGACCCGCCTTAAATATTTAGGAACGTTTATTAACAGAGGTCTAGAACATATGGTCAGGGACAACATAGACCCCCTTATATTTAAAAGTAAACAAGACTTTGCCAAATGGTCCCTACTAGGCCTGTCCATGTGGGGCAGGACACAGGCGGTCAGAATGGTCACCTTACCACGCTTCATATACGTGTTAGGCATGCTTCCCCTACAGATACCTCTTTCCTCACTCCGATTAATAGACGCATCCATAAGGGCCTTCGTCTGGGGCTCCTCACGCCCAAGACTGAAACCTGCAATAATACTGGCACGACGGCTCTACGGAGGATTAGGACTACCCTCGGTAGAACAATACTCTCTGGCCCTACAACTCTCACAGCTAATATATACGCTTCCGGATACAGCCGATCCACCGCAATGGGTGATTACAGAGAAACTCCTATATGGACAGTATACGGAGATGGGAGGAACATACGCCGACCACGTTCCCTTAACTAACCCCATCCTCAAGGCTACAAACACAGCGTGGTGCAGAGCCCATCGACTACTAGGAGTACACCCCTCCCTGCATACTCAGGCTCCCATAGCAGGGAATAAAAGCATTAAAATAGGAGGGACTATTCTCAGATGGCCCCAATGGTCCGACGCAGGTATCCACAATATATCTCACATAATAGATGGAGATAGCTTCCGCACATTCGCCTCCCTCCAGGAAGAATTCGGTATCCAAAGTAACCAGGAGTGGCGATATCTACAGCTCAAACACTGTATGCGGAGAACATTAGGAACCCCCCCGTGGCTCCTCAAAACCTCACCCATCGTCACCTATCTTCAGAAATGGGGCCGACAAAAAGGCGTCTTGGCTGGCCTCTATGCCGAATTAACTAACCACCTTTACTCTCAGCCTTTACTTGAACGACTACGCTTAAAGTGGCAGGACATACTAGAGATAACCTACACGGACGAAGAATGGCCAGACATACTAGAAGCCCTCGACAGGGGCGTACGTGAAGCACGCCTGAAATTTTGCCTATTTAAAATCCTTCAGGGATGGTACTGGACCCCTGTTAAACTCTTCAGGGCAGGGTTGTTACCTCACGCGAACTGTTGGAGATGCACAGAGCCATATTGCGACCAACTTCATATTTTATGCCACTGCCCCACGGTACAGTCACTATGGGACGCGGTACGCCTCGCCTTATCGGACTTCATACAGATACCAAAACCGACTCCACCAGCATTTATCATTCTACATGACATTCGCCCGTATCCCTCCCTATCGCGGGCACATAAACGATTAATCCACACGGCGCTAGCCACGGCCAAAATATGCATACTCCGGCACTGGAGATCTAGCATTGCCCCCACACCCATGGAATGGATGACGGCCATGTATCAAACGGCTACCCATGAACGAGTGATTTATAACCTACAGGACCAAGCAGAACAGTTTGAGGAGGTCTGGCGCCCATTCTTGAAGAGACCATGAAGCGGCTGGTGGATGACCAACGGATGATCAATGTTCAATGATCATTGATTAGGGAATATTAATTACCAATCACCCTCTGAGAATCCTAGACTCCGGAAACACATTTAGGGCCTGATTCTAACTTTGGAGGACGGTGTTAAACCGTCCCAAAAGTGGCGGATATACCACCTACCGTATTACGAGTCCATTATATCCTATGGAACTCGTAATACGGTAGGTGGTATATCCGCCACTTTTGGGACGGTTTAACACCGTCCTCCAAAGTTAGAATCAGGCCCTTAATCTCCTATTGCCCCCTCTCTCTCTCCCTAGCTACGCTATCCTCTCTTCTCTCTCTCTCTTTTTTCTCTCTCTATCAATCCACAGGCCTCTAATTTTGTCACATGCCCGAGACCCTGAACTACCCAACATAGTAATACAAGTCGCTTCCCAACACAAACAAGGACTGAGAAATCAACTCATATAAGGCGTAGACACTCTCTAACCGACCTTACCATACCTATCATACATATTATCTACTCCTTGCTACAGACGGAGAAGTACAGAACGATCTACTCTTAGGCTTGAACAAGCTAGTCTCAGGATACAAAGACCCCCTGCCTACCTCGAGTCTCTTCATTCTACATTCCCCCGCGATTACCCTTCTTCTTTCTCCCTCTTTCTTTCCCTTCTCTCCCCCTCCCCATTTCATATGACTATTTTGTTTCTCCCCTATATCAAGACCAACCCCTCCTACACAACCCTATCCTCGCTCCCCCTCCCCCTACCACCCCCCCCACCTGTTTTCCACTCTTCTTCAAAATAAGGGTACACAACTCAACTATGCAACTGGGAATTTTTACTTACCTGACAGTACATGTATATATGCCTACAATGGAAATAATTGTGGTAAACGAACAAAAATAATGTTTTTAAAGCTAAACAGTTTGTTTATATGCTGTATGTACCGCCTTATATATTCTTAATAAAACTTTTGAAACTTAAAAAAAAAAAAAAAAAAAAAAAAAAAAATATTCCAGCCGGTAGGCAGTGGGGTGCTAACTAATTTCTCCCAACACATAAGCAAAGAGTACCCTACTGTTCAACCCCAGGACAAGAAGAGAACACCTCCCCATCCAAACATTCATTACAGTCAACATCTTGCATGCTTTCTTCTCTCTCACACTTTAACACTGGGGATGGGGTGTGCTTGTTACAGCGCCTCCCAGCTTCACATCACGCCATCCATGTACTGGTCACGTTCAAGGTATCTCTGACCTGCCGTCCCACTCATTGCAGTACGGATCAGGTGAATATTAGCTAAGTCCACATTGCACTCTAGTCGCTAGTAGTCTTCTAATGTTCAAGTGATGTTGTCTAAAGTCCCAGGAGTCACTATCGGCAGCATATCCCCAGAGCTTCTGGAGGAGACAGATATTTGATCAGCCGATGTCCCCTATCTCCTTTTCTTCTATCTCGGAGGGGGGGCCGAGCCTGGTCTGCTGATCTCTGCCATTACGTCCACTGCTCTCCACTGTTCATGCAGTGCCTGAGATTGTGTCGGAGCCATCGTGATGTTCCTTTTTGGTTTCTGGTTTGATGAGCCATGTGTCGCTCTATCTCCAGCTTTCGAGAATTCGCCTTCTTGATGTGGGAGAGTGTCAAGCCAGTCCCAGAGCTGTGAGGGAGAGGTAAAAAAAACAGGGTCAATCCTTCATGCACAACTCTGAGACAGGGAAGACCATTGCTCATTGTATTCCTCATGCTCTCATGCGCTTTGCGACATCCAGAAAGGAAGGTTGCTGATGTTGCACCTCTCTTGAAAAGTATGGTAAGATCATGATCTTCTGGTTTTCCACAGTAATGTCTCCTTTCTGACGAGCCTGTTGCAGTATATGGGCTCTATCCTTGAAGTGAAGTAACCTGGCCACTACAGGTCTAGGGGGAGCACCTAGTAGTGGTGGAAGCACCGGCACTCTGTGGGCTCTCTCCAGAGCAAAGTAGGCAGAGAGTCCCTTGGGAGCTGCAATGTCCCAAAGCCAGGTCTCCATGAGACTGGCCATGTGCTGGCAGTGCCCTCTATGCACTCCAGTAGTCCCACTATGCAGATGTTGTTCCCAGGCTCTAATTTCCGTATCTTCTGCTCTGTTCTCTAATATTTGCAGTTTGCCCTCTATTTATATTAGCTCCTCCCTCACTGAGTTTAGTGTGGGCATCACGTGCTGTTTTTGTGGCCATGACAAGTTCAGTTAGCCGTCTGTGGTCGTCCGGCAAGAGTCCGATATCTACAGCCACTGTGTCAATTTTGAGCTCTAGAGCTTCACGGGAGGCAGCTATGGCTTGGAGAACAGTGTTAAGCGTGGTTTCCCCTTGTCTCTCAGGAGTGTGTTCCCCTCTTTTCTCCAATGCTGTGCCAGTAGCGTCTGCTGAAGTTAGGGCTCTTACAGCAAGGGCAGCAGGGATGTCTTTTTTTTTCTGGACTTTGCTCATGGACAGGCTAGGATCTCCCTAAAATGCAGAGGGTGTTGGGTTCAGGTTATTTCTGCCGTTAGTGGTCAAGGGTCTGGCCTGGCACTGGGCTCATGGAGTTTCAGTCATCCCCATGCAATCTTCTAAGTGCCTCCGAGACCCACTCACCTCTGCTAGATCCCTGGTGTTTTAGAGGGAAAATTCACTCAGATCAGCAGCAAGTCTACACTGGTGAGAACGCCCATGATAATTTCCGCTGTCTCTCTACAATGCAGCGACAAGCAAGGAGTCTAAGTTGTCTAGCGATTTGTCTGTTTTCAGAGGAGGGCCTCTCGCTCCAGTCGTAGTTTGACTCTTGCTCTAGTCAAGACTTGCTGGTTTAACGATGACAGTACTTATGTTTGTAGGCAACTATGCCAATCCTACAACAAATCGCAACTGTCGTCCCAACGCTCTGGGCTCACAAGCAGCACCTCACCAAAAACCCGAACAGTAAAAGGTGATTTGTGACAGCCTTTACGCATGGACTCAAGGGTGTGACATCTCAGGGAGTGTTGTGGTTAAACAGATTACCCCTTTCTCACATAAACAACATGACTCAATCAAACACAGGCAACGAAAGCGATGCAGTAAAGTTTCAGTAGGTTTTATTTAGCAAAACTGCAATCTGCGATAAGTTGCTTGGGCTGCAATGATTAGGATAATGAACAATGCAAGAAACAGAGTAGTAAAGACAGGAGTCATTAATACAAAGACCCCCACCATCTTGCAATAACATGAAATGACATGTGATTCAAAATATGTCCCAACACCCTAATCTGATGTACCTAATCTCTTACCTAAAAGAGAGCTAGGTGTGTTAAACCTAATCTGCAATGCCATGTCCATTAGAAAAGCCCCCCAACCCTTGTTACCTTGGAATGAAGTCTCTAGCACAGACTCCGTAGGGACACGAAGACTGGATCAGCACCAAGGCGACATGCTGCATCGATAGCAGCGATGGCATCTGGTCAGAATCCCTCTGTCTAAGTGAGGTGCATTTATACAGATCTGCTCAGATTCCTGACGTAGGTCTGTTCCCAAACAATAGATATCAAGGTATGCTTGGGACTGTAATTTATATAAACAATTCCCTCAAAGGCATGCAGAGGGAAAGTGCCTAATGTGAACACCTAAAATTTGTTTATCTTTGTCGCATGATATTGATGCCTTAGCGCAGTGGCGCTGATAACGTGAAACTAAACCATTGGCCTAACTAAAAACAAGGCAGCCATCTTAAAAGATATAATTAAATAAATGCACTAAAACAGAGCATGCTAAGTAGGGTAAAAGTCACTAGGTGACGGGGGCACGAGTCTGCAAACCAAAGGCTAAGCTAACTCGTGTTTCACATTAAAACAAACTAGGATTCATTACACTGCCGTAACAAGTATGATGCCATAGTAGTGACGCCACCAAAGGAAAATGAACCCAAAAGCTAAAGAGTGCTCTGGAGTAAAAGCTAAAAGCATAAAAACTAGGTAAAAATCATATTTAAAAACATGTTAAAAACCATCCTAGCAAAAACATACAAAGAGATAAAGGGGGTCATTCTAACCCTGGCGGTAAAAACCGCCAGGGCGAATGACCGCGGTAGCACCGCCAACAGGCTGGCGGTGCACCGCTGGGCATTCTGACCGCGGCGGTTCAGCCGCGGCCAGAAACGGAAAGTCGGCGGTGTCCCGCCGACTTTCCGCTGCCCTTGAGAATCCTCCATGGCGGCAGAGCTCGCTCCGCCGCCATGGGGATTCTGAAACCCCCTACCGCCATCCTGTTCCTGGCGGTTCTCCCGCCGGGAACAGGATGGCGGTAGGGGGTGCCGCGGGGCCCCTGGGGGCCCCTGCAGTGCCCATGCCAATAGCATGGGCACTGCAGGGGCCCCCGTAAGAGGGCCCCAAAAAGAATTTCAGTGTCTGCCTAGCAGACACTGAAATTCGCGACGGGTGCAACTGCACCCGTCGCACCTTCCCACTCCGCCGGCTCAATTCTGAGCCGGCGTCCTCGTGGGAAGGGTGTTTCCCGCTGGGCTGGCGGGCGGACTTTCGGCGGTCGCCCGCCAGCCCAGTGGGAAACCCAGAATGACCGCCGCGGTCTTTTGACCGCGGTACGGTCTTCTGGCGGTTCCCGCTTGGCGGGCGGCTACCGCCGCCCGGCAAGCTCAGAATCACCCCCAAAATGTCGACCATGGCAAGCATAGCAGGCCAAAGTAATGGTAATAACTGAAAACTTTGAATTTGGTATAATAAGCCAATCATCAAATCTTTCTAACAGTCGTCACGATCTTGAAGAGCATCTTAAAAGCCAACGAAAGGAAAGGACCACAGAAAAGAGGCCACGTCAGATGTTAGATCGATCACAGGATAGGCAGACGGATCCACAGAGCAGTAGTGTGCAGTAGTCTCTTGTGCAGGACCACCTGCAGCAGCGGCACCCTCCACAGTGCCAAAAAGAGCCAGATCGTTCACCAGGGGTGGCTCATAAATGCCCTCGCGAATCAGCCTTAGTCTCAAGGGGACGACCGTGAATGATACCTCATTGGGGACATCAGCAGTGCTTGGTCTACAGGAGGCACTGGCGTAACAGCAAGGCACACTGTAGGCAAGTGTTTGAAGCGGCACCATATGCAGCAAAAGACTGGTTGCACGCACCATAAGAGTGGTCGGAATGACAATGACCAATCACGCTCCAATTACTCCAGGGACGGAGCATTAAAGACCTGAACCATGCGTTCACAGCACAGTTGAGCTGGTGCCAGTGGCTCCATTGCTTTGCGTAGCTGGAAAGACACAACCACTGCGAATCAGAAGAAATAGCAGCAGTATTCCACCAATCAATGCCAAAATTATAGGAATGCCGCCAAACCCACTTGAAAAGAGTGAATGGATGGCCGATGGAATGACTCCAAAGAAAGTCTGAAAGATGGACACAAATCCAGACCCAACAGCCTTAAAGAAATTAACAATCCCTGTAGTGCTCGAAGCGTTGAAAATTCTGGATACCTGCTCTCCAAAGTGCTTGGGGAAGGGATTGTATCTAGGCTGATGATCTCGCAATCTGGAGAGCATAAGTCTCTCTAGCTGATGTCAACGAGACTTGTTTTCGGAACAGTAGCACCTTTAGTCTGCTCAGCTTGTCATAATTTACATTAGCATTATCAATGTGAGGCCACATTTCTGATACTTTTATCTCTTGTGTGGGGGGGAATAAAACTTGTCCACAACATGTAACGACCTTAGATACTGAAATTACGTAGGCAATTCCTGTTCGCATACCGCAACAGCTTTGGTCGCTCAGCACCACATAACTTCCATTCGAAGGTACATGAAATGCTGGCCGATTCAAAGGGAGGGTAGTACCCTTCAGAAACAAGGGCAATTCTGCGACCCCTGCATTGCAAAGGCCATGGAGGGACACCTACTTGCAGATCATTGAATGACTAACAGTAGTCTCGCATTCACTTCTGCTGAGAAAGACCTCTGTTTCAACATTCAGACATTTGTATTCAAAGGGCAACTCCCACTCTTCTTTAATATAGCTGTCGCCCAGTCGCTCGTACCTGCCCAAGGCAAGATGTTTCAAACATTTCAAAAAACAAAAAGTTGAAATGGACGAATTAATAATGCCATGTAGGAGCCATACTGTTGAAGGACTCTCTGCAACTGTGAAAGGCAACTTTTCTAACTTCTCTATGTGAAGCATGGTGAAACTCGCTTCCTTTTTAGCCATTGTCTGTTGTTCCTTGGATAATTTAAAAGCGGTGAACAATTCACTACCGTTAATGTACTTTCATGGAACTCAGCCATTTTTCAATGTCTGTAACGTCCAACCTAACAGCATGATGGAACGCAGCTTACTTTGCCCATGATATAGAAGGGACATGTCTGTCTGAATGATATCTATCGAAGACGACACTGTTTGTCAGGGAGTAAATCCTGTTGGACAGAGTGTTCATGCTGTTATCGACAACAGGTAAGGCCTTTTCTTAGCTTTCCTTATCTATTTGCCGTAAACACGCAGCAGCTTCTATCTGAGAAAGCTTCCAGATCTCATTATACATAGCATAGATGAATCTTTTAGAGTGCAGCTTTCTAGGACCTAGCAAACAGTCCTGCAAGTCTTCATCTTCAGAAAGAGTGTTAAGATGTTCTTTGACTGCGGCTAGACTGTACCCATTGTTGCCACAGATTACCCACACTGTATGTTGTAACTATACCCATATGTTGACCTGGGACATAGCTAGGATCTGGCCGGGTAATCTGGAAACTCCCTGAGGAATTCACAAAACTTGCCTGACACCCATTTGTGTCTATTGGTCAAATCAACCACCCTCCGGGACTGGAAAGTGAAGAGTTATAGGTACCAGCCTGAACCCTTGCATCTAGCTCTACCTTGGTGACATTCAGGAAGAATTGCCAATCATTAAACTGTGCTGGTGTGGGGATACTTGGCGTGTTCATTTCTTTTATTTTTGCTAACCCTAGACATGAGGTCTGTTCATTGGTGTCACTTAAAAAGATCATTTGCACAGGAATCAGGCACGCTCTAAATAAAGGTTCCCTCCCCTGTATTTGCCAATCTAGTGTTCCCCATAGACTCTTTAAATCAATTGTGTTCTTCCAGTATTCGTAACCCTCAACTGCAAAACAGGAAACAAAGGAGTCTGAATAAATCAGTTTTGTATCCGTTAGCAACATTTTCCTAATTTTGGAAGGAGGTAACTTGAAATAATATGACTGGATGTTTTGTGTTATGCCCACACAATCCCATCAGGAATTGGTACAGCTGAAATGTTCACAACGGACAAGTCTCTTCGGAAGAATGATATGGAGTTAAGACTTCATCAACAGGCTCAACAGAGGAGCGTTCAGGAAGGTAATGATCATTTATGAGCAAAAATAAAACAGTCACAAAACCAATCCATAGAAACAATGCAAAAATTGTCAAGCAGAACCATAAATAGTTCTATGGTTGTATTAAATAGTTATGTTTAAGCCATAGGTACAGCTTGCATGTCTTTGATACATTTTCAATTACTGGAGTGGGAGAAAAGTCATCAATGTCGATGAAATAACCAGAGGTAGTCTCTGGAATCGCAGGAGCAGGTGCACTACTGGTGGATGGATCAACTTTGCGTGGAGGCTCATAGTAGACGGTGTCGTCAGTCTGTGTTGTGTTGGTGTAGAAAACAGCCAAATCTTTGACAGGTGCTGTTGTTGAAGTGGTAACTGGAATCAGCAAGTGCTCATATGTCGCCCTCCCCCTGGACGATGAGGCATTTGTAGCATCATTGGACATTGTTGTGTAGTCCAAAGTAGTGTTATTATTCCTTCGTTGAAGAGGTATGACCTTTTGGGTAGTGAGAGGGACCGGGAACTACCCAAGGGACCTCTGGGTCTACTGTGCAGGATCAGCCACATGGTGAAGTTTGACATCATCAATGGAAATTAATCTGTTTGCTTTGGAACCAGGCAGCGGTGGTATGATGACAGTTCTGGTACTTTATACTCCCAGGACTGGGAGCGGTGCTCTGTAGGATTGACCAAATTCCTTCTTCACGTTGATCTTCTCACGAACCAGATCCCCGACTTTGAGAATCCAGCCAGTGGAAGTTGTTGGTAAATCCCTTGTTTTTAAGGTGGCAGCACTGGGGGATTATTTATCATCATAAAATTGCTGAAGCTCCTGTAAGACAACGAGACATTCATTTATGTCAAAAGGTGTATCTGCTGCCACTAAACCAGGGCATCAATCAAGATCTGAGACATATATAGATATCCCAAAGAGAACTTCATAGGGGGTGGGTCCCCCCAAGGACCATCTTGGCAGATTATTGAGTGCCCTCTGGACCCCATATTGGTGATGGGGCCAACTGCGGCCAGATCCTAATACTCTAGATGTTAAGGACTGCTTTTGATCATGGTTCCTCCTTTCCTCGACCAAATTTCTCTCGGGTTGGTATGGTGAGGAGTAATGGAGTTCAACACCCATGGTCCCCATGGTGACCCTGAATGCCTTTGAGGCAAAGGCAGAGTCCTGGTCCGAATGGAATGCTGCAACTGCATATGTACCGATAAAGATTAGTAAGTCTTTTATAACAGTTTGAGCGTCAGCCGACTGCTGTGGCCATACCGACGGGAATCTAGAACAAGAATCTACAGCGCCTAAGATGCATTTTTATGCACCATCTGGTTGGAGTGGACCACGGTGGTCCAGGCACACACATTGTATTGGCCTGCTGGACACTAAGTGGGATGTCTGAGGTGGGCGTTTGATGTTTGAGCCCTTGATTTGCTGACAAATGTCACAACAAAAGACGTACTGTTTAGTCCGTTTGTATAGACAGGGCCACCAGAGGCGTTTCTGTAGGAGTGTTACTGTGGCCGAAATACCAGCATCAGCAGAAGTGACACCCTCATGCGCTGCCTTTATTAAATCTAATCTCTGGTCTTGATTGGCAATCGCTCGATCGCCAACACCAGGAAGTGTTGCGTAGGCAACATTCTGTGCACTGATGTGGTAAGTGTATTTTGTAGGGTATGCTTTAGGAAGAGGCTTGCCTTCAGCTGAATCTTTCAAGGCAGTCAGAATTTCATTATCCAATCCCGACTGAGAACGAGTCACTGCAGCCACAGAAGCCGTAGCTACTACAGATTTGGCTGCTTCATCAGCCAAAGTATTGCCGATAACGTGTACTCCTACACATTGGTGGCCCAATGTGTGTACTACAGGGACACAAGGTAGCTTATCCTTAAGATCAGCCACCCTCCGCCACAGAGTTCTGTGTTTTATGGTATTCCCTTTGGAATCTCTTAACCCGTTCAGTCGCCAATGATTAAGATAATCATTGTAGGACTGGACGCAGTAGTGTCAGTCACAGACAATTAAAGTCAGTAATCCTGGCTCTGTGTGTTCTAGCGCTAATATAAGGTCCTTAAGTTCAGCCAGCTGAGCTGTGCAGACCCCTAAGGTCTGCGTGTAGGTATTGTGAGGGTGGAAGATTCCATCCTTCATCACTCCGCTCACATCTGCGCAAGCGGCTGAGTATTGATGTTTGGTACCTACCGCTGGTTGTGCTGAACCAACCGTGTAAATGACCATATGGTATCTGTCAAGTGGCAAAATATCTAGAGGAGTGGGGTATTCCTGTTCGTTTTGGAGAAATACTTGTGTCTGGATCAAAGATGTAATCAACACCGGTGGCAGGCAGGGAGGTTGCCCACTGAATCCAATGTGGATGTAATGCTTTAGCATTAGGAAGGCTTGCTTTGGTGACAGCCTCTAAGGCTGGCACTGGGGTAAGGACAATGATGCATTTCCCTTGGGCAAGTGGCCTCTTCTTAATGACAGCCATCTGAACTGCAGTTGGAATTTTTTCTGTGGGTGCAAAACGTTGTTCTGCATTTGAGTTTAAATGTGTTTTATATGCTATGGGCACTGTGTCGCCCTCGTTATAGGTGACATAAGTGAACTCAATTGCACCAGCAATAATTCTGATGACCAAGTTTGTTTTGTTGTCACAGGTGTGCAAGTGTTTTGCTTCTAGCATGTCCTGTTGCAATTCCTTAAGGATGCATGTGTGTTCAACTGTCCAGTGACCACCGAGGTACCGCCGTGCTGAAGACCGCCAGTGCAGGCGGTTTTCCGCACAGCGTATTATGACTGCTGGCAGCCCTCCATCCTTTTTTGGACGGAGAGCCGCCAGCAGCCATACTGGCGGTCGGCGGGGAAGTAGAGGCTGCTTCACCTCCACCGCCACGTCATCAAAACACCTCCCACCGAATCACATCCCATGATTCGGTGTGGCGGTGTTCTGGTGATGGGGAGCTGTGGCGGAGTAGCCCCATGGATCCCGTTCCCTCCCGGAGGATCACCGGACTAGGTAAGCTGATCGTCCGTTAGGGGAAGGAGGTGGGGGGTGTTGTGTGTTGTGTGCGTGCATGGGGGTGTGCGTGTGAATATGTAGAGGGGGTGTGTGAGTGCGTGTATGCATGCAGGGGTGTTGTGTGTTTTAAAAAATGTGTGCGTGTCTGTCTGTATGTCTGTGAGTTTGTGTGCGTGTATGTCTGTGTGTGTGTCTGTTGTAATGTCTGTATGTGTGTGGGTATGTGTAGTTGTAGTATATGTGTGCATGTAGGGGAGTATTTCGATGTTGGGGGGTGGGGAGGGGTGTCCTGCCACCTTTGAGGGGTGGCAGGGGGGTCAGGTGTGGGGGAGGACTCGGGGTGGGGAGGGGGTGGTGGAGACCCCTATCAGTGCCAGGGAACGAATTCCCTGGCACTGATAGTGCCTACCGCCATGGATTTAGTGACGGTACAGAACCCCACAAAATCCATGGCGGTATGCAGGGTTGTGATACCGCCGGCTGTGTAGTGTCAGCTGCTGGTCTGGAGACCGAAGTCTCCAGCCCAGCGGCCATTACCACCCTGGTGGTCAGAGTGGAGAAGTGGCGGTTTAGCATGGCGGTCACCGCCATGCTTGTAATGCCATTTTTTTTCCGCTGGCCTGTTGGCGGTATTACCGCTATTTCTCCACCAACCGCCAGGGTTGTAATGAGGGCCTATGTTGTTAATTAGTGAAGTGCTATGCTTATTTTGTAGAGTGTATGTACGTGTGTGGCTGTTTAAGTGTCTGTAATCCATTCTGTAGAAATGGTCTGGTTTTGCGACGTGGAATAACGGGTTATTCATTGCAGAGACACAGGGCTCAATCACTCCCTGCTACTCAAGCTGAGTGAGGATATCCCTCACTGGAGCTTTTGCTTCATGTTTAGCAGGATATTGTGGCTGAGGCTAGGGTATCCACCTGATAGGTATTACATGACAAGGAGAGTCCTTATCCCAACCTACATGATTGCGATATAATGCATGTGCCTGTGCTAAAGCCCAATTGACAGCGTAGGCTTGTTTTACCGCTTCTGGGACAAGATCAGAGAAAGAAGGCAAAATGACATCTTCCCCATGTGGGAGCTTACGGGCGTGCTTGGGTGGCAAGTCCCTTTCGGCCAGGAAGATATCACAATTAAGTTCATCCCAGAATATCACACCAGTAGTGCGCTCCACGTCTCCCTCAATTTGAATATTTAAATCATAAACTCTGTTGGGTGGGAGAACTCGGCTGTCCACAGTCTCAACTGCACTCAGTCTGAACTCGCTAGTTGCTGTCACATCCAGATGATCTTCCAGACTCTGGCGACATATTGGGACCTCTGCTACGCTGTCTAACAGTGTCACTCCCACGTCTCGTTCTTCAGCAATGTTCTCAAGTTTACTGGCATTTTTAACTGACAGTGCTGCCACCTTTTTTATTTTTAAACTGTGGCTTATGTTGTGGGGACGTATCTTCTTTTTTTGTCTGAAGACTGTGGTGAGTATTTCTTCTGTTTCACGTATTCAGGACGTGGATCAGGACGGCCCCCTCTCTTGCTACGTCTATCCGGTGCATCCTGAAAGGAACGAGAGGGACGTGAATCAGTATATCTGTCAGGAGCTTTTATATTTTCTCTATTTCTGAGAGTATATCTCCTGTCAGAGTTCTCCGGGTGTGGAGAATCTGCTTTTTTATTTCGTCTATCTTTAAATTGTTTTTGCTTATCCCAGCGCTTCTTAGAACCCTCCTGTGCTTGTTTAGTACCTTCCTTAGGGGTGGTACTCTGTATTTCAAGCTTCTTCGGCTTGGCTTCCAAACTACCCTGACCTATACTGGTTTAGGTGTCGGAAATCATTTTTGGTACCTCTTTCTCACGGACCAAATGTGTAATCTCTCAGAGGCGCTGGCGTATAGCCAGCGCTACTACTTCCCCCTTTAATATTACTGAGTATGATCGAGGAGACTGTGTCAAAATTACGCATAGGTTTCATCCCCATATCTAGGGCTGGTGCAGTCCCATGCTCATTCTGTATTTGTTTTAACACTTCCGGTAAATTAGCAAGTGTCAGGGTACCATGTATGGTAGTATAAATTGCAGCAAAGACTGTACTCCATGTGGCGCAATCATCCACAGAGGGAAGCATCCTAAAGAGCAAGCACATTGTGAGAATTCTTATGTTTCTCCTGTGGTCCCATATGGGGAAACACAGCTTCCAGCTGATTTGGTTTCTGGGCTATCCAGAATGGTATTTTCTCTCGTTCTGTGGGTACCTTACCCATGATAGTATGTACTGTTTGTGTATTAATCCCAGTAGCCAATTGGTATCCAGCTGGTGCTGGTGGTGCGGGACGCCTTGGTGTAGTGTTCAAAGTTTGCATTACAAACTGAACAAGTCGTCTGTAAAGTGTTACTAGCTCAAGGTATAAGTTTTTCAGCTCTGCTGCCTGTATATTTTGTATACCTGGGTGAGGTATGTATATGGCAAACAGGCCACGTTGGTCCATCATTACCTAAGGAACCTAATCTCACAGGTTGTATTACATGTGGTAGGGCGCCATTAAACCAGTTCTGATATTCCTGATAAGTAATCGTAATCTGAAGATACTGGTATGCTTGGTACCGTTGAGGTACGTTAGCAATTCTGTATGTTTGGAATGTGAATGATCTTTGGTCTTCCTCAGGAAAAGTGACCCAAGAATAGAATTTTTCTGTTTGGTAAGCTTCACTAGCTTCTACTATGAATGTGACATCTCCGCCCTCATCTGTTAAGCCATGGGCTACTTGGTGTAGAGTTAGTGCTTGTCTAGCATTCTCAAGAATGTCTATGGCATTCGCCATATTGTGAAATTAGTAAAGAGATGGAACACCAAGTGGGGGAAAACATCCCTTTATGAGTTTGAACAATCTACAGCCTAATTAGGTGCTCCCTGTTCAGCTGTGGAGTGTTTTCCTCAAGACCACAGACGTCTCCGTAAAATGGTACTTAGGGTAACTGCTGTATATGAGACAGTGATAGGGTATCTGTAAATTAGTGCCTAAACACCACTGTTGGTGGCGCTATGTCGTAGTTTGACTCTTGCTCTAGGCAAGACTGCTGGTTTAAGGATGACAGTACTTATGTTTTTAGGTGACTATGACAATCCTACAACAAATCACAACTGTCGTCCCAATCCTCTCGGCTCACAAGCAGCACCTCACCAAAAACCCAGACAGTAAAAGGTGATATGTGGCAGCCTTTACGCATGGACTCAAGGGTTTGACATCTCAGGGAGTGTAGTGATTAAACAGAGACTACCCCTTTCTCACATGAACAACATGTCTCAATCAAACACAGGCAATGAAAGCAATGCAGTAATCTTTCAATAAGTTTTATTGAGCAAAACTGCAATCTGCAATAAGTTGCATAGGCTGTAAATATTAGGCTAATGAACAATGCAAGAAATAGAGTGGTAAAGACAACAGTCATTAATACGAAGATCCCCGACCATCTTTTGATAACAAGAAATGACATGAGATGTGAAATATGTCCTAACACCCTAATATGATGTACCTAATCTCTAACCTAAAGAGAGCTAGGTGTGTTGAACCTAATTTGTCAATGCCAGGTCCATGAGAAGAGCCCCCCATCCCTCGTTACTTTGGAATGAGGTCTCTAGCTCAGACACCGGAGGGACACAAAGACTGCAACATTTGGCATCGATAGCAGCGATGGCATCTGGTTAGAACCCCTCTGTATATCTGTGTAAGTGAGGTGCATTTATACAGATCTGCTCGGACCCCTGATGTAGGTCTGTTCCCAAACAATAGATAACAAGGCATGCTTGGGACGGTAATTTATATAAACAATTCCCTTGAAGGCATGAAGAGGGAAAATACCTAATGTGAACATCTACAGTTTGTTTATCTTTGCTGCTTGATATTGACGCCTTAGCACGGTGGTGCTGATAACATGAAACTGAAACATTGGCCTAACTAGAAACAAGGCAGCCATTAAAAGATATAATTAAAACAGAGCAAGCTATGTAGGGTAAAAGTCACTAGGTGACGGGGCACGTGTCTGCATGCCAAAGGCTAAGGTAACTCCTGTTGTTTCCCATTAAAACTAGGATTCACTACACTCCCAGCCGCAGCACTCCTCAGTGTCTCAAAGGTGCTTTCTTTGCGCTTGGGACCTTCCAACAGTACTTGCACCTCCGTAGGCCAGGTCACTTGCGAATATTTTTCCCTAGCTAGGCAGATATTGAAGTCTCCCGCAGGTGTGTGTCATAGGCTCAGTAAGCTATAACTTCTGAGCTCTTTCTCGTTTCCCCCTGCTCTTCTCGTATGCCTCGCAGGTCAGGGATGCCCCTCCAGAGTCTACAATGCCCAGGGCTCTCCAGCCCGACCCAGCAAGGCCAATACCATGCTTGTCTGATGAGCTCACCAGCTTCCCCGGGGCTCAAATTTGGCACTCCTCACATTCAGTAGTATTCCCTGCCCGCTCCAGGCCGGTCACCTTGGTGCTAGATGTCTTCTGGGGCCCTCTCTGTTTGCACCGTTAGGCTGCAACCCCTCCTCTTGTGCCAACCACCGCTGTGGATACAGTGCCGGTCTCCCGGCGATGTAGCCACCCAGGTTTGGAGTCTGAATGAGAGACCTCACCAGGTCTCATCTGCTCAGGTCTCTGGGTCCCTTCTGAGGTCTGCCGCAGGCTGGAGAGGTCAGGCTGCGCTCCCCCAGCCGCCATAGGAGATATGTGACTGCGTCTGTTCAGTAAGCAACAACCATGCTATGGCCCCCAATTTGATGTCAGTAGGGCAGTCCTCAGCCTCTGGGGCATGCTCCATCTATCTCTGGACCTCTCCGGCCAGGTTTGTTGCGCAGTTTCCCCGGATGGCAGAGTTCGGCTGGGAGCACCGTGCTCCGCATCCTAAGCCATCGGCATCAAGCCTCGACACCAACACCCCGCACCTCACCATGAGACTTAATTAATGTTTGTTCCCCCGGGCAAGGGAAGCACTTGAAAACTTTATTGTTTCTTGATTGTGAACAGGCTCTCATTCAGCAATACCTCAGCAGGCTACCTGGAAGGATTACCTTGATCCCATAGATAACAGAATGTATGGCATCTGTGGCGCCTCAAACATTTGCTGTATCTTCCATATTCTGCAAAATCCAGGTAAATATATTTACAGAATTTCTCACACTTTTGTGTTGATATTGCATTAATCAATGATGATGCACACGACAACAAGACATTTTGATACACAAACAATAAATCTTTATAAATAAACAAAGTTGCATTACAACTGTTAGGTCTCCCTGCCATGAACTCTCTGTCAAGCCTAGCACAAAAATGAAAGTGCAAAGTTTATTTTTTTCCTTTTAAATGCGTGCCATTTTCCAGTAAGGAACACAAGTGCAGTTAAATAACAAAAAACAATTGCTTTATTAAAAAGCAGTCAGAGACACGGTGGTCTGCTGACCTCAGCAGGCCACTATCCCTGTGATGGATGTGATTCCTAAAGGGTTGCAAATTGCAACCTACCTCATTATAATGCATTAGGTAGGTGTATTTGCGGCCCACTAGGAATCTCTAATGAAACTCAAAAGGGTTTCATACATTAGGAATACCGATTTCCTAATTGCTATTCGGAGAGAGGCCTCTAGCCATGCATCCCGACTGTCCTATCCGCCCCCTTGTTGCCAATAGCAAGCCATCAATAAGGGAAGCTCACAAGTATAGGGGACTCTGGTGTGAGCTGCTTTCAGAGCTCTTCCCCATGCATATTGTGCAGTGCGGATCAAGATATTCTCACCCCGAACTACAGGTAGGATTAGTGCACACCAGAAGGCAAGTAAGAAGAGTCCTGGAGGGAGCCCCGCGATACAGAGTGCCCACCGCCTCCCAGAGTATTGATCGCCCTTAAGCAACCCACTGCAACTAGGTGGCCAAATAATACAGTTTAAATTCCGCCATATCCCCCTCCTTCACCGGCAAACGCAATTTGATTTCCTCATGCACTGCATCTGAAAGTCCCCATTAGAGAGTGGCAAGTACACTATCCAGTTCCCAAAAATACGCCTTAGGGAGCTTGACCGCTAGTGCCGCAAAGACATAAAGGAGCTGCAGTAACAGGACCATCTTGGATATAGCTACCCAACCACTAACTGATATCAGCAAACTAGTCCAGAAAGAGGCCAATTGCCATGCAGCAGCTTGAGCAAAGTTGCCCTCAAAGAACACCTCCAGAGTTCTATACGCATCCACCCCTAAGTACTGAAAGAAGGCGTGTTCCCAACGCAGTGCTGATATAGTAATGGGGAAGCGATATTCCCCTGAGCAGGACTGCAGATAAAAGGTCCACAACTTGTGCTGGTTAGCCTCCAGACCTGACAGCTGCCCAAAGTCCAACAGAGCCATCACCGCTCCTCTAAGTCAGTTGGTCTGTCAAGCATATATAAGATCATATGTCTGCATGTAGCAAAATATACACATGGTCACCCAACACCTGTATACTGGCCACCCTGCTATATCGTCAATGCAAATGGCTCCTTCGCTTGCACAAATATGCCGAATACCCCACTCCACAGCGCACACCTCAGAGATCACAGATCCAGTTTGAATGCTTGCTATCGACTGGGAGCAAGTCTTGCTGCCATGCCCGTTGAAATCGGCCACCAGCCCAGGGGCAACAAGAGCCAAGTAGGCAGAGTAAAATTGTATTGGAAACATGTCTGACCCTGGGACCTTGCCACTGGCCATTTCCTTGATGGCTCTCATGACTTCCTGCACAGTGATCCCCAGCTGCTTAGCCACATCCGGGTTAGGGCTGGAGGGGGTGAATCTGCAATGCAGCGCAGTACCTCTTACTCATCGACCTATGCACCCGCTGCATATTGCATGCAATAGTGGTGTAGGAACACTTCTCCTGCATAAACACCATCTGATCCATAAAATCCTGAATCTAAGGGGAGTGTGTGCCCCAGATGCCTCTGGGAGGAGCCAGGCCAGCATGCTCCTCTACTTGTCTCTTGCTGCGTGGGCCCTCGCAATGTACACCCTGTAATCATATTGATGCACGAGTTCTACTGATGGAAACAATTTATCACATTCAGAAAGCATCTTCTCCTTGCCAGCAGGTGTTTTGCCTAGCTCCCGACGGAGCCCAGTGAGGACCAGTTCCTGCTAGGGTATATCTGAATGCGATTGGGCGCGTACCCGCACCATGTCATAGATGCAGTAGCCACACACAACCATTTTAAAGGCCTCCCATTCGACCTCCACTGAAAGTGGCAAGCCTTTGTTATTAATAATAAATATATATATATATATATATATCACAGAAATATGTGATCCTTTTGTGCAGTATGAAGTGGAACACCTGATCCTCTAGCAGGTCCAGGTTCAACTGCCAAGTCGCGCTGCGTGATCTAAAAGGAGACCACCAAAAGTTGCATAGAAGAGGGCAATGCTCAGAGTATGTCCGCAGCAGATATTCAACATCTATCATTCTCTCACAAGATGCAGCACAACCAAGCACCTTATCAAATCATACCTCCAGGTCATGTAAATGAGAGTTATATGAATACACCCATGCCCCAGCGTTAGTCACCCTTCAGCAATCTCCGGGGCTCCAATGCCATACCCAGGCACAGAAGGTATCCGCCAGTGTAGACGTAGGCGCCAAGAGCAGTGGGCTGGGATCTGTCCATATTGATGTTTGCTGCATAATTAAAGTCTCCACCCACTGTTTAAACATGCAGCAGCATGGAACGAGGAGCGTCAAGCTGTCCAGAAAGGAAACTTGATCAATATTGGGAATGTATACAATGAGCAATGCAACATCTTTACCATTCAGCCGTCCCAGTACCAGGACAAATGTACCCTCAGATCAATAATTGCCTTGTGTAACAGGAAGGGTACCCCAGGACTGATCCAAACAAGGACCCCCTCGCAAATGCAGAGTAAGCTGTGTAATATATTTGTCCCTCCATCTCCTGTTAAGTGCGCTTCTTCAGTGTCTGTCAGGTGGTTCTCCTGACAGTCCACGTACATTCCAGGTTATCAAACAGAGTTGATTAGCCATTCCAGCCAGTATCCCAATGATCTGGGGGCACACCACCCTGCACCAAAAGCCCCCAGAGCCCTAAGCACCAGCCACCAAATGCATCCATACCTGCCAGAAGCACACCACACATAAAACAATAAGAAAAACAAAGAAATCCCCGAAAACCACCCACAACCTCCCCCTGTGAGTACATCCTGTCCAAACAAGAGCAAAAGGGCCCGAGCCAATCAACCAGAACCCAAGAGCAAGGGTCAAACTAGTCCACATTGGAGCACTCGAGAGAGACAAAAGTCCAGCCAGTCTAACTGTCAGATAGTATACAATACCGTAATACAGAGTGCATGAATCTAAGGCCATTGGCCATGTCTAGTACCCCACGTCCAATGAAAAAGAAGGCAAGTGTAGGAGGTCAAGTAGTCTTTGGAATATGTAACATAGTCACCATACCACAGCACTGAGTAAATAAAGTTGCGGTCAAATGATGCCACTTGCTGTACCAGGGGTAACCTCCGGAGAGTGTCTTCCAGCCCGGGCACTGCAGAGTGCCTCAAGCATGCACCCAAGATAGCTGCCACCTCCACTGCCATTCTTCAGCCGCTTGGTCGGTCAATTCAACCCCCTTAGGAGGGGAAGCTGTGACCCTGCGTACCCGATCCAGTGTGTAGAATTTGGATAGTCCCTCTGGCCAATACCTCCTGAAGCCATTCTGCCAGAAAATTGAGCATGACGTTGCACTCCACTTCCTCTGGTAGGTCAACAACCCTAATATTGTTGCAGTGGGCCCTCCTTTCTTGATTGTCGAGCAGGTGGCCAGTCGCCTCATGTGTGTCTCAAGTTCCATGAAGGGGCACTCTGTGATTTTAGCGTTGGTTACCAGAGTTTGAACCGTTGCTTTGAGGTACTGGGTTTTTCAGAACCGGTACTGATCCGGTAACCCAGCGGTGCCAGGGTACACCCAAAGACCTCGGGTACTTTCCTGATTCAGACTACAGAAACTCAGAGTCTTCTAGGTGAAGTCAAAGATCGAATTTATTGGCTGCAACCAATTGACAAGTGTCCTAGAAGTACAACAGCACGATTTGTATGTTCTCAGGAGACTGTGTTTCAATGCAAAGTCAGGTTTCCTTATATACAGTTTTTTAAGCTTCAGGCAAACATTCTTGACATTTTGGTTGGTCATTCACATGTTTTTACTACAAAGGAAAAAACAGTGTCATGATGAAACCTTATATTTCATGTCATCCAACCCATAATAAATTACCCGGCAAGGCCTAGTATTTTACATCAGATAAGTGTGGACCCCCAATAAAAACGGGCACCTCCCCCTCGTAAAGTAAGAAGAAGAAAAGAGCAGGTGCAGGTGTGAGCAAGATTAGGCAGGGTTTGTGAGCGATAATAAGGGTTTTATGGCATGGTGTGCCTTGATGCTATCTGATTCGGCCACTGGGAGAGGGACTGACCAAACAGGTTTGGCCTGAGGCAATGGTTCCAGCTTGCCCAGGCCAGAGAGAAGTCAATCAAGGTGTACGTGTCCTTGGAATCAAATCTGACTGTATTATAAGCCTATGTGAGGGCAACTTTTAAAAATGGCTGCTGTGTATAAAATGGGAGCCACGAGTGCAGGACGAAAATGGCGATTTCGAGGTGAAAACGCTGCTGGAATTGAGCGAAAATGCTCATGCTTAGTGTACTAGTCATTATCGGTCTTTTGATACTAAAATCATACTGCTGTGGCAAAGTAAATTACATGGGTCCAGAATTTTTAGAACCACAAACCCTCCTTTTGCCCTTACATAGGCAATAAACCTATTCTCATGCTAATCTGAGTCCAGGTCTATGTTTATAAGGCCATGGAGATGTTGCTGGAGCAAAATTCTAGTACTTGGTAACTCTCTCTGGACAGGTCTCCTCGAACATGAAGTAGCACAAAAAGGCCACATATGGCAGGACAAAATAAGGAATACCTCTATCTGCAGTAGGTGGCATAAGATCACACACCCAACAATTAGTGATGTTCACTACTAACTAGTGTTGATGCAGAAGCTGTACAAAAGAATTGCTTACGAATTCTGATCTTCTAACCTGCTCATGTTCAGGAAAAGGGTGAAAAGAGTGCAAAGAAACAATAGTAGGAAAAGACATAGGTTGGGAAGTGGGTGCAGAAGTCAATTGAGTAGAGAAAAACAATCCTACCCATAAATGACAACGTCATGTTTAAAAGACACTAGAAAACACGTTATTAAGAACATATAGACAACGGGAGAAAGTAGTGACCACTATGAAATAATAATTTTTCACAACCCTAACCAAAAAGCAAATCCTAAAATTATCTAGTAACATTTTGAGGGCTCCTCGGCATTTCAGTAATTTTTGTATGTTCAGGTGGAACAGTGGTGACTCTCATCAATGCTCTAAGGTGAAAAGGGGGTACTCTTTCCACAGAAAATGGACTTTATTCTGCTTTTACTAAACAGAATAGTACTTTAAAACAATGCCAGCAAAACAATCAGTCTCCTAACACCTAGTCTATACAATCACACAGAAACCTCTTGTGAAACCAACTATGCCCAGAGTCCGTTCAAAAAGCATCTCTGGCAGGCTTCTATTGTCCATCAAATTTTCTTTTGTTGTTTTCTTTCGCATGGGCCTCTCAATTCAGGCCTCTTCGTGAGAAAATACTGCTTAGTTGGAGTGCCCTCCTGGCAAACACCCACAGCTCACTCGAAAGTCTCAATGTCTTAAAGCAATGTACCAGTGTCTCTCCTCTGTGGCAGACACTACAAACAATGTGCTCTTCATTGATCAAGGGCACAAATCATCTCGTGCAGAGGCAAGCACCATTAATTGGGAAATAGCTCAAGCTCAGCAGCACTTTCAGACTCCAACACTCATTATTTAGTGTCAGAGGACGCTCAAGCTGCTCTTTCATGGGCACCACAATATAGTGCCTTTTTCCAAACTTGAAATCTCCGGTGCACTGCCCTTCTTCCGTTGGAGCAAAGAAAAGGGGGGGTGTGGCCAAAACTCAGGCCAAGGGGCTCAAGGGATTGCACACTGTCAGAGGTTACCAGCACATGACAGGTAGAGAAATGAAACCTCAAAACAGCTCTGCCATCAACAACAGGAATCCTTCTCTTTAGCTCTTTTACACTGAAACTTTGGTTTTGTGATGTCCAACGCCGTCTGATGGAGCAAGTACGATACCATGCGCTGGCGATCGCTGTCCAGCTTTGCTACTTTCTGGGTGCTGAGACTGTAGGGCCAAGACGTCCGTCTTTCATCTGCAGCTGTCACTGATGGGAATTAGGCTTAAATCAATGTCCTGCAGGTTATTATGACTTGATACCCGCAGAATCTAGTGACGTAGGAAATGTGCCACAGTTGTTAGTTTCCTTCAATTTAGTAAAAAAAACAGTTCATGGTTTTTAACAAGGGGACTGCAAGCAGGTGGTCTGCAATCTTCAAAGGAGTAGCCATACACCATGGGCATAAAATACAAAGACAAAGGCAGAAGGGCAAAACAGGGTCTCTAGCATCTTTAATTGGGTTCTCTCCATTATTCTCTGCCATCTATAGCTACATGAGAATTCTATCTGAATGGATTTCCTCACACAGTGGCATTGTCTAATGGGGTAAACACATATTTGCCTCAATGATTAAGTCTAGGTGTTCCTCCTTACCTTAGAACATCTCAATAGAGAAATCACATTATACCGATTATCAGGGACATGTAGAAACCTTCCTTTAAAAACTGTGCATCAGGTGCACTATGCAATACACAGGCTAATAGTCAAATGTGCAAACAAAAAGACAAGAACTAGAGGGTCCTGATATTTGCATGATTAGGACACATCTGATCCCACCAAAAATTAAAGTAGCAGGAACAGAAGGGAACCGAAAACCAAATTAAAATAGACATTGAAAATTCGTCATGTTCAAAAAGGTAAACATAAGATATCTCCTATTGAGATGGAAAACTTGTCTTACTATAATATTGAGTCAGTTAACCAGTCTATCGCTACCCTGACAGTCAGGCTGGAAAACATTGAAGCAGGCCTAAGGCAAATTCTTGAAAACCAGTCTGGTCATACCAAAGGGAATTATACATAACATGGGGGTCCCTGGTACATCACTGCAGTCTGGAAATGTGAACCTGAACAATACATCAATAATAATAAAAGGGCTGACTGGTGAAAGGAATTCGAAAAAGAGAAATGGGACTAGGACATAGCTAAAATCTCAATAACTAAGCATGATGCGACATTGGTCAGGGGAAGTAACAAAAGAAAAAATCTATAGGAAGAACAAAAAAAATTATTTGGGTGATAGTCAGGCATGTGAAACAACACCGAGAGTACGGGTGATACACAAAGGCCAAAGTTACACAAATTTTAACTCTACCGTTGGCGACTACAACATATACGGTACTCCTAGCTAATGTTTCAGTTCCTTCTTCAGGAAAAAATGAAAACCTGGTTTTCTTTTAAGGAACGAAAGCCATATGCTACTTAGGAAACACAACATCCTTAACTAATGTAATATAGAAATTAGGCCACCTTGAGTCACAGATCTATAATTTCATCCTTAGGTCAAATCAAGGATACATAAATGTAGGGCTGCCTGTTCCTTTAAGGGAAGGGGCAGTAACATGACTAACTGCAGGTGACACACTTTGACCCTGTATATCTCTTTTTATTTTCCTTCAATACCATTATAGCCAAATAGACATTCACTGGTGAAGTGTTGTCTTTTATGTTCACAGCATGAAATATCATTATCTGTGGAATTTAGTAACCAGAACAAGTTCAACCAACTGTTGCGTAGCGATGGGCATCGTCATGACCATCCCCTCACAACACAGGGGAGCTTGTAATAGTATCAAAAGCAGCAACAAACATGCAAAAAACAAATAAAAAATAATAAAAACACACAAAACGTCAAGCCATCAGATATACTTGCTGTGTATCAAGCACAAAAAGCATAGACAAAACAATAGCATGTGTGAATAAGCGGTGACACACAACACCATGTCATGTACTTTATGCACTGTAAACCTGCAGCCCAAAACCCAATATTTGGGCCTGTTTAATTTGTCAGGTTTAAAATCCTTACCCTCCTTTTGACAGTAGATCACCAGGCAATGGAAATCTGCTGTCAAATATAACTTTACTGTTTCTCTTCTAACATACAGGACCAGCAAGAACAATTCATGATAGGACCAAATACATGAAAATAAATTTCCATTACTTAACTGTTACCCTCTTGTCAGTTACTTCGCAACATCAAGCCACCTTAGTTTTACCTTTCTAAAAGTAAAAATTGTTACACTGACACTCCATATTAATTTGGCACCTACAATTTCCACTGTGAAAAATAAGTCTTAATTAGCAAATCGTTCTCATTAAGGCATGTAGCCTTCAAAATTTGAGAAAAGGGCTGCATCTTATTTTCTGTCTAAGACTTAATGCAACACTTCATTTTCTGTCAAATAAAAGCAACTAGCAGGCATCATTTTATTTTTTTAGAGCGGAGACACAAATGTATCAGTTCTGCAGAGCATTTAACATGATGTTGGGACTTTCGAAGAAACCCCTTTTTTTTATATTTTCCCTTTGGAATTAAGTTCTTTAATTGTATTGATGTTCTTCTGGAGAAACCAGAAATCCCACTTTTAGAGGCCCGTAGGGTCATTCTGCATTTTACAGAGACAAGGCCCTAATTTAAAAGGTCACAAGTGTCAACACGACAGCCTCCTCCATTGTTTATGGGAAAACTAAAGATAGCATCTCAGCAGCATGACTTGAGCCAGCCTCTGTAGCTCTCCTAGCTTCTGCCACTCTGAATCTGTCAAAGACAGTAGGCCTTCCTGTTTTCCTTCTAACCTGCAATAATTCACTCTATTTAAAAAATATATTTTTTCCTTTTTAGGCGCTAAAAAAAATTATCTCTATTTCCAGATTATTAAACTACATTTACTGTGAATAATTCACAAACCTTAATAACACACATACCAGTTGTTAGAATAAATGCTTGTTGCAATCCCATGCAATGGTACATATTTCATCAACCTCGAATGAATGAACGACTCAGTAGGCCCAGCTGAAGTTAGAACCTTCAACCTTGATATTAAAACAAGCCTTTGTACTGGCACATTGACTCATTGAATCATAAGAAGGCACAACCTGCAAATATATATCAAACCTAAATGTATGCATTTACTGAAGCCTGAGACACTTTAAAAAGTACTCTGAATGAAAGAAAATGCAGTTTAAACAGTGCTTTTGCCCAAAATCGACTTTGATATTTTAGGCATTAAAAAATCAATATCCTACAATTTTCTTGCATAATATGCATTACCAGAATGTCTATTACACAATCCATGAGTCAGCCATTGAAAATATTAACTTATACTTTATAGAAATGAGCTTGTTTGCTCCTGCGCCAAGGGAAAATTGCACATACAAATGTCATTTTAGCGGTGCAACATAACTTAAATTAAATTTTAATGTTAGGAGGTCATAGTATAGGTATTAAGCTTTATAAATATTAAAAAACGATTTTGAAAGGCACTTATTTTTTTTAACTAATTTTTCCATAATTAATAATTTTCTTTTACAAAAAATAAAAACCCAATTATTCTTTTTTTGTGTGATAATTCCACATATAAAAGCAAGCTGCATCCCTTGCCTATTATTTGGGATACATTAACTCACAAGCCTAAGCGCATAAGCCTAACTTGAAATGCGTCACATTTTTGCGCCACTTTCATTTAAAAGGAAGGTTATGCAAAATTCCACCCATGTTTAACTGGGAAAGTGCTGGCTGAATTGAAAATAGATAATTTTTTTTTTTTTTGGGGGGCCCTATTTATATCTATTGAATGTGTTTTCTAATTTATTAAGCATTTAACGGCAGTTTTGTATATGTGCACAATTGCTCATTCTATAAATTAAAGAGCAACATATAGCTATGTTAGCACATCACATGGTTCATTTCTGGATTTTTTCCAAGTTTCTACTTAATATTAATTAACCAACATTTTACTTAACAAACTGTAAACATCAAGAAGACCCACAAACACACATTGAGCTCATTTCAGATATAAACAGAAAACACTCAGTACACACAATACAGCGCGCTTTAGCTATTTTTCATAAATAGCGCCGTCGCAATTTACTTACAGAACCGTTTGCAGATCCTAGTTGTAAGTCATATTTACAAGAAAAAAAAGAAAACTTTTCTCAATTATTTCCAAGAATAGCGGACCCATACTTTACTAAACGTGATGGGGCCTACTCCGTGCTTCACATATAGTTCATAGGTTGGAGTTCCAATCGGAGGAACCGGACATGAGTCCTCCAACCGGGAGTCCTTTTTACAACCAAGACAAAACAAATTTCCAAGTCTGCTAAGACCAGGCATCTTCGCTCACTAGTCTAGCTTCAAACTTCAAAGGATTATCGTTTACGATAGTCTCGTGAATACATGAGTCCTTCGGCTTTGGTACTTGCAAGTTCCAAATCAAAGTGATCCCAAAGGGATACCAAACCAAATGTCCAACTAAGGACCAAACCAAGTGTCCAACTAAGGACCAAACCAAGTGTCCAACTAAGGACCAAACCAAGTGTCCAACTAAGGACTGGGAGACGCTCCACTTATACTTAACTGAAAATATCAATGACGTCACCAGAAGACTCGTCTTATCGTTTCGCTCTACCAAACATCAAGGGTCCAAATCAGGGCGATAGCCAGGGCAGCAGTCCTTCATAGCCGTCGGGAAGCGGGGAACCTCGCAGCAAAGACTTTCAGACCACGTCGACATGCAGGGGTCGATGAAGTGGCGGCCTTCCTCCAGAATTTTCACACGAAGCTCCCCACGGACCTCAGGCTTGGACCGGTACCGCTGGTATCGCCCCACGTTGGGCGCCAACTGAGGTACTGGGTTTTTCAGAACCGGTACTGATCCGGTAACCCAGCGGTGCCAGGGTACACCCAAAGACCTCGGGTACTTTCCTGATTCAGACTACAGAAACTCAGAGTCTTCTAGGTGAAGTCAAAGATCGAATTTATTGGCTGCAACCAATTGACAAGTGTCCTAGAAGTACAACAGCACGATTTGTATGTTCTCAGGAGACTGTGTTTCAATGCAAAGTCAGGTTTCCTTATATACAGTTTTTTAAGCTTCAGGCAAACATTCTTGACATTTTGGTTGGTCATTCACATGTTTTTACTACAAAGGAAAAAACAGTGTCATGATGAAACCTTATATTTCATGTCATCCAACCCATAATAAATTACCCGGCAAGGCCTAGTATTTTACATCAGATAAGTGTGGACCCCCAATAAAAACGGGCACCTCCCCCTCGTAAAGTAAGAAGAAGAAAAGAGCAGGTGCAGGTGTGAGCAAGATTAGGCAGGGTGTGTGAGCGATAATAAGGGTTTTATGGCATGGTGTGCCTTGATGCTATCTGATTCGGCCACTGGGAGAGGGACTGACCAAACAGGTTTGGCCTGCGGCAATGGTTCCAGCTTGCCCAGGCCAGAGAGAAGTCAATCAAGGTGTACGTGTCCTTGGAATCAAATCTGACTGTATTATAAGCCTATGCGAGGGCAACTTTTAAAAATGGCTGCTGTGTATAAAATGGGAGCCACGAGTGCAGGACGAAAATGGCGATTTCGAGGTGAAAACGCTGCTGGAATTGAGCGAAAATGCTCATGCTTAGTGTACTAGTCATTATCGGTCTTTTGATACTAAAATCGTACTGCTGTGGCAAAGTAAATTACATGGGTCCAGAATTTTTAGAACCACAAACCCTCCTTTTGCCCTTACATAGGCAATAAACCTATTCTCATGCTAATCTGAGTCCAGGTCTATGTTTATAAGGCCATGGAGATGTTGCTGGAGCAAAATTCTAGTACTTGGTAACTCTCTCTGGACAGGTCTCCTCGAACATGAAGTAGCACAAAAAGGCCACATATGGCAGGACAAAATAAGGAATACCTCTATCTGCAGTAGGTGGCATAAGATCACACACCCAACAATTAGTGATGTTCACTACTAACTAGTGTTGATGCAGAAGCTGTACAAAAGAATTGCTTACGAATTCTGATCTTCTAACCTGCTCATGTTCAGGAAAAGGGTGAAAAGAGTGCAAAGAAACAATAGTAGAAAAAGACATAGGTTGGGAAGTGGGTGCAGAAGTCAATTGAGTAGAGAAAAACAATCCTACCCATAAATGACAACGTCATGTTTAAAAGACACTAGAAAACACGTTATTAAGAACATATAGACAACGGGAGAAAGTAGTGACCACTATGAAATAATAATTTTTCACAACCCTAACCAAAAAGCAAATCCTAAAATTATCTAGTAACATTTTGAGGGCTCCTCTGCATTTCAGTAATTTTTGTATGTTCAGGTGGAACAGTGGTGACTCTCATCAATGCTCTAAGGTGAAAAGGGGGTACTCTTTCCACAGAAAATGGACTTTATTCTGCTTTTACTAAACAGAATAGTACTTTAAAACAATGCCAGCAAAACAATCAGTCTCCTAACACCTAGTCTATACAATCACACAGAAACCTCTTGTGAAACCAACTATGCCCAGAGTCCGTTCAAAAAGCCTCTCTGGCAGGCTTCTATTGTCCATCAAATTTTCTTTTGTTGTTTTCTTTCGCATGGGCCTCTCAATTCAGGCCTCTTCATGAGAAAATACTGCTTAGTTGGAATGCCCTCCTGGCAAACACCCACAGCTCACTCGAAAGTCTCAATGTCTTAAAGCAATGTACCAGTGTCTCTCCTCTGTGGCAGACACTACAAACAATGTGCTCTTCATTGATCAAGGGCACAAATCATCTCGTGCAGAGGCAAGCACCATTAATTGGGAAATAGCTCAAGCTCAGCAGCAATTTCAGACTCCAACACTCATTATTTAGTGTCAGAGGACGCTCAAGCTGCTCTTTCATGGGCACCACAATATAGTGCCTTTTTCCAAACTTGAAATCTCCGGTGCACTGCCCTTCTTCCGTTGGAGCAAAGAAAAGGGGGGGTGTGGCCAAAACTCAGGCCAAGGGGCTCAAGGGATTGCACACTGTCAGAGGTTACCAGCACATGACAGGTAGAGAAATGAAACCTCAAAACAGCTCTGCCATCAACAACAGGAATCCTTCTCTTTAGCTCTTTTACACTGAAACTTTGGTTTTGTGATGTCCAACGCCGTCTGATGGAGCAAGTACGATACCATGCGCTGGCGATCGCTGTCCAGCTTTGCTACTTTCTGGGTGCTGAGACTGTAGGGCCAAGACGTCCGTCTTTCATCTGTAGCTGTCACTGATGGGAATTAGGCTTAAATCAATGTCCTGCAGGTTATTATGACTTGATACCCGCAGAATCTAGTGACGTAGGAAATGTGCCACAGTTGTTAGTTTCCTTCAATTTAGTAAAAAAAACAGTTCATGGTTTTTAACAAGGGGACTGCAAGCAGGTGGTCTGCAATCTTCAAAGGAGTAGCCATACACCATGGGCATAAAATACAAAGGCAGAAGGGCAAAACAGGGTCTCTAGCATCTTTAATTGGGTTCTCTCCATTATTCTCTGCCATCTATAGCTACATGAGAATTCTATCTGAATGGATTTCCTCACACAGTGGCATTGTCTAATGGGGTAAACACATATTTGCCTCAATGATTAAGTCTAGGTGTTCCTCCTTACCTTAGAACATCTCAATAGAGAAATCACATTATACCGATTATCAGGGACATGTAGAAACCTTCCTTTAAAAACTGTGCATCAGGTGCATTATGCAATACACAGGCTAATAGTCAAATGTGCAAACAAAAAGACAAGAACTAGAGGGTCCTGATATTTGCATGATTAGGACACATCTGATCCCACCAAAAATTAAAGTAGCAGGAACAGAAGGGAACCGAAAACCAAATTAAAATAGACATTGAATATTCGTCATGTTCAAAAAGGTAAACATAAGATATCTCCTATTGAGATGGAAAACTTGTCTTACTATAATATTGAGTCAGTTAACCAGTCTATCACTATCCTGACAGTCAGGCTGGAAAACATTGAAGCAGGCCTAAGGCAAATTCTTGAAAACCAGTCTGGTCATACCAAAGGGAATTATACATAACATGGGGGTCCCTGGTACATCACTGCAGTCTGGAAATGTGAACCTGAACAATACATCAATAATAATAAAAGGGCTGACTGGTGAAAGGAATTCGAAAAAGAGAAATGGGACTAGGACATAGCTAAAATCTTAATAACTAAGCATGATGCGACATTGGTCAGGGGAAGTAACAAAAGAAAAAATCTATAGGAAGAACAAAAAAAATTATTTGGGTGATAGTCAGGCATGTGACACAACACCGAGAGTACGGGTGATACACAAAGGCCAAAGTTACACAAATTTTAACTCTACCGTTGGCGACTACAACATATACGGTACTCCTAGCTAATGTTTCAGTTCCTTCTTCAGGAAAAAATGAAAACCTGGTTTTCTTTTAAGGAACGAAAGCCATATGCTACTTAGGAAACACAACATCATTAACTAATGTAATATAGAAATTAGGCCGCCTTGAGTCACAGATCTATAATTTCATCCTTAGGTCCAATCAAGGATACATAAATGTAGGGCTGCCTGTTCCTTTAAGGGAAGGGGCAGTAACGTGACTAACTGCAGGTGACACACTTTGACCCTGTATATCTCTTTTTATTTTCCTTCAATACCATTATAGCCAAATAGACATTCACTGGTGAAGTGTTGTCTTTTATGTTCACAGCATGAAATATCATTATCTGTGGAATTTAGTAACCAGAACAAGTTCAACCAACTGTTGCGTAGCGATGGGCATCGTCATGACCATCCCCTCACAACACAGGGGAGCTTGTAATAGTATCAAAAGCAGCAACAAACATGCAAAAACAAATAAAAAATAATAAAAACGCACAAAACGTCAAGCCATCAGATATACTTGCTGTGTATCAAGCACAAAAAGCATAGACAAAACAATAGCATGTGTGAATAAGCGGTGACACACAACACCATGTCATGTACTTTATGCACTGTAAACCTGCAGCCCAAAACCCAATATTTGGGCCTGTTTAATTTGTCAGGTTTAAAATCCTTACCCTCCTTTTGACAGTAGATCACCAGGCAATGGAAATCTGCTGTCAAATATAACTTTACTGTTTCTCTTCTAACATACAGGACCAGCAAGAACAATTCATGATAGGACCAAATACATGAAAATAAATTTCCATTACTTAACTGTTACCCTCTTGTCAGTTACTTCGCAACATCAAGCCACCTTAGTTTTACCTTTCTAAAAGTAAAAATTGTTACACTGACACTCCATATTAATTTGGCACCTACAATTTCCACTGTGAAAAATAAGTCTTACTTAGCAAATCGTTCTCATTAAGGCATGTAGCCTTCAAAATTTGAGAAAAGGGCTGCATCTTATTTTCTTTCTAAGACTTAATGCAACACTTCGTTTTCTGTCAAATAAAAGCAACTAGCAGGCATCATTTTATTTTTTTAGAGCGGAGACACAAATGTATCAGTTCTGCAGAGCATTTAACATGATGTTGGGACTTTCGAAGAAACCCCTTTTTTTTATATTTTCCCTTTGGAATTAAGTTCTTTAATTGTATTGATGTTCTTCTGGAGAAACCAGAAATCCCACTTTTAGAGGCCCGTAGGGTCATTCTGCATTTTACAGAGACAAGGCCCTAATTTAAAAGGTCACAAGTGTCAACACGACAGCCTCCTCCATTGTTTATGGGAAAACTAAAGATAGCATCTCAGCAGCATGACTTGAGCCAGCCTCTGTTGCTCTCCTAGCTTCTGCCACTCTGAATCTGTCAAAGACAGTAGGACTTCCTGTTTTCCTTCTCACCTGCAATAATTCACTCTATTTAAAAAATATATTTTTTCCTTTTTAGGCGCTAAAAAAAATTATCTCTATTTCCAGATTATTAAACTACATTTACTGTGAATAATTCACAAACCTTAATAACACACATACCAGTTGTTAGAATAAATGCTTGTTGCAATCCCATGCAATGGTACATATTTCATCAAATGAATGAACGACTCAGTAGGCCCAGCTGAAGTTAGAACCTTCAACCTTGATATTAAAACAAGCCTTTGTACTGGCACATTGACTCATTGAATCATAAGAAGGCACAACCTGCAAATATATATCAAACCTAAATGTATGCATTTACTGAAGCCTGAGAAACTTTAAAAAGTACTCTGAATTAAAGAAAATGCAGTTTAAACAGTGATTTTGCCCAAAATCGACTTTGATATTTTAGGCATTAAAAAATCAATATCCTACAATTTTCTTGCATAATATGCATTACCAGAATGTCTATTACACAATCCATGAGTCAGCCATTGAAAATATTAACTTATACTTTATAGAAATGAGCTTGTTTGCTCCTGCGCCAAGGGAAAATTGCACATACAAATGTCATTTTAGCGGTGCAACATAACTTAAATTAAATTTTAATGTTAGGAGGTCATAGTATAGGTATTAAGCTTTATAAATATTAAAAAACGATTTTGAAAGGCACTTATTTTTTTTAACTAATTTTTCCATAATTAATAATTTTCTTTTACAAAAAATAAAAACCCAATTATTCTTTTTTTTGTGATAATTCCACATATAAAAGCAAGCTGCATCCCTTGCCTATTATTTGGGATACATTAACTCACAAGCCTAAGCGCATAAGCCTAACTTGAAATGCGTCACATTTTTGCGCCACTTTCATTTAAAAGGAAGGTTATGCAAAATTCCACCCATGTTTAACTGGGAAAGTGCTGGCTGAATTGAAAATAGATAATTTCGTTTTTTTTTGGGGGGCCCTATTTATATCTATTGAATGTGTTTTCTAATTTATTAAGCATTTAACGGCAGTTTTGTATATGTGCACAATTGCTCATTCTATAAATTAAAGAGCAACATATAGCTATGTTAGCACATCACATGGTTCATTTCTGGATTTTTTCCAAGTTTCTACTTAATATTAATTAACCAACATTTTACTTAACAAACTGTAAACATCAAGAAGACCCACAAACACACATTGAGCTCATTTCAGATATAAACAGAAAACACTCAGTACACACAATACAGCGCGCTTTAGCTATTTTTCATAAATAGCGCCGTCGCAATTTACTTACAGAACCGTTTGCAGATCCTAGTTGTAAGTCATATTTACAAGAAAAAAAAGAAAACTTTTCTCAATTATTTCCAAGAATAGCGGACCCATACTTTACTAAACGTGATGGGGCCTACTCCGTGCTTCACATATAGTTCATAGGTTGGAGTTCCAATCGGAGGAACCGGACATGAGTCCTCCAACCGGGAGTCCTTTTTACAACCAAGACAAAACAAATTTCCAAGTCTGCTAAGACCAGGCATCTTCGCTCACTACTCTAGCTTCAAACTTCAAAGGATTATCGTTTACGATAGTCTCGTGAATACATGAGTCCTTCGGCTTTGGTACTTGCAAGTTCCAAATCAAAGTGATCCCAAAGGGATACCAAACCAAATGTCCAACTAAGGACCAAACCAAGTGTCCAACTAAGGACCAAACCAAGTGTCCAACTAAGGACCAAACCAAGTGTCCAACTAAGGACTGGGAGACGCTCCACTTATACTTAACTGAAAATATCAATGACGTCACCAGAAGACTCGTCTTATCGTTTCGCTCTACCAAACATCAAGGGTCCAAATCAGGGCGATAGCCAGGGCAGCAGTCCTTCATAGCCGTCGGGAAGCGGGGAACCTCGCAGCAAAGACTTTCGGACCACGTCGACATGCAGGGGTCGATGAAGTGGCGGCCTTCCTCCAGAATTTTCACACGAAGCTCCCCACGGACCTCAGGCTTGGACCGGTACCGCTGGTATCGCCCCACGTTGGGCGCCAACTGAGGTACTGGGTTTTTCAGAACCGGTACTGATCCGGTAACCCAGCGGTGCCAGGGTACACCCAAAGACCTCGGGTACTTTCCTGATTCAGACTACAGAAACTCAGAGTCTTCTAGGTGAAGTCAAAGATCGAATTTATTGGCTGCAACCAATTGACAAGTGTCCTAGAAGTACAACAGCACGATTTGTATGTTCTCAGGAGACTGTGTTTCAATGCAAAGTCAGGTTTCCTTATATACAGTTTTTTAAGCTTCAGGCAAACATTCTTGACATTTTGGTTGGTCATTCACATGTTTTTACTACAAAGGAAAAAACAGTGTCATGATGAAACCTTATATTTCATGTCATCCAACCCATAATAAATTACCCGGCAAGGCCTAGTATTTTACATCAGATAAGTGTGGACCCCCAATAAAAACGGGCACCTCCCCCTCGTAAAGTAAGAAGAAGAAAAGAGCAGGTGCAGGTGTGAGCAAGATTAGGCAGGGTGTGTGAGTGATAATAAGGGTTTTATGGCATGGTGTGCCTTGATGCTATCTGATTCGGCCACTGGGAGAGGGACTGACCAAACAGGTTTGGCCTGAGGCAATGGTTCCAGCTTGCCCAGGCCAGAGAGAAGTCAATCAAGGTGTACGTGTCCTTGGAATCAAATCTGACTGTATTATAAGCCTATGTGAGGGCAACTTTTAAAAATGGCTGCTGTGTATAAAATGGGAGCCACGAGTGCAGGACGAAAATGGCGATTTTGAGGTGAAAACGCTGCTGGAATTGAGCGAAAATGCTCATGCTTAGTGTACTAGTCATTATCGGTCTTTTGATACTAAAATCGTACTGCTGTGGCAAAGTAAATTACATGGGTCCAGAATTTTTAGAACCACAGCTTCCAAGGCCAACACCCTTCCAGCCACCCTCTTAAAGTCCTCACAGATAAGGTTGAGCTCAACATGCTATAGTTTACCTTGCCCTCCAGGCACTACACCGTACTATCAATCGCAGCCACCAGTTTGTCAAGTTTGATGTCCATTTTGGAGATGTCCTCTCCACAGCACCCTGCTTGATCCCCTCCTAGGGGCGCACAGTGAGGCATCCTACCTGGTTCTTTGTGTGCAGCCCGAGTCCAACAGTGGGTTTGGGGGGGCAAGACTCCCCCCAAAACAGTGCAGGGAAACAAGTGCAGGGCCACCAGAAGTCACAGTACCACACTCACTGTTTGCAGCGGCAAGGGGTGCGTTCAGGTGTGAGGCCCCCAACCAGAGGAAACAGCAATGCCGTCAAAAGGTAGAGAGAGAGGAGTGGAGGAGGGGATCTGTAGTTGCTGGCAGAGCACTCTAAGAGTCCTTGGGCCATGATGAATACTCACCTGGGCATCCAGGGGGGCTATGGGTCAGGAAAAGGCCACCACACTCCTAGGCAGGCGTCACCATGTGGGTTCACCTCATCATGATCCAAGTCATGCATCACTTCAGATGGCAAATTGCTGGATAAGGCCCCAGGTCATCTGTTGGGAGGTGGGGAGTGCCTGATATTCCGCAGGCCCCACTGCAGCCACAGCAAGAGTGGGGGCGCCAGATTCAAGACAGGACCCCAACAGGACTACTGTGAGGCATACGTTTTTAGGGTGCAAAGCAGGGACTTGCACATGCCGCCTCCTCCACAACTGGCACCGAACCCTAATGCTCCGTAATCTGAGGCACAAGAGGGTCCACTGGGTCCCCTGTTGAGAACGTCAGGGGGGAAGTGGAGGGCTCTCACGCTGCTTCTTCTCTTTCCCTGTTTACTGGGGCCGAGCTCTCCGTTCAGGTCGCACCCATTTTCTGTGCCTTTTCCGTGAGCTGCCCAGTCAGAGGTTAACTGTAGAGCTACCATCTGAGGTGTGTGCTTGAGGCGCTCACCGCTTCTCCTTACCGGTGATCACAGTGTGTGTCCAGCTCCCTCCTGTGCCCACTATTGCCTCCACATCTCCAGGGGTGCCCGGGACAGAGCTGGATGTTAGGTGTGACAGCTAGGGGAGGTCGGGGTCTTGTGGGCTAGTGAGGAGCTCGAGTTTCGAGCTGTCTACAGCATGGTGGCTGGCTCCGCGCCCCCCCCAACAGCATTCCTCCACTACTGCAGTAAGTGTATTTCTTAGGTTTAGGGGTTGTAGAGGCACTGTTAGGGATAGCTAGAGAATGGCTTCAGAGGGATCTGCCAAATTCAAGAGTATAGTAGCAGTAGTTTATAGGTAATTGTGGTATGGAGATTTCGATAGTTCGGAATGGCCTGCGCCATACTTACTTGTTTAAAATTTGTCTGAAGATTGGATGATTAAGCTCATTGCTGGTTACGCTAACAATAAATTGTGGTACGGATGAATATATAAAATTTCTAGTTGTGATATCATGTTTTACCTGTTTTAACCCCTTAGGTCACTTCATGATGTAACTTTTATAGCACCATGCACTTTGTATTTGACACTTTCTAGTTTGTATTGAATGTCTGTGCTTATGCGTTTGCTGAATCTGTTTCTAATACAAAAAAATAAAAAACATTAAAATGTCTTGCTTGCTGCTCAGTGCTGCCCACTGCCA
Source organism: Pleurodeles waltl (assembly GCF_031143425.1). Classification (NCBI taxonomy): domain Eukaryota; kingdom Metazoa; phylum Chordata; class Amphibia; order Caudata; family Salamandridae; genus Pleurodeles; species Pleurodeles waltl. Next base: position 211,713,016 of record NC_090439.1, read on the forward strand.
AATCGCACATTTTTAGCTGCTTAGATACCCCACCTGAAGTCATGGACATCATTTTTGCGCTGTGTCAGAGGTTCCTGGAGAGTGGGTGTAGCAAGGAGCTAGGGGCCAGATGTAGCAAAGGGTTTTTCCCATTCTGTGTCAATGGGAAAATGTGTTCGTACAAATGGCCCTAAGTCTCTAAACTCTAGACTCGGGTCCCTTTAATGGTAAGGGTAGGTAAGGCTCTGATCGAGGAGATAAAGAAAGGTCTCATTATAAAGAGAAATAGCGAGAAAAAAGGTCGACAGAGAAAAGCAGGGTGATGGAGACAAAAATAAAAAGACAGCAAATGAGACAGCGAGGTCGAGTTTTAAGTGAGATAGAGACAATAAACAGCACTAACTCATAAATGAAGCACTATTGTTTGAAAAACCCTAGAAGAAGCAAATGTAGGTGTATGGATTTGTAATAGTGTTCTATGTGAGATTTAGTCAACTTGTTCATATCCTCGCATTTCTGACAATCTGGCTGTGATGAAAGATGGTATGCATGAAGCCCCCAGCCCAGCTTATAACTGCAGAGCTTCAGATTACTGTAACACATACAGTATCCAACATTGATCCGAGGTGACCATTTGAGCACACTTCGGTGAACTCTTCCGTAATAGGTCAGGATACAAAAGCAAGCAACAGCTACCTTCCAGGAATGGAGGCTGTTGAGCAGCACTTAGCACAGCCACTGTTTCTAGCCACCGTGTTTCCCATGGTAGCTCCATATTTCCTCCTGGCCATTCTTCAATATCACAGCCAGCACCACAAGTGTCTGCAGTGGTTACAGCTGGTGGCCCTCTGCGCAAGGAAACATGATGAGTAACACAATCTGGTCATAGGTCTGCAGCACCTAGCGGTCTCACAGCAGCAGGAAGAGTTGAACTTCTTGACGGTTCTGCACCTCCACACCACCTCCTTTCACCCCCAATGCCCTCTTCTGTTCCTGGGGCTGGGCAAAATAACTCAAGTCTGCCCAGTCAGGATGTGTAGAATTCAAGTTGATTTATGTATTTACATTTTGCAAAGGGTGCTAATACCAGGCCACTGGGTGAAATTGATAGAGAGGTAAACAATTATAATGAATGAGACTGGTATGTTTTCAGTAGTGAAGTGCAATTTAGAGAGGTGCGGGTTGTTAAGCTGTTTCTGTCACTCTTAGGTCCCCACCTGAGGTCAGATAAATTATAATTCAACTGATTCTGTAAGACACTAATTTGTAAGTGTACCACAGTAGAACATTGTCAGTTCACATCTTGTTTATGTTTTTATAGAGCTCCACGTTCTCTGAGATTGCCTATCTAAATCTGCAGTACAACAGACTCAAGTTAACCAGTAGGAGTAGACTACTCTTAAGGTCCGGCCATGCTTTGAAGAAGTTTAGGAACTTAAAGTCATTTAGAAATGTATACAGTTCTCGAGATGGCTGCTAGCCCAAAATATGTGTAATGCACTGCATGACTCTCAGGATAGATGATGCATCAGTATTTTTTCTTTTTTAGTCAGCGAATACCACCAGCGTTGTCTTAGAACATGCCACGCATGCTAGTGATCAAGTGATACATGCTTTTTCACCATGTCCCATCAAGCATTTTACTCTCGCTTCTGTGTTCACTCAAGCGCAGGCACACAAGGTGGATAAAAATGTTTCACTTCTAAAATATCTAGAGAGGTAAGTAAAGCCCGGATGATGCTTGGTACATGAGTAGACCTCAGATGCAGTACCTGTGCCAAGTGTCCTATTTTCATCTGCAGAGGTATGAGGTGCTTCCTTAAGTTCTGCTGAAGGTGGGATCGCAAGCAAACTGATAAATGTACAAGAACATAAGTCAGTTACAAATTCTTAATGATTTTTTAAGACATTCACAGCACCTGGACTTTATCATGATGACATGCTTTTATGTTTTTCAATTCTTTCATCATTTGACCCAGCATAACATACCACAATTTATTTGAACAGCATTATCATATATTACAAACAAGCATCACAAGTGTATAATCCGAGTGTAACATATACCTCTGTAGTGAATTGAAACCTAATAGAATTCACAGTTGAGCCATATTCCTATTGTGTAACCAAAAATACAATATTAGAAACAACACAAATGATCATCTAAGCCTCTTTGGCTTCGTATTTCTATTTTCTTCCATTCTGTTTAACTCAAATTCCTTCTTGGTGATCCATCCTCCATCTAAAGCATGGGCAAATATTTTCCCAGGGGACAAAAACTATGATCTGTGATGTGACTGAGGTGTGCATTGATGCCACTAAGGTGGGAGTTGGAAGATGGGCACGGGGATGTTAAAGAGTTTCAGTCCATGATGTTCTCTACATAGCGGACTATAAATTGACATGCAATGCAGAGTTTGCAGGATGTTGACCAGCATCTTTGTCTCTTTTTTTGCGGTGTCATTTTTCACAGGTGAACTGGAGCTTCTGTTGGATCGAGTGAATGATTTGGTAGAATTCCGAATTGACGCCGTACTGTTGGAAATGAGCACAATCTCACTGTGCAGCCTGCCAGAGGAAGAACCGTTTACCTGTGATGAATTTCTTCAGATGACTAAGGTGATTCAAAGCCACTGTGCTGTGCACAGCATATTTTTCAGTTTGACGTTGGGTCATCTATGGGTGCAGGGCACCTTCCTGTTATACAGAAGGTATTTATGATGATTACAATTCAACCTAAGGATTGTTTTAAGTTTCAAGGATAAGCCCGAAAGATGAATTTATTTGCAATTAACTTCTGATGTAACCCAATGTGGTTACCAAAAAAACAACAAAAAAAGAAAAATTGACTGGTGAGAAAAATTTATATATTGCTGTCAGCCTAAGGGACAGCTGCATTTGCTGTTTTCATTATATCTAAAAACAGCCTTGAATTATAACCCTTTAAGCACAATGACTGTCGCAAGTTGTGATTTCGCGTAGGTGTTTATAATGAGCACCGGCAAAGGACACAAAGTGATATATCCATACTTTGTGCCCTCATGTATTTTGCTGATTTAGGGGAGCAAGTTTTGACACAGGTTGGCTTGATAGAGCTCAAGTATATTTTCCTTTAAGTTTTCCAGCTAGGAGACCTTATATCCCTTGCTTTTTCTGTTGTGTTGATAAAAATTGACTTGCTCAAGCATGGAGCACGGATGGATCTGGAGAAACGATACTTGGTGCCATTACAATTATTTTTTAAATCTACTGAACTGGTTAGAGTAGCATTCGAGAATAAAATGCACACTGCATCATTCAAGAGATTGTCTTTGTGGGAAGACGTCAAAAAATCAGGAGGTGAAAATGCCATTTGTTATTTACGATTTATTAGGATACAACGTTACAGCTGTCCCGTTTGTTAGTGCTGACATTTTTTAGTGTGGTTAAATAACTGGTAAACCGACCATCTATGTGTCTGGAGACATACAATAGAACTTTAACCATATGCTTCAGCATATGGTATTCGAACATATATTTTTGTCATCGTTCAAAATCCACAAACTTCTTTTTCGCCAATATATGTGTTTATAATATATACAAATACAGACGAGTTTAAGAGACAGCGATAGTGACTGTAGTTATGGGCATGCCCGAGCTTGTATTAAAAAGGTGACTTTTGTCGAGATGTAACTTTACATCCGTTTAACTAATATGTAAGAAACGTTCCTATCAAATAGCAAAAATACAGTAATTCTTGGTAGGTCAAGTATTATGCAGATTGGCCAGTCTGGGAATAAAACGAAGGGTAGATTAAAAAATTTACATTTTTCATTTGAACTCCCTTAGGCAACTAGGGGCTAGATGTGCGAAGAATGGAAATAGCCATGGTCATTTTTCATGAATCACTATTTGGTTATTGCTGTTACTAATGTCCAAAGAGGTTATTTAACTCCTAGACCTTAAAAAGTGATTCATAGTGCGTCGCCAATAATTTTAATGCCACTATTAATGCCACTATTACAGGGTTGGTGGCCTGCTAGGGTCAGCAGACCACCATGTCTGTGACTGCTTTTAAATGAAGCATCTTTTCTATTTTCTTATTAAAGTGCAGCCTGTTTGGAACCTCAAAAAGGTGCCCTGAATCTAGCCGTTTGTTCCCAGCTGAACATAATTACGGTAAATTCGCGATGGAAAAAGAACATTATTTAGACATGTTCCTTTCCCTGGTTTGGTATAAATATGTTCAGTAGTTTTCTCAAACTTAGCCAGGCGCGGCTGTCCTTTAGGGCGGAGGGGCCACACACCCCCACCTTTTGCCCCTCATGAAGAGTGTCTGTCAGGTTGAGCAAAGGTCAGCCTGACAAACACTTTTCATGTTCAGGTCAGGCAGCCAGGAGCAGACATGCGCGATTTGCGCAGACTCCTGGCTGCCTGAGCTGAACTTTGCTGGGCTGAAGAGGTTACAGCCCCTATGGGCCTGACCTCCTCGGCTCAGCAAAAGTGCCTTGAGGCCCTCCCCCAGGTAATGAGCAAAAAGTCACCCATTGACTTCGACCTAGGCGCATCAGGTTTAAGGTCTGAAGCGCCCAGGGCGAGTGTCAATCAGTGACACTTCATCACAGAGTGGGGTGGGGTCAGCAGTCTCACTGACCCCATCCCACTCTGTGACGAGGCTGGGACTGCTGCCTTCCCTCATTGGCTGACCTAAGGTCAGCCAGAAAGGGAAGGCAGCAGTCCCAGCCCTCCTGGGACCGAGGCTGAAGGTAAGTGTGTGTGTGTGATAGTTTTAAATGAATGTTTGGTGCATGCGTGTATGTTTGAATGTTCTGAGCGTTGTGAATGGATGTGCGTGTGTGTGTGTGAAAGTGTGAGTGTTCTTCCCGCCCGCACCCTCCCTGTTAAAACTGCCAGCTGCCACTGAAATTAGCATTACAAGAAAGAGACATTCAGTTTTTTTGGGTTTAAAATATAGCGATATCTTACCTGCTCATTTGTGTTTCCTTTGTACATTTGTGAATCCACCAAGGAACTATGAATAAAATTAAAATAAAGATGACAAGGCAAGAGATATGAGTGTTTTTTCTTGCCATCCATATACATGGATTTGCAGCCCTACCCTTGACTTCATGCACTCTGATTGGCCACAGAAATGTTTATGTTGCATTCGCCATTACCTAACACTGTAGCCTGAGGACTGCACTGAAAATAATAATAATAATGATAATAATAATAATAATAATAATAATAATAATAATAATAATAATAATAATAATAATAATAATAATAATAATAAAAATAAGGCATACAGGGTGTGAGAAATTGGGTTGTTGGTTGACTGGGGTGGGAGCCCTGATCAAGCAACAGCCACAATCCCTTGCAGGGTTAACCACAAATAGTCACCAAATTAACCTGTCTTAACCCTCGGTACCCTGGCACAAACAACTTAACTTATAGGCAATGTGTAAAGTATTTATGTAGCACACAAACAGTAATGAAGTAAAAACAGAACATAAGAAAATCCCAAACCAACTTAGAAAAATAGAGTAATATTTAATAAATTATTAGACACCAAAATAACAAAAATCCAATAAGTAAAACTAGAGTTATGCATTTTTTAAGTTTAAGGATCAAAATAGCACCTAAAAGATAAAAGTGACAGCTGCGAACATCTGGCCACCTTTTGCACACAACCAAGGGTCCAGGAGTGTATGTGGACCTTTTGGTGGTTCAGGACTCGCTCAGGCAGGGTCTATATGTGGATTCCAGATGGTGAGAACCTGTTATGCCCCTCTTACTCTGAAAAGCAGACCAGCATAGTAGACCTTGGAGTCACTTCTGGTATCCTAGGTGCAGGTGTAGTAACAGGGCTTAACAGCAGGGATGGCCTCTGAGGGTTCAAGACAGGCTCTAGGCAGCAAAGCTGTCCTTCCAGGTATAGCAGAAGTCGGGCAGAGTGCACAACAGGTCACAACAGCAGGCAGTTCTCTGAGAGTCCTTTCGCAGGACCAGTAGTGAACTGAAGAGTGGATTTGAAGGTCCTATTTTTATACTTTGGTACCATTCTCCTACAAGGTGGGGAAAGTTTCTGAAAAGGTTCTTTGAAGCTCTTGCAGTTTCCTGTCACCTCTGCCCAGGCTCCAAGCTAGCCGCAGTAACAATACAGGGTCGTTTGTCCCACAATTATGTGAAAGTCTGAGAGGAATTCACAAAGTGTAACTGTCAGCTGCACCAAGTCATGTGACCCAAGACAGGCTGCAGAAAATGCCAACTTTCTAAAAGTACTGTAATAGAAAATGGGTATGGCCTATAAAACAGCAAGGCTAGACCAGTCAAACTACACAAAAGAAACAAGAGCTAACACTGTAATTAACTTGGATTTTATTTTTATTTACAATGAGAAGGCAAAACCAATTACCTCTCCCTAGTATTAATACATGACATTTGTCCATAACAATTGTAATTAAATAACCCTTATCGCACACAGAAGAACAAATACAAAAGTGAACAATTACATCATATAAAAAAGGTTTTGGGGCATTGCACACACCTTACATACATCAAAACATATGACAGTATACAAATTGAAGAACAAAGATTTACACAAAAAATCAACCTTAATTAACCAAGTTAATTACAGTGTTGGCTCTTGTTTTCAAAATTGAAATTAACAATCTGACCTTACCAGTAAAGAGGGTTTATCATTACAATTCCATTGGTACCAAACATGAGATATCTACTTCCTTTTAGTTAGGAATTAGAGCTTAATAAGTATAATAAGGAATCCCCAATGTTATACTTTGGGAGGGGTAGGCCTCACAGTCAAGAAAAACAAGTATGGGAGATTTTCACTACAAGGGCATGTAAAGCTCAAAAGTACATGTACTACCTTATAATTAACAATACCCTGCTCTATGGGCTTCCTTGGTCCTACCTTAGAGTTGGCATATGTAATAAAAGGGGAGTTAGTCAACCTGGCAGTGCACTGCATTAAGGCTGCAGTGGCAGGCCTGGGACAGGTTTCAGAGGGCTATTTAGGTGGGTTGCACAATAAGTGCTGCAAGCCCACTGGAAGCATTTAATTTACAAGACCTGGTAAATGAATTATGCCGATTAGATATATGGCAATTGTACAATATTTAGGGAGAGAGCATAAGAATGTTAGCACTGGTTAGCAGTGGTAAAGTGCATAGAGTCCTAAGGCCAACAAAAATAATTTCAGCAAATAGTAGATGAAGGAATGTAAAAGGTTTGGGGATGACCCTGCAAAAGGGCCATTTCCAACAGGGGGACAGAGTGAGTGTACCTGTGTCCTCTGGATCCAATGGAAGGGTTAATCAAAAAGGATCACCAGTGACATTAAAAATAATTTCTAAGCAGTACATTTTGTTGCAGGATTTCCAGATCCTGGGCCACATCCAACTCAGGATCGACAAATCAGTATGACGTTCCTCAGCTATGCATGGCCAATGGCCATGTGAAGTGAGGATGGACACCTATAGAGACCTGTGGAGGATAAGGTGTAACCAAACTCTGTTGCATATAACTGAAGGCTGTTGTCAGCAAAGGTTCATCAAAAATTGAGTGTGCTTGTTCTTTTACAGAATTTGGATTCAGAATATCATCAAAAAATAACAGAAACTGAAAAAACACAAAGAAAAGTTAGCTTTAGCTTTGGTAATAACATGTTAATGTATGCTGAAATAATCATCTGGAGGCCACTTAAAATATAATGAAAGTTCAGTTTTGTTTGCGAAACAAGACTGAAAAAAATCCTGATATTGGCCAGTTCTGTGTAGCTGCTCAAACCATAGCTTGCCAACGAAATGTACTGGTTTCCACTCACAATACGTGCACTAATAACGTACAGCCTAACATCGTCGTACAGCTAATGTGATATGTAATGCACCCGAGATGTGATTTCTGATGTTATCTGTCATTTCATGTGTCATCGTGAGCAGTGTATTTGGTAACGCTCTGGTTTTCATGGTAGTGGTGCAAGTTATGGTTTGTGTAATTAACCGTAACTGAAAAACCTATGAGGTTTTTATGCATTATTTTGTAACCATATTTGCACTTTAACTGTGTTTTTAATGAATTCTGAGATTTTGAGATCTGTGTATACGATAACATTTTTAGTTCTGGCTGCGAACAGTTTTAGATTTTTTTAACCTCATGCCATCAATTCTTCAAAAAAGTAGAGCAATAGTAGACATTGGGCAACTCACCTTCAGCCTTTGTTTGGCCATCAATGCCATAGCATTTTTCAGAAAATTACGTTATTCCATTAGGTGTTTATGATTGGGGCTAAAGTGCTACTTTTGTTAGACTCAGATGAGCCTTGTAATAAAAAAACATTGTGTGTTCTTTGATGCAATCACTTTACTGCCACAGCAACATTTTAATTGCCGATTTACAGTTTTTTTCTTATTTTGAAGTGCTGTTGTTTTATTTCCTTAGCCTTCCATAAAGAAACAGTGCTATTAAATAACTGCCCCAACACGAGTATTTGTTTTACTTTGCTGCCATGATAAAATTATTGCAACTACTACCTTTTGTCCTCAAAGCAAAGAGGTGCACTAACGTAGTCTGAAAGATAAAATGCAGGTACTGATCGTTTGTAAAGAGTCTGTGTATGCCTTTTAAATGTACCACCTAAAACACAAACACAGTGCATGATTTAGAATTTGGCAGATGGGTACATAGAATATAATGCATTTGTAATAAAGCGGACTAGAACTCCGTCACATTTGTACCAGAGTCACCTGTGCTCCAAAGTCTAAATCAGACCCGTAGTCTTCTAATTCTTTTTAGTAACACTGACATTTCAAATTACGGCTTAGTTTGCTAATGTAATATACTATGGAAAAGGGCTTTACTCCCAACTGCCATGTTTTTGTAGCCCAAGATGGTGCTTTATTGTAGGATTTTTTGAACAGCTGGGGACATACCATAGTCACAAAGTATTTTCTTTGACAGAAAGCCCAGGTCTGTTTGTTTTGCCAATGCTGGTTTATTTACTATTTGGTGTATGGTCCCATGCAGACTGGACCAGTGTGTAGTCTCTCCCAGCTCTGAAATCTCAGTTTTAGACTAGTTGAGCGAGAGGACTATAAGGTGCCAAATAGGCCAGAATTGAAATGCCTCATACGTGGCACATCATAGAATATATCACTCATGGTTGTTCAGGTAGCAGCTACGTTGGTTTACGTATGAAACACATGGAATAAGCCTTTGTGAATTCTCCACTGTTTCACCCATATTTTACTGGTTTGCATGCCCTACAGCGGTTTCTATGCAGTAACATTGCTTTGAGAATTCATATGTTGCTAAATGCGTAATTAAACTATTGGTACACCAATCAAACACACTGATTTTAAATGAGAAAGCATATTGGTTAAGATGTGGAGTTTTTAGCCTCAACATATTCACGTTATATTCCCAATATACCAATTATTACAGTGGAACAGAACCAATATATAACAGGCCCAGTTTAGGAAACTGGTGCTAAGGCTACTGCGTCTCTGTACCATATTGGGGTGTCCCTCCTCTTCTGAGTCAAGGGAATCTACCTTGTGAGTAAGCTTGTCTATGCATCATAAATCAACTAATATGTGCAGATTACCCCTTCTAGTTTGTGAAGTGATCAATTCAATACTGTTACCCTTATTGTTTTGAAAGTCTCACCCTATCATTTCTGAACACTTCTAGCAGATCTGATCTCCCGCTTCTGGAAGAGAGCACCCAACTCTTGCTGGCACACCGTACTTCATTACTGGGAGGTTGTGTGCAGAACTGCAGCAGATGCTGCAGTTGAAGTCCCTTTGACCAGGAGTACAGGTAGTTGCGGTGGCACCACATGTTGAGGCAAGTCACAATCTACTTCCTGTCTGCTTCTGGGCATTGCCTGGGTTAGTGTAGGTGGACCATACAACCCACAGGTCACAATGCTACAGGGAAAACCCACAAGTGCCCTTTTCTGGTCACACTGGCATGGACATCCATAGATACCTTTCTCTGGTCATGGTGACAGGAAGAGCTGTGGCTGCACTTTTCTAGTCACAGCAGTGTGAACAGCCAGGGGTGCCCTTCTTTGGTCCCAGTGACATGAACAGACGCAGATTTGTGGATCCAGCCCGGAATTGCTGTTTAGGAGAGTACAACATCCACTGGTAAACACCATCAGCCAGTACTAAACCTTACCTCCACATCTTTACCAAAAACCATGTCTGCAGCAGTCAATTTGATACCAACCTCAGCTCCAGAGGTGCCAGTTCTGGATCTGATCCCCATTTGGGATTTTGAGCCAAGTTCAGCTAGACTTCAACCAGTGTTGTGCTATGAGATTAAGGGAGCCCAGCCTCTTTTCTGTGAAGACTACCCTATGAATCCTTTGCCTCAGCACCAGGATTACAGATGGCTGGAGGCTATTTTTGGATTTGAGTGTGACTCGGTCCAGGACAACTAGCAGATTCCATATGAAGATGATGACAGTAAATATATGAAAAATTTGCTCCCACCTTAGACACTCAATCTGGAGTGTATATTTAAGCATGCAAGTAGTATTGATACCTCTGCTGGCTATGATTTGGACTCACACTTTGGTCATCCTACTGAAGAGAGCACCTCTTTTTACTCTGGTAGTTTGTAGGGCCACAGAGGTGCCAGAATTACAATTTCCTGCTGTGAAAACGAAAACAAATTTGCTAACAGAAAGTTTGCAACCATGTTCTTCAACTTCTGAAACATTGCTGCTCTGTCATGACAGGGCTCTTGAAGTTGGCCTTCTCCAAGGCTTTCTTAGTAGCCCCTCTGAGTTGACCTGTTGCTGGGCTTCATAGGCCTGTTCTGGTAGGCCTGGCTTTCCTGCATAACATCTGACACCAGAGACCTAATTGTACAAGTATCTGAGGTAAGGTAAACCTGAATGCCTTCTTTATAGCTCTGCCAGAGACAGAATCAAAGTACACTCACACAATGGGAAAGTAACTCATCTGCCAATCTCAGTCTGAGCTCCCTTAATGCTGTTTGCCTTGAGGGGTGGTATACTCGCAACCTCTGGGATTTGGAGAGTGAGATATTGGCAACCTTACCAGAGGAATTCAGAAAATCATTCTCTCAGAGAGATCACGGCAGACAGGATGCAGACAAGCACATTTTGCATGCATGTCTTGACACCATCGATGGTGTTGGCCATATGATAAGCATCCGGGTGTTGGTCCAGCATCTTGCCTGGATGAGCACCACAGGCTGTTTTGTAATGTGCATGTGTCCTTGGGGAATTTGCCTTTTAATGGTTCCAGCCTTTTTGGACAACAGGTGGACACTGCCTTGGAGGGCTTCAAATATAGCAGAGCTATGGCTTCCACCATGGGTCTCTTGCTTCTGGCCTGCCAGTTTAGCCAGCTGTGCCAGAACTTCTGTGGCTACTTGAAGGACCTTGCTTATTACCAGAGACAATCTATTTATCAAACCTCTAAGCTTTTCTGTGGCTTTTGGGGATATAGTGGTGGTAGAGGTCACGACCATCATCAAGACACCATTCCTCCCACACCTCATTGCCCACTGCAGCCACTCCTAACAACTCTGATTTCTCACCTGTTGGTCATATGCATCCTCAATTTGGGTAGAATTTCTGTTTGTCTGGCTGGTGTGTAGTTACCTCACACCAGCAGTCTTAGAGATTGCTCTGAATGGTTACGTTCTACTGTCTCCTTTTACTTCCCTTATTCTCCCCATGGTGGGTCATGCTGCCATTATCCCACAAGAAGTACAGACACTGGTTGCCAAAGGAGCAATACAGAGAGAGTTTTTGAGGCAAAAATGGGCATGGGATCCTACTCTAGGTACCTCCTGTTGCCCAGAAGGATGACAGGCTGAGACTGATCCTATGTCTTAGGTGTCTTGATACCTTACTTTAAAAGGATACATTCATAATGCTGACTCTGGCCCAGTTCAACTCTGCTCTAGACCCTTTGGATTGGTTGGTGTCCTCGGAATTGTAGGATGCATACTTCCATTAACCCTTCTGCAGGCCCAAAGACATTTCCTCTGCATCCTGGTGGGGTCTAAACAGTTCCAGTTCGCAGTGTTCTGTTCTTTGGCCTTCCATAAGTCCCCCAAAGTGTACATGATTATGATGGCTGTGTTCACTGCTCCACTTTGTAGGTCAGGAGTTCACTTATTCCTATACATTAATGGCTGACTGTCAATGGCAGGCTTGGCACAGTCAGACAGGAATCACTTGCATCTGACAATCTGTCCCTGGGATCACTTGCAGCTGACAATCTGTCCCTGGAATTCTCCATCAATTACATTAAATCCCACCTTTGGCTTGTTTCCCTTTACAGGAACTGTTCTGTATGTGGCAGGTTGCAGTACCTTTCTGACACTGTAATGAGTCCAGGATATTCAGGGTGTAATCCTTTTGTGTTGAGCTCATTCTGGGGTTCAGACCCAGATGGTTCTGAGGCTACCTGGTCTGCTGGCTTCATGCATCTTGCTGGTGCTCCTATGCCCATTGGTACATGCACACTCTGAAGTTGAAACTTTCTCTTCAATGATCTGCTTCACAGGGGTGTCTCGGACATCAGTGTTTCGGACGACACAACCCTGGACCTTTAGTGCTGTAGGAAGGATGCCAATCTTACTTGCAGTGGACTGTTCTCCCTGCCTCATCCACAACTCATGGTGGAGATAAAAACATCATCTGTGTTCTGGGGAGGTCACCTGTACAAGGCAGAGATCATAGGTCTCTGGTCTTTGATGGAGCTGGGCACCATATCACTCTTTTGACAATGTGTGCCATTCGACTATATTGCAAGGACTTCTTGTCTTCCCTCAGGGGAAGCCCTGTTTATGTTCTGATAGAACATGTGTTGTGTATGTGTTGTCCCCAGAGGTGCTGAGACTGTGGCAATGGCTGGACCCTCAGGGATTTCCATTACTGTCAACTATCTAGCAGGATTCCTCAACATCTGGACAGATATACTCAGAATATACTATCTAGCCAACAATGCTCATTGTTGTGCCTTTCGCACCTTGGAGTGTAAACCTCATGACTCCCTGGTACTTGTGTGATACCGTCTATGGGACACTAGTCTCTTTAAACTTTTCATCCTCTTCCTGTTGCTTGCTCGGGTTGTGAAGAAGTTCAGGAGTGACCAGTCTTGCCCCACCTAGGTAACTCTGGACTAGGATTGGAGAGTCTGGTAATTTAATCTGTTGAGTCTCAGCATATACTCTCTGCTCCATATTTTCTTTCATGGGGACCTGCTGTCCCAACAACAGGACATGGTTTTGCACCTGAAACTCCAAAACCTGCTCCTCTTTGTCCGCAGACAAAGAAGAACCAGCTGAGTACCTGTGACCTGCCTATAGAAGCAGTGCATGTTATTTTGGTTGTTTGTCACTCATCCACTAAGTCTGTTTATTCTGGCCACTCAGCAAAGTTTTGGTCTCTTGGGAGGACCACAATGTTAAATCCATTTGGGGTTAAACTTTCTGATAAATCTTAGTTTGATCTTTGATTCAGCAAGGATTTGCTGTTGGCACACTTAAAGATTATTTGATGACCCTTTCGGCCTGTCTGTTTTTGCCTCATCATCACTCTTCGATCAAACTAAATGTTGTGATGAGTCCTTTAAATAGTTGTGTATTTGCACCTGCGCATTTTATTATGCCACAGTGGGACCTTAACTTGATCCTTACACTGTTAACATGCACACCTTTGTGAACCCCTGTAGATTTGTTTAAAGCTGCAGACCATTAGAACCATCTTTCTCATTATAATCACTTCTCTATGTCATGTAAATGAACTACATGTGCTGTCAGTGAACTTTAATTTTACCACCTTCTTCCTTGACAAGTTACTTTGGACACATGGATTCTTTCTTATGAAAGTGGTGCTACTATTCCATGTGGAGTAGTCTATCATGCTCCCAACATTCATCACTTTGTCAGATCCCTTTAAGGAAGAGAGTCTTCTCTGGTTGACTGTAAAAGAACCATTAGATTTTATTTTGATAGGATGACCAACTCTTCGTTGCATTCGCCTGTGCAAAGAAGACAAGGGCAGTTTAGATATAGACCCTTTCAAAATGGATCATCTTCTGTATTAAAATATGCTATGTCTTGGACAACAGTGTTAAGGGGTGGTCTTCTGGGTCTTCTGGGTGACCCTTGATTCAGCTTCTTGACTCCAGGAAATGGCTTATTACCGTCAGAGGCAGTTCAAGACACCTGAATGGAAACAAGTTGTCTAGAAATGCTTCAGAAAATACCACAGCAAATAGTAAAAAAACTGGAGACCAGAAAAACCTTTAGCCTAAAGCAAGATGGAAACTTGAAAAATACAAGAAATGGAGAATAGTGGAAAGTTCACGGAGTTCAGTGAGTGAGCAGTGTTACGAAAACAATTGCGAGCCAGCTGGACCTAAAAAAAGAAAAGGTTTTGGCCATCTTAGATTAGAAATAAAACTAATATTGTAGACAAGCACAGAAAATTCAGTGGTGTTTATCATAATGAATTCTCACACAGAGTGTATTCGCAGAGCTGAAATGCAGGAAACTAAGCCATCTCTGAAATGGCACTGGCTGCGGACGCAGCATGTCCTCAGTCTGGTGCAATGAAGGAACACTTGTTGATGACACAGCATGGCCTCGGTGGCAGGATAAAGGAATGCCGCTGCGGCAGAGCCAGCAGCACCAGGATGTAAGAACACCTCCACATCTGTGGGTGGTAGCAATGGTAAGAACTCTTCCTTACCCTCTGCCTTCCCTTAAAACCTCCTAGTTTATAAGGATTCTTGGAATATAATTGCTTGATTAAATAAGGAGTATCAACCTTATCTGCTGGTGCCCGGGAGCAGTCAAAGGTTATAGTTATACCATACCAATCAACGCATTATTTACATTTTTCTCTGAAATAATGGGTGTCACAGATTTCTTGGACTTCATAGTCAAGTTATCCTTCAACCAGTAAAGGTTTAGGCTTTTTTTTGTTTTTTTGTTTTTTACAAAAACTCTTTTCGTTATAGAAAAGGTTTAAGATGGGATACGCAAAAAGTTGGGTGAATCCTCCATGAAGAAGCACGTTGTAATCGTACTGTAACTGGTTTTATAAACTTAGACATTTTAAAAGGTCCATAATGTCTTGGAGAAACCTTAGACCAGCAAATAGAATGTGCTAAATTGATAGAATGACAGCCATACCTTTTAACCAACGTCATAGGAAGGAGCAGCTCGTCTATGGCCCTCATTACAACCCTGGCGGTAAATCCCACTTTCCGCCGTGCTGAAGACCGCCAACATGCTGTTGCAGCAGCAGAATTCCGCTACAGGTATCTCGACCCACAGCTCGGAATCCGCCACAATACAGACACCCACACAAGTCCACCATACCAAAGGTCATTGACAAACTGGCGATACCAAAACCTACACCATCACGCCAACACGAATACGCCCACACTATCACAACCCACGTATCAACGCGGCGGTCTTACAACCGTGGTAACCCATTGGCGGTACAGATGGCCGCGCTCAAAATACACACACTTCTACAAAACACAACCACATTGGGCAATTTGAAATACACACACCTGATACACATACACACACCCACACACCTAACCCACTATAAAGCGCACACCCATATTACCCACAAACCCTTGCAACCAAAAATCTGAAAGAAGGCCAGAGAGAGAGAGATTAGCTAACACAACACCAGCATCCACAGACACACACCATCACCTATACAACATCCACACACCTCAAACAACACACACCAACACATCCCCTCACACATCACAACAGACAGCACCTCACACATCACCCACACCACATCATGGCACCTCAAAGACACCCCAGGTTTTCAGAGGAGGAGCTCAGGGTCATGGTGGAGGAAATCATCCGGGTGGAGCCACAGCTGTTCAGATCACAGGTGCAGCCGACCTCCATTGCTGGGAAGATGAAGCTATGGCGGAGAATTGTCGACAGGGTCAACGCAGTGGGTCAGCATCCAAGAACACGGGATGACATCAGGAAGAGGTGGAACGACCTACGGGAAAGGTGCGTTCCATGGTATCCAGACACCAGATTGCTGTATAGAGGACTGATGGTAGACCCCACCTCCTCCCCCACAACTAATAACATGGGAGGAGCAAGTCTTGGCCATCATGCATCCTGAGGGCCTCACAGGAGTAGCTGGAGGACTGGACTTTGGTAAGTCATATCTTTACTACCATATCCCCCCATCCCACTTGCATGCCATCACATACTCCCACTCTTACCCTCACCCCCATCACTCCATCAACTCCATATGTCCCACAATCACAACTCACACATCTCAATACCAAGGCCCTGCATGCAACACCTATGCATGGACCACCGTCACCAAAGCATGGCCAGTACAGAAACCCACACAGACCCCAAACCAACTATCACAAAAGGGCTAACACAATGACGCAAGCACAGGAGTAGAGGGTACAGCACCCAATGCACAAGATGGCACACACAGATACTAAAATTATGCATTTACACCCCAACAGGACCCATACCCAACGTCACCGGACAGGAGGTGCCAGACATATCCAGTCCCCCAACATAAGAGGCCCACAGTGATGACAGCAGCTCTGCACGCCTGGATCAAGATGACCAGGCCGGCCCATCAGGGACCTCAGGACAGTCGGTTCCCCTGACACAGTCACAAACCACCACAGAGCCTTGCCCCTCAGGAAACACAAGCACAGCACCCACCCAGCAGGCCCATCCCTCTGTCCCCAGGACATGTCAATCAGCAGTGTGTCCACCACTATAGGGAACCCAGGCAAACCCACCAACCCAAGACAATCAGGGACCTGGGGTTAGTGGCAGTAGGCACACATTTCAGGGGACAGAGGCACAGGATAACAGGGAAGCTGGGAGGACTGCTGTGCGACAGGGGGAGGACAGGCCCAGGGAACCCACTCTCCACGAGGCACTCTCCAACATCATGAGCGCATACCACCATTCCCAGGAGGCTGCAGGAGGAACACTACCTTGGGATCAGAGAGGACTTGAAGTCCATTAACACCACCATGGTCACCATTACAGGGGTGCTGGGAGACCTTGTCAACACCATGAGGGACACAGTGGCACACAAACGGGCCCCTGACACTAACCTGGACGATGATCAGCCCTCCACCGGTGTTAGTGGACAGGATGCACTGCCACAGGAACAACAGGCCACCAGCACCCCACCCCCTGCAAAAGGAGAACCAGCCCGCAAACGGTCCCTGAGATCCAGGAACAAGACAGAGAACATTGCCAAGACCCCCGCCAGGAAATAAGACCTTCCTGAATGCCACCCCTCTGTCCCACTTTGTCATCCTGTCTACCTTAAACTGCCATTGCTCCACTTCCTATGCCCCATTGGACAATGCACCTGTGATACAAATAGACTGGACTCTGCCATGGACATTCCTCTCCCACCACCCCACGCCCATTTCACACATCCCTTCACTTATTTGCACAGAAATAAACACCCTTGATTCACAAAACAATCTGGAGTCAGTCTGTGCTTTCACAAAATTGCAAAATCTGTGGAATATAGCAATGTCAATGTACTTGTTCACATACCAAGGTTACACAGCTGTAGGCTAGGAGTAAACATAGCAGAGGGCACAAATTGGGACCCAGATCTGTGAAATGGAAAGCCAAAGTGACAAGTCAGGGTCCATACCCAGAGTTAAAAAGGCAGATTTATGCTAGCTCCTACAGTAGAATGAGATGTGGGAAGCAGTTCCATCTTCTTAACTGTGTCTCACTGGAAGTATTGCAGATGATGTTGTTTCGGTTATCTACATCTTCTTCTTCTGCCTCCTCTTCTTCACTATCCACAGGCTCCACAGCTGCCCCAAGACCACCATCATGCCCAACCTCCTGCAGAAAAGGCACCTGACGTCGCAAAGCCAGGTTGTGCAACATTCAGCAGGCCAAGATGATCTGGCACACCTTCTTCGGTGAGTAGTATAGGGATCCACCTGTAAGATGGAGGCACCGGAATCTGGCCTTCAGGAGGCCGAAGGTGCGCTCTATAATCCTCCTAGTTCGCCCATGTGCCTCACTGAAGCGTTCCTTTGCCCTTGGTTCTTGGATTCCTCACTGGGGTCAGTAGCCATGACAGGTTGGGGTAACCAGAGTCACCTGCAAATATCGAGGGACAACAGTTGGACATCCTCCAAACATTAGGGAATCTCCCATACCCAGACTCCAAATGGAACTGTGTGGGGACTTTAGGGTCACCTGTTAGCCACACACGGTGCCTCTGGAATTGCCCCATCACATAGGGGATGCTGCTATTTCTCAAAATGTAAGCGTCATGCACTGAGCCCAGATACTTGGCATTCACATGGGAGATGTACTGGTCTGCCAAACACACCATCTGCACATTCATAGAATGGTAGCTTTTCCAGTTTCTGTATACCTGTTCATTCCTGCAGGGGGGGGACAAATGCCACATGTGCACCATCAGTGGCACCAATGATGTTGGGGATATGTCCCAGGGCATAAAAGTCACCTTTCACTGTGGGCAAATCCTCCACTTGAGGGAAAACGATGTAGCTGTGCATGTGTTTCAGCAGGGCAGACAACACTCTGGACAACATGTTAAAGAACATTGGCTGGGACATGCCTGATGCCATGGCCACTGTTGTTTGAAAAGACCCACTGGCCAGGAAATGGAGTACAGACAGAACCTGCACTAGAGGGGGGATTCCTGTGGGATGGCGGATAGCTGAAACCAGGTCTGGCTCCAACTGGGCACACAGTTCATGGATTGTTGCACGATCAAGTCTGTAAGTGATAATGATGTTTCTCTCTTCCATTGTCGACAGGTCCACCAGGGGTCTGTACACCGGAGGATGCCGCCATCTCATCACCTGCCCCAGCGGATGTGGCCTATGGAGTAGAACGGTGAGCAGAGGGTCATACAACACTTAGGTATCACAATGTGTTTTTTGCTAAAACTTTACAAATTCTCCATGTGCCTTTGTCTGTCCGTATCCCTGGCCTAAATAGGTGTGACGCTGTTTTTTTGCCTGCCATGTGGCCCCCTGAAATGGAGGCTCCCTGACCTGTAAGGTGGGACAAGGGGAAATGAGGTAACTGCGCTGGCGTTGTACACCGTCGCAGTAGGCAGTCGAAGACCGCAGCGCAATTCAGCATTGGTTAACATTGGGCCCTATGGGTTCCAGGAGCCAATGACGATGTACGCTGGCGGTGACGGTACGCACCGCCGCGGACGTGGCCGCCATTTTCTAACTGTTCCCTCACTTGATACCTGACCTTCAACAGGAGTGAACCTACAGTGCAAGTGCTGCTGTGACCTGTGTCTGGAAGCGACGATGGCTACTGTGTCTGGGGAAAGGGCCCATGCCTTCACTTTGGAGGAGTTGGAGAAACTAGTGGATGGGGTCCTCCCCCAGTACACGCAACTGTACAGTCATCCAGACAAACAGGTGAGTACACTGTGAGCATAGTGGATGGCACATGATTGTATGGAGTGTTGTGGATGGAAGAGGGTGGGGAGGGGGACAGGCCAGCATGTGAGGATAGTGTGTGTGTGTATGTATGTCTGGGCTAGGGTGGGAGATGTTTCAGCAATGCGCGAAGAACTGTACGGGATCGTAACATCCATTCTAACTTCACTTTTCCTCTAGGTCAGCGCCCACCAGAAGAAGGGTATTTGGCGTGCCATCGCCAAGGATGTCCGGACCCTGGCGGTCTACCATAGTCGGAGCACCGACTGCCGGAAAAGATGGGAGGACCTGAGCCGCTGGAGCAAGAAGATGGCGGAGGCCCAGCTGGGGATGGCTTCCCAACGTGGAAGGGGTGCCTGTCGCACCATGACCCCCCTGATGTACCGGATCCTGGCGGTGGCCTATCCGGAGTTGGATGGGTGCTTGAGGGCATCACAGCAGCCACAAGGGGGTGAGTACAGTCTCATTCAGCTGACTCTGCACGCTTTACGAGGTGTCTGGCTGGGGGAAGGGGCTGTGGGTTCCCCTAGGCCAGGGCGAACTTGGTAGGGTAGGTCCCTTGTTCGGCAGGCTCTGTGGCACTCCAACCCCAATAGTGGTAGTAGCCATCTACACCTAGTCAGGCTCCTGTGGGTTCCAGGTGTGCAGCAAATGGGCTTAGGCATCGCCCCCCGGGCATGCGAATTTCCTAAGAACTGTTAGTGCATGGCTTAGTGCATAGGGATGCTCCCTGTGTGTTGTGTCTGCCAACAGTAGTGGTGTTGCATGCACTCACCATGTGTATCTTCTGTCTTTCCCCCCCTTTTTTGTTTTGTCACCCTGTTCTTGCGTGCATTAGCATCATCTGGCGGAGGAGCAGTGGCACCGGAGCAGGAGGGAGCTGCATCCCACATGGCCCTGGAGGGTGAATTTACGGAGTCTGAAGGCACCAGTGGGATGGAGGGCGAGGGGGGCTCCACGACGGGTACAGGAGCATACACCAGCGACAGCGACTCCTCCTCTAATGGGAGCTCCCTTGCGGTGGTGGGCACCTCTGTGCCCACCACATCAACAGGTACAGCCGCCACCCCCCCTACCAGCACCGCCATCCCAGCAACCCCTCAGCTTGTGTCTCGTGCCCACTCACCCAGGACGGTGTGCATCTCCTTCGCCCCAGGCACCTCAGCCCCTGCCCTAGTCAGCCCTCAGTCAGGAGGCTATTGACCTCCTGAGATCCCTCACTGTTGGGCAATCTACCATTTTGAATGCCATCCAGGGTGTTGAGAGGCATTTGCAACAAACAAATGCATACCTGGAGGGCATTCATTCTGGGTAGGCGGCCCAACAGAGAGCATTTCAGGCTCTGGCCTCAGCACTGATGGCAGCCATTGTCCCTGTATCCAGCCTCCCCCTTCCAACTTCCACTACCCAGACCCAATCCCCTGTACCTCAGCCTATCCCAAGCACACCATCAGACTACCATGCACACTCATCAACACACAGGAGTGGACATGGCAAACATAAGCACCACACATCCCACCGGCACTCACACAAGCAACATCCACTGCCT
The DNA here is from genome assembly GCF_031143425.1 of Pleurodeles waltl. Lineage (NCBI taxonomy): Eukaryota > Metazoa > Chordata > Amphibia > Caudata > Salamandridae > Pleurodeles > Pleurodeles waltl. Next base: position 211,734,037 of record NC_090439.1, read on the forward strand.
CCACTGTGCCCCTCTTCCTTCACGTCCTCCTCCTCCTTCCCTGTCTCGTCTCCACTCACACATGCATGCACTACATCCTCAGCCACTACCTCCATCACCAGCACGCCCATCACCACACACCGCTCACATGCACTCACCACCCCCATTACCATTCACACATCCCCAGTGTCCTCTCCCAATGTGTCTGTGAGCCCTCCTCCCAAAGTATACATACACAGGCACACACCCACCCAACAGCCATCCACCTCACAACAGCTTCCGGCCCATGCACCATCACCCAAATTCAGCAAACGTACACCTCCTACAACCACTACGTCTTCATCCACTCCCAAACCCCCTCCATCTTCCCGTCCCAGTGTGTCTAAGAAACTTTTCCTGGCTAACATTGACCTCTTCCCTACACCTCCCCCCCCTCTCCTTCCCCTAGGGCCAGGCTTTCCAGGTCCCAGCCCAGCACCTCAGCCACCAAATCCCCAAGCACAGGGGTGCCAGCAACTCCGGTCTCATCGAGTGCGCCACCCATCAGCGCTACCAATGTGCCACCTAGCAAGGCCAAGGAGCAGGCCATTCCGCCACCTGCTAAGGTGAAGAAGGTGCCCACATCCCGGAGGGAGAAGCCACACCTACCAGCAAGCAAGGGCTCCTCCAAACCAAAAGGGGACAGTGGCAAGACACCAGCGGAAATATCAAAGGTGGGGAAGGGACACAAGCTGAAGAGCAGGTCAGGACAGGGAACGGTGGCTCCGACTGAGGGACTAGAGTCCCCCCTTCTGTCAAACACTACACCAACCTGTACGGCGGTGGACACCGCCACCTGCACCACCACCTGCACTTCCACCAGCACCGCCACCAGCACTACCACCAGCACCGCCACCTTCACGGCCACCTGCACGTCTGCTGCCTCAGCAACAGTCCCCAGCATCATCCCCAGTGGGCAGCCGTCCGAGGCTGCAGGAAACGTCCTGCTCTGTCCCTCAACAGGTGTAGACACATGAACCACCGCCAGCACCTCCGCCACAGACACCGCCACCAGCCTCTTGACGTGCTCAGACAGTGCCACCACAGCTGACAGGACAATCATCCCCAGTGGGCAGCCGTCCGAGGCTGCAGGAGACGTCCTGGACCATGCCCAGCTTCCATGAGGCATGACTCTCAGCACTGTTTGCACCTGCAGGTGGCAGGAGAAGGCGCAGCAGGGTGGGGTATGTCTCTGCCTCCATGGCGTATCATGCTACCTGTTCCCAGGCAATCTCGTGGCACACACACCCAGGTGAGGGAATGCGACCTGCCACACTGCATGTAAAGCACTCTGGGCACCAAGCCCCCTCCAGAACCAGTGGAGATTCACATCCACTTCCTCAGTCCTTAGCAGGATGAAGCACTCTTGGCACCAAGCCCCCTCCAGAACCAGTGGAGATTCACATCCACTACCTCAGTCCTTGGCAGGATGAGGCACTCTGGGCACCAAGCCCACTCCAGAACCAGTGAAGAATCACATCCACTACCTCAGTCCTTGGCAGGATGAAGCACTCTGGGCACCAAGCCCCCTCCAGAACCAGTGGAGAAAGGCATCCACTTCCTCAGTCCTTATCAGGATGAAGCACTCTTGGCACAAAGTGTTATCTCCGTTTGGAGTCAGGTCTCTTGTGTGGGCTTTGCCCATGCATTTTGGGACACTGATCCACAGACGATGTTTGATTAATATCCGGACTTGTGTAGTTGGTGTACATATTTGTATATACTGATTTTTGAATGTGCACTATCTGATTTTTATTGATTACAATTGTTACAATCATTTAATTTTGTCCTTGCGTTCTTCCAGGGGGTGAGGGGGTGTATATGTAATGTTGCTGCAAGTATTTGTGTGTATGGTGTTGTGGGGGTGGGGGTACTGCGTGTTGCGTGTGTGTGTCACTCTCTTTTTCCTCCCCCCCTCCCCTATGTTGTAGGTGCAGTACTCACCGTGGTCGTCGACGGCATCTTTCCTGCTTCTGAACCAGAAGGAGGAAGGCCAGCATGGGCAGGACATGTAGTTCGGGCTCCGTGGCGTCCTGGTTCCTCGTTGGGTGTTGGGAGGTGAGTGGTTTCCCTTCTGTGTACTGTTTTCGCCGTGCTTTTGATCGCGTCGGTACCGCCCCGGAAAAGGTGGCGGATAGGCCTCTTGTAATAGTGTGGGCGGTACTTTGTCCTCCACCTGTCTGTTGGCGGTTACCGCCGCGGTGTTTGTTTCTACCGCCGTGGCGGTCGGAGTGTTAAAGTAGCTTTCTATGTTGGCAGTTTCCGCCATAGTCGTGATTCAATTTATTTTTCCGCCAGGCTGTTGGCGGAATTACCGCTGCTTTAAGACCGACCGCCAGGGTTGTAAAGAGGGCCTATATTTGTTAACCTGGGACCTATGTTTGCCTTTATCATTTTGCAAGTTATAAAGTAATATCTTTTGAACTGATTTGAGTTTGATAATGAATCTTATACAACTAGTTTAGGATCTTCAGTGTCAATGGCGGAAAGCTTGAGGGTGAAACTCAGTCAAAGCAACACAAGTTGAAAACCTTGTAAAGCTATGGGTTGTACTGATATATGGAAACTCATCTGTGGTAAAGGAGACTTTCAATAATCTTGAGTAGCAGATATATAACACCTGAGAAATTCTTCAAGTTTTATTAAGTCTTTCTGTTTGATCTGTAGACTGTGGGTGGAAGCCAGAGGTCAAAGCCCTTTGAATGCCTTGTTTTGGCACAAAGACTTCCAGAACATAGAAATGTATTGAGGATCTCGATCAGAAATGATTTTTAAAGGCAGTCCTTGGATTCAAAATATATGAGAATAAAAGATTTCCGCAGTTCCAAATGCAGATGGTAGTTTGGACAGAGCAGAAACATGGTCAATCTTAGTAAATGAATCTATTGTAACCATGGTTGTGGAGCAGCTGTCGTAGTAAGGTAAATCAATAATAAAATCAGTAGGTATTAGTTCTACTATTATTTAGTAGGAATTTCAGGAGAAAACAGTAATCCAGATTTTTTTGTCTTTCACATTTGCTTTGCGCGCAGACCTCACAGACTTTGACAAATCTAATAACATCTTGATGGTGAGACAGCCATCAGAATCTTTTTCTGACCAGATCCTCAGTTAGTTGTTGACCTCTGTGACCAGAAATCAGGGCATCATGGCACAACTGTAGGCTATACATTTAAGGTTGTTTTGAAGGAATAAAGAGTTTAACATGAGCAAAGGCTACCTCATTGTGAATATTTATTTATATGTGAGAATTCAGTTTGCTTAGTTTGTCTAGTTTAACATGTTTTGTTTTAAGATTAATGGATTAAAAAAATGTACAGGTTACGTTATGTATAAAGGCTTGTAAAGCAATAATCAGATCTACAGACTTATGGTTGTCATTCTATGGCTAACACCTTGAGAAGGAATCTGTTATTATATTCTTGAAAGAAGAATGCCATGTGGGCTTGTCGACTATTTCTGACTTCATCTTGTTGGAGCACCTGCGGATTTCTGTGAACTGTGTGAACAACCACATATGTTGAGCCCCAAGTAAAGAGCCTTAATTCTCAAAATGCTTACTTGATGGTGGTTGGACCTGGGCCTTTTTTCAGGGATATCTCCAAATGTTTTGCCTTCACACTCCTGTTTTCTGAACCAGTTTTGGTGGCTTTTAGGACTCTGCACACTTTACCACTGCTCAGTGCCAAGGTGCTTGTGCTGTCTCCTCAAAATATGGTAGAATTGGCTTACACTCAACTGGCTCATTTAATGGTGCCTGATCTTGCATCGCATGACTAGGTTTAGTTGGCAGTTGGTATTTGTGTATTGCTCCCAGACAGTGAGACAAAGGAAAGATAGGTGTTGGCAGGATGGGCCGCTATGAGTTAACAAGGCGAAGGAGCTGCCACCTAGCACACTTATGCATCAGAAAGGCTCTGACTGAGCACTCTCATAGAGGGTTTGACACTGGTCTATTGTGACTTCAACACGCTGGGGCTGGGGCTGGGACTGGGACAGGGAGGAAGGGGATGTCTGAAACCTCTAGAATCTTCATTCACTTCAAAGTGGGCACCAGGTATAAATGCTGGACCTCAGACCACAGCTCTTCAGTACACTTCTGGACCTGTAGACTCTGTCAGGAAGGATGACTGCTGTGCTGCTGGACTGTTCCTGTGAGGAACAGGGTCAAGACTGATTTGCATGTGACTGGGTCTAAACTGGGGTGGCTTGGTGAGCAAAACAACAATGGATTAAACCCAAACCTGTGACTGGGGGTGAGTGTTTGCATTCTTCAGCACTCCATCCATCATCCTTTTGTGTTGCTAAAGTTACCCTAAATGGGAAGGGTATGCCCAGACATGGGTCCTGTGCTCACTGTGCCCCTGGATTTGAGCTAGCCTGGCTGATGAAGGGTTATACCCTGAAACCGATGCTTGTTTGTGGTCCATCGAGGACCGGGCCTGGCAGTTCGGACTGGACTGTTCCTGTGAGGAACAGGATCAAGACTGATTTGCATTTGGCTGGGTCTAAACTGGGGTGGCATGTTGAGCAAAAGAACGATGGATTAAACCCAGATCTGTGAATTGGTGTGAGTGTTTAAATTGTTCAGAACTCCGTCCATCATCCTTTTGTGTTGCTAAAGTTGCCCTAACTGGGTAGGGTATGCCCAGACGTGGGTCCTGTGCTCACCTGTGTCACTGGATTAAAGCTAGCCTGGCTGATGAAGGGTGATACTCTGAAACCGGTCCCACAGTGCTTGTTTCTGGTCCAGGGAGGACCTGGCCTGGCAGTTTGGGCTGGACTGTTCCTGCGAGGAAGAGGGTAAAGACTGATTTGCATATGGCTGGGTCTAAACTGGGGTGGCATGGTGAGCAAAAGAACAATGGATTAAACCCTGAGCTGTGACTGGGGTTGAGTGTTTGCATTGTTCAGCACTCCATCCATCATCCTTTTGTGTTGTTAAAATTACTGCTGAAAGGACTGACATTCTGCTGGACTGCTGCTCTGGAAGACTGCTTCTGTGCTGATCAGCTGCCAGCTGCCCTCTTGCCAGGGTGAGAAGAACTGAACCAAGGACCCCAGAGTGACTGTAAGGGCGGGTTTGCTGGCTTCTTGACTAGACCCTGAGGGACAGAAGGCTCCGTCAACCTTGAACCCTACACCTTGACTCTGCCATCTGTGTGTCAAGTGATGTCACCTCAGTCCCACACCCTTACAAGTGAGCCTGAAGGTGCTCTACTAACCCACCAGCAGTATGTAGGCACAGAGGAGGCTCCAGTGGGAGAGCAGAAGGAGGATGCCAGTTCCAACATCTCAGGGGAGTAAGGACTTCTACAGCTCAGTGATGGGGAGGAAAAGGGGTCGTCTCTCCACACAGTCACCTGGGCCCTGCCTAGCGCTAGTTGGGGATGAGGGGCCACCTCAGAAGGAGCAAGCCTGTCCCTCAGGAAAGACAGGTGGAAGCCCAGCTGGCCTATGTAGCACTACAAGGAGAGATGTTGGCCCTATAAAAGAAGAAGTGTGCAAGAGAAGAACAAAAGATGGTGGCAGTGAAATAGACTTTGAAGTGTCCAGGGGTAGTCGGGTTTGCCCCAGGCTACCCATGGGGATTGGGCCTAGTTATCAAGATGGGGCTGGCATAGACAAGTGCCTGACATCCTTTGAGAGGGCTGTCAAGTTAAGGAAAGTTAGACCTCAGTACTGGGGTTCTTGCCTCTGGGAGTTGATCCCAGTATCTCGGAGGGATAGGCTTGTGACCCTAGGGGCGGATGAGACTGAGCCCTAACCCAACATAAAGAAATGCCTCACCCAGAAGTTTAGCCTTACGCAAGAGCAGTACAGGATTACATTTAGGGACACCCAGAAAGCCAGTACCCAGTCCTCGGTTCACTTTGTGGATACCTCAGAAAAGGCACTAGAGGGCTGGATACAGGTTGACAAGATAAGTACCTATGAGGGACTATACAACTTAATCATGAGGGAGCACCTTTCGACAAATTGTGTCTTAGAGAAGTTATGCCAGTATCTGGAAGACTCAAAGTTGTCCAAACCCAGGGATCTAGGGGAGGCAGCTGATGAATGGTTAAGAACCAGAGTTTACAACAAACCCCCAAGGGGTGATCAAAAGAAAGGGGGACAGGGTCCTTCCCAGGGGAAAGCCCAAGGGAAGGAAGATAAAAAAATCCAAAGAGTTCTCACAGGAGTCCCCAAAACTTGCACAGGGAGCGGGGCTGCGAGCCATGCCACTTCCAAGGGAAGGTGGTATCAGGGGAATCATTATGATCTTGTTAAGGCAGGAAAGCTCCAGGGGCGTGCAAAGGCAGGGAACTGTTTTGAGTGTCACCAGCCAGGGCACAAAAGATGGGATGCTGTCTGTTCCAAGAAGCCCCCCACTGGTGGGCAGTCCCATGGGATTGCTATTGTAGGTATGAGGCTGGAAGGTGCCCCAGGGATGGGGTGAGGATCTACAGAGGTCACCTTAGTGTCAGTGGGAGGGGTGGGTGTTGCAGCCCTGGCTTCCTTACCTTCAAGAAGTACAGGCAGAGGCCTAAAGTTGATGGGACTGAGGTGAAGGCACCTAGAGATACAGGAGCCAGTGTGACTATGGTCAATGAGAAGCTGGTTTCTCCAGAGCAGGCCCTACCTGGTGTTTTTCACTAGGTGACATATGCAAACAGCAGAAACAAGCTCCATCCCATGGCTATGGTGAGTTGGAATGAGGAATTTTTACTGGCCCTAAGAAGGTAATTGTAGCTCCTTCCCTCCTAGTAGAATGTCTACTAGGAAATGATCTTGAAACATCTGAATGGTCAAAGGTGGAGAGAAGGCCCAATGCCCAGATGCTGGACCTCCCTTAATGAGTGTTTGTTGTGAACAGGCCACAGGCTGAACAACGGGGAAGTTCTGGGCACTTGGGACCTTGGAACAATGGAACAAGCCTCCAGAAGCAAGAGAAAGTGCAGAAGCCTAGCTTACCAGCCCAAGAAATTACAGAGGTGCAGGAGGAATCCAAACCTGAGGGGGAGGATCTGACATCTGAGGGAGTGACCCCACCCCTGCAAGCCCTGCCTGACTTTGCAGAATTTCAAGGGATGGGTGGACCCACCAGAGAAGAGTTGTGCCAGGGGCAAATAGAGTGCCCCACTCTTGAGGACCTGTGGCAGACTGCTTCCATGCAAGAACGGGGTGATGTCAGTGGATCCCACAGGGTTTATTGAGAGGATAGAGTTCTCTATACTGAGGCAAGGGACCCCAAACCAGGCGGAACCAGGAGAGGGGTAGTCCCCCAGAAGTATAGGGAATTCCTCCTCACCTTAAACCATGACATCCCCTTGGTAGGACATTTGGGGAAGACCAAGACCTGGAAAAGACTGGTCACCCTTTTCTATTTGCCCAACATGTCAGCACAAGTAAAAGAGTTTTGTAGCTCCTGTGTCACCTGTCAGGCCAGTGGCAAGACAAGGGGCAAGCCAGAGGCTCCCTTAATACCCCTGCCAGTGGTTGGGACTTCGTTTGAGTGGGTGGGGATTGACATTGTTGGTTCCCTAGACCCACCAACTGCCTCAGGCAATAGATATAATTTGGTGGTAGTGGACCATATCACCAGGTATCCAGAGACAGTACCCATCAGAACAGTTACTGCTTCCACAGTGACCAGGGCCCTACTTAGTATGTTCACCCGAGTGGGTTTTCCCAAAGAGGTGGTCTCAGATAGGGGCACAAACTTTATGCCTGCCCATCTGAAGGTGATGTGGGATGAATGTGGTATTATTTATAAGTCCCCCACCCCATATCATCCCCAGATTAATGATTTGGTGAATGATTTAACAAGACCGTGAAGGGCATAATTATGGGTTTGCCTGTCAAACTCAGGAGGAGATGAGATGTTCTCTCCCAATGCCTGCTGTTTGCTTACAGAGAGGTACCCCAAAAGGTTGTTGGCTTCAGCTCCTTTGAGTTACTGTTTGGGCACCTTGTAAGAGGCCCATTGCACTTGGTGAGAGAGTGTTGGGAAAAGCTTCTCAAGGAGTCCAAGCAGAATGTGCTTGAATATGTGCTAGGCATGTGGTCTCGCATGGCACAGTACATGAAGAAGGCAGGCAGCAACCTGGAGGCCAGTCAAGAGCTCATGAAGCTCTGGCATGACCAGAATACTACTATGCCTGAATACCATCCAGGTCAATTGGTGCGGGTTTTGGAATTGTTGGCTCCCAGGGCCCCCCAGGCCAAGTGGACTAGACCCTACCCCATTCTAGAGAAAAAGGGTGAGGTCACCTACTTGGTGGACCTCGGCACTCCCAGGAATCCCCACCTGATCCTGCATGTCAACAAATTTAAACCCCACCAAGGCAGGGCAGGCACGACCATGCTTATGTTCACAGATGAGGTAAAGGAGGAGAGTGAACCTCTGCCAGACCTCCTTTCTAACAATATGCAAGATGGGTCAGTGGAGGGCGTGGTCCTCCACCCTAAGCTGACAGCACAGCAGCAAAATGACTGCAGACAAGTGTTGGAGAAGTTTTCTTGGCTGTTCTTCCTGATCCCTGGACCACCACTTGGTGAATGCATGACATTGATATTGGTGACAGCTTACCTGTCACAAACAAGTTTTACAGATTGTCAGACCTGGTAAGAGCCAAATTCAAGGCTGAGGTAGCTAAGATGATGGAGCTAAGGGTAGTTGAGCCCTCTGGTAATCCTTGGACCATTCCAGTGGTGCTGGTACCCAAGTCTAACCCCCAAGGTGCTCACCCCATACCTAGAGCTGATGAGCTCATTGATAGATTGTGGCTGGTAAGTTCCTGAGCACATTTGATCTGGCCTCAGGATAGTGGCAGATTGCCCTGCGTCCAAGAGCTAAGGAGAGGTCCGCTTTTTCCAGCCCAGAGGGCCACATTCAATTCAGAGTGATTCCATTTGATTAAGAAAAATGCTCCAGCCACCATCCAAAGGTAGGTGAACAAAGTATTATCTGGGTTTAAATCATTTAGTGCAGATTTATTTGATGACATAGCTGTATTCAGTTCCTCCTGGGAGGATCACTTGGTATACTTGAGAGGAGTGTTTCAGACCCTGCTCCAGGCAGGCTGGACTATGAAGGTAAGCAAATGCCAGGTAGGGCAGAGCTCAGTGGTGTACCTAGGCCACCTTGTACGTGGAGGCCATAAACTGCCTCTCCATACCAAAATACAGACCATTCTAGAATGGGAGGCTCCTAAAACCGAGACTTAGGTCAGGGTCTTTCTTTCCTGGCCTGATTAGGTACTACAGGAGATTTGTTCAGAATTATGGGACCATTGTGGCCCCTCTGACAGAACTCACATACAAGTAACCTCCCAAAAAGGTCATTTGGACCCTAGATCATCAGAAGGCCTTTGACACTCTGAAGGAGTGAAGGAGGCTGTGTTCAGCACCAATGCTACTGGCCCCTGACTATAATAAAGAATTTACAGGCATATTTACAAGCCCCTCACGCCACCTTAGCACTGCTATAGTGTCATTTTCCTGACGCTAAGTTGGCTTTTCTGCTGCCACATATTTGCAAAGTGGCGTATTGCTTGCGTTGCACCACTTTGTAAACCCTTGGGCGACATTATGCCTGCATCAGGCATAATGTATGCAAGGGGGGGCATTCCGGCGCAGGGAGGCCCGAAAAAAAATGGGTGTAATTTAAAACATTTCACTACGCCATTTTTTCCATCATGTTTAACGCCTGCTGAGAGCAGGCATTAAAATGACGCGCTCATTATATTCAGTGGGCCTCCCTGTGCTTTGCTGCACCAGCATCAACATTTTTGATGCTAGTTTAGCAAAGCGCTACAACAGCATCAAAAATGTTGACGCTATTGTGCTAACGACTGCCATAGTGCACCGTATTGTAAATCCGACACAACCATGGTGTTGTTAGGTGCGGGAAGGGGGGGCACAAGAAAAGTGGTGCATCATCTATAATGCACCACTTTCTTGTAAATATGCCCTTTATTGTGCAGACAAATGCTTCAGAGACAGGGATTTGGGCAGTGGTGGCACAAGTGAATGAGGATCACCTAGTTGCCTTTATCAGCAAGCAACTACTCCCCAGAGTGCAAATGTGAAGTGCCATTGAGAAGGAGGACTTTGCTGTGGTCTGGTCACTGAAGAGGCTGAGGCCATACCTGTTTGGCACTCACTTCTGTGTTCAAACTGACCACAGACCTCTGATATATCTCATGCAGATGAGGGGGGAGAAACCAACACTGTTAAGGTGGTCCATTTCCCTACTGAAGATGGTCTTTACAGTGGAATATAGACCTGGGACTGCCCATGCCAGTGCAGATGGACTTGGCAGGTTTTTCCACTTAGCTGAGGAAGACTACCAGGGTGTAGGCTAGTACCCATCACCTTTTGCCTGGGAGGGGGCAGTGTGGAAAAGTCATCCTTTTTTGCCTGATCGCCTCCATACTTCTGGACTTATACTGGTGGTTACTGACTCTGACTGTGCCCTGGGCACTGCTAACTAGTCCCAAGGCCAGTGCTCTATGTAAAATGACATATGCAAATTAGAACTAATTATATTTGCTCTGACAACCTTCCTATAAGTCCCTAGTATATGATACGGCATGTAGAGATAGTGCACCCATAGGTGCACTGCTGTGGTGTATAGTGTCATTGTAAAGGAAGGCCTGCCTTGCTAGTTGTTTTTAAGTTAAAATTAACACCAAATTTGACTTTGGAACTAAAAGTACTTTCAAAATCTCAAACTACCTTATTTTGCATATGTCACCCCTAAGGTCTGCCCTATGTACCCTCAGGGTTGGGTGCAGTGTAAATATAAACAGGGACTTTATAAAATATGTTTTATAAGCCCTGGTGAGGGAAAAACAGCCAAATTAATTTTCCCCATTATAGTAAATGGGCCCCCTAGGCAAACATGGAGAGACTTTATTTTAAAATAATAAAGTCTAATTTTCCATAGAGATTAGCTATAAATAGCAAGTTTCCTATCAAATTAAAGGTATAATAAATCCAACAACTTGCCAGTGTTTCATTTAATATGGCTAACCCAGAGAAAGAGTTTTAGAATTCTTTCTGAAAGTTACCATTTTCAGCTCTGTAGTGCCTCTGGCAGCCTGAGCCAATCTGCCTTCATGAGGTGTGAAGTGGCCTAGGCTGGAACAAAGGAAGCATCTGATGGGTGGAGGACTGCTACAGGAGATGGCAAAACAGGATGGGGAAAGAGTAGCTAAACTGACCTCCAAAATAGGGAAAGCCACTTGATACAGAAACTGGACCTCCCCCATCTCCTGCAGCCCCAGACAGATAGGAGCCCCCTGATTAGATTAAGAGAGGCGCTGGGAAGGGGTGTGTTAAGGGAAACTTAGCCACAGTAGTGGGTGGACTCAGCCAGATCTAAACTCTAAGACTGAATTCTGCCATCTTGGATTTTGAAGAATGTTGCTCCCTGGGATTGATTTTTGCCACACTTCCCAGGAAGTGGTCACTCAAAAGGGTGGTGGCCTGCACTCTATTGGACAGCAGCACCCCCCTGCTTCCCACCCCCAGGAGCTAGGATAAATATGGCAGAGCTGTCCCACAATTCAGATCCCTGCTGAAAGAATATACTGGAAGAAGAAGTACTGCCCTGCTGGACCCCTGGCCTGCACGTGGACACTGAGCTCACAAGAACTGCACCAGCTGCACGCTTTGGGCTTCAACAAGAAAAGGGCATTGTCTTGCTTTTGTAATCCTAGGAGTGGACTCCTTGTAAGCAACAAGTACAAAGGAGCTGACCAGAGTCCTCTGCATCAAGTCCTGTAAGAATATGCCTGCTGACAAGTGTCCAGTGGCCATTTCAGGATTCTGACCAGTTTCATTCTGAGAACTGTAGTCCTAACTTCCAAGGAGCAACTCAGACCTACTGGAACCTTGGATTAAGTTTGCAGACACTTTGAGGACCCAAAAAGTACTTCTGGAAGCAGATCCAGAAGTTTGCAGAAACTTTGGAAAAAAGCTCCATAAGTGGTACTGACCAGACGTCGAGAGTCAAGTGACCCGTCCTAAAGTTTAGGTTCATCCCGCTGAAAGGCTTCAGAGTACCAGACTTTCAGGATTTGACAGGGCTCGAGGTAAGGCAATCTGACAATGTTGTATCAAAATCGGCTTGCCGAGGAGGACCATCCGACGTCAGGGAAGAAAAGCTGGAGAAAATTTTCTAAGACTGAAGGTGAAACTTTGACCGAGCCCTCCTGTGCAGTACATCCGAGAAGGACTCCATTGCGGTCGGCCACAACTTTTGACTTTGCCCTGGTCGAACAAACGTCAGGGAAGAAAAGCTGGATAAAATGTTCTAAGCATGAAGGTAAAACTTTAACAGAGGTGTCCCGCTCAGTCTACCTGAGCAGGGCTCCATCACGATCAGCACCAAATTTTGACTTCGCCCCGGTGGAGTGTGACTAGGGGGCATATTTATACTCCGTTTGCGACGTTTTTTTCGACGCAAATTCGACGCAAAACTAACTCCATATTTATACTTTGGCGTTAGACGCATCTAGCGCCAAAGTTCATGGAGTTAGCGTCATTTTTTTGCGTGAACACCTTCCTTGCGTTAATGATATGCAAGGTAGGCGTTCCCGGCTTAAAAAATGACTCCGATGCTATTGCGTCGGATTTATACTCCCGGGCAAAAATGACGCCCGGGAGTGGGCGGGTCTAAAAAACCTGCATTTGCGCCGGATTTTAGCGCCTGGTTCAGGGCAGGCGTTAAGGGACCTGTGGGCTCAGAATGAGCCCAGAGGTGCCCTCCCATGCCCCCAGGGACACCCCCTGCCACCCTTGCCCACCCCAGGAGGACACCCAAGGATGGAGGGACCCACCCCAGGGACATTAAGGTAAGTCCAGGTAAGTTTTTTTTTTTTTTTTTTTTTGTGGCATAGGGGGGCCTGATTTGTGCCCCCCTACATGCCACTATGCCCAATGACCATGCCCAGGGGACAGAAGTCCCCTGGGCATGGCCATTGGGCAAGGGGGCATGACTCCTGTCTTTGCTAAGACAGGAGTCATTTCAATGGGGGATGGGCGTCGTAAAAAAATGGCGCAAATCGGGTTGTGGCGATTTTTTTGCCTCAGCCTGACTTGCGCCATTTCTGGACGCCCATACGCCATTTTCCCCCTACGCCGGCGCTGCCTGGTGTATGTCGTTTTTTTTAACGCACACCAGACAGCGCCGGCGGCTAACGCCGGCTAACGTCATTCAATAAATACGGCGCCCGCATGGCGCTTCAGAATGGCGTTAGCCGGCGCTAATTTTTTGGACGCAAAACTGCGTTGGCGCAGTTTTGCATCAAAAAGTATAAATATGGGCCTAGGTGTCTCCGGTTGACGCTTTTCGTTTTTAGGAGCTAGAAAGCATTTTTTTCTTTTAATTCTTAAAAATTCATATCTTCAGTTCCCTACCTTGTATTTTTTTCATTTTTGTGTCATTTTAAAGATAAAAATATTCTCTAATTTGATAAATTGGTGTTGGGTTTTTATTGTGTTGTGATTTACGTATCTACTGTTTTGTTGATGTCAAATGCTTTACACACCTGCCTCCTACGTTAAGCCTAACTGCTCGTGGGCCAAGCTACCAAGGGTTGGGCAAGGATTAATGAATTGAGACCTTGACTGGACCTAGTGGGGGTTTGTTGCCTATTGCTAAGTGCAGGTACCTACCTGCCCTTACCAAAAATCCACTTTCCAATAACATTCCTGTAACTTTTGTTTTTTTTCAGTGCATTTCTAGTTTGTTTTAAGGCAACAGGGGGTTGCCCATAGGGCCTGTGGCAGGCCCTGCGACCAACCATCCATATACAACCAGCCCGTGCTGCGCACTGTCTTTAGCCAATCCCCATAGGTATTTAACTCTGAGCCATGCACAGCCTGCGGCCTGACCATGCTACCAATCCCCTGTTGGGATCCAACTCCGTGCCACGCATAGGGGGTCATTCTGACCTCGGCGGTAAAAGGCGCTTACCACCGGTCAGAAGCCCGCCATAACACCGCCGCGGCCGCGGTAAACCGCCACGGTCATTCTGACCCGCAACTGCCAAACCGCTGAAAACCTGACATCCTCAATAATCCGCCACTCCAAAGGTCAGCGAAAAAATGGCGCTGACCAAACCTCCACCGTCACGCCAACAGAAATACGCCCATACCATTCCGACCCACAAATCCATGCGGCGGTCTTTCAAATGCGGTATTCCATTGGCGGTACACACCGCCGCGGTCAAAATACACACACCCATAGAAAACTCAGCCACATTGGTCACTTCGAAATACACACACCTGATACACATACTAACACCACTCCCACACACAATATAAAACACACACCCACATCACCCACAAGCCCCTACCACCTGAAATCATTGACGAAGGCTAGAGACAGAGCACAGAATAGAGAATCCCACAACACAGAGGCACACAACACCATCACCCACACAGAATCCACGCACCAAACACCACACACCACCACACGCACCACACTCATCACCACAAACGCCACCCCACACCTCAACCACACCACCCCATGGCACCCCAAAGACACCCCAGGTTCAGTGACGCCGAACTCAGGGTCATGGTGGAGGAAATAGTCCGTGTAGAGCCCCAGCTCTTCGGGGCACAGGTGCAGCACACCACAATTGCCAGGAAGATGGAGCTATGGCAAAGGATAGTGGACAGGGTCAACGCGGTGGGACAGCATCCACGCAATCGGGAGGACATCAGGAAGAGATGGAACGACCTACGGGGGAAGGTGCGTTCCATGGTATCAAGGCACAACATAGCGGTGCAGAAGACGGGCGGCGGACCCCCACCTACTCCCCCAGAATTTACCGCGTGGGAGGAGGAAGTCTTGCACATCCTGCATCCTGAGGGCCTCGCTGGAGTAGGCGGAGGAATGGACTCTGGTAAGGCAAATCTTCACTACTGCTTCCCACCCCCACCCCACCTGAATGCCAAATCATACCCCCACCCTCACCCCCTCCCCCATCACACCAACCCCTAGCAAAAGCCTCACCATCACAACCCACCCATCCCAACACCAAGCCCTGCATGCGACCCCAAAGCATGGACACCCATCACCAAAGCATGCCCACTACACACACACATCACCCCCACAAGCCACCCTCACAAAAGCCCCCACAAGGAAATGCCTGCACATGGGTACACGGACACCCACCCATCACACGAAATCCCACACACAGAAGCAATAACCATACCTTTATACCCCTGCAGGACCCGAACGCCACCACACCGCCACTGAGGGTCCAGAGATGTCCATCCCACCCCCAGAAGAGGCCCCCAGCGATGACAGCAGCTCTGTCTCCCTTGAGCCAGACAACCAGCCCGGCCCATCGGGGACCTTTGGACAGTCAGTTCCCCACAGACAGCCACAGGCTACACCAGACCCAACCCCCTCTGGGAACACCAGCACAGCTCCCACCCAGCGGGCCCATGCCTCTGTCTCCAGGGCACGTAAATCATCGGTGTGTCCACCACTACAGGGCACCCAGGTTGACCCACCACCCCAACAACAACAGGGACCTGGGGGCAGTGGTAGTGGGCACACCGGCCAGGGGACAGAGGCCCAGGGACACAGGGGAACTGGGAGGGCTGCTGTGCGACAGGGGGGGGACAGGCCCGGGGAACCGACTCTCCAAGAGGCCCTCTCCACCATCATGGGAGCATACCACCGCTCCCAGGAGACGATGGCGACGGTACTGGCCCGGTTCCAGGAGATCCAGGAACTGCAGGAGGAACGGTACATGGGGTTCAGGGAGGGACTGAGGAACATCGGTTCCGCAATGGGGACCATCGTCCTGGCCCTTACCCAGATCGTCACCACATTGCGGGACCATGTGGCACCCCAAAGGGCCCCTGTCACTAGCCCAGGCCAGGAACAGCCTACCACCTCCGCCGGCGCCAGTGGACAGGAGGCCCCCACACAACGACAGGCCACCAGAACCCCACTTCCTGCAGAAGAAGAACCACCCCGCAAGCGGAACCTGAGATCTCACAAGAAGACAGAGTAGGACTGCAAGACCCCCGCCAGCCTAAGATACCCCCTGATGTCATCCCACTGTCCCACATTGTCACCCTGTCCAACCTTGAACTGCCCCTGCTCCATCCTTCCACAGGCATATGGACAATGCACCTGTGCGACTGAGTACTGGACTCTGCCATGGACATTACTCCACCCCCACCCATCCCCGCTTCCCAATCATTTACCTATATCTAGCACTTTAAATAAATCACTTATTCCACTTAAATAAACAGGAGTCTGCTTGTATTCTTAACAAATGTATTACACATAATGGTTCAATAATGTCCAGTTACTTTGTGATGACAACATACCAATTTCAATAAGCTTTAGTCCATGGGCAAACAAAGCTGAAGTCAGGCAGTGGGTCATACAGCTCTGAAAAGGTAAGGGAAAGTCACAAATCAGTTAACAGGAACTGGGGGGAAACACAGACAGTGGAGACGCATGAGGCCTCAAGTAAATGTAAATTGGGGTGGCTGTTTCTTACCTGTGTGCTACTGAAAGTATTGTTGTATGACTGTATCCCTGTTGTCCGTGTTGTCCCCGTCGTCTTCCTCTTCTTCACTCTCCACAGGCTCCACAGCTGCAACAACACCACCATCTGGACCATCCTCCTGCAGAAAAGGCACCTGGCGTCGCAATGCAAGATTGTGAAGCATACAGCAGGCCACGATGATCTGGCACACCTTCTTTGGTGAGTACATGAGGGATCCCCCTGTCATATGCAGGCACCTAAAGCTGGCCTTCAGGACCCCGAAGGTCCTTTCTATGATCCTCCTAGTTCGCCCATGGGCCTCATTGTAGCGTTCCTCTGCCCTTGTCCTGGGATTCCTCACTGGGGTCAGTAGCCACGACAGGTTGTGGTAACCAGAGTCACCAATTAGCCACACACGGTGTCTCTGTAGCTGTTCCATCACATAAGGGATGCTGCTATTTCGCATGACATACGCATCATGCACTGACCCAGGGAACTTGACATTTACATGGGAGATGTACTGGTCAGCCAAACAGACCACCTGGACATTCCTCGAATGATAACTTTTTCTGTTTCGGTACACCTGCTCACTGTCTTTGGGGGGAACCAAAGCCACATGGGTCCCATCAATGGCCCCAATGATGTTGGGGATATGTCCAAGGGCATAGAAATCACCCTTCACTGTAGCCAATTCGCCCACCTCAGGGAAAATAATGAGCTCCGCATGTATTTCATCAGGGCAGACAACACTCTGGACAAAACCTTTGAAAACATAGGCTGAGACATCCCAGATGATATGGACACTGTTGTCTGAAACTACCCATTTGCCAAAAAATGGAGTACTGACAGAACCTGCACCAGAGGGGGAATCCCTGTGGGTTGGCGGATGGGGGACATCAGGTCTGGCTCCAGCTGGGCACATAGTTCATGTATAGTTGCTCTGTCAAGCCGGTATGTAAGTATGATATGTCGTTCTTCCATTGTCGACAGGTCCACCAGCGGTCGGTACACGGGAGGATTCATCCTTCTCCTCGCAAGTCCCAGCGGACGGTGCCTAGGAAGGACAACATGGAGCACAGAGTCAAGCAACCCACAGGTTCGTTCACACAGCTTGCACAGTACACGAATCGCTATGCATCGAACGGCTTGTATGAGTGGCAATGCAAGGCCTAGGCCTGTGTGACGCAGTAGAAATCATGCCATGTGGGCCCTTGAAATGGCGGCTGCCTGACCTGTGAAGTGTGACAGTGGGATGTGAGGTCACTGCGCTGGCGTGGCACACCGTGGCGGTAGGCGGTCGAAGACCGCGGCGCAAAGCAGCATTGGTTAACATTGAACCCTATGGGTCTCAGGAGCCAATGCCGATGTGCGCCGGCGGTCGTGGTACGCACCGCCGCGGTACGCACCGCCGCGGGCGTGACCGCCATTTTCTATCTGATTAATCACTCGAGACCTGATCATCCACAGGAGAGAACCTATACTGCAAGTGCTGCTGTGACCTCGGTCTGGGAGATACAATGGCTGCTGCGACTGGGGAAAGGGCCCCTGCCTTCACTTCCGAAGAATTGGAGAAACTTGTTGATGGGGTCCTCCCCCAGTATGCGCTACTCTACGGTCCTCCAGACCAACAGGTTAGTACACAGGGTGCACGCTGAATGGGCTATGCCTGTGTTGAGTGGGGTGTATGTAAGATGGTGGGGAGGGGAGCGAATGAGGAGTGCAACGCACGACAGATGGGAACATGTGCCACATGGCAAGGTTGGGGAGGGGGGGCCACTCACATCTACCATGCTGAAAAGTGATGATATTTCCTTTCCCACCCTGTACATGTCAAATAGGTCAGCGCCCATCAGAAGGTCGACATTTGGCATGCCATCGCCAAGGACGTCCGGGCCCTGGGGGTCCACAACAGACGGGGCACCCACTGCCAAAAGAGGTGGGAGGACATCCGCCGCGGGACCAGAAAGACCGCTGAGTATCTGCTGGGGATGGCCTCCCAACGTAGGAGGGGTGCCAGCCGCCAATTGGCCCCCCTGATGTCCCGGATCCTGGCGGTGGCCTACCCCGATTTGGATGGGCGCGTGAGGACATCACAGCAGACACAAGGGGGTTAGTATCAGCACATTCTGCTATCTTTGCGCGCAGTGGAGGTGTCTGGGTGGGGGAGGAGGGCTGTGGGTAACTCAAGGCCAGGGCGCTTTCTGTAGGCTAGTCCCCTCCGTTAGCCATGGCCCTGTGCCCCCGCCCCCCACCTCTGTAGGGTGCCAAGTACAGCTATCCATGGTCCGGCATCACCCATGTGTGCATTTGTCGTCCATAGACCTGTAGGCCTAGTCACAAGAACTGAGTAGTGTACCCCGATTGCGCAGCGTAGTTCAGGGGGCTTCTGTGTCTGTCCTCTCCGCCAACGGTGTTGCCAATGCATGCACTCAACCTGTCTTCATTTTCCCCCCCCACCCATTTTCTTTTTCTTCCTGTGCATGTGTGCATTAGCATCATTAGGCGGAGGAGAAGTGGCATCGGCGCACGAGGGAGCTGCATCTCACATGGCCCCGGAGGGCCATGCAACGGACTCCGAGTTCAGCAGTGAGACGGAGGGCGAGGGGAGCTCCACAACGGGGACCCGTGGAGACGTCAGCGACACCGACACGTCCTCGGAAGGGAGCTCCCTTGCGGTGGCGGCAACATCCGTGCCCACCGCAACTACAGGTACAGCCGCCACCCAGCGCACCAGCTCCGCCCTCCAAGCAGCCCCTCAGCGTTCGCCCCGTGCCCGCTCGCACACCAAGGCGGGCATCTCCTTCGCCCCAGGCACCTCAGGCCCTGCCCCAGTTACCCCTTCTGCCCTCAGTGAGGAGGTCATTGACCTCCTCCAGACGCTCATTGTTGGGCAGTCTACCCTTTTGAATGCCATCCAGGGGGTGGAAAGGGAGGTGCATCTGAGCAATGCATACCTGGAGGGCATTCATTCGGGTCAGGCTGCCCATCAGCGATCGTTCAACGCTCTGGCCTCAGCACTGACGGCAGCCATTGTCCCTGTCTCCAGCCTCCCTCTTCTAACTCCCTCCACCCAGTCCCAGTCTCCTGTTCCTCAGCCTATCCCATCCACACCATCAGACCAGCCTGCACACACCTCAACACCCAAGGGCAGCTCATCCAGACATAAGCACCACAGATCCCACAAGCATTCACACAAACAACATCCAGATGCAGACATGCCAACAGTCACTACCACCTCTGTGTCCCCCTACTCCTCGTCTCCCTCCTCCCACCCTGTGACGTCTCCACTCACACCTGCATGCACACCACCATCAGCCAGTACTTCCATCACCAGCACACCCTCCATTACAGTCAGCACACGTGCAGTCACCACCCCCACTGCCATTTACACGTCCCCTGTGTCCTCTCACACTGTGTCTGTCACCCCCTCTTCCAAACCACACAAACGCAGGCAGCCACCCACCCAACAGCCATCCACCTCACGACAGCCTCCAGCCCAAGCACCTGCACCCAAAGACAGCACACTTGTCTCTCCTACAACCACATCCTCTTCCTCCACTCCCATACCCACTGCACCTACCGTTCCCATTGCTCCTAAAAAACTTTTCCTCTCCAAAATTAACCTCTTTGCATCACCTGACCCACCCCCTCCATCTGGTAAGAGTCCAAAGAGCATCTCAGCCACCACCAGCCCTGCATCTAGTATCACCATAGTGCAGGGCTATTGGAGTCCACCAGCTCCTAGGGAAGGAACATCGGCCAGCAGCAAGGGGACAGCCAGCCCACCCCCTGGGAAGAGGACAAGAAAACTTAAGGGCCGGCGCGAAAAGCCTGAGACGGCTGCCACCACGGAGAGTGGCCTTGCCACGTCACCTGCCACATCATCTAAGGGAGGCAAGGGCCCGAGAGCTGCAGCGAAGGAGGGCAAGGGCAGCAGGGCGGAGAAGACATGCAGCAGCCGAGCGCACCAGGAGGGCCCCACCAGCCCCATACCGGGTGTGACGGACGACACCCACGGGCACAAGACTCCATCACAAGAGGGCCCTGCTACCGCAAGGTCGGAGGGCGACTAAGCGGGGAGTCTTGGCCAGGTCTGGCTCCCTTGAAAGACAGGACAAGCACCACTGAAGAGGGCCTCGCCAAGACAGGCACCGCTGAACAGGGCCCCGCCGTGAGGATCACCGCTGAAGAGGGCCCCGCCAAGACAGGCACCGCTAAACAGGGCCCCGCCGTGAGGAGCACCGCTGAAGAGGGCCCCGCCAAGACAGGCACCGCTGAACAGGGCCCCGCCGTGAAGAGCACCGCTGAACAGGGCCCCGCCGTGAGGAGCACCGCTGAAGAGGGCCCCGCCAAGACAGGCACCGCTGAACAGGGCCCCGCCGTGAAGAGCACCGCTGAACAGGGCCCCGCCATGAGGAGCACCGCTGAAGAGGGCCCCACCAAGACAGGCACCACTGAACAGGGCCCCGCCGTGAAGAGCACCGCTGAACAGGGCCCCGCCAAGACAGGCACCGCTAAACAGGGCCCCGCCGTGAGGAGCACCGCTGAAGAGGGCCCGCCAAGACAGGCACCGCTGAACAGGGCCCCGCCGTGAGGAGCACCGCTGAAGAGGGCCCCGCCAAGACAGGCACCGCTGAACAGGGCCCCGCCGTGAACAGCACCGCTGAACAGGGCCCGCCGTGAGGAGCACCGCTGAAGAGGGCCCCGCCAAGACAGGCACTGCTGAACAGGGACCCGCCGTGAAGAGCAACGCTGAACAGGGCCCCGCCGTGAGGAGCACCGCTGAAGAGGGCCCCGACAAAACAGGCACCGCTGAATAGGGCCCGCCATCTCAAGCACCGCTGAACAGGGCCCCGCCGTCTCAAGCACCGCTCCGCTGGGCACTTCCTGTCAAGCACCGCTCCGCTGGGCCCTTCATCTCAAGCACCGCTCCACTGGGCCCTTCATCTCAAGTACCGCTCCGCTGGGCCCTTCATCTCAAGCACCGCTCCGCTGGGCCCTTCCTGTCAAGCACCGCTCCGCTGGGCCCTTCCTGTCAAGCACCGCTCCGCTGGGGCCTTCATCTCAAGCACCGCTCCGCTGGGCCCTTCATCTCAAGCACCGCTCCGCTGGGCCCTTCCTCTCAAGCACCGCTCCGCTGGGCCCTTCATCTCAAGCACCGCTCCGCTGGGCACCGCCGTCTCAAGCACTGCTCCGCTGGGGCCTTCCTCTCAAGCACCGCTCCGCTGGGCACCGCCATCTCAAGCACCGCTGGTCCATTGACAGTGCCGGTTCTGTGTCGAGCAGGTGTTCACGAAGCACTCTGGGCACCATGCCTCCTCCAATACCAGTGGAGTCGGTTATCCATCTGATGGACTGTGGCTTTGCACTCCCCAGGATGGTACAGTGGGCATGGAGGCCCCTCGTGGATCTGGCGTCGTGGACTCATGTGGCTGAGGTGCCCCCCTTTCCCTTCCCCCTGAGGTGCCTGTTGTTTTCTCATCTGATGCCCCAGCAGTGTTCTCTCCAATGGTTTCCGGCCTCCTGTGTGGGCTTTGCCCATGTGTTTGTACACATTGGCCCACGGACTATGGATATTGAACGGACTGTGCAGGACTTATTGACTATGTTTATACTTTGCACTATGTTCATTATTTCTTTTGTATATTTCATATGGCATATTTACCATGACTTAAATGAACCTATTTTATACATAAATTTTAAACTTCATTTGAATTATGTCTTTGCATTCTTCCTGGGGTTTGGGGGGTGTCACTCTGACTTGTTGCTCTGCATTGGTGTGTAGGTATTGGGGGGGTGGGTTGGGGGGGTGGGTGTGTCGCGTATGTGTGTGCCCGTAAGCTTTCCTCCTCCCCCCTCCCCTGTGTCGTAGGTGCAGTACTCACCGTTGTCGTCTGCGCCGGCGTTCGTACTCCTGGTAGATGAGCAGGTAGACAATAGCCGGTAGGATGTGTAATTCGGGCTCCATGCTGTCCTCCTTCCTTGTGGAATGTGTATAGGTGAGCGTTTTCCCGTTCGTAGTCTGTTTCCGCCGTGTTTTTATCGGCGAGGCTCCCGCCCCGGAAAAGGCGGCGGATTGGTGAGTTGTGATAGGGTGGGCGGTACATTGTCTGCCGCCTGCCTGTTGGCGGTGACCGCCGCGCTGTTTGTCGGTCCCGCCGTGGAGGTCGGAGTGTTAATGTGGCGAGCTGTGTTGGCGGTTCCCGCCAGGGTCAGAATTCCATTTTTTGGACCGCCTGCCTGTTGGCGGGTTGGCCGCCGCTTTATCACCGACCGCCAGGGTTAGAATGACCCCCAGCTCCACATAGGCATTCAACCTTGAACTTCCCATGGTTTTCAGGCATGCATGGTAGACGTAGGATGGAGGGCCTGTCCCGCAGCCAGACCCTGCGGCCAGCCCCCAGTAGGCATACAGCCACACACAGCCTTCGACTATGCACAGCTGGGATTAGCCACAGGTTTTGCAGCCTGCAGCCAGGCTCTGTGGCCCCCGTCTGTAGGCCATGCCCGGTGGGGCTTAGCCGCAGGGCATGGAAGCGGGGGCTCCTGCTTTGTTTGTATTTGTAATTGCTTCCTGTTGAAGTTTAACTTCTGTTAAATGAGCCAGAATGGATCCTCACCTGCTTATTTATTCAAAAGGAGGCCAAAGTTTTGTGCAAAATGTCTACCCAACTAGAGTACTTTCTACTAGCTAATCAGTAACTGCTACCTTGTTAGGTAAATGTATAATGCATATTCTACACTACAGCTGCATATTACCCCAAGGTAATGTTATCAGTAACCTTGTGTGTCTGTAATTTTGGCAATGTGATTGTTCCTCGAGCATCTTTATACAGAAACCTGCAATAACATAAAACCTTACATAGGGAAAGGACTAGACTACAAAGAAATGAAACAAGGGTACTTCCTCTTAATTATATTTAGTAAGTGCTTTTTCTGTTGTAGATGTTTTCATGCTCCTCTGCTTTTAGAATGCATCTCCAAAATCAGCAGGAAACCTGCTGAGGTGGCCTTTTTGTATGCTGTCCATCATACAGCAAAAAGAAGGGAAGAAGTTGCATACCACTAATGTATATGTGGCGGCACCAAACAGGTCTAGGTCATTTTGCATACTCACAGTGGTTAAAAGGGAGAGCTACATGTCTCAACAGGAAATGACAAGAAAGAACCCACTCCTCACTTTGACCACTGGTGTCTGCGGTGGTAACCGCAAGGCCCCCGTGGTCCCCTGCCAGCTCCCCGCCTCTAGTGGGAGCTGCCATTACCCCGGCACATAGGGAATAGCTAAAAAAATGTTGCTCCCTGCCTGCTGGAGCAATCCTTTCATCTGTTTTTCTGCCCGCTTGACAGCAGGCAGGAATACAGATGAAAAGTTTGCCTCCAGTGAGCAGAAGCAGCTTTCCTACTCTCATCTGCTGGGAGCGAACTTCCAGTTTTCTGTCTCTGGTGGCTCTTTAGAGCCTAAGGAGGTGGTCCCCATGGCCCTCCTCCCATATATTGTGCTAAAGTCCTGGGGAGGTTATGGTCCATGGGGTCCATGCAGCCTCCCTTATATTTATAATAAAAGCCCTGGGGAAGCAGTGATTCCCGAGGCACCATGAACTATGAAGAGGGGGCCACATGAGCCCCCTCCCTAAAAATTAAACAATACAATGCCCCCGGGATCTGGGGCTCAATGATAAACAAGTGTGGAAGACTGCTCTTGTTTCTTTTTTTTTCTTTAATTTTGCCACCTACCTGTGGATCCTCAGCGATTTTGTGCCAAAATTGAAAAAAAAACTCTTTGGCCCCCGGTGGACTCCCTAGGGGCTGAGTCAAAATGTCTGCCAACACTTCCTGGGTGATGTGTTGGCAACCAGTCTGATGTTAGCACAGGGACTGTTGGATCCACAGAGGATGTTTGTTCCTAGATATCTATATTTAGTTTTCTTTCATTTCTCAAAAACTACTGAACGGATTTACACCAAATAACAAAAAGGGCTCTTTCTGGTCCAAGAGCTACCTTTCTGCCAAATTTAGTGTAATTCTGTCCAGCGGTTTGGGCTGTAGTTGTGTTCAAAATCCCTATATGAAATTGCATGGGGAAGAGGCATTTTGTGACCCTCCCTGCCTTTCCAGGTTCCGCTTGATGAATTATCCCAAATCGTTCAAGACAAACAGTGACCTTTCTGCTACATTTGGTATAATTTCGTCCAGTGGTTCAGGCTGTAGTCATGTTAAAAATCCCGATGGGAAATTTCATTGGCTAAAAGCTTTTTGGGACTCCCCTTTTTATTGGCCCTGCTTGACAAATCATCCCAAAACTTTCAAGACATCAGCAGCAGCGAGTGGTGTTCTAGTTTTAAACATTTCTTTAAGATTTGTCAAACAACATTAAAGATATTGGGCAAACAAAAAAACGCTTTTCCAATGGAAATTAGGTCCTACCTATAACTACCTACTTGTGACCGCCATATATATATATATATAATATAACAGAAAAGAGAGCTGTAGGTAGTTCACAAATTTAGGTGGCGGTCTGCTCCAGTAAGCAGCGCCCTGCAACACCAGCAGCACTCTAGATTTGCTCACCTCAAATGTCAGTTTTTCTACCAAAGTTTTTAAGCATAAGATTGGAACAGGTAATTTTAGGGTTTAGGAATGGGTGGTGATAAAGGGAGGTGAGGTTAATGTTTAGAGCAGGGTAGTGGTAAAAGGAGGTAAGGGTAATTTTAGAGTTTACAGGTGAGAAATGGTAATAGGAGGTGAGGGTAAATTTAGGGTTTAGGGTTGGGTAGTGGTAAAGCGAGGTAAGGGTAAATTAATTTAGGGTTGGGGTGATAGTAATAAGGGGAGGTGTTAGAAACGGGGTCTTTAGTTGACAGTCAGGATACCCCCTGTTCAAGCAAAGGCCCTCACTGTAGTCAGGGTAAAAGAGAATAACCCTCAGCTAACCCCTGCTTACCCCCTTGGTAGCTTGGCAGAGCAGTAGGCTTAACTTCAGAGTGCTAGGTGTAAAGTATTTGTACCAACACACACAGTAACTTAATGAAAACACTATAAAATGACACAACACCAGTTTAGAAAAATAGAAAATATTTATCTAAACAAAACAAGACCAAAACAACAAAAATCCACAATACACAAGTCAAGTTATCAATTAAAAAGCAAAAAGAGTCTTTACGTAGTTTAAAACACACACTAACGCTGTTAGCGTGAAAATAACCCCGCACAGGCGAATGTGTGTCAAAAAGGGGTTGCAATGCATCGATTTCACTCACAAGCGAGACCGTGCATTGTTCATCCTTTCGTCGTGTCGGGCGCGTCGTTTCTTCACTCCACAGGAGAGCGATGCATCAATCTGGTCAGCACTCTCAGGTCCGGGCAGGCCTTTCGCTGTTTTTACACGCCCAGCGGTGCTAGCATCGGAAATCCAGCCCCACGATGATCCGAAAACAACGCATGGCGGGTTGCAATCTCCCAGCCTCTGTCAGCGATGCTGCATGTCGTTTCTCCAGCTCTGTGCGTCGATTCTTCAGTCGCGTTTCAGACGAGTGCAGATTTTCAGCAGCGAGCCAGTGGCGCGTCGTTTCTTCAGCCACAGATCGGAATTGCATTGATCTTTTCCCGGTACGGTGCTCTGTGCGTGGATTTCCTCCTCTTAGGCTGCCAGCTTCTCCTTTCAGGGTCCCGGGAACTGGATGAGCACCACTTGGCAGAGTAAGAGTCTCTCCAGAGACTCCAGGTGCTGGCAGAGAGAAGTCTTTGCTGTCTCTGAGACTTCAAACAGCAGGAGGCAAGCTCTAAATCAAGCCCTTGGAGATCTTCACAAGATGGAAGGCACACAAAGTCCAGTCTTTGCCCTCTTACTCTGGCAGAAGCAGCAACTGCAGGATAGCTCCGCAAACCACAGTCACAGGCAGGGTCGCTCTTTTTCCTCAGCTCTTCTCCAGGCAGAGGTTCCTTTTGGTTTCCAGAAGTGTTCTACAGTCTGTGGTTTTTGGTGTCCTTCTTATACCCAATTTCTCCTTTGAAGTAGGCCTACTTCAAAGCAAAGTCTCTCTTGAATGTGAAATCCTGCCTTGCCCAGGCCAGGCCACAGACACTCACCAGGGGGTTGGAGACTGCATTGTGTGAGGGCAGGCACAGGCCTTTCAGGTGTGAGTGACCACTCCTCCCCTCCCTCCTAGCACAGATGGCTCATCAGGATATGCAGGCTACACCCCAGCTCCCTTTATGTCACTGTCTAGTGGGAGGTGCAACCAGCCCACCTGTCAAACTGGCTTAGACAGGGAATCCACAAACAGGCAGAGTCACAGAAATGGTATAAGCAAGAAAATGCTCACTCTCTAAAAGTGGCATTTTCAAACACACAATCTTAAAATCAACTTTACTAAAAGATGTATTTTTGAATTGTGAGCTCAGATACCCCAAACTCCACATGTCCATCCACTCCCAAAGGGAATCTACACTTTAATCAGATTTTAAGGTAGCCCCCTGTTAACCTATGAGAGGGACAGGCCTTGCAACAGTGAAAAACGAATTTAGCAATATTTCACTGTCAGGACATATAAAACACATTACTATATGTCCTACCTTAACCATACACCACACCCTGCCCTTGGGGCTACCTAGGGCCTACCTTAAGGGTGTCTGACATGTAAGAAGAGGGAAGGTTTAGGTCTGGGAAGTGGGTACACTTGCCAAGCCGAATTTACAGTTAAAACTGCACACACAGACACTGCAATGACAGGTCTGAGACATGATGACAGAGCTACTTATGTGGGTGGCACAACCACTGCTGCAGGCCCGCTAGTAGCATTTGATTTACAGGCCCTGGCACCTCTAGTGCACTTTACTAGGGACTTCATCATTATTAGCTTTATTTCGGTAAATATAAATACCATAAAAGCACATTACATTTAAAAAGGGAACAACAAACTACATAATAGACAGTTTTAGTCATAAAAGGTTAAAAAGAAAAAGAAAAGGAAGAAAAAGGTATTTAAACATAAGCATTTCCCTACTGTAAAATCGCACCTTATAATTTTACGTAAAAGCACATAGTGGGTATTAAAAGATCAAAATACAAACCTGGCAAAACATATCAGTTAAAAAAGACATTTCTGTTTAAAAGTATGAAAATATCTGAGACAGAACAAAATAAGAACAACAGATGGGAGATACGTCTAGACCAGTTAAAATAGTAGGTGCATACAATAATAGATTCTTCAATTACTGCTCCCCACGTTCGTTGTTAGATTTCCCTCTGCTTTTTTTAGCGTGTTCAATCTGATACGCCAGATTGAATCTAAGTATTTTGCCAGACAACAAACCACTAAAACAGATAAGTCAGATTTTAGAATTCTCAGAGCTGGCAAGCAATTTTTAAAACCCATTATCCTGCATAGAGGAATGATCCAGCGGGCTCTTTGTTTGCGGTATGCGGGGCATTGGAAGAAAATGGGAGTTACTGATTCTTCTCTGGCACAGCCCATCGGGCACATCTGAGAAGAACAACTAAAATTAGACCATTTATATGTGAGGGTGCGCAAAGGAAGAGAGCCCACCGTAAATCTGATGAATAATGCACGAGCGAACGGAGAAGAAACTATATCCATATATTGGGCAAATTCATAATGGCATTTAAAATGTAGAAAATTTCCCGTCATGGATAATGGCGAGACAGCAGACAGTTGTGTAAGTTGAACGTGGAGCCAGAATGCATCCTTTAATGTCTGGGTTGCATTCTTTGGAATGGATAATGGGTCCTTCCAATAAGACCCCAAGCCAAGTAGCGACTTACTAGTGACTCAAATATGCCAATTATGGATAAGCCAATTACATACACATTTTGTAAAGGAGCACTCGCACTTTAGCACTAGTTAGCAGTGGTAAAATGCCCAGAGTAACAAAAACAGCAAAATCAGAGTCCAGCTCACATCAACAACCTGGCAAGAAGTTAAGGGGGACCACCCCAAGGATGAAAAGTCTATGAGGAGGTATGGGCACTTTTAGGGGTGGGTAGTGGTAAAGGAATGTGTGGGTAATAATTATGGTTTAGGAATGGATAGTGGTAAAGGGAGGGGAAAGGCTGAAAAAATGCACTATGCCCACTACCACTGATTCAAGCTAGCTTGGCTGTTGAGGGATGATACCCCAAAACATGTCTGTGGATGTTTGTTTCTGGTCAAGGGAGGACCTGGCCTGGCAGTTCGGGCTGGACTGTTCCCATTGGGAGCAAGGTCAAAACTGATTTGCATATGGCTGGGTCCAAACTCGGGCATCATGGGGGGCAAAAAACAATGGATTTAAGCACAGATCTCTGACTGGGGTGAATGTTTGACATTCTTCAGCATTCTATTCATCAACTGATCTTTTTGCATTAGGTTCATGCAAAACAGTTTTTTTACACCACTGGGGAATGACTTGCATAATTTTTTGTTGTTAGTGCAACATAGTGCTCTAGCTTCTGATGCAGCACTGCACTGCCTGGCTTTTAGTATATTTGAGATGAAAGCTCTTCTGCTTTTTAACATTATTATTGACCTCTCATTGCCACCAAGGAAATGCTTGTAGAATTTAACCAATTAAGGCGCAAAGTAAATCCCTTTCAAGGATGGGAAGAGCAACAGAACATCCCAAAGGCTTGTTAAGGAATATAGTAAGTGGCTTCTCCACTAGGAAAATTATTTTCCCCTGTGCATAAAATAATGTGTAATTGCACGACAGCACTGCCTTTTCTCAATGTGGAATTCTTATGTGATTACAGTTCTACAGTGTGGAAATTTTAAAACAAGAAAAAGTCCTGGGAATGTTAGTATATTCACCACTAGGGTCAGTTTGGTGATACATAACTGATTTATTTTGTTATGCAACTCAGTGGTACTCAGTTTATCATCCTTGTAAGGTTGAATTAACCCACTGGGATTTTAGCCTGTGACTATGAGATCAAACTTGGGACCTCATTTACTAGGCTCTATCGGCACACTGCACCACTGGAGTGTCATTTTTTTTTTAACGTTCTGGCGGTGCAGTGAGCCATCCCAATTTACAAGGCCATGCTAAGCAACCTTGTGTGGCTTTTCAGGGCCTTGTAAATATGGGCCCATTTCATGCATAACAATGTGTGAAAGGGACTTTCCGTGGGTGTTGCTGTGGGTGTTCCCACGCAACACCAATGGAACGCTAAGGAATCTAACGCATTGCCAGATTTACAAGTCTGGGAATTTGCCAGATTCCTATACCACCTCAGAATTGGCGTACAAGTGAAGCTACAGTGAGAAATATCTCTTTTTATTCCACGTTTTTTCCTCGTTCTATGTGTGCTGCATTCTGCACACCTCTCTTGATTGTTTTTATGCAGTAAGCTGTCTTTTCTGCACAAAAACATTCATCTCCACAACGCTGGCATCCTTGCATCATGATGCAAGTGTGCCTGTGTTTGTGCTAGGCAGTAATTTGTGTGCCAGCACAGGGGGAGAGGACAGAAATGTGCTGTATCTTGTAGATAAGGTGCATTTCTGCCCTTTCCAGGTGGCGCAAGGTGGCTCAGCAAGACACTTTTAAATAAGCCCCTTAGATTCCAAAGCCCAGATTCTCAAAGGTTAAGCAT
Source organism: Pleurodeles waltl (assembly GCF_031143425.1). NCBI lineage: Eukaryota > Metazoa > Chordata > Amphibia > Caudata > Salamandridae > Pleurodeles > Pleurodeles waltl. The sequence goes on from NC_090439.1 coordinate 211,764,166, forward strand.
CAGTTTAGCATTGCTTTTTTAATCCTAAATTGACGCTAAACGTTTTGGAAGTATAAAACACAGGTGAGCAATATGGAAATGTTGCTCTATTCTGTGCTTTCAAACAAGATAGATGTGGGTGTGGCTCATAGAACAGCTAGCCCTATACCAGAAGGAGCACCCTTTCTTATACAACTTGTAATGTTCCATGCACTCAAGTTGGACGATTCTTCCTATCAGACATGCTGGATAGTTCTGTTGAGGACAGGAGTGTAATACAGTGTGGGAGTTTGAGTAACGCAGCAAAAAAATTAAGCAACAAAAGGAGTTACACAGAGGGAGATAGAATCAGGAACAATAAATAATCTGAGGTCGGACCTTGCACTAGCTAGAATCTTGGAATCCATGCTTCAATTACTAACTAAGGTAGGTAGAGACATGTGGTCGAACTTAACCCGAGGGATAATAAGCTTTTGCAATGCAGCAGTTCTTGCATTTGCGAGAGTTAGAGCTGCTGGCATTGTAATTGACAATGTCTTTTACCTATGTGTTTTGGTTTGGAGTTTAGTGGATCTATGTGGAGTGGAATTATGTGGACTGTATTGGAATTGTTAGTTGTGTAATTGTCGTGTGGAATTTTGCGGTGTGTAGTATATTTGTGCAGTGGAATTCTGTGGCATGGTGTTTGTATAGGGGTGAGAGATGCACAGACTAGATAGAAAGGAAGCTAGAGCGGGATAGGTAGTTTGTGTAAGAATTGGTGAATGAATTCAAGACAGGAGCAGAAAGAATGCATGAGAAGGAGAGAAAAAAGAGAAGAGCAGGCCACAGACGCAGAAAGAGGGAGGACCTGTGAACGCAGAAGACACCCTATGAAGAGGAGGAGAGCATGGGTTTGAAGGATTGAAACCTTGAAAAGGCATGGGAAAGAAGCTGTGCTTAGTATGTGTGAGCAGGCAGTATAGATAGGAGATAGGGAGGGATGAGGGGGGCAGAGGAATTGTGAGATGAGACGGGGTAGTGGCAGTATAAGGGAGCTGTGTGGGAGAGAGTTAACAGAGCTGTTGAAAGTGCAAGGGAGAGATATGTTGGATTGAAATTGGTGTGGAATTGTGTGGCGTGGAATTTTGCGGTGTGAAGTTGAGTATTGGAAGTATGTGGTATGTCAGTGACATACCTTTGAATGTTGTTTCCTGGATTGAATACTCATGGTAAGTTACCAGGAAGAGCAATCCTTCGCTCTTGTTTCCTAAGCACTTTGGAGCAGAGTGGTCTGCTTTCTGTGAAAAAAGTTCACATAGAAAATCTTTTCTCACCAGGCACCTCCCATAAACAAACAAGTCCAATCAAATAAGTACAACCAAGGATATCTTTAAACGATTACATCCCCTTATTAAGTTTCAACTCAGGCCCTATTACAAATAATCAGGAGAAGGAGTGAATTCCCTCTTGATGCAATAAACTAACTTCACTGCCCAGCATGCACAGTAAACAACAGGTTCAAAACAAGCTGATAATATGTTTAGTGTCTGTATGTTATTAAAAGTGGGGGAAATAATCTATAAAAACCTATTCTTCAACTACTATATTGCTATAATTTATTTTGAATCTTCAGGGGAGGTTTGGCAGAAACCTGGATATGATGTGACTCTACCGAGTCTAAGCACAGGACTCATGTTACAGCCGCAGCCAGCACTGGACAGAATAGTCTGGCAGGGGGAGGGTACCACAAGTACCAGAAAGGAGTGGAGGTGCTTACGTGGGCACAGGATAGCTCGAGCTGGAGTAGGGCATGGAGAGTGCAAGAAAAAAAAGTTTCATTAGGAGGGTAAACATCCTGGACCCGAATCACAAAGGTAAACTTAGACCAAAAGTCTAAACTTAGAGCAAAAGTCTAACTTTACTCAAAGTAAAGTTAGAATTTTGGTCTAAGTTTGGACTTTTAGTTTACGTTTAGACTAAGGGACCAAATACGAGTCTGGGGGACACAAGACCACCAGACATGCGGTGATGGTTGGGCTGCCACAGCTGTGGTAGTCCAACCACCACATTACGAAGTTGATGGGCAGACCCCCCAACCTACCGCCGTCCCCGCCAGGATCCAAGAACCCGATGGGCTGATGGTGGTCCTAGTTGTAATTAGCCAGAAGGGCGCTGAACTCAGCGCCACCCTGTTGACTACAACCTTGTTCTCTGCCAGCCTTTCCATGGCAGTTTCACCACCATGAAAAGGCTGGCAGGGAACAAGTGCAGGGGTCCCCCTGCCCAGCACCCTTGAAATGCAGACTGTGAAGACAGTGCGCATTTCAAGGGTGCTGCTACACCCTTTGTGTGCCAGCATTGCTGCTGGCTCAATAATGCAGGGGTGGTTTCTCCTTTCGGGCTGAGGGGCTGTGCCCCTCAGATTACACCTTTATAGCAAAAATTAATAACTAGATCGATTTGTTCAAAGATGTAATCGTAATAGTCATAACTCCAAACAAATCGATGCATTTAATTCTGGGCTGTCCGTCCCAGGCTGCCTGGCCCGCCAATGCTTGAAGCAGGAGATGGAAGCCAGGCAGTAAATCAACTTTCTACACTGTGACGCACGATGCAGGACTGACTTCTCTAAAGCCCTTCTTTCAATTGTGGTCTATGGAAGAAGCCACTATAGACCAGTGAAGCTTTTTGCCTCATGGTTTTTGGCATCGGAGTCTTCATCCCTGCATGAGGACAGTCGTCTGTCATTCACTGGCATAGATCCCACCTTTTCCCCCACTCGTCACGCAGTAGGAGTCAATGAGTGTGATTTAGTGCCTTGGCTTTGGTAATGTTAGGTGTTATAATGCTAATTCTTGAGTTATTTTTATTGCACTGAGACCCCTTGTCACACTAAACTCCCCCATTGTGACCCCCTAGACCCTGGCTGCAGATCGCTGGCTCCTGTAGAAGTGGAGCTACTGTATTTGTTCCCTCACAAAATTGTTCCAAAAGACAATTGGGGTTCTTGTTCCCTTGTGAAATTTATCCAGATATCGGACTCAAGCGCAAAGGGAGATATACCTGCTTACAGTAAAGGCAGTTATCTGCTGTATGGCTTTAAAACTGTCCGGAACGTCATGCCCTTAGCATTAAGGGCAAAAACATGGACTGATATGCAAACAATGAATGTTAAAAAACGATTTAGTTCCTCTCTTATTTCACGTCTTACTTAATGTTGCATTCACCAAGAGTTAATTAAATTGTTTGATCATGCTGTGTTTCTGTGCGTTGTATTACTCTTGCATAGTGCACACTTTGATTTGTGCCCGGTGTTTATGAGGGGCTTTGATTTAGAGCACTGGTGCTGAGGCTAAAGCTAAAGCAAAGTTCCTGACAGTGTGTTGGCACCTCTGCAGAGCACGCAGAACAATTGTCACGTATTTCAGTTACAATTGAAATTCAGTATAAATGTGTGTGAAGGGGTGCATAGTAGTCAAAATATTTAGAAGGCTAAAGGAAATAAAGTGCTTAAATGTGAATGAGTGCAGTGTTTGTTTGGGGTGGTAAAATGAGGGAGATGCGAGGAAGTGCATTCAGGTGAGAATGAAAAGAGGGTGCTGAAGAGGAAAGAGGAGGTTGAAAAGGTGCAGATGGATGAGATGTGGAGATAAAAAGGGAAAACATATCTAACATGAAGCACACATAACTGAATGCCAAACTCCTTCCACTGGCCTCAATATTATTTCATTCACAGTCTCACAATTTCAGAATTTCTAATGTTAAATATTTATAAGTAATAGTTGTTGTTATTCATTTATCTTAAAGAGCTAACAACCACCGACAAACCCAACAGTACGGACAAGTTGTAGGTGTATGTTCATTATTGTGCTGTATTTCTGGATGCAATAACATCTCAGAGAGAAACCAAAATACAGGCTAGGTGGCATACTATGGGAATCACAGAAATGTATTTAGCATGTTCCCTTTTAGAGAGCCCCCAATTTTTCCATCCCACTCAAAGACCTATCCGCACCTATTTATGTGTGCCTGATTGCAGCCAGCAGCTGTGGGTGCTTCCTGATGCCTGGTTAGAGCATTTTCTTCCAAAGTTGATGGTGCATGCAGTGCAAGACACTGAGTAAGCACACACTTTAAAGGGCCTGAAGTTGTTGCAGTGTACAATTCAAGTAAAGGGGGAACATATTAATGCAGTAAGATAGGGGGCAGTTTTTAATGTGTTTAATATTTCAAAACTATACATTCCTGCAGCTTTATAAACCTTGCTTTCTCACTAAATTTATTCCCTTTCAAATTCACAATTTGTCAATCATTTTTCATTTTTTTCTTGGGAGGAGGACCCACCCTAGACCCCACGGTTGTCCATTGAACTTGCTTGCTTCACTCGCTACATAAAAGTCGTACCCAGACTTTTACGCCCCACCACTTTCAAATTTCACCAGCCACCCTGCAATTATGAGCCGGGAACAATGCTCCCTCACCTTTCCTACTGGGCTGACCGGCAGAAACCTTGGTTTCCGCCCCTCAGCCCAGTGGGAAAGTTATAATGGGGCCGTGGTGAGACTTCCAGCACCGCAGCGGTCTACTCATCAGGAGTTTGGTGGCCAGATGTTTCCATCTGCCAAACTCCTGATGACCCCCTAAAAGTCAAAACTTAGACCAAAAGTCTAACTTTACTTTAGTAAACTGGAAGGGTAAAATTTACTATTTCACTCCAGTGTGTGAAACAGTAGGGAAAGTGTTAGGCTAAGGAGAGGTCAAATTTACTATTCCCACTCCAGTCGGTGCAACAATAGGGAAAGCATTGGGCTAAGGAGGGGTAAAATGTACTATTCCCACTCCAGTCAGTGCAACAGTAGGGGAAGTGTTGGACTTAGGAGGGATCAAATTTACTGTTCCCACTCCAGTCTGTGCAACAATAGGGAAAGCATTCAACAGCGGAGGGGTAAAGTTTACTATTCACACTCCAGTGTGTGCAACAGTAGGGAAAGCATTGGAAACTGGAAGGTTAAAATTTACTATTCCCAGTCCAGTCAGTGCTACAGTAGGGACAGCGTTGTTACATTATGTTATGAGGACTTATAGAGCGCATGGCAACCCAAAGGCCTCCCAGCGCTAAATGGAAGTCTTCAAAACACATACTGAGGGCAAAGGTTAAAACAACCAAGTTTTAAGTAGATGACAAAAGGATCATTTTTGGCTGGTTTGTCGTAGGCCCGGGGCAGAGAATTTCACAACTTGGCACCAAGATTGGCACCGGAGGGGAAAAATTTACCATTCCAACTCCAGTTTGTACAACAGTAGGTAAAGCGTTGGACTCGGGAGGGGTAGAATTTACTATTCCCACTCTATTCAGTACTGCAGTAGAGAGTAATTCACTTCAAACAAATATTATACTTTAACATCTGTATTAAATCCCCAAAAATAAAAAAATCTACATATAAAAATTACATGTCTACTTTTTAAGAAAAAAACATATTACATAATTATTACAGTTTTTAATGATTATCAATTGAAACAAATATTCTTAATATAATGTAACGGAAATAAAGTATAACACAATTAACATATTAAGTAATACAAAAAGCAATTTTTAACAAATAAATAAATAATGTTTAATTTATAATTACCTAAATAACTTCACACCCTATTCTTCTGCAAACTAAAAAAAACACACACCTAAAATATAACTTACAAATTTGATACTTTCACAACTAACATAATTATGAATTCAATAATTAATAATAAAATAATTCTCAATACATTGTTTCTTAATTAATTTCCCACCCTTTACCCCTAGAAACCCCAAAACCCGCACCTGAAAAATAACTTAAAAAAATATCTTAATTCAATCAATCAATCAATCAAACATTTATAGAGTGTGGCAGATCACCCGTGAGGGTTTCGAGGCACTGGAGCTGTATGCTGCTGAGTATAGGAATGATCATTCGAACACCCAGATCATTAGTTCTCTTCTGAATCTCTGAGTGATTGTGCAGTCCTGAGGTACTGGGGGAGGTTGTTCCAAGCCAGTGGCATAATAAAAGTGGAAGGGGCACCCCCTATACAGAACATGGAGGGGGCCCTACTCTGGACTCATTCAGGCCAGGTGCTGTGTTGAGATGAACCCTGGAGCTCAGGGTCTTCCGCATCGCGGGGGCTGCAGGGGCCTTTGTTACACCTTTGTTCCAAGCCTTGGCTGGCAGGTGCAAGAAGGAGCGTCTGCCTTTGTTGGCTTGGCAGATCCTTGGGATGTCTGTGAGGGAGAGGAAAGCGGATCGGAGGTGTCTGGTCAGTTGGTGGAAGGTCAGGCGTTTGTTGATGTATGCTGGTCCTTCGGTATGCAGGGCCTTGTAGGCGTGGGTCATAAAGATGGGATACACAATGCGTGGGTTACACAATTTACATAATTACTTATCAATTAAATAATTTATAATTACAAAATAATTATTATAATTATAATTAACTTCCCACCTTTTGCTCCTACTAAAAATAAAATTAATTATACAAGTTGCATAATTATCAATTACATAATTAATATTAATGACAAATTAATTATGAATTAATTTTAAATAATGAACTTCCCTCCCTTTACCCCTACAAACACCACAACCCAGACCTACAGCATAGCTTAGAAAATTAATTACACAATTTACATAATTATCAATTACATAATTAATAATAATTACATTAATAATTTATCATAATTAGTTTCCCACCATTTACGCCTATAAACCCCACAATCCGCATCTAAAAATTACTTTAAAAATAAATAAATTAATAAAATAATTAATAATAATTAAAATGAATTATTAGATACTTATAATTAATTCTCTTCCCACCTTGTACCTCTACAAATCCCACAACCTGCTACTACACTAAATATTACAATGAATAATTAAATATAAAAACAACTTAAAATTTACAAACTATATTAAAAAACATTAACAATAGTTATACAAACAGTTTATAACATATACAATTAAAATATATAACAAAATACATAAAGATAATTAAAAAATGATATTCGTTACAATATTTTTGTAAACATTACTAGCAACATTGATATTTTTAAAGTCGATATTACTTTTTTTGTCAATGATATTCCTGCATCACAATATCTGTGTATCACGATATTAAAAACTCAATATTTGTGTGCCTCTGTATTAATAACTCAATATTTTGTCCGAATAACAGGATATCTGATAGATAACGCTGTGATCTCCTTTCCACTGGGTAAAAGACTTTGTTGTAGGTAAACTATTTTAAAGTGATTACAAGTTCATACTGACCCAGTTAGACCTTGAAGTGAAGGAGTGAGCAGCCTGGCATGAAAAACAAGTCACAAAATTTAAAAAATCAAACAACACATGTCTGGCCTTAGAAGTGAAGTAACAGTCAGCCAAGCATATACAAGATCTACTAAAATGATACACAGCTAGCACTAAAAAAGATAAAATAATGGCCTATGCAAATGTAAATAATCACATAAGAAAGATCAAGCCATAAAAAATCCTCAATAAAAATATACGAGAAGTGCTTAAACTCAAAACCAAGCCCAGCAGAAACCTGTTACAAAGGAACATAGAAACAGAGCAATAAAAGCTGTAAGGAGAAGTGAGTGGTTGGAGAAAGAAAACAATGCGTAAAGTAATTGTTGCTTTACAAAGCAAGAAAATTAAAGTATTTTGGAACCTTCTAGCAAAATCAAAATGAATGGGAAGCCTTAAAAAATCTTTATCATGTCCAGTTAATGAGGAGGTGAGGGTTCAGTATATTGAGGAAATGTACAGGATAGATGGGCAGGGCAGAGTAGATGAAGGGGCAAGTAGATCTTCTCAGTATGGAAGTGAGCTAGCGGTAACAGTAGTCCGAGCAGTGAGTCCCCTTTATTTGAAGGTGTTATCACTGAAAACATTATCCCAGATTCCCGGAAGGGGAGCACAGGATTCCAATATATAAAAAAGAAAAAACAAGACTTACCCGGTAACTATAGACTGATCAGCCTCCTGGATATACAGAGTATAATCTATGGTAAGCACTTATTAAATAGCTTGGAAGGATGGGTGGAGACAGAACATATCCTGCCAATTACCAAATTGGGCTTTAGTACTGGGCATTCAACTGTTTGTGGATGTCTGGTGCTGAAATGAATAACACAAATGGTGTTTGTAAATTAGATTAACCAGGCTATAATGTGTTTATAGACTTAACAGCTTCATTTGATGCAATAAATAGAGCCAAATCGTGGAAAAAAGTGTCAGCTAGGAATATCTTACAAGATTTAATAAATCTGATTAGCCAACTTCATGAAGGATCTTGGATAGAGCTAGGAATTAATGGAGCATTATTCTGGAAAATCCACACAAAAACAAGGCAGTATTCTTGCGTCGTCCTTGCTTTCCATCTATATATATCAGATATTCCGGAGACAAAGGGTCATTTCCTCCAAAGTTGGCGAATGCTTAATATCATATTTATTTACGCAGACAATATGGTGGTGGTAGGTTTGGCTCCAGTGGGACTGCAACAACAAATAAATGAATTTGGTAGATATTGTGTCTTGGCTTAATTGTTAATATAGAAACAACAAAAATAATGATGTTCATAAATAAGGGGAGTAAGAAGCAGGTCCTAAGGTGATAGTGAGCTGGTATGCAACTAGAAGTAGTTCAGGAATATCAGTATTTGAAATTTTAAGACCCGTGTAAATGAAATGTCCTAGAGAACAAGAGTAGTAGTGTGTGCTCTCTGGAGACTGGACAGTGACTTGGGGTGTAAGTTAGTGGAAGTTTTGACAGATGCCTACAACCTGAAAGCTACAAGCCTTATGTTTTACGGGTGCAAAATATTAAAGGAAAAGTCAATATAGAAGCTTCAGAGGGTGGAACTGACAATCTGGAAAAACTGGTTAGGACTGCCTAAAGGGTCAGTAAATAGTGCAATACGATTGGAATTGGGTCAGATGAGCATATTATTTCAATATTACCAGAGATTAGTGAATTACAATGATAGTTTTGAGGTGGCCGGGCCTGGTACACTAAGGCTTGTAATGTATTCCTGTTTGAAGGAGCAAAACTTATTATCGTGGCAGAAAAATTAGCAAAGTGTAATAAGATGATTAGAGGTTGACCAGATATCAAAAATCAGGAAAATCTAAAGTCTGTGCAGGAAAATACTAGTAAAAAGAAGGGTGAGGGAGCGGGCATTCTTAAGTGATGCTAAGGACTATCAGAGTAGACCTTTAACTGTGCCCTTTTTGTTACCCTAAGTCCTAGGAAAAACCCAACCCTATTGAAGGGACGAAAAATGTAAAAAATAACAGGAGGTGGCCTTTGAAGATGAGACTATGTCAAGGCCTAGCATGTTTAGACTGGAAGCTGGGGGAGAACAAGAGGTTAAAGGGTAATGATAAGTTTAGATTTTGTAAGTTAGCAGAACACTCTCTGCAACATGTGATTCTTTTTCTTCATAAAATCTGTGCAAAAAAAGAAAGAACATTTTATACCCAGGGCCATTTTTATGTCCAAGTGACACAGAGCAGTGTCGCGTGGGCTCTCATTATCCTAAATGAGACTACTGGATTTCTAGGCAGCAGGATCGATAACGGTGTGGGGGACTGAGTCTGACCCACGTGTAAAGAACTCTGTCACCCTAAATCCGGTTCTTGCTCCTGCTAACTAGCAGTGCCTCATTTCTCCCAAGGGGAAGAGATGATTGGGCAGCCGAGCGCATGACATATTTGGAACTTCTCAGGGAAGTCGTGGTCACTCAGATCCAAACCAACTCTCTCATTTACAGTATGATCTCATATACAAATGACAAAGACAGTATAAGTTTTATAAAAAGTTTTAATAAAACGACTGTATTTTAGATAATAAGGCGTGAGCCGCAATAACCAGAACCATACAACACAGTAGGATTGAAATAGTCACCAGGAGAGTAAAACATAAAAACAAAGCTATCATTGTGTCTAATAGTTTCTACTCTCCCTCTGCTTTCTATTTAGAGCACAGCATGTTAAGCTTCTAGATTGCCTATCTGAATCACTAGGGAGACATCAGCCCTCATACCTGAGCAAAGGCCTGTGATCTTGGTTCAGCATCTGCAACGAGGCAGTCAGCGTCTAGTTGTGGTTCCCTGGTCGGAATCTCCCTTTTCTTTGTATTGGGACAAGGAAGTGATTTTATAACTAACATGTCAGCGTGATCACAAAATGTCCCCAAGAAGGAATGCCAAAGACTAAACTCATACCACGTCTATCGGCAATGTACCAGACTGTATCCTTGACTGGAGCACAGAGTGAACAGGAATGTGTTATGAAGAACTCCAGTGCTGAAGTACGGTAACCAGTGTGATATGAATAAAAAACAAGACCGTAGAACTGGCTATTTGAAAAATAACAGTACGAAGCCTAATAAAAAGCATTTAGAGCAAAGTGCACAGAGGCTCTAAGCTGCAAGCAAATGAATAAAATACATCCAGGGCAAAGTGCACAAAGGCCTAAAGCCTGAAGCTAATGCGCAAAGAATACGTAAAACTAACCACACTACACCCTCCCTTTGTCGGTAGTAAGTGGTTCCAATAATATAAAAGCATGCCCCAAATATAAACAATACATAAAACTATATATTTCGACAAGGTCAGAAGACAACAAAGTCATAAATTTAGGAAACATGTGACGATAAAGCCAAATTCAATATAGTGTCAATTTTGCAGGAGAGAAAAAAATCCAATTGTCAGACAGAAGCAATAGAACGTAGGAGCTCCTCCACTTCGATATATGTCAATATCGGAAGATCCACGCCACAAAGTACCATGGAGCAGGTGTGTTCCAAAGCCCCAAAACCATTCAGGGCGGCACCCCGTGCAGGGCCTATGAATGAGACAACACCATCTTCCTCCAGGAAGGGAATCTCATAAACCACCTCACGAAGCAAACGCAACCGTAGTGCACAAGTCTGGGAATGAGCCCTAATCGGGAACATCAACAGATCAGTTTCGACCACTGAAGGGCGCTGCAGTGAGAGACAGAAAGCCAGTGCATGTTCAAACGAGCACCAAAGGCACCGAAACACGGGTTGCACACAATCCAAAACTGGTCGGAATGACAGAGACCATTCACACTCCAAATGTCCCAGGAGTGTTGCTCCAAAATGCTGCATCATGCGTTCACGACACAGCTGCGCTGGCTGGAGCAGCAATATAGGATCTCGTCGTGGCGGGACAGCCATTGCGAAAAAATAGCAACAATAGCAAGACTCCAGCCAGCAAAGCCAAAGTAATCGGGAAACCCCCAAAAATGCTTCTGAAAATAGAGTGTATAGCCGAAGGTATCAAACCGAAAATGGAAGAGAAGGTGTGAGCAAAACCAACACCAACGGCCTTAAAAAAAATTGCAATTCCAGCAGTGCTGGACGCATTAAATATTCGTCCCACAAGTTCACCAAAGTGACTCGGAAAGTTAGTATTCAAAAGGGACTGTATTTCCGCTGATGACCTTGCCACCTGTAGTGCGTAGGTCTCGCTAGCAGATGTAAGGGCCACATGTTTTTGAAACAATAAAGCCTTCAGTCGACTCAACCTGTCGAAATTTACCTTGGAAGTCGCAATATGAGGCCAGATGTCCGCTACCTCCCTAATTTGAGTGGGGGGAAACAACACATTCCCGCAGCACGTAACGGCCTTGGTGACAACGACAACGTAAACTATTCCGGCACGCATGCCACAGCAGCGTTCGCTGTTAAGAACAATGTAACTGCCGTTAGAAAGCACCTGGAAAGTGTTTTTAATAACCGGGACTGGAACTCCCTTCAGATAACAAGCTAAGTTAGCAATCGAAGCGTTACATGCTCCGTGCAAGGATAGCTGCTTACAACCCATTGAATGGCTGACAGAAGTTTCGCATTCACTACCGCCAAGAAAAACCTCCCTCAAACCATTAATACATCTGTATAGAAAGGGAAGCTCCCACACCTCGTGTATGTAACTGTCTCCCAACCGTTCATATCTACCCACCGGAATGTGCTTCAAACAAGAAGTAAATTGCCAATTTTTCGTTCCCCAGACACTTTTCAAATCAACAGTCTTAAACCAATATTCATACCCCTCAACCGAAAGTTTAGACACAAACAAATTTGAATACAGTAATTTAGTATCGGTCAATAACATTTGCTTATTAGCATACGGAGTAATTTTAAAATAGTAAGACTTAGCATTTTGTTGATTATGCCCAGAAAAATATGCAAATTTATCATAATACGTTTTTGAACTCCCTTGTGGAGGAGTTGAGCAATGTTCCCATTGCACATAATCAAATATGGACTTAGGGCTACTTGCTTTATGAATAAAGTGGTGTCCATAATAGTTATAGCAAAACAAGTCACCATGATTATCTCTAAATAGGTAAGCATCTTCATTGTCATAGACAGTATAATATTGTAAGTCTCTCAGCATAGAATCTACTGTCTTCACATCCCAATCATCAGAAACAATGCCTGGTATAACAATATCATTCATTGATAACTTGAGGACCTACGGTATTTTAATCAATTCAGTGGGACCATATATATCAAACATTACTTTATCCCACACAATCCCATCCGGAATCGGTATTGCAGAAATGTTCACATTGGACAAGTCTCTTCGAACCATATGAGACGAAAAATGCGGTTTTAACACAGTCTCCACGTGCTCAATGTCAGATCGTTCAGGAAGAAAATGACCATGTATTACTAGAAAAAAAGTAACTACAAATCCCAACCACAAAAAAATAGTCATAACAGCCATAAAAAGCCACAAATAGTTCCAAGGAAAAACAAAATATGTGCGTTTAAGCCAATACAGCAGCTTAGGTGGACCTCGGCCTGAAGACAATGAGGACGAAGAGCCGGACACGGCATCATCAGTGTCGTTGAAGCAGCCAGAGGCAGTTCTAGCAAAAGGTGCAACTGTGAACAAAGAACAAAGAAGCAGATGGAGGCTCTTGCCTTGGCATACTATAAACCACATGTTCAGAAACATCAGTAGAACGTACAGCAACTTGATCAAAAGATTCCAAATTAATTGTTGTCTGTGGAACAATCGCAAGATCATCTTCCACCCTCCCCAAGCTCGGAGAGGAAACAGCGTCGGTGTAAATCACCTGCAGCGGGACTTCTTCCCCAGTAGTGAGAGGGATTCCGGAACTACTGGGTGTCCCTCTTGGTCTGCTGTGCAGAATCGGCCACAAGTTGTAACTTGACATTATCAAGGGAAACAAAGCGATTTCCTTTGGCCCCTTGCAACGGCGGTAAAATCACAGTTCTCGTGCCGCTAACCCCTAATACAGGGACTGGTGCTCGATAAGAAGGACCAAATTCTTTCTTTACTGCAACCTTTTCACACACTAGATCCCCAATCCTGGGTATCCAACCAGTAGGAGTTACTGGCTCATCCTTAATTCCTGAGGAAGCTGCACTTGCAGAAGAGTTATCTTCACGGAATTGTTGTAAATCCTGCAAAACAGTGACACAATCATTTATGTCAAAGGGCGTATCTGCCGCCTCCACACCAGGACCATCTAGATCAGGAACATACATTTGTGTTCCAAACAGGCACTGATATGAAGTACGACCCCCCAGTGACTGTCTAGGCAAGTTATTAAGTGCTCTCTGTACTCCATATAGGTGTGCTAGCCAACTACGACCCGTACCTATAACTCTGGCCGTTAGGGATTGCTTTAAATCACGATTTAAACGCTCCACAACAGAATTTCCCTCGGGATGAAATGGAGACGAGAATTGGAGTTGGACCCCCAACGAAGCCATGGTGTCCCTGAATGCCTTAGAGGCAAAAGCAGGGCCCTGGTCCGAATGAAATGCCACAACTGCAAATGTATCGACAAAGATGCGCAAATCTTTAATAACAGTACGAGCGTCAGCCGAGCGTTGTGGCCAGACCCACACGAATCTGGAGCACGAATCTACAGCAACCAAAATATATTTGTATGCACTATCTGGTGTCAGCGGACCACAATGATCCAAGTACACACACTGTAAAGGTTTATTTGATATCAGAAGGGGCGTCTGCTGCGGGCGTCGAGCCGACAAAGCTTTAATTTGTTGACAAACATCACAACAAAGGACATATTGCTTAGTCTCTTTATAGAGACCAGGCCCCCAGTAACGAGCCTGTAAAAGTGAAATCGTGGCAGCCACACCAGCATGTGCAGATGCCGCCCCCTCATGTGCTGCAGAAATTAATCGAGGTCTCTCAATTTTATTTGGTAAATCACGCACACCAATGCCAGGAATATTAACAACAGCATTGAGCGCACTACTCAAGCAGTAACTATATTTAGAAGGAAATCCTTTAGGAAATGGCGTGCCATCAGCCGTAGCTGTTATGGCAGCCGAAATCTCTGTGTCTAGTTTGGAACTCGAACGAGTCACTGCGGCCACAGTGGCGACTGCCACTGCCGACTTCGAAGCTTCATCAGCCAAAGTATTCCCAGCAATGTGTATCCCAACGCTGGTGTTCAAGTGTATGCACAACATGGACCTTAGGAAGCGTTTCTTTCAGATCCGTAACCTTACCCCACAACAATTTGTGTTTAATGGTGTTGCCCTTAGAATCTCTGAACCCATTCAACTCCAATAGTGTAAATATTAATTGAAAGATTGAACACAGTAGTAGAAGTCACAAACCAGCAAGGTTAAAATCGCCGGCTCCGCGTGTTCCAACGCTAACAATAGAGCTTTGAGCTCAGCCAGCTGTGCCGTGCAATCTCCCAAGGTTTTAGTATAAGTATGTCGGGGGCAGAACACTTCCCCCTCCATAGTGCCGCTCACCACCGCACATGCAGCAGAATACTGTTGTTTAGTCCCAACCGCCGGTTGCACAGAGCCATCGGTATACATGACCACTTGATATTGGTCAATAGGCAATGTGCCAGCAGGAACTGGGTACTCTATTTCATATTGAAGAAATTCTTGAGTCTGCAGTATGGGGTCAAATATGTAATCTACATCAGTGGCTGTCAAAGACGTAGCCCATTGTATCCATCGCGGGTGTAATGCTTTCGAATTAGGAACACTCACTTTCGTAACAGCCTCTAAGGCCGGAATCGGGGAAACGACAATGATGCGTTGTCCCTGGGCAAGCGGTCTTTCTTTAATCACAGCCATCTGTACTGCAGTGAGTATCTTCTCAGTCTGTGCAAATCGTTGTTCTGCAGCAGAATACAAGTGAGACTTGTATGCAATCAGGACTGTCTCACCCTCATTAAAGGGGACATACGTAAATCCAACAGCCCCAGGTATCACCCTGATGACCAAATGTGTCTTATTGTCCCGTGTGTGTAAGTGTTTTACTGCTAAGAGATCAGTCTGCAAATCTCGGAGTATGTGTGTATGCTCAATCGTCCAAAATCTACTCGAAAAATTCAGACGAATCAACTCGTATAAGGGTTTTATATGCGTAGCATAATCTGGAATGTAAGTTCTGCCAAAATTCAGAAACCCCAACAACGACTGGAGCTTCCGAACCGTATTAGGAGGCTGCAATAGAGCACATTTCTCCAAAAAATGTGGCACTAAGCTCCTGCCCTCTCTCGACAACTCATATCCCAGGAAAATGACGCTGAGGAAGGCAATCGTCGATTTCTTAAAATTAAATTTATAGCCAATTTCAGCAAACCCCACAACAATGCGCGATACATGCCTTAGATGTTGTAGAATCTCATCGTCTGTCAAATATATATCATCAACATATGATAACGCTTCAGGGTCCAACTCGTGCAAAATTTCAGTTACACAAGCCGAAAATAGGCCTGGGCTATTCTTATACCCCTGAGGCAAACGACAAAAAATTATCTGAGAGCCAAACGCACTGAAACTGGTATAGTCCAGACTTTCGGGCGCTATATTTTGGCAGAAAAATCCATTCGAGATATCTAACTTTGTTTTGTATTTTTTACGCACTATATTATTCATAAGCGCTGCGCTATGTGAATTCTGTATAGCATATGTGCATGTATGACCATTTAAATATCTGTAATCCACCACTATCCTATATGAATGGTCCGGTTTAGCAACCGGAAATAAGGGATTATTCATCGGCGAGACACAGGGCTCAATTACACCCTGATACTCCAATTGTGTAAGAATCTTCCTAACCGATGCCCTTGCTTCAAATTTGATAGGATACTGCGGCTGTGGCTGAGGTTCGTCCTTTATTGGAATTACATGATAAGGTGATTGTCTATCCCACCCCACATTATTTCTATATAGAGCGGGGGCCTGTGCAAGAGCCCATATTTTACTATAGGACTCCACTAGTTCTCTCGGAACAAGTGGTGAGAAGAAAGGTGTAATAACCTCTTCCCCACCGGACAGTCGCGAACAAAGTCAGGCGGCCAATCTTGTTCGGCCAGTAGAACATCATATGATTTTACCACATGGTCCCAAAAGATGGCGTGTACAATGCGGTCAATGTCCCCTTCTAATTGCAGAGTCACTTTATATACTCTATCAGGATCAGAGACCCGCATATCCGCTGTTTCGACTTGTATGAAGTCATCAGTTGCTTTCACCTCCAGATGCTCTAGAAGACTCCGGCGAACTATTGTGACCTCTGCAGCGCTGTCTAACAGTGCCAATGCCCATGTCTTGTTCGTCAAGAGAACTCTCTTCTTGAGCGGCATGTCTAACTGAGACTGCTGCCACTTTCTTCTTTTTAAATTGCTGTTTCTGTTGCAGTGTTTTCTCTTCTTGTTTAATAGAAACCTCAGTTGAGCGTTGTGAATCCTGTCTTGGTTTCACGTACTCTGTTCTCCGCTCTGACCACCCACCTCTCTCACTTCTCTTCTCTGAGGAGTCCTGAAAGGAACGAGATTGGCGTGTATCAGTATATTGATATCTATCAGGCGTCTTCAAGTTATCCCTATTCCTGAGATTATACCTATTTTGCGGGGTCTCCGGTTGTGGAGACTGTCCCCCATCTTTCTTAGGTGTTTGCTGTTTCTTTTCCCAGCGTTTTTTAGTACCCTCAGTTTGCTGTTGTTTAGCATTATCTTTATTATTTTTATCCTGTAATTGGGGTTTTTGCGGTCTAGCCCCTAGGCTATCGCGACCAATACTGGAATATGTCTCTGCTATTATTCTCGGAAGTTCCCGCTCCTGGTTAATCTGCAGAACATCCCATAGACGCATTCGCACTGCTAGTGCTATGGCCTCTCCCTTGAGATTACTCAAAATAATAGAAGAAACTGCGGCAAAATTGCCCATCAACTGCATGCCCAAATCTAAGGCAGGGGCAGCCCCATATTCATCTTGAATTTGTCTAAGCACTTCCGGTAAATTAACTAATGTCGGTGTACCGTGTACCGTAGTATAGAGCGCGGCAAACACCGTGCCCCAGGTATTACAAAGGTCCACCCGAGGAACCATCCCATACGGCAAACACATTGTCAATATTCTATGTTTATCCTGAGGTCCCGTATGGGGAAATAATTAATTTTGTGCGCCAGCCAAAATGGAGTCTCCTCACGTTTAGCCGGTACCTTACCCATAACTGAGTGTACAGTGGGCGGATTAATACCCGGAACCACTGCTTATGGGTGCGCCGGAGCAGCACGCGCTGCATTAGTATTTAATGCCTGCATTACAAACTGAACCAGTCTTCTGTATGTAGTTGCTAAGTCTATATATAAACGACGCACGTCAGCCACTGCCAAATTAGAAACCGCAGGATATGGTGTGTAAGTAGCTAATAAAGGCCAGGTTGGACCATCATTACTCAGTGGACCTAACCGTACTTGTGCTAAGGTGTGGGAGGGCGCCATCAAGCCAATTATGGTGTTCTTGATAAGATAAAGGTATCTCTAAATATGCATAAGCCCTGTATTGTCCAGGGACATTCGCAACAGTGTATTCGTGAAAAGTGTTTGTACCCCCATCAACTGCTGGAAATACGACCCAAGAATAAAAAAGTTCTGTTCTATAGGCTGTATGGGCGTCCACCACAAAAGTGACCGGACCCCCTTGGACCGTCAGTCCATGTGCAATCAGATGTCCTGTGAGCGGTTGTCGCATATTGATTGCTATATTCACTACATTAGGATTCGCCATTTGTAAAAAACAGCACCAGGTCAGAGAAGGCACACCAACATAGGGGTTTTTCCTTTCAACGTTCAAGCTTGAACAACCAACCACTAAGTAACAGGATGTACCTATCCCGTGGTGGCGGAAATCCTCAGCCCCACGGACGTCTCCGCTTACGGAACCGAGTAGTCCAAATATATATGAGATCTCGAGAGTCAGCCGGACCTAAATATTAGAGCTAGACCAATCGTTGGCGGCGCCATGTCGCGTGGGCTCTCATTATCCTAAATGAGACTACTGGATTTCTAGGCAGCAGGATCGATAACGGTGTGGGGGACTGAGTCTGACCCATGTGTAAAGAACTCTGTCACCCTAAATCCGGTTCTTGCTCCGGCTAACTAGCAGTGCCTCATTTCTCCCAAGGGGAAGAGATGATTGGGCAGCCGAGCGCATGACATCTTTGGAACTTCTCAGGGAAGTCGTGGTCACTCAGATCCAAACCAAATCTCTCATTTACAGTATGATCTCATATACAAATGACAAAGACAGTATAAGTTTTATAAAAAGTTTTAATAAAACAAATGTATTTTAGATAATAAGGCGTGAGCCGCAATAACCAGAACCATACAACACAGTAGGATTGAAATAGTCACCAGGAGAGTAAAACATAAAAACAAAGCTATCATTGTGTCTAATAGTTTCTACTCTCCCTCTGCTTGTTCTATTTAGAGCACAGCATGTTAAGCTTCTAGCTTGCCTTTCTGAATCACTAGGGAGACATCAACCCTCATACCTGAGCAAAGGCCTGTGATCTTGGTTCAGCATCTGCAACGAGGCAGTCAGCGTCTAGCTGTGGTTCCCTGGTCGGAATCTCCCTCTTCTTTGTATTGGGACACGGAAGTGATTTTATAACTAACATGTCAGCGTGATCACAAAATGTCCCTAAGCAGGAATGACAAAGACTAAACTCATACCACGTCTATCGGCAATGTACCAGACTGTATCCTTGACTGGAGCACAGAGTGAACAGGAATGTGTTATGGAGAACTCCAGTGCTGAAGTACGGTAAACAGTGTGATATGAATAAAAAACAAGACTGTAGAACTGGCTATTTGAAAAATAACAGTACGAAGCCTAATAAAAAGCATTTAGAGCAAAGTGCACAGAGGCTCTAAGCTGCAAGCAAATGAATAAAATACATCCAGGGCAAAGTGCACAAAGGCCTAAAGCCTGAAGCTAATGCGCAAAGAATACGTAAAACTAACCACACTACAGCATCAAGTCACCTTATTGTGCTGCGTCGCAGGGAAAGGGCAGGAATGTGCCATATTTAAAACAATACAGTGTATTCCTATCTTTTTTCCCTGCACTGGTGCCCTTTTGGCAGCCAAGTGCCAAACACATGTACCCCTGCACCATGGTGCAAGGGTGCCCGCATTATAAGGGTGATTGTTTTTGTGTAGGAAGGGGTGCCTTCCTGCAGAAAAACAATCCCCTGAGGCATTTTCCTCTTTTTGTGCATGCTGCAGAATACAGCGCACGTAGAAAGAGGATACAACGAGGAGAAATAAAGATATTTCTCCTTGTTATGCCTCACCTTGGAAGACGCAGCATTTTGGCTCATTTCCAGGCCTACCGCTTCTGGGAAATCTGGGAATGCATTAAAGTCCATAGATGTTGCATGAGAACACCCATGCAACACTCATGGAATGCCTCCCTAGTTCATAGTACCGCAACGCACCAATTTGGGCTGCTTTGTTTTACTCTGGATTTATAAAGCCGCTCCGGGTCATGCAAGGTGGCCTTGCATGGCTTCTGAAATCTCATTTTCGGATTGCTTCGCTCTTGCAGCACATTGTGTGGTGCAATAGTGACCCAATAGGGCTCATAAATATGCCCCATAGTTTTTAGAATTTTTCAAAAAAGGAAAAAAGGGAAGTAATGGTGATAGTGAGGAACTGAGAAAATATGATGTTGTGCTATTAACTGAAAAATTTGATTGAGTTTTGTTGAGATAATACGGCTGACTGCTGCCATGTGTACAAAACAGATACAGCATATTAAATAAGGAGGGACATTAACATAAAACATGCACAGAACGTTCCCATTATCCCATCCCACTACCCACACTTTGGCCCCAGCATTATCTGTGACAAAGAGTTCTAGTCTGTGCCCTTTGACCACATCTATGGTTCCTGTACAATCAAATCTCATCCTCAATACACTTGTTAATGGTGTGAACAGTCTCTAAAGTGATTCCCTTATACTCAGCCTATCTCTGCCAGATTTTGGGATGTTCCTGGGGGTATCCCCTCTCCTGGTACACTGCAATATCAAGCCCCATGCAATGATCTAATCCCTGTTTCCACAGTGTCAAGGATGGGGCATGTTTGGCTTTCCAAGCTCTAGCTAGGTCTCTTTTTTCCAATGGTAGACCCAGGAATAAGAGTGTCCACTTAAATCTATTGCCCACAAGACCATCAGTGATATGTAAAAAAAGTAATGTTGAGTCTAGAACAACAGTCCAGGGGAGGACTTAACTTAGACAGGAGGTCACTCCCTGCCAAAAACTACTCAGCACTGTACAGCTCTAAACAGTGTGCAGGAATGTGCCATCCTCCATCTGGTAGCGTAGACATGTAGTGGAGCTCAGCATCCCCATACACCACAGGCAATATCTTGGATTGTATGCCGTGTGAAGGTATTTGAGTTGAATAAGGCAGAGGCGGGCCGGGATGGCTGCCTTCTGGGGAGCTATCTACTCATCAGAGATTTCTTTGTCATCTGACTTGTCGATATCCATTTCCCAGGAACTTCTGAGGGCAGCAAGCGTGTGTGAAGTGTGCAGCAATAATGAACAATACATCCTGGTGATTTTGTGGGCTCCTAATTCCCCCAAGGGAAGTTTGCCCTCTATCAGGTGAACTCTGGAAGTGATTCAAGGTATCTAATGTACAGGGTAATTGCTAGGTGTAGGTAGAAATGGAATTGGCTACGGTGAAATTGATATTCTAGTTGGAGCTCATGAAATGACTTCAAAATTGTGCCACTCATTACTTCACCTAGGGTTGAGATGTCTATAATGTCCCACTTCCCAAAGCCTTCCAATCGGGCCTTCTGTTGTAATGCTGTACTGTGCCATAGAGTTGTCAAAACAGTCTTCCCCACCACCCCATGCACCCCTGAGAGCCCCTCTACACATTCAGGACCACTTGTGTAACCGGGGGGTTAGAGCCCACCCTTCCCCTCCCATAGAGGTAGTTCATCTGGGGGTAGAATCCATTGCCCACATTTCAGCTGCACATACCGGGTCCTCATGGAGATCACCACTTGTAGATTATCATGAGGTACAGTAATAAGATATATGTCCGCAGTTGTGATGCTTCCACTATAAGTAGTTTGAAAACATCTGGTGAGGGCAATGCAAGGGGTACCCTATTCCAGAGGAATGCAGTAAGAGTTGAGTTGCTTTGTCTGAACCAGACTTGGGGATGGCATAGTGGTAATTCTGTAGCTGGCATTGTAGTCTGGGCAGAGAGACTATTTTAAAGATGGCCGATCGGCCCGTCAGAGATAGTCGGAGGGATATCCACGCCTTTACCTCCTCCCTCACCCAAGTCACAGTTGGTTCATTATTACTCGACCATGACCACTTCGCATCTGGTGATAGGTATATCCCCGGGTTCTTAAAACCTTCCTCTACTGACTGTATGCCCAGCGTGCAGTCTATAGTCCTGCATACCGATTCAGGGGAAAGGTCACAAATTGTTTGCATAGAGTTCAGACGTTTCACTGAATATTTGCAGATCTGGAGTATCCACGGTCCTGACACTTCCGGGTCTGTCATAAAAAATAGGATGTCTGCGTATAAGGTGATCCTATCTGAGCACTCTGAGCTCCACTCGAAACCCCTTACCGGTACATCCATCCTGACCCACACTGCTAGGGGCTTGACAACCAATGCAAACAACAGTGGGGAAAGGGGGCACCTCTGGCACGCT
Source organism: Pleurodeles waltl (assembly GCF_031143425.1). Lineage (NCBI taxonomy): Eukaryota > Metazoa > Chordata > Amphibia > Caudata > Salamandridae > Pleurodeles > Pleurodeles waltl. The sequence goes on from NC_090439.1 coordinate 211,786,211, forward strand.
CCCTGCTGAATGGGAAACATGTTGGAGAATTACCTGCCACACATACCGTTGCCATCATATCAGTATATAGCAGTCAGATGCAGGAGATAAACCAGGGTCCAACCCCAATTAACAGAGTCAACACTTTGTCCATATCTGCTAGGTGCACCGCTGCCGGCCTCTCCAAGCGACCAGCAAGAGCAAGTACGTTTGAAAGACGCTGTATATTATGTCTTGTGGCTTGGCTAAGCATGAAGCCTGCTTGGCCTGGATGGACCAAGTCTGAAATATAATGGATCAGTCTGTTACCTAAAGCCTAGGCAATGAGCTTGGCCTCTATATAAGGGATATTGGGCGATAGGAGGAGTGCTTATCTGCAGGGCTGCCGATTTTGGGGAAGACCACAATTTCTGCACGTCTTCACTCAGAGGGCAGAACTGTTGCAATGGCATGTACCCCTTCTAGAAAATGATTCCTAAGTTCAGGCATAAAGACTTTACAAAATTCACCCGGGAGTCCATTTGGACTGGGGGCTTTCCTGGATTGAAATCCCGACAGTGCTGCTATGATCTCAGCTTCTGACAGTGCCTCATCCAGGTGGTTGTGTGCAGCATCTTTGAGTGTCTTAAGAGGTAAGGCATCCACAAAATCGACCACCTGTTCAAGAGGCAACATATTCCGTAGAGCATACACAGCTCTATAATACACCACCAGCTGTGTCTCTTGCATGTATCGGAGCAACAGAAGGGCCATCAGCCGGCTTTCAGCCTGGCACAGCCTAGGTAGCAGTCTCCTCAATTTGTCTCCCCATTGATAAATACGGCTCTGTGTTGTCTGCCTGGTATGTTTGGCCTCTTTTAGGAGTAACTGTCTGTACAGTTGTGCCAGTCCCACTTGCCTCCTCACCGCCTCCCCACCCACCTGAGAGCCATAAACCTCCAGATCCTGAAACTGCACCTCATAATCTTCCAAGTCATGAATTATGTGTCGACCTTCCCTGACGCAATAGCTGATATCTACCCTGTTAGGAGAATGCTTAAAGGCCTCCCAGAGCGTTGTTGTGGATAGACAGAGCCTGTATTAAGGGCAAAGTATTCCTTGATTAATTGTGTGAGGTGCAGTGTATATGTAGTGAGTTGCAGATTCCACTGCAAAAGATGCCAGCGAAAAGTCCATTGTTTGAGCCCTAACTGTAGCTCTGTGGTTATTGGGTAGTGGTCCGACAGCCCTCTCACCAAGACAATTATGTCTGACACACTGTGTGTATAGAAGTATATAAGTGGTGGGGGCATGAAAGTAGTTTAATAGGTTGTGGAAAGTGAGATAGAGACCGATAGGTTGTAGAAAGTTAGGCGTGCCCTAGCCCTGTCAGATAATAAGCTTGCCTAGCATCCAGCAGTCCCAGGACAGACACCATGGTGGAGAGCCTAGACCTACGTGGTGCTGCTATACCTGCTTGCATATGCCATCTGTCTACTTGTGGGTCTATCACATCATTCCAATCTCCCTCGATCACTGTAAAACCACTAGGGAGCTTTCCCCATAGCCCCATTACACCATCCACAAAAGTCTGCCCAAGTGGGGGAGGAACATAAATACAGCAAAATGTGATGGCTTCACTGTACAGGGTTCCCATAACCACTGCCCAGACGATCCAGCCAGGTTTTGACTGGCTGAAAGGGGATATTTTTCTATATTAAAATGCATGAGCCCCTGGACCTTCTTGTGAATCCTGAGTGAAACACCAGGCCATAGTCATATCTGCCCAGGAAAGGGGCTTTGTTACCAAGGAGGTGCGTCTCTTGTAGCATCAGGATGTGAGCTCCCAATTTCTTAGCATGTTTCAGGACTGCTCCGCATGTGATCTTATCGAAGATTCCGTGGACATTCCACGACATGACACAGACATGTCCTAAGGGGCAATCAAGACCCATAATACTCATAATGTGTGTGGGTGCATATGACTGTGTCTCTGGGCACAAACATGAGCAGGTGTGAGTGGTGAGTCTGTGCTTTTAAACATTATGTAACTAGAAAAAAGATACAAACTTCCTCGAATACCCCTCTCCCACATACTTCACCAATCGGAAGTATCTATAGTGGACAGTGGGATGGAGGACCCCAGTGGGGGCCCCCAGTAGTCATGTCCAATGGATTCCTAAACCCCTTATGGACTGAACGCTTAGAGTCGGGCTAACTCCAGTCTCTAGAGTTGACCGTCAGTCATAGGGTAAACCACATGCAACATACAAACCATAGTATAAAGTCATGCAAATTATTGGAGACCATGCAGCTCACTACTGGGGGGCAAAGAAGAATGTCTTATAGATCACATTTGACTCATCATCCCTTATCTCTGTCTCGTTCGCTGCTGTGCCAGGAGGAACGGGACCTGTCATGTCGCTTTGCAGGAGTTTTTTGGGGGCACTCACTCCAAGTGCTCTGCTATGAGTCTGAGTTAGGGCATGGTAGAGTGTGGGGTTTCAATGCCAATTTTTCATCAGTCCAGTGGAAAACCTTAACCGGGGTTTCGAAGAAGTAGGTTTGTGAATCAAAGACCGCTCTTAGGAGCAATGGGTACAGCAGCATGTATTGCAGTTAAAATTCGCAAAGGCATTTAGCAGCAACAAAAGACTGTCGCTGCTGCTGTACCATCTTCATATAGTCAGCAAATATCATGATGGAAGAGGCTTGTTAGAAGATCTTGTCTTGAGAGAGTGCAAACTTGAGGATTGCATCCCTTTCCATATAATTTAGGATGCTGGCCATCACTGACCTCAGTCACGCCCCAGGAGGTGGCTTCCTGACCAATGCATTCAGCCAGAAAGCATGAGGAGAGGGCCTACGCAGGGACCACTGAGCATAGTCTTTGCGTCAAGAAGGTGTCCATTGACTGGCCCTCATCACCCTCTAGAAAAACAACAAATCTTAAATTGTTCAGGCAAGCTCTTCCTTCTGCATCTTTGACCCATAGAGCCAGTTCTTTAGTCACTGCTTCGAGTTTAGTCACCTCCTGTTGGAGAGTAGGGACAGAGTCTTCGATCCCCGAGACCCTTGTTTCGGCATCCGCTATCCACTCCACTGCTTTCCTGAGGTCCTCACAGAGCAAGGCTACATCTGAACCAGCAGCTTTGATCCTGGCATCCAGCATGTCACTGGACTGCATTATGGCCCCCATGAGCATTGCATTATCTGGGGTTGATGTAGGTGATATATCGGTGCCTGGGGTCTGTAGGGCACCTTTGGGTTGTGCATATTTATCTATTGTGCTCTGTTTTGTGCCTGGTGGTTGTTTGTCTTTAGTCATGGTTGTCGTAATGTAGTGGCATCCACGAGATGGCACGAGGCTTCACCCACCAGACCCCAGAGGAGGATACAAAGGGCGGCACGAGCAGTCCACCGCTGGCAGTAAGGTGCTGACTTCTTGGTGGGTAGATGTACAGGTGACAGCTGTGCCCAGGCGGATCCCCAGAGGACACTGGGCCACCCACCAAAAGCCGCACCAGGGCCTAGTCCAGTCACCTCTGCAACAGAGACACCGAGTGTAGATGTGGCTCCTTAAGGAAGACCCATGGGGGACTTCCCCAAGACCAGAATGTCTGTGTCAGGACCGTAAATATTGCAGTGGAAGGAGGGTCAAGAGCAGGCCTTCAGCTTCCGCTCCTCTCCGGTCAGTCTGGTGCCGTTCCTCAAGAACCCCAGTATGCCACCGCCGCACAGGGACTCCAAGAGCCTCACCCGGGTGGGCTCCCAGATATCTATAATAAGGGGAGGTAGAGTTAATTTTCCTCCCCTGCTTCAAGGGTATCTCAGATTGTTCATCAACACAGCAGTGGCCTATCTTGAGTGTACAAGGTTGGCCAGGCCTGCGCTGGCAAAGGATATTGTCTGTATACCCTGAGGGGTGACCAACCGGCTGCTGCCACTCTGCGACCATCCTATATGGGCAGCCCCCCCTCAAAGTAAGTATCTGTGTGTGGCTATCCAGGCCCAGTCGTACCTGCAGGCTGGAGCGCCGTCATCCTCCAATGTTGTGCGAGTGCAGCGGGCACCACCATCTTCTAAGGCCCTGTCACACCTGAGGGTGGCTATTCTTGGCTCGCGCCATAGGCACGAATCCTGTCAGGGTATATTAGCTAGCTGCAGCACCCACTCCTACCTGCCACCACCAGCCATCAGGTGTGGTAAAAGTCCGGGAGAGGATAGTAGAGGCTGCGGCCTGGGATCGTGCCCAGGCACCTAGAGCAGTGGCATCATTTTACTCAATGCTGGGCCATTCATCTCCCTCTGACTCGACAATTTCCTCATAGCATGCAGCAGTGCTGTTGAGTCTTAAGCCATCTCTTGGTCACGGCGGATCTCTCTATGCTCAGGGAGAGTCCCAGGGTATGGTGAGTGCGTAGTGTGGGGAGGATGTTGTGGATGTAGCGATGACTGTCGGGAGCACTCCTAAAGCACAGCCGCCATGTTTGGCGGTTAAGCCACGTCCCTGGGTCTTAGATATTTAACAGTCTTTTTTCATAAATCAAAAGAAGAAAAGTGATTCTATTGTACTACTTGATAGGGGAATAATGAACGAATTAAAAGTTTTAGCTGGGTACAAACAATGTTTTGAAGGAAATTTTAGCAAATGGCTTGACAGATCTAAACTGTACCGCTTGGCACTTTATAGCGAGGACAAATTTTTAACATTTAACATTTGAAGCTAAGACAAGTTTGGAGTTCAGGATAATTCCCAAATTCTTTACATTTTGTCATGTACAGAGAGACGTTTTGAAGTTAGTCAGCCAGGCAAACATTAATAAATTAGGACATCTGGGCTGTTTTCAAAGTGGATATGTTTGTCATCTGCATATATATGGAAATTCACCAACAAGAGTGTTTGGCACTCATCTCTAACTGTGTGGACTACTCAGCTGATATTATCCTGACTTTGTTCTTGAATAACTTTGGAGTTAGTGAGACTGTTTGGACCCATAGTATTGCACTTGGTGCCTGCCCAGTGTTTGAGAAGAAGAATTGTGTCCTTGACTATTTCAGAAGATGCTGAGCAGACAAGAAAGAAGAAGACAGCTTTCTTATCCTCAACCAAGAGAGAGAAGGTCCTCTTTTTGTTGATTAGTGCATTTTTGGTACCACCAGTAGTTCTGAATCTAGAACTGATGGCAGTTGAGGGGAGTTAAGGTTAAGTTGTCTTGTTTCTTTCGTTTTCATGATTCTGTTAAGACATGGAAGGTTGGAGATGGACCCAAAGTTAGCTAGTGACAGGTGATAATGATGGTATTCAGAGGACCCTAGAAAGGTACCTGAAAATAAGGCATTAATTAATTCAATATACCTTGAAAGGGGGAAGGAGGAGCTGGTTGAGGAAGGCAACTGATCAAGGGTTGAAAAGCATGTTGAATGCCTCTTTTTTGTGGGCAAGGTTTAATACTTTAGTTGTTTCCAGCAATTGAAATTAACTTGAGGTGGGTTTTATGTGAGGATGGGAAATGGGAGGGGGTAAAAGAGTGTTTCTGGTTGTTGCCAGTGATATTGCAGACGTTGGCAATTATAGATTTGAAAAAAACATGAAGTGGTCTTTGTAATGTTGCTGAGATAACCAAGGTTTGCTATTTTCTGATTTGCAGTTTGGATGCTAAATACGTTGCTGGTTTTAGCAGAGACCTCATAAATGTGATAAGTAAAATTAACTTTTTTGGCTTCCTTGATGGAATTGTTATATCCTGTGCTATGCATCTTGCACAGACTTTAACCCTCTTCACTCTTAAATTTAGGCCATTGTCTTTACAAGTTGCAGCTGAGCAGAAGCCCTTGTCTTCACTTATTCACTCCATTGACATGTAGTTTCCTTTTTAATACATTATTTTGAATCTTTAAAATTTTAAGATTTCCCTTGATGATTAATGATAAACTGTGAATTTGAAAGTTTATACCTGAATATCTTGTATTCTAATTAGTCTTTTTATCATTTTGAGCTTATGGTGTTGAAAATAGTGGGAGGTATGGATCTGAGAATAAGTTTGTCAAATATATGAGGTTTTACATTAATGCACATCCTAACTAACTGTATTCTTTGATTATGCTCAATGAAAAGAAAATTACATTAAGCATAGGTTTAAAAAAGTAATTGTTTCTTCATAGGAACTGTGCAACAAAGGTGGTCATGCACTATATACCAAGAGCTCAATGGTGGAGGAAGCAGCCAATGAACTAATTAACATGTTGCTGGATTTGGAAGACCAGCCAAACAAAGATGAAGAGAAATCTAGGAGTAGAAGCAGAACCAACACCATGAGTGAAGTTAATGAGAATGGAGGTAAGAAAACATTTGGTGTTCATTACAACTGTGGTCTTTAATATTTTGTCCTTGCAATCGCAACACTGTTTCTTAGACAAGTAAAAATTGATATGATTTTGACAAGATGTACCAGGCCCATGAATTAAAATAGCCTAGGGTAGCTCTCTCCGGATCAGCGCGTGGCGCAGAAAGAAAAGAACTGACGTCACTGCACGAGGGCGGCGTCTATGTACTACTCCCGACATCATCACGGCGACCACGACGCCTACGGAGCCGACCGATGCCACCTACTGACACGCAAGAGTATTGCTCGAAGAAAAATCTTCGGATCCAGTCTGAGGCCTGGGGGAAATTCTAAGGTAAGGAATCTGCAACTAGAATATATCTCTACCAGATATTTTGTTACCGAAGGTAAGTAACTTGTACACCAGGACCATGAATTTCAATGTTTATCTGAGCTGCGATAATCTTTGCAGTCACACAATTTGGGGTGAACAAGAGTTTATTTTTCAAGTGCGTATTACAACCACAATTTTTCTTTACAAATATTGTTTCTCTTCTTTACCAGTATGTACAAAATGTATTGCATTTTGTAACACTTTTTATGTTACATCTTTGTTTTGTAGGACACTGTTAAGCAATTCCTTGGCCTTAGGGTGGTTTGGTCTAGTTTTCTAAAAAATATTTTGGGCTATTTATAGCATAAAGCATGCCCAAGGGGATTATTCACAAATTCAATACATAGTTATATAAATAATCATTATATATCAGTTATATGTTGTAATTCATAAAAAAGGAATACATTATTTACAGAACCAGAATCTGCAATCAAGAAATATACAACAGGAATGTAGTGGCGCAGAGAAAGGCAGGGAATTAATCCCAGATATTATTATAGCAGCCTGAGTACAATTGAGAAGTAGTCTGTTGTTTCTTGAATGCCAGGGATTCTAGAAAAAATGATGAAACTTGTCAGAGACATTGTTGACCTCCTTTAATGTCAACCTTTTTGTAAGATAGGGAGGAGTTCCTTTGTGTATTTCATTAGCTGTGTCTTCAACAGGTATCCTTTCTTGAGTTTGTAGAAAGGGATTGATGTGATTGAAATAAAGCGCACATCTGTAAGAAGAGCAGCCTTTAGTGATTCAAGGACCACGTTCGGTGTGCCTATTAAGAGTTTTAGCTTGAAGAAGACTCTCTTATCATTCTCTTGCCATAACCAATACTTCAGAAAAATGCAGGCTCTCTTCGGCTTGGATTCTGGTGCTCTCTAAAACCTTGAGGATGATTCTCCTAAAGAAGATGGGGCCAGATGTAGGTAAGTATGGTTTTGCGAGTTGCAATTTGCGAGTCATAGAGACTCGCAAATTGCAACTCGCAAAACCACATGCAGAAAGGTGTCTCAGACACCTTCTGCGAGTCGGTATGGGGTCGCAATGACCCACCTCATTAATATTAATGAGGTGGGTCGCAAATTGCGGCCCCATACCGACTATGGGCACTCGCAAACATGGAGGCCTGCTGTCGTCAGCAGACCTCCATGTTTGCGACTGCTTTTCAATAAAGCAGGTTTTTTTTTTCAAAGTGCAACCCGTTTTCCTTAAAGGAAAACGAGCTGCACTTTGAAAAATAAACCGAAACCTTTTGTTTCGGTATTTTTCAGGGCAGGTAGTGGTCCATTGGACCACTGCCTGCTCTGAAAAATTATTTTTGTGATCATTCACAAAGGGGAAGGGGTCCCATGGGGACCCCTTCCCGTTTGCGAATGAGTTACCATCCACTTCAAGTGGATGGTAACTGCGAGTTGATTTGTGACCGCTTTTGCGGTCACAAATCAACTTACATCGCGGTGCGAGTTGCAAATAGGAAGGGAACACCCCTTCCTATTTGCAAGTCGGAAACACATTTTGCGAGTCGGTTCCGACTCGCAAAATGTGTTTCTGCATCGCGCACAGGCATTAGCGCCTCGCAAACGGCGTTTTTCGCCGTTTGCGAGGCGCTAATGCCTTGCTACATCTGGCCCATGATGAGGTGGTGACTGGCCACTTCCTTCCCCTCACTATACTGCTGCTGCCTTGTTCACAAGGTGGAAAAATGGGGCTAGACAATGGGGCTAGACAGGGTAACAGAAAGAGCATTACAGAATGTAAGTCACTTAATACTTTTTTGAATAATTAGATCGTTAGGGTGATTAACTGTAGGATTTGACTCTATACAATTACCTATGGACTGAGTTAGGGTGGAGGTTTTAGTATGAGTAGTGGCAGTATGGCAGTTCTGAAAAATATTTGCTTAACGAGAACGCAAGTATATGGACCACAAGATTTTACTTTCACCCTAATGGAAATAGTAGTCAGCTAAGCTGATGTTCCTTTAAGAGGTGGTTAGTGATATTTTCTCATGCTGTGAACACCGGTGCTTACTTGGGGTGGTTTGTATGAAGTTCAGCCTTTTGGTGTGGTGGGGTGAGATTTTGGATTGATTTTCAAAGGCAGACATAGAAAGGAAGAATAGGTGTCATTAGACAGGTGCTCACAATGTATATAGCTCCTATATGTGGCTGCAACACCCTCCACGTATTCCGACACAATCACTGTGATTAATGGAGTAATTGGGAAGATCCATGAAATGTTGGGCTGTTTCATTAAACCATGTTTCAGTCAGGACTAAGCGACCAAGGGCCTGATTTAGATGCTGGCGGTCGAGTTACTCCATCACAATGGTGACAGATATCCTGTTGGCCGAAATATAAATCCCATAGGAGATAATGGGATTTATATTTCGGCGAATGAGATATCCGTCATCATTGTGATGGAGTCACCCCTCTGGCAGAAACTAAATCAGGCCCCAAGATTTATAATTGTCACAAATTGTCTGTAGTTGTGGATGTGCTCTTACGCAGGAGATCGAAGTTAATTTTACAACCTTCTTTAGTGGTGTAGAAAGGGTGAAGAGTAGCTGAATAAGTCTTTTATATATTACCTTCTTTGAAGGGTGTACCTTGTGCACAAGTGTGTCACAAGAAAAGTGTGTATTAGAGAATGGCTTCTCGAAGTTATGATCACCTAATAGGGGTAAAAGGTCACTTTGTGGGACTGGGGGGCCTGGTGACTTAAAGGCACAGTCTCTATATTATTAAACTTGGTGGGTGAGTGAAAGTTAATGTGAAAGCTTGCAGTGACGTTACAGGACTGGAAAGATGTTAAATTACCTTACCAATCACAAACACTTTTTGTGCAAGAGAAACTAGACTAAAAAGTAATTATGAATGTAACAGGCATTGGTCTGAAGATCTGTGATGATGCCAGTACAATATTCCTGGAAAAGTATAATTGCCCAACAAATAGGCAGGAGGATTGTCAAAATGACAGGGGAAAATTGGCATTCCTGGGATCCTGGAATTGTGGTAATGTCACAACTAGATATGCTACAATTTTAATGATCTAAAATATGGCAAGACAATTCAACAGGTGTGGGACATGACAGAAATGTCTGGCTAGTTCTGAAAAGAGATGAGTGGAAATGATTTAAGCATGTCAAACATATGAGAGAGTGACAACTGCAGGAGGGGAGTTATATAAAGGTTGGAGTATGTAAGTTAAATGAGGATGATTGAGTGTGGGCTAGAAGGAAGAAAACGTGAAGAGCATAACGTGGCTGGAGAAGCTAGAAGGGGATAAGGGTGGTGGGATATGAGTTGGGGAAAAGAGATGGGGAGAGAAAGGGGCAGTGTGGTATTTGCCAAGAATGATCGAGAAGTAGGAGACAAACTCTTTTAGGTTGTCATCAGAGGCTAGAATCATAATGTTCTTATTCATAAGTGTTATCACTGTGTTGTTCAATAAGTCTGCATGCTTGGAGTTATCAGGTGGGTAGGTTACTAAAAACGGCTTTAGACTAGACTTCTTATGGTAGTCTGGTTATATATTTAGGGTGGCATAATGAAAGCGCGTTAAACGAAGTAGGAATTAGGTCAGAAGGGAGGGGTACCTATAAGAAATTCTATTGAACGCTGGTCCCTTTTGAAAAGTGAAGGAGGAAAATATTGAGATACATGGTTCAAGGACATTTTGTAAGGAGCCGGTTAGTTATTAAAAACAACATGTCTTCCGGCTCGCATATGCAAACACGTCTAACAGGAGAGATTAACTCAACATTTGAAGTACAGGTGTGATCCTTATATTGCTGCTAAAGTGTGAATAATTGTGAAAGATGTACACAAGACTGATAAAATAAGGAAAGAACGGGGATTTAGGTCAAAGAAGGTAGAAAGAGAAGGGGCTAAAACAGTAGGGATAGTGGCTAATCCATAGATTAAGGTGGGAGGAAGAGCATGGTTTACAAAATATGGGATTATAAAATGAGAATGACAACCATCCTCACCATAGCAGGGGATAAAGTAGAGCTAAAGTAAAATGGACTGATTTCAGCTCAGATAAAGTGAATCAAACACTGTATTACATTTTAGCATTTTGAGTTCCAAAGACTTTGCCCCTTGTGCAGAAAACAAGTCGATCCTAATCATTTAGGTGTTCTTGGTGCCCTAAAACATATATGGGAGTCGATCAATGGACTTTTGATCTCAGGAACAGGCCACCAGCAATGAGTGCCTTCCTTTAACAAGGGTCCAGCGACACTAATTGGCAGCTAAGACTTAATTTGTAGATCTGAATGTTGCCGAAGAACACGTATAAGATTATGTTCTGCCCTGATGGCAAAGAGGTGGGAAAGGGTAGGCATATGAGAGAAGGCTGCAAAAGACATTGTGGGTTTGCAGCCACACAATTCGTTTTGTTGGATGGAGGTTCTCTATAATTTTCTGTAGTCGCTTGTGAGTAGCAACCTTTAAATACTAAACAGAGCACAAGACTATTACGCAGTGCTAATACATCAACTGATAATACATAGGGGCAGATTTAAGAGCCCCTAGTGCCTCCTTGCGTCACATTAACATCATTTTTTTACACTAATGTGGCCCAACGAGGCCAAAATGGCTGCACCAAATTTACAAAGTGGCGCAGTGCATACATTGCACCACTTTGTAATCCTTTGTGCTACATTATGCCTGCGCCAGGCATAATGTCAGCAAAGGGTGAGTTGCCCTGTTAGGGTCCGAAAAAGTGGCGCAAAGAAATCTAAGAGATTTCTTTGCGTCATTTTTTAATGCATTTTTATTTAACGCCTGCTCTGTGCAGGCATTAAAAGGAGGTAAACCATTGTTTACAATGGGCCTCAATGGGCTTTCATGATTAGCATCAAAATGTTTGACTAATCCTGCAAAGCTTCGAACTGGAGTCAACAATGTTGACGCTAGTTTCCCTAACTACTACCATGGTTTGCCATATCTTAGATACAGCGCATACATGGTGGCATTAGGGGGGTGCTAAGGTGCACAAAGAAAGTGGAGCTGCACTGGGTGCAAAGCCACTTTCCTTAAATCAGGCCCATAGTTTTTAAATTACAGGCACAGTAACATTCTATAGGACACGAGGCAGCCACAAGATTTTCTCTAGTAACTGATGCGCTATGGTAATAGAAGTTGGGCAAGACGGGGCTTGCTGAGCAGACTTTCTTAGCATCTAACCTGTAGGACTGTTGCTTCATTCACAGGAGCACTCAGGCAGGACTATCTGACATGCGATCTTGCAAATGTGGGTGTACAACCATCTCTGCACGAACTCTCCAAGGATGATCTGCTTCTGGTTGACTTATAACAACACTGATGCTCAAGTGAACTATTGTGCAGAGCAACTTGCCTAGGGTTACTGGACAGTTATCTGTGTCTCTGTGACAGTTAAATATGACTCTCTGGCAAAAGGAACAGAGGCAGTGAGTGCAGTAACTTACATTTGAACTAAGCTATGACATCACACTCCTCAGTAAAGATTTACTGGTCTCACACCTTTCGAGCTCCTTAGCAGGAAAAGCCCTAGAAGGGCTATGAGAGGTATACCAATGCTTATTTGAAAGCTGACAGATATCTGCTGTTGTAGCACGGTCCATGTATACTACAGCTGGATGAGAGAGCAGGAAACCTGAATTTAAGGTATAGGGAGTGCTGAAAGCAGGTACAAACTGGGAAACTAGAGAAGGTGTAAATAATTTGAGTTATTGAGGGCAGTAACCCTGTGTGTGAAGTTTCTAGGAGCATCAGTTAGGTTATAGGTGACTGAGACAGCTGTCCTTCATGCTTATCCATCCAGAAAAACAACTATGGGACAGGATTTGCTGCCAACAGGCTTGTTGCTCTGTGGTTGAATACAAGGATCCCCTTAATAAATAGTCCTGCAGGTAAGATTTTGGCACGCCAGGAAATATTTGTGTCTGTGGAGAGTGGGGGATCCTAACGTGTGATTGAGAATTTTATTATGGGTTATCCCTCAGGTAAGCTCACAGGCTAAGTACTTGGATTGTCTCTCTATTTAACTTGTCATCAACAGCAGTATTGTTTGTTCTATCAATTTTTCCAGTAGATCTCTGTAGGATAAATGGACCTTGTGCCCTGGCTCGGTGCAGTGCAGTATTTTGAATCTTCAGTTTCCTTTATTTGATGCATTATTGCAGTTGTAGGTTTGAAGTCACCTTGTATCACAATTATTCAAGTAACCATGTTCCCCTGCCATGAGAATGTATCTCTTCTCTTCTTACCTTGATTTTGTAATTGCCAAATAGTTTCTTCATGGAGCACTTTGTCTGGTTCTTCCCTTCACCATGTATCAGAGTATCTTTGTACATGTTTTTCGCTGTTATGTTGTTTTCACATTACCCCTGTTCCCTATCTTTGAGGCTGTAGTTCCCCCAGACTCCATAGTCCGTCTGCCTGTCCCTTGAGAGTCCCTGTACTCGAGTCTCTCTTGTAAGGTGGATGAATGGATAGTGAAAGATAGTTAGATCACTAGACAGATCAGATAAATTAAACATGAGTAGTTTTTACTACAGAAAAGGTTGGAGACCCCATTAGACCGATAAACAGATAAATAGGAAGATATACATACAAAAATATATAACCCTAGCAATAGATATTTCAGTGGTGCAATGCATAGTTCTATTGTGTGAGGCAGGTGAAGGATACCACTGCTGATTATGTTAAGTGAGGGATGGTTATGATATATGAACTGAGCAAGGAATCAACCAGCTGAGTGAAGCATAGCGCCACTATCTGCTGCCAGGGATAGATAGCTGTTCATTCTGCACTGAACAAAGGATCAATCAGGTGAGCAAAAAGGTGGCTCTGGGTGACACAAATAATGGTTGCGATATGCAGTCTCTGCTTTAGTACAACTATGTCACTGCCTTTGTTCCTTTTGTCATAGAGTCATGAGGCCTTAAGATCAGCCTCAGTTTTAACTGCTTGAAGACATTACACATCTCCTCTGGATAAAAGGAACTGGAATACAACTATCTAGCAACTATACCGGCTACATGTTTTATTTGTGTTGTCAATCAGTTAGATCGGTTTTTCTCTATATTTTTCACTTCACTACCTGCAACACTCTGATGCAGCCTGAAAGTAGCAGGTAGTGCCTTATGAATCAATAAAGGTACTGGCCCACTATAGGCACTTACATAGTCTTTTTATAATTTCACCAGGTAGTAATCTGGACAGAGGCCCAAAAAGGGTCCATGTGGCTTCACAAGGATTGTTGAAATTTGCATGTCTATCTAGTTTTTAATTTTATTGAGAGCGCTGAATACAGAATCAATCCAGAAATGTGAGAGCTGAGCTTTTATACATCTTCCCACTCTCTTTATCCCGTTCATTATTTAATGGATGTAGGAAGTTGGCTCTTTATGTACTATTTCAAAGTAAGAAATAGCATGCACAGAGTCCAAGGGTTCCCCTTAGAGGTAAGATAGTGGCAAAAAGAGATAATTCTAATGCTCTATTTTGTGGTAGTGTGGTCGAGCAGTAGGCTTATCAGAGGGTAGTGTTAAGCATTTGTTGTACACACACAGGCAATAAATGGGAAACACACACTCAAAGACAATTCCAGGCCAATAGGTTTTTATATAGAAAAATATATTTTCTTAGTTTATTTTAAGAACCACAGGTTCAAGATTTACAAACAATACTTTAAATGAAAGGTATTTCACTCAGGTATCTTAGGAACTTTGAATCAACACAATATCATGTACAGTTTTGATGAAAATGGCAATAAGCTGTTTTAAAACTAGACAGTGCAATTTTCAACAGTTCCTGGGGGAGGTAAGTATTGGTTAGTTTTGCAGGTAAGTAAAACACCTACAGGGTTCAAAGTTGGGTCCAAAGTAGCCCACGTTGGGGGTTCAGGGCAACCCCAAAATTACCACAGCAGCAGCTCAGGGCCGGTCAGGCGCAGAGGTCAAAGTGGTGCCCAAAACGCATAGGCTTCAATGGAGAAGGGGGTGCCCCGGTTCCAGTCTGCCAGCAGGTAAGTACCCGCGACTTCGGAGGGCAGACCAGGGGTGTTTTGTAGGGCACCGGGGGGGACACAAGTCAGCACAAAAAGTATACCCTCAGCGGCACAGGGGCAGCAGGGTGCAGAGTGCAAACAGGCGTCAGGTTTGCAATTGGTTTCAATGGGAGACCCAGGGGTCCCTTCAGCGAAGCAGGCAGGCAAGGGGGGGGCTCCTCGGGGTAGCCACCACCTGGGCAAGGGAGAGGGCCACCTGGGGGTCGCTTCTGCACTGGAGGTCGGATCCTTCAGGTCCTGGGGGCTGCGCGTACAGTGTCTTTACCAGGCGTTCAGTTCTTTGAAGCAGGCAGTCGCGGTCAGGGGGAGCCTCCGGATTCCCTCTGCAGGCGTTGCTGTGGGGGCTCAGGGGGGTCAACTCTGGCTACTCACAGGCTCGCAGTCACCGGGGAGTCCTCCCTGTAGTGTCGTTTCTCCGCAGGTAGAGCCGGGCGTCGGGTGCAGAGTGGAAACTCTCACGCTTCTGGCGGGAAACGTGGAGTTCTTTAAAAGTTGTTTCTTTGTTGCAAGTTTCAGTCTTTGTGGAACAGTGCCGCTGTCCTCGGGAGTTCTTGGTCCTTTTAGATGCAGGGTAGTCCTCTGAGGCTTCAGAGGTCGCTGGGCCATAGGGGAGGCATCGCTGTTGCAGTTTTTCTTGAAGTGGGGAGATAGGCTGGTAGGGCTAGGGCCAAAGCAGTTGGTGTCTCCCTCTTCTCTGCAGGGCTTCAGGTCAGCAGTCCTTCTTCATCTTCAGGTTGCAGGAATCTATCTTGCTTGGTTCTGGGGGGCCCTAAATACTCAATTTAGGGGTGTGTTTAGGTCTGGGGGTTAGTAGCCAATGGCTACTCGCCCTGAGGGTGGCTACACCCTCTTTGTGCCTCCTCCCTGAGGGTAGGGGGGCACATCCTTAATCCTTTTGGGGGAATCCTCCATCTGCAAGATGGAGGATTTCTAAAAGTCAGAGTCACCTCAGCTCAGGGCACCTTAGGGGTTGTCCTGACTGGCCAGTGGCTCCTCCTTGTTTTTCTCATTATCTCCTCCGGCCTTGCTGCCAAAAGTGGGGCAGTGGCCGGAGGGGGCGGGCATCTCCACTAGCTGGGATGCCCTGTGGCGCTGTAACCAAGGGGGTGAGCCTTTGAGGCTCACCGCCAGGTGTTACAGTTCCTGCAGGGGGAGGTGAGAAGCACCTCCACCCAGGACAGGCTTTGTTACTAGCCACAGAGTGACAAAGGCAATCTCCACATGTGGCCAGCAACATGTGTGTGTGGCAGGCTGGCAAAACTAGTCAGCCCACACTGGAAGTCAGGTATGTTTTCAGGGGGCATCTCTAAGATGCCCTCTGGGTATATTTCGCAGTACGATGTACACTGGTATCAGTGTGCATTTATTGTGCTGAGAAGTTTGATACCAAGCTTCCCAGTTTTCAGTGTAGCCATTATGGTGCTGTGGAGTTCGTGTATGACAGACTCCCAGACCATATACTCTTATGGCTACCCTGCACTTACAATGTCTAAGGTTTTGCTTAGACACTGTAGGGGCATAGTGCTCATGCACCTATGCCCTCACCTGTGGTATAGTGCACCCTGCCTTAGGGCTGTAAGGCCTGCTAGAGGGGTGACTTATCTATGCAATAGGCAGTGTGAGGTAGGCATGGCACCCTGAGGGGAGTGCCATGTCGACTTAGTCATTTTCTCCCCACCAGCACACACAAGCTGGCAAGCAGTGTGTCTGTGCTGAGTGAGGGGTCCCCAGGGTGGCATAAGACATGCTGCAGCCCTTAGAGACCTTCCCTGGCATCAGGGCCCTTGGTACCAGGGGTACCAGTTACAAGGGACTTACCTGGATGCCAGGGTGTGCCAATTGTGGAGACAAAGGTACAGTTTTAGGGAAAGAACACTGGTGCTGGGCCCTCAGCACACTTTCAAATCATAACTTGGCATCAGCAAAGGCACAAAGTCAGGGGGTAACCATGCAAAGGAGGCATTTCCTTACACAACCCCCCCCCCCAAACGAAAGAGGATGAGACTAACCTTTCTAAAGAGAGACTTCATTTTCTAAGTGGAAGAACCTGGAAAGGCCATCTGCATTGGCATGGGCAGTCCCAGGTCTGTGTTCCACTATAAAGTCCATTTCCTGTAGGGAGATGGACCACCTCAACAGTTTTGGATTTTCACCTTTCATTTGCATTAGCCATCTAAGAGGTCTGTGGTCAGTTTGGACAACAAAGTGAGTACCAAAGAGGTATGGTCTCAGCTTCTTCAGGGACCAAACCACAGCAAAGGCCTCCCTCTCAATGGCACTCCAACGCTTCTCCCTGGGGAGTAACCTCCTGCTAATGAAAGCAACAGGCTGGTCAAGGCCATCATCATTTGTTTGGGAAAAAACTGCCCCTATCCCATGTTCAGAGGCATCAGTCTGCACAATGAACTGCTTGGAGTAATCTGGAGCTTTTAGAACTGGTGCTGTGCACAAAGCTTGTTTCAGGGTGTCAAAGGCCTGTTGGCATTCTATAGGCCAGTTTACCTTCTTAGGCATTTTCTTGGAGGTAAGTTCTGTGATGGGTGTCACTATTGATCCATATCCCTTCACAAACCTCCTGTAGTAGCCAGTCAAGCCAAGGAATGCCCTGACTTGAGTCTGGGTTTTTGGAGCTACCCAGTCCAGAATAGTCCACCTACAAGGTGTCCCAAGTAAACCACAGTTCCCTGCCCTATCTGTCATTTGGATGCCTTGATAGAGAGGCCTGCTGCTTGCAGGGCCTTCAAAACCTTCTTCAGGTGGACCAGGTGAAACTGCCAGCTGGAGCTAAAGACAGCAATATCATCAAGATAAGCTGCCCAAAAGGACTCCAAGCCAGCAAGGACTTGATTCACCAACCATTGGAAGGTGGCAGGGACATTCTTTAAGCCAAAGGGCATAGCAGTAAACTGATAATGCCCATCAGGTGTGGAGAACGCTGTCTTTTCTTTTGCTCCTGGTGCCATTTTGATTTGCCAGTACCCTTCTGTCAAGTCAAAGGTACTTTTAAGTATCTGGCAGCACCTAGTTTGTCAATTAATTAATCTGCCCTTGGAATGGGATGGGCATCTGTCTTGGTGACAGAATTAAGTCCTCTGTAGTCCACACAAAACCTCATCTCTCTCTTTCCATCTTTGGTGTGAGGTTTGGGGACTAAGACCACTGGGATGGCCCAGGGGCTGTCAGAGTGCTCAATGACTCCCAATTCCAGCATCTTGTGGACTTCCACTTTGATGCTTTCCTTAACTTGGTCAGACTGTAGGAATATTTTGTTTTTGACAGGCATGCTGTCTCTTGTGTCCACATCATGGGTACACAGGTGTGTCTGACCAGGGGTTAGGGAAAAGAGCTCAGCAAACTGTTGTAAGACTTTCCTACAGTCAGATTGCTGTTGGCCGGAGAGGGTGTCTGAATAGATCACTCCATCTACTGAGCCATCTTTAGGGTCAGTGGAGACAAGATCAGGGAGAGGTTCACTCTCAGCTTCCTGGTCCTCATCTGTCACCATCAACAGATTCACATCTGCCCTGTCATGAAAGAGTTTGAGGCGGTTCACATGGATCACCCTTTTGGGGGTCCTGCTAGTGCCTAGGTCTACCAGGTAGGTGACCTGACTCTTTCTCTCTAGCACTGGGTAATGGCCACTCCATCTGTCCTGAAGTGCCCTGGGAGCCACAGGCTCCAGAACCCAGACTTTCTGCCCTGGCTGAAACTCAACCATAGCAGCCTTTTGGTCATACCACATCTTCTGGAGTTGTTGGCTGGCGTCAAGGTTTTTGCTTGCCTTTTCCATGTACTCTGCCATCCTGGAACGTAGGCCTAGAACATAGTCCACTATATCTTGTTTAGGCTCATGAAGAGGTCTCTCCCAGCCTTCTTTTACAAGAGCTAGTGGTCCCCTTACAGGATGGCCAAACAGAAGTTCATAGGGGGAAAACCCTACTCCCTTCTGAGGCACCTCTCTGTAGGCGAAAAGCAGACATGGCAAGACGACATCCCATCTCCTTTTGAGCTTTTCAGAGAGCCGCATGATCATGCCTTTCAATGTCTTGTTAAATCTTTCTACAATACCTTAGGTTTGTGGATGGTATGGTGTGGTGAATTTGTAAGTCACCCCACACTCATTCCACATATGCTTCAGGTATGCTGACATGAAGTTTGTACCCCTGTCAGACACCACCTCCTTAGGAAATCCCACTCTGGTAAAGATACCAATGAGTGATTTAGCTACTGCAGGGGCAGTAGTGGACCTAAGGGGACTTGCTTCCGGGTACCTAGTGGCATGATCCACCACCACTAGGATATACTGGTTCCCTGAGGCTGTGGAAGGTTCAAGTGGACCCACTGTGTCCACACCCACTCTTTCAAAGGGGACCCCCACCACTGGAAGAGGAGTGAGGGGGGCCTTTGGGTATCCACCTGTCTTACCACTGGCTTGACAGGTGGCACAGGAGACACAAAACTCCTTTAACTTCTGGGACATGTTGGGCCAATAGAAATGGTTAACTAACCTTTCCCAAGTCTTGGTTTGTCCCAAATGCCCAGCAAGTGGAATATCATGAGCTAAGGTCAGAATGAACTTCCTAAACTCCTGAGGCACTACCACTCTCCTTGTGGCACCAGGTTTGGGATCTCTTGCCTCAGTGTAGAGGAGTCCATCTTCTCAATAGACTCTATGTGTTCCAGTGATTTTTCCTTTGGTCTCTTCAGCAGCTTGCTGCCTAAGGCCTTCAAGAGAGGGACATGTTTCTTGCCCCTTACACAACTGTTCCCTTGTGGGTCCCCCTTGGCCTAAGAGTTCAACCTGATAAGGTTCCAACACCATGGGCTCAGTTCCCTTAGAGGGCAGAACTTCTTCCTGGGAAGAGAGGTTCCCTTTCTTTTGTTGTGTTGAAGCTGGTTCCCCAGTCTTCTTTCCTTTTCTCTTGGAGGGTTTGGTCATTATTCCAGGCCCCAACACCACTTTTTCACCCTGAGCCTTGCACTGTGCCCTTGTCTTGACACACACCAGTTCAGGGATACCCAGCATGGCTGCATGGGTTTTGAGTTCTACCTCAGCCCATGCTGAGGCCTCCAGGTCATTTCCAAGCAAACAGTCTACATGGATATTTGAGGAGACCACTACCTTTTTCAGGCCATTGACCCCTTCCCACTCTAAAGTTACCATAGCCATGGGATGTACTTTAGTCTGATTGTCAGCATTGGTGACTGGATAAGTTTGTCCAGTCAGGTACTGACCAGGGGAAACCAGTTTCTCTGTCACCATGGTGACACTGGCACCTGTATCCCTCAGGCCTTCTACACTAGTCCCATTAATTAAGAGTTGCTGCCTGTATTTTTGCATATTAGGGGGCCACGCAGCTAGTGTGGCTAAGTCCACCCCACCCTCAGAAACTAATGTAGCTTCAGTGTGAACCCTGATTTGATTTGCTCTGGGCACACTCTTGATCCCACCTGGAGACTGGCTATTCCAGTGCTAACTGGAGTAGAGTTAGAAGTGGAACCTTTCTTGGGACAGGCCTTGTCTCCACTTTGGTGTCCCTGCTGATTACAGCTACGACGCCAGGCCTTTTTGGGATCAAAGTTTTTACCCTTGTACTCAAATTGGGGTTGTGAAGAGGCTTTGGACCCTCCCTCCTGAGCAGGTTTTTGGGGCCCTGTAGAAGACTCTTTACTTTTACCCTTGGATGTCTCAACATTCTTCCCCTGGGGAGTCTTTGTGACCCCTTTCTTTTGGTCACCCGCTGTGGAAGTCTTGGTCACCCTTGTCTTGACCCAATGGTCCGCCTTCTTTCCCAATTCTTGGGGAGAAATTGGTCCTAGGTCTACCAGATGCTGATGCAGTTTATCATTGAAACAATTACTTAAAAGGTGTTCTTTCATAAACAGATTGTACAGCCCCTCATAATCATTTACACCACTGCCATTAATCCAACCATCCAGTGTTTGGACTGAGAAGTCAACAAAATCAACCCAGCTCTGGCTCGAGGATTTTTGAGCCCCCCTGAACCTAATCCTGTACTCCTCAGTTGAGAATCCAAAGCCCTCAATCAGGGTAGCCTTCATGAGGTCATAGGATTCTGCATCTTTTCCAGAGAGTATGAGCAGTCTATCCCTACACTTTCCAGTGAACATTTCCCAAAGGAGAGCACCCCAGTGAGATTTGTTTACTTTTCTGGTTCCACAAGCCCTCTCAAAAGCTGTGAACCATTTGGTGATGTCATCACCATCTTCATATTTAGTTACAATCCCTTTAGGGATTTTTAGCATGTCAGGAGAATCTCTGACCCTATTTATATTGCTGCCACCATTGATGGGACCTAAGCCCATCTCTGGTCTTTCCCTTTCTATGGCTAGGATCTGTCTTTCCAAAGCCAATCTTTTAGCCAACCTAGCTAGCAGGAGGTCATCTTCATTGAGGCTGTCCTCAATGCTTCCAGAGTTGCTGGACTCTCCTGTGAGAGAAGCAGCATCTCTGACTATCATATTTGGAGTCAGGGTTGGAGAAACCCTGGTCTCCCTATCTAGGATTGGAGGTGGGAGTTCCTCCAACTCACTAGTGTCCCCCTCTGTGAGGGCATCATCAGAGGGGTTGTTTTTAGCAAACTCTGCCAAGAGCTCCTGGAGCTGTACTTTGGTAGGGTTTGAACCAGTCTTTATCTTTTTGGTTTTACAGAGAGACCTTAACTCTGACATCCTAAGATGCAGGTAAGGGGTGAGGTTGAGTTCCATCACTATCTCTTCTGTAGTAGACATTCTGTTTCTAAAAGTTGGAATACTTTTTAAGGATCTAAAACTATCTCTAGAACTTAATTCAAACTTTTACAAAACTTTAAAACTCTAAAAGAAATGCTAACAGGGACTAACACAAGGCCCTAGCAGGACTTTTAAAAATGAGAAAAATAGCTCGAATTTCAAAAATCAGTTTCTAATGACAATTTTTGGAATGTAGTCGTGTGATCAGGTATTGGCTGAGTAGTCCAGCAAATGCAAAGTCTTTTACCCCACCGCTGATCCACCAATGTAGGAAGTTGGCTCTGTATGTACTATTTTAAAGTAAGAAATAGCATGCACAGAGTCCAAGGGTTCCCCTTAGAGGTAAGAGAGTGGCAAAAAGAGATAATTCTAATGCTCTATTTTGTGGTAGTGTGGTCGAGCAATAGGCTTATCAGAGGGTAGTGTTAAGCATTTGTTGTACACACACAGGCAATAAATGAGGAACACACACTCAAACACAATTCCAGGCCAATAGGTTTTTATATAGAAAAATATATTTTCTTAGTTTATTTTAAGAACCACAGGTTCAAGATTTACAAACAATACTTTAAATGAAAGGTATTTCACTCAGGTATCTTAGGAACTTTGAATCAACACAATATCATGTACAGTTTTGATAAAAATGGCAATAAGCTATTTTAAAACTAAACACTGCAATTTTCAACAGTTCCTGGGGGAGGTAAGTATTTGTTAGTTTTGCAGGTAAGTAAAACACCTACAGGGTTCAAAGTTGGGTCCAAAGTATCCCACCGTTGGGGGTTCAGAGCAACCCCAAAGTTACCACACCAACAGCTCAGGGCCGGTCAGGTGCAGAGGTCAAAGTGGTGCCCAAAACGCATAGGCTTCAATGGAGAAGGGGGTGCCCCGGTTCCAGTCAGCCGCAGGTAAGTACCCGCGACTTCGGAGGGCAGACCAGGGGGGTTTTGTAGGGCACCACGGGGGACACAAGTCAGCACAAAAAGTACACCCTAAGCAGGCACAGGGGCAGAGTGCAAACAGGCGTCGGGTTTGCAATTGGTTTCAATGGGAGACCCAGGGGTCTCTTCAGCGAAGCAGGCAGGCAAGGGGGGGCTCCTCGGGGTAGCCACCACCTGGGCAAGGGAGAGGGCCACCTGGGGGTCGCTTCTGCACTGGAGGTCGGATCCTTCAGGTCCTGGGGGCTGTGGGTGCAGTGTCTTTACCAGGTGTCGGGTTCTTTGAAGCAGGCAGTCGCGGTCAGGGGAAGCCTCCGGATTCCCGCTGCAAGCGTCGCTGTGGGGCCTCAGGGGGGTCAACTCTGGCTACTCACGGGCTCGCAGTTGCCAGGGAGTCCTCCCTGTAGTGTTGTTTCTCAGCAGGTCGAGCCGGGGGCGTCGGGTTCAGAGTGGAAAGTCTTACGCTTCTGGCGGGAAACATGGAGTCCTTTAAAAGTTGTTTCTTTGTTGCAAGTTTCAGTCTTTGTGGAACAGGGCCGCTGTCCTCGGGAGTTCTTGGTCCTTTTAAATGCAGGGTAGTCCTCTGAGGCTTCAGAGGTCGCTGGACCCTGGGGGACGCGTCGCTGTTGCAGTTTTTCTTGAAGTGGGGAGACAGGCCGGTAGGGCTGGGGCCAAAGCAGTTGGTGTCTCCGTCTTCTCTTCAGGGATTCAGTCCGCAGGGTCAGCAGTCCTTCTTCATCTTCAGGTTGCAGGAATCTATCTTGCTTGGTTCTGGTGGCCCCTAAATACTCAATTTAGGGGTCTGTTTAGGTCTGGGGGGTTAGTAGCCAACGGCTACTAGCCCTGAGGGTGGCTACACCCTCTTTGTGCCTCCTCCCTGAGGGGAGGGGGGCACATCCCTAATCCTATGCAGATGGAGGATTTCTAAAAGTCAGAGTCACCTCAGCTCAGGGCACCTTAGGGGTTGTCCTGACTGGCCAGTGACTCCTCCTTGTTTTTCTCATTATCTCCTCTGGCCTTGCCACCAAAAGTGGGGCCGTGGCCGGAGGGGGGGGCATCTCCACTAGCTGGGATGTCCTGTGGCGCTGTAACAAAGGGGGTGAGCCTTTGAGGCTCACCGCCAGGTGTTACAGTTCCTGCAGGGGGAGGTGAGAAGCACCTCCACCCAGGACAGGCTGTTACTAGCCACAGAGTGACAAAGGCACTCTCCCATGTGGCAAGCAACATGTGTGTGTGGCAGGCTGGCAAAACTAGTCAGCCCACACTGGAAGTCGGGTATGTTTTCAGGGGGCATCTCTAAGATGCCCTCTGGGTGTATTTCACAATACAATGTACACTGGTATCAGTGTGCATTTATTGTGCTGAGAAGTTTGATACCAAACTTCCCAGTTTTCAGTGTAGCCATTATGGTGCTGTGGAGTTCGTGTTCCATATACTCTTATGGCTACCCTGCACTTAAAAAGTCTAAGGTTTTGCTTAGACACTGTAGGGTCATAGTGCTCATGCACCTATGCCCTCACCTGTGGTATAGTGCACCCTGCCATAGGGCTGTAAGGCCTGCTAGAGGGGTGACTTATCTATGCCATAGGCACTGTGAGGCTGGCATGGCACCCTGAGGGGAGTGCCATGTCGACTTAGTCATTTTCTCCCCACCAGCACACACAAGCTGGCAAGCAGTGTGTCTGTACTGCGTGAGGGGTCCCCAGGGTGGCATAAGACATGCTGCAGTCCTTAGAGACCTTCCCTGGCATCAGGGCCCTTGGTACCAGGGGTACCAGTTACAAGGGACTTACCTGGATGCCAGGGTGTGCCAATTTTGGAGACAAAGGTACAGTTTTAGGGAAAGAACACTGGTGCTGGGGCCTGGTTAGCAGGCCTCAGCACACTTTCAAATCATAACTTGGCATCAGCAAAGGCAAAAAGTCAGGGGGTAACCATGCCAAGGAGGTATTTCCTTACAATGGAGTTTCCCTCTACAGTGTCGCCTTGCCTCCTTTGGTCCATTTTCATCCGATTAGGATGATGCAAGGCCAAATTCAGCCCAGAATGGAACTATGTGTAGGGCTAGGTCTCTTGGCTTCCACCAGCGTTGCCCTTTTTTATATTCCCTTTTTGCCTTTAATGGCCTTTTTTACATGGGTGGTCTAATCCTTGCCCTCTTCCTATTTCTGCAACCTATTAAAGTCTGTCCAGGAGGCCGGAAGATTGTTCTTGAACTCCAGCTGGCAAGAATGGGTAGACTATGATAGGCTGCATGGACAGTATGTCACCAGGGTGCGTGGACGGTTTACATTTTTGGGCAATAATCTCAGAAGTCATAGGACTTAATCTTTGGTCAGTGTACTTTTGGGTGTGGCTTGATGAGTCTAGGGTAAAAGTTTTGTTCAGACCATAGGAGAGAAACATGCCCCAAAAGCTGTGCCGCTTGTTGCGTATTAAGGATCTCCCTTTTGTGTGACAAGTGAGGGACAGCTGTGCACGCCCCATGTAAGGGATCAATAAACTGAGGAAATCATAGCTTTGCTGCCTTGCAATTGACAGCTTTGTTGTCTGCACTGCGCAAGCAATATATCAGCTGAAGAAAGTATCGCCTGCTGTCTGCACGGTTGAAGGATAGCTTTGTTCTTCATGGTAAGTGAGTGCCTGACCTTTTGCTTCTAATACTGACGAGAGAGTCGTTGATAAACTGTCCCAGAGTTGGTATTTTCCAAGAATCGTTCTCAGCTAGGCATAAGCGACAGATTATGTTCGCCCCTCTCATTATTAATTCATAAATGTACCTACTGCGTCAAGAATATGGGTGGGCATAAATCGCGTAATGTGCTGGAGCGATATAAATTATGGAAGACTATGTAGGATTATGTGAGGAGTGTAACCCTGCATTTGGCGCTTTTATTTTACTACAAACTGGACCTAAAGATGCATTATGCTCTACGAAAATAACTCTAAATACAACAGACCAGGAACAGAAGCAACTCCTTGTGCTCTGTTCCTCTGCTTTTGGGAAGTCATTATTGTCCAAAACTACAAAGAATCATGCAAACTGGCGTCATCGCATAACGTTTGGTAATTTCGCTTCACAAGAATAGCACAAAATTATCGAAATTACTTTGACTGCTCCTCCACAATTAGAACTTTACCCAGTCTTAGTCGAGATGGGTGAGAGAGCTAGAAGGGTTCGACAGCGGGGAGATGGCCAGACACGAAGCCCCACGTTTTACTCAGACTTGTGAACAAATACATAAGGGTCCAATAGAGAAGCACTTGTTAGGGAGAGAAGGACTTAAGTGTTCAAGAATGAAGCCCTTGTTGGTGTTTTAAAATATAGGCCTCGGCACTCTGATCCGCGTATGCCAGAGTTAAAGCTGCTTGTGCGCTTGCCCTGACTTTACCTTGGATTAATGATGACTGTACCTGATCAGGGCTGCGGGTGCGCTTGGAGCATGTTTAGTCTGTTTCAGAAGGCACATGCTGCTGAAATCTGACTAAACGCAGGATTTCTAAAACAGGAACTGCAGCTTTAGGCTATTAGGCTCCTTCCCTAAGTGTGCAATCCATACCCACATGCATGCCTGCAAAAATGCTACACACCTAAATGCCTGCATACATGCTACACACTCTCGTGCCAGGGCCTCTCCTCCGTGGCCACAAATCTTCAAAACTGTGCCATGGGCCTTCCATCCTAAACAATGAGGCACCTGAAGAGTTTAGAGCAGATCCTACCCACAAATAGAGGAAAGCAACTCTAGTGTCGTTTACTTCATTGGCAATGGATTATTGTCACGTGTTGGCTATTGAGTGAGAATAAGTTTTCCTTCACTGAGTGTTCACACTTTTTGAAATGAAATATGTTTTCATTAATTTGAAAATTTGTTATTTCAGTCACAGAAAGATACGAGATGCACTGAGCAACTGCGTCCCTTAGCTCCTTAAAAAATCTACATCTATCACATCAAGGCATTGCCATTTGCGAACAGTGTCAAAGGAGACACGCACATAACAATAGGCTTTATTTGCTCCACATCTCAAACACAAAACAACAATCAAAAATGTAAAATCTGCGATTTAATTGCTCTGGCCTGTCATTGCAACTCAGCAATTGTAGCCAAATTTCTTAAGTCACTTGCCTCATAGTTTTGGTGCTGCCGGAGACATTCCACTTGTGTTAAGTCTACTAATGATACCTGAATATCTTTTTTTGTGGAAAAACTATTTGTTTATGCGAAGGTACTATTTCCTAATTATGTTTAAGACTATTTTCATCACTATTTGATTATTATGCTTGCTGTAACTAACACGAGTGACTAGTTTACCAACATTAAACCTATAATGTGCTAAATAGTGTTTGCAGAGAACTTTGAAGGCCTGGCTAAATTAAACCAACTTGAAATGGGGTTACACACTTTAATATTTCTTTTTAGATTATGCCTAGACAGCGCATGTTCTGTCTCTTCAGTGGGCTTAGTTGCCTCCCATTCCTTACCATTGGTTGGTCCCGTTGTCACTCATTTGTTTGCTTCTTAATGGTCAGATGCCATAGGCTTCCTTCTTCGTCCCTCCCCTGGAGATTGGATACATTACCTGTGTCCTTCCTCTGCTCAGGTTTTAGGCACTGCTTTCATTCTGTGTGTTTAAGCACTCTACCGGAGTGCATCTTTGTAAGCAGACTCCCTCGTGTACTTCTCCCTACTGTGTGTTTCACCTGCTCTTCCACATCTGTGTGGCTTTCCCCCACCCACCCTCCCTTGTCTGTGTTGCTTTGCTTAACCCCACCTGCCCTCCCTCACCCGTATTGCTTTGGTTAGCACACTCTACCTTGATGCTTGCCCCGTGCCCTGCATTGTTGCTTTCCCCTGACACCCTCCCTTGTTGCTTGCTCCACCAGAAGCCCCTTGTTGCTTGCCCCTCATGTAGTCTCTTGTTACTTGCCCCACCCACCCTCTCTTGTTGCTTATCCCTACCAATCTCCTTCATTGTTGGACCCATCTGCCCTTCCACTTTTCTTGGCCCACTGCCTCACTCATTGCTTGCCCCCACCGCTCTCACTCGTTCGTAAATCTTGCTCCCACCAGTCCTTCCTCCAATGCTGTTTTGTGTTATTGCTTGCCCCACCATCCCTCTGTCCTTCTGTTATTGTCTGTCTTTGCCTGTCCCAGCCCCTCCCACCTTTGTTATCCATCAGCTTGTTCCCCTATCACCCTCCGTTGTTGTGTGCTTGCTCCCACCCTCTCCCTCCCCCATTGTCTGCAATGCCCCTTGACTCCCCCTCCCTTTGTTCATCTTGTCTATCCATATTGCCTCCAGCCCCCGTATATGTTGCCTCACCCTTGTCAGCCCTCATAAATGAAAACTCCCTCCCTTCATGTTGCGTCCCATCCCACCAGCAATAAAAAAAAACAGACTATCATGGGGCCAGTGCTGGCTGCCTCATAGCACTTTATTTATTTTTTTACTTTCAGCCATGCTGCACAGCAGAGGCACTGCTGTATAACATGACTAAAAGACATTGACAAAGCCAATAAATAGCTCTAAGCAAGACCTATTTGCTTTGTCAATGCTTGTTTAAATTTTGAATATATCTCGGGATCTTAGCTCACTTCAGACGCGATAATAAATTCAACTTCTTTACTAAACGCCACACTCACACACGATTCAAAACATCTCTGCAAAACATCATTTAAATTCACAAACACCACAACTAAACATGAAACACTGCAATTTGAGACCTTATTGATACTCACTCCTCTATTGCTGATGCAACTCTGTTCCCAGCCACCTAAATTCCACTAATCCTCCAAAGTCTAGACATGCACACTAGGGACTGGGCTGTGGGGACTAACTAAGCTAAAAAACTGGGTTCTAGGTCTCCTTACTACTTCGGGATCGAGCCATCCTACTCTGGAGCCATCTGAGAATGCATCTGGCCCATTTTCTAGTTTCTCTTGTATTGATGAATCATTTTGGAGCTCTGATCGGGAAGGAGAAACAAATCAACACTTTCGAATCAATTAACAGTGTAACCCATTTGGTCACACATTAAATCTCATAGGTGGAAGTCAAATTCAAAAGTTTTATTACAAATTCAATGCCGGACTTATGTAAATAAGTCTCAGAAACACACTATATAAGTACAGAATCACCAAAGTCGAATTAAAGAGCTGAATCAGATTAAATCATGCAAGCATAAGGCATATGTTAGACCTAGCAGCTTGTTGGCGTGTCTCCCTGCCTTCTTGCCTTCTGACCTCGTTTTTTTATGGTTCACTGGACACTGTTTTTGCTGGTTTATTGTCTCTGCGCACTTTACTACTTCTGATCAGTGCTAAAGTGCAAGTGCTCCCTATGTAAATTGTACTGTTGATTGGTTTATCCATGAATGACATATTTGATTTACTGGTAAGTCCCTAGTAAAGTGCACTAGAGATGCCCAGGGCCTGTAAATCAAATGCTACTAGTGGGGCTGCAGCACTGGTTGTGCCACCCACATTAGTACCCCTGTAAACATGGCCCAGACCTGCCACTGCAGTTTCTGCAGTTTTAAACTGCCAGTTCGACTCGCAAGTGTACCCACTTGCCAGGCCTAGAGCTTCCCTTTTGGTACATGTAAGGCACCCCTAGGGTAGGCCCTAGGTAGCCCCATGGGCAGGGTGCAGTGTATTTAAAAGGTAGGACATGTACTGGTGTGTTTTTCATGTCCTAACAGTGAAATACTGCCCAATTTGGGCTCCACTGTGCAAGGCCTTTCTCTCTCATAGGTTAACGTGGAGGCTGCCTTTAAATATTATTAAAGTGCATATTCCCTAGGCTATTTTTTGGCTGAATTCGACCGTTTTGTCGAACTTTTGTGGTGCAACACTTGGTGCATCGAGGATGTCCCCGAAGACCGGGTTCAAGCCGTGCGAGGACTGTCATCGGATGTTGTCGGTGATGGATCCTCATCGTGTTTGCCTGTGGTGCCTCGAGCGCGACCACGACCCAAAGTCGTGTCCGAGTGTCAGGCAATGCATCTGAAGGTTTTGAGGGAGCGGATCCTAAAGCAGGCGGCGGCCCGGCACTCGACTCCGCGTAGGTCCCGGTCTCCTTACTACTTCGGGATCCAGCCATCCTACTCTGGAGCCATCTGAGAATGCATCTGGCCCATTTTCTAGTTTCTCTGGTATTGATGAATCATTTTGGAGCTCTGGTCGGGAAGGAGAAACAAATCAACACTTTCAAATCAATTTAAAGTGTAACCCATTTGGTCACACATTAAATCTCATAGGTGGAAGTCAAATTCAAAAGTTTTATTACAAATTCAATGCTGGACTTATGTAAATAAAATAAGTCTCAGAAACACACTATATAAGTACAGAATCCCCAAAGTCGAATTAAAGAGCTGAATCAGATTAAATCATGCAAGCATAAGGCATATGTTAGACCTAGCAGCTTGTTGGCGTGTCTCCCTGCCTTCTTGCCTTCTGACCTCGTTTTTTTATGGTTCACTGGACACTGTTTTTGCTGGTTTATTGTCTCTGCGCACTTTACTACTTCTGATCAGTGCTAAAGTGCAAGTGCTCCCAATGTAAATTGTACTGTTGATTGGTTTATCCATGAATGACATATTTGATTTACTGGTAAGTCCCTAGTAAAGTGCACTAGAGATGCCCAGGGCCTGTAAATCAAATGCTACTAGTGGGGCTGCAGCACTGGTTGTGCCACCCACATTAGTACCCCTGTAAACATGGCCCAGACCTGCCACTGCAGTTTCTGCAGTTTTAAACTGCCAGTTCGACTCGCAAGTGTACCCACTTGCCAGGCCTAGAGCTTCCCTTTTGGTACATGTAAGGCACCCCTAGGGTAGGCCCTAGGTAGCCCCATGGGCAGTGTGCAATGTATTTAAAAGGTAGGACATGTACTGGTGTGTTTTTCATGTCCTAACAGTGAAATACTGCCCAATTTGGGCTCCACTGTGCAAGGCCTTTCTCTCTCATAGGTTAACGTGGAGGCTGCCTTTAAATATTATTAAAGTGAATATTCCCTAGGCTATTTTTTGGCTGAATTCGACCGTTTTGTTGAACTTTTGTGGTGCAACACTTGGTGCATCGAGGATGTCCCCGAAGACCGGGTTCAAGCCGTGCGAGGACTGTCATCGGATGTTGTCGGTGATGGATCCTCATCGTGTTTGCCTGTGGTGCCTCGAGCGCGACCACGACCCAAAGTCGTGCTCCGAGTGTCAGGCAATGCATCCGAAGGCTTTGAGGGAGCGGTCCCTAAAGCAGGTGGCGGCCCGGCACTCGACTCTTCGTAGGTCCCGGTCTCGCTCGAGAGGAAGGTCTCGTGATCGGTCGCGGAGCCATCACAACTCGTCTTCTTCGAAGTCTTTGGAGCCTACGTGCGTCCATGCACTAGGCCTCCGTCGACGGATCCGTACCGACGCTGGTCGCACAATCGAGACCTTCCCCAGCGCCGGGTCGATTATCCACGCTCCCGACGTCAGTAGTGCCCACTATTGACGTCGACTCAATTCTCATACCTGACGACTCGGAGTCGGAGCCGCGTCGGCCGATGCCGCCATCGGCTTCGGTGGGCCCTATTCACCCGAGGTCGGAGTCTGACCCATTTTCCTATGGGTACGAATACGGGGAGGAATTGGAGGGGTCCCTGGACCCTTATGAATACCAGGAAGACCCTACTATGGACTGGGCTCAGGACTTGGGCGAACCCAGTGGTCTGGATACTTCTTCTCACACTGGCATGCTGTCCCCTCCTACCGTGGCTACGGCGGAGGGAGCTACCTATAGTATAGTGGTTAACAGGACTGCTGAGGTCCTTGGCCTTGAGCTACCTACTGTTGAAGTCAGGTCTAATCTCCTGACGGAGGTGCTTCAGCCTGGGGCTTCTACGTCAGAACCCCTTATCCCATTTAATGAGGCCCTCACTGATGTCCTTTTGGGTACATTGTCCAAACCCAACACAGGGGCTCCTTTGAACAGGACTATCGCTCGCCGCCATCGGCCTGCGCCGAACGACCCAAAGTTCCTGTCCCAACATCCTACGCCTGACAGTCTTGTAATCCAGGCGTCCTCTTCTTCTGGCGCGTTCCCTTCCGCACCCCCGGATAAGGAATCCAAAAGGCTGGAACAATTTGGTAAGAAGTTGTTTTCTTCCTCCAGCCTCACACTGCGGTCTGTGAACACCCCATGTCTTTTGGGCCATTACTCCCACTCACTGTTACCTACGATTCGTGGTAGGTCACAAGCACTTTCAGTTTACCGTGCTCCCTTTCGGCCTTACCAATGCCACTCGGGTGTTCACGAAAGTGATAGCAGTGGTTGCACCTCATCTGCGCAGGTTAGGGGTCTTATTCTTCCCCTACCTAGACGACTGGCTGTTGAAGGCGCCTTCGCCCCTGACAGTGGTCTCCCACCTTCAGACTACGGCAGACCTCCTGCACCAGCTGGGGTTTACTATCAACGTGCCGAAGTCACACCTGACTCCCTCTCAGACGCTCCCTTTCATCGGAGCTGTTCTGGACACAGTGCTGTTTCGGGCTTATCATCCCAAAAAGCGAGTCCACGACATTCAGGCTATGATTCCGATCGTTTAGCCTTGGTTTTGGGTTTCGGTGAGACAGACTCTGAGGCTGCTGGGCCTCTTGACCTCCTGCATCCTGCTAGTAACACATGCCAGGTGGCATATGCGGGCTCTGCTGTGGGACTTGAAGTTCCAGTGGGCGCAGCGTCATGGGAATCTCTCTGACATGGCCCAGATCTCGGAGGGGACTGCGAAAGACCTGCAGTGGTAGCTTTCAAATCCCAATTGGGTCAATGGCAGATCCCTCTCCCTTCCCCACTCGGATCTCTCTATAGTGACAGATGCGTTGCTTCTGGATTGGGGTGGCCACATAGGAGAGGCGGAGATCAGAGGCCTCCACATAAATATTCTGGACCCCGAGCGATCAGACTTGCATTAAAAGCATTCCTTCCCTCTCTCAAAGGGAAAGTGGTGCAGGTGTTCACGGACAACACTACCGCCATGTGGACACTACCGCCATGTGGACACTGCGCCTCTGGACATGGCTAGAACATCAGGGCATTACCCTGATGGTTGAACATCTGGTGGGCTCTCTCAACGCCAGAGCAGACAAACTCAGCCGCCGACGCACTGTCGATCACAAATGGCATCTTCATCCGGAGGTGGCGCAAGGTCTCTTTCTCAAGTGGGGAGAGCGTGGGTTAGATCTGTTCGCCTCCACAGAGAACGCTATTTTGCGCATTGGAGTTTCCAAGGTGGCACTCGCTCGGAGACGCTTTTCGTCTTGAGTGGAACTCCGGCCTCCTTTACACCTTCACGCCTATCCCTCTTCTGCCCAGAGTTCTCAAGAAAGTCAAGTACAACCGGGCCCAAGCTATCTTGGTGGCTCCGGACTGGGCTAGAAGAGTGTGGTATCCAGAGCTATTGAGCATGTCCATCAATCCTCCACTCAGACTGCCTCTTCGGGCGGATCTTCTGTCGCAGCAGCAGGGGACAGTTCTCCACCCGAACCTGTCCAACCTCCGCCTTCATGTGTGAAGATTGAGCGGCAATAGTTGACGGCATTTGCCCTTCCACCTTAAGTCTGCAATGTTATCTTGGCAGCCAGGCGTCCTTCGACTAAAACTGTATACGCCTGTCGTTGGAATAAATTTGTGGCATGGTGCACCAACAAATCTGTTGACCCCCTTTCTACCCCTCTTTCAGAGGTTCTTCTGTTCATTCTTTCTTTAGCCCAGCAGGGCTCTGCATTGGGCACCCTTAAAGGGTATCTGTCTGCCATTTCTGCCTTTCTTAGGCTTCCTGATGAGCCCTCACTCTTTAAATCTCCTCTTGTGAGTAGGTTCTTGAAGGGGCTCACCCACATATTTCCTCCCACTCCCTTCATCATGCCTCAGTGGGATCTTAATCTTGTACTTACTTACTTGATGTGTACCCCCTTTGAGCCAATGCATAATTGTCCCTTGCGGCTCCTCAACTTCAAAACTGTCTTTCTCATCAGTATCACCTCTGCTCGCAGAGTGAGTGAGCTTCAGGCCCTTTCTTCAAAGCCTCCATACTTGTCTGTGCACACTGACAAAGTGGTGTTACGCACTAGAGCTTCCTTCCTTCCTAAGGTGGTTACTCCATTTCATGTAGGCCAGTCCATCACTTTGCCTACCTTCTACGCACCCCCACATCCTTCCCATGAGGAGGAGAGACTTCACCGTCTGGACCCAAAAAGAGCGCTGGTGTTCTATCTCAATCGTACGAAAGACTTCCAGGTGGACGATCAACTCTTTGTTGGCTATGTGGTTGCGAAAAAAAAAAGGCGGTGCAGAAGCGTACCATCTCTCGATGAGTGCTTCTTTGCATAAAAATGTGCTACGCTTTGGCAAAAAAGCAACCTCCTGATGGCTTGAGGGCTCATTCTACCAGAGCCACTGCTGCATCCACTGCGTTAGCACGCAAAGTTCCTGTCCTGGATATCTGTCAGGCAGCTATGTGGGCATCCCTGCACACGTTTGCTAAGCGTTACTGCCTGGATAGTCAGGTCCGTCGGGACGGCTACTTTGGTTGTTCGGTCCTTCAGGACTTTTGTAAGGAAATGCCTCATTGGCATGGTTACCCCCTGACTTTTTGCCTTTGCTGATGCTAAGTTATGATTTGAAAGTGTGCTGAGGCCTGCTAACCAGGCCCCAGCACCAGTGTTCTTTCCCTAACCTCTACCTTTGTTTCCACAATTGACACACCCTGGCATCCAGGTAAGTCCCTTGTAACTGGTACCCCTGGTACCAAGGGCCCTGATGCCAGGAAAGGTCTCTAAGGACTGCAGCTTATCTTATGCCACCCTGGGGACCCCTCACTCAGCACAGACACACTGCTTGCCAACTTGTGTGTGCTAGTGGGGATAAAATGACTAAGTCGACATGGCACTCCCCTCAGGGTGCCATGCCAACCTCACACTGCCTATGAAGTATAGATAAGTCACCTCTCTAGCAGGCCTTACAGCCCTAAGGCAGGGTGCACTATACCATAGGTGAGGGCATAAGTGCATGAGCACTATGCCCCTACAGTGTCTAAGCAAAACCTTAGACATTGTAAGTGCAGGGTAGCCATACGAGTATGTGGTCTGGGAGTCTGTCATGCACGAACTCCACAGCACCATAATGGCTACACTGAAAACTGTGAAGTTTGGTATCAAACGTCTCAGCACAATAAATGCACACTGATGCCAGTGTACATTTTATTGTAACATACACCCCAGAGGGCACCTTAGAGGTGCCCCCTGAAACCTTAACCGACTATCCGTGTAGGCTGACTGGTTTTAGCAGCCTGCCACACACCAGACATGTTGCTGGCCACATGGGGAGAGTGCCTTTGTCACTCTGTGGCTAGTAACAAAGCCTGTACTGGGTGGAGGTGCTTCTCACCTCCCCCTGCAGGAACTGTAACACCTGGTGGTGAGCCTCAAAGGCTCACCCCCTTTGTTACAGCACCCCAGGGAACTCCAGCTAGTGGAGTTGCCCGCCCCCTCCGGCCAAAGCCCCACTTTTGGCGGCAAGGCCGGAGGAGATAATGAGAAAAACAAGGAGGAGTCACTGGCCAGTCAGGACAGCCCCTGAGGTGCCCTGAGCTGACTCTGACTTTTAGAAATCCTCCATCTTGCAGATGGAGGATTCCCCCAATAGGATTAGGGATGTGCCCCCCTCCCCTCAGGGAGGAGGCACAAGAAGGGTGTAGCCACCCTCAGGGCTAGTAGCCATTGGCTACTAACCCCCAAGACCTAAAGACACCCCTAAATTCAGTATTTAGGGGCTCCCTAGAACCTAGGAAACTAGATTCCTGCAACCTAAGAAGAAGAGGACTGCTGAACTGAAAAACCTGCAGAGAAGGCGGAGACACCAACTGCTTTGGCCCCAGCTCTACCGGCCTGTCTCCCCACTTCTAAAGACACTGCTCCAGCGACGCGTTCCCAGGGTCTAGCAACCTCTGAAGCCTCAGAGTACTACCCTGCATCTAGAAGGACCAAGAACTCCCCAGGACAGCGGCTCTGTTCCACAAAGACTGCAACTTTGCAACAAAGAAGCAACTTTGAAACAACACACGTTTCCTGCCGGAAGCGTGAGACTTTGCACTCTGCACCCGACGCCCCCGGCTCGACTTGTGGAGAACAAACACCACAGGGAGGACTCCCCGGCGACTACGAGACCGTGAGTAGCCAGAGTTGACCCCCCTGAGCCCCCACAGCGACGCCTGCAGAGGGAATCCCGAGGCTCCCCCTGACCGCGATTGCCTGCTTCAAAGACCCGACGCCTGGTAAAGACTCTGCACCCGCAGCCCCCAGGACCTGAAGGATCCGACCTCCAGTGCAGAAGCTACCCCCAGGTGGCCCTCTCCCTTGCCCAGGTGGTGGCTACCCCGAGGAGCCACCCCCTTGCCTGCCTGCATCGCTGAAGAGACCCCTTGGTGTCCCATTGAATCCTATTGCGAACCCGACGCTTGTTTGCACACTGCACCCGGCCGCCCCCGTGCCGCTGAGGGTGTACTTTCTGTGTGGACTTGTGTCCCCCCTGGTGCCCTACAAAACCCCCCTGGTCTGCCCTCCAAAGACACGGGTACTTACCTGCTGGCAGACTGGAACCGGGGGACCCCCTTCTCCATTGAAGCCTATGCATTTTGGGCACCACTTTGACCTCTGCACCTGACCGGCCTTGAGCTGCTGGTGTGGTAACTTTGGGGTTGCCCTGAACCCCCAACGGTGGGCTACCTTGGACCCAAACTTGAACCCCGTAGGTGGTTTACTTACCTGCAAAAACTAACAAACACTTGCCTCCCCCAGGAACTGTTGAAAATTGCACTGTCTAGTTTTTAAATAGCTATATGTCATTTATGTGAAAACTGTATATGCTATTTTGCTAATTCAAAGTTCCTAAAGTTCCTAAGTGAAATACCTTTCATTTAAAGTATGGTTTGTGATTCTTGAACCTGTGGTTCTTAAAATAAACTAAGAAAAGATATTTTTCTATACAAAAACCTATTGGCCTGGAATTGTCTCTGAGTGTGTGTTCCTCATTTATTGCTTGTGTGTGTACAACAGATGCTTACCACTACTCCTCAGATAAGCCTACTGCTCGACCACACTACCACAAAATAGAGCATTAGAATTATCTCTTTTTGCCACTATCTTACCTCTAAGGGGAACCCTTGGACTCTGTGCATACTATTCTTTACTTTGAAATAGTGCATACAGAGCCAACTTCCTATAACTTTCTAGTATGATCTTAGTTTGCAGCCCACCACCGAGGATGGCATTGCTTGGGTATCTATTCTAAGGTAAGGAATCTGCAACTAGAAGTCTCTATCAGATGTAAAAGTTACTTACCTTTGGTAACAAAATATCTGGTAGAGACATATTCTAGTTGCAGATTCCTTATCGCCCACCCATCCTCCCCGCTTGCGAACTGATTTCAAGGGACAGGGTTTCCCACCTTTTCAAGTCCTTGGCTCTAGCGCACCAATCTCAGTGTTCTTAGCGGCTCTGCGCTCTGGTGTGGAAAGTCGTTAAAAGAAACTGACGTCACTGCGCGAGGGCG
Organism: Pleurodeles waltl; assembly: GCF_031143425.1. Lineage (NCBI taxonomy): Eukaryota > Metazoa > Chordata > Amphibia > Caudata > Salamandridae > Pleurodeles > Pleurodeles waltl. The sequence goes on from NC_090439.1 coordinate 211,823,220, forward strand.
GAAGGGATGACAAAGAAGAACCCATTGTGGTACAACATCCTACAGGGCATATGGTCCTGGGTGAATAGGTAGCATCTAGCAGGAGGGAGTCTGAAGGGAAATTGTATCACCTTGCCACATATGTCTTGGTTGGAGGATGTGAAATATGGATCTGTCAAAGGACATGTTAAAATAGCCTGACGACATAAAGGGCAGGAGTCAGTGATGGTTGGAGACTGAGGAGCATGCTATCAGTCATGCTGCAAACGTGGTAGACACATGTCATCAGTCCCAGCACTTTTACCATGTGGGGTACAGTTTGAACCATAGCCCATAATACCAGCCTGACATGTAAATACATTGGATATGGCTACACATATTGTTAGTGTTGTAGGTATATAAGAGTCAATATATGTTCTGGGTGACATCACTGTGTTGCATTACGTTGTGTCCCTGGCCCTAAATGAGGAGTGGCAGAGGAGGCGTGCACATGTACAGGTGATCTGTCCAGAGTCACAGGATGTGTCACCCTTTGAAGATACTCTAATCTGGCAAGTATCAACTGGGTCGAGTGCCTGTGCTAGCAAACTACCTTGTGTGGCATTGAACACAGCCTCAGATTTGGTACATTGTGCTAACTGGCTACAATGATGTACCCGAAAGTGTATTCAGTCATTTCAAATGAGGACACAGAAATAGGAACTACTTGGGAAGTATATGCCCTCACACATTCCGGCAGTCTATCAAGTTTTTTTATGTGTGTAGGGTTGTGCAGGATAAGTGTAACAAAATCAACCCTCGAACACATGAATGCATGATAGACTAGACAACACACGACAGAGTCACATAGTGTACAGTGTGAAACCTAGATGGCATAATCATAACAAAATCATGAGCCAAACCCCATCACATGCACAGGAGCAGTTGGATTAATACTGACACAGGGAATAAAGCCACTAGGCAGATTAAGTGCAGTCCGAACAGAACTGGGGTCACCATGTCAAAAAACAATCATTATAAGCATCATGTCAACCAAATCAAATTACCTTAACAGATGTTGATACAATCTCTTTTCCTATGTCCCAGATTTGTAGGCCGAGTGACCTGTGTAACAGTGTTGCAATTTCGGTGATGAGTCCAAAAGTCTGTCTGGGCACACAATTGTTTTAGTGATAATGCAGAGATACTGCCATTCTAAAGCCAATCACAGTACAACTTGGACTCAGAGACTCCGCATAACAGACATCCTATACAGAAATGTTGCTTTGAAAGTCAAACATTACCAAGGCAGATTATAAAATAGTTTACCCATGTCATCATCTGACCCAGGACGCTCTTAACATTGCTGTCTCATTGCAAAGGATGCACCTACACCTCTTGAGCAGCTGGTTATATGGAATGACAATCTGTCTGAGGATGACAGCCTGCTCATCCTTGATTAAGATACCCTCCATGAAATCCTGGTCTCCTTTGACAAACCATCTTGGTTTCGGGAAAGGTCAGTGGTGGTGTGGGGTCTCCAGAGGATCCACCCAGCACACAACAACCACCACCTGCCATCCCAACACGAGCCCTGGACTCTGAGGACCCCCAAGTAGAATTCCAACGTTGAGCGGTGGCATGCACCCTTGAGGATGTCCATAGGTGCCTCAGTTCAAATAAGGACACCCCATCTGCTATACAAGGCACCTACACTCCACCCAGTGGACTCCAACAGTCTCTGGCTGATATCGCTGGTGTCTTGAGGCAGAGACATGAACAACTGCCCTGCTAAAGTAGCATCATCGAGTTTGCCTGACAGCTGGGGGCTATACGCAAGATCTTGGAGTCCATGAAGCGGAGCAGGACACATACATCACTAGTATGGGTGCCTACCACTGTAACCTTGGTACATTGCTGGCAAACCAGCAGGCCTTCTTCTGTGCAGTGCTGCCTCACTTCTTGGCACAGAGAAGGGCTGCGGAAGACTGAGGATCCATGCCTTCTGCTCCTGATGTGGGTGTGCCTCCCTTGCCGTCACCTCCAGCACCTTCAACACACCCTCAAGTAAAGCACCAAACATATCAAAGGAGGAAGATGTGGACTTCCCCTCTTTCCAATGTAAAACAGCCTGGTAGCAGTTTTCAGTACCAAAAATGCCAGTTCCTCCTTTGCACAGTGCGGATGACTCTGCCACTAAACGTCACAACTGGTAATGTCCTCCATTTGCTGTTCCAAATGTTGAGCTCACCCATTTGTGGACTGTCAAAGGGGCCTATCTTCCCTATTGGCAATTGGTTTATTCTCCTCATCACTAAACATACCTCTAATCCACCTGGCACATGCAGTGGTTCACTCATGGACTATGTATGGATATTCAATGGCAAAAAAACTGTGCGGGGTTGTTGCTGTAAGAACTATGCATGTGATCTAACAAAATAAATGCACTAAGTCAGATCTGTGTGTTTTTTTGTCTGTAGGAGTATGGACTGAATAGAACCTGAAGAAATGTGTGAGGCAATAAACAATACATACTCCTGTTTGAAATGGGGTCTCTGGTTGGCAGTCAGTTTGCACTCTGTCCAAACAGGGACTCTCACTCTAGTCAGGGCAAGGGAGATACTCACTTAAGATAACCCCTGCTTGCCCCCTTGGTAGATTTGCACAAGCAGTCAGGCTTATCTCAAAGGCAACGTGTAAGGTATTTGTAACGAAACACGCAGTAATACAGTGAAAACACTAGAAAATGGACTCCACACCAGTTTAGATAAACAGCCATTATTCATCTAAATAAATCAAACAAGACCAAACTGACAAAAATCCAACCTACACAAGCAAAGTTATGAATTGTTAAAGTAAAAAGAGTCTTACTGCATAGAAAACAATTTAAACTTTGTTATTACACAAAGTAGCGGGTGTGCGTCAAAAATAAAGCCACATGGGTGAACGTCAGTGATGCATTATTTTTCTCTCCTGCAAGGGAGCGATACTTCGTTTTCCAGATGGGGCACCTCGGGTCCGCGCAGGTTCACGTTGATGTAGATGCTCAGCGATGAAGCGTGTAAAATTCTGCCGCAGAGTGATAGAAAACCGCAATGCATGGGGTTTGCATCATTTTCAGCAGCCGTTGCTTCATTTCTCCAGCCACAAAGCAGGTGATTCATCGATTTCCCAGCCGCAATGCAGGTGGTGCGTTGTTTTTACAGCCACATTGCAGGTGGTGAGTCTAAATTTTCCCCGCACGGCTTCCTGTGTGTGGATTTCAGTCCTTGTTCTACCAGCTTCACCTTTCAAGGGCCCAGGGCCTGGATAGGGCACCACTTGGCAGAGCAGGAGTCACAGCAGAGAGTCCAGGTGCTGGCAGAGGAAGTCTTTGATGGCCCTGAGACTTCAAAACAGGAGGCAAACTCAGTCCAAACCCTTGGAGACTCTTCACAAGCAGGAATATTCCACTAAGTCCAGCCTTTGTCCTCTTTCAGGCAGAAGCAGAAATCCAGCAAAGCACAGTCACAGGCAAAGGGGCAGTACTCCTCCTCCAGCTTTTCAGCTCTTCTCCTTGGCAGAGGTTCCTCTCGGTTCCCAAAGTAATCTGAAAATCTGGGGTTTTGGGTCCACTACTTATACCCCTTTCTGCCTTTGAAGTAGGCAAACTTCAAAGGAAAGTCTCTGTTGTTCACAGGATCTTGCCGTGCCCAGTCCTGGCCCCAGACACACACCAAGAGGTTAGAGACTGTACTGTGTGAGGGAAGGCACAGCACTTTCTCGTGTAGGTGACCACTCCTCCCTCCACTCTAGCCCAGATGGCCCATCAGGACATGCATGCTACACCCCAGCACCGTTTGTGTCACTGTCTAGTGGAGATTCACAAACAGCTCAACTGTCAGTCTGACAGGAAATTCACAAGCAGGCAGACACAGAATGGTTTAAGCAAGAAAATGCCCACTTTCTAAAAGTGGCATTTTCAACCTGACAATTTAAAAAACAACTTGACTAAAAGATGTATTTTTAAATTGTGAGTTCAGAGACCCCAAACTCCATATTTCTATTTGAGAGAGTTAGACCTTGCACCAGTAAAAACCGAATTAGGCAGTATTTCACTATTAGGACATGTAAAAACACACAAGCCCATGTCCTACCTTTAACTACACTGCACCCTGCCCATGGGGCTACCTAGAGACTACCTTAGGGGTGCCTTTCATGTAGAAAAAGGAAAGGTTTGGGCCTGGCCAGTGGGTAAACTTGCCAGGTTGAATCAGCAGGTTAATACTGCACACACAGACACTGCAGTGGGAGGTCTGAGCCATGTTTACAGGGAAACTCATGTGGATGGCACAATCAGTGCTGCAGGCACACTAGTAGCATTTGCGTTACAGGCCCTGGGCACAGCTAGTGCACTTTACTAGGGACTTACTAGTAAGTCAGATATGCCAATCATGGAAAAGCCAATTACACATGCAATTTACACAGGAAGCACCTGCACTTTAGTGCAGAGTACCAAAACCAGCAAAAACAAAGTCCAGCACACAGTCAAAACATAGGAAGCAGAGGCAAAAAAGACAGGGAAGACTGTGCCAAGAATGCCAGGTCTAACAACTCCCCAAAGGGACACGTGTAACGATGCCATGGACAAAGCTCCTCAGGCTGAGGGAAACAGATCATGTAATCCCTCTGTGTATGTAAACTAGCATGTAGTCACCCAATTTCAAAACACAAAGGACAACATTGAACATGAGGTCAGTGTAGAGGATGAATTAAGTCACAGCACTGGTAGGGACTGTATCCATGGATGCTAGGTTAAAAACGACATTGCTGTGACAAACAAATGATGGAAGGCTCAGTGCGTAAGGGCATGTCAATCAGTGTGTGTCCATGCAGGGCCCAGAATCTTGATAACGGTTTTACAACCCCACACCTCCAATGCATGTGGTATGACACCCACACCCACAGAGCAATAAAGTGAGGAAATATGGTTTGGCCTGTCTCCCCTTTCATATTAAGTGTGTCACTTACATAGCACAACTAAGTGTGTCAATCATAGTGTCATTCCATTCCCAATCTGACAGATTCCTCTCTATAGGCATTTTACTGAGTCACACATGTCTAAAAATAATGCTAAGAATGCATTTAGTTAACAATACGTAGGCACATATGCCAACTTCTACACAGAAAACATGAGCTAGACTTTTGTGTGGATTTTAAACATATTTTATGTAAAGATAAAAACATCTAACTACACTACCTTAACTTACATAAACTAAACTAAACCTAATCTAATCAATGCCATATGAACTACACTGTCTTATCCTAAAAAACATCTAAAATGAACTTATTTTAACTTAGCTTATTCTAAACATATACACGAAAGGTTAAACATCAACCCCCACCCCAATACACATCTATATACAGATACAACACACACTACATCTATACAGAAACTGCCTACACAAATAATTGTAAACAATGATATATATATATATTTTTTAATGTATTTTTTTTTTTTTGCTTTTTTAAAAACATATATACAGCACATCGATCCCTACCGAAAACAAAACCTAAACACCCCTACCCACTAAAATTGTACCTACCCCACCTAAAACCTTAAAACAACTATGCCTACACCACACCTACACTGACTAAGCCTAGTCTAAGCTTTAAAACATTATTTTCTAAAAACAACTATATAAATGGGGAAAGGCATAAAGGGCCGTATTTATACTCCGTTTGCGCCGAATTTGCGTCGTTTTTTTCGACGCAAATTCGACGCTAAACTAACGCCAACTAACGCCATATTTATACTATGGCGTTAGAGGCGAATAGCGCCAAAGTTCCCGGAATGTGCGTCATTTTTTAGCGTGAACCCCTTCCTTGCGTTAATGATATGCAAGGGAGGCGTTCCCGTCTAAAAAATGACTCCCAGGCCTTTACGTGGTATTTATACTCCCGGGCAAAAGAGACGCCCGGGAGTGGGCGTGGCTAAAAACGGCGCATTTGCGCCGCTTTTTAACGCCTGGGTCAGGCATGGCGTTAAGGGACAAGTGGGCTCAAAATGAGCCCAGAGTGCCCTCCCCTGCCCCCAGGGACCCCCCCTGCCACCCTTGCCCACCCCAGGAGGACACCCAAGGCTGGAGGGACCCACCCCAGGGACATTCAGGTAAGTATTTTTTTATTTTTTTTAAATAATTTTTTTTGGCATAGGGGGGCCTGATTTGTGCCCCCCTACATGCCACTATGCCCAATGACCATGCCCAGGGGACAGAAGTCCCCTGGGCATGGCCATTGGGCAAGGGGGCATGACTCCTATCTTTACAATGATAGGAGTCATGTTGATGGGGGATGGGCGTCGAAAATAAATGGCGCAAGTCGGGTTACGACGATTTTTTCGACGTAACCTGACTTGCCCCATTTTAAGACGCCCATGCGCCATTTTCCCCCTACGCCGGCGCTGCCTGGTGTACGTGGTTTTTCTCGCGCACACCAGGCAGCGCCGGTCTGCTTGCGCCGGCTAACGCCATTCAATAAATACGGCGCCCGCATGGCGCTTCAGAATGGCGTTAGCCGGCGCAAAACTTTTTGACGCTAAACTGCGTTAGCGCAGTTTAGCGTCAAAAAGTATAAATATGGGCCAAAGAGTCCCTGTGGTTCATGGGGGGAGGGGAGAGGCGTGAAAGTTATCCACAGCCTGCTTCACATCCTGGAGGAGCTGAATCACTGTGTCCATCTTGTACTTCGGGCCAGCAACTCAATACTTTGGCCCATATTTATACTTTTTGACGCTAAACTGCGCTAACGCAGTTTAGCGTCAAAAAGTTTTGCGCCGGCTAACGCCATTCTGAAGCGCCATGCGGGCGCCGTATTTATTGAATGGCGTTAGCCGGCGCAAGCAGACCGGCGCTGCCTGGTGTGCGCGAGAAAAACCACGTACACCAGGCAGCGCCGGCGTAGGGGGAAAATGGCGCATGGGCGTCTTAAAATGGGGCAAGTCAGGTTACGTCGAAAAAATCGTCGTAACCCGACTTGCGCCATTTATTTTCGACGCCCATCCCCCATCAACATGACTCCTATCATTGTAAAGATAGGAGTCATGCCCCCTTGCCCAATGGCCATGCCCAGGGGACTTCTGTCCCCTGGGCATGGTCATTGGGCATAGTGGCATGTAGGGGGGCACAAATCAGGCCCCCCTATGCCAAAAAAAATTATTAAAAAAAAAAAAAAAATACTTACCTGAATGTCCCTGGGGTGGGTCCCTCCAGCCTTGGGTGTCCTCCTGGGGTGGGCAAGGGTGGCAGGGGGGGTCCCTGGGGGCAGGGGAGGGCACTCTGGGCTCATTTTGAGCCCACTTGTCCCTTAACGCCATGCCTGACCCAGGCGTTAAAAAGCGGCGCAAATGCGCCGTTTTTAGCCACGCCCACTCCCGGGCGTCTCTTTTGCCCGGGAGTATAAATACCACGTAAAGGCCTGGGAGTCATTTTTTAGACGGGAACGCCTCCCTTGCATATCATTAACGCAAGGAAGGGGTTCACGCTAAAAAATGACGCACATTCCGGGAACTTTGGCGCTATTCGCCTCTAACGCCATAGTATAAATATGGCGTTAGTTGGCGTTAGTTTAGCGTCGAATTTGCGTCGAAAAAAACGACGCAAATTCGGCGCAAACGGAGTATAAATACGGCCCTTGAGGTCCAAAATAATCCTTCAATATTAGCTGCTCAAGGGAACCTACCTGTCCTGTGGCTTGAGCCTGGAGTAATTCCAGTCCTGTGAGCTGGCTTGTGGAGGTGCTGGCAACTGGTTCTGCAGAACCACCCTGGTCTGCTGCATCACCCTGGATTTGCATAGGCTTGTACGGTTGTCCAACAAGCAGGATGTGGTGGCAACATTCTGCACAGATGTAGCGCGCCCTCTTCTGCTCCAGGGTCATGTTGTCTGTTTAAGCAGACTGCAAAACTGTCAGACAAAGGGTAACTAGGAACTGATTCAATCATCATGATACGTAATTATAGTCTCAAACAACACATGTGGCATTTCATGAAACCAAAAGTTATCTTTAAGGTTAAAGTGAGCATAGATCTACATAATAGTTATTATCTCCAGATTTACTAAGGCCAAAGTTCCAAGGCCTAGCAAATGTTGCCCATTGCAGTTGCATTATCTTGGCACCACTAGGTATCACCATATGAGTACAGAGTATGCTTATGAACAATGGTGTTGTGTGCTCATGGTAAGGTACACATGTCATAATTACTGATCATTAGTGCCCCTTCTGCATCCTGCAATGGAATAGATTTCATTGCATTGGCATTAGCCGAAGTAAGATGATCAATGTCTGCAAAGTGCATATATTGTGTCACAACGTTGTGTTTCTGATATGGCAAGGAAACATATCTGAACATATTGCTACCTAGATTTAACATGTGCCAGGTATTAGATCCAGGAATGGAGGGTGGGTAGCTAACTCACATCACACAAAGATGTATGAAATATCTCCTGTATGAACTGATGTAAGTCCATGGTGGACCATGCCATGGCTCATTACATACAGCCAGTGTAATAGCACGTGTCCCTCTACACACCCTAGTGTCTGTCCCTATCTGTCAGATATTAATGTCACCCTGCTGCACATCAGTACTCAGCACATCCATGTGATGGGTGTGTGCATGCATGCTCTACGTCACACCTGCCCATGAATCATGTGATGTAAATAGCAATTGCTTTCCAAAATATGATCCAGTTTGCAGACTATCATGTGCAACACAATCTGAAGGTGGATTGGGTAGTGGTATGTTGGATGACACACTTGGGCATTTCTGTTAAGAAGATAGGATAAAGGTATGTTAATGTATCCGCTATAGAGTATAGGGTATTAAACAACATGAGTGAGCACTTAAAATGAATTACCATGTGTGGAATTGTGACCCCTCAGCTTGCTACACTTAGGTGCTTATTTACAAGCCCCTCTGTACCGCCGGAACATCATCAGTACTGCTGCACACACAGATGGGCCATATTTACAAGCCCACGTAAAGCCACCCTGTCTGGATTTTCATGTCCTTGTAAATATAGGCCATAGTCTTTCTGTCTTAACTGTTATGTGATTACTCTCCTCCTGTGTTAACTGTCCATGCAAAGTGAACAGATAATGCAGAGTGAGGTACTACAGTTGAATTGTGCATCTGACGTCCATTTTGAAGGTTTACATCCTTAGCCATGTTCAACTATGTATCCTCTACCACATATTTTCACAGACTATGGCCCTCATTGCAACACTGGCGGTCGGTGGAATAGTGTGGAGGTATAACCGCCAACAGGCTGGCGGTACCTACCTCCACTATTATGACATTGGCGGTTTGGCCAAAGCCAAACCGCCAATGTAACACACCGACTGCCGGGCTGGAGACTTCAGTCTCCAGCCCGGCGGCCGTCACTAGGCCACTCATGGCATTATGACCACGCCCACCGCCATGGTTTCAGTGGTTTCGGTACCGCCCTAGAAACCATGGCGGTAGGCTCTATCAGTGCCAGGGAATTTCTTCCCTGGCACTGATAGGGTCTCCCCGCCCCTCCCGCTCCCCAGAATCCTCCCCCATCCTCCCCTCCCTCTCCTGACCCTTCCACACATTTGCACACATACACGTACACACATACACACCCATAAACACATGGATACACACATTTACCCACGCATTCAAACATTCATACATACTCACAGCAACACTCACAAATACACATTCAAGCACACGCAATCTCACAACACAACATGCACGTACACTCAGACCCACTCATGCACACACTCATGCACGCATTCACACAGTCACACACACCCCCACTCACGCACACAACACCCCCAACTCCCTCTCCTGTCAGAGAACCCGACTTACCTGCTTGCAGGGGGTACTCTGGCAGGAGACGGGACGCGGCGCTGCTGCCAGAAGCAGCACCCGCCAGCAAAACACTGCCAGGCCGTATCATGGAAAATAATACAGTAGGCGGTGTTTTGCTGGTGTAGCGCTGCTGCCACTTTACCGCCGTCCGCCGCCATGACCGTTTGCGGAATTCCTCCAGCCTTCTGGCGATATTCCGTGTACGGTCATAATGGCATGGACGGTCGATAGCCATGGCGACAGTATGTTGGCGTCCCTTGCCGTGGCACTAGGCGGCATTTGCCACCAATCTCATAATGAGGGCCAATGTCTTTTTGGTCATGGCTCCTCTTTCAGTCCCGTCTATCATGTGGTTTCTCAGTGATTGGCAATATATTCACCTTGACATTAGCCAGATGTGACTGCACTTGCTACAAATCAGATTTAGCTTTCTGAACTATCCTTTTTATTACATATTGTTTCTTAGTTTAGGGATGGACTTTGAACATGGCATTGTACACAGCATCCTATATCACACACAACCTTGCACCACACAATAAGCATTCAGGATGATGCTCCCTGGTAACCTTTGCATCGTTGAAGCTGTCCACCTCACTGACTCTGTATGGGTCTGGTCCACACACAAGACATAACATGATAGATTGCACTGTGAATGTTGAGCACATACACTACGGGCAAGTGAAACACAGTACATATAAATAGCAATTAGCTATGTAACTCTTCAGGTTGTAATGTATCAAATTGCACAGTTGACATGCCATAATGATACACATCGGTAAGGCAGTGTGAGGTATGGAGTAAGGCAAGGCAGGCAGTAAGCAGTGCACAGCACATTGTAGAGATCCTTTACATCAAGGAGGCATTCCTTTACCATTGCAATTGCTGTCCCATACCAAAGAAATGTGTTTCAACACCTTCTTAGAATAGCCAAACAGTGTAAAGCTTGGAAGGCCTCATTACTGCATGCCTACCCAGGGAACGCATAACGAGGAGTATCATCAGCAATTATCTATGTGGTTTTCAGTATTGTATGGGTGCTGCATTACACTGCTCACATTGAAAATGGCAAACACCTCCATTGAATGTCTTTGTGCAGGAAGGTGTCCCTTCCAGTACAAAAACAATTGTGTCAACAGTGCCGACAGACCTGCACCATGGGGCAAGGGTGCCTGGGTTTGTTAAAGGCACCTATTAGGGCACCTGTGCAGGCATAAAGCAATGCAGTGCCCATATTTCAGAACTTCAGACCAGTTATGCACTTTCATTTTGATGCTGGCCCGCACAACCAGAAGCCTTGTTGAAATACCCTGCAACTTGTGAATTGCACTCCCACAGAGTTTTGCTGGACTTGTGTGTCGCATATGTTCAGTGCCCGGTTAAAACAGTACCTGCAAAATGCCTGTGGTGCTAGAAGCTCCTCTGGAACTGTCCTGAACTTCGTGGGTCAGTATCAGAGAAGTGACCCTGGGTTGTTATGGGCCTGTGATGCTGCTTTTTGCTTCCCTGGGACACTTTCATATTACCAAAAGGCCTACAGACATTTGTGCAGGCCTGTCTGTGAGACAAATAGCAGTGGGGCACATATAGCGCTAGCGCTATTGCCACAGCATGTTCCTTCACTTACACCAGGGCATGACCACATGCAAATGAGCGAATCCCTTTGCCACTGTTTTCGCTCCTTTTATTAGATGCAGGCACAGACGCAAATAAGCTGCCATTGGGACACTCTGAACTGTCAGTGTGCCCCAATGTCAGCTCTCTGGAGGGGGAAAAGAGGGTATTCTGGACCCCCCAGAAATCCTATTGCAGATGAGGGATCTCTAAACACTGTTAAAATCGCAGGCTGCTTTTCACATGCACAGTGAAACACTGAGCTGCTGCTCCCCTGGGTGCAGAGCATTACATGGAATGGTGCACCCTTTATCTGTTTACGCACAGCACACCTGTTTTCCAGGGCACCGTGGCGCAAACAGAGAAAGCGTGCATTATGTATGATAGGCCACTGGTCAGTGTGGGCTAATGACAGTCCAGTGTTTTAATGCCTCTGTGGCATGCTTAGTCTTTTGAACATAGTTGTTTTGTGAGGGCATGACACTTTTACACATACACATGTGAGCCGCCACACAAACTAAGAACACAAATCATCTATACGCAAATGAGACAAAGGGAAATACTCACAGAATATGTGCATTTACCATCTTCTCCACCAATAAGGACTCTATTGTAGTGCATGACGTCACCCTCCCAGCTGACCACATCTGCCCAGAGATGTTTGAGTTGGTGGATTGTCCAATCATATGTTGCTGCACCTTCTCCAACTGGGTCTTCTGCTCCAGCGTGGGATATCCTTGGAGCACTCATCCGTCAGTGGCTATCATGTTGGGCAGATAGTGGGTTATGAGCCACAGAAAACCTCCAAACTCCTGGGCATTCAAATTCCATGCCCTTTCTTTCCCAGACATGCCCATCCCCAACAACAATCTGACCCCCACAAATCCTAAAACATAAAAAAAAACACAACTACCCCTAAGAACAATAAAGCCACAAAAGACAGACACCCACCAATACACAGAATAATGCAATAAAAAAATACAAATAACAAATTACACTTTCAGGACACTACAGGGACAGCACACACTACAACAATTGCAAAAAGACACTAAGACATTCTCAAGCACAGCCAAAACACACCCTTTCTCAAGCACAGACAGGAAGACTGTGAGGCTAAGTGAAAGTAACTTCTCAGTTTCTGGTTTGCAGCATGTCAAAGCCACTGCATCATTTCCTGGGCGGATGCTCCACGTTTTCAGCTAATGCATTGTTGTTTTTTGATGCATCCAATGGATAAATAGCCGATGCTGGAATTTCACACAAAACCTGACAAGGAACTATGAGGTAATTCTGAAGGATGTTCTGGGATGCATTACATCGCCTGATGCAAAGGCTACAAAAATTCACACATGATGCAATAGTGAAAATTTGCTTTTTACAGTATATCATGTGTTGAAATGCATGTAAACAAGTACATAGATCTGTGTTTTGCATTGGGCTATTGGAGGGGACCTGCTTGCTGTATATGAATGTGTTGCATGTGCATGTTGCGAGTGCACGTTTGACTAATTGCATCACTGAGGATCCACTACCTACAGTGAACATTTCTTCTATTTGTGTAACAACACAGCTTACAAGAGGTGCATTCTGCAGTAACTCTAAAATTGCACATTGCACACACTTTAAATTGTGCACTGAGGACAGGTTTGGGCAGAGTTGCGTTGCCCTGGGGGCTGCAAATTGAAGTGTTACACAGAGCATTTATTCACAACAGCTCCATGTTGCCTTGGCATGCTGCACCAAGCTGACATTTCATAGGCTATCACAGTTCCCATTGCGGACTTACCATTGCTGCTATGCAGTGAAGCAAGGCACGTTGATGCACTATGTTTTGTGGTATGGATAGGTCAGAAATCCACCATGACCTCCTTGCTCCGATGCAGTGCAGGCAGACTAGCACCAACAAAGGCACCCTTGTAGCATGGTGCAAGGGTGTCTGTATTATTTGCATGATTGTTTATGTGGGGGAAGGGACCCCTTCCTGCACAAAATACAACAAATGAAGTTGTTTCCTTTTACCTATGTGTGCTGCATAATACTACACACATGGAAATAGTGAATGTCAGACATATTTCTTTCATGGTCACACTATCCTCCGTGATGCGCCAATAAAGTTTCAATCCCTGTGTTACACACCTCGTCTAATCAGTTTTTGCCTGAAATCCATGAGTGGATGCATGATAACGACCAGGTTCCCCATGTGGAATGCATTCCTGAATGAGAAGTAATGCATTGTATCACTGGACGCAGATTTGTGTACATTTATTCCAGGCACACACAAGTGGTGTCAGATTACCCCTTCCCTGGCTTTTGGACTGAGTTTGGACTTTTTGGCTAATGGATGCGTAACAACAGTGCTGCAATGTTGACACAAAATGGTAGATGATTGAGGCAGGAATGCTGCTCATTTCTTGACATTATGCTGTTCATACAGAAGGATCCTGCCCCACAGATAACGTCCTTTCTTGAATGTTGTGGTGCTCAGGACTCTCACTCATACTGTTTGTGCAGTGCAGAGCACGTATGTATAGCTGTAAATGACCTCATGATCATTTAGTAATGCACGGAAGTGTAAAGCACAGCATAGCTTGAGTTAATATCAAGGAGTGTGGCATTTGCGTAGCAGTGGGTGTTCACAATGAAGACCCATAGAGGTTGACACTGACCCAGATCCTTAGGCTCAGATAAACCTGGTGCAGGGCCAAACGTTCACACTTCCCCAAAAAAGGGCCAAATAAGGTGAATCTTTATAAAATATGCTTGTCTTACAACTTGCCACATGCAACATACAGCACACATGGCACATGCCAAGCAAACCATGTATGGTTTATGTACATGAAGCTGCATAGGTAACTTTGATGTAAGTTGACGTCAGACTGTATGAAAGCGTAAGCCTTTTCTGCTACTACATGTTTTAATTCTTAAATTTACTTTACTCATCCTGGATATCCATGTGTGTTGGCTGTCAAAACACCCTGCAAGCCACATAGAGCATACACATAATACAGAGTAGATCAAGGCAGCCTATTGATGTGCCTTGATGTACCTGATAGCTATGAGGCCAGGAAGTTCCACACAGGATGATTTGGCACCCCCTCATGAATATGTTTGAGTCGCGTGTGCCACCTGAGGTCCATGTTGATATGTGCATACAGGGCTGGCTTTAGTGCTGGTGGTGGCCTGTTCGAAGTTTGTTGGCGCCTCCCAATGACCACTTCCACCACAGATTCTCTCACTACCACCCTTTAACAGTGCCCCTCAGGTCTCCATAACCACTCTCTCAGATGCATTTAATTAGTTTTATAGCACCACTCATACCAGTGTAGGGTGTCAGAGCTCTTTACATTGCACACCCATTACACAGAGACAATCAATCATAGGTGTGCAAATCAGTGTATAAGAAATGTGTCATAAGACAACGGAATACAAGTTGTAGGAGTCTGTAGGCTGTATTAAGAGGGCTTGGTCTGGAAGAGCACAAACTCAGAATTTAAAATGTAACACCAGGCGTGGCCATGATGGCGGAGTAGACAGACGCATCTTTGGGAGCTCTGCCCCCCAGGCCAGAAATAGTGGTGCAGCGGGCCCAGGCCTCTCCCGCTGGGCGGTCCTGGGTGGCGGAGGGCTCGGACAGAGCCCGGCAGATGGACGGGGCACGCCGAGTGTCAGTGGGGCCGGGCCTGTTCGGGTGGCGGCACGTAGGCTGCGTGTGGCTGGTGCTGGTGGGCAGGCCGGGCCTCCGGCCCGAAGACAGCGAGGGGCGGACGGCTGGGCCCGGGCCCCTCTGAGGCGGCGACGGCCGCGATCTACACCTCTTGTAGGTGGTGGTGAGTGCGCGGCCGCTGTGCCACCGGGCCGAGGGGCGGAGAGGAGGCGTGTGTGGACTGTGCACAGCCCAGGCCATCGGCCTGGAGGCTATCACTGGAGCGGCTCCGTGAGGCCTGGAGGAGCCAGCAGAGGGGAGCGGGGCTTCTGTGCCGCCTCCCGGCGTGGTGGGCTTGTGGCCCTCCGGGCACTGTGCGATGGCGGCATAAGGGGTGGTTGGCGGGACTGATCAGCCTGCGGCGCTGTGAGGTGCAGTGAGGAGTCGCGAAGAGGAGCCTGAGAGGACCCGGGGGGTCCGGGAGCGACCCGCGGCGGCCCCGGACAGTTGAGACATGGCTAGTGGCTCCTCCGGCCGCGGCTTGCAGCGGTGTACGGTAGTCCCGGAGGCGCTAAGGGCGACACTGAGACTGGCGCAAGGAGTTCGGCGGGACGGCTCGGCCCACGGCGAGGGGACAGGGATCCTGCGGAGTGTGCTAACCTGCGGGGACCGTAGTAGAGGCCTTGAGGGCACCCAGAGTGTGGTGATGGCATCTACCAAGCCAAAGAGGGACCAGTCGGTAAGAGAGTTGCTAACAAGATCGCACCCGCCGCAGAGCAGGCAGGCTGAGGCCGCAGCTTCAGCGAAGCAGAGGCTGATGAAGAGGCCCCGGTTACAAAAGGTTTCCTTACTTCCCTGTTCGACTCGCTGAGAGTAGACCTGCAGGAGCTTCGAAGAGATATCTCCCAGGAGGTGCCGGAACTACGTTCTGATATCACATTGCTGGGAGAATGTCCAGTATGGAGAATAATGAGATCTCCAGAGGGGAGGAAGTCAAACAACTCCAACAGGAAATACTCCGTTTGCGTGAGCATCAGGAAAAGTTGCAGATTGCGACCGAAGATTTGGAAAATCGCTCTAGGCGCCATAATATAGGCATCAGAGGGGTTCCACAAGGGGCTGAGGGAGATGACATTAGAGAGTTTGTCACGGCCCTGTTTCGCTCCCTCTTGTCCCCTGAGAACACGCAGGAGATCACTCTGGACCGGGTCCACAGAGCGGGCCGGACGGGGGCGCCGGGGTGCGCCCCCCCTGATATTTTAGCATGCGTCCATAGTTTTACGGTCAAAGAAGCTATACTCCAGAAGGCACGGAATTTGCCGCAGATCCAGTTTCGAGGGCACTGCCTGCAGGTTTATCAAGGCCTCTCCGTACTGACTCTGCAGAGGCGCAGAGAGTTTAAGCCTATCACGGATCACCTCCTGGCTGCCTCCACGTCCTATACCTGGGGTCATCCCATTAGACTAGTGTTCTGATGGGGTGACTAGATGAAGTGAAGACGCTCCAGGAGGCCTGTCGGGTGCTGGGTCTGGAGGAGACGGAGCAGAGGACGGGATCCTCCAGGGGGGTCCCTGCCGAGCACTGACCAGGATGGCGGCGAAAAGAGAAGAAGCTGAGGCCGTCGCAGCCATCGTCAAAGGAACGAGCACGGGAGAGACAGGCTGTTTTGAATAGTGTCGCCGCAGGTGCTGGCCCATAGGCCCTGACTGTTGCTGATGGCCGGGGGAGGTCCCCGTGGGCCACCCTGCGGGGTTGGAGTGAACTGGACTGGAGCTGAGCCTGGGTGGCGGGGCTTCTGGATGGCAGGAGCGAGCCCCGCGGTATGTCCCTGACCTCGGCTTGGAGCTCTACCTCGACATGGATGTTTCACAGAGGACTAGATTGTTGGTTGTTCTGCACCTGTTGTGCCTTCTTGTCTAGTTACACTGTACCCCCTCTACAGGAATTCTGCTATCTGTCGAAGCTTGCTATGGGGCCCCCTGTCTGCCTTATCCGGGGCTGCCACCGAGCTTGGCCCCACCATGGAGCCCGGTTGTCGTGGCCTTTCCTCCCTCTCCATGGGCCTGATTTTTAAGTGCATTAGCCTTAATGTCCGAGGCCTGAATAACCCCTTGAAGAGACTGGCGGTCTTATCTTTCTTGGAGCGCTCTGGGAGCCATGTTTGTTTGATACAGGAAACGCATTTACTGGCTTCTGATACCTATTGTATGCGTTCTAGGTGGTTCCCCCTGCAGTATTGGTCCTCCGCTTCCACTAAGCAGGGTGGGGTGGCGATTTTGTTTTCGAGGTCCTTCCCTGGGAGGTCATTGCTAAGATTAACGAGATCAGGGGCAGGTATCTGGCTCTAAGAGTCCACATAGACTCTTTTCGCTTCACAATCGCCAATATATACGCACCAAACACTCAACAAGAAAGTTTCATTAAGCAGGCACTTTCCCCGATGTTTACGACTTCGGATAGGGCCTTACTTGTGGGTGGGGACTTCGATATTGTTATGGACAACCATTTGGATAGATCTGGACATAGGTATGGGCAGACTGGGGCTTTGACCTCGGCAGGGTTACAGTGTCTGGCTGACTGTGATTTGGAGGATATTTGGCGGGCAGCCCACCCGGGTCTACGAAATTACTCGTTTTACTCGGCAGCTTCTAAAACCTGTGCACGCATAGACTACTTCTTAGCTACCTCGGAGTTCCGCACACGGGTCCAGGAGACCTCAATAGAGCCCGGGGCTCTGGCGGATCATGCTCCCATAACAGGTCACACCTGGGGTCCTGGATGGCGCTTTCAGGACACAATGCTGCAGTCCTGGGATGTGGCAGACGCTATGCGCCAGTCGATCAGGGACTATCTTGATCAGAATGATAATGGATTAACCAGTGTGGGAACATTGTGGGAGGCGCTTAAAGTGGTCATACGCGGGGAGGTGATCTCACTCTCGGCTAAAGGAAATAAGGCCCAGAGGGATAAGCGGGAGGCCCTGGAGCGGAAAGTAACAGCACTGGAGCGTTCCAATAAGTGTACGGGAGCTCCCAGAGTTTGGAGGGAGCTGGAGAAGATGCGCTTGCAATTGAAGAGATTGGACTGGTATAGGGCAGAATATGCACTGGCGCGCCTTAAACACAAGTATTACATAGGGGCCGATAGATATGGGAAGCTCCTGGCTCAGAAATTGAGGGCCCAGAGGCACGCCAATGGTGCGAATGGTGTGTTCCCCTTCCCTGGGGGAGGCGCGCACTGACATGCAAATCGCCGAAGCCTTTGCCGGTTTCTACCGGGAACTATATATGGAGGACCCGGCTATTGACTGCGACCCCTCCTCCTACCTCTCTGATTGTGTAATCACGCCACTCAGGGAGCAGGATGCAGCTCTCCTCGATCAGCCTATTCAGTTGGACGAGGTGATTTCGGCGATCTCGTGCCTGAAGGTTGGGAAGTTGCCTGGCCCGGACGGTTTTACTCCGCTTTTCTATAAAACTTTCTGTCCGGAGCTCGCCCCGGTACTCATTAGGCTGTTTAACTCTTTCACAGAGACCAAAACTCTTGCTCCTAGTATGCTTGAAGCCATTATCACGGTCATCCCTAAGCCCGGGAAGAACCCGGAGGAGTGTGGGTCTTATCGACTCATCTCGCTCCTCAACATAGACGCCAAGCTGTTTACGGGCGTATTAGCGCAGCGCCTTAATCCGTACATGCCCAGGCTCATTGACCCAGATCGGGCGGGTTTCATACACCATCGACAGTGTGGAGATAATACGAAGTGGATTTTACATCTGATAGATAAAACGCACCGGTCTCGTAGGGAGGCACTCCTTCTTACTATCGACGTGGAGACGGCGTTCGACAGAGTGCATTGGCCTTACCTTTTCCGGGTGCTGGAGCGTTTCGGTGTGGGGCCGACGCTCCTGACTTGGATCAAATGTGTCAATGGCGGGCCCAGTGCGGCAGTACACGTTAAAGGAACAGTATCACTGCCGTTTCCGATAAGAAGAGGAACGAGACAGGGGTGCCCCCTCTCCCCGCTCCTGTTCGCTCTCTATATGGAACCCTTGGCACAAAGACTTCGAGCTGATCCTCATATTACAGGCATTAAATTTGGGGGTGACCACCATCTTATCAGTCTGTACGCAGATGACGTGATTCTTACGCTAGCAGAGCCCATGGTCTCGCTTACAGATGCTTTACATGCAATTGGCGTGGTCTCAGGGTTCAGAGTGAACGCACAGGAGTCGCAGATCTTGAATTTGTCGGTCCTTCCGGACCACAAGGCAGAGTTATGCTCTAGATTTCCCTTTATTTGGCGGCGTCACAAGTCCCGTATCTGGGCATTGTTTTAGCGAAGACGACTGCAGAGACATCCCGCATGAATTACGCGGCCCTCTCCAGGGACTCAGGGACTTTGAGATATGGGGGAAGCATAAGCTATCTTGGTTCGGTAGGATTGCTGCAATTAAGATGACTATCTTGCCGCGTATACTCTATCTGTTTCAGACGCTTCCTCTCACTCCACCACCTAGCGCTCTAGCTACGCTTCAGACAACGATCTTGAAGTTTATTTGGGACCGGAGACCCGCACAGATACCCCGCCACACTTTATATCGCTCCAAAATGGAGGGGGGTTGGCAGTGCCCTGTCTGTTAAAATATTATCAGGCGGCTCTGCTGCGTTTTTTAGTGGAGTGGAGCTGCAGGTTGACAGAAAAGCACTGGTGTTTTATGGACCATGTGGTTGCTGGGTCCCATATCTGGAGGGAACCTTGGTTGCGACGTCGGCACAGAGTGGCGGGGCTCTACTCCTCTCCTATCACGGGCACGACTTTTGGGGTGTGGGATGCGGTGGCGCTCAGATGCGGCCTGACAACTTTCCCTTCCCCAATGACACCGATATGTGCAAACCCAGAGTTTGCTCCCAGCCTGAATTCGGAGGGCTTTCAGCGTCTGCATGCTGGGGGGTGCAGAAGAGTGGGGAGCCTATTTGACAAAGATGGTATTATTCCCTTTGACCACCTGCTGGAGACCTATGGTTTAACAGAAGCAGATAGACTGACTTATTACCAGGTCCGGCATTGGGTGCTACAGCCAACGGTTAAGCCCCTAGTTGCTAGAACACTCACTGCATTCGAGAAATGGCTTGTAGGGAAGAAAGATGATAAGCAGTTGGGATCGATATTTATGCGCATCTCCTCAAGGCCATACCACTCTCCAAGCTGAAGGGGCAGAAGCGATGGGAGAAGGAGATTGAGAGAGAATTGACAGAGGAGGAGTGGGAGGGAATATATTTCAGGGCACATCACACAGCTCACCATGTACCAGGGGTTGAAACGGCCAAAAGATAGCTACTTCTTGGTACTATACTCCCGCGAGGATCCGAGAGTGGGACCCCTGGAGGGGTTGTGGAAATACGGGCACACTTGCTGTGGCACTGCCCGAAGCTGACAAGATATTGGAACAGCATTTTGGATGAAATAGATAGAGTATTTCATATAGAGATCTCAAGGCTCCCGAAGTACACCATTGTGGGTTTATCTAACCCTCTCACTTTCCTCCTCCGCTCTTTGAGGGGTCGTCAGATTGCCCTTGCCCTCAATGCGGCACATCAGGTGATTCTCGGCCTATGGGGCAATGGCGGGGTTCCGAGCTATACCTCCTGGCTTTATAAGCTCTGGTATATCTTG
Organism: Pleurodeles waltl; assembly: GCF_031143425.1. Taxonomy (NCBI): domain Eukaryota; kingdom Metazoa; phylum Chordata; class Amphibia; order Caudata; family Salamandridae; genus Pleurodeles; species Pleurodeles waltl. The sequence goes on from NC_090439.1 coordinate 211,843,983, forward strand.
CTGATGGAGAAACTAACTTTAGCGGCCAGTCAGAGGGCAGACGAAATGGCTGAGCTGTGGAGACTCTTGATTCAGATTCTATCCGCTGAATTTAACAAGCTTACCTGCCCCGTCTATCTGAAGGTACTGAGGTTGCTTGGCGATGCTTGATCGGGGTGGAGGTAGCCGGGCCTGGGACGGAATCATGTGAGGTGGACCCTAATGGATGGGGGGTGGGGTTCGGATGGGCGCTGGACTGCGCATGACTGAGTATGGCTGTGAGGGGTTATGTTGTTTTATTTTGTTCGCGTTCTATTCGACCTTTCTTTCTATTCCCTTTCTTTTCTTTTCAGCTAGCCATTGGACCTTGATGGTGTTCGTTCTGGTTTGTGGTTAATTGATGCAGGAGAGACAAGAATGTATTAAGCTCTGGCTGTATAGTCTTCTCTATCGGAACTAATTCTTGGGGCTATTTGACAGATGATGCTATACGCTGCCGGCCCGTGAGGTTGTAGGCGCACAGCTGTGTAACGTGTTTCTTGCATCTTAAACTAATAAACAGATTTGATCCATAAAATGTAACACCATGGTTGGGGGTTCTCTTTAATAATAAGAATTTATTTCTTCCCAAATGAACCCTTTTTGCAACATTAGCATAATGAACAACTGGGAAAAAACCATAAAGCTCTGATCTATACCTTGTAGTATGCATGCAGTTCTTTGATTACAGTTAATACATAATTGTTCCTCAATAGGATTTTAACTTAAAAACTGCAAGTAACAAAAGGACCTCTGACAAAAGTAGTAGCCACTGACTTATTTGTGATCTGCATGGTACACGTTCTTTGCAGCAGGTATATTAACCCTCTGCACTACCTTAAAACTTATATTAGAAAAAACTCTGATCTATTTCCAGGCAGAACATTCATCACCAGAGTTATCTTGACATATTTAGAGTTGTCTAAAAATTGATGGAGGCAAAGAATGCAGTAGCAGGTGCTTTTCAAACCATAATGTACCTGCAAGCACAGCGCCCCCACCCAAAGTCAGCGCCCTAGAACTGGTCCTGTGTGCATACCAATAGGTACCAGAGAGTCATGTTGAACAACCACCATATCAAGTCATGGTACACACACATACCTTCTTTATGATCTTGAGCCCAGAAGGATATGTGTTGCATGGGCACAGTGCCATTATACAATAGTTTTCGATTCATATCTTTCTTATCATTTTTGTTTTTACAAGGCCAGATTGGCTAGCCAAAAAAGGGTGTGATTTATTCCTAGGAAGGATCCGTTTGCTATTGGCAAACATCACCATATGTGGAAATATTGATGGGCAACTTGTACTTCGGATGGGATTATGCATTCACACAAGTTGTTAAGCTGTGTCTTTACTGTCACATTCTGACACGCTGACCTGGAATGCATCAGTGCATGGTACCTTGGCTAAATTCAGTTTGCATTTAGTCCTTGCTTCTGTGTAAAGGTCAGACTCTGTGTTGTGTTTTAACATTCACACATAAAATGTTAGAGGAGTTAACCTATTGTTTGTATCTGAGTGAAACATAGAAACATGGTATGAGACATCCCTACTGTGCCCATTTCCATAATTGCTTAGTGGGGCTAACTTGGCAGCATTGGTAGTAGATAGACAATGTACTTCCATGTTTGTGTATGTTCAAGTGATGTGTGTTGTGATATGTCACAGTGTATTTTATATTTGCCTGCACACATTGATGAAGCATATGTTGGCTGTATGGGTTGGACTGGGTTCCCATGCACACACTAAGTGCCTCAGCTGACAGGCATCAGGCTATGAGTTTACTCTACTATATGTGGCTGTACAAATGGGTAGCTGAACAACACACAGATAGTATTTGGACAATATTTACTTTTATATACATTTTTGTAAGTGTTTTGTTGTCTGACCTTATTTACAATGTAACATAACACATTATAATGAGCTGTCTAGACTATGCCACATTACAGTAGTTGGTTGTGGTCTGTATTCCCAACAGAGCTGCATTTGCCACTGGTCATTGGCATGGACACTATTTTTGGATTACAAGATGTTGTCCAGCCCTGTTTCTTATACATTGCTACATGCCTTTGTTGCGTGCCAGTGACTAGCAGATATAATTAGATGTTTTAATGGTTTACAGAAACTTGGAGTAAAGAATGCTTACACACTATAAGTGGTACAAAATAATATTTTTGCTTATTATCCTTTTGTCAGGTACACAATGCATTTATTATTGACTTGAATTGTCTCATGCCTCTGTGAAAGAATTATTCACAATTTGGTCTCTCTGGCGTGTCCCAGCAATTGATGCAACATTTGGATGTTTGGCCCTCTCCTTCTTCATCCTCAGCAGGGCTCCATATTTTCTGCATCCCATGGAACATTGGTATGCACACAGATATTGTGCAGAATGAATTTTACAGACAATACGCAAGGAGTAGAGCAATCTCCCCATGGAAAGATCAGGACTCGTCAGATAATCCAGACTGTCCACTCGACAAAGGACCAGGTCCTGCTGAGGGCATTATTGTAGTTGCGCTGTACCTCCGTCTGGGGATGTGCATATCGGGTCATGACCCATGACTGCAGACCAAATCCTTGGTCAGCTGTAAATACAGGAGGGGAACAATAAGACATTTTACATAATGGTTGCTGTGCCCACATTCATTTACATACTGTTTTATGTCCTGATTGACTCAATCACTTTTCACACAGTACGGGAGGTGTGCTGACATTGTTTGACATAGACACTTTATTTTTTGGTATGACATACACTGCACTACCCATACAGGTGTACTGGCCTTGGTGTTAAACTTACTATTTGTCTAACTTGTGAGTGCCAATGCCATGCCAATGGCAAGTCGGTATTGTAATGAACAGTCAGTTAGAAATTGAGCTGATACTTTTATCACATTGCTAAATGTTTTCATTTTGAGACTTATGTTGGCATTTCTGACCTCTTTCATGTTGGAATGTTCAATATGTGGAAAGTGCTGATGCTGTTGTCCCATTCATTCACACATATTTGGATGTGATAGTAGTAGTCACTGTTGTTTATTAGCTACAGCCATGAAGAGTTTATAAGTGCATGTCATTGTGCTACATGATAGTCTACACATGGCTGCAGAATGCAGCACACATATGAATAGCGTCTAACGATAAAATGAAGTTATGTTGTCCTTGTTACACCGCCCCTGGGGATGCATATATACGTGGCAAATGCGCAGTTCACCATGTCCTTGAACATCTGTAAATGTATCAAATGCATTAGGTGTTGCATGGATAAACTCAACATGAGGCCCATGTGAGACATCCTTGATGCAGAGTAAGGTAACACAGCACTTTGCACTGCCTTGTCTTTGTCCATATCTATGAGGCCATATCAAGGCACACAGGGTGACTTTGAGTAGCCTCATATGAATGATTGAGAACCTGTCTCACCAGAGCGTTATGGGAAAGGACACCCTAGGAGTAAAGGTTTCTTTTACATAAAGCCCTCAGAGGTTTTACAGGTCTTGACATGTGTGAGTTGTAGAGTTATACTGCATGTGCCATCTGTTAGTTTGCAAGTATAAGGGCACACACCTGCTACATATACACTCTCTTCCCCACCCAACCATATATGGCTATTGTGAGCAAGTAGATTGAACTGCAATGAGGTGAGTCATGTCCTTAAAATTACTCACCAACCCATATCTCTCGCTCTGGGGGTGCTTGTTGATGATGGAATGTCTGACGATGTATGAACCATGAGCACTTCTGAGTACTTAGCCGGCACAATTATGAACATCCCCAGATGGTCTACTATGTGCTGCACTTTGATGGAATATGTGTGCTTCCGGTTTCGATACGGGGGGAGGTAGCAGCAGGAGGCACCATTTACACACTGGTGCAGTCCATTGCCTCCAACACATTAGGAAACCTAGCAATGGCATAGAAGCCCTGCTTGTTTTCCAGTTGTTTCTGCTGTGTGCTGGGGAACACTTGGTACAGTGGTGTTAGGCTGATGATGGCATCTAGGACTGGGGAAGAATGCAGAAAATGCTAACTGAGATATTCCTGCCACTGTGGCTGTGGTGGTTTGGAATATGCCAAACATCAGCATGTGTAATACTGCCATCAGCTTAGCCTGCAGAGGGATGTTGGTGGACCTCTGTAATATTGTCTGCAGCCTTGGTGCAATCTGATGTAGGAGCTGGACAATGGACTCTCTCCTGAGCCTATAGTAGGTGATGACCTCCTCCTTCCTGAGGTCAATGAGGGTGGACTCTTCCGGTATATATCGACTCTCTTTTCCTGGGCTGCCTCTGAGGGGGTGGCGGTGAGGGTGGTGGAGGTGACGGCCTTCTTTTTGGTGCTCTGAGCTGAAGTAGGGGTAGCTCCATGGCGTAGCTGAGCTTGCCAGGGTGATTTGGACTTGTTCTGCCTATGTACCAGTCGCAATGCATTTTTACACCTTTTTTGCCGATGTGCAGGAATTTTGACACTCTTTGGAATCAGCGGGTCATGTGCCAGCGATGTGTCACTTTACCAAAATCTTGTCAATATGGATGTGTCAGTTCTGCATGGATTTTTAAATGGAAATGCGTATTGTGCATAACAATAAAGTTACCTGATGCAGTTGTTAGTTGTGCAAGAAAAAACACTGGCGCAGGACAGGGAAAAGTGATGCATTTCACCATTGCTGCATCAACAAATATGACCAGTAGCGGTGCAAGCTTCTTGTAAATATGCCATTGTGATGTCTAGACAAGGAGAAAAATGCAGGACTAAAACAGGATGTTTACCTGTAATTTTATTCATCATGGAGAAGACAGCACACACTGTCTCTTTGCACCCATCCCAGGCCTTCAGTGCAACTAACAAGCCTGGGATCCTCGCAGAGAAGCACCGAGCAGCATAACTTTGTTAGCATTTTAAGTCCAACCCAAAACACTGTATGTGCAGCATTTCCTAGCAGGACTGTTGCTTCTTGTTAGTAGTCTCTTCTCTGTACAGCCATGATTCAAGCTCTACATCCTATTCAGTTGTTTCCACATGTGCGCTTGTAGTGTAACTTTACTTGTTAAACCATGTTTATGTATTAAATTGTTATCTCTGCACACTGTTTATTAACTGAAATACAATAGACTTACATTGAATATTTTCATAAATTTAGTATTAAATGATCCCTGTTAGTATCAAATGCAGTACCGATTTTGATGAAATTGTGAAATAATTATGGGTCCAATTATTATACAAATCATTAGGGAAAACGTCTGTTTTATAAATATCCTATCAACCAAGACAAAATGGTACGTAATGTCTGATCTAAGCAGTCCTTTTAGGCTTCAGTTGCATTTTCTACAAGATTGGTGCCTGTGCCATAGATGGAATTTTGATGCATGTTTAAAAACATTCATGATACTCTGAAACATACTTCTCATGGTGCTCTGCTTTGTTTTTACAGAAGAAGAGCGGCCAGGGAGCTTCTCACTGTCACGTAATACTAGTCATACAGGACTGGGTCCTCCCTCCCCACTCACTAAGAAGAAAAAGAAGGACATGATGGAGATACTGGATGAAGAAGCGTATGAGCTACTCTCTTATTTCAACCATCGGAACCTTGATGCTCTTTTGAGGGTAACAAGGAACACCTTGGAGACAATTCGCAAAAGTATTCATGCTTCCTCCATGATTAACTTTTTGGGTAAGTTATTGCTTAAGGCATCCGATAAAGGTGCTTTTGCATTTGAGTAATTACATCAATAGTACTCACTCAGTTCCAGTCTTCAGTTTAAAGGGCAACGATTTGCTTTACCTATCTTGACAACTTCTGTAGTGCTTGAGGATGACTCAGATACGTGAATGCAGTTCATTAAGAAGCATGGAACTTTATGTATCTCTTCCCTCATTCATTCGCAATATGAAGTTGACTTTGGTAGATCAGGGAGAGAAAATGATTTGAGCACCAACTCCCTTGGTTTAAAAACAAAGAAACAAGCATTGACCTCACCTATAAAAGGTCACACTATTGGTCTGGCTTGACAGGACCCTAAAGAGCTGCTCAATTATGTAGTACACTTTTTGGACAACCTTCTGCTATCCTTTCAGTTTTTTTATCTTTTTGATTAGCTATCCCAAGATAGCCTTTATATGTCCATCTGTGTTCACATGTTTTATATCACGCAGATAGCAAATGTACTGGTGATTAAAAAAGTATGTGCCAGGCCAATAATGTGACCTTTTAGAGGTGAGATCAATGCTTGTTTCTTTGTTTTTAAGCTAAGGGAGTTGTCCAACAGTTCCCGCATGCTGAAAGCAGATTTTTCACCTCTTTACCTGAACGCTTGTCACTATTTAAGAACTCAGAAAAAGTGTTCTTATTTTACCTTTTAAGAGCCCTAACCATAATCCTATGATAAAAAGAACCCTCTCATTTTGTTTTTTTCTAAAGGAATTGCTTTGGGTTTTTAAGTTTGGCTTCCATCAAGTGTTCCACACGTTTGTCATAAATACAGAATGTTAGCTCTCTAGTTGTTCATTAGAACACTGTGGAAAGAAAGGGGGAAGGGGCACAGACTCAAACAGTGGAGAGCAAGGGTAAAGACAGTAAGCAGATACAGCTGGGCAGACAGGAGGGCAGTGGTAGCTCAATGGAACATGTAGGGCAGGCAAGAGAGGCTGTGGCAGCATAGCATACCATGGAGGGCAGGACTGAGGGGCAGTGGCAGCAAAAAGGACCATGAAGAGCAGGAGGGATGGTGTAGGAAAATGGAGAGCAGGAGGGAGGTGGCAGAGGCAGTAAGTTGATCATGCATACTAGACAGCTGGGGTAGCGCCAACACAGTAGATCACAAACGGTAGGCAGGAGGAGCAGTGTCACCACAACGGACCACACAGGGCAGGTTGAAGAGGCAGTGGTAGCAAAACGGACCATAAAGAGCAGGAGGAAGGGGGTAGCAGTGGTGGTGCCTCCATGGGGGCAGAGGAATGCCACCCCCTCCGCTGGACAGCAGGACACACAAAAAATGAAATGGTAATAAAACAAATGTATTACCATTTTTTTTTTGTACTGGCAACAGCAAAGTCTGAGGGCAGGGCAGCAGCAGGGAGGAATAGATTCCCCCTCAGCTTAAAGTGTGCATGTCACTGTGGCCGACTGTTTTGACACGGCCAATCTGACATGCGCACTTTAAACACTCCAACCCAAACTGTCTTAGACAGCTGGGTGGATAGAATGCACAAGCCCTCAATGCTACAAGGAGTGTCAAACCAGTGCTCTCCAGCCAATCCTGGTGCCTCTACCAGGACTGGTAGAGGGGATCTAAACGAGGCTGTGGGAGTTTGTGGCCTGTGCTGGAGGAGCCACTGAGTGCTGAGATGAAGAGAAACAGTGGGTAAGTAAATCTTTATTGCTTTAATTTTATTTATTTTAACTCACTGACAGGCCCAGTGAAAACCTTGCAGTGCCTTCAGTCTCAGCTCCAGAGCTCTCACTTATGGGTCGTTATAAACACTGAGGAAAATGGAGCAGGATTGAGGGCTTTCGATTTAAGCCTAAGGGCACTAATGGTTTTAATTAGTGCCTGTCAGTGGGTTACATATTTGCTTGTTCCCCTCCCCGCCACATGTTTTGTTTTCCGCTGGTGCCTCTTGAGGGTATGGGTATGAATATGGACGAGAGGAGTGAGTGTGACTGGCAGAGTGGCCGGGCTGCAAGGATGAGTCCTCAGGGGGTGGTGTTGCAGACCTACAACAGCTAGCTGGTAAAATGTATTGAAGACTTGTGCAGCAAAAGGGATAAACCTAACAGGCAGATTTTGCTGGAAGATGAAAGAAATAAGATGCAGAATGGCATATTGAGCCTGACATAGAAGCTGTCCCATGTCAATGTGAACTTTCCAAGAAAAATTACCTCAACCATTGAGTTTGATAAAACCATTGCCGAAACAAAAGCTGCCCACATGCAGATCCTGGAAAGCTCACAGACTCTATGTCGCGTAGGCTCTCATTATCCTAATGAGACTACTGGATTTTGAGCAACAAGATCGTCCACGATTTGGGGTACTGAGTCTGGCCCACGGTACATGACGCTTGTCACTCCAAATCCGGGTTTTGCTCCGGCTAACTAGCAGTGCCTCATCTTTCCCAAATGGTAGAGACAATTGGGCAGCCGAGCGCATGACATCTCAGTACTTCTCAGGGAAGTCGTGGTCACTCAGGTCACAACCGGTTCTCTCATACTTAGTGCAGTCTCATATATAAATGACAATAGAAGCAGTATAAGTTTTAAAGATTGGTTTAATAAAACTGCTGCATTTTGGATAGCAAAGCGTGAGCTGCAATAACCAGAACTATACAACACAGTAATATTAAAACAGTAACAATGAGAGTGAAGCGCAGGAATAAGGCTATCATAGTGCCAATAGATTATTCTCTCTCTAAGTTAAATTTTGAGCACAGCATGTTAAGCTCTAAGCCAGCCTTTCAGGTTACTCCGGGAGGACATCAACCCTCACACCTGAGCAAAGGCCTGTAATCCGCATCAGCATCTGCAACGGGGCATTCAGCACACAGTTGTGGTTCCCTGGCTGGAATCTCCCTCTTTTAAATGTTCTGAAATGGGAAGATTGGAAATTAATAAAACCACATAGCTTCAAGGTCCTGTGACAAATGTCCAACACAGCTGACCCAAAGGACCTCCATAGCTGAGTAAATACCTCAGTTGGGATTGTGTGAAAGAAAGGATGGTCCCAAAATGAAAAAGTAGACTGTCACTGTGGGCGAGTCCTCTTTTTTGCCCTGTTCACCTCCAGATGTTTTGGACAGATACTGGTGGTTATTGACTCTAACTGCGCCTTGGGGACCGCTAATCAGTCCCAGGACCAGTTCTCTGTGGAAAATGGATTATGCAGATTAGGCTAATTATAATTGTTTGTATCAGCCTACCTATAAGTCCCTAATATATGGTAGGACAAGTAGGTTTAGTGTCCCCAGCATAGGTAGTGCACTCATAGGTGCACTGCTGTGGTGCCCAGTGTCCTTTTAAACAGTGTACTTTTAAACGCAGGCCTGCCTTGCTCGCTGCTTTTAAGTTAAAGTTAACCCCAAATTCGACTTTGGAATTAAAAGTACTTCCATAGTCCTGAGTTACCTTATTTGTTCATATAGGACACCACTAAGGTGTGCCGTAGGTGTCCCCAGGGTTGGGTGCTGTGTAACCATAAGCCGGGACTTTATACTAGATGTTTTATAAGCCCTGATGAGGGAAAAATAGCTAAATTTGTTTTCCCCACTGCAGTGAATAGGCTCCATATGCTAACACAGATGTTATTTTAAAATAATAAAGTCTTATTTTCCATAGGAAGGAGCTAAATCTAGCATGTTTAGTATCAAATTAAAAGTTGTAATAAATCCAACAACTTGCCACTGTTGCATTTAATATAACGTGTACCTAAAAAGAGTTTTAGAACTCTTCCTAAAAGTTACCAACTTCAGCTCTGTAGTGCCTTTCTCTAATTGGTCAGTCTCTGTCAGCCTGAGCCAGGCTGCCTTAATGAGTTGTGAAATGGCCTGGGCTGAAACAAAGGGAACAACTGGTGGGAGGAGATCTGCCTCAGCATAAGGTGGAACAGGATATGAAGAGAGCAGCCAATCTGGTCTTCAAAGGAGGGAAGGACATTTGGGACAACAACTGTACCTCCCTCATTTCCTGCAAACCCAGAAAGCCTGGTGCCCCTGATTAGATTGAGAGGGCTGGAAAGGGGTTTGCCAAGGGACACTTAGCCACACCAGTGGGTGGGCTCAGCCAGACCTAAACTCTGAGTTTTAATTTTTGCCATCTTGGATTGTTGGAGAATGTTGCTCCCTGGGACTGTTTGTTGCCACACTGTTTAGGAAGTGGTCACTCAAGAGGGTGGTGGCCTGCACATGATTGGATAGAGGCCCGACCCCCGTATTTGCAACCTCAGAAGCAAGGATAAATATGGCAGAGCTACACCCCACCTCAGATCCCTACAGAAACAGGACAAGAAGAATAAGTACTGGCCTGCTGGACCCCTGGTTTGCACCTAGACACTGCACTCAGAAGGACTGCACCAGCTGCACACAAGGGCTTCACTACTAAAAGGACTTTGCCTGTTTTCTACTACTTCAAGGAGGGACTCCCTGTTTGCTACAAGTAGAAAATAGCTGTCCAGAGACTCCCGCATCAAGCTCTGAAGGATTTGACCAGCTGACCAGTGGTCATTTTTGGATTTGAGCCAGGTGCATTCTGAGAGTTGAAGTCCCAACCCTCAAGGAGCTGCTCAGAGCTTCTGGAACCTTGGGGTGAGTTGTGCATACCAAAAGAACCTTAAAAGACCTTCTGGAAGAAGATCCAGCAGTTTGGAGAAGTCTAGAGTAACTCCATAAGTGGACCGACCTGATGTTGTGGGTCAAGCTGGCTTATGTTGACCACGACCAGGCCTGGCTTGCAGATTCGTCCTGCTGAAAAGCTCCGGAGCCCCAGACTTCCAGAATTTCATCAGGGGCTCGTGGAAAAGTAATCCCATGTCATTAAATCAAAATCGGCTTGCTGTGGATGGTTATCCAACGTGGGAGAGAAAAGGCTCCAAAAAGCGAGGCTTCCTGGGCAGTAGATCCAAAGAGGGTTCTAGGGAGGTCGGCTTCAATTTCAACTTGGTCACAAATGTAGATCGTCTATGTCCGAACATAGAATCCTTGACCGAGGCCTCCTGCTACGCATATCCGAAGAGGTCTCCAGGGAGGTCGAGTTAAACATGTTACTTAATCCCAGTCCAGAAAATCCTCAGAAAAAGTCCAAAGGTAAAACTTTAACCAAGGCCTCCACTTACTGTAGTTGAGCAGGGCTCCATCGTGGTCTGCCTCAAATTTTGACTTAGCCCCAGTCAAATACTACCATAAGTCCAGATTGGTGCTTTTAGTTTCTATGTGCCAAAAAAATTTAATTTTTAAAAATTCATATCTCTGTTTCCCTTTATTGGATTTTTGTGGTTTTCATGTCATTTGTCATTTTGAAGACACAAATAAAATCTATTTTTTATAAAATGGAGTTCGATTTTTATTGTGTTCTCTGTTTTACTTATTCACTGTCTTGTTATTTTTAAATGCTTTACAACCTGTGTCCTAAGTTAAGCCTACTGCTCATTACCAAACTACCAAGGATTGAGCTGGGATTACTTTATTGGGACCCTGACTGGACTTAGTTGGGGTTTGTGGCCTATTGCTAAGTGTAGGTACTTACGTGCCCTTACCAATAATCTACTTTCCAACAGTCATTTTATAAATTACTTTAAATATCATAATGGTTGATGTTTCTTTTGTTATACTAATCTGTAATTAAAGGGCTGCTGCAATTCAGTGATACAACAATGGCAGGAGCAGCAAGTTGGTCATGCAGAGAGAGCACAAGCGGCAGCAGAAGCACAACATACCATGGAGGGCAGGAGAGAAGGGATAGTATGCAGATAGAGGGAAGGTGAAAGGGAATCAGAGGCAGCAAGCTGACCATTCAGGGCAGGCAGGAGTGGTAGTGGTTGCATTGCAGACCATGGTGGGTAAGAGAGAGGTTGCAGGGGCATGCACAAATGACCATAGATGGTAGAAGATAGCGGCTGGACTCAGACAATAGAAGAGAGGGGGTGGAGGCAGCAGCAGCAAGATAACCATATAGCGCAGGTAGCAAGGTCAGTGGCAGCACAACAGACCATGTAGGTCATGAAGTGGGTGCAGCTCCATGGGTAGAAGGGAGTGGATAGGGGCATGGCCTCGGACAATGGAAGGCAGGAAGCAGGTACAGAGGCAGCAAGCTGACCATGCTGGGCAGGTCGGGGCAGTGGCAGCACAGCAGACCACGTAGGGCAGCTTTGAGGGGCAGAGGCAGCTCAGTGGACCATGGAGGGCAGAAAAGAGGGGACTCAGGCACTCAGAAAGGACAACAGAGGGTGAGGGAAGCAGGGCAGCTGCAACAAGCTAACCACCAAGGGCAGGAGGGAGGGGCAGTGGCAGCACACAGGACCATGGAGTGCGGGAGGGATGGGGTAGGGTCATGGACTTGGTAATGCAGCGCAGGGGGTAGGTGGCTGTAGCAGTAAGCTGGCCACGCAGGACAGTTACCGGAAGTAGTGGCTGCACAATACACCACGAAGGGTAGGCAGGTGGGCAGTGGCAGCACAAAGGACCTAAGAGGGCAAGAGGGAGGGAGCAGGGACACGCACACGTATAACAGAGGGCAGGGTGAGTGGGGCCAGGGCAGCAAACAGATTATGCATGGCAGATGGGAGGGGCAGTTGCAGCACAAAGGACCATGGAGATCAGGAGGGTGGGGGTAGGGTCATGCACACCGAAAATGAAGGACAGTAGGAGGCAGGATAGGGCAGACAGCTGGCAATGCACAGCAGGCAGGGAAACCGTGGCAGCACAGTAGACCATGGAGGGCAAGAGGGAGGAGGCAGGGCATGCTAGCAGATTATGGAGAGCATGATGGAGGGTATTGGGTGCAGACTCAGACAACAGGAGGGTGGTGGTGAGGGGATTAGGGGCAACAAGCTGGCCATACAGGGCAGGACGTAGGTTCAGTGGCAGAACAATGACCATGCAGGGCAAGCAGGAGGGGGAGTGGTAGCACATAGGACCATGGAAGGCAGGAGGAAGGGGGCAGGGACACGGATTTGGACAATGGAGGGCAGCAGGGACAGCAAGCTGACCATACAGTTTGGGCAGGAGGAGCAGTGTCAGCACAACAGACCATGCAGGGCAGGCTGAAGGAGAAGTGGCAGCACAATGGACCATGAAGAGCAGCAGGTAGAGGGTAGGGTATGAACATGGACAGAGGAGGGCACAGGGGGGAGGAGTAAAGGCAGCAAGCTCATTATGCAGGAGTGGCAATGGCTGCACAGCTGCCCATGGAGGGCAGGAGGAATGAGGCAGGGGTCGGCATATGGACAGCAGGGGGCTGGGAGAGTGGGCAGGGCCAGGAGCAGCAAGCTGGTCATGTAGGATGGGCAAGAGGGGCAGCAGAAGCACCACACACCATGGAGGTCAAGGATAGAAGCATGCACACAGACAACGGAGGGAGGTGAAAGGGAATGAGAAACAGTGGCATCAAGCTGACCACTTAAGGCAGTGGGGAGGGATAATTGTAGCACAACAGACCATGATGGGTAAAAGGAGGGGCCAGGGGTATGCAGAAGGGCCATGGAGGGCAGAAGGGAGGAGGTAGGGGTTGGACTCAGCCAAAAGAGGGAATTTGATGGGGGTGCCCAGCAATCCCAGGGCAGGTAGGAGGGACAGTGCAGCATAACAGAGGCCTTGTAAGTGAGCAAGGAGGGCCAGTGTCAGCATAAAAAACATGGAGGGCAGGTGGGAGGGGCAGCACAGTGGACCAAGGGTGTGTCTTACAGTGGAGTGGTATGCCATGTTGTACAGTGGAATACTGTACAATAGAGTAGCATACACTGAAATAGCATGCAGTGGAGTAGCTTACAATGGAGTGGAGTACATTGGAGTGGCGTAGATTGGAATAGCATACAGTGGCATGGCGTAGACTGCAGTATCATACAGTGAAGTAGGATACAGTTGTGTACAGTGGTGTGACGAATAGTGGACTGGGGTAGAGTGGAGTGGCACAGAGTCAAATAGTGCAGATTTGAGTGGTGTGGAGTGTAGTTATGTAGAGTGGAATAATGTTTAGTGGAGTGGTATAAAGTGGATTGACGTATAGTGTAGTGGTATAGAGTGGAATGGTGAACAGTTGAGTGTTGTAGAGTGCAGTTGTGTACAGTAGAATAGTGTACAGTGGAGTGGCATAGAATGGAGTGTTTTAGAGTGTAATCGTGTAAATGGAGTAGCGTGGAGTGCAGTGGCATAGAGTGGAATAGTGTACAGTGGAGTGAGGTACTGTGTAGTGACATACAGTAGAACAGCACAGAGTGGAGTGGTGTTGAGTGGAATAGCGTACAGTGCAGTGGCGTACACCAGAGTAGCATAGATTGGAACACAGCCAAAATCGCCATGCCAAATTTACAAAGTGGCGCAATGCATGCATTGCCCCACTTTGTAATCCTTTGTGTTACATGATGCCTGCGCCAGGCATAATGTATGCAAAGGGGGCGTTTCCCTGTTAGAGGACTGAAAAAATGGCACAACGAAATCTAAGAGATTTCTTTGTGTCATTTTTTTCTGCACTTTTAACGCATGTTCAGAGCAGGCATTAAAAGGAGGCCCTCCATTGTTTGCAGTGGACCTCAATGTGCCGTAATTGAGTTTTGCAGGATTAGCGTCAACATTTTTTATGCTAATCCTGCAAAGCTCCAAACTAGTGTAAAAAATGTCGACGCTAGTTTCCCTAACTACCACCATGGTGTGCCGTATCTTAGATATGGTGCACACATGGTGGCGGTAGGGGGTGCTAAGGGGTGGAAAAAAAGTGTTGCTGCACTGGGTGCAGCACCACTTTACTTAAATCAGGCCCCTAATCTCTTAAAGGACAGGGGTACAGGCATCCAATTGAAGGAGCCAGACAATGTTTTGCCTCCACGGGAAAAAAATATTTTTTTTTATTGAGAAAAAAATAATTTGGGTCACATTTCACATGTGAAAATGTACACCGTGTTAAATTTTTATATGTGCTAATAAGAACACATGTGAGTACATTTATGATTATACAGTGTGTTGTGACTTCTTTTTTGCAGAGACCTTCCCAGGGCAAAGCGCTAGCACAAGAATGAGGTTGAAAAACAAATTACACTTGGCATATGACACCAAAAACCCTTTATGCTGTGAGGGATGCCCCTTCTAGTTCCTTAACTATGTCCTAAATAACCATATATTGGATGATTAAAATATATATATGTCAGACCCATGCCAACGCCGTATTTGTATATTCTTTGCAACTGACCTGTCTCATGGAATCGCTGATGATAATCTCCCTCTTGTCATGTGCCGGCCTCTGGGCCATTCACAATGAAAAATATAGTCCACGGGTCTGCTTTTCCACCACACTCAGAGCAGAGCTTAATTTGAGCCTTAATTATGTTCAATTTTCAGTAATATTGTTACATAACAGGCCTTATATGTTAAATATCTAATACACTGACAGCATCTGCCGTTTGAGGAGATCGTTAGGGCCCTTACTACAGGAATTCATACCCTTTTAACGTTTTGTCTTGAAACATCTACATCAACGGAACTGAATCGGGCCAAACCGCTCCTCCCACCCCATCCCCGACTGTAACTCAGCACAACTGTCAGTGTTCCGATTCACTCCATACCACAACTGTCAGTGTTCCGATTCACTCCATACCACAACTGTCAGTGTTCACTCCATGCAGCTAAATAACCTCCGTAAGAACTGCAAGGATCCCCCCTCTTTTAGGATGTATGACAATAGTAGACTGTATTAAGTTGGCCGCTGCTGTGACACTAAATCGACGGTTGAATAGACAATATATTAACTTAAGTGTGAAGAACAGAACATTAAAATATGCAGAAAGTCTTATGCGGATGTGATTCATAGCGGACGCTTATCGTCTTTGTTGTAATATTTTAGAGCCCTCCAACATCACATCACAGCTGTGGGCAATAACACATTTCCTAAGAGCAGCTATTTCTTCCTTCTGCAACTGCTGGCTTTCAGTTTCAAGCCACTGAATAGAAGAAGGAACGTTTTTTTCCAATTCATTGCAAGATTTCGACGAGATAACAATAAAGCCAGGGATATAAACTTTCCAATAGCTTTATATGGTTTAGGTGGTGGAACAAGGGCAAGGACGCAACCATCCAAAGTGCTGCATACCGTTCTGCCCAAGTCTTGAGCGATTGCCATGATTATGTCTTCCCAGCAAGAATGTAAGGACGGACAGGACCAAAACGTGTGGAATGTCAGCTTCAGGTGCATTGCATCACAGTGAGGCCCTGGGAAAGATCTTATTAATTCTATCTTCAGTAAAGTAAGCTATGTTTAATATGTAAAGCTGAATTCATTTAAACCTCGTATTACATGACATCTTAGGTGGAGATGCCAATACCCTCATCCATTCCGAGTCATGTAGGAGCCTAGCCAAATCAGATTCCCACTGTGTGCCAAGATTATGTCACGTCAAATAAAAGTGTTGTATGAAAAGCTCTGTACAACCATTTAATGAGACATCTTACATCGCCCATTGTATGTAAAGTCTGTGCAAGAGTAGGCGGTTCTGCATCCGAGTATGTGCCATAAATCCAGAAAGGCATGTTTGATTTCTAGACATGTGAAACATTGGCCACTCAGTACATGGTAGTCATCTATGAGCATCTTAAATTGCAATAAGGACCGTGAACAACCTGACTACAGTGTCTACACCTATTGTAATCCAGGGGTGATGCTGTGATGAAGTTAGCCAGCTCGTACACAATGGGAGACCCAACAATGACATAGATGGTGCATAAGGGAAGACGTGTTTTGTGAGTGTCATTACACGTTTTAAGCAGATAAGAGCAATATGAGTCATTGTTGGCAATGAGCTACCAGAGTGCAATTTAGAATACATCAATTTCACCAAGGCGACATCCATTAAATTTGCCACCTGCAAGCCCGTTTCACTCAGGTAATGTGCACCTAACAGCTACAAGACTACTATATTTGGGCCGCCAGATAGTATTTTTTCAAGTTCGGAAGGCCCAAGCGCCCACCTCAACTAACAAGTGCTTTGTTAATAAGGCTATTAGCGTTCGGCCACTTGCCCATACGAAGTTGGTAACCAATTGATCCATAAATCAAAGGCATATTCACAAAATAATACAACGGCTGGAATATAACCATTGTAAATAAGGATACACTTCCCATCAGCGAGAGTAGGAGCGAGGTCCAAAACGCTAGTTGTGTTCTCAGATTACTCACTGAGTTACCAAGATTACCGTCCTACAGGTCTCCCGCATCATAGTATATATTAATACCGAAGTAATGGAAGGATGTTGCTTCCCATTGTAACTGATTATTCATTATAAGGTCGGGTGACTGTGTGCTGCACATTTAAAGGGAAAATACATGATTTAGCCCATTTTATACTAAGCCCGGAAAGCCTCCCAAATTTCTCCAGTGTGTGAGTAATGCTAGATAGGTCCTTCATAACGTCCTTAACATAAATAAGAATATCATATGCGTATAAAGAGACCACCGGGACACTCATGTCCTGGGAATCCCCATTGTGCTCCCAGTGCCTTGGGGCTAGCCGCACTGCCCATCGCAGACAGCAGTGGCAACAGAGAGTAGCCCTGCCGAGTGCCCCCATGGATGTTTCAGGAGTTGAGATACAACAGCCAGTCTTATCCCTCACAGTCGGGTTAGTATAGAGGATTCAAATCCATTTGTGCATGTATGTGGAACCTCAAAATGACTCAAGGATCCTGAATATGTAGTGCCACTTTTAAGAAACCAAAAGCGTATCTGAGGTTTGAGGGCATGCAAGCCGCTCGAGCTCAAACCTCTGTGGTAAAAGAAATGGCATCCCAAAGTTTACGCAGGTTTAGGGAAGTATTGCACCCCGTCATAAAGACCATCTGATCCCAGTGGATCAAGGTGGGTAGCACTGGTAACATGGTTCGCTGGGAGTTTAGTAAGTAGTTTGCAATTGGCCTTTAATGTAGACTAAGAGAAGGCCTTCTTGGGGTTCTTACTCAGCTTCAGGATAGCTGTGATCAGCCTATGTTGACCACTTTATTGCTATGATTGCCTTTGGTATTCATTGCATTGTTATTTAATTGTAAAAATATCAAATGTGAATTATTATATTGTTGGAAGGTGGGTTTATTCTATCCTGCATCTCTCACAGACATCTTGGTATTCAGATACAATATACTACTCCACAGCCACATAAATCAGTGCGTATGTAACTGGAAATGGTGGCCTGTAAAAAAACAAAAAACAATATTTCATAATGTGTCAATTATTATTATTAGAAGGAAACAACAGAGCACATGTGCATAAGGCCTCGTTAACAGGTGAGGTAAAAAATCTGAGGTCAAAGCAATAAAGAATATCTATTAGAACAATCATTGGGAGATGGAACTTCTTACATAAACCATTTTGGAAGGTCTCGTTTTGTTATGGCACACAATAACAAAATGGAACAAAATAACGAATGAGGACATCTTTCACAGACAGCGGAAATACCTGACTTCCTATGGTAGGAGGGAGGAGATCCCCACAAAAAAAGTGAGAAATATGAAGACTGGACAACTTTGTTAGCAGGGATCTGCAGATTAGTTCTTACTTAGCAGAGTCATTAAGTTGTTGGTAGGGATGAAGGGTGTGACTCCAGTTGCAGTTGTTCAAGGTATGGATGTTTCTAGGACAGGCTTGTCCTTTCTGTATGTTCCTGATTACTGCTTCAGAAAGGCTTATGAGTACCAGATGCAGAGACTTCACACTTCATTGTGCCCGAGTTGTGGGTGCCCCTGTTTTGATACAGCTCCAGTGCTAGCTACTTTGAGAAGAATCACTTTATTCACAAAGGCCAAGTCTGGAGAGCAGCTTGAGAAGGACACTTGAACGAGAACCAACCCTAATTGGTTCTGAGGTTTCAGAGAGTAGACCCAGTCTAGAAAATAATCATCAAATTGTGTCCCAAACCAACCAGCTTTGTTCTAATTTCAAGTTCTTCATGAACAAGAAAAGGGGTGCTCTGCAGTGTACGTAAAGGACTGCTGTGTGACCAGGGCTTGT
Source organism: Pleurodeles waltl (assembly GCF_031143425.1). Classification (NCBI taxonomy): domain Eukaryota; kingdom Metazoa; phylum Chordata; class Amphibia; order Caudata; family Salamandridae; genus Pleurodeles; species Pleurodeles waltl. Next base: position 211,862,692 of record NC_090439.1, read on the forward strand.
GACTGCCTAACACTCAGTATCCTAGAGGTTAAAAGACCTCATCAAAATCTATATTTTATGATGGAATCGCTGAGGGTCTGCCTGGTGCCTAGAATCCAGCCTCTCTTCTGAGCGAGGAAAGGAGTCTGCCTGGCCCTGCCTCAGGGGAGACTGTCCAGGAGGAGATGCCCTCACATGTCCCTAGTTTTGAGAACACCCTGAAAAATCAGAGAGCTTGAGAGAATACCAGGAGTGACCATTGCAGCAAATGAGTTCCAAGGACCACATATTTTGTTACAGCTGAGAACTGTACCTGAAAGACTGCCAAGATTAGCCATGTGGCCTGGCATTTGATGAAAGTTTAGGTTCAAAACTGTCAGGGTTCATGTAAATCAGCCAGGTTTGCACTGTTTCTTGTTTGTTGCTCTTAGCAAATAAGAGGAGTACTGGCTTCAGTTAAGCACTGAGCATCCACGTATGGATGATGTGCGGAAAATGGTTAAAGCACTGAGGGGCATATTTATACTCCGTTTGCGCCGAATTTGTGTCGTTTTTTTCGACGCAAATTCGACGCAAAACTAACTCCATATTTATACTTTGGCGTTAGACGCGTCTAGCGCCAAAGTTCATGGAGTTAGCGTCATTTTTTTGCGTGAACACCTTCCTTGCGTTAATGATATGCAAGGTAGGCGTTCCCGTCTTAAAAAATGACTCCGATGCTATTGCGTCGGATTTATACTCCCGGGCAAAAATGACGCCCGGGAGTGGGCGGGACTAAAAAACCTGCATTTGCGCCGGATTTTAGCGCCTGGGTCAGGGCAGGCGTTAAGGGACCTGTGGGCTCAGAATGAGCCCAGAGGTGCCCTCCCAAGCCCCCAGGGACACCCCCTGCCACCCTTGCCCACCCCAGGAGGACACCCAAGGATGGAGGGACCCACCCCAGGGAAGAAAAGGTAAGTTGTGGTAAGTATTTTTTTTTTTTTTTTTGGCATAGGGGGGCCTGATTTGTGCCCCCCTACATGCCACTATGCCCAATGACCATGCCCAGAGGACAGAAGTCCCCTGGGCATGGCCATTGGGCAAGGGGGCATGACTCCTGTCTTTGCTAAGACAGGAGTCATGTTAATGGCGTCTGGGCGCCAAAAAAAAATGGCGCAAATCGGGTTAAGACGTTTTTTTTGCCTCAGCCTGACTTGCCCCATTTTTGGACGCCCAAACTCCATTTTTCCCTACGCCGGCGCTGCCTGGTGTACGTGGTTTTTTTTCACGCACACCAGGCAGCGCCGGTCGGCTAACGCCGGCTAACGCCATTCAATAAATACAGCGCCCGCATGGCGCTTCAGAATGGCGTTAGCCGGCGCTAATTTTTTGGGCGCTAAACTGCGTTAGCGCAGTTTTGCTTCAAAAAGTATAAATATGGCCCTGAATGTCTGAAGCACAAGAGATGTTCAAGTAGATCTATGTTTCATTAGCGAATTGGTGAATCCTGATGCTGTTATCTGTGAGTAAAATACTAAGCGGCTCCACGTAGAGGCTGAAGATGGCAGGGGATAGTATGGCAGCCTGGAATACTCTGCAGGTGATAGGAATCTTTTGGGACCTGGAGGTACCTATGTGAACATACTGGTATTGGTTGGAAAGGTGGGAGGAGAACCAGTGAAGGACATTGCCGGTGAATCCCATTCATAACTCCAAGGTGTATATGCGTATAGGATGGTCGATTGTGTCAAAAGAAGCTGAGAGATCCAATAATAACAGGAGGCAGCTGTCATCTTGATCTGAGGTCAGGAGGGCATTTTCTACAATATGTAAGGTAGCAGACTCTGTGTTGCAGTATCATATGAAGATATGCTATTAGTTGTGCCGGAGATGCTCAGCATTAATGTGATTTTGGGTTTGAACATAGACTGCTTTTTCAATGATCTTGCTGAAGAATGGTAGTTGAGTGATGGGCCAGTAGTTTGTGAGGTCACTAGGGTATAGTATAGGTTTCCTAAAGAGTGGGAGGATGTGGCCTATCTTGAGAAATACTAGGAATATCCCTTGTGTAAGGGGTGGTATTGATAATGGGGAGTAGGGGTGAAAGGACATTCCATATGAAGGACAGCCAAAAAATCAGATACTTTTAAAAGCAACTAGACAAGATGCTTCTCCACTGCTTCAGGCATAATCCATCCCTGTTATATAAGCACAGACAACAAGTGGCATCACTCACTAAAAATAGAGTACAGCGAATAGGATACGAGATTGGCTTCTCCCTCTATTATACCCCGATTACTGTTACAGTCACTGATGATACCATCTGTGTGGCTCAAAACATTAACAACTGCATGTTAGCAATCATAAAGTGGATGGACAACTTATTAAAACTTAATGCTGATAAAAGCAAGATTCTCTTGCCATTTTACAGCTTGGTCACACATCTGATGGTCCTCTGCCTTAGGTTCTCCTATGAGCCCTGTGAAGGTAGCTAAAAATCTGGAGGTTATGTTTGATGAGCACCTCTCTTCTGCTAATCATGTCAGCCGCATGGTCTCTTCCTGTTTTAACATCATTTGGGACCAAAGTACGTACTTTAGGAATTGTGATTTCCTAATTGTGATTCTATGCAAATCTCAAATAGGAAATCACATTATCAAATGTACGTAACTCCATTGAGTTTCCCACTGGGAATCATAAATATTACAGGGATGGAGGCCTGCTGGGATCAGCAGACCACCAGGTCTGTGATTGCTTTGAAATAAAGCAATATTTTTTTTTTGTTTAATCGCAGCCCATTTTCCTCAAAGAAAAATGGTATGCATTTAAAAAAAAAAAATGAAACTTATCGCTTTCATTTTTTAAGAGTAGACGGTGATCAATGAGACCACTGCCTGCTCTTAAAAAGCCTTCCCGCATTCATTCACATAGGGGAAGGAGTCCCTTGAAGACTCCTTTCCCTTTGTGAGTGCATTAACACCAAGTTGAAATTAGTGTTAAAAGAGAATGTTTGCAACCGTATTCCGGTCGCAAAACACTTGGACATAGGACTGCGAGTCAGTATTAGGAAGGGATGTCATTAACATGCCACTTCCTAATACTTAATCGATAACCCATTTTGTGATTCGGTAATAGGTTACAGAATCGGGAAACAGTAATTTGTGCATAGGAAAATGCTTTTCTTTGGTTGAAAACAGCTCAATTCTGCGAATCGGGCGATTTGTGAGCCAAAAAATGCTATGTACATGTGGCCCTCGGTCATTAAGAAAATCTTCCCTTGTGTTCTGGAGTCAGCATAGAAAACTGTTATTGTTGCTTTAATGTCCTCCAGGTTGGACTACTGCAACATTTTATTCCTCAACAACAAGCAAAGTTCTTAACTTAAATTACAAACTGTACAAAATGCTGCTACTTGTCTCATCTTGGATATTCCTAAATTTAAATCAGTATCCGATGAGCTTAAACAATTACGCTGGCTCCCTGTTAAGCCCTAACTTTCATTTAAAGCTCTTTGTATCGCTCAGCGTGCTGTTCATGGTCATGGACCTTACTTTTTCTGTCTAAATTTCAGTGGTATCATCCGGTCTGACCGCTATGCTCTACTCCTATGAAACAGCTGATCATTCCTAGATTTCGCACAGCTAGATTAGGAGGTAGGTCTTCTGTCTTTCAGATGGCTCAACTCTAACACTGTTCCTCATCACATATCAGATCTGGATAACCATATACTATTTAGAAAGAGCATTGAAACCTGGCTCTTCTCTCATTAAGTCTCTCCTGGTAGTTTATTTTCCTTTTTTTCCTGGGAAGAGCTTGTTTTGGGTCTCTAGCGTCTTAATGCTTCTGGTTATTTGCACACCTGATACATTTTATTTCATTATTTCATTTCTGTTCTCTTGGAATGTTAGCAGGTGGCTAAAAGCACTAGCTGTGGAAAGGGCTGCTGCCACTGATACTTAATTTCATCTGTTGTAGCTTCCAGGAGGAGGGAGGGAATTGCAGATCCCTGGGTTATGTAACCCGGGAGGAGTCATGTATTTCATTCATAATGAAAATTGACGCATTGTCACCCCTAGAGTCCAGGTTGCTGGACAGAAAACAGCCAGGAAGCATTAGTACTGGTCACGGAAGAGCAGTGGTATTGAGCAAGTAGCAAGACTAGGAATGAGTCCAAAACGAATCAAGACAAGCCACAAAAATCAAAGCTAAATATCTAATATAATAATGGTGATAAGATATTACAAGTCTGCCAGGAAATGATGGAACATAGAGGAATTTGTGGTAACACTTTGCTCTTCATGATTTGGCTTTCTTATATCTTAGGCACCTCCTCCACCTGTTTCATACTTCTTCCCAGTTCTGATTGATGTCACATGAGGCAGCTGTCATATTCTATATATGGGGCATAGCCTCTCTTGGGGCTCACTTTTTTGCAAATTGTTTGATGTAACCATGTTTTCTGCATTTGCTACATCATGGTGGTACCAAGCTGGAGCAGCCTTGCTCTTCTCTATAAGGGCCATAATGTCTAGCTGCCTCCAAATAACATTCACTATTGATCACATCTTGTGTCCTCATATCCTCCTCCCCAATTATCTGATAAGTGAGACTATCAATACTGTGTGGAGACTATTTTCTGCACCTTAATTCTAGGACAGATAATGGTCTCCAAATTTTGAGTGATTCAAGATTCATAATGGACACATACGATTCTATGACCAAACACAATATACGTGAAGTGACAGTTATTGGACCTCGAAATCTCAAAACTCAGATTATGAGGAACAATAACTCTCTGATAAAAATGTGAGTGCTGTTTGTATCTGGGCTTGACCTTTGATATTACTCTGGAGTAGCAACACCCTCTAAGGCATTATATTTAGGTTTGTGGCTAAATTGGAAAAAAAATATCTATTTATTGAAGTTCTCAACTTTTTTATTTACTATGCACCAGGAGATTCTCATCTCCAACTAAACCGCAGGGTACATTGCTCATCACTCCCTCATTCCTATGAATAGCTGTTTGTTCTAAACAAAGCTTCATCCTAATCAGTACCTTTCAAAACAGATTATGCATCAGAGATAAGTGTTTTTACATATAGAGGATCCATGTGGGAAAGCATGAATTAACGAAATCCAGAACAAGGAGATATCTACCACTAAAAGTGCTTTCAAAATTGGAAAGCTCCCTACAGACTACACTGATATTGGAATTATTAGACATGAATATGTATTTCATTTTTTCAGTTGCATAGATTTACTTCATTCCATAGTTATATCTAGTCATTAACCGCTTTTTGCGAGTTTCCTGAATTCAATTTTTAAAGCTGAGAATACTAGAGGATCACCTCGTCTGTCATTGCTAAGGGAAATATTTTAACTGTCTGCAGTGAGAACTTAGAGTGTGACCAAGAAGTGACTTGCTGCTTATTTTTTTGCTATAGCTTGGTTGATTCCAACAAGGAAATTCAAATGTCTAAAGACCTATTTCAGGTGGACCTTTTTCTCTCAATTGATTTAGTAGTTTTACCGTGCAACACACTTCAAACTGCTTATTTGCTGTGTAATGTTTTGAGTTTGTGTGTTACGGTTGCAATAAACACATTCAATAATTGATGGATGGTGAAGTGCGGTGGTATAAACTTGTTTTTTTTATTTGCTAATCGTAGTAAGCAAACTGAAGAAAAATGCATAATACTGTTCCCAACATAGAGTAAGGACGTACAAGTTTGTATATATATAGTATTTCTTTTTTGTGAACCTAGGGAAAGGGCAGTGAAACGCTGTGTACGGTCAAAGACAGGCATACCATCAGTGAGCGATAGGAGCAGTAGCTGGGTTGGGCCCCCCTAGAAATATGTTTTTGAAAATTACATGTCACATTATTGTTCTCTGGTAGCTAAGGGAATTTGATCAGAATTAGAAGAAATGCATTCCAGAACTTTTGTCAAAGACACCACTGTATTTGAATTGTTAAACTTGGGTGTAATTTATTCATGTGTATGTCGTCTGCATACTAGCTCTCCTTGCCGAGTGTAAAGGATGTTTATTTAAGATGTAGGCGATGTGTGTGATAAATTACCCAAGAAAAAGATTAGTACCCTTTTTCAGCAATGTAAGTTCATTTTTCTTCTTTTTCTTTTTGCAGCTATTGAAGCATGTCATTGCTTTTGCCTTCTTTGATTCAAGTAATCACACAGTGATATTATTAAATAATGCTTACCACAGCAAATGCAGCATAACTGGGATTGGACACGGCAGGGATATTAAAGTGAATGCAACAAAATTAAGGCTTCTGTCAGGGATCATTTATAATTTCCAGAAATCTGTGACGAAATCTACTAAGTAATAGAAGCTTCTTTAGTATGTCATTTGTTAGTTATGTCATTGTTATTTTTGCTGAACTTAAACGTATTATAATTATTGTTTTTCAAAAATCAATAAGTAGCATGCCTGATTTTTTTTATTTGGCTCACTGCGTCTCTCAACGCGTGGTCGCGAGGTCTTTGAGCTGAGTGATATTAAGGACACGTGTCACGGTGTCTATTGGAATGGCCTAGTGGCTTTGAGGTATTTACATTTGGGAAACCCATATTTCCATCACATGCATCCATGATCTATGATTACCACTCAGGATTGACAATAATTTGAAATACAGGGACGATGTATTGATGCATGAGATCGTGGAACAATTTCTGCCCTGATGAAGTTCACAAGGAGTAAACGAAACGCGTTGGATGTGTTCTATGAATTATTGGCGAAAATAATAGGAATTAATAAAGTATTTATAAATGTACACTTTTGGACATGGAGTTGAAATTAAAAGCAGATACATTACATTGGTGCACCATCAATTACAAGGATTTTATTACAATTAATGTATACTTTTTCAAACCTTTTGATTTAGACAACAGGAATGCTGCAAGACAGAAACAGAGCGGCCAACCAATTTTTCGAACAAGTATCACTTTGTCCATCCCAAATATCAGCATGGTACCAGCATTGGACGAAGTCCAGCAAACTCTCAATAAAGCAGTGGACTGCATTCTCAATGTCTCAAAAGGAGTTAGACAGTGGAGTAAAGAGAGAATGTCAAAGGTTTGTCTCTTTTCTTTACTTTAATTGTAAACATTGTTTGCTTTGATCATGTACTGAATAATCAAAACCTCTCATTTCTATAGAGAAAGATGTTGGATAGAAAAATAGCAGCCCTGCATCTTGGTGGTAAAGGCAGTGACTCGGAGGAGGAAATTGGAGAGACCGGAATTAAACATACTCATGGTAATTTTTCTTTTTTAGTGAATATTTTAGGTATTAGGTATTGAAAATGTATTTATTGAAGGTGATAGCCAACGCTATACAACTTATACTTATTTGCAGCCAAGAAAGCCTTTTTCAACCTAGACAGAAATTAGAACTACATTTATAATGGAAAATTGTATGTTAGCTGACCTATGGTCGATGCTTGAACGAGTGACCTCATTGGTAAAGATGTGTAGGGGACACGTTTGAGGTGAATGGGTAGGATTTTCATGTAGTACTATGGCACGTACACATCGTCGCTAAACTTCAGTTATTAGAAATGTGGTGACGCTACGTGTTTTATCAGTTCACCTTTACATCACAATTCATGATGACAAATTCTACCCGCTGTAATTTTTTGTCAACAAAAACAGATCTTATATTGGTTGTCATTAAGCACCTGTCTGTCAAGCTTTGCAAATATGAAAAGACTCAAGGCACAAACGGTCTGTGGACCTGCTATGTGCTATGTGATTTAATGTGGTACATGGAAACCCACTTAACAGGAGTGTAGGTTAACAATATAACATCTACCTACAGCATGTTAAAATAATGTATGATGGCCATGGAGTGTGCAGGATTGGTATTTCGATGCAATACAGGAATTATGACATAAAATGCAATACTGTTTTACATATGAACGATATGGTTAAGGACTCTACTGTCAGTAATTGCTTTTTGGCACCACGTGCCCTGGAAATAGTACAATGGTGAAAATATTTCTTATTCCCCACTTCAACAGTGAATCGTAGTTCCCATCTTTTCATACAAGGTATCTGTACAAAATGCCGTGATACCTTACCCCCAAGATTTATACCACTGGGAAAAGTGGGGTTTGATACCATAGGGCATTTATTCCAAGATGCTGTTCTCATAGACTTTCATATATTAGTAGATGAATGAGAAATCCCGAGAGGACAATTCCTTTATACATTAGAATGGTGCATGCTCTCCGGCAACAATGGAACATGGACACCACTGATCTCCCTACAGATTCAGTGGTGCAGGCACAACAGGACGTGGCAGAAGAGTGGGCTTCTGGTTCAATAAATCTATACTAGGACACACAGGTGCCTTCTTACAGGTGGTTAGAGGCAAACAGAAATTTCGGGTTGTGCCATCAATGACAAGGAGTGCTGGACAGCCATGGAATACACACAGAAGGTATCCCATAATGCAAATTTTCTATATATTTAGCTTAATATATTACACATGGCCATACGTTAAGCAATGCAATATTAGTCAGACATACCCAGGCACCCAATTTAGGTGAAGACGATAAGAAGGGCCTCTCCACAAGTGACTTGCACACTTAGCTGGTGCATCTACACATGGCCCTAGACAAGACTGCAGTCAGCAGAACACCTGACAGGATGCTGCGGAACCTGCCTTGGCATAAACTCTACATTGCCACAGGTTCATTCATTTACAGGAGCTTCTTGGCGCGTAGCAGATATCCCATGCAAAGGGGTCCTGAATACTTCCTGACTCACCTCTGGCAATACCCAACGCATCAGTCATGTCCTCCCACCACCATCACAATAAAGATTAATCTCTTAAGGATATGTTTAATAAACCTGCCACAAAGAACGATCAGGGTAAAGCAGCCCATGATATCTTAGACTCAAGAGGAAGATGATCCAGTCACACAGTCATTCTTGGAGAATCTTTTTGGCACTCTCAGTGAAGACTTAGAGGTCTTGAAGCACGACATAGCAACAGAGGTTAAGGACATGAAGGAGAAGATCGGCAAATTGGAACATGCAAGTGACATACAGGAAGATGGACTGGAGGGACACTGATGCAAAATGCTTGAATTGAGCGATAAAAACGCTGACCTCCTCCACAGTTTGGAAGACCTGGAAAACAGATCCTGGCGCTCTAATAATTATATTGAAGGTGGTCCTCTGCAGGCAGACTCCGGGAGACTTGAGGAATATGTCACCCGCTTACTCGTCATGATGTGCCTAACCTTGCAGCTAAGGACATAATACTGGACTGCATGCTCAGGGCAGGCTTGCCATCAAATCCCCCAGTACCCCGCAAGATATATTAACCTGCCTTCACTCCTACCATCAGAAAGACATCATCATGGCCGCAGTCTGAGATAAGAGCAACACTGAATTTGAGGGAGTGAAGATTTGGCTGTACCACAACCTCTCACCCCTGACACTGTAACGCTGCAGGGCCTTCTGACCTGTAACCAAGTTTCTGCATGGACAGGGGATCCGCTAGAAAGGTAATACAGACCCAGGTGGAACTACCTGGTCAACGGCTGTCCCCCTGACTGGAAGTAGGAGACTACACTTTCACTGTTGCCTCGATCTATGCACCAAATGAAGCCTTTATTAAAGATGCAGTGGGACGGGTGGTGGCCATGATAGATGTAGACATACTTATAGGGGGCGACCTTGACATAGTTCACGATGCCGTAATTGCCAGAATGGTACAAAGAATGGGACAGGTGGGAGCCCTGTCAGATTCCAGTCAAAAATGGTTGGTGAATATGGGACTAACCGGCGTGTGGCAGCAATGTAACCCGACAACGAGAGCTTGCACATTTTTGTCTGCCGCTCACCAGACGTATGCACACATTGACTTATTCTTGACATCCCCCCATATCACACTAGCTACCACCTCAGTAGACATTGGCGTGGTGGCCCTATCTGATCATGCATCTATTACCATTACTCTGCAGTTACCCGGGGGGGGGGAGGCACTCCAACGCACATGGCGTTTGAATCATAAACTACTCACATATGACTCTAATATCAGTCAAATTACAGAAGCTATACGCACCTATTTAGACAGTGGTTGCAGTGCTGTTGGATGCTTTAAAGCAGTCATACATGTACAGGCCCATTTAAAGTGTGGCAGCAACTCACGGCAGCCTGCAAACTGCTCAGGGCATTAGACATGGACAAAGCAGAATATGGTGTCTTGTGTGCAAAGCAAACCTTTTCTGCTGGAGGCAACAAAGTAGGGCAACTATAAGCACATTGACTTTGTGCCCAAACTATGCAACTACGGATGGATGAACTTGAAGGGTCCCATGGTAACCGTGTACACCAAGATGCACAAATAGCTCAGGAATTTGAGCACTTCTGTTCCACACTATACACTGCGAAAAAGCTTGACACTAGCGCAGCTGGAGCCTATTTGACCCAAGCTCCTATTGCCCACCTTTCAGAAAGTTACGCTTCCCATTTAGACAAAGATAGCCACATAGAAGTGGTGCTTTTGTTCATTAACTCCCTACCATTAGGTAAAGCCCCTGGACAGGATGGCTACTTTCAGAATTTTATAAAACGTTTGCAACCACTCTCGCCCCACTTCTGACGCGTTCCGTAACTCTTTTAGTGACACCGGTAGGCTCACGAAAAGATCGAATATGCCACCATAACTGTCCTCCATAAACCGGATAAAGACCTAGCTATTGTGCCTCAGATCGACCTTTATCATTGTTTAATGTAGTTGTAAAGATCTTTACCAGTGTTTTAGCATCCCGCCTGATTCCTTAAATGCAAGGTCTTGTAGATCCTGACCAATCGGGATTTATCACTGAAAGTGGTTGCAGTGGCCACACAAAGCATCTCTGCCATCTCATGGATAAATCACAGCATACACACATACTGTTACTTCTATTATCAGTCGCCACTGAGAAAGTCTTCGACGCATACACTGGCCATACCTTCAGCAAGGATTTCAAAGTTTGGCTTTGGCGCAAGCTTTTGCAGCTGGATAGACTGCTGCTATTCAGCCCCATAGGCAAGGGTCTGGGTCAATGGAACAATGTCCGAGCCATTTCGAGTGCCTCAGGGTACCCGTCAGAGGTGCCCATTGTCCCCACTCTTATTCGCTCTGTACGTGGAGCCTTTTGCTGAATGCATAAGGAGACTCCCTTCCATAATAGGAATATGTATGGGCGATTGAGAGCACACATTAGCAATGTACGCTGATGATGTGATGCTGACTATAACACAGCTCTTTACTTCCCTTCCTCCACTTCAGCTTGAATTGGAAGAATTTAGACAAGCATCAGATTTCAAAATCAGTCAGCGGAAGACACAGGCATTTAAACTTACAATCACCTGGGAGGACCAAACCGCACTCAAACGCCTTTCTCTATTTCTCAGGGAGTAACATATTCAGGCCTACCAATACACTCTACCACCGGGCGCACTGCACAACTATACTGCCCTTCTTTCGACTGTTCGATACGATCTCTCATCCTGGAAGAGATATGTTATGTGGTGACTGGGTAGGCTGGCTGCGGTCAAGAGGACACTGCTTCCTAAAATTCTTTACATTTATGTAAACGTTACCTTTGCAACCTTCTGCACCCACGTTATACAGATTACATCGCCTCATAAACAATTTCATCTGGGCTGGGAAAAGGGAACAAATGTCAAAAGTGCAGGCTTATTTGAGCCAGGCAGAGGGAGATTGGACATACCCCACCTGGAATGATACCACCAGGCGGCCCAACTGAGATATCTGGTGGAATGGTCTCCTTCAGCAACAGAGAAACATTGGTGCTTTATTGACCAAGCGATCTCCGGAATACCAATCTGGAAAATCCCGACTCCCTAGGAAACTGTGCCATACTGGGGTGTATGTTTTGCCGATCACTAGAGCTACAGTGGGGGTTTGTGACAGAGTGCAGGAAATGTGCTGTCTTCCTCCCGAACATCGCCTATGACTACCATCAAAGGCAATCCTGTGTTTTCACCAGGACTCCAGGTATCTGCTTTTATAAAATGGCAAGAAGCAAACTGCAAGCGGGTCGGAGTCTTCTTTGATGCCAATGGTATGTTAGACTTCTCCCAGTTATGGGAAAACTATGATCCCCTCCACTGTGTATTGGCAATAAATTGCCATTCGCCACTGGATTATGCAGCCAAACATTTATGCCCATGCCAGCGTCCCTCACTCCTTTTGAAAAATGGCTTATCACACGCCAGTCTGATAAACGTATCCTCTCAATGGCATTTAAATAACTCTGGGGGTTTATGTACTTTCTGGATATATCAGCATGCATTCTAATCAAATGTTGAACTCACTAGAAAGTTGCATAGAAGGTCAATGTGCCTTTCTGAAATTTGGGCCTTTATGTTGTAATAGTGACATCACATAAGATTACATTAGCAACCACCAATTTTAAGATTACCAGCAGTGATCACCTCTGTGCATCAGGATGGCTGCTAGTAGTATTATAAATTTGGCTCTGATAATTTGAACTGCCTGTAACAAGGTAATCCGTTTGCGTTCCTAGGTAGTACATGCCAGCTGCGGTGCCCTTGGCACAAAAGTAATCATATTAGTAATATGTCTCCACACATGATTTATCACTCAAAAATCACCTTTAAATAAATTTTGGAAACTCCACCATTTTTATCCAAACATCAGCTTATGAGTCGAGAGAATACACACATAATTGTCTTGGAATACACAATTTTGTCATTCATTTGTTAATTTAAGAAAGTAAAAAGTTTCAGTTTAGAAGGTTGAGAAGCACACAGGAGAGCTACTGACAGGTGGTTGGAGAGCTAACAGTAGCTCACAAGCTACTCGTTGGAGAAGCCTGGTATAGACCATCTGTTATTATTATATGAGGCATTTATTAATAGAGCATCTATTATTATTAGATAAAGTTTGTACTTACAGGCCATCTATTAATACACACCTTATATGCCATCGTCTCTGCACTATTTTTGTCAACCTTCTTTCTTTGCCATTACTTATTTCCACTTTGAGTACTCAGTAGTACTGCTAAACACAAATTCTAATAGTAAATAATTTATTTGCTTGATTAATTAAAACCATTGCAAAAAATAGACCTCAGAAAAGGATAATTCACCTACACAAATTAATCAATCATAAATAAAATTTGTTTTACAATACAACTTTATATCAAAAGTCATTCGTAATCACATAACAATCATGCCAATGAGATCAATAAAAACTGGTTATCAAGATAAAATCAAATTTTGAGGGTTGCAAGTTAAAGCTGTTATAAGTCCCTTATATTTGCTAGGGACACAAGCATCAGAGCAAAATCAGCAGAGTGTGTAAACATTATACAGAGAGCAAGGGAAAGAAGTCTGGAATATTTTGATGCAAGCCTAGCTAATTTTTACCAGCCCAAAGATTGTTATTATTAGATAGCCTTTTTACACTGTATGGACTACAGAATCCTTTGTGCAGAGTTATTCGTGCAGAGTTATCAGTGCTTTGAACTTTTCCTGTGGTAAATAAGGCCTTTTATAAAAAAAAAAACACTTTAAGTTGCAGATACCTCTACAAATTAGCAAATAGGCAGAGCACTATAAGGTTGTAGTTTCTGTTCGGCAATGCTTAAAAACCATACAAAACGGAATGCCAGCAGGACGTACCCACCAGCAAAGCATGCTTTCACTGCCTGCCTACGTGTTCTCAATCTCTTATCATTAAAGAGGGTCCTTAATAATACTCTGTGTTCATGTTTAAGTACTCCACATATTTCTTCATAGCGGATATTTATGAGTTTGTTCTGGTTAGTGTACTTGATATATGTCACCATTTTTAGAACGAACAAGCGCACTTCATTGCGCTTCCTAAACTAACATGGCCAACTAGTCTGCACCAAAGGAAGAGGATGGGCAACATATACTCGGACTTTATGTTAATGTTAATATTTATGATTTTCAATACTCTAAAATCATCTAGGTCTTTTTCAAGCATGGTTTCTAGGAAGTTCCGGTTCTGGTCTTTATTGGTGCATGCCAGTTACAATATTATGTGTGTCTATTGGATAATCATACAAAATGGTTTCAGTACTTTTCTCTTTTTGGTCTTTTGCCCCGGATCAATAAATACAACATCTATGTTATGTTTAATTATAAGGATGACTATATTATGATTCCAAGAGAGATGCATGCCTGTGTATGTACCTCACAGGTCTGGTTGTGTTTAGCTTTTTGTGGTTTTCAAAATATAATATGTTCATCATCTGTCCGAAAAAAACTTTTTTCTTGTAGACTTATCACGGTCGTTTATATCTCTTGACTTGAAATACACATTATTTTTGGGCCAAATTCCGCCATGCACATGCTGTTTATTCCACATACACAGGACCGTTCAGCATATTGGATTATGTGAAAATACATACATTGTTTGGTATGTCATTATTTCCTAAAATATCTAGAAATATTTTTTGCTTCTCGCTCACCTTCTCTATTTTGGTTGATCATTCTTTCTAATCTTTCTTTTATTTATGTCATTGTCGTTTGGTGGTTGGATACTCTATTTCCATAATCGATATCCAAACCTTGGACTTTTTAACAGTGTAATTTTCTCACATTTCTCTTTTCTTTTTTGCATACAATAAGACACAAACAAATTGAGATGTAAATCTATTTTTGACGACTGCATGTTTTGTGATTCGTTATTAATGGGGTGCACTTTATTCTTTGAGCATGAGATTGTGTTTTTCTTCTCGCACCATCACTTGGACGGTTAATGGATTCTTGTATGATATCTGTGTAGTTTGGAACAGATCAATGTCATGACCGGACTATTCCTGTCAATTTTCTTTCCTGATTGCAATTTTCTGTTAAATACTCAAATCTATAGCCTTGAAAAAGTCAATTTGACGAAACACGATTCGGCTGTTTTTGCATGGGACTAGCTGCTCCTGGTCATTCTCTTAATCTATGGAAGAATATATTAATTATGAAATGTGAAGTGTGACTATGCAAGACTCCTCATTTCTAATTGGACTTTACAAACATTTTAGGGTGTGCCGTGGTATTTTGGACATTATATAGGTCCAATCAAATGTTTCAATATTATAAACCTGAGCTCTGCTCCTGGTAGCTATGGCACAAAGGCTTAACTTTAAGAAATGTGTAAAGATTTTAGAAGTACCAAAACAGTTAAAAAGTCAAAACTACAACACAATAAAATTTCTGATATCACTATTCCTCATTTCCTCTCTTCCTCTGTCCTTCTTTTTTTAACTCCCCTCTCGGTTTCTTCCATCTTTCCTCTCTGGTTTTTCCATATATCATCTACCGATGTCACCTATCTTTGTCTCTCAGCTGTTTCTTTCTCACCTGTTTCATCTCTTCACCGCCTCTCTCTCCTATTTATCCTGTCTGTCACTCTGCTATCTCACTCACATCTCTCTTTAGAATTATTTCTCTTTCTCACTGTGAGAAATGACGCATATCATATGATGAGGTTGTGTGATATCACCGTGTCACAGTGACACAGTTCAATATAACGTCTAGTTAGGTTGGTTTGTAAAACTTTAGCTCAGTCCTGGATAGCTGTTGCACAGAGCAGTCAGGTGTTATGAAAGAAGCACATTTAAAACATTAAGAAGTACCAAAGCAGTAAAATAGGAAGAAAACACAACACAATAAAATTATGACTCCAATTTATAAAAATAGGTTATGGTTGTATCTTGGAGGGGGGGCACTTCCAATAGAGAGCCTAATCACAGGGACCAGACAGGTCCATGGGAACAGTTACCTGTCTTGACTACATTTTGAAACACTTAGACAGGACTGCTATTGAAATCGCTGAAGTGGTCCGGATGGAAGGGATACAAGACACTGAAGGATGCTGTAGATGCTGATCTGGTCCAGTGGGCTTCCAGTGGCCACCCCTTGGTCCTTGAGCTTCAAGGGGTGGGAGGGCATCTTTGGATCAGGGGTCAACAGGTATCCAGGTGAAGTCCAGCGCAGGACTAGATGCTGCAAATCTACTGGTCTCTGGTTACAGCAAACCCAGAGTTTTCCTTTAGTTGGCAATACCTTTCTTGTAGGGCAACCAAAGTGCACTTTGGTGGCCTTCACAGGTCCAGCAAGCACTGGGGGGCCCTATGATGGTCAGGACTCTGTCATTCAGGCTGCATCTCGCTGTTGAGCGGCGGTCAGGCTTCTTGGCACTAAAGTTTCACATTTGCAGTATTCTCAGCTCTCGTGGCCCTGTGGCTGTAACAGTCCTTCTTCAATCCTTTTTCGCCAAGACAGCAGTGATCTGAGAATAGCTATGGGGACATGGCATGGAGAGCTATGAGGGCATGGTATTGTAAACGAATTGGAGGTGGTGAGAATCGTTTTTTGCACCTCCTCACTAACATGTCAGCTAGTACCTCTCTCGTCCCTCTCCAGTTAGATTTGGGTATTCAGTCACTTGCCCATAAGGCTAGACTTCCGCCTTTACTGTTTTGGATGAGGATTTTGTCCTCCTTAGATCTGGCGCCCTTTCGGTTGGGCTTAGATCTTAAGGCTCTCCAGGGCTGCCAGGATTTTGTGGCTGGGATATATAAAATGATGCCTGACTGAGATTGGAGGTGATAGCTTAAGGACGGACCAAGAATCTGTGGGTAGGGGTTTGCAAGGCTACGCTAAAGGGAATGTTCTGGAGACGTATAGGTGAAGAGTGATATAGACATGCAGGAGTGGGTTTCCTGACCTCTGTATTATTAGAATTCAAGGACTCCTATTAATTGGAGGAATATATGATTGCTATTGAATCTCTGGCTGCTGGAGCACTGCATATCAAGTTCTGGATTGGGATGTTGCCGGTCTGGTCATTTACGGCAAAGTGCAGTGCTTTGTTGCCTCATCAGAGTTGAGTTGTCCATTTTGCCCTGAAACCAAGGAATCCTTGGAACATGTTTTGGTTTTTGTGCCCAGTATCTGTCTCACAGGAGGGCCTGGATTCTCCTGATATGTCCAAATTTGGATACCATGGATTTTAGAACTGCTCTTAGAATACGTAGAACAAATCCAGCATATCCAATTGTATTTGCTGTCTCCGGGTTTTTAGTATATATGTGGAGCCTTAGATCGAAAGGGGTTGCTGCTCTGCTCTTGGATGGGGGTTAGGGTTTCATATGTGCCTCTTGCTATGGGCTGCTGTTTAGATGAATAGGGATTTGTTTTTCTTTTATTAAGTATTTATTCTTTATAGTGCCTTCCAATTTCAGAAGTGAAGGATTCATCTTATGGTTGGAAATCTCTTATTATGTATATATGTGTAGATTATATTCCTTGCTATATATTTCATATTATGAATGGTGATGTACTAAATATGTTGGTGTGCCCTTCTAGGGCATTTAGTTATTTATGTGAGGTTTTCACAAATGTTTATGTTTTGACGTTGGAGGATTGTACTTTTATGGCCAATGGCTGAAATGTAGTTCTGACGATGATGATATTCTCAGCTTTTGTGGCCCAGTAGCTGTAACAGTGACTCAGCCAAGTGACTCTTGGAATCACTCCTTCTGTCTGGGGCACCACAGGTACAGCCCTCCTTTTGCTAGTCCAGTCTTTGGTCCAACCTTTCTCTGCTGGGTCCCAGGAGCGGAAGGGCAGTCCTTCTTCATTCTTTTTCACCAAGACAGCAGTGATCCTAGGTCTGGGTGCTAGGGTTGCCACTGTCATGCCTGCTACAAGCCTATGGGGGATAGTTACTAATTAACAAATGGGCTACTAGGTTCCCTCCCTCTTACCTGAAGACTAATTCCTGTGAAGTATGGCATCTAGCTATCCCAGAGTGCACTATTTCACCCACCACCAGCATGGCAAGACCCTTCTCTCAGTGGGTGGGCTACTTATGTGGGTGGCACAACCAGTGCGACAGGCCCACTAGTAGCATTTACGCTAAAGGTCCTGGGCACATGTAGTGCACTTTACTAGGGACTTACAAGTAGATCAAATATGCCAATTGGGTACAACCAATGTTACAATGTTTAAGGTTAGCAGTGGTAAAGTGTGCAGAGTCCTAAAGCCAGCAAAAATGAGGTCAGAATAAGAGAAAGAGGAAGGCAAAAAGTTTGGGGGTGACCCTGCAGAGAGGCCATTTCCAACAGGATACATTAAATGTAAATGTATGCAGATGAATAGGGATGGTGGGTGTTGGGTATTGGTGTATTGATGCTGATGAGTGGCGCCTTCCTGGTGTTTGCTATTGACCACTCGCTGTCTGCCAAGCTAAGGAAACACAATACTTTGGAATTTGAGATTGGGGAATCTGTGGAGGCTATTAGAACTAGCCTGCCAGCAAAAGCTCCAGGCTTTTTCGCACATCTGGATGTCAGGGGTCCTTATATTAAACATCTTTCAAATTCTGTACTAAAGGGTAAGAAGGTGCCTGTTTGTTGGTTCACTGCACAGATCATACCAGTTGATAAGAAGGGTCAGCGTAGTGCGCTGGGTAATTACTGTCCAATCAGTTTGTTAGGTGTCTTGCAGAAGATTTTCTGCAAGTAGGTATTAGTGCACTTTCAGGATTAGAATAGGAATAGGTGTGTACTATCTGGTCTCCAAGCAGGGTATGGAGCTGGTGTTAATAAGGTTGATCAGATCTTTCGTTATAATTGGAATTAATGGAAGAGTCTAGCAATCAATAGAGGTTGACCTTTTGCCGTCTTTGTCGATTTTCATGCATCTTGTGTGTAGCCGAGAGCAAAGCTTTGAACAATTTTAGAGAAGATGGACATTCCTTCTAATATATTAGCAATCCTTGTTTGGTTGCATGAAGAAAACTATGCTAGGGTGAGGTGGGGGGACCAGGGCCAACTCACCGATCTGATAAGGATTATACAAAGTGCGAGACAGGATTGTGTCCTG
Organism: Pleurodeles waltl; assembly: GCF_031143425.1. Classification (NCBI taxonomy): domain Eukaryota; kingdom Metazoa; phylum Chordata; class Amphibia; order Caudata; family Salamandridae; genus Pleurodeles; species Pleurodeles waltl. The sequence continues at coordinate 211,881,579 of NC_090439.1, forward strand.
GCCCCTCCCTTGTTCTCTTTATTTATAAACAATGTATTAGAGTTGCTGGATAGGGATGGGTATGATTCCCCCAAAGTAGCAGGAAGGAGAGTACCTACTCTACTTTTTGCAGTTGAAACTTCATTGATCTTGAAACCTCTCAAAGGCCTACAACAGCTCCTAAATAACTTTAATATTTTTTGTGAAGAGCACGGGTTAGAGGTTAAAAGCTGTAAAATGAAATGTATAGTATTTAGTCCTGCGAAATCCAAGAACTACATCTATAACTTACATGTTGGTATTGATGTCATAGAACAGGTGTCCAACTTTGATTATTTGGGGCTAGTATTTACACCCAATCTAGATTGGTCTGTCCAAGTTCAAAAATCACATGTGTCTTACTGCAATGCACAAGTAGATTGTTACAGATCCATAATAAAACTATCTGGAAGAGCCTTTTCTTGAATTTTCGTTTTTGCTACTTTTCTCTCTTTTGTTTGAGTTACAACAAGGGAGTCCCTGAAAATACAGAGGGACCATCAGTGTATGTATTTGAAAAAACAAAGGTCCCTTATCAACAAAATAAAACTACTTAATACACATAGAGATACAAGGACATCTGCATATCATTTCCAAATTAATTGACTTCTATTAGTATATATAAAGCATTTTAAAAAGTGGGGAAATGAACAAACAAAAAATAAATGAACTTCTCATGCTCAAGCAGGTTATAGTGGGAAAAATAAAACACAATGGCTAAGTCACATCCTATCCGTACCAATGCTCAAATACAAAAAAAACATATATAGTAATTTAGTCAAGATACACCAGTCGATGGGGTTTTGATCTCTCAAAGAAATAAAGAGATCATCATCAGGACAGTGTATTTGCATCTGAGACAATGGTCAGGATTACAACAATCATAACCCAATACCAACTACAAGATACAAAAAGAATCAAAGAAGGATAGGAAAAGAAAAGGGAGACAAGGGAAAAACGAACAAAAGATACAAATAAAAAATTAGTTGCCATGATTTGAAATCAAAGACGAGTCCTATAATTCGACAAAACTTGGTGGTTGGTGACAGAGTGAAAATAACCCCTTTCATGCACTACATGCAAACACCACAGGGTGTGGCAAGGAAGGGGCACGCTAGACAAAGGAAATGCAAATTGCGTATTTTCGTAAAAGAGAACATCATATCTTGGCACTGACCGTATATGCATGCAGACGCCCAAGTGCCAAAATTTTGGAACCCCAAAAGGGCATAGACAGCAATGTGGGAACACCGGGATTAGGTGGCCCAGATGAAGAACCTAGAATCCAGACTAGAAATTAAACAAAATATCAGTGTACGGCGTGATAATAGGAGACGTAAGTGCGCCAGACAATTCCGAAAAAATGTATTCGTCGGACCCAAGTTGTACCATCTCAGTGGAAATATATAAAGAAAGTTCAGTTGGGCATCAACCAGGGATTCAGGCTGGAGTGAGACAAAAGGAATAGGAGGTAAGAAAGGCACCCATGGACTGCAGGCAATAATGGCAATGGACTCATGCTTAACCGTACTTACTGAAAAGCTGACATGGAGGATGTAGGTAAATTACTGGCAGTTTTAATACCAGCAGGATAGCAGGCATTGCCGTGAAATAAAGGGCTCAATCTAGTCTTAAGACCTTGTGCGTGCTTTATGGATAGCATCACACTCCAAGATGGTGGGTGAAATACAATGTGGCTGGCACAATATCACTTGTCTCGCACCTCCAGGTGTCAGCACATCCGGTTAAACATGGAGTTGACAGCAGATAGATTACATACACCAGTGAAAATATAGTATATGCATTATAGTATATGCATTTCAATGCCTGTGTTTAAAGAGCACAAAATGTAACTGAGCAAAAATAATTTTGAAACGCTTACGTGTTATTAAAAATAAGGATTTTCAGTCCCAGTGGTGGGATGATATCATGAAACACATGAAAATAAACATTAATATAAAACTGTAGGAATACAACAAGTGATTGAAAAGGAAAATTATAATACATTTTTAGGAATGCAAAAAGTGATCTTGAATGAAAGAGGTGGTGAATGATTAAAGAAACTGAGGATACTAGATTCACGACTAATAGCTTGATTTACATGTTGGTAGAGAAGGAATTCCTTTCACAATGGCGACAGCTCCCTACCTGCCAACATTATGGTTTGCCCACTTGGCTGATTTAAAATCGGGCAGACTCGGTTTTGATGACAGCAGAGACTACTCCATCTCTGTTGTGGTTGGCGGTTTTGCTGTATGTCTTCTCATTTAGATGGTTCAACATACAGCCATTTTTCAATGCCCTCACTGCCAGGAAAATTCTGGTGCTAAAGGGCATTGAAAAGTGATCAGTGCCCTTATTGCCACTGAAGGAAACTCTCGTGGCGAGGGGGAACAGTTTTTATAAAATGTTCTAAAAGAAAATCCTGCTTTGGGATTTTCTTTTTGAAAATAGAAAAAAGATTATAAGTTAGACGTATGGTTCCGTTATGTTGATTGAGCAGTATGACAAACTTACAAGGCATTGACAGGAACCACAGTGGCAACAGTTCTTGCCTGTGCTAGGACTGTTTGCTGGGAAAGTTACATTTCTAAATTTGACTGGTGGCTCCTCCATCAGGGCCCTGGAGTAATTTACTCTGTCACCGTGGTGACACCTGCCAAATAATAAATCAGGCCCAAATTCTGTTCTTGAGCACTCCAAAACTAAAGAGACATAATTTATGGTTCATATCTTTTTGTTTGTTTTCTACCATAAGAATCAGCAACAACTGGAGCATCACAGCACCCTCCGCGATGGAGATAATTAGCAACAACATTACCCCCAAACCAGAAAACCCCCTCCTTTCCCACCCCGGAGTACTCATTGCAGTATATCTGGTCTTGATGACTCTGCGTAAGCCACCAGTAGACAAGCTCGTAAACTATTGGTAGTTGTGCTGGGCGTTAACCTCTGTTACGTGCAGTAGGCATAAGTATCTAGGGCATGTGAGCTCTCAGAATTCTGCTGTGTGTAGTGAGATAAATGGACTCCAAAGTTCGCTGTAAGAGTCACCTTGCGCTGCAAGGTTAAGTGTGATTCTCTCCATCCCCCGGGTACCCCAGAGACCATGTAGCCAGCCTACCTCTGTTGGGATGTAGCTGGTGTCCCACTGTGTAAGGATGTTCTGTAAAGCCGCCTTAGGGCGAGTCCTGTCTTACCCCCCCCCCCCCCCCCCCACACAGGGCTTTAGTGGGAATGCAAGTGGATTGGGGAACCTCAAGATTGTGTAGGCAATGAACCATGGAAGTTGTGTGTCAAAATATTTTTCAATGTCATCTAGAATGGTAGTTCAGTATGTCATGATCTTGGACCAATCCCACAAGAAATGAAGCATTCTGTCTGGGGAGCAACCCCACCAGCAGTCAGCCGACCTCACTGGGTTACCCTTGTGGAGGTGAACTGGAGTCAAGTACCAGTAGGTAAATATCTTGGTGGCAATTTCAATATTGGCCAAGTTGCTAGTGGTGTGCCATGCTCTATAGAACACCTCTCCTCACTCCTTGTGTGGTAATTGATGACCTAGCTCTGCTAAAAGAGGTAACTTGGCTTAATATCCCATATATCTCAGTAATTAGACGTTTGTCAGAAGTCTTCGTCACCAACCAACGCTCAAAAATAATAAGTGGTCTCTGCACTCCCAGCTGTATGGTCGGATGCATAGCCAGTGTCTCACCTGCAGATAGTGCATTTTCTCCACTTCTGGGAGGTTGGTTGAAAGAAAGCACACCACCCTCATTGGAAAGATGTCCTGCAGAGCGACATCACACCTGTTGCCATGCAGAGAACGCGACCTGATCTAGCCCTGGTGTGAAAATCACATTTCCTATAAGCAGGGTCAGTGGTGACAGGAAGGATCACATCCCTTCCGTAGGCTCACGTGATGCCATACTACCATGTTGGCTCTAGTGACTGGGGAGACGTAGAGGCTCCATGGCCAATGTGCATTTTTAAGAAAGGGAATTTTCCATAGATGCTGTCCAGAAACAGCCCATTCAATAAATAACCAATGTTTCTCGGATTCCTCCCTACCCCAACCTAGCAGCTACCAGAGTTGTGCCGCCTGGTCGTAAAGTTGAAGATTTAGAATGCCCAAACCTCTCTCTCTCTGAGTCCTGTAGCTGTGTTCCCTCTGGATTCGTGTGTGACTTCCTCAACCATACAAAACTTGTCATTTCCCCCTGGAGGTGCTACTGGTAAATTCTGAAAGATGAATACGATCTTTGGAAAAATGGTCATTTTAAGGGCAGCTACCCAACCACACCAAGAAAGCTTAAAGTGTTTCCATCTTGAGAGCTCCTGTTTAACATGGTGTAGCACAGGCCCATAATTAAGGGAGACAGTCATTTAAACAGATGGTGCTAAGTGTACCCCTAGGTATTGGATAGAACCAGAAGCCCATTGGATTGGATACAGCTCTGCAAGACATGACACAGTCTCTTGAGAAGCGGACAAATTAAAGGCCTGTGATTTGTAACGTTGACGCGGAACCCAAATGCAAGGCCAAAGCAGGGCCACCAGGTGGTTGCCCAACGCCACTAAGACATCATTGGTAATAGAAACAGATAGTGGGTTCCATCTGCCAAATAAGACTCTGGTAATAGCAGGGTTATCCAGGATGTGTTGTGCCAGGGGCTCCATCTCAAGGGCAAACAGCGGGGTGAAAGCGGACACCTCTGCTACATGCCCCTCCTCACAGAGAACGGTGTTGAGACAGGCAAGTTTACCCTGACAGTCGACCTACGCAACTATACTTGCTGAGGACCCAGGTCAGAAAATGCTCACCAAAACCAAAGTGGGCCAGTGTGGCTGCCAGACAAGGGCAGTGGACTTGGTTGAATGCCTTTTCAGCATCTATCACCCAAAAGTAACATTTCCCTCTGGGATCGCTGGGCCTTAACTATGAGAAGAGCATGCATGTTGTGTTGTCACTACCTTATCGGTGCGGGATTAACCCTGCCTGATCTTGGTTGAACAGGCCCGGCATAAGAGGTCCCAACCAGGTGGCTAGTATGCTGGTGAAGAGTTTAATATCCACATTAAAGAGGAAAATTGGGCAGTAGGACCTGCATTACTGCTTATCCTTCCCCGCCTTGGGAATAACTACCCTCCAGCATCGAGCTCGGGATCCAAGTCGTGCCTGTAATCGCATTGAATATTCAGGTCAGGATAGGGGCCAATGTGGAGCAGAAGGTTTTCTAAAACAATAGCTAGATATCCATCCAGCACTGGCGACTTGAGTGGTTTCTGACGTGCGATTGCCAAAATCACCTGCTCTATGCGGATCGAGCGATCAAGGGTATCTGCCTGTTCAGGGGAGGGCTGCGGTGTGCATGCACCAGAGAAATAGAGGGTTGGTCGTCTGGGTCCTGTTCCTGCCCCTTGTATAGGTCAGAGTAAAATCCCCAGAAAGCGGAAACAATAGGACCGTCCCCTGTAAGTTCTGAACCATCTGGTGCCCTGAGAGAGTGTACCCCAGCAGATTGCCGTTGTGCTCTCAGTCTATTTGCCAGGAGACGTCCACAACTATTCCCTCCCCAACTCTGCGCACAAAATAGGAATGCCGAAGGCGTACTCAGCCCTGTCAAGACTTTCCAACTGTGCTTGGGCCAATTTCAGTTGGGTCCATGTACGCTTATGTACTTGCTCTAATCCCTGTACCTGCTGTTGCAGGCGTTCCCTCTTGGCTGTGTGTTCCTTATCTGATGCTGAGACAGCTATGAGTTCCCCTAGAATAACCACCTTAAGGGTGTCCCAGAGTGTTGTGATGGAAGTGTCTGCTGTATCATATATTTCCAGGAAAGTGTCTGGTTAAGCCGTTCCACCACATCTGGCTGGCGCAATAGCATTTCCTGCATCCTCCATGGTCTGGAGGGCTGGGACCTAAAGGGAAGATCTAAGGTGAGAGATACTGCAGCACAGTCAGAGAGGCAATGTGACTTAATCTCAGAAGCAGTGGTGAGGGAGAGGAGCTCAACAGTCCCCAAGAAGTGGGGCATATGTTCTATGATCATGTGAGTAGAAGGTGTGTGGGTGCTTCTCTCACCACATGTCTCTAAAACCATCTCCTGAAGCCATTGTATGAGAGGGCTCCTGAAAAGCTATAACACAGTGCCCATCTATCTAGATTATTATTGAATACTAAATGAAGGTCCCCCATGAGCACCAACCGGTTTTGAGAAGCTATCACCTCTGCCACCTCCCTGTGTAGGAAGATTCCTGACCTTCATTGGGGGCATAGAAGGAGGGGCATATGGTTAAAGAGTAATCACCCACTCTTACTATGTGCGCTGATAGTCCACAGTTAGTTTCAACCATCTTAGCCCCAACCCGACCCTTAAATGAGTGGAACACCAGAAGGGCAACTCCTGCAGTTTTGGTAGGTTGAAAGGCGAAGAATTGGTGGGCAATGGTGGCGATCGTAACCCATGCCAGTCTCAAGCCAATAGATATGTCTCCTGCAGGAAGCTTAAGTCCGCCCCAAACTGTTCCAAATACGTGAGGATGGCACAGTGTTTCATTGGGCTGTTGTGCCCTTTTACATTAAGGGTGGTAACCTTGACACTGAGGTGCATGTCATAGGGAAAGAAAAACCATGCAGTCAAATCGCATTACCCTTCCCCGTCCCCATGCTAAGGTGTCCACCCTATGATCGCTGGGCTCCTGTGTGAATAAGTCAATAGGATAGCAGAGCTATACAGTAGTAAGTACTCACCTCCCATTAACCAGAGTAGCATCAAATAGAAACAAAACAGATGAAACCATAACCGAAATGAGAAACCAACAAAGTCAAGGTGCTGGGCATAGCCAGTATAGTCCCAAGGAGTACGTGGGGTGTGAGGGTCTGTGTGCCCCATACTTCTCCTCCTTCGTCATCTCATCCCTCCACCAACCCACGCCAATCTCACCAATGCTGACCACAGGGCCGGAGCCATTGTTATGTTAAGGTACCCTCTTGTTTGTCCGGATCTCCAGAGAGCATCTTCAACATGGCTCACCGCACCCTGGCCATAGTCTCCAGTCGGAGATCTTTGGACATAGACTGCCCCGCCACTGGGGACGCTTCTGAGACTTCCGTGATTGGGAGGCAGGTTCCTGGTCATTGTTGGAATCCTCGTCGATCCTTAGCACTTTACACACCTCTGCCAGACAGCAAATCTGGTGAAGTCCCCCACCCCATTGGAAGACAATGCGGAAGAGGTGCCTCCAGGAGTAGGTCACTTCTTTAGCCTGAAGGTAGGCAGTGACAGGCCAGAAGGCACACCTTTCTTCAATGTGATAGCTGATAAGTCCAGATAAAGCACCAGCATGTGGCCTCTAAACACTAGAGGATGCAGTTCTCTGGCTTGTGTAAGATCTGCTCTTTTAACTGAAAATGGTAGACACAAACCAAGATGTTGTCTGAGCGGTTGCTCTCTGGTCGTAGGGGACCCATTGTATGTGCCCTGTCAAGCTGTTTCTCTCGTTTGGGTGGAATATCCAGGATCTGCGTGAAGAGGGCCTGTACATACTGTCCCATGTCAGTCTCCTTCACAGCGAGCAGGGCCCCCCGAATCCTTTTGAAGTTGCTGAGTCTCTTCGTCCCTGGTGGATTCATGGTCTTCCAGCTTGGAGCCTCTGTCCCCTGTCTTTGCAAGTTCTTGACGGGTCTCCTTCAGATCCTGTGATAGGTCCCTTTTGACAATTTGAAAGTCCTTCCAGAAAAAAGCTAACAGTGCCTCTTGGAAAGCGTGACTGACCGGACCCTCATTGTCATCTCCCTCAGCGTGCTGGTCCAAACTGGTGGGGGGAGGCATGTCCCTAAGTTGTCCTCCTGCTTGCTTGGTCAGCATCTCTTTGATGGAACGGTCCTTTTTGGTTCTGATAGAGGCCATCCCTAGCTTCAGCTTCCTGGCTCTAGCTCAGACGAAGGGTCTCTGGTCCACTATTGAGTGAGGGGGGACCGCCTTGTCCAAGAGACCCACTGGGCAAGTGTACTTCTAGCTCTAGCAGCCCTCCTCTTCTCTCATGAGCCTCAACAATGGCGTTCCAGATTATCCCACGCATCGGCTCTTCACTCTTTGTGCCTAGGATGGACCCCTCTCGTCTCAAGATGACCTGCTTCGTCAGGCAATCCCCAAGCACTGTGTAGGGGGCCTGTATAGGAAGGAGATGGGGAGACTCCCACTCTGAGAGCCTAGCACCACTCCTGTCAGACTAATACTAGCAGACCCCTGGACAGGTCTAGCTGGGATTACCTGCAGTGGCACCAGAGTAAAAAGTTCCCAAAAGGCCCCTGTGGGCCGTTCAGCAAAGTCAACAGGGAAATTCTCCTCTTCAGCCCATCCACTCAGGTTTTCTCCCCCTCCCTGGTGTGCAGGCTTGTGGTCAGGGCGTTCAAGGGCCAGCTGTAGCGGCAGGAATCAGTCACCAGGCACTCTCTAGCCCCAGCAGGGTTCGCCAGACGTCTGCTTTCACCTCAAATAACAGGGACTCCCACTGTTCAACTTGGTTGCCAGTGAGGCAGTGGATTAGGAGGGGGCTCCTCCCACGCCCCTCCCCAAGCAGGCACTACCCCGCAATTTGCTGGCACAGACTTATGTTGGGGGGGGATTCATAGAAATGGCCTGGCATCTCAGGTGAGCCCAGAGTACCCCCAGGGGTCAGTGCAACCCCCCATCAGCGAGCGGATAAGAAGGCCTCCCACCTTGGCTTCTGGAGATCCTAGTGCCCCATGCAGCACCTGAGCAAGTCCCTTAGTACTCAGCCTGCTGCTCCTTGAAGTCGGCCCTCCTTTCTTTCTCTGCGGGATCACCGCTGTCACACTGGGGCCTCTGTCTAACAGAACCTGTGGAGCCCGTCAGACTGCCTCGGAGGATCTGCTCCCCGCTGCTGCTTCCTCACCGCCTGTTATGTTCTTTGTGGCCCCAGAGAGCCGTGCTAGCCCCACCCTCCATCCCGCCGCCTCCGCTCGCGATCAAAGCCCGTGGCCGCTGCCATTTTGATACTCGCGTACGGCCACGGGATTGTCTGCTCTGAGTCCACTGAAGGCACCACCAGGTCCTGGATAGCTCTCTAGTCGGCAGAGGGTGTCCTGAGGTGTTGAGATGTAGATATGGGTCCGGGCTGGCTGCAATATGAGCAGGCAGCAAAGCCACACAGCGGTGGGGACGGAGGGACAAGAGAAGACCTCCTATCTGCCTGCATTCTTGGCCACACCCCTCCAAGAGACAAAATTTAGATGCTGAACTTAATAGCTCATGTAATTGATTTCATGATTCCTTTTAGGTGATCTGATATGTAATTGCATCAAGTTTGAGAGAAAAATGAAAATGAAAGAAGAATTAAAATCAAAGAAATGCTAATGGAGTAAGTTTTAAAACTGATATAAAGTATAAATGAGAAAATCAAATACACACACACACACACACGTACTCACAAGGGCGCTGTAGTGATGACTCTAAGTCCGTAAGTATTATTAACAACCTTTATTCCAAGGAAGACAGCACATGTCTATATGCCAGCTGAGCTAACAGTAAACTCACTTACATTCCAAGTTCACCCCCCCACGGTCTGCCCCCACAATTCTATTACTAGTCATGTGCAGGTATCAAGCACGCGACTATAACACAACACATCCTTCTCCTTTAATAACAACAAATATGTGTAACAAACGTAAATTCAGCTCTACAATTATAGATCACTAAAATTACAAAATTGTCCATTATGAGTCCAACACAAAATCCTGAAATTTCTTTGGTAATTCTATTACTTTTCCACTCTGCATAGACACTTGAGACAATTCCATATGGTTATTAGCACAATACTAGTTTGGTACTTGTTCTTGTGCTCCATGCGCAGGTTACAACTCATTTTGGGTTGCTGAGGATGTAGAACTAGAAGAAAGCTTACATCTATCCTCCCTTCCCTGAAGTTCCTGTGCTGATTGCAGATGTTCATAATTACTCTCATAATTATTTTCCACCTCTGACCCAAACAAATCTAAATCAGCACAAGGTTTTTCCCATGCACTCACACCAAAACACTTCATCCTGTCACTACATTTGGCCAATTTACTACAATGCCACATCTTCCCATCACTCAATAACGCTGAATACTTGAACATTTTTTTTATTCACTTGGAGAGGTTCAGAGAATTTGCTGTCACCCTTCCGCGTTTTACACATTAATTTTACTTTGACCCAGTCTCCTGGTTTAAGTTTGACTTCCATAGCTTTGTGATTATGATCATAATATTTCCTATATGCTTCACATACTTTCAAAATATTGCTTTTGACCATGACAGGAGACCACTTACTTTGAACCTTAAGTTTTAAACATGCTCTGTTATCCTTAGAGAATGGTCCTCTGCCTCTTAATATTTTTGACTGGACTATGGGGGTCATTCTGACCCTGGCGGTAAATACCGCCAGGGCGGAGGTTGGCGGTAGCACCGCCAACAGGCTGGCGGTGCACCGCCGGGCATTCTGACCGCGGCGGTACAGCCGCGGCCAGAAGCGGAAAGCCGGCGGTGTACCGCAGACTTTCCGCTGCCCATGGGAATCCGCCATGGCGGCGCAGCTTGCTGCGCCGCCATGGGGATTCTGACACCGCATACCGCCATCCTGTTCCTGGCGGTTCGCCCGCCAGGAACAGGATGGCGGTATGGGGTGCCGTGGGGCCCCCGTAAGAGGGCCCCACAAAGAATTTCAGTGTCTGCTCTGCAGGCACTGAAATTCGCGATGGGTGCAACTGCACCCGTCGCACCTTCCCACTCCGCCGGCGTCCTCGTGGGAAGGGTGTTTCCCGCTGGGCTGGCGGGCGGACTTTCGGCGGTCGCCCGCCAGCCCAGTGGGAAACCCAGAATGACCGCCGCGGTCTTTTGACCGCGGTACGGTCTTTTGACCGCGGTACGGTCTTCTGGCCGTTCCCGCTTGGCGGGCGGCTACTGCCGCCCGCCAAGCTTAGAATCACCCCCTATATCCTTTAACCGATGGTGTAATCCTACAAGCCCACATCATATAAGCAAGCTCCTTTTCCCAATCCTTTTCTGCACTTATGGCCGCTTGAATAGAACCCATTATAACCCTGTTGAAGCATTCAACAGCACCATTCCCTGGCTGGATGATATACAGAATTATCTTTCTCTTTAACCTCATTCCTAGATAGAAACTCCTTCCACTTCTCAGACACAAATTGAGGCCCATTGTCGCTCAAAATAGATCTGGGTATACCTTCCCTCAAAAACACACTAGAAAGAAAAGAAGTCACAGTGGAAAAGTTACAGTTCTCACATACTTTGTATTCAGGCCACTTAGAATAAAGATTCAGCAAAACTATTACATATTTAGTTTCATTATAGTAGTTATCTAAGGATTCAGATATAAGATCCAAAATGGCAATCGCAACATCCTCCCACGGATTCTCCGGGCATGAATTCATTCCTAAAGCTTGTCTGAAAATTTGTCTGCATTAGCAGACATGCTGCAATTTTGCACCACTCTTTCCACTTCTGCATTTATACCAGGCCACCAATATGACATGTTCACTTCTTTCTTCGACTTAACAATTCCTAGATGACCTTCATGTGTTATTGCTAGAATCTTTTCACAAAGTATTTCAGTTGGTACCATTTTTCCCCTCTCATGAGAAAATTGTCATCGTTAATAGTCAACTCATTCCTGAACCCCACAATTTGACAAGATCTTGAATCATTTTGTTCTTGCAGGCCACCCATTACGGACACACTCCATAATGTTTTGCGAAACCTCATCATTATTGTAAGCAGAAATCCATTCCATCTCATTAATGACATTACCCTCCCATTCATCTTGAACATCTACCACAATATTAGCAAAGGCAACACTATACTCATTCCATTCTCAATCCTCCATTGCTTGAAACCGTAGTGGAGAACGGCTTAGGTAATCAGACACCTTATTTCTTATGCCAGGATGGTATTCTACCTCATACACATAATCCAATAATCGTAAAGATAATCTAGCAATGCGAGGTGTCGCTTTCGTAATGCCATGTGATGTCAAAACTTTCACCAAGGGTTTACGATCTGTTCTCAATACAAAATCTGTTCCCCACAAGTAATGCCTAAATTTCTCCATACCCCGCACTGCTGCCAGTACTTCCTTTTCGATAACAGAGAATTTCTCTCCAGAAGGGGATAAAGCACGCAAGGCAAAGGCAATGACATTTTCAGACCCTTTATCTGACACTTGTGTCAGTGTCGCCCCAAGGCCTTTTCCACTAGCATCAACCATGAAAATGCTCTTCTCTTTGCTGTCAAATCCTTAAGGGAGAGCTGAACAGATTTTTTGTTTATTTGCTCAAAGTCCTCATTTAACTCAGATTCTACACAAATTCTTGTCTCTCCTTTATCAGTTGTCCCAAAAGATAGGTCTTGGTAGAAAAATGTACCACAAATCTCACATAGAACTCAACTAACCCCAAAAAGGATCTGACATCGTCCTTGGACTTTGGAGCCGGAGCATCTCTGATTGTTGATAGGATACTATCTTTAGGAAGGATGCGTAGTTTTCTTACAACTAAATACGTAACAGATTCTTTAGCAATCTTGCACTTGCTCAATTCAGTTGTAAGTCAATTTTCTGCCAGTCTTTCCATAACCAACATCAGTCTTGTATCATGTTCACACCTATCTTTTCCCATAATGAGTATGCCATCTTCAAAATAAGTAACTCCCACCATGTCTCCTAATAACTTGTGCATAAGTCATTGGAACACAGCTGCAGCAGAAGCCAAGCCAAATGGCATGCAAACAAATCTATAACACCCAAAAAGTGTTATAAACTATGTCAAATTCTTACTAGACTGATGTAAACAGATTTGATGATACACTGACTTGAGATCTATGGTGGAAAACCATTGACCATTTAGATAAAAGCTCTTCAATTTTGGGTAGAGGTAATTTATCAATTACAATGGATTTGTTAAGCTCCCTCAAATCCACAAAGAGCCTAATCTGTCCATTGGCCTTACGAGCTACCACTAAGGGTGCCAACCACTCCGCAGGCAATAGGCTCTATTATACCATCCCTCTCCAATCTATCTAATTCATTCATTACAGCTTCTCTCACACTTAAAGGTTTGTTTCTTACTTTGTGGGAAACAGGGATAACTCCATCCTTAAGTACAATTTTGTGCTTAAACTTCAACAATTCTCCTACTTTATCAGAAAACACTTGTGGAAATCTGTTCAATAACTCTACCTCTAAGAGTTTACCAGGCTCTTCTAAAAATAACACAACATAGTATTTCTACTCCAGTTTTTAACTTGTTTGTGATCTTTTTTTATATTCATTAAAAAAATCATAACTAACACCTATATCATTCACTGACCATGCCCTCGCACATAACATCTCTGATAACATCTCAAATGATTTCAGTGAGAAGATTGATTGTGACATCCCCAGTGACATCAAAACAACACTGTTGCGGACCAAGCTGTGCCTGAGGTACTTGATCCCACTGTGTCTAGGTTAATGGGTTGCACTGGTGGAACTCTGCATATGACATCTATAGCCACATAATCTTTTCACTGGAATCTCTAGCTTTGGGAAGGCATTCCTGAGTAACCTAAGAAATCTTTTCCTTGGGGTCTTGTTTACACCATGGCTTGTGAAGGTTTTTTTCAAATATTTTTGCGGTGCTTCAGTACCAGACTGAATTTCTGTTAACTCCAGCGTGCTCACAGCTACATCGTAATTAAGCACTCCTCAGCTGTGCATAGGTCCATCTGGAATGCTTCCATTTGTCTTGTAGGAATTCTGGAAACCAAATGGCCAAAGGATATTACCTTAATGTCTCCTGTGTGTTTATTTCCACTTTAGAGATTTTGTACCTAATTTTATCCTCTTAGAGAAGAGTCTGTCTTATCCAAGCTTGACCCTGTCAAACCTTGTGGGTATCTTTGAAAAAATGTTTCCTTTACAGATGTTATTCAGAGACCTACATAGCCTGTAAGCTAGATATAGTGTGTCTTGGGTGCCCCTTTTCAATTTGTTTCTTTAGGAGACGTTATCTTCTAAAAGTATCCTCCGACTTGCCCCTCAGTTCACTGTAATTGTTTACCTAGCTTTTCCTTGCAGGTAGTTAAGGAAGAGCGTAGGCGCTTTGTTTTTTTTTCATCTTCTCTTGGGGCTAGGGCGGCCGGGGAAGAAGAAACTTGTATAAGATGCTCACATTAGTTAACCCCATTTTTCTTTTTTTACATTTGGTGATTCAGGGACATTTTTGATTTGCTGTAGATTTGTCTTTGGAGGCTCATGAAAGCTCCATCCTGCCTCTTCTTGCAAATGATTCAGAAGATAAGTGTTATTCCTTTTTGATAATATAGTACAACTACTTTTGCACAAGGATGAATCATTGAATGAATTTGCTTGTCGTTTGTCCCGAGATCTTCAGATAAAATTGCAGTTTTTCCCTTTGTATTGCAACATTTTTATGAAATTTCACCAAGTGCTTTCTTTGAGGTCGGGTAGTATGCAAACCTATCAGTTGTGCACAGTTGATAGAATGCAATTTGCGTTCTAGTGTGGTCTGTATAGAAACCCTTGGTTGTGCATAAGATTTGGAAGGACTCTACAGTCGTACTTTGGTAAATATTTAGATGCACTTAAGCATAAATTGATGCAAGAGGGTATACGCAGATAGATTTGTTTGATGTCTATGAGTACCATCTTGTTGTATTACTACTGTCTGCGTGGTCATGTGTGCAAACCTTGAGGTGATTTTACACATGTGTAATTTGATATTACCAACAACCAAACATGTGAAAGAAAAAAACGTCATAAAAACAGGAATAATCCTACTGTGTTAATATTGTTAAGCCACTGCAGAGGTTGTATGTTCATTATACTCAGAATTAAATACAACTTTAGAAACTTTACTTGATGGTTATGAATTGGGCACTAATAAGCAGAGTTTTGTGTTCCAGATAGCACTTCTGGTGCTGTATCCATTAAATTGGCTGCTCCTGTGCCAAGCAAAAACTACTTCAAGAACGTTTCTGAAAATAAGGATGTTGCTAAGCTCGCCTCAGTGCTCAGCACAGCCATAAACTCGACTAAAAAGGTAGGCATGTAAAGATTACACACATTGTTTTCTTGGTTGTCTTTCGTCAACCAGTGATTTTTTTATTTAAGCAAGTATGGGAATGTTATTAATATTTCTACAGGGGTTTCAGAAGGGCACTAGGTGATAGTGCTTAATTTATACAATTTCACTTGTTAAGACTGTTAACTATGTACTGTCAGATGTGCAATCTACATTGTAATTCACTTGGTGCTCTATCTTGAATGTTCAGCTTTCTTACAATCTACTGGAAATGAGGATTTTAATAAATTCACCTCGGGCAAAAAGTCATTTGTCTCATGTGTCAATCTAGGGTCGGAGGCAATTTAAAGTAGTACAGTATTGATCTGTATTCCTCAGAGCATGATCCCCTTCCAAACATTGGATTATTGGAGTATTACGGTACAGAATTAACAGCTATTATATTATGCTTCTCTTGAGTCTGATATTTCCCTAGAAGAGATACAGAAAGCTATCAGTTCTTCCTTGTAAGATAAGAATTCCGACCTGAAGATTTATCTATTGATTGTGTCCCATTATGGCAATTTTTTAGACTGCATTAAAATTTGCTCCTAACACAACCTCAAAGTTTGCCGCCATGCTGCGCTAGTAGGAGGCAATGGGTTTTTCCATTTTAGCGTACTTACACACCTCGCAAAGATAGGGGCAAAGTCCAAGAAGCGAACGCCCGCTTTATA
Organism: Pleurodeles waltl; assembly: GCF_031143425.1. NCBI lineage: Eukaryota > Metazoa > Chordata > Amphibia > Caudata > Salamandridae > Pleurodeles > Pleurodeles waltl. Next base: position 211,897,421 of record NC_090439.1, read on the forward strand.
TTTCTTCAGCCTTTTATAAATGCCCTGTGCCCCATCCTCCCAAGAGGCCAGCCTTGGTAGGCTCCTGCCCATCAAGAGTGTCTAGGTTGCCTCAGCCCATTATATAAGCAGAGTAGAACAAGTCCACAGCACATTTTTAAGGTCCACGGACTGAGAGGCACACCTAGGTCAGAAGTCAGACGCATTGGCGAAGATTCTTATGACAGGCGTTGTGTAAGAGACAGAACTGTATGAGCTTTAGGCGTGCATTGCAGGAACCCTTCCAGGGGTAGTCCAGGGCTCTCCCACATTCCTTGTCATTTAGGGCTCTTCTGAATGCTATCTCCCAGGTATCCCGTAAGTGTTATAATGAAATTTGTGAGTGAGTGACAACCCCCTTGGACAACCATGTAACTAGATGTCTTCCATTCCCCAGCGTGTGCAAAGAATTAATGAGATGGTGGGTGGCTGGCTCTGGGTTCTACTCCCGCCATAAATCTCGGAGAATGAAGCCTAAAAGGCGATATACTAGGAACTGACCTCTGTGAAGGTCATATTGCTCCATAAACTCTTCAAAGAACAAGATTTGACACCCTGGAATAGGTCTCCCAAGGTGTAAAGTCAGGCCTGGTCCCAAGGCTGTATATCACGCCTAGTGAAGCAACTTGGCTTTTAGGAAGACCTAGCGCAAGTTCAGTAGGGATATAGGGAGGGAGATTCCTGGTGAGCCAGACACATCTAGTTAGGCATTTCAGAGTCACCAGAAGTAGAGGGTTGGCCTCTCATTTGACCCCATAGTTGATTCAAAATTGGGAGCTCCAGAGTTATTTCAGTGGGGAGAAGCTGCAGTTTAGCAAAGGCCACTAAACGTTGTAGTTGTACCATATGAGGTTGCCAAGTAATATATTAAGGTCCCAGAAGAATTTCTGACAAGGTGTTATCGGAAGATTTGCTAAATGTTAAGAAGCCGTGGGAGCATCACCATCTTAGAGATAGTGATGCAGCTTATAATCTATAAAGGAAGGGATCTCCAAAAGGCAACTTGAGCCCATAAGAATGCCACAGCTGCGGTAAGGTTACCATCTAGGAGATCTTGTTCAGCATGGAATTTCCAGATTCCCAGGTATCATAATGGTCTACTCCGCACCTCCACCTTCTTACTGGACCTACCTATAGATTGTGCCGGAGTATCTCTGAGGACAATTGAAAGAGACAGGATTTATTCCACTTAATTCACAGACCTGAAAGTTCTCTGAAAGTGGCTAAGTGGTAGGTGATGCTGGAATGATCGGAGTGCAGGTTTTTAAGAAAAAACAGCACATCGTCCACATATAGTGAAATTGCATGAGTCCTGTCTGGTAAGGGGATATTCCAGATCCTCACGCAGAGGGGAGAGTGAGCTGCTGGCGGTTCCATCGAAGCAATTAAAGAAGTGGAGAGAGAGGTCAGCATTTTCTGGTGTCTCTCTCAACCAAGAACTCAGTGGAAATCAACCCCCTAGAGTTGACTCTGACTGTGGGGTCAGAGTACATTAATTGGATTAGCTTAGTGGTGCAAGTTCCAAAGCCACATTGTTTCAGGATGCTGAATAGTTAGGCAAGACTGCATGATGGTGTGACCAGGGGGCTGAGGCTCTCAAAATTAAGGGATCACTTTGAGGGTGGAGGGAGCTGCTATCAATGGAGAATAAACGGACAGCAGCAGAGGAGTATAAGTTAAAGGAGGTCAGCGGCAGACTGCTGAGTCATATGAGGAAGGGACTCAGCATCTTGGAGCAGTAAGAGAAGAGGCCTCCTCTTTCTTGGAGGCCACACCCAGAGGGCCTATTGAAGTCATCCTGAAAGTCTCCTGAGATAGTGCTGTTGATGAATTTGAAGCTAAGTCGTGTCCCCTCCATGAGCGGCGATGGAAGCACACGGAAAGACAATGCAGAGGCCGCTGGGCTACTTTAGTCAGGGCAGAGCTGGGCCTGCTATCTGCCGGGTCCCAGGCATGCACAGGGTTCAAGAAGAAGTCTGTTTTCCAGTCCTCCACCCCCTGGGGCCAAATACAATTAAACAGGGGAGAAGGGCATGCTATTTAGGCCCCAGGAATCCCATCCCCCAGGGCTAAACTAATAAAAAGGGGAGGGGGGCAATGTGCCCCCCTCTCTGAGCCTTCATAAGCCCAATGGATGCAATCCCCTGTGGTGATTGTTTGTTTAAAAGGGAAGGGGGCAGCACAGCTTGCCTCCCTGAGCCTTATCAGGACCTGGGGACCTAGCTGAAGAACATATTAGGGACCAGTTCCTTTTGCTATGCAACGTGATAGAGTAAGAGAGGAATTGTGATTGAAGGGTGAGCCACCACATAGAAGATGTATTTGCCATAGCTAAAAGAATTGAACATATGGTAAACTGTGTAGATGAGTTACACAAGGCAAATATGGTGAAGGATATAGTGAAAACAGTAGATACCAAAATTGTAGCCAGAGTTGTGGGGAACTTCAAGGGTGGAGACTAAAGGTATAGTCACCTAGGTCATGGCAAACAAAGATGACTGCCAAGTATTAACAGCTCTCTATAACCAGTGAGGTTAGAATGGTAACTTTTCCAAATGTTGCCGCACTCACGATAAATCGGTGAAACATAATTCGAAAACTAACAAGAGGGGTGATGTTGAAAAGGTTGTGTAAAAAACGAAAGGAGAAAAACTTTTACAAAATGATGTGAGGATTCCTGATAATCTGGCAGACAAAGTTTTAGTGAATGATGTTGAGATTAATATATTGGTATTGGCTCACAATCATATTTGAGTCTATTTTGGACAAGTGTGTCACTAACAAGGTTTATTTCTCTACATCATGCCTTATTCCTGTAAAAGTCTATGTGGTCATAAGAGTAGACAATATTCTAGGTTAGTCCCATCAGATAGAGTTAGGTATTTTTCTTGACCCAATGCACAGCCTCACATGGGTGCATGATAGTTTAAGGATGTTTGTGCCGAGTTTGAAAGTCTTTACCCTAGGTGTTTTTCAGTGAATGAGGTTGTGTTAAAAAGTATATTTATAGTGTAAGTCATAAAACAGATGACAACTTCATACATCTAAGGTAAGGAAGCTCCCTTTGAGTGTTTAAGATGATGACTGCAAGGAATCGATCAGGGTAGAGACTGCTGCTGTCATTACCACTGTTAAAACCATAGCATGGTTGGCACCAATTATAGTGGCCAAAAACCCATAGGAGCAATTCATTTCTGTATCAACCTTAGGGGTTTGAAAAAGGAAATTGCGTTATACAGGTATGCTCGAACCAACACTTCAGGGACAAGGTCTGCTTTGATAGTTGGAACATATTTCACTACTCTGGATCTCACATCGGCCTACCATCAGATTAAATTGCATCCTTCTTCATAGTCCATGACTTCTTTTGTGTTTTTCTTGGGGGCATTCACGTTTCTGAGAATGCCCTTTGGGCTGACATCAGCAGCCTATGTCTTTTAGAGGGTTATGGCTTCTATTTCGTGTAGTCTAGGTGCAATATCTGTAGCCAGGACGATGTATTAATATTTGGTGAAACCTGGAAGAAACATAATAGTGTTCAGAAAAGTTTTAAGGATGCAGGTCTTACTTTCAACATGGGAAAGTTTCAATTTGGTTATTTTGAATTTGGAAGATACTTTGAATAGTTGTGGGTATAAACCAAAGGCTATTAAGGGAAAACGATTTGCAGTCTTTTGGAGACTGGCCTGGCAAACACTTTATTTTTCCATGTCAAAATGGCAGTTCGAAATAGCAATACAGGCAGCAGTAGCCTGACTGAAGATATAAAGTGGTTCTTCAGTGGGTTTGACAATGAGTGCTCGAGACCCACTGGTAGCATTTTATTTACCGGCCCTGGGTACCTTGTAGTACTCTATACTAGGGACTTTTAAGTAAATTATAAATATGCCAGTCAGGTGTAGACCAGTCGTACCATGTTTTAGGGAGAAAGTACAAGCACTTTAGGATTGATTAATGCACAGAGTCCTAATACAACCAAAAACAAATACATAAAGCAGAAGGGCTGATGATAAAATGCATGGGGGTGACCCTGCAGAGAGATCCAGGTCCAACACCGGTAAGTGACTTGCACAAATTCCCTTTCCAGGTTGAACACTCTTTGGCACTCTAACTTGATCTATTACTCAAGATGTGGTACCTATTTTAAAATTCCTTGTCCTCTGTTCCCTTCTTCAGCACTATCCGGTGATAAGATTACACATATATACTAACTGGATTGTGGATTTCAAGTACCTTATTTATGCCTTAATCTTCAAACCACCTTCTATGAGACTGCATACTGTTTCATGTTTCCTCATTTCGCTGTGCAACATATAGAGATGTTAAAAGTACAGTTACTTAAATGGAAGTCACAACATTGGTGGTGTTACGATAGCTCTTGTATAAATACTAATTGTGTCATCTCTTCTAACTCCTAACAGTTCTCCTTCCATACTCCTCTGTTATTCCACATGCAGATGGCCATCCTAGCTCTCATCTTGCACACCATGTGCTGCAAACTCCTGCTTTGAATGCTCATCCCTATGTTTATTAATTGAATAAAGTTCCTCGGGCTGAGTTTGCACCTCATTCTTTTCTGCATCAGATATAGGTCAGTGCCTGATAGGTAGCTACATGGGCATCAGCAGTGTAAGCTTCCACTGAAGTCTTTCTAACCCAAAATGTAAAAATGCATAGAATATTCCGGGTGGAAACAATAATAATTTGTTAGACCCCCATTAAAACTCATCCTTATAGTGTTCAAGATTCCACCTGAGAGCCCTCACCGACCACCACTTAGTTGACAAGAACCAGCACAGAGACACCTGCCCATTTTTTCCTCATGTGCCTGTGATTTACATGGTGCCATCTCTACTCTGTGCACCTTTGCAGCTATGCTACCCCCTTAACCAATGCATGCCATGTATGTAAGTCTGGGGGTACAAAGAGGGTTGAAACCTTCAAAATTAGGATTAATGTGCATGATTAAAGCTCTGTCATCCATTAAATAATTTTGAGCAAACACTGCCCTAGTAGAGGTTTTTAAGCTATAATTAAATTGCCCAAGAGATTTAGGGCCTCATTACGAGGCTGGTGGTCCAAGGACCGCCAGCCTCGCGGTGATGGTTGGACCGCTGCAACTGTGGCGGGCCGATCTCCACATTACAACCCTGGCTGTCAGTCCCTAATGAAATATACCCCACAGAGGTTCAAAGAACTAAGCTTTCATCTCTATCAGATGTCCTAGCAGTGCCAACCTATCAGACCCACAATCTCCCTGACAAAGAGCCCAGACCCCACTGGCAAGTAACTCTTTCTAGAGTCAAAGAGACCTTTGATGTGCCCAGAGTATGCTCTGCTCTTCTCTTTTCGGTGTAGGTGACCTACTCCAGCCCTTAGCAATGTCAGCAATACACATCTTCTATCTGGAGGTTGCAGTCCTCACCTTCTTAGGCTCTGTGGGCCCTGTATTTCCACAGGCTTACACATGTAATCCCGGAGGTAAACACAAGTATCACATGCTGTCCCAGCATGCACACAGAAGTATCACGTGTTGTCTGGTGCTGCACACCATCCATGCAGGCCAAGTTATGTTAAGTAAACAGTCACAGAATTTTACCTGAGTGGGCCAGTAGGCCCTACTCGAGTGACACAGATAAAAAGCTCTGTTCATATTACTGATTCTACTGGACACAAAATCGGTGTGCCTCCACCCCTGTGCTCCTGTCACTTAACTCAAGGTAAGAGTAGTAGCCTTCTACCTTCGCAAAGCTATCGATTGGTGCCCCCCTCCCGGTCTAAGCAGAACACATTACCATGAAACAGGCCTAAACCATGGAGCAGATGGATAACACATGTTAGCCATTGACCGGAACTTTTTACCAGGGGATCTACATACCAATGCAGCTGGAACAGTGTGTGTATGGGTGCACGTTTGACATCATACAGGGGACTTTTCTGTCCCAGCAAAACATTTTGGGACTATATACACTAGACAGTGTTTTTTTCTTACTGCTTATATTTTTCAGTCTCCAAACACCAGGGTAAAGTAGCATTCATTCAGAGCACTTGTTAGTATGAGAGTTTTATATTGAAATAAATGCAGGAGGTTCTCACTTTATGAAAGTCTCTCAAATGCTATGTATTTTATTTTCCTTTTCTCTCAACTAGTCAGCTCTTGGAGTTCGATAGACATGCTTTATGATATTTGGTTACGTTTATTGACAAATTGACATCTCAGTCACATGCAGTGCAACCGTCTCATCCGTTGTCCTCTTCTCTCCCCACATTCTTTTTTTTTTTAATTTCAAGGTTGTTTTTTTTAGATTTTATACTACAAAAAATACAACAGAAAAATAGAGAGAGCAGACCATTGTGGTACCAACAGCTCGTATGATAACATCAGCATAATGTATAGTAAAATTATTGCAGCCTGTATGGAAATCAGATGGTAGATATAAGTGTGTCTGCTTGTGATGTTGAGAGGTGCAAGGTACCTTGGTTGTATGCGGAGGGGTGGAAAGTGAGAGAAGAGAGAGGAAGGATAGCAGATAGAAAAGATGGAAAAGAAAAAGACGATAGGCAAATAGTAGATAGCGACAGGAGTTGTAGGTTAAAACAGGAGGGGATAAGTACTGGTCATCGTTGATGACAATGTGAAATCCAAAGGATTAGCACAGAATATTGCTTTGAAACAGAGGGGCATATTTATACTCTGTTTGCGCCGAATTTGCATCGTTTTTTTCGACGCAAATTCGGCGCAAAACTAACGCCATATTTATACTTTGGCGTTAGACGCGTCTAGCGCCAAAGTATGAGGAAAGAGCGTCATTTTTTTGCATGAACGCCTTCCTTGCGTTAATGAGATGCAAGGTAGGCGTTCCCGTCTAAAAAAATGACTGCGACGCAAATGCATCGTATTTATACTCCCGGGCAAAAATCACACCCGGGAGTGGGCGGGCAAAAAAACCCTGCATTTGCGCCGGATTTTAGCGCCTGGGTCAGGGCAGGCGTTAAGGGACATGTGGGCTCAAAATGAGCCCACAGCTGCCCTCCCATGCCCCCAGGGACCCCCCCTGCCACCCTTGCCCACCCCAGGAGGACACCCAAGGATGGAGGAACCCATCCCAGGGACATTCAGGTAAGTTCAGTTAAGTATAAATATATATTTTTTTAATATTTTTTTTGGGCATGGGGGGCCTGATTTGTGCCCCCCTACATGCCTCAATGCCCAATGACCATGCCCAGGGGACATAAGTCCCCTGGGCATGGCCATTGGGCAAGGGGGCATGACTCCTGTCTTTACTAAGACAGGAGTCATGTAAATGGCGTCTGGGCGTCGTAAAAAATGGCGCAAATCGGGTGGAGGTGATTTTTTGGCGTCAACCTGACTTGCACCATTTTTAAGACGCCCTAACGCCATTTTTCCCTATGCCGGCGCTGCCTGGTGTACGTGTTTTTTTTCCACGCACACCAGGCAGCGCCGGTCTGCTAGCGCCGGCTAACGCCATTCAATAAATACGGCGCCCGCATGGCGCTTCAGAATGGCGTTAGCCGGCGCAAAACTTTTTGACGCTAAACTGCGTTAGCGCAGTTTAGCGTCAAAAAGTATAAATACGGGCCAGAGACTCTAACTTCACGCACATGTACTGGGCAAATTAAGAGGACCTGTGCTCTGTCTAGATGCAGTAGCTCCTTCCCATATGTTTTGCTCTGATTATTTGGAAAACTTTGAGATTATAGATTTGTCAATGCCGTAGATCCTGTACGTTTTTTTGTTCTACATTCTTAACAAGTTGATTGAATAGTGCATGCCCAAGCTCCATATTTATTATTTGTACAGTACAATATATTTTGGGGACAACGTTTCTAGCTGTGTTATCACAGCATCCAGGCAGTTGAAAAGAACAGTTTGTTTTGTTTTAGGTGTTGCAGTGCACCGTATTTGTGCTTTGTGGGAAATATAGTCTCTAACTTGACACGACTATGTTAATGGAAGGAGTGATTTTTCTTGTGACTGTTAATTTAGAACATTTGTGTAGCACTTACATTTCACCTTAGATCCCCTTTAGAATGCTTGGTGCTGGTAAGTACAATCTTATTATGTTTTATTTGTAAGTTAATGTAAGTAAAATAACTAGGGTTTTCATATTGAGAGATAAAAATGGGGAGTACTTCCCCACCTCCAGAGCTCCTTATACCAGGGATACCCGTAACTCCGGGGAATAGGAAAACCCTGCCCATCATGAGTTAGACCCTGAGGTTTTACAAAGAAATGAGAACTTACCCTGGGAATTTATAATTGCATTTTTGGGTACCTTGATAAGTTCACATTTTTCCCCTTACTTTCACACTGCTCTTTGAGTTGCTGTCAGCAGCTTAAATATTAAATAGTAAAGTAAAGAGATCTGAGGCGTTTCCATGCATCTGATAATTCTGATGGGGCTGACAAATTCTGTCACCGGCCTCATTAGAATCACTCGTAATGACAGCCTAAATTAGGTACAAGGTTCTTAGCAACATTTTCAGTTAATAATGACTTATCGGACACAAACACCTTCAATTTCTAGTTATAAATTGCCAAACCTAGCTCTAAACAGGCAATGATGCCCTATTTGTGAAAGGAGGCCAGCTTCCCAGCCACCTCCTATCATAGTTCTTGTCTTTGATTACCATTTATACATAAAAAGAGAAAATATGTTCTGGAATATTTTCTCCAGGTTCCAAGATATTAGATATGTGGCATTATTGTTGCAGGGAACTGGATACTTTTGCACTCCATATTAAATTGACCATATGCTCCCTTATCACTTAAGACTCTTGATGTTGTAGCTTAGGCAATAAGTCAAGGTCTGTGCGCGGAGTGGTTGTTGGTTTGGTACCAATAGACCGTCTCAGAGCTCTTCCAATCCTTTTTGCCACCTATGTGCAACAAATGACTCAATTATGTGCATGTCAGTCTTCTAGGTGAGACACATTTTCAGAAGCAGCAGTGTTAATGTCTGCAGTTTCAATTTTAAATGACACTTTTTGGTGCGCTTCACAGCAATGAATATAAACATCTTTTGGATTTATTCTGAAATGCTTGCGAGGGCCCTCTTCTCAAGTTCATCCTATCTTAACAGGATCATGACATCGAGAAACTCAAACCTAGGGTGCAAGCCATGAAGCCTTGTTCCTCGAATGAAACTAAGTTCAACTTTTTAAGATTTGTATATATGGTACTTATATTTTTCACGGTTGCATGCTAGATTCCACATGGATGGGAGACTCCTCACTGATTATGAAGACAGTGTTAATAGCTATCAATGAAGAATACTGGGAACAAAGGAGGTACTAAGGTAAAAGTTCCATGTGATGGATAGGTAACAGTAATATTAGTTAATATGGTTGTACTGGCCAGTGTTGGTACATTAATAGGGAAGGTGATTTGATTTGTATATATACATTCAGTTGGAGGTGGCACGTTCTGGTTTGGTGAGGCAAGGCCAGGCAGAACCTACCACTCTTGTCTGAGGTGGGTGATTACACTCACTGTATAACTGTATAACCTGCGCTCACCCTTGGGTAGCTTGGCACTGAGCAGTCAGGTTTATTACAGGGACAATATGTAAAGCATTGGCACAGTACTTCTGCACAATAAATACACAATAAATACACTGAGGGCCACAAAAGAGACACTTTACATGAGGTGTTTGTAAATAATGTTTGTATTCAATACACACAATAATTAATACTGCATGTAAATTTGGGCATAAATCACATTTAGAAATATCACAAGCAGTAGTAGGCCCAACTGTGTTGAAACAACATTAGCAGTATGTACATGTGAGAAAAATAATACTTTCCCTCCCAACACCCTCATGCGGTTGCAACAGGCTGTCAGCACGGGACCAACCGTAGCAATTTCCTCAATTCATTGTCACATGATCCAGGAAGCACCAAGGCTCACAATGATAGCAGCACTGTGTACATACACAGAACACCAGCACTTTTAGATAGTTCTGCAGCCTAGGATGCACAGGTAAAACCCAATGTCAACCGTGATAGTCCTCAGAACAAGAAACAACGGGTACGCCACACCGCTGTGCGGTATAGTCAACCACAAGCTGTCATTCTCAATCACTCGCTCAGCACTGCTGGGGAGTGCCAGGAAAATCAGGCAGGCTAGTATTACACACACACTCGCTCCAAGCATCCTAAACCGGTGCACTGATATCTGTCAAGCTAGTGGTCATTGCACTCGCAGCTCCCCCCTTTGGGTCAAACCTTCTCCCACCCACCAAGCAGTTCCTACTACCCCACCCCCTCACAATCTGGAGATGATAGCATCCTTCCCCTAAATACTAGGCCACTTGACGCTGGAATTATACTTAGTCAGGACCCCAAAGCTAAGGTGGGGGGAAGGAAAGCGATAATGCCTGATCAGACAATAGTCGACAAATGGAAATATGACTAGCAACCGGGGAGTTCACTCAGGGGTCTCTGCACTGGGACACACTCTGTTCACTGTGGCACCCAGCCAGACGCTCCAATATACAGGTAGTTAGCAAATCCGCACCTCCTTGGTAGGAGGCACAACATCTGGGGCACAATGGCTTGAGTCACCCCAGACAATTCCAAACACACAGGAAAATTTACCAATGCCGTGCCTCCCTGGAATGAGGCACAACATCTGGTGGAAGATGATTGGAGTCACACCAGACGCTTCCAGACACGCACAAAAAGTTCCAGTACCATACCTCTCTGGAATGAGGCACAGAGTCTGGTGTGCGATGACTTGACTCGTGCCAGACAAATCCAATCACACATGCTAAGTTACCAACGCCATACCTCCATGGAATGAGGCACAATGTCTAGTGCATGATGACTTGAGTCCCACCAGTCAAATCGGATCACAAATGGAAAGTTACCAAAGCCGTACCTCCTTGGAATGAGGCACAACGTCTGGTTTATGATGATTTGAGTCACATCAAACAAATCCGATTACACCCAGAAAGTTACCAATCCTGTACCTGGGTTCTGGAATGAGGCACAAAGTCTGGTTTGTGATGACTTGAGTCATACCAGACAAATCCAGTCACACACACACATGCAAGTTCAGCAGGGCTGCACTAGGTAGAAATGCGACAAAGCTCAGGGTACACCCCCACCTCCGAGGGTCGCAACCAGTGAAATGGACACCCCACACAATGATCCTGCAGTCGGCTATCGCACAAGAGAAATGCAGCATGCTCGACAAAGGCGGGCCAGGTGGGGTCCTGCAGCCAGTGAATGTGCTCACTACTAACCAGACGTTTACACATGCCATGGCCCCACGATGAAGGGCTACACTCCTTGAATGGGGGCAGTACTTTGAAGTCTCTGATCCAGGCAAATCCTTTGTCCAGGGGCAATACTTAGTTCCATTCCCCACCGCTGCCACCAGGTGATGTCCAGCAGACGTTGTAGGCAGTTAAGAGGGCACCACTCTCCAGATGACACAGGTAGAAGGTGTAGATCCCTCGCAGGAGGTCTTTGATGTCCCTGAGACCTCCATGAAAGAACAAGGGGCGAGCCAACAATCCTTTGGAGACCACACTTCAGGGTGCCAAACAGCAGCAACCAGTTTTCCCGGGCCAGCTACAATGCAGGAAGGGTGCACAGTCCCTTGCTAGGGCAGTAATTACTCTTTGTGCACAACAGATTCTTCTGACAATGTGCAGCACATTCCTGCAAGTGTATCTCTATTTTGCTGCAGTGAGGCACCAGTAGTTATAGTGTAGTGTGTCTTTGAAGTTTGGGGAGGTTCAGAGGGTTCCCTTTTGAACCACAGATGCCTCCTCCAAATTTCAGTCCTTTCTGCCATGGGGCTGCAGAATGCAGATCTTATTCTTAAGTGGGGCCATGATCTTGCTCTGAGAGGCCAAGTGTCAGAACCCCTTCCTCCAATTTATCCAGCCAGGTCCACAAATGACAGATGTGCTCCTCCATCCCCCAGCATGGATTTCAATTGAATTAATAGGCACACAAAGCATTTTAGAGCAAAGAAATGTCTACTTTCTCGAAGTGTCATTTTTCTATGATAATTGACAAAATCACCTTTACCATAGAAAGGGGTTTGTCAGGACAAATCCAATGATAGTAAGCAACATGAGGCTGCACTACTGCAACTCATTGTTGCAGCTAGGTGTAATTGTAACACTTCTCCCATATTAACCTATGGGTTGAGCAGCTCTTATATGCACTGAAAACACACATAGGTATTCTTCACTCTCTGCCCATACGTGCCCTTGTGCACATAAAAGCCTGCATTGACAGGCTGGACACATGTTTAAAAACACCAAAGGTGCAAGTGCGCTCACAGGCCTGCAAATTTACAGGTTTAAAGCACCATAGGTGTTAGTCCGCACACCTAGGCCGGCTATGACAGGCTGGATACTAATTTAAGACCCGCTAGGTACTAGTGCGCATTCACAGGCCTGCTCATCAGGCTGGATATATGTTTAAAGCACTATAGGTGCTAGTGCCCACATCCAGGCCTGTTATGGCAGGCTGGATACATATTCAAACATGTGATAGCAGCAAGTGCGCAACTAGTCCTGCCATGACAGGCCCAGCACATGCTTGGCACCAGTGGGCCTGTGCTCACGCACTGGCCACCACCAGTACCTTGTATATGTAGGAAGTTGCTCCCACTTCAACAATGTATTGACAGGGGGAAATGGCCCAGGGCCTTAGGACCACCAGGTAGGCAGTCAGCAAAACCCTATCGGAAGAGCTGACCCACCCCCTATGTATGGAGAACCCATGTGGTGCATCTTCCCTAGTAGGCACGGGATACCCATCTTTACCTGCCCCGCCTCCCATCTACCACCTGCCCCTCCCTTCAGGCTCTAGGGGTAGTCGAGGGTCCCCTCAGGATTGGCTATGAGGTTAGTAGTGACAACCTAATCCCAGGCACAACTGTGGCTTCAGAGGCCTGCATTGGCAGGTCCGCTATGTGCTTCACAGACTATTCTAGTGGATGGTACACTCAGTGCAATGTCCCACTAGTAGCCAGGACTGTACCCGCCCCGGGTATGTGGTGTGCCTTTTTACAGGGCACTACAGGGTACAGCACCTGAGCCAATACCGTGTGTGCCCACTCTTAGCATGTGTCTGCATGGCACGCACACTTCCCCACTGCAGTACAGTGAGAAAGAGCCCAAAAACGTAAGTTCACGCAAAGAGAGTCAGCAAAAGACCGAGAGGAAAATGAAAAGAAATTAAGGGAACCCCCTAAGAAGGGCCATCCCCAACACATCCCCCTTCTAGCCATCCAAGGTATGCACAACTTTTGATTGATAAATAGTTTCCCATAGGATGAAAGAAGGGTTCAATACTAAGCCAAGAAAGATTTAATAATAAGCCAGTCTCTGTCTTATATGTATCAATGTTCAGTGGTTTAACACTTGCAATCTGAAAGGCAGGCTAGATCTGGATCCCTTCTACTTCATGATCATGTAGTCTAGAAATAATTGTCTTCATCATATCTACTGAAACACAGTATAAGGGTTATTGACCTGAAATTAAGTTATGAACTCCTTCCTACATTTTTCATGGATAGTTTTGACTAAAGTTCAAGGCTGACTTCTTAAAAGTTAACAATCGAGATTGAACCAATATATGTTTCTCATGAAGGAGGATGTGTATGTAATTGTGGGTTAGAAATGGGGGTCGCCAGATGGCAGTGGTTTGCACTCTGTCCAAGTAGCAACTTTCACTCAAGCTCAGGTAAGGGAGTGGCACAGCTAAGATAAGCCTTGCTCATCCCCTTGGTACCTTGGCACGAGCAGCCAGGCTTAACTTAGAGGCAATGTGTAAAATATTTGTACACACAAACAAACATGCACACAGTATCTGTCACGGATTCGGGTGGGTATGATCAGGACTCTGGTTGGGACACCCCTTGAGGTCACCGAATATTCTAAAGAGGTAGTGTGCTGGGGCAGAAGAGCAGCTAAAGGAATACACGGAAAGGACAGCTATGGACAGGCACAGGGAACAGGAAAGTAAAAGCAGAGCAACCATTGTGTGAACAAACAGGAAATGGATTACTAATGGACAAACACGCTGGGGTTGTACACAGAGTAGGGCGCAGAACCTCCCACAGTGACAGGGAATGTCAATGCCCCTGTGCAGTTTGCTCTTACAGATAGTCACCCCGCAAGCCCCATAGAAAGGAGGCAGCAGAAGTGATTCTGTCTCTGGACCCTTAGAACACAAACAAGGATAGTACTTACATACACAAGACACACTCTTTTGGGTCCAGCTGGAAACACAGTGGCAATGTCTGGAAAAACAGCAATAACACACTGTCACTGTTAGGCACGAAAGACAACGTATAACACTAGACAAGGATGGGGGACAAAGTAGGACACTTATACACTGGTGAAGACTGATAGAACACTAACCAGAAACAAACACTGAGAGGAAACAGAAACAGAAGGAACAAACTAAGAGGCAGAGGCAGGAACTGGGAACAGGCTCAGGCTGAAGCAAAGGCAGGACTAGGACTGGAAAACCGGGCGCAAACTTCTGACTGGAACAAACAGAGACAGGAATGGGAAACAGAGAGCAGGCTCTGGCTGGAACACGCAAGGACAGAGCTGGAATACAGGGAGTAGGAATAAGCATAAAACAGGACTGGGAAACAGAGAGCAGGTTCAGGCTGAAACAAGGCAGGAGCAGTACAGAGAAACAGGGAGCATGCTCTGGAAGAAACAAACAGGTACAAGGCTAAGAGATGGGGGCAGACTCTAGCTGGGACAATTAGGAGCAGGGCAGAGAAACAGGAAACAGGTTCAAACTTAAAACAGAACAAGAACAAGACTGGAACACTATCCGATAAAAGGTCTATAACACAAAGGAATCGAACTCCAATGCAGGCTGAGGATCTCAAGGAAGTGGCTGCTTATAAGCTGTTTCAAGCTGCAGAAAACCCCAGGTGGAATCACATGACTGGCCTGCACAGGAGAGGTCTCAGGTGTGTGTAGTTTTCAGACACTCGCAAGTCCTGGAGGAGAGCATCCTGTGAAAAGGAGCAACTGGACTTCTCCCATAGAAAACAATGGGAAACAGATTCCAGGCTTTCCTGAATACCAGGATGTGCATTATGGGATTTGCAGTCCCAGGAAGCAAATGTAACACTACAAAAGTATACCATGGCAAAAAGAGAAACAAATGGGAGTCAGCAAGGGACTCTAGATAAGTGTTCAAGGTGATTCCCAGGGTACCGACAGTCCCTTTGCAGCGCCCCCTAGAGATGGGACGACAAAGTCGTAACAGTATCACAGTGAAAACACCTCAAAAGTACTCCAAACTAATTTAGAAAAATAGCCAATATTTATCTGAGTAAAACAAGACCAAAACAACAAAAATCCCTCATACACAAGGAAAATGTTAGTATAGCACTTAGAAACACAATAGCTCCAATCTGGGGCTATCACAACATCTTGACTGAGTCATTCCCAACAGTCCGATTCACAGAGTCGCAGGGACCCCAGGTACAGTAGCTTGGAAAATGAGGAAACAAAGACATTGCACAGAGTCAGGGAGGTGAGGCGTCGCTGGAGCCAGTGCAGTGTCAGTTCCTTACTGCTAATGGGGAGGGGAGGCATCGATTCCCTACTGCTAGGCAGGGGAGGTGAGGTGTTGTTACTTCTGGTTGCAGGGGCGGTGATGCAGCGTCTGGCCTGTGGAGTTGGTCGCTACACTCAGCAGGGACCACGGCGTTGGGGTGGGCAGCGGCACGGATTCGGAAAGTGTCACCAGTTCTAAATTCGCTCTGGAGTTGATGTGCTTGTTTGTTCTTTGTTACCCCAGAACTCCCTCCCAAGGGCCCAGGAACTGGATTTGGTACCACTTAGAAAGTCATGATTCTCAGCAAAAGAACCCAGGTGCTAGCAGATGAAGTCTTTGATGTCCCTGATAATTCTTACAAGAAGCAAGCTCAGTCCAAGCCCTTGGAGCCCCTTTGGAAGCAGGTGTGTGGAAAGCAAAGTCCAGTCCTTTCACTCCACAGACAGAAGCAGCAAGCAGCAGGCCAGGACAGCTAAGCAACAGGTAGAGTGGGAGTCTCTAATACAGCATTCAGCACTTCTTCCTGGTAGAATGTCCTCAGTCCAGAAGGATTCTAACTATATGGTGTCAGAGGTCCAGTACTTATACCCATTTCTATCTTTGAAGTAGTCAAACTTCAAAGAAAGGTCTTTGCAGTGCACAAGACCCAGCCTTTCCTTCCCTGGCCCCAGACACACTCCAGGGGGTTGGAGATTGCTTTGTGTAAGGACAGGCACAGCCCTATTCAGGGATAAGTATCAGCTCCTCCCACCACTCTGAGACATGTTTACAGGGCTACTCATGTGGGTGGCACAAACAGTGCTACAGCCCCACTAGTGGCATTTGATTTACAGGCCGTGGGCACACAGGGTGGACCATACTAGGGACTTACGAGTACATCAACTATGCCAATCAAGGATAAACCAATCACCAATACCATTTAGACAGAGAGCACTTGCACATCCACCTGGTCAGCAGCTGTAAAGTGCCCAAAGTCCTAAAGCCAGCAAAAATGAAATGCAGCACACAACAAATAGGAGGTCAGAGGCAAAAGGTTTGGGGATAAGCCTGCAGAAAGGGTCATTCCAACACTACGAATGCAAATTAATGGCACCAATTGTTAAATTAATATTTTGGACCAGTACAGTTTCTTTCTTTTTGAATTCTGAATTCTTGTTGAATATATCTCAGGACTCTGTTAT
This sequence comes from Pleurodeles waltl, assembly GCF_031143425.1. Classification (NCBI taxonomy): domain Eukaryota; kingdom Metazoa; phylum Chordata; class Amphibia; order Caudata; family Salamandridae; genus Pleurodeles; species Pleurodeles waltl. The sequence continues at coordinate 211,914,202 of NC_090439.1, forward strand.
GTGCTTACTATTGTTCAAGAGCGCTCACAGCCACTAAATTAGCAATTGACACTGTTGTACCTACTACAGCCCATCAACCTGTGCCCAGACAAAAATCCACATAATCTTTTCTAACAAATACTGTGAGCCATGGATGTCTGGAGAAAGTTTTATTTCAGTCCTGGACAGCATATTGCAAACTGAGTGAATGATTCACAAAGGTGAACATAGACAATTGTGTAAGTTTATGATTGTTTGCTATTCACAAAGAGATTTATGAGTAGTATCTTTACGTGTGCAGAGTCTCAGCGCATAAAAAGATAGGACTGTTCTATCTTTTCATGCACGGAGACTCTGCCCTATCTAAAGTGTGTCTACAGAAAATCTTCTGCATAGTATCTGTTAAATTAATTGGACAATATTTGCTAGGGTCACTACGTGAACCCTTTTTAAGTATCAGCACTACTTCCTCTCCTTTCCAAGTATCAGGCATTTGGGCACCGACATTGGTATCCATTTTGTATGAAGGTCTCCATCTTATGAGCTGTAGCTTACCAAAAGTAACATACACCTTTGCCTGTCCTCGAGTTTCTCGGTACACTATCTTTTCATCTTCTTCTTGTTCTTCAGACATCTATGTGTGACTTATGTGTGCTTTCAGGCAAGATGTTTAACAGATGTCTCAGTTGGATTATCTTTGTGTATATAAGCCTGAATCGTGCACTCACTGTCTGGGTTGGGTGATGACTGGGCTTGAGTAATGTTAACTTAAGTAACCTAGAATATATAAATAACATGATATGAAAGGCAGAGGTACTTGGGAACCAGCCGTTCCGTGACTTTCATCTCGGGCTTACAAATAAATATTCACAATTACACTTTGAACTTGTGCACGTTTCATTTCTTTAGGAAATTATTCTTTTACAATTCCTTATGACTTCCCCCCTCCCATCTGCCCTGCTGCCAGAAACAAATGCACACTGTAAATTACCAAGGTAGATACATAAACAAAATAATGACAGCTGCCTGGAGGGGAAGCTCTTCTTTTTTGAGGAAGCACACTAATTCTGCCTAATCAGAACATATTATCCTGGCTAACGGTATGTGTGTGGAGCCAAAGTCCCTTCCAATTGTACTCCTGAAAGCTCTTTTTAGTTTGATCCCACTACCTCTGGCAGCAACTGCTTTGTCCAGTCAGACCTAAAAAGACAAAAGATTATGTTATCTTGAGTGAAAGTGTTTTATGCAACAACTTCTTGGAAGTGAATAGGAGACAGGTGTCTTTTTGCATTCCCTATTTAAAGTGACTTTACAGCCAGCTTGAAGATGACATCTTTAATAATATAGTGGTTGTATGTTAGTACTAGTAGAGGGAAGTGTGGATTGGTAGGAGTACTGAGTGAGAGAAACAATATTTTGTAAAATGAAGAACATTTTAGGGCTTTCAAAACAGGTGTTAGTGTGTGTGTGTTTTACCAGTGTGTGCGAGCACAAGTTCCTGGTGAAATCCGGCAGACACCTCACCATACCCAACTAAAAATATCTGTACCTAACTATTCATCAGAAAATACATTTATTAGGGGTGTAACACCCCAAGCACCCGCCCAGAAGCTAGGCCCCTGCCCAGGACCTTAAAAGTTTTCCATCGGATTTGGTGATAGTTCAAGTCTGGAAATGCAGCCAGTACTGTCAGAGGTAATGAGCATCTGTGTCTAGTTTCTAGGCTTGGTGACATATTTAAAAATGACAGAGAGCTGTTGAAAAGGTGTATGTCTCATAATGATATCCTTCACATTTTTCTTAAATGTGTCAAAAGTAATTGGTTTTGTGGTGAGCTCAAATAAAGATGTGTCCCTCTACCAGAAGTTAAAATGCCTTTAAAAAGGAACACGGTTCTATTGATGCTCTAAAATGGGAACTTCATGGCTGGGGCAAACCAGTTGCTAAAATATCTATTGTAATTCCTGAAATTCCGAAGATACACAGAAGTTTACGCATGGAGTGTCCAATGGAAACAGTGTAAAAACTGACTTTGAGATTATATCTTCGCAGAAGAATAATCTAAAAATCGTGTGAGCGCTCATTTTGATGTTGCACATGAAGATGTAAGGTGATTCATTTTAATCATCAAAAATTCTTATTTTTCTAACTTTGAAGTCACTTTCAAAGTCTCGAAGAGATTTTATTTCATTTTGACACAGTATTAAATAATATGAAGCTACACTATTCCTTGTGGATATATTAAACATTGACAACCTTTCTAAGTAGCCTTTTTAGGTTGAGCGTAGTGTTCGACATGTTGTATACTTTTTAAGTGTACTTATACTGTGAGTTCCACTGATTTAGTTTGTTGGTTCCACTGTCATTCAAAAATCTTTGCTTGCTAGTGGTCAGTTCTGCCTCTTTGTCCTGCCTTTTTCTCTTTGGCAGCATCACAAAGTATTTGTATACTTATATTGAGTTCCAGTGATTTCATTTGTTGGTTCCACGGTCATTCAAAAATCTAAGCTTGCTAGTGGTCAATTCTGACTCTTTCTCCTTCCTTTTTCTTTTTGGGAGCAGCACAAAGTACTGTAGACTTAACGCTATGCCCTGCTTATCTCTTCTGTAAGGGACTTTTTTTCTTAGCATTTGCCTGTTCGTCTTACACTGTGGGTGTGTGTTCAGCTCCTCATCCCCACCAGCTCCCTCTGTAAACATAAACCAGCAGCAGAGTGGCCAGCTCGCCCTCTCTCTTTTTCTCTTATTTTCAGTCTGTGTGGCAAGAAAAGTCCAGTTAGTAATTTACTACCCTAAGAGCTCGAACACGGGCAAACACGAAACCATTGCATTTCAAATGCATGTTTAATTTGTTTACTGATTGTTTCTTTTGTTCCTGGGCAGAATGGGAAGGCTCTCCTTCGCTCAGCTGCTCCCCCTCCCTGCCTTTTGAATTCCATTGTGATTGAAAACAAGGTTCAACCCTGTATACTTGTTCACTTTTGTCTGAGCCCTTCGCATTCCATGGCCACGAGTGGCTGATTTGTTGGTTTTGCTTTCTGAAATGAATGCCTCTCAGGCTTCGCCCAGTCGGCGGCCAATAGAGGGCATAAATCGTTACCATTTCAACAATTTTGTTCCCCAGAATATACGGAGCGAAACTTCCCCCCAATAAATTCTGATAAACATCTGTAAAAACTCAGAGTTTCATCCTACCAAGGGCTAGTGGAACTGAAACTGCTCTTTCTAGACATATGTCAAATGCATTTTACCTTTGACAGGAGAATGAAATCCCTAACAGTGAAATACAAAAAACAGAATATGTAATGAAAAAATGCACTACCACCAAAGGCATATACAAATTAGCTGTATAATTGCTTCTCTAAAACTGAGAAAATTAACCCAAAATACTCGACCCACAGCTATCCTTACTCGCTTAACATTGTAAATAAAAAGCAATTGGAAAACATACGAGTTCGTTGGCATTAGTAAGTAGCTTTGATCTGTTATTCATTAGAAAATATTTGACCTCGCATAGTTAACTTTCAGAGTGCGATGCCAGAGATGCTTTCAAACATCATTTACTGGTCCTTGTTAATTAATTCACTAATTCAATCGTTGGGTAGCTTGCACAGCATCCTTCATTAAGAAAACACGCCTATAATCTGCTTTGTAACAATGAAATTGATTGCAAATAAAGTATAATTTTGTTTTTGGTGCAGATGGTACCAAATTCACAACGTTAAAGTAACACAGGTATATTTCAGTGAACTACACAAATCAAAAAATAGATGTACCAATAGGAGAATAATGTGAGAAATAACAAAAATTTAATATTACTAGCAAATTGGTTTTATGGCATTGCTGTGCTAAAGCATCACTTCAGGAGGGCCACACACTCCTGCTTAAACAGACAGTATCTACCCTGAATCATCTTTCTGGGACTCAAATGCCCCTGACTACCATTAATTTAATGTCATTTTGGTAAATAAGTGTGTTATAGGATGAGTTCATGGGATTAATTGATGCCCCAGGAGGGCTCATGAAACAGCATCAAACTGTAATCACCTCCTTGAATTGTTGTTTCAGGAAGCCTTGGGTCTCTACGGCTCCACCAGAAGTGCTCATCACTGTCTGGGTAATGTATTCCCAGCATGTATTTGTAATGGAATTAGCACTACATTGCATAGTTTATTCATTTAAAGGCAGCTGCGAATGGAACATATTTTACTTCAACAAAGTGATTTAAATTTTTAATCTTTGTTGCTCCAAAGACAGGTTATTTGTAAAGCGAACAGTGGGTCACACTTTGCAATGCTAATAAGTATACATTTAGCAAATGTGCAAGAATAAATTCAGCTAGCGTGTGCGTGATAGGTGTACATCATCTCTGTGATACCCTTCGACATTACAGTAACTGTAAACATTGCCAACTACATGGAGTACATAGTAGGTTATGGAAGTCAATGGCATTCGAATTTTAAGGCAATAAGAATCCAATTGTTGTTTTAGCAAAGTTGGTTTAAGGCTAGTAGGACGTAGGCATCACTATTAAAACCGTTCTAATCCATGAGCACATGCTAATGTCTATAATATATACAACGTTTCTAGCATTGATCCAGGGAATAGATATGGCATGTCTGTGAAACATGAAGTAAAGGATTGTGCATCCATTTTGAGATTTGCAAATGTAATCAAACCATTATGCAGGGATTGAAAGATGGCAATTCGTAGGTATGTGGCTTAAAGTGTGCTGGCACCAAGCTTCGACTTTCCACCCAGATCGATTATTTGCCGTTTTATGTTGTTGGATCCCAGTAAATAGGAGCCGTGAAGCGTGCCCTGCTTCTCAGGGAAGGTAAAGAGCTCATGCGGCCATGTACATTACTGTAAACAGGGGACTTTGGCACATATTATAAGTGAGATGCATCGAAGCGATAGGTCCTTCTGATTGGTAGGCAATGGCATATCACTACAGGTAATAAGTTAGGGAACAGATAGACCCTCCTACGACAATGACCAGGAAACAACAAGGCATAAAGGATCAAAGAGATAATGAAGCAGACAGCTGATAGGCTAGCAGAAGCGGTAACAGTTTATCTGCCTCTTACCGTTTAACTGCCAGAGCAACAACCACGAAATGAGACTAATGTTGCCCGCCAGTATCACTGTGCGAGCTTATAGTTCCCATATCGATGAGCAGAGGACTGTTAGAGGATACTAGCACCTTTGTATGAGGATATTCACTGTGTGCTTTTAAGGGTCAAGCACACAAAGTGCTCTGTCTCTGTTGTTATCTCTGTACTGGCTTGTAACCACACCCATCAGTTTGGTTGGTTCGTGGGCTTGCCTTTTAAAATTGGCTTGATTTGATTAATGAAAGGTATGCATGCATCATGCCTTCTCCAGTGTTTAGCCTTCCTTGAGCACACCGGGCAACTACTGAAAACATACAAGGCTCCATGTTTTCCATATGGTTTCTGGACTACTTTTTCTCTTTGTTTCGTAGGTAGCGCGATCTCGCTGGGCATTAGTCACTCGCTTTGCGAGACATCGATCCTGTTAATAGATAATTGCACTTTTGCCGGTTACATGGATAATTGCACTTTTGCCATTAACATGGATAATTGCACTTTTGCCGATATGTTTCACTGCAAGCTAGCTTCTGTTTCCTTTTGTGTGTTTGCTTCATGGCTGTTGGATCACTTATTTGAAACTGTTTATATTTATTTTTTCAGTTTAGGTGGCAAGAAAAGTTCTGTTAGGAGTTTACAACGCTAAGAGCTCTAACTCGAGAAAAAGCGAGGCCCATTGCATTGCAAATGCTTGTTTCATTAGTACCTGCAAACGTGTATGACTATTACTATAATGTGACGGTTTTATTTAGTATAATACGATTAATTGGATAATGAAAAGTGCAGAGAGCAGGCACTGACTCCTAAGGTAATAAATAAAACTCTATTTCTTGTAGAAAAGGCATACTTTAGGGGAGGGAATCAATATTTGATTATTGCAAAGATGTAAAAAGTACTTATAAAAACGCCTGATAAAGAATATTGGTTATTTCTCTTTATAGAGTCACTGGTATGTGTCTGAATAGACCAGTCCTCAAAAATAGTGTTGGGTACTTAGTGTAGTTAACAGATGAAGCCTCTGTGGGGAATAGTTGCATAGCGTGTAGTGCTGCGGACTGTGGTGCTATTGAAGAATGAAATACCGTTACAGGAGTATTTTGCAGACTAGTAGTTCTGTTGTATTAAAAAAACAATAGCTGGAAATCAAGCGATAGTTGTGTCGACATGTATAGGGTTATAAAAGGAATGAAATGTTGTCTACCTGGAATAGGCAGAGGACAAACTAAATTGACGTTGACGTGCTGTCACCTGTAATGCAGAAAGTTATAATTCTATTGGTGCTCTTCGGTCTTGCTTCCCTCGTCAGCTAGCAGTAGAGCTACACTTTGGGATTCCTATTCACTTTCCGAGAGGATCTAGCTGCTCTAAGGTGTGTTATACAAATATATTACACGTGAGAAGCATGTGGCTAAATGTAAACAGTCCAAATCTAATTAGGTGCATTGTATGGAGTTATAAACAAGGTGCCTGGATGTAAGTAGGCACGATTTGGCAAAGCCAATAGGTCTCCCCTAGAAAAGAGCTATTGACTAAGCAATGTGTTTTTGCCATGTCATACACCGGTTTAGCTGCGGTGCACAATGGCTAAAAGTTAGCGGCATGGAGTAAGGGAGTAGTGTTGTAGAGTGGATTTGTTAAAGTAGAGGGTCTTAGAGTGGAGTAGGGGGAGTACAGGTTGTAGAGTTGAGTAGAGTTTAGTGATTGAGTAGCAGAGTGCCGTAGAGTGCAGAAACATGGAGTAGAGCGGTGTAGTGTAGAGTGGAGCTGATTTGGGTGGAATAGGGTGGAGGGGGTTGAAGTGAATTGAGATAGTCTGGTGGATTGGGTTGGAGAGAAGTGGGGTGGATTGGATTGGGGTAGAGTGGGGTGGATTGGGTGGGGTGGATTGGAGTGGGTGTACAGGATGGGGTGGATTGAAATGGAGTGGGTTGAAATGGGATGGGGTGGACTGAGTGGGGTTAATTCAACTGGATTGGGATGAGTGGACTGAATTGGAGTGATAGGACTAGGGTGGAGTGGGTTACATTGGTTTGGGGTGGCTTGGAATGGAGTGGATTGGAGAGGGGTGAGTAGGGTGGATTCGATTGGACTGGGGTTGGATGAATTAGATTGAACTAGAATGGGGTGGATTGGATTGGCTGGAGTGGGGTGGACTAGATTCATTGGATTGGAGTGAGGTGCACTGAACTACAGTGGGTTGGATTAGAGTGGGGTTGATTGTATTGGACTGGAATGGGGTCGGCTGAATTGATTGTATTGGACTGCAGGGGGTGGACTGAACTTGGGTGGAGTGGGAAAGATTGGAGTGCAGTGGGGTTGATTGGAGTTGGGTGGAGTGGGGTGGATTGGAGTAGAGTGGAGTGGGAAAGATTGGAGTGCAGTGGGGTGGATTGGAGTTGGGTGGACTGAATAGGGTGGATTGCAGTTGGGTGGATTGAAATGGGATGGAGGGGATTGGACTGGGGTCTGGCGGATTGGGGTGGGATAGATTGGCTTTCCTGTTGGGTGGTGTGGTGTGGATTGGGGTGGATTGGATTGGGGTGGGGTGAAGTGGGGTAGATTGGAGTGGATTTGAGTGGGGTGGATTGTGGTGGATTGGACTGGAATGGAGTGGGGTGGATTGAAGTTGAGTGGATTGGTGTGGGGTGGATTGGATTGCAGTGAGGTGGACGGTTCGGAGTGGGGTGGATTTTTGAAGTGGGATGGATTGGAGTGGGCTGGATTGGACTAGACTGGAGATGACTGGATTTGAGTGGGGTGGATTTGAGTGGGGTGAGGGGATTGAAGTAGGGTGAATTGGATTGGTGTGGGTTGAATTGGATTGGAGTGGGGTGAATTGGATTGGAGAGGGGTGGACATTTTTGAGTGGGGTGAATTGGAATGGGGTGGGGTGGATTGGTCTGGAGTGGAGTGGATTAAGGTGAGTTGGATTGGACTGGAGTAGGGTGTATTAAGAAAGACTGAATTGGACTGGAGTGGGGTTGATAAAGGTGAAAGGCACTGTAGTATGGTGGATTTGAATGAGGTGGTGGATTGGAATGGGGTGGATTTGGTTGCAGTGAACTGGATTGGAGTGAGATGCATTGGATTGGAATGGGGTGCAATGGATTTGAGTGGATGGAATGGGCTGGACTGATTGGAGTGGGTAGAATTGATGTGGGCCAGACTGGAGTAGGGTGAACTGGACTGAAGCATGGTGGATTAGATTGTAGTAAGGTGGATTGGAGTGGAGTGGATTGTGGTGCATTGATTGGCATGGAGTGGATTGGGGTGGTGTGAGGAGGATTGGATTAGAGTGGGATGAATTTAATTGGAATGGGGTGGAATGGATTTGAGTGGGTGGATTAAATTGCACTGTATTGGAGTGGTTTGAATTGGTGTTGAGTGGACTGAACTGGAGTGAGCAGGACTGGGGTGGATTGGAGTGCAGTGGGGTGGATTGGATTGGAGTGGGGTGGGGTGGATTGATTGGTGTAGGGTGGATTGGGGTGGAGTGGGGTGGATTGGAGTGGGATGGATTTTTTGAGTGGGATGGACTGGAGTGGGGTGGATTGGATTGGATTGTCATGTGGTGGGTTGGGTTGGAATGAGGTGGACTTGTGGGAGTGATTTTTGAAGTGGGGCGTTTTGGAGTGGGGTTGGATTGTAGTGTGGTGAATTGGATTGATGTGGGGTCGAATGGATTGGAGTGGGGTGTATTGGACTGGAGTGGGGTTGGTTAAGGTGGATTGGAGTGTGGTAGGTGGAGCGAGGTGGGGTGGATTGGGTTGCACTGATGACTGGCATGTGATAAATTGGATTGGAATGGGGTAGAATGGTTTTGAGTGGGTGGAGTAGGTTGGAGTGGAATGGAGTTGGTTGGATTGGTGTAGGGTGGGGGTGGGCAGGACTGGACTGGAGTGGGCTGGATTTGACTGGGGTGGGGTGGATTGATTGGTGTGGGGTGGGTTGGGGTGGAGTGGACTGGGTATACGTGGACTGGATTACAGTGTGGTGAATTCTTGTGGATTGGACTTGAGTGGAGTGTGATGGTTGGAGTGGGGTGGATTGGATTGTAGAGGGGTGGGTTGGATTGGAATGAGGTGGACTTTTTGGAGTGGGAGTGATTTTCGGAGTGGGGTGGAATTGTATTGTGGTGAATTGGATTGGTGTAGGGTTGAATGGATTGGAGGGGGGTGTATTGGACTGAAGTGGGGTGGGTGGATAAAGGTGGTTTGGATTAGGGTAGATTGGATTGAGTGGGGTGGGTTAAGGTGGACTGGAGTGGAATGGATTAAGGTGAATTGGATTGAAGTGTGGTAGGTGGATTGGAGTGGGTTGGATTGGCACGTAATGAATTGGATTGAAATGGGGTGGAATAGTTTTGAGTGGGTGGAGTGGGTTCAAGATGGTTGGATTGGTGTGGGGTGGGGTGGAGTGGGGTGGATTGGATTGGGTTCAGATGGATTGCATTGGATTGAGGTGGAGTAGGATGGTGTGGATTGGATTGGTGTGACGTGGATTGAATTGGAGTTGGATGAATGGAACTGGAATGGAGTGGAAATGGATTTGAGGTGGTAGATTGGGTTGGTCTCCTTGGAGTGGGTTGGATTGGACTGCAGTGGGGTGAGTTGGGTGGAGCAGACTAGAGCAGGATGGCTTGTGTGGATTAGATTGGTCTGGGGTGGATTAGAGTGGGGTAAAATGGGATGGAGTGGGGTGGATTGGATTGGAGTTAGGTGGGTTGGATTGGAGTGGGGCAGATTAGAGTTGGGCAAATTGGAGTGAGGCAGGTTTGAGTAGGGCAGATTGCAGTGAGGCAGATTGGAGTGGGGCATATTTGAGTGGGGTAAATTGGAGTGGATTGGAGTGGGGCAAATTTGAATGAAGCAGATTTATTAGGGCTGCAGTATGGTAGATTGTTTTGGATTGGAGTGGGACAAATTGAAGTGGTGCTTATTCATTTTAGTTTGTGTGGGGCAGATTGGAATGGGGTCGAATTTTTGGGTTTGGAGTTCAGAAGATTGTTTTGGACTGGAGTGGGAAAGATTGTTTTGGATTGGAGTGGGGTAGATTAGAGTGGGGCAGATTATTTTAGATTGGAGTGGGTGTTTGTTTGGGACTGGACTGGGGCAGATTGTTTTCGACTGGAGTGGGGCAAATTGTTTTGGATTGGAGTAGGGAAGATTGCTTTGGAGTGGGGTGGATTGGATTGGAGTGGTGTGGAATGGGGTGGAGTTGGCTGGATTGTATTGGGGTGAGTTGGATTGAATTGGATTGTGGTAGATTGAATTGGAGTGAATTGGAGTGGGGCCAATTCCGGTGGGGTAGATTGTTTTGGATTGGAGTGGGGCAGACTGGAGTGGGTCAGATTGGAACGGGCAGATTGCTTTAGATTCAAGTAGGGCAGATTGGAGTAGAGAGGATTGGAGTTGGATAGATTGTTTTGGAATAGAGTGGGGCATATTGGAGTGGGGCAGATTGTTTTGGATTGGGGTAGGGCAGGTTGGAGAGATGTGGATTGGAGTGGGGTGGCTTGGACTGGGGCAGATTGTTTTGGGTTGGAGCGGGGCTGATTGGAGTGGGGAAGATTGTTTTGGATTGAAGTGGGGCAGATTTTTTGGTTTGGAGTGGGGCTGATTGTTTTGGATTGGAGTGGGGAAGATTGTTTTGGTTGGAGTGTGGCAGATTGGACTGGGGCAGATTGTTTTGGATTGGACAGGGGCAGGTTGGAGTTTGGTAGACTGTTTTGGATTGGAGTGGGGCAGATTGGATTGGTACGTATTCTTTTGGGTTGGAGTGGAGCAGATTGTAGTGGGGCGAATTGGTTTGGATTGGAATATGGCAGGTTTTTTGGATTGGAGTGCAACAGATTTCTTTGGACTGGAGCCGGGTGGGTTGGGAGGGTTGGAGTGTGGTGGACTGGAGTGGATTGGGATGAGTGGTTTGGTATGGAGTGGCATGAATTGGAGTACGGTGGATTGGTCTGGTCTAGGATCAATTGAATTGAGTGGGGTCGATTGGTGTGGGGTGGATTGTCATGGATTGGAGTGGGGCAAATTGAATCGGATTGGGTGGATTGGGGTGTAATGCACGATTATGTTTTTAAAGCATCATTTTAATATTTACACATAGGAAAGAAACAGTGCTGCTTTGCAATATTTAGAACAAGATAATCTCTATCTTTTGAGAACAGCGCCTACTATTAAAAAAAAAAAAAACAGGAGTGCAAAGGGAGAAAAAAAGATTTGGCAAAATAAAAGAAAATAGTTAACTATAGAAAATAAACCTTTGCGATTTTGTTTGGCCTACTGGGCATGCTTTTGCCAGTCACACACCTTCTGATTGCAGGGCCCTAGAAATTAAAAAGAAGTACCTCAATCATGTCGGGAGCAGTGGATAGGCACTGACTAAGTTGAATCAATCAGTGCTTGGTCATGCTCCACAGACAGGAACGGAAATGATGCTAGGCCTGCAGTGGCGAATTATGAGACTTTTTAAAAAGTGCCACGCAAGCCAACAAATGGTAAGCAACAGATGGGATTCAAGCCCCTTTTTATAACTTAGGGCATGCTCTTGTAGCTCAACCCTAAAAAAAGGTGGCATTGCATCAATTTACTTATCCATAACAGCACTGGCAGAGTTGAAGTAGTATGTGAATAATTTTGCTGTGATTTGTAAAGAAAAAATGCCTCACTGGTTTTACTGTAATCGGCTATAATCAGTGCATGCTTAACTGGGATCCAATTTTAACTGGCTTTGGCTAATAAATAGTATTTTAGCTGCCTTCTGCTATGCATGTGTCAGATGTGAAATCCAACCTGACCCCCGAAAGGGTATCGAAATTCATTTTCAGTCTAGGTAAAGAGCTACACACACCCTTGCTGTAAGGCCGTGCGTTGTGCTCGGAGTACAAAAAGTAGCAGAAAATAGCTACTATTTAAATTCCACCACAATTCCACTCACAATTTCTAACATTTGGCTCATTCTCTAGTTTATGACAGAAGTAAACCCCAAAAGTCGCATTGACAGCCATTGTTTTTAAATCTGGCTAAATGCAGCTTTAATTCGCATGACCTCATGTAATCATAAATAAAAATGTTTTCTGAAAAGCAGTGCAGAGCGAGGGCCTTCGGCTCCATCGATTTGAAGATCTTATTCTTAATGGTTATTTGATTGGGTATCAGTTGTGTTATGAATTATAGCATCGTAACTCACATAATTTCAGGAATTTTGCATTCAGCTTGTTAAATGAAATCCCTGTAATTAGGTTATATTGCGTAATTACACTGCCATTTGAAAATTATAGCGAACAGCATGGGAAGAATTAAACCACCAGAACATGAGTGGCTGTTGTGCGTGGTAATTGAGTTGTTTGCCCTTTGATTTAGTGCAAATGCTTGTTCATGGCATATATTGACGCAAGGTCGCATTTCATGCTAAAATTTAGAGTTAAATGACACATTTGCATTTCACGTAATTGCACGTAATTTTCCAGATATTTTGTGTAATTACATGAACACAAAGTATTCAAATTTTGCACGCCCCCTGCTCATTATCCTGACTAGTAGTGAGGTGTGACTGAAGCTTTGCTTACGGCTGTTGGAAAAGCGTCCTGACTCCATCTGTTTACGAATGATAACCTTTACAGGTTTTTGATTGGGCTGTAGTTGTGTTAGCCTGCCCATAAAGTAGTTCCATTGCTCATAATTGATATTGGCATTGTTAACACACACCCTGTGCCAAATGCAGTACAAAAGAGCTTTCAGTCGAGTAACCTTGTGCTAAATACAAAAAGCAAGGGTTTTACATTGTGAACTATGACAAATACAATAAAGAGGGTTTTACATTGTTTAAGATGGAGAGACCTTTCAAACACTGATCTCTCGCTCGGGGGTGGGGGGCTGCAGATGCCTGGCTTTCATTGTAAACATATAAAAAAACATAGTTGTTTATTAGACTTATTGGTCCATATTAACATACAATAGATTTTTTTTAAAAGCAGATGATCCAACCAGTCAAACAATTCAAATTAAAACAGTGTATTAAAAATGATTACATAGTCACAAACTGGGTACTATTAACATTACAACTGAGTGTGTAAGTAAATAATTGGATACTATGTTCCAGTGGTGGCCGTCCTTTAGGGCGGAGGGGCCACGCCCCCCCACCTTTTGCCCCTCATGAAGAGTGTCTGTCAGGCTGAACAAAGGTCAGCCTGGCAGACACTCTCCATGTTCAGCTCAGGCAGCCAGGAGCAGACATGCGCGATTTGCGCAGACTCCTGGCTGCCTGAGCTGAACTTTGCTGGGCTGAGGAGGTCACAGCTCCTATGGGTGTGACCTCCTCGGCTCAGCAAAGGTGCCTCGAGGCCCTCCCCTGGGTGACGAGGAAAGCGTCACCAATTGACACTCTCCCTGGGCGCTTCAGTTTAAGCCCTGAAGTGCCCAGGGCGAGTGCCAATCAGTGGCACTTCCTCACAGAGTGGGGTGGGGTCAGCAGTCTCACTGACCCTATCCCACTCTGTGACGAGGCTGGGACTGCTGCCTTCCCTCATTGGGAAGGCAGCAGTCCCAACCCTCCTAGGACCCGGAGGCTGAAGGTAAGTGTGTGTGTGTGTGATGTTTTAAATTGAATATTTGGTGTGCGCATGCATGGTTGAGTGTTTTGAGTGTTGTTATTGGATGTGCGTGCGTGTGTGTGTGAAAGAATGAGTGTGTGCGATCTTTTAAAATGAATGTTTGGTGCGTGCATTCATGTTTGAATGCTATGAGTGTTGTTAATGGATGTGCTAGCGTACGTGCGTGTCTGTGTGAAAGAATGAGTGTGTGTGTGTGTCCCGCCCGCCCCCCTCCCTCCTAAAGCTGTCGGCCGCCACTGCTATGTTCCATGTTCCTAACCCCACCTCTTTAAGTATAGTTTTGAAAAGATCCTCTATCTCTGCTACTGCGAAAAGGCAAAAGAGCCTGCAATGAGATGAATAAAACAGAGAGCGGGATTGGCACGAGCATGAAATTATTTTGGATATAGTGCATGTTATTATACACCCCTTATCTTAGTAATTACAAGTGATGGCTTACCACCATCTTCAATTTGGTGATAAAATGGGAATGTTTTGCAACCACTTTTCAGTCGCAAAACCATTGTACATACCCATAATGTTGCATACATACCCATGTGAATAGGCATTAGGAAGGGATGCCATAAACACACCCCTTACAAATACTGAATTGGAATCCCAAATTGTGATCGGTACATTTGAAAATGCTGTTTCGCTTTCGCAAATGCTTGATCCTGTGAACTGGGCAGTATGCAAATGCAAAAAAGCTTGGTACAGTTGGCCCTAAGTACTTTTGTCTAGTTGATGATGAACTAGTGGCTCTATTACGTAACAAATTCCTCTTCAATTATTATAATTCTACTGCTGGAAACAAATGAAAAGCAAATAGCAATTTACTACTTGCAAACCTGAGCTAGTGATTACAGCGCCATCTGTTTATTTTATTAGGCACCGTTCCCATGATGCCTCTTGAGCAACTCCTCAGTTCTAGCTTGTTTGTACCTCTTGGTTTCTCTAATATGAACATTAAAGCTGCTGTTCTTTCTATATTGTATAGGATGTACTCACTGCATTGGAGCAGTTCAAATGTTACCACCACATCTGGCAGAGAGACAAAGATGATGTAATTGAGAGATTCATTCTTGGAAATCCTTTGCTGTCTGAATTTGAATCTCAGATTCTACATTTCCGAGGCTTGGAGCTGGAGATTAACTCAGAGCCTGATTACATCTGTGTGGGAACAATAGCACTTTATACAGGTGAGATAAGTCATGTTTATAGTAGCCCTACATTTATGATTCATTGTTCACATGAGTATTATTTATACAAACATTAGGTATGACCAACAAACAGGCTATGTCAGTTTGGTGTCATAGTTAGTAGTAATGGATGGCATTCATTGTATCTTATATTTTGCATCTTTATGCTCAACAGCAACACAGTTATAAGGGAGAGAATATCCAATATCTCAAAGTCTATTCCAGGTATCTGCTGTTAGTGCTTTTGTGAAAAAAATTATTTAGTTTTCAATGGTTTGCTCATACTAGCAAATAAAGCTCAGATGGACACATTTGTTAGAAGTTTCATAGAATGCAGTTATAAACACATCAACCAACAGATCATTCTCGGTTTATTTACCAGGAATGTACATTACTCCAATCCTCCCTTCAAAGTCCCAAAACCTAAAATATAAGGGCCCCATCTCAATATGAACACTCTTCATTACAATAGACAAATACCTGCCCTAGTTTTTGTACTTCTCACCATGCCCCTTTCCCACTGGGTGTGGGAAGCACAAAGGACAATGTTCCTATCCACTATGACAATCCAACCTTAGAGCACAGCCACAAGATCAGGCTGTTATATATGTGAAAATCATTTTGGCTTCATAGTGATGTTTGTGTGTGTACTAGTGAATACGATAAAGAGCAAGAGCAAAGGGTTTCATAGATAAGGAAGTTTAAACATATATATATATATATATATAGTCAATTAAAAAACAAAGGTTACTGGGATGTTATAGTCATCTTTTAAATGGACAAAACCACTTGTTATAGTTATCTCAAAAACGATGGGGGTCATTCCAACCCTGGCGGTCGGTGATAAAGCGGCGGCCAACCCGCCAACAGGCAGGCGGTCAAAAAAATTGAATTCTGACCCTGGCGGGAACCACCAACACAGCCCGCCACTTTAACACTCCAACCGCCACGGCGGGACAGACAAACAGCGCGGCGGTCACCGCCAACAGTCAGGCTGCAGACAATGTACCGCCCACAGTATCACAACTCACCAATCCGCCACCTTTTCCGGGGCAGGAGCCCCGCCGATAAAAACACGGCGGAAACAGACTACGAACGGGAAAACGCTCACCTCTATACACTCCACGAGGACGGAGGACAGCATGGAACCCGAATTAAACATCCTACCAGCTCTTGTCTACCTGCTCATCTACCACGAGTACGAACTCCTGCGCAGAAGACAACGGTGAGTACTGCACCTACGACACAGGGGAGGGGGGAGGACGAAAGGTTACGGGCACACACATACGCCCCCCCCCCAACTATCAACATACCAATGCAGAGCAACAACTGAGTGACACACCCCAAACCCCCCTGAAAAATGCAAAGACAGAATAAAAATGTCAAATTAAATTTATGTATAAATTAGGTTCATTGAAGTCATGGAAAATTATCGTTATGAAATATCAAAGCAAAAATCATGAACAGTGCGAAAGCTATGTACATAGTCAATAAGTCCTGCTCAGTGTGTCAAATATCCACAGTCCGTGGGCCAATGTCTACCAAACACATGGGCAAAGCCCACACAGGAGACCTGAGTCCGTTGGAGAGAACACTGCTGGGGCATCAGATGACAAAACTACAGGCACCTCAGGGGGAAGGGAAGGGGGGACACCTCAGCCACAGGAGTCCACGACGCCAGAACCACGAAAGGGCCACCATGCCCACTGTGCCATCCTGGGGAGTGCAAAGCCACAGTCCATCAGGTGGATTACAGATTCCACTGGTCATGGAGGAGGCAGGGTGCCCAGAGTGCAGCGTGAACACTAGCTCGACACAGAACCGGCACTGTCAATGGGCCAGCGGAGCTTGACAGGAAGGGCCCAGCGGAGCGGTGCTTGAGACGGCGGGGCCCAGCGGAGCAGTGCTTGACAGGAAGGGCCCAGCGGAGCGGTGCTTGACAGGAAGGGCCCAGCGGAGCGGTGCTTGACAGGAAGGGCCCAGCGGAGCGGTGCTTGAGACGGCGGGGCCCAGCGGAGCGGTGCTTGACAGGAAGGGCCCAGCGGAGCGGTGCTTGAAAGGAAGGGCCCAGCGGAGCGGTGCTTGAGACGGCGGGGCCCAGCGGAGCGGTGCTTGACAGGAAGGGCCCAGCGGAGCGGTGCTTGACAGGAAGGGCCCAGCTGAGTGGTGCTTGACAGGAAGGGCCCAGCGGAGCGGTGCTTGAGACGGCGGGGCCCAGCGGAGCGGTGCTTGACAGGAAGGGCCCAGCGGAGCGGTGCTTGAGACGGCGGGGCCCAGCGGAGCGGTGCTTGACAGGAGGGGCCCTGTTCAGCGGTGCCTGTCTTCACGGCGGGGCCCTGTTCAGCGGTGCCGTTCTTCTCGGCGGGGCCCTGTTCAGCGGTGCCGTTCTTCTCGGCGGGGCCCTTTTCAGCGGTGCCTGTCTTCACGGCGGGGCCCTGTTCAGCGGTGCCTGTCTTCTCGGCGGGGCCCTGTTCAGCAGTGCCGTTCTTCTCGGCCGGGCCCTGTTCAGCGGTGCCTGTCTTCACGGCGGGGCCCTGTTCAGCGGTGCCTGTCTTCTCGGTGGGGCCCTGTTCAGCGGTGCCTTTCTTGTCTATCAAGGGAGCCAGACCTGTCCAGGACTCCCTGCTTAGACGCCCTCCGACCGTGCAGTTGCTGGACCCTCCTGTGACGGAGTCCTGGGCCCGTGGGTGTCCTCTGTCACACCCGGGATGGGGCGTGTGGGGCCCTCCTGGTCCGCGCCCCTGCTGGCTGACTTCTCCGCCCTGCTGCCCTTGCCCTCCTTCGATGAGGCTCTCTGGCCCTTGCCTGCCCTTGATGTTGTGGCAGGTGACGGGCCACGACTTTGCTCCTTGGGGGCAGCCGTGTCAGCCTTCTCACGGCGGGCCTTGGTTTTACGGGTTCTCTTTCCAGGGGGGGGGGCTGGCTGTCCCCTTGCTGCTGGCCGATGTATCTGTGCTGGGAAAGGGTGGACTCCAAAACCCGTGCACAATGGTCAGACTTGATGCAGGGCTGGTGGTGGCTGAGGTGCTCTTCGGACTCTTACCAGATGGAGGGGGTGGGTCAGGTGGTGCAAAGAGGTCAAGTTTGGAGAGGAAAAGTTTTTTAGGAGCAATGGGAAGGGTAGGTGCAGTGGGTATGGTAGTGGAGGGAGAGGATGTGGTTGTAGGAGAGTCAGGTGTGCTGTCTATGGGTGCAGGTGCTTGTGACGTAGGCTGTAATGTGTGGTGGTTGGCTGTTGTGTGGGTGGCTGCCTGCGTTTGTGTGTTTTGGAAGAGGGGGTGACAGACACAGTGGGAGAGGACACAGGGGACGTGTAAATGGCAGTGGGGGTGGTGACTGCACGTGTGCGGACTGTACTGGAGGGTGTGGTGGTGATGGAAGTACTGGCTGATGGTGGTGTGCATGCAGGTGTGAGTGGGGATGTCACAGGGAGGGAGGAGGGAGACGAGGAGGAGGGGGACACAGAGGTGGTAGTGACTGTTGCCATGGCTGCATCTGGATGTTGCTTGGGTGAATGCTTGTGGGATCTGTGGTGCTTATGTCTGGATGAGCTGCCCTTGGGTGTTGAGGTGTGTGCAGGCTGGTCTGATGGTGTGGATGGGATAGGCTGAGGAACAGAAGAATGGGAGACAGTGGAGGCAGTTAGAAGAGGGAGGCTGGAAACAGGGACAATGGCTGCCGTCAGTGCTGAGGCCAGAGCATTGAACGATCGTTGATGGGCAGCCTGACCCGAATGAATGCCCTCCAGGTATGCATTGCTCCGATGCACCTCCCTCTCTACCCCCTGGATGGCATTCAAAAGGGTAGACTGCCCAACAATGATGTCTGTAGGAGGTCAATGACCTCCTCACTGAGGGCAGCAGGGGTAACTGGGGCAGAGCCTGAGGTGCCTGGGGCGAAGGAGATGCCCGCCTTCTTGGGCGAGCAGGCACGGAGCGAAGGCTGAGGGGCTGCTGGGAGGGCGGAGCTGGTGCGCTGGGTGGCGGCTGTACCTGTTGAGGCGGGGGGCACGGATGTTGCCACCACCGCTAGGGAGCTCTCTTCCGAGGACGTGTCAGTGTCGCTGGTGTCACCACGGGTCCCCGTTGTGGAGCTCCCCTCGCCCTCCGTATCACTGGTGACCTCGGTGTCTGTAGCATGGCCCACCGGGGCCTTGTGAGTTGCAGCTCCCTCGTGCTCCGATGCCAATTCTCCTCCGCCTGATGATGCTAATGAACACATGCACAAGAAGATAAAGAAAAAGGGTGGGGGGAGAAATAAAGACAGGTTGAGTGCATGCATTGTCAACACTGTTGTCGGAGAGGACAGACACAGGAGCCTCCAGCACTACGCCGCGCAATCGGGGTACACTACTCAGTACTTGTGACTAGGCCTACAGGTCTATGGACAACAAATGCACACATAGGTGATGCTGGACCATGGATTGCTGTACTTGGCACCCTACAAAGTGGGGGGCGGGGGCACAGGGCCATGCCTAAAGGAGGGGACTACACTACAGAAAGCGCCCTGGCCTAATGTCACCCACAGCCCTCCTCCCCCACCCAGACACCTCCACTGCGCGTAGAGATAGCAGAATGTGCTGGTACTCACCCCCTTGTGTCTGCTGTGATGTCCTCACGCGCCCATCCAAATCGGGGTAGGCCACCGCCAGGATCCGGGACATCAGGGGGGTCAAGGTACGACTGGCACCCCTCCTACGTTGGGAGGCCATCCCCAGCAGTGACTCGGCGGTCTTCCTGGTCCCGCGGCGGATGTCCTCCCACCTGTTTCGGCAGTGGGTGCCCCGTCTGTTGTGGACCCCCAGGGTCCGGACTTCCTTGGCGATGGCACGCCAAATGTCGACTTTCTGATGGGCGCTGACTTATTTGACATGTACAGGGTGGGAAAGGAAATTTCAAAACATTTCTGCATGTCAGATGTGATTGCCCCCCTCTCCCCAACCCTGCCATGTGGCACATGCTCTCATCTGTCGTGCCTTACACTCCTCTTTCGCTCCCCACCCCACCATCTTACATCCACCATACACAACCCAGGCATAGCCCATTCAACGTGCACCCAGTGTACTTACCTGTTGGTCTGGAGGACCGTAGAGTAGCGCATACTGGGGCAGGACCCCATCCACAAGTTTCTCCAACTCTTCTGAAGTGAAGGCAGGGGCCCTTTCCCCAGTCGCAGCAGCCATTGTCTCTTCCAGACCGAGGTCACAGCAGCACTTGCAGTTTAGGTCCTCTCCTGTGGATGATCAGGTCTCGAGTGATTAAGCAGATAGAAAATGGCGGTCACGCCCGCAGCGGTGCGTACCGCCGCGGTGCGTACCGCGACCGCCGGCGCACATCGTCATTGGCTCCTGAGACCCATAGGGTGCAATGTTAACCGATGCGCCTTCGCACTGCGGTCTTCGACCGCCTACCGCCACGGTGTGCCATGCCAGCGCGTTGACCTCACATCCCACTGTCACACTTCTCAGGTCAGGCAGCCGCCATTACAAGGGCCCACATGGCTTAATTACTACTGCGTCACACAGGCCTAGGCCTTGCATTGCCACTCATACAAGCCTTTCAATGCATAGCGATTCGTGTACTGTGCAAGCTGGGTGAACGTACCTGTGGGTTGCTTGACTCTGCACTCCATGTTGTCCTTCCTAGGCACTGTCCGCTGGGACTTGCGAGGAGAAGGATGAATCCTCCCGTGTACCGACCGCTGGTGGACCTGTCGACAATGGAAGAACGACATATTATACTTCGATACCGACTTGACCGAGCCACTATACATGAACTGTGTGCCCAGCTGGAGCCAGACCTGATGTCCCCCATCCGCCAACCCACAGGAATTCCCCCTCTGGTGCAGCTTCTGTCAGTACTCCATTTTTTGGCAAGTGGATCTTTTCAGACAACAGTGGCCATGTCATCAGGGATGTCTCAGCCTATGTTTTCTAAGGTTTTGTCCAGAGTGTTGTCTGCCCTGATGAAATACATGCAGAGGTACATTGTTTTCCCTGAGGAGGGTGATTTGGCCACTGTAAAGGGTGATTTCTATGCCCTTGGACATATCCCCAACATCATTGGTGCCATTGATGGGACCCATGTGGCTTTAGTACCCCCAAAAGACAATGAGCAGGTGTACAGAAATAGAAAAAATTACCATTCGATGAATGTCCAGGTGGTCTGTTTGGCTGACCAGTACATCTCCCATCTAAATGCCAAGTTCCCTGGGTCAGTGCATGACGCGTATGTCATGCGAAATAGCAGCATCCCTTATGTGATGGAACAGCTACAGAGACACCGTGTGTGGCTAATAGGTGACTCTGGTTACCCCAACCTGCCTTGGCTATTGACCCCAGTGAGGAATCCCCGGACCAGGGCAGAGGAACGGTACAATGAGGCCCATGGGCGAACTAGGAGGATTATAGAACGGACCTGAAGGCCAGGTTTAGGTGCCTGCATATGACAGGTGGATCCCTAATGTACTCACCAAAGAAGGTGTGTCATATCATTGTGGCCTGCTGTATGCTTCACAATCTTGCATTGCGACGCCAGGTGCCTTTCCTGCAGGAGGATGGTCCAGATGGTGGTGTTGTAGCAGCTGTGGAGCCTGTGGAGAGTGAAGAGGAGGAAGACGACGGGGACGACACGGACAACAGGGACACAGTTATACAACAGTATTTTCAGTAGCACACAGGTAAGAATCACCCACGCCATTTTACATTTACTTCTGGCCTCCTGCATCACTACTTTCTGTGTTTCCCCCCAGTTCCTTTTAACTGATTTTTGACTTTCCCTTCCCTTTTCAGAGCTGTATGACCCACAGCGTGACTTCTGCTTTGTTTGACCATGGACTAATGCTTATTGACATTGGTATGTTGTCATCACAATGTAACTGAACATTATTGCACCATTATGTGTAATACATTTGTTAAGAATACAAGCAGACTCCTGATTTTTGAAGTGCAATTGGTGATTTATTTTAAGTGCTACATATAGGTCCATGATAGTAAAACGGTGATGGGTGGGGGTGGAGTAATGTCCATGGCAGAGTCCAGTTCTCAGTCTCACAGGTGCATTGTCCATATGCCTGTGGAAGGATGGAGCAGGGGCTGTTTAGGGTTTGACAGGGTGACAAGGTGGGACAGTGGGATGACATCAGGGGGTATCTTATGCTGGCGGGGGTCTTGGCATCCTACTCTGTCTTCTTGTGTGATCTCAGGTTCCGCTTGCGGGGTGGTTGATCTTCAGCAGGAGGTGGGGTTCTGGTGGCCTGTCGTTGTGTGGGGCCTCCTGTCCACTAGCGCCGGAGGAGGTGGTAGGCTGTTCGTGGTCCGGGTTAGTGACAGGGGCCCTTTAGGGTGCCACATGGTCCAGCAATGTGGTGACTATCTGGTTGAGGGCCAGGACGATGGTCCCCATTGCGGAACCGATGTTCCTGAGTTCGTCTCTGAACCCCATGTACTGTTCCTCCTGCTGTGCCTGGATCTCCTGGAACCTGGCCAGTACCGTCGCCATCGTCTCCTGGGAGTGGTGGTATGCTCCCATTATGGTGGTGAGGGCCTCTTGGAGAGTGGGTTCCCTGGGCCGGTCCACCACCTCTCGCACAGCATCCCTCCCAGTTCCCCTGTTTCCCCGGGCCTCTGTCCCCTGAACGGTGTGCCCACTACCACTGCACCCAGGTCCCTGTTGTTGTTGGGGTGGTGGGTCAGCCTGGGTGCCCTGTAGTGGCGGACACACCGCTGATTGACGCGTCCTGGAGACAGAAGCATGGGCCCGCTGGGTGGGAGCTGTGCTGGTATTCCCAGAGGGGGTTGGGTCTGCTGTGGCCTGTGTTTGTGTGTGGGGAACCGACTGTCCAGAGGTCCCCGATGGTCCGGGCTGGTCATCAGGTTCTAGGTCGACAGAGCTGCTGTCATCACTGGGGGCCTGTTCTGGGGGCGGGATGGACAAATCTGGACCCTCCTGGCCGGTGTGTTGGCGTTCGGGCCCTGCAGGGGTAAAAGAGTATGGTTATTGCTTCTGTGTGTGCCATGGCGTGCGATTTGTGGGTGCCCTTGTCCCCCAGTGCTGGCATTCCCTTGTGGGAGGAGTTGTGAGGGTGGTTTGTGGGGGGGGATGGGTATGTGCAGTGGTCATGCTTAGGTGATGGGTGTCCATGGTTTGTGTTGGCATTCAGGGATTGGTGTTGTGTTGGGTGGGTTGTGCTGGTGAGACATTGCCAGGGAGGATGTGTGCTGGGGGGTTGGGGGTGAGGGTGGGGGTGTGGGTTGGCATGCTGGTGGTTGGGGGGGTGAAGTAGTTGAGATTAGACTTACCAGAGTCCATTCCTCCGCCTACTCCAGCGAGGCCCTCAGGATGCAGGATGTTCAAGACCTCTTGCTCCCATGCTGTGAATTCGGGTGGAGTGGGTGGGGGTCCCCCGCCAGTCTTCTGCACAGCGATGTTGTGTCTTGACACCATCGACCGCACCTTCCCCCGTAGGTCGTTCCAGCGCTTTCGGATGTCTTCCCGGTTTCTGGGATGCTGTCCCACAGCGTTGACCCTGTCGACGATCCTTTGCCATAGCTCCGCCTTCCTGGCTATTGTGGTGTGCTGCACCTGTGTGCCGAAGAGCTGGGGCTCTACCCTAATTATTTCCTCCACCATGACCCTGAGTTCTTGGTCCAAGAACCTGGGGTGTCTTTGGGGTGCCATGGGGTGGTGTGGATGAGGTGTGGGGTGGTGTTTGTGGTGATGTGAGTGGTGGTGTGTGGTGATGTGTGCGTGGATGTGGTGTGGGTGATGATGGTGGGTTCCTGTGTGTGTTGTGGTTTGCGTTCCCTGTGCTCTCTCTCTGTGTATTGCGCCTTGTCTCTGAATTTCGATTTGGGGGGGTTTGTGGGTGATGTGGGTGTGTGTTTTATATGGTGATGGGTGTGTGGGAGTGGTGTGTGTATGTGTCTCAGGTGTGTGTATTTTGAATTGTCCAATGTGGCTGTGTTTTGTATGGGTGTGTGTATTTTGAGCGCGGCGGTGTGTACCGCCAACGGAATACCGCGGTTGAAAGACCGCCGCGTGGATTGGTGGGTCGTAATGGCATGGGCGTGTTTGTGTTGGCGTGGCGGTGGAGGTTTGGTCATCTCCAGTTTATCGCTGACCGCTGATGAGGCGGCCTTCCGTGGATGTCGGTTTTTGGCGGTTTGGCAGTTGTGGGTCAGAATGACCGTGGCGGTTTACCGTGGTCGCGGCGGTAGAATGGCGGTCTTCTGACCGGCGGTAAGAGCCTTTTACCGCCGAGGTCATAATGACCCCCAATATCTAGTGCCCTAACGTAACTATAACTCGTGTCCCCACCACGCACATTTTTCACCAAAAGTTTACTGAACATATTACATTGATATTGTCATTGATGTTATCAAAGATATCATAAGTGCTGTAATTTGTGGGGTGATTAGCAGCACATGGTGAAGGGCGTGAGTTGTAGTTACTTAAGATAACTCTATACCCAGTGAATTTCTATGGTTTTGTACATTTAAAATGTGAGCCTAACTATAATGTCCCTATAACCTTTTGTTTTTGTGTGAATTTCTATGTTTTTTCAAATTCTATTTCCTAGCTATAATCTCCCTGTAACCTTGGTTTTTTTCAGTGAATTACTGTGTGTTTTTGTACAGTAGTTTTTATTTGTATATGGTAATCCTGTGCCCTGATGCCAACCTCCTATAAGCACCCAACCTTGCACCGTGCACAACCTTCACCTCTGTGCGTCAGGGTTTGTCTGCAAGCCCTGGCCTGCAGCCAGACCCTGCGGCCCGCCCCCCTAACCACCCAACCCTATTCTGCACATAGCCCGTTGGCCGTGCGCAGCAGGATTTGGCTGCAGCCTGTTTCTCTGGGTGTGAGAATAGGTTTAACTGGGTGTATCTGGGGATGAGATTGGCTGTGAGAGTCTCTGGGTGTGAGAGTGCATGCATCAGTGTCTTAGTGGGTACATCTGTATCTGCGCAGGTCTGTGAGTGGGTGCATGACGGTGTCAGTGAGTGTGTGAGAGTCTGAGTGGGTCTGTGAGTG
Source organism: Pleurodeles waltl (assembly GCF_031143425.1). Taxonomy (NCBI): domain Eukaryota; kingdom Metazoa; phylum Chordata; class Amphibia; order Caudata; family Salamandridae; genus Pleurodeles; species Pleurodeles waltl. The sequence continues at coordinate 211,939,127 of NC_090439.1, forward strand.
GGTACTTGAGTGTCTCAGTGGGTCTGTGAGTGGGTGCATGAGGGTCTGAGTAGGAGAAAGAGATTGAAAGAGAGAGAGAGGGAAAGAGTGAGAGAGAGAGATAGAGTTTTTTAGGATTTGAATCATGATATACTTAGAATAAGATATTTCTGTACAAATTGAAAAGTGTATTTGTTAAATAAAAAGAGTGACATCACCTTTCAATATGAGCCTTCAACTTTTGAAGTTAAAGATACATTAAAGGAAGGAAATGATCACAGACACACCTGGAGTAGAACCTTAAACTTTTAGAGTGAGGGTCTGAGACCTTAGCCATTAGGACATTGGAATATATATGTATTTAGTCCTCATTTTTTTCCCTTTATGGGCTATCTGGAACTGTGGGTGCAGCCTCAAGATCTCCCCTGCAGTCCCAGCCTGCTCCCCACATCCTGCAGGGGCCGGCATTGCTCCAGAAAGCAGGGATCAGAATTTATTAGCAGCTTCCTGTTTGCTGGAGCAATGTTTTCATCTGTCTTCTCTGCACGCAGATATTTGTGCAGGGAACACAGATGAAAACTCTGCTTTCTGGCAGCGGGACCGGTTTGACAGATCCCGCTGTTAGAAAGCGGACTTTGTTTGCTTTTGCTTGGTGGGAGCGGTCAGCTAGGTGTAAACAAATGCCCCAGGGAGGTGGCAGTCCCTGGAGCTGCGGGGGAGCTGATCGCCCACCCCCACTTCAGTTACATCTATATATCACAGAGAGGTGGCGGTCCGCAGGGCTGTGGGGGGGGGGCAAGTGGCTCCCACTACAAATAATGAAAGCCCCGGGGAGGTGGCAGTCCCTGGGGCTGCAGGGAAGGGCCGGGAGCCCCCACTACCCCCAATACAATTGAAAATGCCCCAGGAACTTTGCCCACCCGGGAAATTCAGGATTACGAAGTGTGGGAGCCCATGCAAATTTTTTTTTTTGCTGGATCCATCAATCAATCAATCAATCATCACAAATCGTGGTGAAAAAAAAGCTTTATAGCCCCAGCACCAGAGCTAAGGGGTTAGGTTGTCTCTACACTGGCCCCTTTTCTTTTTTTATTTTACTTTTTTTAGTGGGACTCGGCTGAAGCTGAGTCCCAAAATGGCTGCGATAACTTCCTGGTTTGAAGTGTTGACAGTCAATCATAGCTGAGCATTTCCCTGCACAAGCTCGTCATTATTTGTGAAGTCATCCCTGCCAGAGATATACAAATCTGAATTTCCTTTAATATCTCAAGAACTATTGAATGGATTTACAGCATATTTATTGTTTTGCCTATAACTTTGGCACCGCTTGATGAATTTGCAAGACATTTTCAAAACTTACACTTTAATCAGTTCAGCTGCTTCGGAAAGTTTCGAGTTGATCTGTCAAGCGGAGGCTGAGAAAAAGGGGGGCCACAAAACACTTTTGCCCATTCTGTGTCAATGGGATTTTTCAAAATTCTGAGCAAGACTACAGCCAAAACGCTGAAGGGAATTACACCAAATTTGGCAGAAAGACAGATCTTGGTCCTGAAAGCATACTTGTTGTGATTTGGTTTAAGTCTGTTGAGTAGTTTTGGAGAAATTAGAATTTAAAAAATATAGATGTATAGGGACACAGATCCTCCACAGATCTGACTGTGCCCCTTGAGATATCCGATTGGCTGCCAACACTTCAACCAGGAAGAGTTGGCAGCCATCTTGGGACACAACTTCAACGGAGTCCCAGAAAAAAAAGTTTAAAAAAAAGAAAAGGGGACACCCTGACCCAGAGGGACCCTACCAGGGCTTAAAAGCATTTTTTAACACATCTGAAAAATTCAGGGATCCAGATCTGCAGATTGTCCTGACTTTTAAAAACAAATGGGCGGTTTTCCTCCCTTTTCATTATGCCCCTGGGTGGACAAAGTCCTGGGGGCATGCAAGAAATAAGGAGGGGGCGCAAGGGCCCCCCTCCTTCTGGGCTTCTTATAGCCCCAGGGACCACCAGCCCCTGCAGCCCCCTGGACCACCACCTCTCTGTGGTGAAGATTTTGTTTTGTGCTGGGAGACTGTACGCCTCCCGCAGCCCTAGAGACTTCCACCTCCCCAGGGCAGATACAATATGGTATGCGGGGGGTCTGTGCACACCCCCACAACCCTGGGACTGCCACCTCCCCAGGGTGGATGTAATATGGTATGCGGGGCCTAGGTGGCCCTCGCAGCCCCAGAGACTGCCATCTCATCTCCCCAGGGCTTTAAATAAGTCAAACACTGGGGCACCCAGCCCCCCGCAGCCCTGATGACCACCACCTCCCCGGGGCTTTCAACAAATCAATCATGGGGGGGTCTGCCTGGCCCCGCGCAGCCCTGGGGACTGACACCTCCCTGAGGCTTTCAACAGATCAAACACGGGGATGGCAACTGGCCCCCCGCAGCCCCAGGGACCGCCACCTTCCCGGAGTTCATTTAAAAAGACATGGGGGTCTGTTGCTGGCCCCAGGGACCACTACCTCCTTGGGGCTACTAATGTTGGTTGGGGGCCACATGGCCCCCCTCAAGTAGCCACTGATGGCTCTGGGGACCGCCACCCCCTGGACTGGCTCCTGCTATGTCCCAGGATGCCCACCCCCCAAGGAGATAGCTGTTTGCTGTGACTTGGTGGGAGCTTTGACAGCTCCCACCAAGTCAGAGCAAACACTCCCCTTGCAGTGAAGGAGAGCTGTCAAACAACTCTCCTTCACTGGGAGCAGAGGTTTCCTCTGTTTTCCTGCCGACAGAGCTGCAGGCAGGGAAACAGAGGAAACAATGCTGTCACAGAGAAGGAGGAATGCTGGCTCCCACAGGAGTGGGGAGCTAGCTGGGACCATGAGGACCTTCAGGCTCCCTCTGAGGTCCCCAATATTGTGATTGTGTACCCTGGGGTGCACCAGGTCACATGGCCTGGCTCACAGGGATGGAGTCCCTAGGGCCAAGACTGGGCCTGGGGAGGGGGGCCACATGCCCTACTCCTCCCAAATAATTATTAGTTAGGCCGGCCCCAGGCGATAGGGTCCCTGGGGTGTGCAATATGGGCCCTGGAAAGGGGGCCACATGGCACCCCTCCCCATAAAAATTAAAATAATTAGGCTGGGCCCCAGTGGACGGGGTCCTCTGGCTGATACTGGCCTGGGGAAGGGCCCTCTCCTCCCCAAAAGAACTTATGTATACAGTCACTCATACACCTATGTATTCAGCCATACAGTCACCCATACAGTCACTGACTCACCCACTCACTTACCAATACTGTCACTAACACATTCACTAACTCATCCATACAACCACTCACACACCCACTGTCTTACCCATGCAGCAACTCATAAACCCACTCACTCACCAATGCATACACTGACACACCCAGTGACTAACCGATATAGCTACTCAGACATCCGCTAGACTACCAGCTTTCACAAGGGGAGACTCAGGCAATGGGCCCCAGAAGGCGGTCCTTTGTCATTAGCACACCTGCCATGACTTTACACTACTTAAGCGCCTCATTCTCAACTTGATGCAGGATGCATGAGGGACACGCTCAGGCAAAGCCCGGGCCAAGGGCAGGCCCATACTGCCCCCGTCAGCGACAGGAAGAGACACAGCAGGGCCACCCCCTTGGCTTTACTCGTTAACATCCTCAAAAGGGGTAAGTGCTGAGTGAATCAAGGGTCTCATAGGCGCATCTGGGCTATCTATGAGGGCATATGTATATGAGATTGTTTTGTAACAATGAACCATCATCATTGCACTAGGTCCTGTAGGCCAATAAACTGCTGTTTGACTGGGTCCCTATATAAAAGATTGCTAGCACTTTGTGGGTGAACGATTTCAAGCTGGTTTTGCCCATCTACAATGCCTGAGGTTGGGCACATCTGCAATGCACTGGGTGCCAACCTGTTTGATGTGTCTGACCGTGTTAGTATTCAGCGTGCTCATTGCGTTCTGTGCTTTTTTAAATTATGGGCACACGTAAAGCTACTGAGAAACCTGCAGGGGGCAACAAGTATATATGTAAGGTACTAAGGCACTCAGCAGAAAACCGCACTCTAAATTAAACAGGCGATCTAATAGTACAGGTGGAGGGCATACTCACATCAAATGCTCCAGCCTTCTCCCAGCAGAAGGGGTCTAGTGATGCTAAACATAAGGGAATACACCCATACTTTAATAAAAACCTCCATCAGTCTGGGTAGCACGGCTGGTTGAAGGCAGGATGGCAGTAACGTGCCTTGCAAAGAACTTCCAGCTAAACGCTGGTCAGTGGCTGATGGAGATCAGCATTTGGGAAATTTCCGCTCATCTGTAATCAATATTTACAGCTCCAATCGCTTTGCTATAGCCACTGATTCAGGGGCTTCACCAGAGAAGGAGGATCCCTCTGGCACTTCTAAGCCTGTAATTTTGAGTGACATTTGCCAGTTCAATCTGAGCGAATCTCTTGCACAGTTCCACCTACTAAGGGGAGAGATTAAAGGCTTGTGTGAGTGTATGAGCAAGCTGGTTAGCGATTTAGACATAAAGGTGGCTTAACTTTCACTAATGGTGGAGAAATTTGTACTAAAGTAGGTGTTGATAAAGTAGTAACTCAGCACAGTAGGCAAACCCCAAGTGCGAAAAGGCTCTGGGCAAGTACGTTTTTTTCTGGCAAAATAACCATATTTCCCCCTAGCTTTGAAAGAGGTGAGCTCGTTAAGGGAAGATACACTCTTAAAGAGAATAATAGCCATAGATCACAGCCTATTTTGAGAAATGTCAGCCAGAGAGACCAGAAGCCCTTTGGGTACTGCGGTTCCAGCAGCAACATGGAACACACGTGATACTCAAGTGACATCTACCTGATAGATGTCCCTAAACATCCGCGTGGAGGTAGAGAATCACAATACTGCTGTGTGAACAAAGTAATCCATTGGCTTCTTCACACTAGGGGATGCACATCAGTAATCAGGGATGACATCCTGTATGCTATTCGCTGTAGCCCAGCAGGACTCCAAACCGACTTTATAGGGCTGAAATTAAGCTTGTACAATGAGAAGGGGTGGGAGCATGTTGGAAATGCATTGGAGGAGCATAATGAGGGGGTTGCCTTGATGCTTCAGTGGCTTGAACTAACCTCTTACAGAAGGTGGATAACATTGGGTCAGAGCCCCCCACTTCACCCTGGAAGAAACAAGGGTAGCACTAATGCAAATGAAGAAGAAAAAGGCCTCTGGGATTGATGGTATTCAGGGTGGCCTTTTTCTGTCCGATCCTGAGATGTGGTTTACCTATCTTAATGCCCTTAGTAATGCCATTATGAGGGGTGAAGAATGACTGCCTACTTGGCAAGGAGCGGTTATTGTACCAATCTATAAAAAAGGGAGTAGGGATCTCCCTGCCAACTATAGACCAATTAGCTTACTGTCAGTAATGGAGACCTTACTGACCATATTCCTTTTCACTGTGGTGTTAGACAAAGATGTGTTATGGTACCAACCCTGGTTACATTATATATAAATGAGGTAGTCTAATTGCTGCATACCTGCCAAATGATGTACCAACTTTAAACAACAAAGACTCCCAATCTGCTCTTTGCTGACAGTTCTCTTTTGATTTCTGATACACCTATTGGCCTTCAAGCTCCTATAGACAGGTTCTTAATGTGTTGTAGGTGGAGAGATGTAGATTTGAATGCTGCAAAAACCAAGTTTATGATTTTGAGCTCAGCACCAGTCAAGAACTGTACAATTAGAGTGGATAATGCACCTCTTGAAAGAGTTTGTTCCTTTGACTATCTGGGTGTTAGGGTATTCTGCTGGGATAATCAGCTTCTTAAGAGTTTCTTTCTTATCCAGCAAAGGTCCAACACCATTTTGTGTTTTAGTAGAGGTACAAGTTCGAGGGTGGTATCCCCAGCACTTAAAATGTATCAAGCTAAAGCGCAGAGTGCAGCAGTTTTTGGAGCAGAGGTATGGGGATAGTGTAACGGTCAAAAAGTGACAGTAGCAGAAAATTATTTTGTTAGATCCCTGCTTGCATGCCCAGTTAGTACCCCACTGACTCCAGTTTATTTTGATGTAGGTTTAAATCAGATTTCTGGCTTGGCATCCTTGAAACCCTTGGTATATTGGGTACATTATTGGTCTACTACAGAACTTGTTGAACACAGAGACTGTCTTAGGGACTTAATGGTAAGGCAAAATGCATCTACAGTTTCATGGTTGAGACATGTTTTTCTTGGTTAGAAAAGCTTGGATTAAGGTGCTACTGGGATAATCCCAGTTGTATAAATAAATTGCAAGCTAATATCTTAAGGTCACGCTAATGGGCATTTGTTCGGAAAAACTATGTTCTCCATGCTTTCAGTGGGCACCATTCAAATCAGTTTTTTGAGTTGAAACTGACCCTAGTTTTGAGCCTTTTTTAGATTTTATTTCAAAACCCTTTCCCAGGAGCCTTTATGTGAAATTTTGGTATGTCTGTTTGCTGATAAAGTCTCTTACAAATCACTAGAAAAATGGCCCATCACAGTTTCTGAGACCACTGAACATATTTTGTTCTTTTGCCCCGCATATGCTGCCTTGCGACCCAAGTGGATACATACAATATGTTTAAATTTGGGAGTTAGTCAGTACGAAGTTTCCTTTAAGATTTTGAACAGCGATACTTCTAACACTACTGTATTTGCTGATAGTAAATATTTGGTGGCTGTTTGGTTCAGGTGAAATTCCTTATTAGGGAATGGTTGACAGTTATTTTTATGCTATTTATTATAGATAATGCTATTTATTTATGTATGTAGGCATTTACATTTTTTTTAATTGTAATCTGTTTTTATCATGTTTTTTAACTGTATGATTTGATGGTTTATTTATGACCAAATAAAGCTTCTGTCTGATGATGATGAATAAGGAAGGCACCACTGTGACCACCCAAAAATGAAATGAAAACATTAGCACACTGTGTTAGTGCAACTTCTACATTAGGCCGTGAAACATGAGACATAAATCGTCACCTTCTGCTGACATCGGGGTCACTAACAGTCCCTCCTTTGACGGGAATCTATGCCGTCACACAAAGGACACACTCTCATGTCAATGAGACAACTCAAACGTTTGATGTCTTTTTCCGGCAAAGTCTGCTGTAATTCTCAAGTTTCTTAAGGTTACAATAATAAAGGTTACTCCATTTCTATCTCTTCTCACCTCTGTCTATTCTTAGCTCTTTTCTCATTCCACATTTTGTATTGTTTGTATAATCCAAGTGCAACTAAGGCATACAAAGGCACAAACAACACCGGTCTCAAGATTATTCCTACTAATCCCTTTCCCAAGTTTCAAAACGATTACATATTGCCTCCCATGCACCGGTGGCTGTCCTTTCTTTCAGCTAATTTTTCAGGTTAGTGATGTCTGAGATAAACTTCCTTGTATCCTTACTATTATGTGGTATGTATGGGCAACAATGTTGCGCACATAAAACTTTACAGACTCCACCTTTCTTTGCAAGCAAAATGTCTAACGCAAGTACATTTTTCAAAACGATTGATCTCATATCAAGCATCTCTGTGTCCATCAATAGCAAGGCACCTGCAGTGTCAGTAGATTATTTATCTGCTACAGTTGACATCTTCCTAATCATGATGTCATTCAAGATCACTCCAGCTGATGGAATGATGGCACAAAAAATATCACCTGTAATCTCCGCTGCACTAGCTCCTCTCCTAATTATGGAATTCGGTTTCTCTTTCTAGACTGAGCTGTCAAAATTGTCCACATGATACATTTTCAGAAATACCCCTCCCAGGTAACATGTACTATACTAGCCTTTCAGCAGTTTTGAAAGCGCATTTTCCTCACAAATTAAATAAACACCTGATATGGCAGGATCTTGTCCATTCAACATAAAGGGCCAAACACTCTTAAACAAAAATACATGTCTACATTCGGTAGTACTTACAAAATGTGTGTCTGTATTTGACTTAGGTCTATAGATACATAATTTTCCTAGGTGTTGCCAGTCTAAAGCTAAGTATCTTTGGTTACTGCTAGCTGAAGCATGTGTAGAGTCTTTGTGGCAGTCTTGTAAAACTACTCCTTTTCTATATTGGCTTTAATTGCTTTCCTTCTGTCTTCTACTTGTCCAATGAACTCCTTTTCTACTGATGTAAGAATGCAGGTTAAATTGTTCTTGTGTCCATACACGGTTCCAAAAGTCAGGTTGGTTCAAAGAAACCTCACAAAATGTCAATACTTTTAGATTTAGCCACATTACTCAGATGCTGATTAATAGGCACAAAAGAAAGCACTAGGTCATAATTGGAATAGAAGTATTGGATATACTCCTGATGCTTTAACAGTGTTAATAGGAAACTACATGAAATTCCATGGGTTAATGGCAAGCTATGATAAGTGATACCTTCCTGAACTGATGAAGGGATCTGGGTGCAAACATAACAATCACACGGACTTTCATATTTTCAGTATACTCACACAACAATTTATATTACACATTAGATGTCAAATCTCTCTTAGAACCATCAGTGAGTAACAATTTATCATCCTCATATAGGGGATCATGTTCTGCAGTTAAATCTCTTAGCATCTATGTAATTTTGCTGTCAATCTCCTCTTTCACTGGCAGTCTTGATCCAACTATCAATAGAATACTCACAACCACACATACTGTTTCTAACCCTAAACACACATACTGTCATTTACTCCTTTTACCTTGATCGCATTCCATGACTTGTCTAGACTCAGACCACATTGTTACTCAAATCTAAAAAAACTAAATTCAAAAATTGAAAATAAGAAAGTGTTGCTCAATTAATTTACAGCATCTTTTCTTCATGTGAGCAAAGCAAAAATCGAAAATGTATCTTCTCAACAAAGTTCATCAAGATTTTTTTCTACTTGCAAATGTTCATAAATCACTACTAAAAGTTCAAACGTCTCTAGTAATAAACCATCTGATAATCACTTATGAGGACTTCCAGCAAATAACGTCTTTGTTGATCAAACAGCAATGAGATTTCAAAGTTCAGTTCTAAAGCGATTTCAAGTTCCAAAATATTCAGCTGAAGTTGAATTGTTAGCACAAAAGTTAATGAACTCCTTCTGCCAATCATCACCTGTGTAATAAGTTCATTCAAGAGCTCAATGTTTTCGACTTGGCATTCTTTTTCTGTTTGACCTCCTTGTCACATGTCCTTCAGTAGCACTATCAATTTGATCTGACTCTTCAGTTCCTTCAGCAATAGTAGAAGGCACATTTTTCAGTGAGTGTGGACTTTTCTTGGGCCACTGATCTCCAATCGCATTTCTTTCCTCAAGCACACCTGGAATTTCAGTGTTTTCTGACCTGAGCTAGAAGAAGGTAACTGACTCTGACTCAACCCTCCTTCACCTTCGACTGCAACAGATTCACTCAGAGTTTCAGCAGACTGTGCATTTTCCAGTCCCCAAAGCTTGGCTGACCTGGACCCCTTCGCTCACTGTACCTAACCTGAGATAAGGCACTGTTTGATCAAGGGGAGCTGAAACTTTGTGACTGTGGCTCGCATGTATTTAGTTCAGTAAACCAGCACACTTCACAGCAGTCATTGTGACTAGGACAATCTGTTACAGCCCCTTCCAACACGACCCTAAGTATGACTTTCTTACATGCTTCTTCACCTCAACCCAGGTTTCAGGACTCAGGTAATGACACACTTCTTGTTATGGTTGAGCATTTGCTTCTCCAACCTGGCAAGACAAAGAACGAACCACATCAGCTAGTCCTTTGCAATAATCCAGCAAAAAGCCATTTGTAATGTTCACAAGAGCATTTGCGGGCACAGCTGGCAACCTCATAGCATGCCCCATAAATATTTTATGAGGGGACAATCCTGTCTTCCTGTCGGGGGTGCTGTGCATGCTTACCAGGACAAGAGTCAATGCATCCGGCCACTTCAACATTGTAAATGCACATGCTTTTGCCAGTGGAGACTTTAAAGTTCCATTCATCTGCTCAAATAATCCTGAGGCTTCTGGTCTGTAACTACAGTGCAATCTTTGCTCAATTTGTAACTCTGCACAAAACAATTTTATGACTTCACTGTTGAAATTAATTTCGCAATCTGATTCCAGAGAAGTCGTAAAGCCGAATCAAGGTACCAGTTCCCTCAAAAGCAGCTTTGCAACTATGAGTTGGGTAAGCATCTACCCAATGCAAGAAGGCACCCACTACAATCAAAATATATCTCAATCCATTACACAGAGGCATTTCAATGAAATCAAGTTGCATTGTGTTGAAATAAACTTTCACCTATGTGGCTCAGGTTAACCACAGCGCATTTTTCTACATTTATTTGTTGACATGTCACACATCTGTGACACATCTGTAACACACTGCTTTAGCAACCAGTCTGAATCAGGGGTTGTACCATGTTTGTCTGAATGTTCTGATCATTGCATCCCTACCTAAGTTAGCTTGTCTGTGGTAATACCTTGCCTTCAGGGCCAACAAACTATTTGGCAACTCTGCTTTTCCCTCACTGAAAACCCAAACATTATCCTCATCTCTCTGAACATACCCTGCTGTACCCCAAACTCTTTGTGCTTCTTCTGGCACTTCTTCCTGCAATCTTTTGACTTCTTCCCAAGTATCAATTGCGTTCATAAAAACGTTTTGATTTGTCTCATTTGTGCTGCTCCCATCACTCCATTCCTCATTAAAGGATGTGCCATGAAGAGTACAATAAAGGGACACTTGGGCAGCATAGGTATTGCCTAACGAGATGTAATAATTTGACTTTTGATGTGCTGCACATTTGACAATCACAATTTTTATAGGTAACTGTAATGCTTTCAACAATTGGTAAACGTTGTCATCTTTTTGGATAGGTGGTCCAGAGGCGGTCATAAAGCCTCTCTTGGAACATAATTGTCTGAAATCATGAACAACACCAAAACCATACAGGCTGTCAGTGAGAATGGCCACTTTAAGCTGTACAGAAGCACATCATCTCTAGTAATAGCAACCAATTTGGCAGCTTGTGCAGAAAAGAATCCTTGAAGCCATGAAGCTTCTATCACACCTGAGGTTTTGCAAACTGCATAAAAACACTCAGATTTCCATCAGCATCTCTTAAACAGGAGCCATCAACCAACATGACATAGTCATTTTCATCTAGTGGGGTCTCTTGAATATCAGGTCTTGGTTTGTTGGACAGTTCAGTCACATCGAGACATTCATGCCCCACCTCCTCCTCGCAGTCATTTACATTTTCAACAGGAATTGGCAAGAGCGTTGCCACATTTAAGACCTTACATCTTCTGATGTTGACATTCGGGGAGCCCAGAATGACCTTCTTATAGCGAGGTAAATGAGCATTGGTCAGGTACTGGGTCTTCGTACTGGTCAAAAGGGCTTCAACAGAAAGGGGCATAAAAACATTTAGGGGATGACCCAAAACAATGTCTTCACACTGTCCTATACAGACACTCACTATAGCCACAACTACAGGATCAAGTGTAGCTAAATAATATGCTACTGGCTTGTTTGCATTTTCATGAATCTGTGTCAAAACTGAAAGTACACAACCATCTCTTTTGCAGAAAAACAAAGAAAAACATTTGTTGTAATCTGGCATTCCCAGAGCTGGGGCTCGGCACAGGCTTCTTCTCAGCTCAGAGAAGGCATGCATGCATTCATCATCAAATGGTGTCATATTACACACATCCTTGTGTGTCAGCCTCTGTAAAGGTTTGGACAAAAGGAAAAAATTCGGAATCCACTGGCGGCAGTAGCCAACCATTCCCCAAAACATTCTGACATCTCTCTGTGTTACTGGTGGGTTTATTTGCATTATTGCTGAAATTGTCTCTAGGGATACCTTCCTTGCACCTTTCTCTGTGTGGTGACCTAAGTATATTACTTCCTTTTGACAATACTGCAACTTTGCTGGGGATACTTTATGTCCATTTTCTCCTAAATGATTTAACGATTTAACAGGGCGTTGTATCTCTCCTATAGTTTTCAAGTGTACTTGATGCAACCATCAAATCATCAATGTATTGCATCAAAGCTGAATGAAAAGGCATTTTAAGGGAATACAAATCCCTTTTCAAAATCGGCTTAAAAATTGATGGTGACTACGTATACCCTTTAGGCATACACCACCATGCGAAAACACGGCTCCCAAATTTAACCGCGTAGAGAAACCCTCTTTTCTGGTGCAGGGGACTAGAAAAGAACGTCTAGCACAAATCAGCTTTGCACGGGATCTGAAAAAAATCACTGAATGATTCGGTACCATGGGACAACATGGGACAACGGTTTAATTCACTTTTGTCAGATCCTGAACTATATGGGATTTTCCACTTGTCTTCCACAATAGGGGAATTGCATGGGCTTCCCAAGATTTTTTTTAGAGCACCTTGCTTGATGAAGTTGTCAGTTACTGTAGGTATTCCTGCAATTATTTCTAGGGTCATGTTATAAGGCGGTATCCTTGGACACACTGCGTTTGGCTTCAGTGTTATTTTTACTGGCTCCACTCCTTTTATGAGTCCTATCTTTTCCTGAAAGATCTCAAACTCCTGGTAAAACTGCCTCTTGCAACTCATCAGGCAAATCTTTAACTGTTATCACTTGAAACAGTGTGACGAGCGGGTACTGTTCTATTATTTTACAGGACATATCATCTTCATCATTTGGTAGAATTTTCATTCCTTTGGATGTGCAGCTAATGAAACAGTTTAGATTACACAACCTAACAGACTAACAGGACTTGAATCAAAAACCACAAATTAGTGTCTGTCCTCAAATGAACCTATTTTTACTGGGACATGTTTTGTAACAGGATTTGTTTATTGCTTATTTGCTACTCCTACCACCTAAATTATTTTTCCTGACAAGGGCAAATTTGGTACTTCTAAGGTTCTAACAGTGGAACATGTAGCTCCAGTGTCGACTAGGAATGAAACATCGTGTCCCACAACGTTGGCATTTACATACAGACCACGGTGAGCTACCTCTAAGGATGCTGCTAACATGCCGTCCTCATAATCAGACCTGTACCTGTTAAATGTATCTAAAAACTCCTCATCCCTCAGATCAATTAAGGGAAACTGTGAACATGGGCATTGACTGGGGTTTGGCACAATTTTGGACAGGCTGTACTCACACTCAGGAAGGGTGGATAAACCAAAGGCACTTGTGTCACTGAATTTGCGGGTGTACAATGAACTGTCTGATTCGAGGTCTATGCAACTGGAGCAGTTGACACACATGGGGTTATAGTTTGTCATGCGTTATTTCTCGTTCCTATTTCAACTGCATAATAATGTGGAGGTCGATTCATCAATAACTGATTTATGAATTCATCATTTGACTCCCTCTCATTTGTAATTGTCTTTTTATTCTCATTTCCTTCTGTCTGTTCTACCTTTGTTGCCTGTCTCTTTCTTGTCTTAGTCTTAGTACTGGCGACTTCTTCTTCTTCACCTGAAATAGCTGGGAACATTCTCACTTCATCTAATATGTCTGTTCTTCATATTTTCTGCTCTGCATCCCATCTTGTTTCTGAAGGTGTCTTAATTGTTTTCTGCATTTTGTTCTCATATTAAGTGGTTATCTCGTCATGAGCAATCAACTCCCAAACACTAAGGGCTTTTAATTGTGTGGGTTTTGAGGCTGTTCCATCTCAAACATTATTTGCCTCAAGTTATCTAGAATTCTCGAGCTAAAAGTTCCATATGGGTGAAAGGCTAATGCACTTTCTTTCTCAGTAATTTCATACCAATGATCTAGCCAAATACAATACTGACATTCTTTAAGTGTTGTCAAAATATAACCTGGAGTTCCTTCTGGTGGAATTCAATACCTCTGTAACTGGAATAAACCCATCTCCATTTAACAGACTCTTTAATGCTTTGAAAAATGTAATCTTTACTCAGTTTCACTTAGCTTCACAACTTGTGGTCAAATCAGGAAGTAACTTCAGTCCCATGATCCTTTGTTCTCATGGTCCTCAACCAATAGCAACGCAGTACTGTCCACCGATACCAGCGTGGCTTCACACTAACTAACCTATACCAGCGCGACACACAACAACGTCACACTCACTTCACTCTGCAGCTCCAGTAGCTTCACAATTGTCTCTCACACAATCGCTCACACATACACTAAATGCAAAATATTGTGAGCAAAACCCTGTCTAGACACTATGGTTAGGGTTCAAACACTTTGAAAGCTGTACGGGCTACACTTCCGACTGTGGCTTTCGCAGTAGGACATGAGTGAAACTTGACCAGCAATTTTCACCCTGGCTGATACGGATCCTCCACTTGCACTCAGGATTCACCTAATACCAACCAACAACTCCCACAACATCAAGGAAAACTAATGCCATTGTCAATAGCACCTCATGACACATATCTCACTGCAGAAAATAAATTAACCAAGTGTCTTCTACACTTGTGTGTTATCTCAGGATCTTAGGCCTCAACAGAGGTCACGCAAAAGGGGCATCATGCAATCATCGGCAAAGAGTGGACTTGAAGTTGCAACAGTCCATGAAACTCTCAGACTTTCCTTGAGAACCATTTTCCATATGTGGTACTCCATACAGTAATGATAACATTTTATTTCATGTTAACTCTACAGGCCAGAATGTTTCTTTCAAGGCCACTAAACTAAAAGTCTCTGCGCAGTTGACCAGTGAATTTATTGGTACTTGCAAAGCTTCTTATGAGAATAGAACCTACAGGAAAAACTCAGTTTAGAAAGAACAGTGATTCATCACTTTTACATGACATGTAATATAAGAGCACCGCAGTTCTCATTTAAGCTAACATAAGAAAATCCGTTGCATTACAGTTAATCATTGCAATTTAATAAAACATGTACAATATAAACTTATAAATATTAATACTTCATTAGTATGAGGAATACATTTCACTTTAAATGATAGCTTTGTCAATACATTGCAGTAAGCGTCGCAGAGAAGTGCAACTATTTCATTTCTGCATGTATCTCTAAACTCATATTCACGCATTAAACATTAAAATACTAACTTGGTTTTAAGACACAATTAGTCTAGAGTCTAAATTATACTTTAACACCAATTTTATTTAACTAACATGTTATTTAATAAGGAAGGACAATTGTCACCACCAGAAAATGAAAACATCAGCACATTGATTGTGTGTCAGTGCAGCTTTCTACATTAAGCTGTCAAACATGTGACATAAATCGTCACCTCTGCTGATGTCTGGGTCATTAAAGCATTACTACAATTTATGCTTCAACAGTTCCAACAGGATCAGCTTGTCAGTTGTTTTCCTCGTGTTCTGCTGCAGCCTCCAAGAGTATTCTAAAGAACAACTAGAGCACTATAATTCTTAATTATGACAAAAGTGTAGCACAAGTAAAGCCTTCTTGATTGTGCTGACGCAAAAATGATAACTAGAAATTATTAATGAGTGATTACATTGTTTAATTAATGAACGTTCATAGAGAAATTAATGGTAGAGAAAATAACGTGAACGTTTGAAATTGTGACCACGGAGATTGTCAGCCATTTATGTGGAGTTATGCTAAAATGTTTACGAGATGTGTGAAGTAATGAAAATATGAAAGAATAATGTAGTAATATGTCTTATTGAATTGTATAACCTATGTTGTATATTGATTTGTAGAGTTAACTTAGCCGAGAATAAGGCCTATCCTTTCTCCAAGCCTCACGAGAGGGGCTGAATCGCTAACGCTCTGTAGAGGAGCAAATGCATGACTTGACCCTGAACTGCACGATGTTAAAGTTGCTTAGCTAGAATTCTCTGCAATGCACCGGCGGACAGGAGATGATGAAGACAATTTGATACAATTATGTGTAGAGTAGGCTAAATATACTTTCCCAGGACTTGAACAATGGAAGCACTGACTGAAGAGGAACATGCAACATTTTCAATACCTGAACAGCCTCGTCTTGTGAAAGGACTAATATTACAATTTATAGATTTGGTAAACAAATATTATAGGTTAAAGTCATAGCTGCTGAATGACTGACCAATTGGGAATTAGGGGGATGGCCCGGGAGACCCTAATAAAAAGTCATGACAAGGCGCTAAGAATTCAGAATTTAGGAGATGCAAGAGGAGAATTGGTGACGTCAGGAGACGCTGGTCGAGACTCTATCATTGGGCTCATACTCTTGAGAGCCTGATGCTATGCTGATCTATTGATGACCTGAAGACGAAGACTGACTTTGTTGCTGGTCCATTCTGTGGATAAGTAGCTATGAAAATGTGACTGACTAACTTGTGCCTATTCTTCTAGGTACCAACTGCGCTGTTTTATAGATTTTCACTTAGAAAGATGTTTTCCAAATTCATGTTTTCCTAAATTGTTTTGCATGAAGCCCCCCATGCTAATGCTAATCTTGGTTAAGCAGGCTTTCTAGGGGTGACTCTGACAGTGACAAATGACTGACAAACTATCTGCCGAACTCTGCTATTGATGCTGTGAGTCCATTTATTGGCTTATGTAGAAGCATTCAAGCGTACGTTTCTTCAATTTCTGATTAGATTATGTTATTTATGTTCATTAATGAACTAATAGAAGAGCTGATTGAAAAAAGTTTGGTCTAACTTGATGACCTAGTATTGTAACCAATAGGAAAATAAAATGTTTTCATTAAAATGTTATTGATTGGTGATGTTGATTATTAATGCCAGTGGTCTCTACATGATTAGGATATTCCATACGATCCAGAAGGTTTATAGACCTTATATGCGTCCCCTTGTAATTTTACTTACTAAGGACCAGGCACGCTAGCAATTGAATCAAACTGTTAAAACTTAAAATATTTAATTTAGAAAGTAACAAAATGAGGGGTTTCATTTTGTCATTGAAATTATGGTTTGTGCTGTAGTAAGAAAAATTAGGACATGTTTTAAGTGAGTTCTCAAACATCTTCCTCTTCTATTACATTAAAACTTTCTGAAATGTAGACTGAAACATGCACTTTCAACACCAGCAGCAAATTTCCTGTTAACTCTCTGGTAATCATCAGTTTACAACAGCGTTCTAATGAGCAACTAAAGTGCTAACATTCTGAATTCATGCCAAAAATGTGGCACATCTTGCCGCCATCGTAATGGAATCGAAGTGGAAACCTGAAAGCATTTTCTATTGATGATGCTGCATTAGATTAGGGAGCTTCATAACAAATAAGTATCCCAAGATGGCCACCAGAGGAAAAAAAGCCCAGGTGTAGCACAAATATCACCCAAAGGTTGCCCAAGTATAGCCCAATGACAGAAGTGTGCAAAACACCTAATTTTTGCTTGTCTTTGCAGTTTTATATAGCAAAGACGACCCAAAGGTATTGGAGTGCTTTACATTAGAATCAGTTACATTACATAACAACACATTCCCTTCGGGCTTTAGGTATGGGAAAATTAAAGGCCAGATGTATCATTTTATTCAATTGCGATTCCCTGCAAATGGCAATTAGGGAATTACTATTCAAATGGGGAAACACCCGGAACAACGACTCCTAAACCACAAAGTCGTGGAAAACAAAAGCAAAACAATGGTTTCGTTTTCCACAACTTCCTGGTTTTCATACCTTAACCACGCATGTGTGAACCACGTACATGCGTGGTTAAG
Source organism: Pleurodeles waltl (assembly GCF_031143425.1). Classification (NCBI taxonomy): domain Eukaryota; kingdom Metazoa; phylum Chordata; class Amphibia; order Caudata; family Salamandridae; genus Pleurodeles; species Pleurodeles waltl. Next base: position 211,956,770 of record NC_090439.1, read on the forward strand.
GCACAGAAGAAGGGAGTCGAAGCAGTGAAGGAGGAGGTAAGTTGGCCTGGGACTGGGGCTGTTTTTTTGGGGGTGGGGAAGGGTGGGGGGCTCGGGGTGATTAGGGTTTGGGTCAGAGGGGGGTCAAGGTTTAGGTTTTAGGGATGGGTTGGGGTGCTTTAGGTTTGCGGGGCGGGGTGGGGACTCGGGGTATTTTTAGTTTTTGGGGTGGGGTGGGAGCTTGGGGTGATTAGGGTTGGGGGCATCAGGGTTTAGGTTTAAGGGGTGGGTTGGGGTGCTTTAGGTTTTAGGGTAGTAGGGTTGAGGTTGTGATAATTTTGGGGGTGGGGTGCTAAGGGGGAAGCATGCTGAACTGTGCATGCTGATCACTAATGCCTTTAACAGGAATGCCTCTACAACGAAAAATTGTTGTAAAGGCATTCGTGGTAAAGGCATTAGTGATACCAACGAGTTTGTTGTTCCGAACTCGTTTTTGAGCCATGGGTGCCTGAAGCACTTGTGGTTTCACCATATAACCATTCAAATGTATGAAACCCATGGAGTTTCATTGTGCATTTCCTAATAGCTCGCAAAGCACCCTACCTCATTAATATTCATGAGGTTGGCCGCAAGTTGCGACCCATTAGGAAACGCTAAAGTCACAGGGATGATGGCCTGCAGGGCACAGCAAACCACCATGTCTGTGATTGCTTTTAAATAAAGCAATCTTTTTAAAAAAAAATGCAGCCTGTTTTCTTAAATGAAAACGGGATGCATTTATAAAAGAAAAATGAAAAGTTTTCTATCCATTTTTTAAGAGCAGGCAGAGGTCCATGAGGCCACTGCCAGCTCTTAAAAAATGTTTTTGCATGCATTCACAAATGGGAAGGGGTCCCTTGGGAACCCATTCCCGTTTTCAAATGGGTTACCACTTAATTGAAGTAGCTGGTAAAATGCGAGTGTTTGCAACCGCATTTCGGTCACAAAACATTCCTGCATACCGCTGCAATTTGGTATTAGGAAGGGACGCCCTTGACACGCCCATTCCTAATACCAAATCGGTATGTAGTCGCAACTCCAATTTGCGATTCAGTAACCATACAAACCAAAATGCATTTTTGCAGTCGCAAACGGCCCAATCGAGCCGTTTGCGTGGGCCGTTTGTGACTGCAAATATGCATGGTACATCTGGCCCTAAGTGATTTGCCAAGAATCACATGATGGTGAGCTGACGCCGCAACCCAAACCTGGTTCCCCAGCTGCAAAGTCTGCAGCTCTGGCCATAACGCCACATTGTCTCCCGTAGGTGTAAGTTATAATAAAGTAATCAATCTGGATAAAGAAAATCAAGATAGCAAATTATTTAAAAGTGCTCTGTCACAATTTAAGAACTCAGAAAATATGTCCTCATTTTAGTTTTTTAGAGCACTAACTGTAATTTCTATAGGAATAAGACCCTCTCAATTTTTTAATTTCTAAAGGAAATGCTTTGGGTATTACAGTTTTGATTACATCAAGATGATGTTAGGCGTTCTACATTTTCGCAATAAATATAGAATGTTAGCAATCTACTTGTTTATTAGAATACTGTTGGGGGCAGATTTCAGGGATACGGACTCAGATAATTGAGGGCAGGGAGAAGGATGCAGGCGCAACAAGTTGACCACTCTGGGTAGGTGTGAGGGGCAGTGCCAGCACTATGGCCCATGGAAAGCAATAGTGAGGGGACAGGGCCATTTACATGGACAACAGAGACCAGAGGGGAAAGAGGCAAGGGCAGAAAGCTGAGCATACCACACAGACAGGAGGGACAGTTTCAGCATAACAGACCATGAAGGGCAGGAGGGAGAGGGCAGGGCACAACAACGGACCAGACAAGGCAGGAGGGCGGGGATAGGGGCCTAAACATGGAAAACGGAGGGCAGGGGACAAGGGGGCAGAGCTGTAGCAGCAAGCTGACCATGGAGGGCAGGTGGAATAGGCACTGGAAACACAACACACCATGGAGGGCAACCTAAGGGACGACACCACCAGGCCTGGGGATCAGGGTATTCCTTACCCCATTTCTTTTTTTTCAACTTTTTTTTGGGGGGATTTGGCGAAGTCTGTGTCCCAAAATGGCTACCAACACTTCCCGGCTGGCATCCAATCAGATCTGTTGGATCTGCAACAGCTAATCACCCCTAGATATACAAATGTGTTTTTCACTCGCGGTGAGTGGTGGCGGATCGCGGGTCCCTACTGTTGGCTTGAGACGGGGGGCCCAGCCCCTCCTTGCTGCCCCCGTTCTGGCTGTTGCCGCTTCCTGGCGGTCTGGTTGCCTGGCCATGCGGCTGCCGCCTGGCCCTCGTGGCCCAGAGCCTCGTGTGGCACAAGGCGAGGCGTAATCCTGAGCAACGTGAGGAGGAGAGGAGTGGAGACGCCAGACGCCAGTAGAGGCAAGTGGGCGCAAATAGACGAACGCAAGTAAGCAACTTGTTAAACCTGCTTGATTTGCTTGATTAACTATAGACAATTGAGCTGCAGAACAAGCGGCTGCTGAGGGGAGGAAGAAATGAGACAGAAAAGGAGAAGAGAGGAGCAGATGCTAACGACGCCAGAGGGATAGTTATACCTCGTATATTTCCGTAAAAACAAAACTGCTGAAACTGTTTTAGACGGCAAGAGCCCAACAACAAAAAGTCATTTTTAAAGATCTAGTAAGGAACTAAGGTGAAGTCACGCACTCCCAAGATGTTCGGAACAAGGGGAAAAAACAAAGAGGCCTAAGGAGGCCAATGAGGAACTAGCCCACCCAACGAAACTCCAATGTTCAAAGCAGGAGCCCGACTGTCCGCAAGATCACGGGCTAGATCAGGATCCCGGAACCACACAGCTAACCTAAGGGAAACTCACAAGTAAAGTAGAGGCCGCAGCGGGGGGACTCAACCCAGAAGCCCCGGCGATTAAAGTGAATCAGTAGAGAAGAGGGGTGGGGTGCCCAATTTGGATTTGGAACCTTTGCTGCCAGTTTGTGCTTGCCCCGATGATACGGAGGACTAGAGACCCAGTGGGGGGCACAGCCGGAGCCTGACCCGCAACAATGGGCATGCAACATCGAATGTAGGAGAAACTGAGGGGGGCCTTGCAAGTCCCCCAAGTAGGAAACAACAGAACATACTGACGCACCTCAGATTAACTGGGGACATGGGGACAAGGAAAGCCACATCAAAAGCAAACACTATAACCAACTACTCTAACTATCTTAACTCAAGCACTGACTGGCTGCAGATGCAAAGCTCCATGACTAGTGACTCCATAGTACAGTCACTGAGGGAAAAAGGTGACGCCAATGCGAGGGGAGTTGAACTGGAGCAATCGGAGACTTGGCAGCCGGATATTCCTCTATCTCCGCTGCGATCATCCCAACCAATGAATGACTCCCCAAAGGGCGGTGAAGCGTAATTAAACAAGCTACCAGAGTGGGGTCATTCCTTAGGGGAGCAAAGAACAAGTTATGAATACATAGGAATTATTCCCGAGCCCAAATAGGATTACCAAACCTCTGGAACTCCTCACAGACAACCCCCGCAGAATGCACGCAAGCAGAGTCAATAGTACATCAGACTATAAAGGAGCCTGAAACGGAACAACCGTCAACAAAGCAGACCCGTAAGCTTTCAGCGCCGCAGTCCTATCGTGGAAGCCAAGTAGGAAAAAACAATTCAACACTACGCAGGCACAAAATTAGCTCATTTAGTCTAGAGCTCTCCTGTAGGAAGGTAGCCTCTTTCTAGTCTTGTTACCCCCACTTTTGGCCTGTTTGTGAGTATATGTCAGGGTGTTTTTACTGTCTCACTGGGATCCTGCTAGCCAGGGCCCCTGTGCCCATAGTGGAAACCCTATGTTGCCAGTATGTTTGATATGTGTCACTGGGATCCTGCTAGCCAGGACCCCAGTGCTCATAAGTTTGTGGCCTATATGTGTTCCCTGTGTGGTGCCTAACTGTATCACTGAGGCTCTGCTAACCAGAACCTCAGCGTTTATGCTCGCTCTGCTTTTAAAATTGTCACTGCAGGCTAGTGACTGATTTTACAAATTCTGATTGGCACACTGGAACACCCTTATAATTCCCTAGTATATGGTACCCAGGTACCTAGGGTATTGGGGTTCCAGGAGATCCCTATGGGCTGCAGCATTTCTTTTGCCACCCACAGGGAGCTCAAACAATTCTTACACAGGACTGCCACTGCAGCCTGAGTGAAATAAAGTCCACGTTATTTCACAGACGTTTTACACTGCACTTAAGTAACTTATAAGTCACCTATATGTCTAATCCTCCCTTAGTGAAGGTTAGGTGCAAAGTTACTTAGTGTGAGGGCACCCTGGCACTAGCCAACGTGCCCCCACATTGTTCAGGGCAAATTCCCCAGACTTTGTGAGTGCGGGGACACCATTACACGCGTGTACTACATATAGGTCAGTACCTATATGCAGCGTCACAATGGTAACTCCGAACATGGCCATGTAACATGTCTAGGATCATGGACTTGTCACCCCAATACCATTCTGGTATTGAGGGGACAATTCCATGCATCCCCGGGGCTCCAGCATAGAGCCCGGGTACTGCCAAACTCACTCTCTGGGGTTTTCTCTGCAGCTACAGCTGCTGCCAAACCTCAGACAGGTTTCTGCCCCCCTGGGGCCTGGGCAGCCCAGTCCCAGGAAGGCAGAACAAAGGATTTCCTCTGAGAGAGGGTGTTACACCCTCTCCCTTTGGAAATAGGTGTTAAGGGCCTGAGAGGAGTAGCCAGGTGACGTCAGAGACCCCTCCTGATAGGTGCTTACCTCTCTTTGTAGCCAGTCCTCATCTGAGGGCTATTTAGGGTCTCTCCTGTGGGTTTCTCATCAGATAACGAAGACAAGAGCTCACCAGAGTTCCTCTGCACTTCTCTCTTCCACTTCTGCCAAGGATCGACTGCTGACTGCTCCAAGACGCCTGCAAAACCGCAACAAAGTAGCAAGAAGACTACCAGCAACATTGTAGTGCCTCATCCTGCCGGCTTTCTCAACTGTTTCCTGGTGGTGCATGGTCTGAGGGCTGTCTGCCTTCACCCTGCACTGGAAGCCAAGAAGAAATCTCCTGTGGGTCGACCTAATCTTCCACCTGCTAAAGCAAGCACCAAACTTCTGCATGACCGGTCCTCTGGGTCCCCTCTAATCTTGACGAGCGTGGTCCCTGGAACACAGGAGCTGGATCCAAGTGTCCCCAACAGTCCAGTGGCCCTTCTCTCCAAATTTGGTGGAGGTAAGTCCTTGCCTCCCCACACCAGACAGTAATCCTGTGTACTGCGTGAACTGCAGCTGCTAGGGCTTCTGTGCACTTTTGCAAGACTTCTTTCATGCACAGCAAAGCCCAGGTCCCCAGCACTCCGTCCTGCATTGCCCAACTCGCTGAGTTGGACTCCGACTTCGTGGGACCCTCTTTCGTTGTGCTGAGACGACTGTCATGCTCAGATCTTCTGAACGCCTGTTCATGTGCTTCTGCGGGTGCTGCCTGCTTCTGCGTTGGCTCTCTGTGTTGCAGAGTGCCCCCTCTGTCTCCCTCCTCCAAGGGGCGACCTCCAGGTCCTTCCTGGGCCCTGGCAGCACCCAAAACCTTCAACTCTTGCAACTAGCAAGGCTTGTTTGCGGTCTTTCTGGGTGGAAACAACTCTGCATCCTTGTAGGAAGTTGGCTCTGTATATACTATTTCAAAGTAAGAAATAGTGTGCACAGAGTCCAAGGGATCCCCTTAGAGGTAAGATAGTGGCAAAATTAGATAATTCTAATGCTCTAATTTGTGGTAGTGTGGTCGAGCAGTAGGCTTATCAGAGGGTAGTGTTAAGCATTTGTTGTACACACAGAGGCAATAAATGAGGATCACACACTCAAAGACTTACTCCAATAGGTTTTTTATGTTGAAAAATATATTTTCTTAGTTTATTTTAAGAACCACAGGTTCAAGATTTACAGTAAACACTTTAAATGTAAGGTACTTCACTTAGATACTTTAGGAACTTTGAATGAAAACAATATCATGTACAGTCCTTGTAAAAATGGCAATAAGCTATTTTCAAAGTGGACACAGTGCAAAAATCAACATTTCCTGGGGGAGGTAAGTAAAGGTTGCATTAGGGAACAGTAAAACACTTACATGTCTCAGTCCTGGGGCATACGCAGCCCACCGTTAGGGGTTCAAGGCAAACCCAAAGTTACCACACCAGCAGCTCAGGGCTGGTCAGGTGCATAGGTCAAAGAGGTGCCCAAAACACATAGGCGCCTATGGAGAACAGGGGTGCTCCGGTTCCAGTCTGCCAGCAGGTAAGTACCTGCGTCCTCGGGGGGCAGACCCAGGGGGTTTTGTAGAGCACTGGGGGGGACACAAGTAGGCACACAAAACACATCCTCCGCGGCAAAGGGGCGGCAAGGTGCAGTGTGCAAAGCAGGCGTCGGGTTTTGTATAGGTTTCAGTGGAGGGACCCTGGGGTCACTCTAGCGGTGCAGGCAGGCACACAGGGGCTTCTCGGGACAGCCACCACCTGGGCAGGCAGAGGGTCGCCTGGGGGTCACTCCTACGTCGAAGTTTGGTTCCTTCAGGTCCTGGGGGCTGCGGGTGCAGTGTTGGTTCCAGGAGTCGGGTCCCTTGTTACAAGCAGTCACGGTCAGGGGAAGCCTCTGGATTCTCACTGCAGGCGTCGCTGTGGGGGCTCAGGGGGGTCGCCTCTGGTTACTCACGGGCTCGCAGTTGCCGGGGAGTCCTCCCTGAGGTGTTTGTTGTCTGGATCTCGAGCCGGGGGCGTCGGGTGGAGAGTGCGAGGTGTCACGCTTCCGGCGGGAAATGTGTAGTCTTGGGAAGTTGCTTCTTTGTTGCAAAGAAGTAGCTGGTTTTGAACAGGGCTGCTGTTCACAGGAGTTTCTTGGTCCTTTAGTCCAGGGCAGTCCTCTCAGGCTTCAGAGGTCACTGGTCCCTGTCGGATGTGTCGCTGGGGCAGGTTTTTGAAGTTGGAGAAAGGCCTGTAGGGCTGGGGCCAAAGCAGTTGTCCTCTTCCTCCTTCTCTGCAGGCTTGTAGGTCAGCAGTCCTTCTTTTATCTTCAAGTTGCAGCAATCTGATTTCCTGGGATCTGGGGAGCCCCTAAACACTGAATTTAGGGGTGTGTTTAGGTCTGGGAGGGCAGTAGCCAATGGCTACTGTCCTTGAGGGTGGCTACACCCTCTTTGTGCCTCCTCCCTGTGGGGAGGGGGGCACATCCCTAATCCTATTAGGGGAATCCTCCAAGCTCAAGATGGAGGATTTCTCAAGGCAGGGGTCACCTCAACTCAGGACACCTTAGGGGTTGTCATGACTGGTGGGTAACTCTGTAGTGTGGTCAGTTTTGTGTATCCTTTGCGCATTAGCTTCAGGCGTTAGGCCTTTGTGCACTTTGCCCTGGATGTATTTTATTCCTTTGCTCGCAGCTTAGAGCCTCTGTGCACTTTGCTCTAATTGCTTTTTATTCGGCTTCGTACTGTTATTTTTCAAATAACCAGTTCTACGGTCTTGTTTTATTTTTTATATCACACTGTTTAGCCTACTTCAGCACTGGAGTTCTCAATAACACATTCCTGTTCACTCTGTGCTTCAGTCAAGGATACAGTCTGGTACATTGCCGATAGACGTGGTAGGAGTTTAGTCTTTGGCGTTCTTGCGTAGGGACATTTTGTGATCACGCTGACATGTTAGTTATAAAAACACTTCCTTGTCCCAATACATGCAAGAGGGAGATTCCGACCCGGAAACCACAACTAGACACTGACTGCCTCATTGCAGATGCTGAACCAGATCACAGGCCTTTGCTCAGGTATGAGGGTTGATGTCTTCCCAGGGAGTCTGAAAGGCAAGTTAGAAGCTTAACATGCTGTGCTCGAAACAGAACTAGCTGAGAGAGAGTAGAAATTATTAACACCATGATAGCGTTATTCTTATGTTTCACTCTTCTCGTGACTATTTCAATCCTACTGTGTTGTATGGTTCTGGTTATTGCGGCTCACGCCCCAATATCTAAAATGCAGTCGTTTTTTAAAAACATTATATAAAACTTAAACTGCCTTTGTCATTTGTATATGAGATCATACTGTAAATGAGAGAGCTTGTTTGGATCTGAGTGACCACGACTTCCCTGAGAAGTTCCAAAGATGTCATGCGCTCGGCTGCCCAATCATCTCTTACCCTTGGGAGAAATGAGGCACTGCTAGTTAGCCAGAGCAAAACCGGATTTAGGGTGACAGAGGTCCTTTCAAGTGGGTTAGACTCAGTCCCCCACACCGTGAACGATCCTGCTACCTAGAAATCCAGTAGTCTCATTTAGGATAATGAGAGCCCACGCGACATGGCGCCGCCAACGATTGGTCTGGCTCTAATTTTCGGGTTCGACTGACTCTCTCGTCTCATATATATATTGACTCCTCGGTTCCGTTAACGGAGACGTCCGTGGGGCTGAGGATTTCCGCCACCACGGCATAGGTGCATCCTATTACTTAGTGGTCGGTTGTTCAAGCATGAACTTTGAAAGGGAAACCCCGATATTGGTGTGCCTTCTCTGAACTAGCGCTGTTTTCATAATGGCGAATCCCCAGGTAGTAAACATCGCACTTAATATGCGACAACCGCTCACAGGACATCTGATAGCACATGGTCTAACGAACCAGGTGGGTCCGGTCACGTTTGTGGTGGACGCCCATGCAGCTTATAGAGCAGAGCTTTTTTATCCTTGGGTCGTGTTCCCAGCAGTTGATGGGGGTACAAACACTTTTCATGATTACACTATTGCGAATGTCCCTGGACAGTTCAGGGCATATGCATACTTAGAGATACCTTTATCTTATCAAGAACACCATAATTGGCTTGATGGCGCACTCCCACACACAGTAGCACAAGTTAGGTTAGGTCCACTGAGTAATGATGGTCCTACCTGGCCCTTATTGGCTACATACACACCATATCCTGCGGTTGCTAACTTGACAGTGGCTGACGTTCGTCGTTTATATATAGACTTAGCTACTACGTACAGAAGACTGGTTCAGTTTGTAATGCAGACTTTAAATACAAATGCAGCGCGGGCTGCTCCGGCGCAACCACATGCAGTGGTACCGGGAATAAATCCGGCCACTGTACACTCAGTAATGGTTAAAGTACCAGCTAAACGAGAGGAAACTCCATTTTGGCTGGCGCAAAAAATGAATACGCTGGAAGCAGTCTTTCCCCAGACGGGACCTCAGGATAAACATAGAATATTGACGATGTGTTTGCCGTATGGAATGGTTCCTCCTGTGGACCATTGTAATACCTGGGGCACGGTGTTTGCCGCGCTCTACACTACAGCACACGGTACACCAACATTGGCTAATCTACCGGAAGTGCTAAAACAAATTCAAGATGAATATGGGGGCTGCCCCAGTCTTAGATTTAGGGATGCAGCTGATGGGCAATTTTGCCGCAGTTTCTTCTATTATTTTGAGTAATCTCAAAGGAGAGGCAGTGGCGCTGGTCATGCGTATGCGTCTTCGAGACGTTCCACAAATTAATCAGGAGTGGGAACTGCCGAGAATAATAGCAGAAACATATTCAAGTATCAGTCGTGATAGCCTTGGGGCTAGACCACAAAAAACCCAATTACAGGGTAAGAATAGTAAAGATAATACTAAGCAACAGCAACCTGAGGGTACTAAAAAGCGCTGGGAGAAAAAGCAACAGACACCTAAGAAAGATAGGGGACAATCTCCGCAACCGGAGACCGCGCAGAATAGGTATAATCTCAGGAATAGGGATAATTTCGGATTTCCGGAATCCCTCTCACTACTGGGGAAGAAGTCCCGCTGCAGGTGATTTGCACCGACGCTATTTCCTCTCCGAGCTTGGGGAGGGTGGAAGCTGATCTTGCGATTGTTCCACAGACACCGAATAATTTGGAATCTTTTGATCAAGTTGCTGTACGTTCTACTGATATTCCTGAACATGTGGTTTATAGCGTGCCAAGGCAAGAGCCACCATCTGCTTCTTTGTTTACGGTTGCACCTTTTGCGAGAACTGCCTCTGGCTGCTTCAACACCACTGAGGATACCGTGTCGGACTCCTCGTCCTTTTTATCATCAGCCCGGGGTCCACGTAAGCTGCTGTGTTGGCTTAAACACACATATTTTGTTGTTCCTTGGAACTATCTGTGGCTTTTTATGACTGTAATGAGACTTTTCTTGGGGCTCGATTTGTGGTTACCTTTTTTTTGGTAATACATGGTCATTTTCTTCCTGAACGATCTGACATTGAGCACGTGGAGACGGTGTTGAAACCACATTTTTCGTCTCATATGGTTCGAAGAGACTTGTCCTTTGTGAACATTTCTGCAGTGCCGATTCCGGATGGGATTGTGTGGGATAGAGTAATGTTTGATATATATGGTCCCACTGAAATAATTCAAATACTGTATGTTCTCAAATTATCAATGAATGATATCGTTATACCAGGCATTGTATCTGATGATTGGGATGTAAAGACAGTGGATTCTATGTTGACGGAATTGCAATATTATACTGTCTATGAAAATGAAGATGCTTACCTATTTAGAGATAATTATGGTGACATGTTTTCCTACAATTATTATGGACACCACTTTATTCATAAGGCTAGTAGCCCTAAGTCGATATTTGAATATATGCAATGGGAACATTGCCCGACTCCTCCACAGGGGAGCTCTAAAACGTATTCTGATAAATTTGCATATTTTTCTGGGCATAATCAACAGAGTGCTAGGTCTTACTATTTCAAAGTTACTCCGCATGCTAATAAGCAAATGTTATTGACAGATACTAAATTACTGTATTCAAATTTGTTTGTATCCAAACTTTCGGTTGAGGGGTATGAATACTGGTCCAAAACTGTTGACTTGAAGAGTGTCTGGGGAACGAAAAATTGGCAAATGCGGGGCAGGGACACATTGTTTAGGGCGTGTATTATTCCTGTCCAAATGATTTTCCTAAATGACACTGTACAACAGACTAGTTGTTTGGGCTTAGCGACGATTAGAGATTTGAATTAGCCTAGCATACCTGTCCCTTCCAAATTGAACAATTGGCAGCAATATATTAATGACACGTTTAGTGAGCTTACAGACTGGGTCCAGAATGGTACGCTTAACACTTCATTGATACATCCGAGCGGGTGGTTATTGTGGCCCATAGACACTAATGGGTGTCATCAGCGTTTTGTCACCTCTTCTGGGGGTTCAGGACTAGTAGGGCAGACCCTCGCTACATTTCACCAGAACATGCTGATATCGTTACTACATACAGTGTGGGGAAACTTTGTCAACAATGGTTGAAGTCATCCACGCTGGATGCAGTTAAGACACATCTCACGTTACTGTCTAATGATACTGACTTGCAAGATTTTTTGTCAGGACCAAGAATGCAGCGGAAGAAACGTTTTCTGTATGAAGTATATAATGAGATTTGGAAGCTTTCACAACAGGAGGCAGCAGCCCGGTTGAGGCAAATTGATCAGGAAAATTTGATACAGGCTTTGTCTGTCATGGATAATGGGATGCATACCCTTTCAGACCGTGTTTATACAATTGACAACATTGTTTCCTCTGCTATAGACATTATTAAATCTGATATGTCTTCTTTATATCATGGGCAGAGTCAAACGCGGTGCGTTATGCAGTTGGGTTGGACTCTGCAGACCTTGAAGGCAGGTTGCGTTCCGTGGCAGCACATTCATGCCAGGGAGATATTTATCTCCTTTAATTTGACTCGTCAACAACAGCTGATGGCTAAGAAGGAAGCGACATATGTTATGTTAGATATTGAGAAGTTGGAGAAATTGCCTTTTACTGTTGCTTAGTTTCCGTCAGCTGAGTGGTTGATTCACGGGGTTATTAATTTGCCTATCTCCACTCTGCAATTTACTTCTTGTTTAAAGCACATTCCGGTGGGTAGATATGAACGGTTGGGAGACAGTTACATACACGAGGTGTGGGAGCTTCCCTTTCTATACAGATGTATTAATGGTTTGAGGGAGGTTTTTCTTAGCGGTAGCGAATGCGAAACTTCTGTCAGCCATTCAATGGTTTGTAAACAGCTGTCTTTGCACGGGGCGTGTAATGCCTCGATTGCTAACTTAGCTTGTTATCTTAAGGGAGTTCCAGTCACGGTAATTAAAAACACTTTCCAGGTGCTTTCAAACGGCAGTTACGTCCTTCTTAACAGTGAACCCTGTTGTGGTATGCGTATCGGAATAGTTTACGTAGTCATTGTCACCAAGGTCGTTACGTGCTGCGGGAATGTGTTGTTTCCCCCCACTCAAATTAGGGAGGTAGCGGACATCTGGCCTCATATTGCTACTTCCAAGGTGAATTTCGACAAGTTGAGTCGACTGAAAGCTCTATTGTTTCAAAAGCATGTGGCCCTTACATCTGCTAGCGAGACTTACGCACTTCAGGTGGCGAGGTCACCGGCGGAAATACAGTCCCTTTTGAATACTAACTTTCCGAGTCACCTGGGTGAACTCGTGGGACGTATATTTAATGTGTCCAGCACTGCTGGAATTGCACATTTTTTCAAAGCCGTTGGTGTTGGTTTTGCTCATACTTTCTCTTCCATATTCGGTTTAATACCTTCGGCTATTCACTCTATTTTCGGAAGCATTTTTGGGGGATTCCCGATAACTTTGGCTTTGTTGGCTGGGGTTTTGCTGTTGCTGCTGTTCTTCTGCAATGGCTGTCCCACTGTGACGAGATCCCACATTAGCGCTCCCGTCAGCGCAGCTGTGTCGTGAACGCATGATGCAGCATTTTGGAGCAACACTCCTGGGACAGTTGGAGTGTGAATGGTCTCTGTCATTCCGACTGGTTTTGGATTGTGTGCAACCTGTGTTTCGGTGCCTTTGGTGCTCGTTTGAACATGCACTGTCTCTCTGTCTCTCACTGCAGCGCCCCCCAGTGGTCGATACTGATCTGTTGATGTTCCCGATTAGGGCTCATTCCTAGACTTGTGCACTGCGGTTGCGTTTGCTTCGTGAGGCAGTTTATGAGATTCCCTTCCTGGAGGAAGATGGTATTGTCTCATTCATAGGCCCTGCACGGGGTGCCGCCCTGGATGGTTCTGGGGCTTTGGAACACACCTGCTCCATGATAATTTTTGGTGTGGATTTTCCGATGTTGACAACTGTCGAAGTGGAGGATCTCCTGCTTTCTGTGGCTTCTGTCTAAGAATTGGATTTTTTTTTTTAAATATAAATTGACATTATATTGAATTTGGCTTTACCGTCACATGCTTCCCAATTTATAATTTGTTTTCTGCTTTGCTGTCCTCTGACCTTGTCGAAATATATTTGATGTATTTTGTATCTGGGGCATACTTTTATATTATTGGAACCACTTGCTACCGACAAGGGGAGGGTGTAGTGTGGTCAGTTTTGTGTATCCTTTGCGCATTAGCTTCAGGCGTTAGGCCTTTGTGCACTTTGCCCTGGATGTATTTTATTCCTTTGCTCGCAGCTTAGAGCCTCTGTGCACTTTGCTCTAATTGCTTTTTATTCGGCTTCGTACTGTTATTTTTCAAATAACCAGTTCTACGGTCTTGTTTTATTTTTTATGTCACACTGTTTAGCCTACTTCAGCACTGGAGTTCTCAATAACACATTCCTGTTCACTCTGTGCTTCAGTCAAGGATACAGTCTGGTACATTGCCGATAGACGTGGTAGGAGTTTAGTCTTTGGCGTTCTTGCGTAGGGACATTTTGTGATCACGCTGACATGTTAGTTATAAAAACACTTCCTTGTCCCAATACATGCAAGAGGGAGATTCCGACCCGGAAACCACAACTAGACGCTGACTGCCTCATTGCAGATGCTGAACCAGATCACAGGCCTTTGCTCAGGTATGAGGGTTGATGTCTTCCCAGGGAGTCTGAAAGGCAGGTTAGAAGCTTAACATGCTGTGCTCGAAACAGAACTAGCTGAGAGAGAGTAGAAATTATTAACACCATGATAGCGTTATTCTTATGTTTCACTCTCCTCGTGACTATTTCAATCCTACTGTGTTGTATGGTTCTGGTTATTGCGGCTCACGCCATAATATCTAAAATGCAGTCGTTTTATTAATACATTATATAAAACATAAACTGCCTTTGTCATTTGTATATGAGATCATACTGTAAATGAGAGAGCTTGTTTGGATCTGAGTCACCACGACTTCCCTGAGAAGTTCCAAAGATGTCATGCGCTCGGCTGCCCAATCATCTCTTCCCCTTGGGAGAAATGAGGCACTGCTAGTTAGCCGGAGCAAAACCGGATTTAGGGTGACAGAGGTCCTTCCAAGTGGGTTAGACTCAGTCCCCCACACTGTGAACGATCCTGCTACCTAGAAATCCAGTAGTCTCATTTAGGATAATGAGAGCCCACGCGTCAAATCCTCCTTGTTTTTCTCATTATCTCCTCCAGCCTTGCCGCCAAATGTGGGGGCAGTGGCCGGAGGGGCGGGCATCTCCACTAGCTGGGATCCCTGGGGCGCTGTAACAAAAGGGGTGAGCCTTTGAGCTCACCGCCAGGTGTTACAGTTCCTGCAGGGGGAGGTGAGAAGCACCACCACCCAGTACAGGCTTTGTTACTGGTCACAGAGTGACAAAGGCACTCTCCCCATGTGGCCAGCAACATGTCTTGTGTGTGTCAGGCTGGCAAAACTAGTCAGCCCACACTGGAAGTCAGGTATGTTTTCAGGGGGCATCTCTAAGATGCCCTATGGGTGTATTTCACAATAAAATGTACACTGGTATCAGTGTGCATTTATTGTGCTGAGAAGTTTGATACCAAACTTCCCAGTTTTCAGTGTAGCCATTATGGTGCTGTGGAGTTCGTGTATGACAGACTCCCAGACCATATACTCTTATGGCTACCCTGCACTTACAATGTCTAAGGTTTTGCTTAGACACTGTAGGGGCATAGTGCTCATGCACATATTGCCTCACCTGTGGTAGAGTGCACCCTGCCTTAGGGCTGTAAGGCCTGCTAGAGTGGTGACTTACCTATGACATAGGCAGTGTGAGGTTGGCATGGCACCCTGAGGGGAGTGCCATGTCGACTTAGTCATTTTCTCCCCACCAGCACACACAAGCTGGCCCGCCGTGTGTCTGTGCTGATTGAGGGGTCCCTAGGGTGGCTTAAGACATGCTGCAGCCCATAGAGACCTTCCCTGGCATCAGGGACCTTGGTACCAGGGGTACCAGTTAAAAGGGACTTACCTGGATGCCAGGGTGTGCCTTTTGTGGAGACAAAGGTACAGTTTAGGGAAAGAACACTGGTGCTGGGGCCTGGTTAGCAGGCCTCAGCACACTTTCAAATCATAACTTGGCATCAGCAAAGGCAAAAAGTCAGGGGGTAACCATGCCAAGGAGGCATTTCCTTACAGTGGGGGTCTTGGTGAAGAGGTCCCTCAGAGAGCCCTCTTTCTTGCTGTGCTTCTGGGATTCCATAACCAATTTCAGCAGGTTAGGAGTGGTCCCCTCCGCACCTCTAGGCCACAGCTCCTACAGCGCCACCACCTCATCGCAGCCGCACAGCCCCAGAGGAACCTGCAGGCCCCTAAACGATCAAGAGTCTGGGGCTTTACCTCTCTGTTCCACCACGCAGCACTCCCAGCGGCCCAGAAGGGCCAAAAACACGACCGCCGAAGACCGGTCCTCTGGCGTCACCTCACAGTCTGCCATGTGGCTCCTCCGTTCGGGGGTAGCGCGCCCAACTGCCCGGTGTCTCCCCCGCGATCAGGAAGGCCTTCCCCGCGCCCCCAACTTCCAGAAAAAGTGTGGGGAGGGGGGCAATATCCCTCATCGGTCGGGCGAAGCAGGAGCCCTTGTACCTCAAGGGCCCAGCACCAGCCCGCACACTGGGAGGGTGGGGGGGCACAGCTCACCTCCTCTGGCGGCCCCGGGTCAGGGCTCCGCATCCAGCACTCTTCTTCTGCGCCCTGTGGCCTTCTTCTTTCAAGGCCCGATCCGCTTGCCCTCTGGGGCTCCTTCCGAGGCCCCCAGATACTAGGATCCAACTGGGCAGGGGGGGCCCAGTAATTCTCCATTCTTCTGTCGGGGGAGGGCGCCACACCTATTCACGGGCACAGAGCAGCATCGCCGCCACCACTTCCCGCTCCAGATCAGGCCCACTCCACTTGCTCAGGGCACCAGCCACGCCCAGGCAGGCCGTGGCGGCTACTCGCCTTCCGCCCACGGCACAGATGCACGGCCCGGCAGCCGCGGCAGGTCGATCCGGCCCCACGGTCAATCCAGGGGCCCCCCAGGTCGTAGGGGCACACCACCAGTCCACCAGGGCCGGGCGTAGACGTCCTCAGTCTGGCTCACAATGCGGTCCACGACGGAGCTCGGGAGAAAGGCTCCTACGAGGTGGCCATCTTAGCCACGCCCCATCTGACCAAACAATTTACAGCCTCAATAAAAACCATACATTATAGAATGGCCCTGGTAGAGGGCGCTGTAAGGGAAGATCTGCGGCAACAGGCTGTGGTTGATAAAGCAGATAGGCAAGCCTGTTGACCACTGCTAGAAAAACTACTGGAAGTCCAGAAGGTAATCAAAAATATAATTGAAGATTGTAAACATAGCCTCAAAAGCTCATATGAACTTCAGGAATGCCAACAGACAGAGTAGGGCCGCCAAGCCCAGGTCGAGAAGGCTGCCTAGACGTGAACATTTGCACAGACAAGACAGAGGGAAAGAACGGAAGCTTTGTATCAGGAACTGAAGCTTCAAGTATAGCAGGAAAGAGGACCCAGAGCAAAAGGCTTCAACAAATAGGGAATTGGAAAAACAAGTGGAAAAAAGTTAGAAGGAATAAAAAAGTTACAGCAAAAAAGGCACAAAATCTGATGCAGCAGTCAAGCCCAGCAGGGCAAATTAAAAACATTGTCGATCAGCCCGCCCAACAGCAGTATATAGACCAAAATATCAAGAAAAAGTGTCCTGGAAATTAACGGACGAAGATAGTAACTTCACGAATAAAAACCCAGGTTTATTGTTGGACAAAAGCTGCACCTATCATTCCCACATAAATTGCATACACACTGCACTTAGGGGAAGCCAAGCACTTAGCCATGGTACAGGCAACAAAAAGAGGCCGGAAACAGATCCAGCAGTAAATCCAGGGTTAAGCGCGGCAAGCGATGCCTTAGTCAATGGAACACACAAATGGAGTCCAGAGACATCAAAATTAAAGTTAATCACCGGTAAAGACAAGCATCACGTAGTTACAAAAATAGAACATCCAGCCCAAGTACATTACCCAAAAGTAGTGGGGAATCATAATGGAAATTGTCAGCAACTTTTAAACACCACCATTGAGGGGACCCCACAAACAAATAGTAAAAGTGAAATCAGGAGGGCAAAGAGCCCTGAGCCCACAGGAAATGTACAAAGTATAAAAATAATCATGTGTGTGGAAACTAATGACTATTCAAGAGCTCCGACTCCCGCACCTTGGACAAAAACAAAATATTGTTCTCAGGTCAGTCTAGAAAATTACAGTAGCCTTGCCTGCTCTATCGCGCCCAGCACTTGACAGGGAAAATACAGTAAAAACTGAATCCTGGCCGTCAAAAAGGAAAATATATGAAGGATGCAGGAATACAGAGACGCATTACGGAAGAATAAAAGATCAGGAGGAGCCAGCATCTGCAAGACCTGTAGCTACCACCAATAGCAATGAAAAGGACGATAATCGATCTCAAGGAAGTTGGTTGCAGGAAGGCTGTGAGCATATCAAGACCCACATTGAAAGAAGCAAAGGGCATTTTTACCCCGAGTATTCCTCAAGAGGGAGCCAAAATATTCTAAATAGGTGTAATATTTTACATCTGGTTAATTCCCTGCCAGCCTTGCAGAACGTAACGACTAAAGATTTGCTCTCAGTGAGATTCATACAAAGCTAAGGGTCAGAAAGTGGGGAATCAACAGAAACAGTCTAGGCTTTGCCATGGATAGTAAAACAGATCCTAAAATGCTCCAGTCTGCTGAAGACCTGGGGAATATCCTCTGTCATCCCGCAAAAGGAACTGTATCCATCAATATTTCTCGAAAAAGCTCAAAAGCAAAATGTGCCAGGCAGGTACGAGCCAAAAGGCAACCCTGGCTCGTTACTGCAGGGACCAATGAGCTCCAAACAACAACTACCTGAATGAATAAACTTGAGCAACATGAGGTTCCGCCTGCTAGTTAATTCCCCAAGAAACACCATGGATAACTCCTTACTGCCACAGACAAATGACGAACAGTCATTCAGAAGCCTGTAGCAAAAAATTGACTGCCCGAGCATAAAAGATAGAACTAGTCCATCACTTAAAATCCTAAAATGGAATATTGCAGGCCTAAAAGCCAAAATGGAGGTCAACAACTGGGTAGAATTCATTAAACAAGAAGATATCAGTGTCTTCCAGGAAACTTGGTCTATCAATGCCATCGATCTAGATGGGTTTTCCACTCTCCATCTACACGCAACTAAACACAAAAAAGGAAGACCAATAGGAGGCTTGATCATCTGGATTAGAACTGCAGTGTTGGGAAATTCCGTAGCAACTCACGTTGTATTAAGCAAGGAAATTCATACGCTAGTAGTAAAACATGAGGAGTGGTCACTCGAAATAGTGAATGTGTATTTCCCTCCCATTAGTTGAGTTCAAGTCAAGCCAGGTATGCGGCTGCTTAAGGAACTCATCTTAAATAAAAGATCTAGAGGCTTGTGGAATTCCTGCAATTGGCCACATGAATGACCGCTCCCCTCACTCCTGTAAAAGCTTCCTACTAATAAGTGGCGATTTTAACACCAAACCCCATTCTATCCTCGGGGTGAACAAGTAGTAGAGGAAGATCATGCATGGAATATTCCGATACCCCCTACTCAACGTTGCCAAGACTCCAAGAAAGGAGAATTAATTTTTGAAGCTCTAATAGAACGAGGGATTTGTATAGTAAACGGAAGAACAAACTCAAGTAGAGCTTTCAAATCCACCTTTCGAATTGGAAAAAGGCAAAGTATTATTGACTATCTGGCAATAAACATCGAAGCCTGGCACTATGTTATCGACATGGAAATAAGGGACAGGATAGAGAGTGACCACGACCCGTTGCTAATGGAGATGGCCCACCCAGACATGAGTTCTGGGAAATCTGTTTCCCTATATAAAGGAAATAGCCTAACAATAGCTCTGAGACCAAATAGGAAAAACATTGCAAGGACAGATGTGGGTGAACCTTTTATGGGTGCACCTAACCAGACCTGTTTGTCATCACTCTGCATGTTCCTTAGCCTACCAAGTAATAAGGCCTCACTCCTTTTGCATAATTTTAACAATTTGCTATCACAAACATCAAAGGAAAGAACTAGGCATCTTAAAAGCAACCCAAAAATGACTGAGGTCTGGTTTGACGGCGAGTGTTTAAAATTAAAAAAGGCACTATCACAAGCACTCAAGAAGCGGCATCTGAATAACTCTAATGAGCAACATTTTTTCTAGTGCAGGTAACAATATACAAAATTACTGCGATACAAGAAGAAGACCTTTCCACACAAGCTTTGGAAAGACCTCTTGCATGCAATCTTGGCTGGAAACTCTAAAAAGTTCTGGGAGATAATTAGGTGGGGATGCGAAGGCCCTCCAAAAAATCTAGAGCTGAACATCAACCCACAACTCTGGGTAAACCACTTCACCGCCCTGGATCAAGAAGAGGACAAGACAGTACCTTGGAGCTTCAATAATCCAAATAGCCTCAGTCAAGGGTCGGATGGCAGCAACCACAAATCAAGCAAGGCATTACCATCCCAAGAGACCTACGTGGTATCAACAAAGCGGCCCAAACACAGGACGATTCAGCCCTTAACTACCCTCCCAGTGCAAACTCTGTGCAAATAATCCATGCTGTTCCACCCACCATGGAGCTAGCCCTTAGATTCAGTGAGAAAGAAACTAAACATGCTATCCTTCTCCAAAAGCCGTACAAGGCTGCAGGCCCAGATGGTATTCCATCAGACGTCTATCGTAGCCAATTATCATTATGGCTACCTGCTCTAGCTCACCTATTTAACAGTGTTTGACACTTTGAGGTAATTCCGACTTCATGGAGGAAATCAATAATTGTTCCAATGCATGTAAAAGGGCCACGGGATATGGTGTGTAATTACAGGCCAATCTCATTGCTTGACAGTGTTGGAAAATGTATGCCAAACTGATCCAGTCGCACCCAGACCAGTGGCTAGAGGATGGAGATCTATTATCGTTACATCAAGCTGGTTTCAGGAGGGGTAAAAGCACAACAGATCAACTCTTTAAGCTGAATATGATTTGCGCTAAATATGTTGCCTTAAAGGACTCCTCACTTTACCTTGTCTTTGTTGATATTCAAACAGCATTTGATAGCGTGAATCGCCAAATATTATGGCAGCTACTGTCGGAAATGGGAATACCAGGAAAGATCTTAGGGCTGTTAATCTTACTGCATACAGGAAATATCACCCGGGTCAGATACAGCATGAGAAATTACTATACAGCAGAGATTCCAATCCAGCGAGGTGTAAAACAAGGCTGTGTCTTGGCCCCAACTTTATTTAATTGCTATATAAATAGAAGTAGGCCAAAACCTGAGGAACTTAACCTTGGATGTGCCGAAACTAGCTAATGAAAGCATACCTATCTTGCTCTTTGCAGATGACTCTGTACTATTGGCAAGAACACAGATAGCAATGCACCGTCTACTAAAGGGTTTTGAATCATTTTGTGCCTTGACGAACATGGCGATTAATGAGGGTAAAAGTAAGTTCATGATTCTCAATCAAAAACAGAAGATGCAATGACCTTTAGGATAAATAAAAAGCCTCTGGCCCAATTGGCGACCTATGATTACCTGGGCTGTAGGCTGGATGATAAACTGACATGGAAACCGCAAGTCTATAAAAGTAACATCTCCCTTGCCCAGCAAGCTGGAGCCGTACTTAGATTTGCAAAAGCCACACGCATTCACTCTGTGAGTTCTGCACTGCGTGCGTACAAAACAAAAGCAAGGGCTGCAGCACTATACGGCGCAGAGATTTAGGGATTCAAAAAGACTTCACCAATACAAGTGACTGAAAAAAAATTCATACGCCGATTACTTTGTCTAGACAATGCCACACAGATGAACACAATAAGAATAGACCTACAAATGAGGTAAATTGAGGACCATATTGCATTGGCTCCAATAATTTACTGGATTCGCATTTGGGTAAAAGAGGAACTTAAATCATATAAAGATGTTTTGATCGACATCATGAATTTACAAAACCATCGTAAATTGCCTTAGTTTAAACACATCTCAACCACCCTGGATGCAATAGGCCTGGAAAAAATCAGAAGGCCTAGTTTACCTGCTGTAAAAAAAGCATATTGGGACCAAAGGACACGAACATGTGTGAGACACTTAGGCCCTCATTACAACATTGGCGGTAAATGCCGCCTACGCCCGTGCTGACGGCCACCAACATACCGTGACCACGTCGCTATACCGTTACGGGCATTATGACCCACACAGAGAAATCCGCCACTTTACAGACACCAACACAAGTCCGGCAGTCCAAAGGTCACTGGCGGTACCAAAACCCACAGTGTTACGCCAACAGAAATACGCCCACAGCATCATGACCCAAGAATCACTGCGGCGGGCTTTCAACCGCAGTAAACCATTGGCGGTACACACCGCTGCGCTCAAAATACACACACACTAACAAAACTACACTACATTGGACAATTCAAACTACACACACCTGACACACATACACACACCACACACCCACACCAATACAAAACACACACCCACAATACCCACAACCCCTTACAACAACAAAAAATATTGCCAACTGAGAGAGAGACAAGCCAGGAGCACCCACTGAATCTGAGCCACATAACACCATCACCCATACACCATGCACACACCTCACAGCACACCCCCCAACACATCACCCCACAAACCCTCACACATACCACTCACACTACACCCATGGCACCCCAAAGACACCCCAGGTTCTCTGAGGAGGAGCTAAGGGTCATGGTGGAGGAAATCAGTTGGGTAGAGCCACAGCTATTCGGATCACAGGTGCACCAGACGTCCATTGCTAAGAAGATGGAGCTATGGGGGAGAGTCGTGGACAGGGTCAACGCCGTGGGACAGCACCCCAGAACAAGGGGTGACATCAGGAAGAGGTGGAACGACCTACGGGGGAAGGTGCGTTCTGTGGTAGCAAGACACCAGGTAGCTGTACAGAGGACTGGCGGTGGACCCCCACCTCCTCCCCCACAACTAACAACATGGGAGGAGCAAGCCTTGGCGATCATGCATCCTGAGGGCCTTGCAGGAGTAGCAGGAGGAATGGACTCTGGTAAGTCAAATCTTTACTAATATATCCTCCACCCTACCTGCATGCCATCACAAACTCCTACCCCTACCCTCACCCCCATCACTCCACCACCTCACATGCAACCCACCATCACAACCCACCCACCCCAATACCAAGCCCTGCATGCAACACCAATGCATGCACACCCATCACAGACCTGCATGGACACCCATCACCACAGCATGCACACTAGTGACAATCACTTAGCCAAACCAAGCACAACTCACACATCCAAAGCTGCCTTGCTAATAACAACCATAGAGGGAAACATATTCATGCACAAGATGACACACGCAATAAGAATGCATTTACATCCCCACAGGACCCCCAGTCAACGTCACCGGAGAGGAGGTGTCAGCCACATCCAGTCTCCCCACAGAAGAGGCCCGCAGTGATGAGATCAGCCCTGGATCACGATGACCAACCTGTCCTATCAGGGACCTATGGACAGTCGGTGACACTGACACAGTCCCAAACCACCACAGAGCCTCCTCCCTTAGGAAACACCAGCACAGCATCCACCCAGCGGGCCCTTACCTCTGTCCCCAGGACACGTCAATCAGCAGTGTGTCCACCACTAGAGGGACCCCAGGCCACCCCACAAACACAGGACAATCAGGGACCTGGGGTCAGTGGCAGTGGGCACACAGTTCAGGGGACAGAGCCACAGGACAAAGGGAAGCTGGGAGGACAGGCCCAGGGAACCCACTCTCCATGAGGCACTTGCAGGGATCCTGGGAGCATGCCACCATTCCCAGGAAACCATGGGCCAGATAGTGTACAAGTTGTAGGAGACTCAGCGGCTGCAGGAGGGACAGTACCTGGGGATCAGGGAGGACCTGAAAGACATCCACACCACCCTGGTCACCATTGCAGGGGTGCTGGCAGACATGGCCAACACCATGAGGGAGGCAGTGGCACACCAACAGGCTCTTGACACTAGCCACACCGAAGAACAGCCCTCCTCCTCCGCCAGCGCTAGTGGACAGGAGGCCCTGCCACAGGACCAACAGGCCACCAGCACCCCACCCCCTGCAGAAGGAGAACCACCCTGCAAACGCTCCCTGCAATCCAGGCAGAAGCCAGAGAACATTGCCAAGACCCCCGCCAGGAAATAACTCTCCTGACTGTCACTCTTCTGTCCCACTCTGTCACCCTGTCCACCTTGAACTACCATTGCTCCCCTTCCTATGCCCCCTTAGACAATGCACCTGTGATACAAATAGACTGGACTCTGCCCTGGACTTTCCCCCATCAGCATCCCAGCCTATTGCAATACCTTCTCCACTTATTAGCACCAAAATAAACACCCTTTGAACAAATTTAAGTAGGGAGTCTGTGGATTATATGACACATGTATTAGTTTCACAAACTGTAAACATTGCCTTTCTAATCTACTGTAATATTAACATAGGTATAACCTGTAGTGGGCAGCAGTAAACACACCAGGGGCCAGCGTGGGGCACAAAGATCTGAAAATAGAGATGCCAAAAGGTACAGTAAGTGGCCATAGACATAGGGAAATCAGGCTGCCATGTTTAATGTCAAACACAAAACTGCAATGGAAGGTGAAGTTACAGTGTCTTACCTGTGTGTCACTGGAAGTACTTTTGAATGAATGTACTTCTGTTGTCCACATATTCTTCCTCTGCCTCCTCTAGGTCACTGTCCACAGGCTCCACCGCTGCCACACGACCATCTCCAGATCCTCCTGCAGAAAAGACACCTGGCGTTTCAAGGCCAGGCTGTGCAACAAGCAACATGCAACGATGATCTGGCACACCTTCATGGGTGAGGTGTACAGGGATCCACCTGTCAGATGGAGACACCGGAATCTGGCCTTCAGACACCCAGGTGAAGGACTGTGACCTTGCTCTCCAAAACATCTGCATCACAGGGCGCAATGCCCCCTCCAGAACCAGTGGAAGAAGGCATCCACTCAGCCCCTCCTTGCCAGGATGAAGCACACTGGGCACAAGGCCCCCTCCAGAACCAGTGGAAGAAGGCATACACTCAGCCCCTCCTTGCCAGGATGAAGCACTCTGGCCACAAGGCCCCCTCCAGAACCAGTAGAAGAAGGCATCCACTCAGCCCCTCCTTGCCAGGATGAAGCACACTGGCCAGAAGGCCCCCTCCAGAACCAGTGGAAGAAGCCATCCACTTGAGAGACTGTGGGCTTGCACTCCCAAGGACCAAGCAGTGGCAAAACACCCACTTGAGAGACTGTGGATCTACACTCCCCAGGCCCAAGGAGTGGGCAAACCACCTACCTGAGAGACTGTGTGTAGGAAAATGGCTCCCTGTTGCAGTTACCCCCCACTTTTTGCCTGATATTGATGCTGACTTGACAGAGAAGTGTGCTGGGACCCTGCTAACCAGGCCCCAGCACCAGTGTTCTTTTACTAAAAATGTTCCATTGTTTCCACAATTGGCACACCTCTGGCACACAGAGAAGTCCCTTATAAAAGGTACCAGTGGTACCAAGGTCCCTGCGACAAGCGAAGGTCTCTAAGGGCTGCAGCATGTGTTATGCCACCCTTAGTGACCCCTCACCTAACACATGCACACTGCCATTGCAGATTGTGTTTGTTGGTAGGGGGAAAAAGGCAAAACCGACATGGCATCCCCCTCAGGATGCCATGCACACAAAATACTGCCTGTGGTCTGGGAGTTTGTCAAAAACGAACTCCAAAGCTCCATAATGGCTACACTGAATACTGGGAAGTTTGATATCAAACTTCTCAGAATAATAAACCCACACTGATACTAGTGTTGGATTCATTAAAAAATGCACACAGAGGGCATCTTAGAGATGCCCCCTGTATTTTACCCAATCCTTCAGTGCAGGACTGACTGGTCTGTGCCAGCCTGCTGCTGAGAGACGAGTTTCTGACCCCCTGGGGTGAGAGCCTTTGTGCTCTCTGAGGACAGAAACAAAGCCTGTACTGGGTGGAGGTGCTTCACACCTCCCCCCTGCAGGAACACCTAGCAGTGAGCTTCAAAGGCTCAGGCTTTGTGTTACAATTCCCCAGGGCACTCCAGCTAGTGGAGATGCCCACCCCCTGGACACAGCCCCACTTTTGGTGGCAAGTCCAGGGGAGATAATGAGAAAAACAAGGAGGAGTCACCCACCAGTCAGGACAGCCCCTAAAGTGTCCTGAGCTGAGGTGACCCCTGCCTTTAGAAATCCTCCATCTTGATTTTGGAGGATTCCCCTAATAGGAATAAGGATGTGCCCTACTCCCCTCAGTGAGGAGGCACAAAGGGGGTGTAGCCACCCTCCAGGACAGTAGCCATTGGCTACTGCCCTCCCAGACCTAAACACACCCCTAAATTTAGTATTTATGGGCACCCCAGTGTCCAGGAAATCAGATTCCTGCAACCTGAAGAAACAAGAAGGACTTCTGACCTACAAGCCTGCAGAGAAGGAGGAAGACGACAACTGCTTTGGTCCCAGCCCTACCGGCCTGTTTCCAACTTCGAAAACGTGCAACCAGCAACGCATCCGACAGGGACCAGCGACCTCTGAAGCCTCAGAGGATTGCCCTGGACTAAAGGACCAAGAAACTCCTGTGAACAGCGGCCCTGTTCAAAACCAGCTACATCTTTGCAACAAAGAAGCAACTTTCCAAGACTGCACGTTTCCTGCCGGAAGCATGAGACTTCACACTCTGCATCCGAAGCCCCCGGCTCGAGATCCAGAGAACAAACACCTCAGGGAGGACTTCACGGCGACTGCGAGCCCGTGAGTAAACAGAGACAACCACCCCTGATCCCCCACAGAGACGCCTGCAGAGAGAATCCACAGGCTCCCCCTGACCGCGACTGCCTGTAACAAGGGACCCGATGCCTGTAACCAACACTGCACCCGCAGCCCCCAGGACCTGAAGGAACCGAACTTCGACGTAGGAGTGACCCCCAGGCGACCCTCTGCCTAGCCCAGGTGGTGGCTGCCCCGAGAAGCCCCCCGTGCCTGCCTGCACCGCTAGAGTGACCCCCGGGGCCCTCCATTGTTTCCTACCTGAAACCCGACGCCTGCTTTGTACACTGCACCCGGCAGCCCCTGTGCCGCTGAGGGTGTGTTTTGTGTGCCTACTTGTGTCCCCACCAGTGCTCTACAAAACCCCCCTGGTCTGCCCCCGAGGACGCAGGTACTTACCTGCTGGCAGACTGGAACCAGAGCACCCCTGTTCTCCGTAGGCACCTATGTGTTTTGGGCACCTCTTTGACCTCTGCACCTGACCGGCCCTGAGCTGCTGGTGTGGTAACTTTGGGGTTGCCTTGAATCCCCAACGGTGGGCTGCCTATGCCCCAGAACTGAGACTTGTAAGTGTTTTACTTACCTCCTAATCTAACCTTTACTTACCTCCCCCAGGAACTGTTGATTTTTGCACTGTGTCCACTTTGAAAATAGCTTATTGCCATTTTTACAAAGACTGTACATGATATTGTTTTCATTCAAAGTTCCTAAAGTATCTATGTGAAGTACCTTACATTTAAAGTGTTTGATGCAAATTTTGAACCTGTGGTTCTTAAAATAAACTAAGAAAATATATATATTTTTTAACATAAAAACCTATTGGCCTGGAGTAAGTCTTTGAATGTGTGTTGCTCATTTATTGCCTGTGTATGTACAACAAATGCTTAACACTACCTTCTGATAAGCCTACTGCTCGACCACACTACCACAAAATAGACCATTAGAATGATCTACTTTTGCCACTATCTTACCTCTAAGGGGAACCCTTGGACTCTGTGCACACTATTTCTTACTTTGAAATAGTATATACAGAGCCAACTCCCTACACTGTTGCTTTGCACTCCCCAGATCCAAGCAGTGGGCAAACCACCCACTTGAGAGACTGTGGCTTTGCAGTACCCAGGACCAAGCAGTGGGCAAAACACCCACTAGAGAGACTGTGGCTTTGCACTCCCCAGGACCAAGCAGTGGGCAAACCACCCACTTGAGCGACTGTGGCCTTGCACTCCCCAGGACCAAGCAGTGGGCTTGGAGCCCCCTCCAGGAGCAGTGGCGTTGGACCATCTTCCGGCTGAGGTGCCCCCCATTCCCCGTCCCCCTGAGGTGCCTGTGTGTTTTTGACCTGATGCCCCTGCAGTGTTCTCTCCGTATTGAGGCAGGAGTCAAGTGTGGCCTTGGACTATGTGTTTTGGCCCAGTGGGCCACGGACAATTTTTGAGTGGGCATTGTCCCGCTTTTCATATATGTTTGTATATATTGTACATACTGTTTTTTCTTTATGAACGTATTTCTAAGTATTACTAATATTACACTCATTTGACTCCATTTCTTTTATCCTTGCGTTATTCCTGAGGTTTATGGGGTGTATATGTAATGTTGTTGCATGTGTTTGTGTGTATAGTGTTGTGAGTGAGGGTGGGGGTGCGTGTGTTGCGTGTGTGTGTCACTCTCTTTTTCCTCCCCCTCCCTTGTGTGCTAGGTGCAGTACTCACTGTGGTCATCATCGCCGGCGTTCATGTTCCTGGTGTATGAGAAGATACACCAGTATGGGGAACACCTGCAGCTGGGGCTCCATGGCGACCTGGTTCTTCCTTGAGTGTGGAGAGGTGAGTCGTTTTCCTTCAGAGTACTGTTTCCGCCATGCTTTTGATGGCGTTGGTACCGCCCTGGAAAAGCTGGCAGATGGGCAGGTTGTAATGGCGTGGGCGGTACATTGTCTTCCGCCTGGCTGTTGGTGGTTACCGCCGCAGCGTTTGTTGCTACTGCAGTGGCGGTCAGAGTGTTAACGTGGCTGTATGTGTTGGCGGTTTCCGCCACCGTCATAATTCAATTTTTTTTACTGCCGGCCTGTTGGCGGTGTTACCGCTGCTTTATCACCAACCCACAGGGTTGTAATGAGGGCCTTAGTCCTTTATTTAAGCGTTACATTTTATTTAATCAAGAACTCAAACTAGCTGCTTTTATATATAGCATCTACCCGGAGGAAAAAAGAGCTCTTTATTTTCAATTTCGTATGGGCACACTATCGGTGAATGCAGTGACCAATAAATGGCAGTCTGTCCCCCCGGGGAGATTAGAATGCTGCCCATGCCTTCACGGCGGCCAAGAAACATTATCCCATTTCCTTTTATTATGTCACTTTACACTTAAACTTTGTAAACTATATTTGCGTCCACTTTTTAAAACACAGGAAGTGCAAAGAAGCGGAAGTGTTATATATGCGATTGGATGAAAAATACATTGTGATGATGCTTTCAACATACATCCTGGATGCATGGAAGTTACGATCATCAATGCACCTGCAGCTGGCACGAGAATAACTGCTTGCGGCGTTTTATAGGTGTCACCAGCCTGGGGAAATTGGTGCAGGACGAGGTAAAAAAGGGATAGTTTCTGGGATGTCATCAAACTAGAGGTTCATACTGAATGGTCCCGAATGACTAGTGCAAGGACAAGTCATTTAATTTTCAGATTCATAACGCCATCATAGAACAGTCTAGTGTGTTATGTAAATAAACTGTGGCGAGATTGGACAGCCACAGTTATAAAGCATTTACATGATAACGTAGGGTAAAGTGGGTGCAGCGTTGCGGCGCACATCGAAACACCGATGTCAAGTGTAGTTTTTATTGATATGTTTGTATTTTATGTGATTTTTTAATGTGGTACGTAGGGTTGGTATTTTTAAGTGTGTAATTGTTATGGCCGAATAGGCTGACAACAATAAATGGTAAATGGTGTTTTTCACTTAATAACTCGAAAACTACTGAATGGATTTACACCAAATCAAAAAAGGACTCTTTCTGGACCATGAACTAGCTTTTTCTCAAATTTGGTGTAATTTCGTCCAGCGGTCAGGCTGTGTCATGTCTAAAATCCCAATGGTAAATTGCATGGGGAATATGCCTTTCACCCTGTTCATCATTAAATTTCCTTGAGGGCTATCCAAGGCTAAAGAATATGTGTGATGCCAAAAGAAGACAAAAGGCCTGCATAGAGTACGATTTAAATTGTACCCTGATGTCTGTCACCAAAATTTTGGGACACTTTCCCTGTGAAATAAGTCTGTAAAGAAGTTTATGATAAGGCCATTGTTAGATTCTCTCATAAAGTTGCATTCTGTCCTCTTGGAAGGTAGTCACCAAATACTAGAGGAAATCTCATGCTTTCTTCCAACTTTTATTAGCCACTGCATTCTGTACACCCAACCATAAACACCTTCACTTCAGTATCCTTTCCAAACCACCAATAATAGGTACAGAGCCTGTTCCTGTCAAACTAGCATGCCCAATATGTGAAAACTTTATGAGACATATTCTCAACTTGTCTGGAGGAATCAATAAATTCCCCCTCGGGACGTATCCTCCACCCATGGTTACTTCATCTCTGACTTTGGAATTAGGGTTAGTATTACTCTCCACAATTCTCCCTGGGCCAACAGTAAGCAATGACCATCTTCTGTAACATTTGACAGTCATCCTCCTCAGAACAATGCTCCCATTCCTTTTGAGGGATAATATCCTTAGACATCAAGACCCCGTCAATCAACCCTACTACATATAGTTGATCGCATTATTATCTGAAAGAGTTTCTAATGGACACCTTGAAATGAAATCCACAGTAACATTCTTTCCTCTGGGAATGTGCCTAACAGTAAAATAACATTTGTACATTTTGGATAAGAGTCTAATTAGTCTCTGGTTTGCCTTACAAAGGCTTCTATTGACCAGCAAGTTTACTAAAGGCATATGATCTGTGAATAAAGTGAAATCGCCCCACAAATATGTTAAAAAAAAGAATGGCCCATACACAAGCCAATGCCTCTCTCTATAGTACTGTAGTAATGCTCAGTTTTTTACAAATATCTGGAAGTGAAAGCTATGGTATTTTCTTTACCTTCCACCATCTGACTCAGAACTATCCCCACACTGATTGCACTAGAATCTAGAGTTACCATATAATCAATTAATACTTACAAGGAGAACATACTGCAATTCATAATTAACCCCTTTAGGTTTTTAAATGTATAATTTTCTTCCTTCCCCAAGAATATTAAACACCAGTTCATAATAATTTCCTTAGCGATTCCATTTGTAATTTTACATTATCCCTAAAACGTGTATAATATTCACAAAAACCTAGAAAATAATTTATCTGATAGAGACTTCTAGTTGCAGATTCCTTACCTTTGAATTTCCCCAGGCATCATCCTGGATCTGGAGATTTTTCTTCAAGCAGTACCCCTGCACGCCGTCAGGTGGTGTCGGTCGTCTCCGTGGGCGTTGTTGGAGTTGTGCTCGCCGTGATGACGTTGCTGTCATATATAGGCACCACCCCGGCGCACTGACGTTCTTTTCTTTCCGTGCCAGCCTACGCGCAGATCCGGAGGGAGTTACCTTATTCATTTTTTGACTACATCGACACTTTTGTCGAACTTTTGACGAGTTTGTGGATGTGTCGAGGGATGTCCCGCAAGACTGGATTCAAGCCCTGCGACTCCTGTCACCGAACTATGTCGATGACTGATCCACACCTCGTGTGTCTCTGGTGCCTGGAGCGCGATCACAACCCAAAGTCGTGCTCCGAGTGTCAGGCCATGAACCCGAAAGCTTTGAGGGAGCGGTCCCTAAAGCTCATGGCAACCCGATACTCGACTCCGCGGCGCTCACAGTCTCGTTCAAGAGGAAAGTCTCGAGACCACCGAGTCACCACCACTCTTCGTCCTCCAAGTCATCGGGGCATTCGGGTCACAATAAGAAGAAGTCGACGAAGGACAAGCGTTTTTTCGACTTCACCCCTTCGACCGGATGATGCAATGCGGGAAGAGCATCGATGCTCTAGGCCTCTGTCAACTGAGCCTTCTTCCGGGTCAGCTCTACGCTTCCCTGACTTCCCGGGAGCCAGAGCCGCCCCCACCCAGCTTAAAGAATTTTACAAGGCCATGTGCCTCATATTTGGGCGGTTTGACCCATCTTCAGAGCCTTCGGACACAGGTGAGTCGGTTGGGGTCCCCTTGGTTTCAAAACCTTCAGCTTCGGCTCCGGGGGGCCCCTCCGGATCCAATTGCGGATTCGTCCCGACGTCGGTCGTGCCACAGCGACCTTCCCCGGTGGGCCACGGTGACCTTCCCCGGCGTCGGGTCAGACATCGACGCTCCTGACGTCAGTTGGGCCGACAATCAACGTCGATCCCATCCTCATTTCCAACGACCCGGAGGCGGAACGATGTAAATCGACGATGATTATGTTTTCTGTGAGCTCTCCTGAGCCCAGGGTTGATCCAGACCCTTAGTTTTGTGGGTATGGATACGGGGAGAGTATGGAGGGGACGTTGGACCCTTTAGAATACCAGCATGACCCCCAAATGGACTGGGTGCAGGATTTGGGTGATGCCAGTGTTCTAGACACCTTCCCTGACACTGATATGCTCTCTCCTCCTAGCGTGGCTATGGAGGAGGGTGCTTCTTATTCTATGGTGGTGAGAAGGGCGGCTGAGGTTGTGGACCTCGAGCTACCTTCTGTGGAGGTTAGGCCTAACATCCTAACCGAAGTGCTTCAGCCGGGGTCTTCCTCTTCCGAGCCCCTTTTACCATTTAATGAAGCACTGACAAACGTTCTTTTGGATCCTGGGTCCAGACCCAGAACAGGGCCTCCGGTGACTAGGATGATTGCCCGCCGCCATTGGCCTGCGCTGTCAGACCCGAAATTTCTGACCCAACACCCCACGCCTGAGAGCCTTGTCATCCAGGCTTCTTCTTTATCTAGCGCATTCCCTACTGCCCCCCGGATAGAGAATCAAAAAGATTGGATAATTTGGGGGATTAACAGTCTAGCGCTGCGGTCTGTGCACACCGCATGCGTTTTGGGCAGCTATTTCCATACTCTCTAGGATACGGTCGCGCAAATGCTGCCTGCAGTTCCAGAGGAGGCCCGGACTGTCCTGTCCCAAGCTGTAACAGATGGGAGAGATGCAGCTAAGTTCATGATTCGTTGTGGATACGAACGACTCTCTGAGCAGATTGGCTGCATCGACAGTGGCATTGAGACGCCACGCCTCGCAGAGAACATCTGGCTTTTCGGGGGATGTCCAGCAATCCTTGATGAACATGCCCTTTGATGGCACACATCTCTTAGGAGACATGGCGGACTCGGCGCTGGAGCGCTTTAAGGATTCCCGAACCACGGCCCGGTCCCTTGAGCTCGTGCCCGCACCTAGACCCCAGCAAGTCTTCCTTTCACCCCTTTTGTGGCTACGGAAGGGGCACCCAACCGTGTCCCTGGCCCCCTCTTCAGCCTCCAAACCTTTCTAGTCTGCAGGTACATCAGGAGCCAGTAGGTGGCAGGATATGCCATGACCTGCCCCAATGGCAATCCATTACCTCGGACAGGTGGGTCCTCCAAATTGTCCGAAGGGGCTACTCCCTCCCCTTCAAGACATCTCCTCCAGCCATGCCAATGTCATACAGTCAGATATCAGAGGATCATATGGCACTTCTCTGCGAGGAAGTCCAAGCACTTTTGCCCAAAGGAGCTATAGAGAGGGTTCCTTTGCCAGAAGTAGGTCGTGGTTCCTATTCCTGCTACTTTCTAGTTCCGGAAAAGGACAAAGGTCTTCGATCCCTCAATCTCTTCCTAAAAAAGGAGTTCAAAATGTTGGCATAGGCTCAGGTCCTATCTGCCCTGGATCCCAGAGACTGGATAGTAGCGTTGGACTTGCAAGACGCATACTTTCACATTCCCGTCTTGCCGGCCCACAGACGTTACCTACGATTTGTGGTACGTCACGAGCACTTTCAGTTTAATGTTCTCCCCTTTGGCCTTACCAGTGCCCCTCGGGTGTTCAGGAAGGTGATGGTACTGGTGGCAGCTCATCTGCGCAGGTTAGGGGTTCCAATCTTCCCCTACCTCGACGATTGGCTGTTGAAGGCAAACTCACCCCAAACAGTCGTCTCCCACCTCCAGACTACGGCGAACCTTTTGCATTTGCTGGGGTTCACTATCAATGTGCCAAAGTCACACCTGACTCCTTCTCAGATGCTTCCTTTCATCTGAGCTGTTCTGGATACAGTGCAGTTTCGGGCATATCCTCCCGAAAAGCGAGTCCAGGACATTTGGGCTATGATACCAATGTTTCAGCCTCTGTCCTAGATTTCGGTGAGAATGACTCTGAGGCTGCTGGGTCTCATGGCCTCCTGCATCCTGCTGGTTCAAAATGCCAGATGGCAGATCGCATATGCGGGCTCTGCAGTGTGACCTGAAGTTCCAGTGGGCGCAGCATCAGGGGAATCTCTCTGACAAGGTCCAGATCTCGGAAGGGACTGCGAAAGACCTGAAGTAGTGGTTAACAAATCAAGATTGGGTCAAAGGCAGATCCCTTTCCTTTCCCCAACCAGATCTTATGGTCGTGACAGATGAGTCACTCCTGGGATGGGGTTGCCACATGGGAGAGGCAGAGATCAGAGGCATCTGTTCTCTGGTGAAAACCAGGCTCCATATCAATCATCTGGAGCTCGGAGCGAGGGGAAAGCAGTGCAGGTGTTCACAGACAACACCACCGCCATGTGGTATTGCAACAAACAAGGTGGAGTGGGGTCATGGACCCTTTGTCAAGAGGCCCTTCGTCTCTGGACTTGGCTGGAACATCAGAGCATTTCCCTGATGGTTCAACACCTGGCAGGCTCCATGAATGCCAGGGCAGACAACTCAGCGGACGATGCATGGTCGACCACGAATGGGGTCTCCATCCGGAGGTGGCGTAAGGTCTCTTTCTGCACTGTGGAGAACCTTGGTTAGACTTGTTTGCCTCCATAGAGAATGCGCCATATCAGCTGTTTTGCGCGTTGGAGTTTCCAAGGCGGCACTTGCTTGGCGATGCTTTTTGTAGCGAGTGGAATTCAGGCCTCCTGTATGCCTTCCCGCCAATACCACTTCTGCCCAGAGTTCTGAAGAAGATCAGGCAAGGCCAGGCCCAAGTAATACTGGTGGCTCCGGGCTGGGCACAAAGAGTCTGGTATCCAGAGCTTTTGAACATGGCCATAGCTCCTCCGATCAGACTGCCCCTTAGGGAGGATCTTCTGTTGCAGGGAAGGTCCTCCACCTGAACCTGTCAACTCTGTGACTTCTTGCGTGGAGATTGAGCAGCAACAGTTGACATCTTTTGACTTGCCACCTGAAGTCTGTGATGTTATCTTGGCAGCCAGGCATCCCTCAATCATATACGCCTGCCGTTGGAAGAAATTTGTGGCATCGTGCATGGACAATTCTGTCGATCCTCTATCTGCTCCTCTCTCTCAAGTTCTCATCTTTATTCTTTCCCTGGCCCGGCAGAGTTCCACCCTGGGCACTCTTAAGGGCTATCTCCCAGCTATCTCTGCTTTCTTAAGGTTACCTGATCAGCCTTCCTTATTTAAATCTTCCATAGTTGGGGTTTCTTAAAGGCCTCACACATCTCTTTCCTCATATCCCATTCATCATGCCCCAATGGGGTCTCAACCTCGTCTTAACTTATCTTATGTGTACCTTGTTTGAACCGCTTCACAACTGTCCTCTAAGGCTCTTAACTATAAAGACTGTCTTTTTAGTTGCCATTACTTCTGCCCGCAGAGTTAGTGAACTCCAGGCTTTGTCATCAAAACCACCTTTTCTTGCCATACATCCTGACAAAGTGGTGCTTCGCACCAGGGCTTCTTATCTTCCTAAGGTAGTGACACTCTTCCATGTTGGACAGTGCATCACCTTGCCTACTTTTTATGCACCCCCACATCCCTCTCATGAAGAGGAGAGACTCCATCGTCTGGACCCAAAAAGAGTGTTGGCGTTCTATCTTGATCGTACCAAAGGCTCCCGGGTGGGTGATCAACTCTTTGTGGGATATGTGGGTGCAAATAAGGGGAAGGCGGTGCAGAAGAGGACCATTTCCAGATGGGTACTCTTATGCATCAAAATGTGCTACACTCTGGCTATAATGCAACCTCCTGAAGGTTTGCCAGCTCACTCCACCAGATCTACTGCTGCTACCACGGCGCTAGCACAGGGTGTTCCAGTCCTGGATATTTGTCAGGCAGCAATGTGGGCATCTCTCAATACTTTTACCAAGCACTACTGCCTGGACAATCAGGTCCGAAGGGATGGCTAATTTGCCCGTTCGGTCCTTCAGGACTTTTTGGTGTGATCTTGGTTCGCAGGCCCACCGCCGGGGATGGTATTGCTCGGGTATCTATTCAAAGGTAAGGAATCTGCAACTAGAAGTCTCTATCAGATGTACCAGTTACTTACCTTCAGTGACGAAATATCTGGTGGAGACATATTCTAGTTCCTTACAATGACCTTGTATAAGGAAATGCTTCCTTGGCATGGTTACCCCCTAACATTTTGCCTTTGTTGATGCTAGGTTATGATTTGAAAGTGTGCTGGGACCCTGCTAACCAGGCCCCAGCACCAGTGTTCTTTCCCTAAACTGTACCTTTGTCTCCACAATTGGCACAACCCTGGCACTCAGGGAAGTCCCTTGTAACTGGTACCCCTGGTACCAAGGGCCGTAATGGCAGGGAAGGTCTCTAAGGGCTTCAGCATGTCTTATGCCATCCTGGGGACCCCTCACTCAGCACATGCACCCTGCCTCACAGCTTGTGTGTACTGGTGGGGAGAAAATTACTTAAGTCGACATGGTATTCCCCTCAGAGTGCCATGCCAACCTTACACTTCCTGTGGCATAGGTAAGTCACCCCTATAGCAGGCCTTACAGCCCTAAGGCAGGGTGCACTATACCACAGGTGAGGGAATATGTGCATGAGCACTATGGGCCAGATGTAGCAA
Organism: Pleurodeles waltl; assembly: GCF_031143425.1. Lineage (NCBI taxonomy): Eukaryota > Metazoa > Chordata > Amphibia > Caudata > Salamandridae > Pleurodeles > Pleurodeles waltl. Next base: position 211,993,019 of record NC_090439.1, read on the forward strand.
GCAGTTTTGCCCATTCTGTGTCTATGGGAAAATGTGTTCCTACATATGGCCCTATGCCCCTACAATGTCTAAGCAAAACCTTAGACATTGTAAGTGCAGGGTAGCCATAAGAGTAAATGGTCTGGGAGTTTGGCAAACACAAACTCCACAGTTCCATAATGGCTATACTGAAAACTGGGAAGTTTGGTATCAAACTTCTCAGCACAATAAATGCACACTGATGCCAATGTGCAATTTACTGTAACATACACCCAGAGGGCATCTTAGAGATGCCCCCTGAATACCTACCCGACTTCTAGTGTAGGCTGACCAGTTCCTGCCAGCCTGCCACACTCCAGACATGTTGCTGGCCACATGGGGAGAGTGCCTTTGTCACTCTGTGGCCAGGAACAAAGCCTGTACTGGGTGGAGGTGCTTCTCACCTGCCCCTGCAGGAACTGTAACACCTGGCGGTGAGCCTCAAGGCTCACCCCTTTTGTTACAGCGCCCTAGGGCATCCCAGCTAGTGGAGATGCCCGCCCCTCCGGCCACTGCCCCCACTTTTGCCGGCACAGCTGGAGGAGTTAATGAGAAGAAAAAGGAGGAGTCACCCACCAGTCAGGACAGCCCCTAAGGTGTCCTGAGCTGAGGTGACCCCTGCCTTGAGAAATCCTCCATCTTGAGTTTGGAGGATTCCCCCAATAGGATTAGGGATGTGCCCCTCTCCCCATAGGGAGGAGGCACAAAGAGGGTGTAGCCACCCTCAAGGACAGTAGCCATTGGCTACTGCCCTCCCAGACCTAAAAACACCCCTAAAATCAGTAAGTATTTAGGGGCTCCCCAGATCCCAGGAAATCAGATTCCTGCAACCTGAAGACGAAGAAGGACTGCTGACCTACAAGCCTGCAGAGAAGGAGGAAGATGACAACTGATTTGGCACCAGCCCTACCGGCCTGTCTCCAACTTAGAAAACCTGCCCCAGCGATGCATCCAACAGGTACCAGCGACCTCTAAAGCCTCATTGACTGCCCTGGACTACAAGACCAAGAAACTCCAGTGAACAGCGGCCCTGTTCAAAATCAGCTACTTCTTTGCAATAAAGAAGCAACTTCCAAAGACTTCACGTTTCCCACTGGAAGCATGAGACTCTACACTCTGCACCTGATGCCCCCCCTCTCCTCCTGCAGAAAACCAACACCTCTGTGAGGAGTCCCCGGCGACTGCGAGCCCGTGAGTAACCAGAGATGACCCCCCTGAGCCCCAACAGCAACGCCTGCAGAGAGAATCCAGAGGCTCCCCCTGACCGCGACTGCCTGTAACAAGGGACCCAATGCCTGGAACCAAAACTGCACCCGCAGCCCCCAGGACCTGAAGGAACCAAACTTCGATGCAGGAGTGACCCCCAGGCGACCCTCTATCTAGCCCAGGTGGTGGGTGTCCCGAGAAGCTCCCCCTGTGCCTGCCTGCACCGCTAGAGTGACCCCCAGGGCACTCCATTGTTTCCTACCTGAAACCCGATGCCTGCTTTGCACACTGCATCCGGCCGCCCCTGTGCCGCTGAGGGTGTGTTTTGTGTGCCTTCTTGTATCCCCCCCAGTGCTCTACAAAACCCCCCTGGTCTGCCCCCTGAGGACACAGGCACTTACCTGCTGGCGGACTGGAACTGGAGCACCCCTGTTCTCCATAGGCACTTATGTGTTTTGGGCACCTCTTTGACCTCTGCACCTGACCGGCCCTGAACTGCTGGTGTGGTAACTTTGGGGTTGCCTTGAACCCCCAACGGTGGGCTGCCTATGCCCCAGGACTGAGGCTTGTAAGTGTTTTACTTACCTCCTAATCTAACCTTTACTTACCTCCCCCAGGAACTGTTGATTTTTGCAGTGTCCACTTTGAAAATAGCTTATTGCCATTTTTACAAAGACTGTACATGATTTTGTTTTCATTCAAAGTTCCTAAAGTATCTAAGTGAAGTACCTTACATTTAAAGTGTTTGATGTAAATCTTGAACCTGTGGTTCTTAAAATAAACTAAAAATATATTTTCAATATAAAAACCTATTGGCCTGGAGTACAGAACAGAAACTTTATTCGACTTTCAACAAGTCATAAAAGTACTACAAGTCATAAAAAATCTCCAATTATAATACATTTCAATATATAAAAAAGAAATAAATAATAAAAGAATAAAAAGCACACAACAGTAAACTGTCTGGTGAATCAATAAAAAGCCCTGTTACAGTAAATTGCAATTACATTTCCGTCCCCATAGATTTCCTTATCTTTAATACAGTACATAAAAAGTTAGCCAAAGTTCCACAGATCTCTAAAGAAGATAGTGACTGAAGGCAGGCATAGGCTGTACGACATTGGGAGAGATTGATTGACCTTAAAAGTGGAACTACTAGGCGCTTCCTCTGGTGGGCATAGAAATTACAGAATAAAATCACATGAATTGTGGATTGAGGTGTCTTTGCATCACAGGGGCATGGTTTTAACGAGGTAGACCAATCGTTCATAATTGAAAATGAAACTAAACGATGAAACAAATCTAGCCTGAATCTAGTAAGGACATAACGATGGCGAAGGTGTACCACGTTTGCCAAGCTGCAATCCCTCAACCGTCAAAATTATTTGGTTATGAATTACCGTGGTTATTTTTCATTCAGCCCTCCAACGTATGTCTTCTAGATACTTTAATGCCAGGATACTCAGGTCCTTCCTAGATATCTTCCCCAGCGAAAGTGGGTTTGTGTAGTAGTCTTTATTGCCCATTTTTTCGAAAAAGGTCATAATGTATTTTAACCACGGTACCCTTGATGTATATAATGACTTCGTACAATCAGTCAGGATAACCTTATTAAAACCGGTATGTTCCGAGGTCCAAACTTTATGCCATAATAACAGTGGCTGGATCTTTATCAAGTCTACAATAAAAGGAACCCCGAGTTCCGAATGAATGACATACGATGAAGTGCCATTTGGTACCCTCAGCAGGTGTCTTAAAAAATCGTTTTCCACTGTCTGCATTAAATCACAGTTTGTATGTCCCCAAATTCCTGCCCCATACGTAGCTGCCGGAATACACTTGGCTTTATAGATCTTTATCATGTTTGACGGCATAATCCCCCCAAGCCTTTTGGAGAAGAGTCGTAATGCCATCGTTGTTTTGATCAGGTGCACTCTCTTCGTCTGCCTGCAGTTGGCCCAGGAACCCAGCTTATCGAACCTTATGCCCAAGTACGAAAAGGTTTGCGCGGTTTCGACCTTGCTTTCTGCAATAATGATGTTATAAGTCTTACCTCGCTTCCCTCCACAGTTCATGATAAAAGTTTTGGAGCGATTGACATTAAGACCCAGCTGTGACATATATGTGATGCAGGTAGTTAGGAGTTTCTGGAGAGCTATTGGGGTCCTGGCCATTAATACTGCGTCGTCTGCGTAAAGTAATACCGGAATGGGTCGGTTGCCTATTTGGGGTAGATCTTTACACTTAGTGGCCAATTCTTTATCTAGATTATTTATATACATTGAAAATAGGAGCGGAGCGAGAACGCAGCCTTGGCGCACTCCTCTGTATAGACCAAAGGGGCGAGTACATTCCCCTTTTAAGCCATACCTCACTCTTGCTCTGCACCCTGTGTACATTTCACGAATAAATTGAATTAAGGCCGGTTCTAACCCCATGCTATTTAAAATGTCCCATAATTTGTCATGAATTACACAGTCGAAAGCTGATGATAAATCAATAAAGGCCAGGTGGAGATTGCCTGCTCTGATCTTAGTATACTTTCCAATAATGAGACTTAAATTTAAACTTTGCTCCACTGTTCCGATTCCTTTCCTGAATCCATACTGGACCGGGGATAAAACGTTCTTTTCTTCCGCCCATGTTTGCAGCCTTTTCAGTATTATTCTCCCTGCTAATTTAGCTGTTGTGTCCAGCAGGGAGATTGGCCTGTAACAGGCTGGATTAAGGCGGTCACCCTTTTTGTATATTGGGATAGTGTTGGAATCTCTCCAAGATGGTAGGGGTCCGCATATGAGGACAGCCCTCAGTGTCTGCGTCAGTACAGGCCCCCACAGCTCTATCTTGGCCTTGAATATGTCAATCGGGACACCATCAGGGCCCGGCGCTTTTCCTGATTTGCTTATTATTATAGCTTCCTCTACCTCCTGGAGGCTAAATTGGGGGGTTATAACCAGACGCGGCCCTTCCTGTGAATCATGATCATGTGTACGGTCTGTTATATCACTCGCCAATTAGTATATTTTGGAAAAATATGCAACCCAGTGTTCTTCAGAGATGGCGATTTCCATTCTGGGAATGTCTTTCTCCCCTGACACGGGGGAATTTATTGTCTGCCAAAAGAGTATGTTATCTTTCTTACGACTTGCTATATGGAGAGTTTCCCACAAGGTTGCTTTCATAGTCAGTTTCCTTTCCTTTATTGCTGTCTTATATTCCTGTCTGCGTTTACGGATATCACTTAAGCAACTTTTCTGGGCATTTAAGGCCTGTTTCAGTCTCTTATGTGCTTGGTTGCAACTATGGTCAAACCATCCACACGTCCTTTTTTTCCCTATCTTACCACTTCTGATAGTGAGGGCTTCTTTTATGGTTTGAGTAATCATCGTAAACACACTTAGACATTGCCCTGGTTGTGGGTTCTCTCTTAAACAGTTTGTGAAAGCGTGTTTAGATTGGCATATTATCTGTTTCAACAAAGACTTGGGGTCTGTCTGTGACCACTTCATGGTGTATCCATTGTGCGGCACCAGTTCAATGTCGTCTACCAGTGTAATACTATCTTCCCTAGCTGCTAAAAGGAGGGATAGTAGGAGATTCATACTCTGGGGGTAGTGATCACTAACTGCGATGTCATGCAGCGTGTAGTTTGTAAGATAGTGTACGAAGTGGGTTGACATTAGGACATAATCGATCACAGTATTTACGCCCCTTCCGTTATACGTTGGTTTAAACTGTGGTTCATCCAAAAAGAATTCATTTACAAAAGATAGGTTATAGGTTTGAGCCAATAGATTCATTTCATCTCCTTGAGTGTTGTGAGAGAAATGGAGGCTTGCATCTACATTCTCCGAGACCCAACCACATATCTTATCAGAAGTTTCTTTACACGGATGGACGTTAAAGTCACCACCCCAAACCAATAGGATCTCGCGGTTGTTTTTTTCACATATTTTTTTTAGGTCATTTCCCATTTCCACGAGAATGTTGGAGAATTCTCCTGGAGCAACATTATTATAAAAATTAATAATGACTAAGTGGGTCTTGTGGTCTAAGTTACTCTCTATCATTTGATAGTATGGACTCATAAATTGCATCTCTAAATTCTGTAAAGACAACTAATTGGAAATGTATGTACACAGTCCCCCTTTAGGTCTACCATACCTGGACTGCTCGGCAGGAGTATGGAGTGTTTTATAGCCATTTAGATGGGCGGGAGTTAAAAGCCATGTCTCTTGTAGGCAAACACATGAATAGTCTTCTAAAAAGTTAGCCCAGATCTCATTGCCTAACTTATTTGCTAGACCTGCAATATTCCAGAATAGTAAGACTATTTCAGATTTCTGATTAAGATTCTGTTTAAAGTTGCAGGGCTGGTCCTTTGGGGAGGGAGGGGGGATATCACCATGAGTTGTATTTGGTATATTTCTGGAATCATCATCGCACTGCCTTAGATGAGGTAATGTCTCCTTCCTTATAGGAACCGTTGTATGTGATGTACCTTCCTTTTGTAGGTCCGTCCCTGGTATGTGTATTATCTGTGCTACTCTATCATGGAGAGCTAACCGTTTCATATCGAGTCAATCTATATTTTCCAGCGTTGAAAGGGGATGGAATCTGTTGCACGTTATAGTTAAGTCTGGGTTGGATGAGGGTGCTACAGCTCGCTGTGAATAGATGGAGTTATTCCCCACTGGTCTTTGATAGAAATAACCCAGGGGTAGTAGCGAGATTCCTTGTAAGGTAACTCGTCTGGCTCCTAAGTCATGAATGATCCTATTCACTAGATTCGGTGAGCCAAAAGAAAGGACCACGCAATCTCCAGTCAGCGCTTTCCTGCTGTTTCCTTACCATTTAATTCTTCTGACCATTTTTATATCATCAAAAAGAGTCCTCACCGTTCCAGGGCCCATTCGGGCCCCGATCCAATTGAGGGCCTTGTTTCTCAAGGCCGTCCATGTTTCTCGTTGTTGACCATCTATCGGTGGGACTTTGGCCAAGACCACAACATATGGTGTAGCCTCCGGGGGAAGATGTAACAGGTCACTAGGGAGGTAAGCGAGATTCGGAGATCTAGGCCTGCTAGTTGTATTTCTCCCTGGATTTGGATAGGGATAGGTATTCGCTGCCCTACGCATAGCACTACTTGCTGTCTTACATAGAGTGGGGTTTAGAACTTTTTTATCTGGAGAAAGATTATGTGGTGTAATAGGTGAAAAAGAGGGTGGTTATATTGGTTCAAAGAAGGAGCTATTGGTTGAGATTGGGCCTCATTCTGGACGTTAACGTTCCGATGTATACTGATTGGCCTGTTGTACGGGATAGATTGTGTGTTGTTCTCGTGTTCTGAGGACCGCAATGTATTTCTGGGGTCCTTGCTTGTAAAATGCGTGTCTTCCCGTTGTAAGGACTTTATTGTTTCAAGACCTGCCTCAAGACTACACTCCACCCCCTTTAGGCGCTCCGACATTAAGTCCAGAGTGGCTCCGAGTAAGTCTTTGAGTGTGTGTTCCTCATTTATTGCCTGTGTGTGTACAACAAATGCTTAACACTACCCTCTGAAAAGCCTACTGCTCGACCACACTACCACAAAATAGAGCATTAGAATTATCTACTTTTGCCACTATCTTACCTCTAAGGGGAACCCTTGGACTCTGTGCACACTATTTCTTACTTTCAAATAGTATATACAGAGCCAACTTCCTACACTTTGGTAGACGACTTAGTAGACATGCTGCCTTATACTTGTCATTTAACCTTGTACTTTATATGCAATCTGTGGAACTACTGCAAATTTTTGTGCCTGGCACAGACAAGTACGTCAAATCCTATGGTACTTTACTGTTGATTTCTTGGACTTGAAGGGTCAATCTCTATTCTCAGAGCTAATGCCTTTATTGCACTGTTAACCTCAGTTTCTCTTTTTTCAGGGCTATCTGCTCCTTCACCAATTCCATGTCTCTTTTTTTCTCCTCTTGTTCCTGCCCCTTATATCTCTCTTTCCAAACCCACTTATCCTGTCCACCCGTAGACCAGCCTTCTTTTAGCTTGTGGGCTAGCCTGATTTCCCCCCGCTCAAGCTCTAGTCTGTAGCTTTTCCCTCTCATTCCTCTTCAGCTTTCTGGAGTGCTAGTTGAAGTTTGAGAGTCTTAGCAATGTCTAACCTACATAAGGGAACGATCCTTAGAACAGACTTGGGTTCCCTAGAGATGATGGAGGAGACTCGCTATGGAAAATTCTGGAAAACAGTCTTCCTACAGTCTTCTGATCACTAAGGTCCTGTTTTCCTGTCCTTTGCCCTTGGAGCCTTCATCTCCACGCCTTATACGAACAAATATCCCTTGACTGCACAAGGACCAGGCTTTTCAGGTTGGTCCTTCCCAGCTGCCATATGTAAGTGGAAGTTGTGTGTGAAAAACCTAGGCGGGCTTATTTACAAGCCGCACGGCGGAGGGCAGCACAGAAAGTGACTGTGCTGTGTTGCCCTGCACCACGGGGAAAGGGCAGGAATGCACTGGTATCTACAGGATACAGGTCATTTCTGTCCTCTCCCCCTGCACTGCCACACAATGGAGTGCCTAGAGCAGACGCAGGCACCCTTGCACCATGGTGTAAGGATGCTGGGAACACAGACAGGTTTGTTTCTGTGTGGCAAGGGACAGCTTCCTGCCAAAAAAAATCTGTGGAGTTTTTTCCTCTTTCTATGTGTACTGCAGAATGCAGCACTCTTAGAAAGAGGAAAAACGAGGTGAAATAAAGACATTTCTCCTTGTTGCGCCTCCCCTGGGAAGGCGTAAGATTTTTTCGTATTCTCAGGTTTACAAGTCCTTTTAAATTTGGGAATGTGTCAAAACCCTGGGTGTTGCAAGGGAAAACCCACCACAACGCCCATGGAACGCCTCCCTGATGCATTGTAAGGCGATGCAGCAACTTGTGCTGCGTTGCCTTACATTATATATACAAGGCCATTAAAAGCCACTCAAAGTGACTTTGCATGACCTTGTAGATATGGGCCTGCATAATCCATAGGCGGCAAACAGGGCTTGTAAATAAATCCTGAGACGCATCTACTGTTACTGCTGTTCACTGAATATTTCTCCCCAGAATGGATTGGCTGCCTGTCATGTTTCTCAGGGAGGCAGGACACTAGACAGTTGTTGAGTTGGTGCTGTGGCTTAGTGCTTTGGGCTGCTTAGCAGGAAGAGAGGCCCTGGCGCTCTTGGCTTGGCAGAGGTGATCATGTTTTTGGTGTTTCATGTCTTTATTAATGGTCTAATATAAAAGCTGTTCACTGTGCAAATCAACCAAGAGTAAACTTAAATTGTCTGTACTACTCTGAATTTTATGAGTTTAAAGAACATTTCACAAGTCTCATCTCACAACAGTGGTAAGTAGAACTAAATTATAACTCAGTAACCATCTGAACCGATCTGAACAATGCACTGTCTTGCCTAGATAACAGGTGATATTTGAAAACAGACCTCAATCTATGAATAACATGCAGTTAGTCCTAATTCTTTAAAACATTTACTGAAACAGTAAGTGGGTGGGTGTAAGTAGTATAAGGAAAAGGGACAGAAAGTGAGGAAATAAAATATTCAAGAAAATAAGATAAACCCTGTCCTTGATAATGGAATACAAAACACTAAAATACTGGACTTTAAACTAAAGTTTTGAAAAATTAAAGATAGCAGCCTCCATTCAACAATTGAGTGTAACCAGGTAGCAATCTCCTATTAGCAAATATGGCTTGTTTTTGACATGCCCTCCCGATGTGGATGAAAAGAGAAAAAAATAGTGGTGGGAACACCATCAGCATCCCCAGGATGATAGCAGTAATTTGTTGTCCTCCTCTAGTCTCAGTATGGGTTTGTGCTACATCTCAAATCATAGTCCAAAATGTCTGCCCATGATTAACTTTCCCCATATCTCTACATACTGTGGTAGTCTCTTCGTGATTTTGTAGATCAGCTTTTCATAAGTTACCATTTTATGCATGTCTTGATGCGATTCATGTAGCTGCAGCACTTTGTTGTTTCAATATCACAAGATACTGATCTTTGCAGCTCCTAGGGCAGTAGCCAACTGCCAATTAATATAAGTGGGTAAGTCAGTGAGTTCTCTCATATCATGGGGTATGGCCAGTCTTGAAAGTCTATTGGTAGGTTAAGTTCCTGTTTCATACATGTCCATACCTGTCTCGAGTATTCACATGCATTCAGACATTCCTAAAAGATATGCACAATATTACAGTTCTGGGCCTCAAACCTCCAACAACAAGAATCAAGACATAGGGGCTCATTACGAACCCTGGCAGTTCAGACCGCCATGCCGGTGGCGGCGGCAAAGACCTCCACTGGCACGGCGGTCTGATCTGCCATATAATGAGCACAGGGAGGGTCACCTGTGGCCGCCCTCCTCCACCGCCAGGTTACTGCCGACAGGCAGCCTGACAATGGAGGAAATCATTATCCGACAGGGCAGTGCTGCAAGCAGCACTGCCCTTCGGATAATGATCCCTTTTCCTCGAGCCTTACCCTGGCGGGTTCCCCCGCCAGGCAGCGGCTGGCGGAAGGGGTGCTCTAGGGCCCCAGTGCAGTGCCCCGTCGCACAGGTCACTGCCCGATTTATTGGCAGTGATCTGCGCAACGGGTGCTGCTGCACCAACATTGGCAGCGGCTCTATTTGGAGCCGCTGTCAATGTTACGGCCCAGCAGGGAAAACATTATATGGCCGTCGGGGGTCGTCACGCTAGCGGTCTTCTGTTGACCGCCAGCTCTGATCTTGGCGGTTTTTACCACCAAGATCATAATGAGGCCCATAGTGTGTCTTTATTCACTTTGCCTGGTGACCAGTGCCACTGGTGGAATATTTTATGATAGCTCTATTTTAGAAAAGATTCCCTCAGCCCTCTGGTATAATCTTTTAGTATAGCTTCCCAATTACCCTCTAACAATTGGATTTGTTGCTGCACTTACCACCATGAACACAGTGTGCTTGAAGTACCTTTGGAGAATTGATGAACAATTAATAGGGAGTAAAGACCCACTATTGTAGCCTTGTACGTCTCCCATGTAATTAGGTATTCAGCAGTGGATGATTATATTAGGGCAGTGTGAGATGTGTCGAGGATATTGTGGAGTGCATATGATAATGGGATATGTCCCCATCTTTGCAATTGAGGGAGTCTACAGTCGAGATTGAGTTTGTCAGAGGATTCCAGGAAACCATCTAAGAGCATATTGGCAAAGTAAAGTATTTTGTGCTAATTTTCTTGCCACCTACAGTGGTGGTTGCGTTGCTCCACAGGGGGGCTTTATAGTATATGTATTCTATTGATTTTTAACAATGAGGTTGAACTCCACAAACATTGGGATGTGAGGAAAGTTGGATTGGTAGGCATTGTTTTATGGGTTGTGTTGCCTTGTATGTAGACGGATCCCCTTTGATATATAAAGTATGGTTTTCCATATGTACCCAGTCTTTTACTTCTCTGTGCATTTTTAAAGTATGTTGCATATAATTTGAACCTTTCAACCCTGGTTTTGCGGTGCCCCACACAAATTGTAAGATATCTTTTCAATGTCTTTAAGCAGCTTGCCCAGTATCAACAGGAGCAAATGCACAACACGTAATTGGATAATATTAAAGTATTTGAATCTTATGTTTCTATTGAAATGGGAATATGGAGGACATCTCACTTTGACCATTTTTTCTTATAATCAGAGAAACCTGAATGATCTCAGTTGGTTTATCAGGGTATTTGTTGCCTCTGCTGTTTGCACAGAGTCAGTAATATGTCATCTGCATATTAAAATTAAAAGGCTTTATGTACACAGACTGATGGCTGTACCCTTTTAATTCCATAATGTTTCCTCTTGGCGAAAGAAAGGGGTTCTAAAGACATCAGAAACAGTAGGGCTGAAATTGAGCACACACACCTGTCTGGTCCCCTTGTGAATTCAAAAGTATACGAATCAGCGTCCACCAGAGTTGAGAGCACACAGCTAGGTTAAGATACATTCCGTTTGACCCACTCCAATACCCTCCATCGTCCAGAACAAATATCCATCCCCATACCACCCTAACAGTATGCTTTTTCACAGTCTAGTGAGAGGAGTACTGGTTCAACCTGATTGTCTTTAACTTGCCAAGTAATCTGTGACAAGGTACGCAAATGATTATCCAAGGAATAGCCTGGTACAAAGCCAACCTGGGGACGGGGCTGAATCATTTTAGGGATGACTGATTTTAGGTGGGCTACATGCCCTTGGACATAACCTTAACATCTGCATTATTTAAAGACAAGGGTCTGTAACTAAAACACTCCAGGGGGCACCTTCCTAGTTTAGAGTTGAGAAAAGTTCTAATTTGGACAAAGTTATCCCTTAAGTACCCAACCTCTAGTGATTCCTGGAATACTGAGGCCAATAGTGGGACAACCAGTGGTTTGGTAATGTTATTCCACGGTGAACCCATTGTCACCTGGAGCTTTGTCATAAGCCATGTAGTCAATTGCTGTAGCATTTAATTTTCTTCTTCAGAGATTGTCGTTTTTAGTGCTTCTACACTTGGGGCTATTTAATACACAAAAGTATTCAGATGTTCCTTTATGGTTACCGGTCTTGTCTGCGGTGTACAATGTTTAACAAAATATCTGGAACTAAGACATAATACCAGTCAGGTGTGTCAGTAGCTCTCTCTTAATATTATGCAGTACTGGTATTGCTCTGTTGAATACAGTCTGTTGCAGCCGGGCTGCCAATAATAATCAAGCTTTTCTCATCATTCATAATGCATTTGGCCTACATGGAAACGTAATTTTTCCACTTTTATAGTACATAATTCATTAAGTTTCATCTTGGTCTGTAACAGTTCTTGTGGCCGGGTCTGGTTAGTGGGTCTTAGAAAAGGCTAGTGTCAGCTCTCTCGTTGGAGTCCCTAGTTGAAGTCTGGTTGCCTGTGCTTTCTTTTTCAATGTGGCTGAGTCTCTCTTATGGCCCCACCTATGCAGGCCTTCCCAGCTCTCTGTAACTTTTTGGCAGATGAGGCTGATTCTTTGTTTTTGTCTAGGAATTGTTCTACATGTTGTCATAGCCGAGCCTTGTCTTGTGGCTTTTGGAAGTGGGAAGTATTAATATGCCAGGGTCCTTTTGGGCAGGGCGGGGTGGCAGGGGGAGCAGTGAGGTATAAATCTAGCTGTAGAGCAATCATGTCATGGTCAGAGATGGTCTTTTATATCAATGCTATAGCTGGATGCTGATGGCCTTAAAATGTTAGCACTTTCTTTCATTTGACGAAGTGAGTGAGGCAGTTGACAATAAGGGAAGTTGCAGTTAATGTGGCTTTGGTGTGCATCAGAATATTCATTAAATTCTGAGATGTTGTGTCTCAGTGGCATGATGGAAAAGGTGACTGATGACGCTATCTGCCAGATGTTGTCTATGTGTGCCTCATCCTATTATTAAGCCATTGTCAAAACTCGTTCAAATGTAGTACCAACAATTCCCCAAAGTCTGGAGAAAAATGTAGTGTGGTCTCAGGTCAATGTCCTGGAGACTCCAAAGGTAAGTTATGTATTAAGGTATCTCATCGAATCTCTCTAACTGTAAGTTAGGGGGCGAAGGCTGGCAGCCTGACCGGCAGCACCAAAGCCAACGAGCCATACATGAACATGCTGTATCTCCTGTGCCGTCTTATGAGACTTATCACATCACTATCGTGACACGATTATGCCTCTGCAGGCTGCTCATTGTACCCAAATACTGGGTTACAAAGTGAATATCTATGTAGACCCTTCAGAGCAACTAGACTAATGTAACCCACACCTAGATTGACTGTCCTACCCCAAAGTGTTCCTTGGTATGCCATGTGAATGTTACTCAACTCATTCTCCTCCTGTGCCCCGTCTAATCTGACTCAATAGCATATGTTTACCTTAATTATACTTAATTGTAGGGGAAAGCTTTCCAAAGTCCCTTATTGTCCATGAACCATTTGACATGGCATTTAGGAAAGGAACATTCTACATTGGAAAATTAGGTTCAGAGCTCGAATGGTGAACAGGATTTGTCCCTGGATGTTGTTTGTGTCCATTGTCAGTGCTTGCCTCTTTGCGCCTATTTACTTGTTACTTTCTGGCAGAGGAGCTGCTCTTCAAGATCTATTTTTCTGGGTACCTCTGATGTGTTTTTTGCTGTGTTGTGTGTTTCCGATGTCTTTGGCATTATTTCCATATGTGTTGGCTCCAGTTCGGTCAACAGCCTCTCTATTTCCTTCATATCACGATATTCTCTTGTGTGTCCATCATTGTGATTAGCAATTAAGCTGGTTCCAGTAGAGCATATTAAATTTCTTGTTTGCATAGTCGACGGTGGGGGGGGGGGGGGGGTTGCTAAGAAACATTTCCTCTTGGTGCTTGTGTCAGGAATAGTCTGCTTAGGAACACCTGGATGTTTTGGAATTGGTATACCCCATGTTTCTGCTCTGCTATAATGATCTGACCTTCTTGTTGGTGTCTTTGACACAACAAATTGTTGAGGGGAGTCTCTGTTGCTTGCATTATGGGACCCCATTTCGTGTGCCCTTTGTAGCTTCAGGGGGAGTTCATATGTGATGTTTAGTAACAAATTGCCTATAAATATGTGCATGTTGTCTGTTTCTGACAGCTCTGGTAGACCCCAAATTCAGACATTGTCTACCCAGCTACGATGTTCTAGATCTATGGTTATTTGAAGAAGTCCCCAAGGTTCCAGGCTCCTATCCTATTTTCCATTCTTGTGGTTTGTTTCTGGAATGTGATAATCTTCCCTCGGAGGGGTTGCTATTCGGAGGTGGCTGCAGCCCCTACCAGATTTTCTGTTCCTTTCGGTACTTTGATTTCTGCTAACTCTTTTAACAATGTTGCCAGGGTCGCTAATTGTATTTCGTGTGCGTCCGTCATTGTTGTAGTCGGGATTTAATTGGAACAATAATATGCAATATGGGCATCCTGTCAGCAAGATAGATTTCAATTTCTCGTGTTTTTTTGTGAGTTGGAGATTGTCCTAAAGCTGTTATTATTTAATTTACCCTTGCGACCCGCCTCTGGCATTGGAAAGATGCAGAAGCCCTTCACCTGTAATTTTAATGCAAGATGTATGTTCCTTTCAGTGAAACAGAGGCTTGCTGTCAAGAGTCCTTGTTAGACTTAGCTGTATGCACCTTTTCATTGTTTTCTCCCTCATGGACTTAGTCAAAATGGCTTCTTGTGATTAAAGGAAATCCCTTCTATATGTTTAGTGTAGCAAAATGATCACTGTCGTTGAGTAAGACCAGTCTTCTTTTTATGTGTATGGATGTACATCTGTAGTAAGGGCTAAGCATAGATCTTCGGAGTTAATCTCAGAGAGGGGGTAGGAGGAAGGTGTCTAGAAATGGCATTGCAAGATAGACTATTAAAGGGCAAAAACGGACACCTGGTATTGAAATTTTAGGAGGTAACTTAAAAGGTAACTATAAAGACAATGATGAGCAGTGTTTACTCTGGACTTTGACCAGCAATCCCAAGCGGTTCAGTCAGCTAATGAACGTGATGGTGCAGTGCAATGAAGGACACATATAAATAAATGAAATGCAATATGTTTTTTGCGGGGCAAGGACGAGCATGATAGACTGGACACCGATTTCAAATGTATGTTGATAAGCATTCTAATGAGCCATATTTACTTTCACTAGTGGAGATGCCACGAAGTGGCTTCACAAAACCAGGAACAATTTTGGTCATGGTGCGAAGGTCAAGTTGATGCAATAATAGTTTGTGCTGGGAAAAAAATGTGTGTGTGTGTTTGTTGAAAGCACCTTGGGTTTATATTGATTGATGTTAACAGATGAAATGCTAATCAACTGAGCAGCTTAGGTCAATGAAACACTGGGCTAAGCAATTCCACCAATCACATTTGATCTAGGTGTATATAACTGGGAGGGGCATGCCCATAGATGGGTCCTGCACTTTCTCTGGTTAGAGCAAAAGTTTCACCTCACTGGTGAGGCTCAATAAGCCAAGAGTGCATAGACTGTATTTACTCTTTTGTGCTAAGGGAAGGAGCCACAACAATGTGTGAATGCTTCTTTGGAGTGGGGTTGAAGATTGATTTGCATATGGTTGATGCTCTTTTGTAAAAGGACAAATGAGCCAAAACAGATGAAATAAATATTATGTAAATTTACAGTAATAAAAAATCCTTGGCTCCAGAATTTTTACCATTCTACAGTGTTTTTTGTCCAGGTATGTCTTTCACAGTGAGACGCGTATTGTGGAACATGGATCACGTCCATTTTTAATTTTTTTGGTGTCACAGAAATGATTAACCTCTATAAGACTGCAGTACTACTTTATTCTGAAATTTAAACTGTGAATCTGGAAAGCCTCTCCTTTTTAGGAATAAGAAAAGTCTCAGTTGCCTATTTAGGGAGCCTCTCCTAGGAATACAGTGGTTATATTTACTCTGCAATTGCAAGATTTTACAACTGGTGAATTGATCAGCAGAAATACTAGACTTAATTGCTAGTTTATCAATGGGTATATACCTTTAAATACTTTAAAATAAAAAAAAAATGAGAAATAGTTTTAGTCCAAAATGTTTCTTGACGACTAATGGTTTCAGAATGTAGTAGTTGCATAAACGTTTATTGGACAAATATAATAATACAAATGGATTTTGCATTATTTTGCAGCCTGGTATTTGAGGTAACTTTGATACCATCACTAAGAATTCATTTTGGTTTACTTACATATTTGTCAAATAGTTTCAAAGACTATTCCCAGATTTCTAAAAATGTCTTGATGCGTCATTAACTTCGCAGAACAGTGAACTAAGACACATCCGAGTCATATGAGCAATAGTTCATAACGCTAGCTCTGGTAGCCCTACAGATCTATATAGGAACTGGTTCCTTTCTTTTGATCTCACTAATGAACTGTAACTATTTGAATATGCATAACACATACAGCCGCAATATTCTGAAACTCCCATTTCATTTCCCTTTTTGTCAACCTTACCTACCATTCTTCAGGGAAGTAAATCACTTTCTCGCCATTTTCAAAACCGCCGTGTCTGCTGTGTCATGATTTAGTTGCATCTTTGATTCATCTTCTTGAATGATTTAATCTTTGGTTTATATATGCGTATGGTCTCCTTTGCCCGTGCTTAAATACAACGCTTTTGTTTTTTAGCTGAGCTGAAACTAGCTCTGACTGCCGAGACTAAGACGTGGATGACTGACTTCGGACGTTGCTGCAACAAGAAATATAGAACAGAAATGGAAAACATTTTCACTTTTGTGGAAGAAATTAGCAAAAAGTTGAACCGTCAAATTAAGGACCTTGACGATATAAGAATAGCAATGGCTGCCCTAAAAGAGATAAGAGAGCAACAAATCGCGATAGATTTCCAAGTTGGGCCAATTGAGGTAATCAAGACATTAAGCTTTTTTCCTTGTAAGATGGTGATTGTGCTAGACAAATTCAAATACTAATCTAAAATTTCACTGTTAATACAAAATAGCATTGGTTATGAAGACAGACCCATCAATGGTTTATGTGAAAAAGTAAGCTTTAGTTTTTGATCAGTGCATCATTGCTGAAACCAGGGCCGGCTTTAGATTTGTGAATTTCATTGTGCCATTTTTGCAGGCTCCATAACGCCGTAACACCTCCCCTTGCATACATAAGCCTGGCGCAGGCATAAAGTGGTGCAAGCGGTTGCAAAGTGGCTCAATGCATGCATTGCTCCACTTTACAAATATGGCACAGCAATCTTTGCCTCATTGAGCCAAATTAGCGTAAACGAAATGACGCTAATGTGGCGCAAGGTTGTGCTAGGGCCTTGTAAATCTGGCCCACCGCCCCAGCAGAGACCACAGCTCTCACAACCAGGTACTAAAACCTAATTAAGACTACAAGCACACAGATGTGGGTGGAGCGTGAATGTCTCCTGGCCTACTTCCCAGTGGGACCACTCTCCTGTGCAGGTTAATCCATTACCAAAGCACACAAAAATGAAATATCACCAAGGGGACATTGGAAACAGTGGGTACTGCTATATAAAACCATAAATAACATAACTTTGTGCTCTCTAGTCTCCTTCTGAGATCCTGCTGAAAAGGGTGGCAGCTCTGATCCCTGCAGGCCACCGAGTTAGACATACACACAGTTATCTTTGTAAGATTGTTGTTTTCAGTGCTTAATTTGTAAATAAAAACGTGCCGGTGCCCAAAGCCCTCCTCTTAAACACGTGGCTGCTGCATTTAAATGTGCGAGCACAGAATACTGAAGCAGCGTAATCCTGAAGCCATCTCGGGCCTCCTCAATCCATTTACAGCCACTCCCTGCCCCTTCCGCTCACTCTTGCAGCATTCTGCTTTCTCCCTTTGTTACGCTTTTTCATTTTCCTCTTCCTCCGTTTTTCGCATATGTCTTTTGGTCGCAGCAAATGCTTGAGGCAGAAGACTAAGCGCTGGCCCTAAAAAATAAGTGCTGGTGCTCAGCACCGGAGACAACAAGCACAAATTAAGCACTGTTTGTTTTGTGTGCGTATGCTTTGCTCCTTCGACTGCGCATATTCCATGATGTGGGTATTTTGGGAGAGGGACACTTTATTTACTTACTTTTTTGGTTTGTGATTTCAAAGCACCACATGAACAAATGTGCTTAACAAAATAAAAATTGATATAAAATATTTAAAAACGGCCTGGTCTACGTATACCTTAAACCAGTGGTTCCCAACCTTTTGACTCCTGAGGACCCCCACTGAATCATTATTGGAAGCTGGGGACCCCCAAGCAATTTGTACAATTTGAATTTCAAACATTAAAACAGTAATTCACAAAAAATACACAAACAAGTACACACTAAACAAATACTCCAATTAGTAAAGATATACTCGGTCATTATGAACATGGCGGTCTGGACCGCCATATAATATTCGTGGCAAAACCGCCACTGGCGTAACTCCACCACTGCCAGGCTTCCACCGCCAGGTAGCCTGGCGATGGTGGAGTTACATATCCGTCAGAGAAGCACTGGCCGCCGGATAATGAGGCAACTTCCCCCAGCCTTTCCCTGGCGGTTTACCCCGCCAGGGAAAGGCTGGCGGAAGGGTGCCTCAGGGCCCACCTGAGGGCCCCTGCACTGCCACTGCACTTGGCATGGGCAATGCAGGGGCCCCCGTCCACAGCCCCTTCGCGCATGTCACTACCGGATTTACGGGCAGTGACATGCGTAACGGGTGCTGCTGCATCCGCCGCACTGCTACATTGCCGCCGGCTCCATATGGACCCGTCAGGAATGTCCAGGCCCAGCATTCCGCTGGGCCGGCGGCAGAAACACTGTTTCCACCTGCTGGCCCAGCGGAATGTTCTTTATTGGGCTAGCGGGGCCCTCGACGGGCTGGCAGTCAGTGTTTAGACCACCAGCCCCCGCCATGTTCATAATGAGGGCCATAATCTTTATATATTGAAAACATATGCAATTTTTTTTTTATTTTAATGGGAAGGTTGGCGCTGCATCTCGGCGACTAACTTTTCAATGTTCGATTTATTTAAGAAAGTTGAATCCTCAGGTCAGATTCTATATTTTCAAAGCAATTTCTGGTTTTATTTTTTAGGTACCTAAGATCTGAGAAAGCTTTTTGACATAAATATGTGGTGGGGAAAGGAAGTAAAACCATGAGGGCCTCTCATCTCTCCCTAGCCTCTCTGTCACATATAATTCATTTGTTTTATAGCACCTGTCATACCAGTGTTGGGTGTCTGAGCACTTTACAGGGTACTACAAGGTGTATGATTCACATGTCATCCACACTGGTAGGCGTTTTCTAAGAGTGCTTGGTCTGGAGAAGCACAAACTCAGGAATCATAACACAACGCAGTGGTTAGCATTGACTTTAATAATAAATAAGTATTTCTATGCAAGGAAACCTTTTTTAGTAGCATGAAGAAAATGAAAGACTGAGAAAAAAACAACTTTCTAATTTGTGCCATGCAGTTTGCCTGGAGCTTTTTAATGGCAGTTCATAGCTCACTGTGCTAGATTACAATTGTAACTTATGCATTGCACTGTAACAAAAGAATCTGTGACAAAAACAAAAACCCACTGTGCTAGGCATATAAAATGCTGTTCTATGCATAATACACATTCTTTGCAGCAGGCATTTTAACCATCTGTGCTACCTTTAAGTCAAAACTGCCAGGGCACAAAACTCCCATCTCCCTCCAGCAGGTACATTAATCACTAAGTTATCTTCACGCTTTTATTTTTGTTGTAAAGCTGCTGGATGTATAAAGAATGTTGCAGTGCTTTTAAAACTGCCAACAAAGGAAGTTATAAATATAAAACACACACGCACGTGTTTGTCAGAGGCCCCAGCAGGAGAAGTGCCAGCCTGCCGCCCAGGCCTGCGGACCCCCTGGGAATGTGTCACGGACCACTGGGGGTCCGCGTACCACAGGTTGGGAACCACTGCCTTAAACTGCATAATACCAATAAAACACAAACTTACAAAACACTTGAGAGATACACAAAGGGTAGGTTAAAAAGCTGAACTACTAATTAAAAATTAGTATAAAATATTTAGGAAAAACTCATTTTGTATATTTTCTTAAGTCGGTGCTATACAGGCAGAAACATAATCCATATATTTTACAAAAATGATGATTGTGGATGGCAACCCTTTAAACATCGAATTAAGCGAGAGCCTGACTATGGCCAAGAGAGAGATTGCTCACATATGGAAAGATAAAGATTCACCTTCAATGGAGTCCTGGCAGGAGGTACTTGAGTGGTGCATGAGTAGGGAGATCCCTGTGTACTTTGCCTGGGTTGGCCCCAAAACTACACCAAAATCTGAAAGAAATGGGACGATGACGGATGTATTACTCTCGACTTAAACTGCAGCCCATGGCGGCTACAGACTTCGAAATTAAGACATACAAGAGCTGATATATGTTTGTTCCTAATGCAGACTTGGGGGGCGCGCATGTGGGTGGGGACAGTGGTTGGGGAGCACTGGGCCTGAGACATTGATGCCATACGCCATAACTGTTTTGTTCATGTTTTGCTTATTGGGATGCCATACATACTAAAATCAATATTGAATTAAGGCTTGCCTGCAGGTTATTATTTGTAAAATATTAAATTGATTGTATAGAAAGTGTTTACATCTGTTTACCTATTAAGAGCAAGTAGAAAGGGCATGTATTATAGTTTCTTGTTTGTACCCATTAAGACAATAGTTTTCAGATAGCCAACAGTACTTCCAGCGTGGGGGCATATCTTTTGTATGACGTTTGCCCATCCTTAAGCTCATAAGCTTTAACTTTATATGAGACGAGTAAGAAGTATCCAAATATTGATGGGAAATTGAATGCCCATAAGAATTTATGACCATCCATGCATTAGCCTCCATAGCAAGCTGATCCTAATCCTGCCAATGCGAAAAGAATTTCACTGATTTGTTCATAGCTTTTTTGAAGGAAGTACCTGTGATAGAGGAGTCCTAAAGGGAGGTGGTCCCTCGAGTCAACAGAGCAGATAAATAATCTAGACACAGGTTATGCTTTTTGCTGGTTTAAATTTCGGCTTATAAATTAAAAGTCAGGGAGGCTTCTGAGGCTTGTTGTAAAGTTTTACAAAATGTATTGAAAGCCTCCTGGTGGACAACTATTGACTTATAAGGCCAAATTCCAAGTAAATCTGAGCCTGAGAAGTGTTTGGCTGCAATGTAAATAGATGCCTATAGATGTTTCCTTGGAATGTCCCAATAACTTTGAATCACTACCTGACATTATTTTAGAGCCATAGTAGAGGGAAGGTATACATTTAGCTTTAGCTATATTGAGCATTGGAAACATTTATCTTGAGGATAGGAAATCATGATACACCACCCAGCTTACTTTGCAATTAGTTAAATGTGAATAACAGAGATTTCCCTTTCTGCTTTATGGCTTGAAAGTGTGATTTAAGGTTGCTGTGACAATTAAATTTGACTCTTTGATATATACAAGTCCTACTTATTGTCAGATTCTATTCACCTTGCTGCCCAAGTTCTATGTGAGCGAAGATAGTCCTCCAGACCCTAATGAACTGACTCCATCAATAGCACCTGAATCCTAGTGTTGGCAGACAACCCTTCAGGGAAAAAGGGATATAGAGTAAACAAAGAAGATCATGGCATGTAACTTCTATTCTGTCAATTGCCCCCTGACTTGCCATTCACTTTAAAGACACAACAAAGAAAGAGTAACTGAGTCTGTTTGTCCAGGGACACACAATGAATTTGCTCTGCCCAAACATTTATCACCACATGCTGTTTACAAAAATGTCCACTAGTGTGAGAAAGTAGCCTCTTTGTAGAATGGTTACCCCCACGTTTGGCCTGTTTGTGAGTGTGTGTCAGTGTGTTTTGCCTGTCTCACTGGGATCCTGCTAGCCAGGACCCCAGTGCTCCTAGTTTGTGGCCTATGTGTGTGTTGTCAGTAGTGCTTAACTGTGTCACTGAAGTTCTGCTAACCAAAACTTCAGTGCTTATGCTCTCTCTGCTTCCAAATTGCTCACTATAGTTTAGTGACTTAATTTGCCAATTCCAATTTGTTAGACCTGACAGCCTTAGAGTGGTCACCCCTAACTTTTTGCCTGCCTCCCTCCACTTTTTGGACACTGTTTTTGCTGGCTTTTAGACTCTGCACACTTTACCACTGCTAACCAGTGCTAAAGTGCATATGATCTCTCCCTTAAAACATGGTAACCTTGAATCATACCTGATTAGACTATTTAATTTACTTATAAGTCCCTAGTAATGTGCACTCTCTGTGCCTAGGGCCTGTAGATTAAATGCTACTAGTGGGCCTGCAGCACTGGTTGTGCCAACCACTTAAGTAGCTCCTTTTCCTTGTCTCAGGCCTGCCACTGCAAGGCCTGTGTGTGCAGTTTCACTGTCACCTCGACTTGACATTTAAAAGTACTTGCCAAGCCTAAACCTCCCCTTTCTCCACATATAAGTCACCTCTAATGTGTGCCCTAGGTAGCCCCTAGAGCAGGGTGCTGTGTGGGTGAAAGGCAGGACATGTACCTGTGTAGTTTACATGTCCTGGTAGTGTAAAACTCCTAAATTCGTTTTTGCACTACTGTGAGGCCTGCTCCCTTCATAGGCTAACATTGGGGCTGCCCTCATACAGTATTGAAGTGGTAGCTGCTGATCTGAAAGGAGTAGGAAAGTCATATTTAGTATGGCCAGAATGGTAATATAAAATCCTGCTGACTGGTGAAGTTGGATTTAATATTACTATTCTAGAAATGCCACTTTTAGAAACTGAGCATTTCTTTGCACTTAAATCTTTCTGTGCCTTACAATCCACGTCTGGCTGGGCTTAGTTGACAGCTCCTTGTGCATTCACTCAGACACACCCCAAACACAGGGTACTCAGCCTCACTTGCATACATCTGCATTTTGAATGGGTTTCCTGGGCTGGGAGGGTGGAGGGCCTGCTCTCACACAAAGGACTGCCACACCCCCTACTGGGACCCTGGCAGACAGGATTGAACTGAAAGGGGACCTGATGCACTTCTTAGCCACTCTTTGGAGTCTCCCCCACTTCAAAGGCACATTTCAGTATAAAACAGGGCCTCTGCCCTACCTCATCAGACACTTGCTGGAGAAGAAACCTGAACCAGAAACTACATCCTGCCAAGAAGAACTGCCTGGCTGCTCAAAGGACTCACCTGCCTGCTTTCTACAAAGGACTGCTGCCTTGCTGTTGGCCTGCTGCCTTGCTGAACTCTTGTCTGGCTGTGAAAGTGCTCTCCAAGGTCTCAGGACCAAAAAGACTTCTCTTTTTCACACTCCGTGCGCTGAAATTTTCGACGCACAGCTTGTTCCGTGGCGAGAAAAACGCCGCACACCGACGCTGAACGACGCGACGCCTTCGGGACGACCGGAACTTCGCCGCACGGCTTCGCAAGGACAACGCCGCCCAACCTCCAGAGGAGAAATCGACGCGACGCCTGCCGTGAGATCGAAATTTCGACGCGCAGCCCCGCAGAACGACGCGCAGCCGGAAAACAAGCAGGAAAATCCACGCACAGACCCGGGACATCTGGTAATCCCCGCGATCCACAGAAAGAGACTGTCCGCGCGCCGGAAAATGACGCACGACTTCCCCGCGTGAAAAATAACGACGCAAGTCCGTGTGTGCTGGGGAGAAATCGACGCACACACCCTTTTTCCACGTATCTCTTCTTCTGTGGCCCTCTGAGGAGATTTTCCACTCCAAACCAAGTACTTTGTGCTTGAAAGAGACTTTGTTTGCTTTTTAAAGACTTAAGACACTTTATATCACTTTTCAGTGACATGTCTACAAATTCACATTGCAACTTTATTAGTTTTGACCTACAATTATCCTGATAAATATTATATATTTTTCTAAACACTGTGTGGTGTATTTTTGTGGTGCTATATGGTGGTATTGTATGATTTATTGCACAAATACTTTACACATTGCCTTCTAAGTTAAGCCTGACTGCTCGTGCCAAGCTACCAGAGGGTGGGCACAGGATAATCTTGGTTTGTGTGTGACTTACCCTGACTAGAGTGAGGGCTTTTGCTTGGACAGGGACCAAAAACCCCATTTCTAACATTGGTGATCAGCGGTGAGGATAGGACTTGTGTTTGTGCAGTGACATACAGTAGCTAAGTATTTCACTACCTACCCACAGTTGAAGGTCAACTTGATTTTTATTTCTTTTTGCAAAATTTCATTTTTTTTTCTTCCTGACAATTTTCAAAAACTAAATCCTCACTTAACATGTCTCTGACTGGGTCTCAAATGGGAGACTTTGACCTAGTCCTGTTGGATACCTATACGGTCAAACAGCTAAGAGGGTTCTGCAGGGCAATGAGGGTACCCACCCAAGGGGCCTCCAAAAAGGAGGACTTTCAAGTGGCGCTGAGGGCCTGGGCAGAAGCCCATTTAGAAGAGGATGATGAGGAAGAGGAGCCAGAAAATGGCCCTTCAGAGGATGTGTTGCTATCTGTGGATGATGTTACCACTGCAATTGTGCCCCCTTCCAGACCAGGGAGCAGTGTCTCTGTGCAAAGCCTGACCGCAGAGGAAAGGAGAGAGGAAAGGGAGTTCCAATTGCAAATGGCAAAACTGAAAATTGAGGCTCAACAGGAGGAAAGAAGGGCTGAGAGAGAAGCCAAACAAGCTGAGGCTGAAAGGGCAGCCCAACAAATTGAAGCTGAAAGAGAAGCCAAACAAGCTGAAGCTGAAAGAGCAGCCAAACAGGTGGAAGCTGAGAGAGCTTTGGCTGAAAAGAAACTATTGTTGGCTCATGAACTGAGTCTCAAGGAGCTGGAGATCAAGGTGAGACAGTCTGAATCCAGCAATAATAGTGACAGCATACAGACAGGACCTGCTGGAGCAAAGAAGGTTCGTATACCCAAAAATGTGGTGCCCAGTTTTGTGGTGGGAGATGACATAGATAAATGGTTAGCTGCTTATGAAGTTGCACTAACGGCTCATGAGGTTCCTGAAGGGCAATGGGGGGTAGCTATGTGGGGTTATGTGCCGCCATTGGGGAGGGACACACTTCTCACATTGGATCAACCTGATCAAAACACATACCCACTTCAGAAAGCCACTTTACTTGCCAAGTTTGGGCTGACCCCTGAGGGATACCGTCAGAGGTTCAGGGACAGCACCAAACAAACCACACAAACATGGGTAGATTTCTTTGACTTTCCCAGTAAGGCACTAAATGGATGGGTGCGGGGCAACAAAGTAGATGATTATAAAGGGTTATATGACTTGATTCTGAGAGAGTATATGCTTAATACTACTTTTACAGAGTTGCGCCAGCACTTAGTGGATAGTAAGCTGACTGATCCCAGGAAGCTTGCTGAGGAGGCAGACCTCTGGGTTAGCACAAGAGTGTCCAAGAAGGTACCTGGGGGGGGACACCCACAAAGGTGGTCAGGGTTCCCAAAAGAAGAAAGAGGGGGGAGATAAACTTACAGATAAGGAACTCTCCAAAGGCCCCCAAAAGAATTCCCAGGGAGGGGGTGGCAACCATTCCTTTTCCAGATTTGGGAAAAAGCCAGGGACATATGATAGGTCAGAGAAATCCAACCCCAAATGCATGGAGTGTTACCAGTATGGTCACTATAAAGGCGACCCCCAGTGCTCCAAGAGAGCACCGTCCACTACCGTACAGACACCTGGGTTGACTAGTGTAGCGCTCGGGGGGAGATGGACCCAGATAGCTTTGGGGAACAGGTAGAGATTTCCCTAGTGTCCCTGGGAAAAGGAGAAATGGTGCCCAAAGCCCACATGCCCCAAAATACTTCCAAGTACAGGCTGTGGGTCACCATTGATGGGCAGAAGGTGGAGGCTCTGCTTGACACAGGAGCCAGTATGACTACTATCAAGAGTCAGCTGGTGTCAACAGAGCAGATAGTCCCTAATACATTCCACCAGGTCATAGTCGCTGACAATCGTGAGAGTCACCTACCGGTGGCTCTGGTTCCCCTTGAGTGGGGGGGGGTCTCTGGTACTCTGAAAGTAGCTGTGAGTCCTGCCATGCCTGTAGATTGTCTGTTAGGCAATGATCTTGAGCATACTGCTTGGAAAGAAGTGGAGCTCAGATCTCACCTGGAGATGTTAGGGTTACCTGAGTGGGTCTGCATGACCACACGGTCCATGGCTGACCGAGAGCCTGGAACAATGGCCCAGAGAGCTGCCAAGAGGAGGGGCAAGGGGTGCGGGAAACCGGTCCCAGAAGTTCCCGCAGTGGTTGACCGGGCTGCTGAGGAGGAGGCTCCCGAACCAACTGGGGAAGACATTGCCACCCTAGGTGACCTACCGGAGCTTGCTGGCTGGCAAGTTGAGGGTGGACCCACCAGGGAGGAATTCTGCAAGGCGCAGAAAGAATGGCCCACTCTAGAGGGTCTGAGGAAGCAAGCCTCAGACCAGGCGGCAGGTGAAGCCTCTGGCGATCACCACATATATTGGGAGAATGATCTCCTCTACAGTGAGCCTAAGGTTCCGGCCTTTGGGGCAGCGCGTACGCTGGTGGTCCCCCAGTGTTACCGAACCTTTCTACTGGGTCTGGCTCATGACATTCCCCTGGCAGGACATTTGGGGCAAGGCAAGACCTTTGACAGGCTTGTCACCCACTTTTATTGGCCCAGAATGAGGACAAACTCAGATAAGTTCTGTAGATCTTGTCCTACCTGCCAGGCCAGTGGTAAAGCAGGGAAAAGGGTTAAAACCCCCCTGATTCCACTTCCTGTCATTGGCACCCCCTTTGAAAGGGTGTGCATCGACATTGTTGGTCCATTGGACCCCAAAACTGACTTAGGCAACAGTTTCATCCTGGTTTTGGTGGACCATGCCACCCGTTACCCAGAGGCAATCCCTCTGAGGACAGTAACTGCACCGGTGGTGACCAGAACTCTGATGGGGATATTTACCTGTGTGGGATTCCCAAAGGAGATAGTGTCTGACAGAGGCACTAACTTCATGTCTGCAGACATGAAGTCTCTGTGGGATGCGTGTGGTGTAACCTACAAGTTCACCACACCCTATCACCCCCAATCTAATGGTCTTGTGGAGAGATTCAACAAGACCTTGAAAGGCATGATTGGTGGCCTCCCTGAGGCCATAAGGCGTAAGTGGGACGTCCTCTTACCATGCCTTCTCTTTGCTTACCGAGAGGTCCCCCAGAGGGGGGTGGGGTTCAGTCCCTTTGAGCTTCTCTATGGGTACCCTGTCAGGGGACCCTTAAGCATTGTCAAGGAGGGGTTGGAGAGAGCTCCAAAGGCACCCCCCCAGGATGTGGTCAGCTACATGTTGGCCCTCCGCAACCAGATGACCCGCTTCTGGAAAGAGGCCCAAAGTAACCTTGAGGCCAGTCAAGAGGCAATGAAACGCTGGTATGACCAGAAGGCCACCCTGGTAGAGTTTCAACCTGGAGACAAAGTGTGAGTAATAAAGCCAGTAGAGCCTATAGCTCTCCAGGACCGCTGGTCTGGCCCATTTGAAGTAAAGGAGCGGAAAGGGGAGGCCTCCAAACCCCTAGGAACCCCCCAAGGGTGCTCCATGTCAACCGGCTAAAGGCTCATTTTGAGAGGTCTGAGGTCAACATGCTTCTGGTCACAGATGAAGGAATGGAAGAGGAGAGTGAACCTCTCCCCGACCTCCTCTCTGCCTAAGAAGGTGATGGGTAAATGAAGGGGGTCATCCTCTCTGACTCCCTGACTCTAAACCAGAAAGGAGACTGCTATGAGCTGTTGGAGCAGTTCTCCCCCCACTGTTCTCCCTTACTCTTGGACTGACCCACCTCTGTGTTCATGACATTGACACCGGTGACAGTTTCCCTGTGAAGAACAAAATTTACAGGTTATCGGATAAGGTGAAAGCCAGCATCAAGGAGGAGGTCTCCAAGATGTTAGCTTTAAGGGTTATCGAGAAATCCAGTAGTCCCTGGGCCAGCCCAGTGGTGTTGGTCCCTAAGGCTACTGCCCCAGGTGCGAAGCCAGAACTCCGGTTCTGTGTGGACTACCGGGGTCTCAACTCAGTCACCCGGACTGATGCTCACCCCATCCCCCGAGCTGATGAGCCCGTTGACAGGCTGGGCGCTGCCAAGTTCCTGTGTACGTTTGATCTTACTTCAGGGTACTGGCAGATCGCCCTGACTGAGGGGGCTAAAGAGAGATCCGCATTTTCAACCCCTGATGGCCATTACCAGTTCCGGGTGATGCCATTTGGATTGAAAAATGCCCCCGCTACCTTCCAACGGTTGGTTAACGGGGTCCTAGCTGGCAAGGATGCCTTTTGTGCAGCCTACCTGGATGACATAGCTGTCTACAGTTCCAGCTGGGAGGAACACCTGCTCCACCTCAAGGAGGTGCTTCAGGCCCTGCAACAGGCAGGCCTGACCATCAAGGCTAGTAAGTGCCAGATTGGGCAGTGTTCCGTGGTGTACTTGGGACACCTAGTGGGTGGTGGCAAGGTGCAGCCACTCCAGGCCAAGATTGAAACTATCAAGGCCTGGCAACCACCTAGAACTCAGACTGAGGTGAGAGCCTTTTTAGGCCTCACCGGATACTACCACAGATTTGTCAAGGGCTATGGTACCATTGTGTCACACTTGACAGAACTCACTTCCAAGAAACAACCTAGGTTGGTGAATTGGACAGAGGCTTGTCAGAAAGCCTTTCACTCCCTGAAGGAAGCCATGTGCACGGCCCCCGTGCTCAAGGCCCCTGACTACTCCCAGGAATTTATCGTGCAGACAGACGCTTCAGAGCATGGCATAGGGGCGGTCCTAGCACAGCTAAATGAGGAGGGCCTAGACCAACCAGTAGTGTTTATTAGCAGAAGGCTATTACCACGGGAACAGAGGTGGAGTGCTATTGAAAGAGAAGCTTTTGCTGTGGTCTGGCTACCTGTTTGGGACTCACTTCCGGGTTCAGACAGACCACAGGCCACTCAGATGGCTCATGCAGACGAGGGGTGAGAATCCAAAACTCTTGAGGTGGTCCATTTCCCTACAGGGGATGGACTTTACGGTGGAACATCGCCCTGGTGTTGACCACGCCAATGCTGATGGTCTCTCCAGATACTTCTGCCTTAGCGATGAAAGCTCCCAGGAGGTCGGGTAGCTCTCCCCACTTTCAGCTGGGGGGGACACATGTTAAACCTGACAGCCTTAGGGTGGTCACCCCTAACTTTTTGCCTGCCTCCTTCCACTTTTTGGACACTGTTTTTGCTGGCTTTTAGACTCTGCGCACTTTACCACTGCTAACCAGTGCTAAAGTGCATATGCTCTCTCCCTTAAAACATGGTAACCTTGAATCATACCTGATTGGACTATTTAACTTACTTATAAGTCCCTAGTAATGTGCACTCTCTGTGCCTAGGGCCTGTAGCTTAAATGCTACTAGTGGGCCTGCAGCACTGGTTGTGCCAACCACTTAAGTAGCCCCTTTTCCTTGTCTCAGGCCTGCCACTGCAAGGCCTGTGTATGCAGTTTCACTGTCACCTCGACTTGGCATTTAAAAGTACTTGCCAAGCCTAAACTTCCCCTTTCTCCACATATAAGTCACCTCTAATGTGTGCCCTAGGTAGCCCCTAGAGCAGGGTGCTGTGTGGGTGAAAGGCAGGACATGTTCCTGTGTAGTTTACATGTCCTGGTAGTGTAAAACTCCTAAATTCGTTTTTGCACTACTGTGAGGCCTGCTCCCTTCATAGGCTAACATTGGGGCTGCCCTCATACAGTATTGAAGTGGTAGTTGCTGATCTGAAAGGAGTAGGAAGGTCATATTTAGTATGGCCAGAATGGTAATATAAAATCCTGCTGACTGGTGAAGTTGGATTTAATATTACTATTCTAGAAATGCCACTTTTAGAAAGTGAGCATTTCTTTGCACTTAAATCTTTCTGTGCCTTACAATCCATGTCTGGCTGGGCTTAGTTGACAGCTCCTTGTGCATTCACTCAGACACACCCCAAACACAGGGTACTCAGCCTCACTTGCATACATCTGCATTTTGAATGGGTCTTCCTGGGCTGGGATGGTGGAGGGCCTGCTCTCACACAAAGGACTGCCACACCCCTTACTGGGACCCTGGCAGACAGGATTGAACTGAAAGGAGACCTGGTGCACTTCTTAGCCACTCTTTGAAGTCTCCCCCACTTCAAAGGCACATTGGGGTATAAAACAGGGCCTCTGCCCTACCTCATCAGACACTTGCTAGAGAAGAAACCTGAACCAGAAACTACATCCTGCCAAGAAGAACTGCCTGGCTGCTCAAAGGACTCACCTGTCTGCTTTCTACAAAGGACTGCTGCCTTGCTGTTGGCCTGCTGCCTTGCTGAACTCTTGTCTGGCTGTGAAAGTGCTCTCCAAGGGCTTGGATAGAGCTTGCCTCCTGTTCACCGAAGTCTCAGGACCAAAAAGACTTCTCTTTTTCACTTGGACGCTCCGTGCGCTGAAATTTTCGACGCACAGCTTGTTCTGCGGCGAGAAAAACGACGCACACCGACGCTGATCGACGCGACGCCTTCGGGACGACCGGCTTCGCAAGGACAACACCGCCCGACCTCCAGAGGAGATATCGACGCGATGCCTGCCGTGTGATCGAAATTTCGACGCGCAGCCCCGCAGAACGACGAGCAGCCAGAAAACAAGCAGGAAAATCCACGCACAGACCCGGGACATCTGGTAATCACCGCGATCCACAGAAAGAGACTGTCCGCGTGCCGGAAAACGACGCACGACTTCCCCGCGTGAAAAATAACGACGCAAGTCCGTGTGTGCTGGGGAGAAATCGACGCACACACCCTTTTTCCACGTATCTCTTCTTCTGTGGCCCTCTGAGGAGATTTTCCACTCCAAACCAGGTACTTTGTGCTTGAAAGAGACTTTGTTTGCTTTTTAAAGACTTAAGACACTTTATATCACTTTCCAGTGATTTCTCTACAAATTCACATTGCAACTTTATTCGTTTTGACCTACAATTATCCTGATAAATATTATATATTTTTCTAAACACTGTGTGGTGTATTTTTGTGGTGCTATATGGTGGTATTGTATGATTTATTGCACAAATACTTTACACATTGCCTTGTAAGTTAAGCCTGACTGCTCGTGCCAAGCTACCAGAGGGTGGGAATAGGATAATCTTGGATTGTGTGTGACTTACCCTGACTAGAGTGAGGGCTTTTGCTTGGACAGGGGGTAACCTGAATGCCAACCAAAAACCCCATTTCTAACACAATTGGTATTCTGGACCACCTTATAAGTCCCTAGTATATGGTACCTAGGTTCCCAGGGCATTGGGGTTCCAGGAGATCCTTATGGGCTGCAGCATTTCTTTTGCCACCCGTAAGGAGCTGAGGCAAATCCTTTCACAGGACTGCCACTGCAGCCTGCGTGAAATAGTATACGCACTATTTCACAGCCATTTTCACTGCACTTAAGTAACTTATAAATCACCTATATGTCTAACCTTCAATTCGTGAAGGACAGGTGCAAAGTTACTAAGTGTGAGGGCACCCTTGCACTAGCAAAGGTGGCCCCACGCTGTCCAGGGACAATTTCCCAGACCTCGTGAGTGCAAGGACGCCATTACATGCGTGCACTACATATAGGTCAATACCTATATGTAGCTTCACAATGGTAACTCTGAATATGGCTATGTACAGTGTCTAAGATCATGGACTTGTCCGCAGATTCCAAATCTGGTATTGGGGGGGCAATGCCATGCATCCTGGGGGCTCCACCATGGACCCCAGTACTGCTGCACCAGCTCTCTGAGGCTTGCACTGCAGCTACAGCTACAGCTGCTGCCACCTCACAGACAGGGTTCTGTCCTCCTGGGGTCTGAGCAGCTCAGTCTCAGGAAGGCAGAACAAAGCATTTCCTTTGGGAGGAGGGTGCTACACCCTCTCTCTTTGGAAATATATGTTACAGACTTGGGAGGGGTAGCCTCCTAGAGCCTCTGGAAATGCTCTGAAGGGCACAGATGGTGCCCTCCTTGCATAAACCAGTCTACACCGGCTCTGGGACCCCCAGTCCCTGCTCTGGCGTGAAAGTGGACAAAGGAAAGGAGAGTGACCACTCCCCTGTCGATCACCACCCCAGGGATGGTGCCCGGAGCTCCTCCAGTGTATCCCTGGCGTTAGCCATCTTGTTTTCCAAGGTGTGGGGACACTCTGGATATCTGTGAGTGGCCTCTGCCAGCAGGTGACGTCAGAGACCCCGCCTGACAGGTGCATACCTGGTTAGGTTACCAATCCCCCTCTCAGGGCTATTTAGGGTCTCTCCTGTGGGTTCCTCTTTAGATTCAGCTTGCAAGTTTCCACCAGGAATCCTCTGCAACTTCTGCTTCATCCTCTGACCGTCGGATCAACTGTAGACTGCTACAGGAACCGCTGTAACTGCAACAAAGTATCCAAGAAGGCTACTGTGACTCTGCAACCTCAGCTCCAGCCAGCAACTGTAATAGTTTACAAGGTGTGCACGCTCAGAGGAATCCCTGTCTTCACCCTCCACCAGAAGGACTGAAGAAATCGCCCGTGGAGTGATGGAGTCCCTTCCCTGCTCCAGCAGGCACCTTCTAAGACAATGACCGGTTCTCTGGGACTACTCTCCTGACGACGAGTGTGCTCCCTGGAACACAGGTGGTGGACCTCTTCTACCCAGACTGTCCTAAGGTCCAGCTGTCCAAATTTAGCAGAGGTAAGAGCTTGCCTTCCCGGTTTGCAACAGTACCCCTGTGCACCGCATCATCTCTAGCTCCTGAGGCCTCTCTGCACTATTTGCAAGAATACTTTTTGCACAGCGTGGCCTAGGTCCCCAGCACTCTATCCTGTGACACTCAACTTGCTGAGTTGTTCTCCGGCGGTGTGGGACCTTCTTTTATAGTGCTGCAGCAACCGCAATTTGCACCTTCCCTGTCCCCGTGTCCTGGGACGTCTGTGGGTGCTGCCCAGTCATCTGTGGGTTCCCTCCAGTGTTGGGAGCCCCCTCTGCCTCCTCGGTTCGAGTTGAGGCCCCCAGGTCCCCCCGGGTCCAGGCAGCGCACAAACCATGACATTGCTTGAACCAAAGCTTGTTGGACAATTCCAGTGCTGCATCTCGCCTGCATCAACATCTCGACGTGGGACATCCTTTCCATCATGCAGGAACCCGCAGCCATCTTCTTTGGTGCTCTTCTGCAGACTTCTTCTAACCGGAGAATCCTCTTTTGCATCATCTTCTAGGTTGGCAGGGGCTCCTGTCCTTCCTTTAATCTTCTGCGACTTCTGGACTTGGTCTCCTCTCTGCACAGGTCTTCAGGTCCAGGAATCCACCATTTGTTGCTTGCAGTCTTGCTTGGTTCTTGCAATAACTCTTATCACGACTTGTAGTGTGTCCTGAGGAAACTTGCTGTACTTTACTCCTACTTTCCCAGGCTCTGGGGTGGGGTATTTTACTCACCTTTGTGGTTTTCTTACACTGCAGGTGCCCCTCTACACACTACACTTGCCTAGGGGGGAATTCATGATTCGCATTCCACTTTCTTAGTATATGGTTTGTGTTGCCCATAGGCCTATTCCTTCGTATTGCATTCTATGGTATTTGCTACTCTTTGCACTATTCTGTGACTACTTACCAGATTTTGGTCTCTAGTGTATATATTGTGTATAATACTTACCTCCAGAAGGAGTATTGCCTCTAAGATATTTTTGGCCTTGTGTCATTAAAATAAAGAACCTTCATTTTTGGTAACACTGAGTATTGTTTTTTATTGTGTATAAGTACTGTGTAACTATACTGGTATTGCAGGAGCTTTGCATGTCTCCTAGTTCAGCATAAGCTGCTCTGCTACAGCTACCTCTATCAGCCTATGCTGCTAGAACACTGAATACATTTCACTAATAAGGGATAACTGGACCCTGGTATAAGGTGTAAGTACCTAGGGTACCCTCTACAAACCAGGCCAGCCTCCTACAACTAGCCTAAATAATTCGGGATGACTACCTCTTAATTACATCCTTTCATGGTTAAAAATAATATGGCCCTCATTACAACCCTGGCGGATGGTGATAGAGCGACTGTAATACAGCCAACAAGCCGGTGGTAAAAACAAATCGAATTATGACCACAGCGGAATCCGCCAACACAGACAGACAGCCACTTTAACACACTGACCGCCACGGCAGTAGCAACAAGCACAGCGGCGGTAACCACCAACAGCCAGGCAGAAGACAAGGTTCCGCCCACTGTATTACAACAGGCCTCTCAGCCACCTTTTTTGGGGCGGTACCAACGACAACAAAAGCACAGCGGAAACAGATCCTAGAAGCCAAAGGACTCACCTCTGGAGGCTCACGGAACAACCACAACGCCATGGACCCCGAACTGCAGATCTTCCCCATGCTAGTCTACCTCCTCCTACACCAGGAATACCAACGCCGGCGACAATGACCACGGTGAGTACTGCCGCCTAGCACACAGGGGAGGGGGGAGGAAAAAGAGAGTGACACACACATGCAACACCCCCACCCCATACACACAAACAGATGCAACAACATTATACATTCACCAAGTACCCCTCAGGAATAATGCAAGGACAAAAATAAGTGTAATAATATAAAATACTAGAAATACGTCTTCAAAATTCAAAACAGTATTTACAGCTATACAAATGGAGGGGCACTTCCCAGTCCATATGTCCGTGGGCCACAGGGCCACATCACATAGGCCAAGGCCCCACTTCACTCCTGCATCAACATGGAAAGAACACTGCTGGGGCATCAGGTTGAAAATACACAGGCACCTCAGGGGGATGTGGAGTGGGGGGTACTTCAGCTGGAAGATGGTACAACACCACTGGTCCTGGAGGGGGGTACATGCCCTGTGCGATGTCCTGGGGAGTGCAGGGCCACAGTCTCTCAGGTGGGTGGTTTGCCCACTGCTTGGTCCTGGGGAGTGCAAGGCCACAGTCTCTCTAGTGGGTGGTGTGCCCACTGCTTGGTCCTGGGGAGTGCAAAGCCACAGTCTCACAAGTGGATGCCTTCTTCCACTGGTTCTGGAGGGGGCTTTGTGCCCAGTGTGCTTAATCCTGGCAAGGAGGGGGTGAGTGGATTCCTTCTTCCACTGGTTCTGGAGGGGGCCTTGTGCCCTGTGATGCAGATCTTTGGGAGTGCAAGGTCACAGTATCTCACCTGGGTGTCAGGCCCACAAGATTTGCAGTGGGCAGGATGCATAACACTCCATGAAGGCAGGACTACAGTCCATCTGCCGGCGTCGACGCTGCACAGTGGTAGCAGTGCCGGTGCTGGTTTCGGTGCTGCCAGGGGGGTGGGGAGGCTCCAGCCCTTCCCCTGCAGCCTCGGGCAGCTGCCCACTGGGGCTGCTGCCAGTGGTGCTGGTGGCGATGCATGTGGCGGTGCTGATGGTGGTGTAGGTGGCGGTGCTGCCAGTGATGGGGAGGCTCCATCCCTTCCCCTGTAGCCTCGGATGGCTGCCCACTGGGGATGCTGCTGCTGCCAGTGGTGCTGGTGGCGGTGCAGGTGGCGGTGCTGCCAGTGGTGGTGGGAGGCTCCAGCCCTTCCCCTGCAGCCTCGGATGGCTGAAGCACCATTGCTGGTGTTGGGGGCTCAGATTCTGTCACAGCACCAGGCCCCCTGTCCCCCCTGCCTGCAGAGGCAGGCCCTTTGACCTTGCCCTTGGCAGCTGGTGGTGCCTCCTTCCCCTTGCTGTGTGGTGGTGCCTCCCTGCCCTTGCCCTTGCCGTGTGGAGGTGCCCCATTTCCCTTGCCGTGTGGTGGTGCCTCCTTGCCCTTGACAGCTGGTTGTACATCCTTGCCCTTCCCCTTGGCAGCTGGTGCAGGCACACTGCCAGTGCTGATGGGTGTCTCCTTGGAGCCCCTCACACCTGAAATAGCTGCCGAAACTACAGTGGCAGTGGACTGGGTGGCTGAGGTGCTGGCTTGGGTTCTGCCCACCCTGGCCCGATGTGAAGGATGGTGGGGGTAGGGAAGAGGTCAAAGGTGGAGATGAAAAGCTTCTAATGGACACTGGGGTGGGAAGAGGGTGAAGGTTTGGAGGTGGAGGAAGAGGGAGTGGTTGTAGGAGATGTCTGTCTGCTGTGTTTGGGTGCAGGTGCATGGGCTGGATGCTGTAGTGAGGTGGATGGCTGTTGGTTGTTTGAGTGCTTGCGTTTGGGTACTATGGGAGGAGGGGGCACAGACACAGCGGGAGAGGACACAGGGGACGTGAGCATGGGTGTGGGGGTGGTGACTGCCAGTGAGGGGTGTGGACTGATAGGCATGATGGTGATGGAGGCAGTGGGTGTGGATGTAGTGCATGCAGGTGTGAGTGTAGATGCTACTGGGAGGGAGATGGACAAGGAGGAGGAGGGGGGCCACAGTGGATGTTGGTATTTCTGCATCTGGATGGTGTTTGTGTGAGTGCCTGTGGGATGATGTGTGGTGCCTGTGTTAGCCTGAGCCACTTCTTTGTGTTGTCTTGGGTGCATGCTGGTCTGAATGTGTGCTTGGTATCGGTTGGGGTTCAGGGGAATGGGAATGGGCAGAGGAAGTTGGAGGGGGGAGGCTAGAGACAGGAATGATGGCTGCCATCAGGGAGGAGGCCAGAGCCTGGAGTGATCACTGTTGGGCCGCCACGCCAGAGTGAATGCCCTCAAGGAATGCAGTTGTGTGTTGCAAATGCCCTGCCAGGGCCTGGATGGCATTCACAATGGTTGACTGCCCAACAGAGATGGATTTCAGGAGGTCAATAGCCTCCTCACTCAGGGCAGCAGGGCTAACTAGGGCAGACCCTGAGGTGCCTGGGGCAAAGGAGATGCCCACCCTCCTAGGTGACCGGGCACGGGAAACTCACTGAGGGGCAGGCTGGGGGGACGGTGCCTGGTACGGGGTGGCAGCTGTACCTGTAGTTGGGGTGGCCACCGGTATCCACCACCACTAGGGAGCTTCCATTGGAGGAGGGATCACTTTCAGATCTGCCCCCTCCTGTCTCCGCCGTGGTGCTCCCCTCGCCCTCTGTCCCAATGGTGCTCTCACTGTCAGTGCATTCAGTCTACTGGGTTCTGTGGGATGCTGCTCCCTCTGTCGCCGGTGCCTCTGCTTCTCCGCCAGATTATACTAATGCACAGAAGGACAGGGTGGACAGGGTGACAAAACAAAAAGGTGGGGGGAGAGACAGAGGATACACTTGGTCAATGCCAGCAATAACATCACTGTTGGCGTACACACAGGGGATAGCCCTACACCCTAGGCGATGCACTACCAGTCACAATGCTAGTCACCAGGCCATGGACAGTAATACCTACGCCAGTTGCAGCATACCTGAGACCCACAGAGCCCTGCCCAGTAGTGGATGCCCACTAGTTTGTTTGAAGGTGGAGTTCCTCAGCCCCTGCCCAACATGGAACCTACCCTGCAATGTCGGGCCTGGCCTAGGAGCACCAACAGGCGCACATCCCCCACCCAGAGACCACCCCACCACGCGCAAATACTATATTGGGTACTGTACTCAACCCCTTGTGGCTGCTTTGATGCCCTCAAGCACCCATCCAGCTCTGGATAGGCCACCACCAGTATGCAGAACATCAGGGGGGGTCAGGGTTCAACGGGCACCCCTTCCTTGTTGGGAGGCCATCCCCAGCTGGGCCTCTGCCATCTTCCTTGCCCAGTACCTCAGGTCCTCCCACCGTTTGAGACAGTGGGTGCTCCACCAGCCGTAGACCACCAGGGTCCGCACATCCTTTGCGATGGCACACCATATACCCTTTTTCTGATGGGCGCAGACCTGCAGAAAAATTAAAATGGAAAACGATATCAGTGATACCGTCCGGTCTGTTACAGTCATGGCCCACCATATCCTTCCCATCCCCTTATGCACATACATTGCCCACCATACATGCAGCACACTGCCCAGGACCCCTCAACCACTCCCCCCTTACACAAGGCCTTCACAGACAGCACTCCATGCATTCATGCCCCATGCATCGTGCTCACAGTGTACTCACCTGTTGGTCTGGGGGGCCCATACAGCATTCGATACTGGGGTAGGACCCCAACTATTAGTCTTTCCAACTCTGTAGCGTTGAAGGCAGGATCCTTTTCCCCAGTGACTCGAGCCATGGTCGGTTCCAGACACAGGTCACAGCAGTACTTGCAGTGTAGGTCCTCTCCTGTTGAAGGTCAGGTAGCAAGTGAGTGAACAGATAGAAAATGACGGTCACATCCACGGAGGTGTGTACCGTCACCGCCGGCATACATCACCATTGACTACTGTAACCCTTAGGGCCCAATGTTAACCAATGAGGAGTTGCACTGTGGTACTCAACCGCCTCCTGCAACAGCACATGACGTCAGCGGCATTACCTCATTTCCACCTGTCCATCCACACAGGACAGGCATCTCCCATTTTAGGGGGTGGTTGCAGGTCATGGCACCTAAATGCATCACAGCAGGCATAAGCACATTTTGGGGCTAAACATCAACATACTGTTTCTGTCACAACATGCAGTGCATTGTACATTGAGGAAATGTCAGAAACCGACCACATGCTCATGGTTTTGCCCCCTAGAGTACAACCGCTGAGGATGAATAGGAGATGGAGACCGTAGGTCGTTCCACCTCTTCCTGATGTCATCCCTTGTTCTGGGGTGCTATCCCACAGCGTTGACCCTGTCCACGATTCTCCGCCATAGCTCCATCTTCCTTGCAATGGATGTCTGCTGCACCTGTGGTCCATATAGCTGTGGCTCTACCCAGATGATTTCCTCCACCATGACCCTTAGCTGCTCCTCTGAGAACCTGGGGTGTCTTTGTGGTGCCATGGGTGTAGTGTGAGTGGTGTCTGTGAGGGTGTTTGGGTGATGTGTTGGGGTGTGTGCTGTGAGTTGCGTGGATGGTGTATGGGTGATGGTGTTCTGTTGCTCTGGTTGTGTGGGTGCTCTTTGTGTCTCTCTCTCTCTCTGTTGTCAATTTATTTGACTCGTAAAGGGTTGTGGGTAGTGTGTGTGTTTTATACTGGTGTGGGGGCGTGGGGGTGATGTGTGTATGTGTGTCAGATGTGTGTAGTTTGAATTGTCCAATGTAGTAGTGCTTTATTGGTGTGTGTATTTTGAGCATGGATGTATGTAGCGCCAATGGTTTACCACGGTTGAATGTCGACCACAGTGATTTGTGGGTCATAATGTGGCCATAGTTCTGTTGGCGTAACGGTGTGGGTTTTGGTACCGCCAGTTTATCACTGACCTTTGGGCTGGCGGACTTGTGTGTGTGGCTGTATAGTGACGGACTGCTATGTGTGGGTCAAAATATGGGTAGTGGTATACCACCGCAGTATATTGGCGGCAGTCGGTAAGCGGGACTTTCCGCCAATGTCATAATGAGGGCTTATGCATGGAATCCAGAGGGAAAAGAACAAACCAGGAGACTCTCTCAGGGTTCTTCAGTTACAGTCTGTATCCAAAGCATTACAAAAGAATTTCTTTACATATCGCAAGCTCCTTCAAAAAAGTCACCATAAGAGTTGCAGAGATTTAAAAAAAAAATGTCCTCTGGTTCAGTGCACTGACCTTTACTGGGAAAATTGCACATGTCCAGGAATCAAACAATGATGGCATGTTTCTTTTTCTTAGTCTGTAATTGTATGAGGCAAAGAATTGTAGAAGAGGGTCCCCAGCGTTGAAACTGTAGCATTGAACTGGTGGAGTGGAGGTGACAAGAGAGTAGGGAAAGTGGTGGGAGAGGAGCAAACAAGAGAAACTGCATGAAAACAAAAGGGGGAGGCAAGAGGGCGAGAGCAGGGGCCATAGCAAAAAGGACACTCCAGCACAGCAGTAACCAAGTGGTTTTGAGAGGAAGGGACGTGGTGTTTGCAGACCACGTCCCATGGTTTACACTCAAACTATTGAGGCTGCTTGAGATCTTGCGAGATCTCGAGTGTCAGCCATTAGTATGGCAAAAGGAACCCGTCACTAAAATCCTGCATGGAATGCAGGATCGCCACAAGAAATGCCACAAAAGAATGGTGCTTATTGGGTGATTACTCACAGCCTTTCCCCCAAAGGCCAAATAATTGATTTTGGTTTATCAGGATAACGGACAAGGAAATGTTGCACCAAACGGGGAGCATCAACATGGGTTGCAGGTTCACAGGACCTTTTCAGTGGGCAAGTAACCCTTTCAATCCACCAAGTACTGTAATTTCCCACATAGTCTTCTTGAAACCAAAATACGTTGGAGCTTGTATTCTTTGTGACTACACACTACCAAAGGTGGAGGAGGTCGAGTT
Organism: Pleurodeles waltl; assembly: GCF_031143425.1. NCBI lineage: Eukaryota > Metazoa > Chordata > Amphibia > Caudata > Salamandridae > Pleurodeles > Pleurodeles waltl. The sequence goes on from NC_090439.1 coordinate 212,033,105, forward strand.
GGGTGGGTGGAAGATACAGATTTTAGGAGGGAGGTATGGAAAACAGAGTGTACCCGATATTCGCTGGATAATACCAGTTGCATTGTCACAGGAATTATGGCATTATCAGTTTAAAATGGGCCCCCATGTCGGGGTTGATGTTTTTTAGGGCCTCCTAGACACAGACTTCTAGCGGCTAGCTAGACCACATCCCGAATGCAATAGGCTGAGGCAGCACTACGATGTTGGTCTGCTTGTTTTTTCAAGAGTTCTTTGGAGTGTAAGTAAATTCTGTTTGGTTGTAATCCAGGATTGTTGTAAAGTCCTTAGGTGTTCTTCTACTGCATGCATGTTGATTGCAGATGGCAACGTCATAGGCATATATCTATGGTGTCAACCATGATTATAGCGAAAGGGAGAAATACAAGTAGCTGTGTGAACACTGTTATTATATGCAAACTCGGTAATAACTAGAGCCTGTACCCAATCACTGTTCATATAGGAGAAAAAACACATTAAATATTGCCCTATCGTGTGGTAGGTTCTTTCTTTGTGTTCACCCATCTGAGGCTGATAGGCTAAGGATAGATGGCGATCAATTTGGAGAGCTGCACAGATGCCTTGACAAAATCTTGTCACAATTTGTGGAACTTGGTCAGAAATGATCACCATTGGAAGACCATGAAGCCGAACGATATTCTGGATAAATATTGTTACTAATTCCTGGGAAGAAGGAAGTTTGGATAAGGATACGAAGTGAGCCAATGTAGAGAAAAGGTCCACTACCACTAAGATAGTAGTAAGCCTGTTACTTGTAGGAAGGTTAGTAACAATGTCCTTGCTGATGTTCTCCCAAGGCACAGAGAGAACTGGTAAAGGCAAAGGGAGACCAGATGGTGAGGAATGTTGGGAACATCCCACTACTACTTGGTGGGAAGAAACGCCTTTTGTCTCTTCTGAACTAGAAGCGCCCAAAGATAGACAGAAACTCAGCAGGAAGAAAAAACGAGAACAGCGTCACCACTGTTTTAATGCGCACAATGACATCTCCACTCACACTTCCCACATACCCATGGCGGTGCTGACAGCAGCAGGTAGTTTTCGTCAGGCCCAACGGGAAGACCCCAACTTGACAAACGCCTGCCATCATGCGTTAGCCCTGGACGAACCATCAGTAGGTCCCACTTTCTCCATCACCAATGATCTGTTGTGTAGGACCTGTCCTAGCAATCCAAGAAAACCCCCTCAGTTAGTAGTTCCCCAAACTCATAGACAGCAGGTCCTCCATTTGGCTCATGGGGATAGCGGGTAAGGACATCTGGGAAGGGAAAAAACAGAGGCCGCAATACTCCAAAGATTTTATTGGTCAGTCATATACGGGGATATTAGAAAACACTGTCAGAAGTGTCCGAAACGTCAGCTTATCAACCCCTCACCCAACCGATGGCTACCCATAATAGACATTCCATTCACACGGGTGGGTACGGATATTGTGGGACCCATGACTCTATCTGTCAAGGGACACCAATATTTATTGGTACTGGTCGACTATGCGACTAGATACCCTGAGGCCACACCCATTGCCAGCATGAATACGAAAACCATAGCCCAGGCCATGATTGAGTTCTTCTCAAGAGTAGGGTTTCCTAAAGAGATCCTCACTGATCAGGGAACCCTTTTTATGTCCCGCCTTATGGCCGAAATATGTCACACTCTGGAGGTACAACAGACACGTACTTCCGTATATCATCCACAGACGAATGGCTTAGTCGAACGATATAATAAAACCATAAAAACAATATTACGGAAGGTCATCAATGAGTCAGGAAGAGAATGGGAAAAGAAATTACCTTTAGTCCTATATGTCTTGGGTACCCATAGACAATCCGACACTGGGCACAGCCCTTTTGAGTTACTCTTTGGCCGGCAACCACGCACCCTTCTGGAAATGCTAGCTGAACAGTGGGAGGAATCGGAGGAGGAGGTGAAGGATCTCCACACATACACTAAAAACCTCAGAGACAATCTATGGGAAGAGGCCCACAAAACATTAAGAGAGGCACAGACCAAACAGAAAGCCTACTATGACACCCATAGCTCACCCCGAAGCCTAAGGGTGGGAGATAAGGTACTCGTATTATTACCCACCAGTGAAAATAAACTCCTTGCGCGTTGGCAAATTCCCTATACAGTATTAGAAAAAAATCAACCCCACCACCTATAAGATTGAGATACCTCAGGAGACGGGTAGAGAACAAATTCATCATATTAACCTATTAAAAAAATTGAATGAGAGATCTGAGTCCCACTCCTCTTTTTATGCTACTTCTGAAACGGACCAAGACATATCCATATATCAAGGCCCGGATCCCCGTCAGGAGGAGACTCCACTACCCCTGATGAACAGCTCCCTCACCCAAGAACAAACCCAACAACTTCAACGTCTAGTCCGTTCGGGTCTGGACGTATTCTCTAAAGTACCCTGTTGCACCCCGTTGATACAGCACCACATCCGCACCATAGGAACTAAAGTAGCCCGCCAAAGGCCATATAGGATTCCTGAGGCTAAGCGACTGATAGTGGAACGAGAAGTGGAAACATGTTAAACGCTGGTATAATCGAGCCCTCTTCCAGCCCCTGGTGTTCTCTAGTGTTCCTGGTTCCAAAACCTGATGGGAGCCCCAGATTCTGTATTGACTTTAGACAGGTCAACGCATTACCCCATTTTGATTCATATCCCATGCATCGCATTGACGAACTGTTAGAACGGTTAGGACAGGCCACCTTAGATTTGACCAAAAGATATTGGCAGATTCCCCTTAGAGCAGAGGACAGAGATAAAACTGCATTTGATACTCCCTCCGGCCTTTATCAGTTTACAGTCCTGCCGTTTGGTCTTCACGGGGCCCCTGCTACTTTTCAACTCCTCATTGGTATGATTCTTAGACCCTTCCATAAGTATGCGGCTGCATATCTGGATGATATTGTCGTGTATAGTTCCACTTGGGTAGAACATCTTGAACATTTACGTCACATAATACAAGCCCTACGTGAAGCCAAACTAACTGCAAATCCAGATAAATGTAAATTGGGTCATACTGTCATTAAATATCTAGGGTATGTCATAGGGGAAGGGAGGGTTCGACCCCAAGTAGAGAAAATCCAAGCCATTACACAGTTACCACTCCCACAAACCAAGAAAGACATCCAAGCCTTCTTAGGAATGGTAGGATACTACAGTCGCTTTATACCTCAGTTTTCCACACTCGCAGGACCCCTCACAGATTTATTAATCAAAACCAAACCCAATCGTCTGGTCAACCTTTCTGTGGTGGAAAGGCAAAGCTTTGAAACACTCAGGGACCTCCTAAGTTCTGAACCGGTCCTCTGTTGTCCGGACTTCGCCAAACCATTTCTGGTTCAAACAGATGCATCTGATGTGGGACTAGGTGATGTACTGTCGCAGGCAGATGAGGAAGGTTCCTTGCACCCTATTGTATACATCAGCTGAAAGCTGTTGCCTAGGAACGTCACTATCCCACTCTGGAAAAGGAGTGCCTGGCTATCAAATGGGCAATAGAATCCCTGCGTTATTATTTGTCAGGGCAGCCTCTGACCTGGCCTTTGTCATGCCCCTCTGACCTGGCTTGCTCAACATAAAGACACTAATGCTCGTGTTCTCAGATGGTTCCTCTCACTTCAACCTTTCTCCTTCCAGGTCTTGCATGCCCCTGGTTCTCGCATGCTCAATGCTGACTTCCTGTCCCGTTATCCTGCTACGGAGTGGCTCTATCAGCCACATGCTAGGGGAGTGACTGTGATGGACCGCTGCTACAGCAAGCGGACCCGTTGTGCCGAGAGGAAACTGCCACTGCCTCTTCCGACCCGGAAGAGCATGAAGCAACGTCCAATCCCTTTTCACTTCCGGGTGTAGCAGGGCAGGAGCAGCCTTTGCGCGCCTTTCTCAGGCGTAAAAGGGGGGACACTGGGATGGATGCCGGCGGCGGAGAGTCAGGCGTGGAGAAGAGAATCGTTACCAGAGGCGATCAAGGAGAAGGAGGCTTCGTGGCGACTGACTACCAAACCGAAGGCCTGTCTGAAGAGTCTGAGGCACAGGAGGCACCCAGCGCAAGCTCCGGCCACGCTTGAGGGAAAGCTTGGCCACCTCAGGTGCGTGAGTGTACTAAAAGGAGGGGGGGAGAGAAGGGGATGCGAGGACAGCAGCGGGAATCAGGAAGAGCGGATACATTATTTTGTTGTTTTCTTTTTGTGTACTGGGGTTTAAAAGGGAGCGGGTCAATCAAAACAGGAGGGAACTCAGTACATGGTTGCAGGTTATTGACGGGCACCCCAGCCGATTCATGGGACAGGGCAAAGAGGCATTAAAAGGGAGGGGCTGTTCGAGATACAAGGAACAAAGGAAGGAACACGGGCCCAGACAGAAACCCTAAGAGAAGAAGCGCAAGGAAAAAGGTATAAACGGAGGGCAATACTGGATGTAGCTATAGAAAGGAAAACCCAAAGCGCCCCCACAAGAGAAGTAACGAATGAAGAGAGGAACAAAAGAGGAGACCAATAGAACAGGTCACAGGGATGGAGAAGGTGGGACAGACAGATATAGAAAAGGACAGAAAGAGGCAGAAGAAGAGAAAGAGAGAGAAAAGAATAACTATAGGGAAGGAATAGAAACCTAGCTAAGGACCAAACACTTACCCGTATTTCTTTCCTTCTTGTTCCCACATGCGCCTCCTGGGAGCCCTGTAATGAGAAGACGAAGAGAAGAATAAAAGAGACATTCATCATCCATATGAAAAACCTGAACTGTATGAGACATAACTAAAAATCTGATAAAATTCAATATCACATCTGCCACTGACTACTTGCCCTCATTGCACCAACCTGTCACAGGGCCATTTTTATTTTGTGAGACAGAGAGCATGCAAAGAAAGATTATGTAGATTAAGATATATTCTATTTGTTACGTATCTGTTTATAGGTTTCTATTAGCATGTGATCATAAATGGGTTTTCAGTTGTTCATGTAGTAAATCTGAAACTTTATATATGCAGTCTAATTTATTTTTTGGGCTTCCTTGATACTTGTAATAGTATTGTGCTACAAGATATCACTAAGTTTAAAAACCTTATAACTTAATAAGTACTTACTCCACTTACTTGCAGTACCCAAAAAAAGCATCTGTGTACCCTAATATCTAATCCGGCAAAATTTCAGCAAAATCCAGCTGGCCCTTTTCGCACTACATGAAATACAAATGGCTTTGTAAAATGCATTGGATTTCAAGCCCATTTTCGGACCCCCTTTTTTTCTAGGCCTCCTCGTGACCAAACGCTGTGAAACTTTCAGTACTCTGACAATGAAACAGGGAAAGCAGCTCTGCAATGTTTTGCGGACATTTGTTATTAAGGAACTTTTTTTTATAAAAAAGTCCTTTCTCTGGTCACTATATATATATATATATATAGATATATATATATATATATATATTATATATATATATATATATATATTATATATATGTGTGTGTGTGTGTGCATGTATGTATATATATATATATATATATATATATGTATATATATATATCTGTATATATATATGTTACCTAGTGGCGATTGCCACTAGGTAGTTATAGTTATAGTTAGGATCATGTTTAAATAAAATCTGGCCCAGCCCCAGTAACAGCCACCTCCCTAGGGCTTTAATGAAAGAGAATGCACAGGTCTTCGTTCCCCCCCCCACCTCCCCCCTCTCAGCAGCCTCAGGGACAGCCACCTCCCTAGGGCCTTAATGAAATAAAATGCAGGAACCCCCCCCCCCCCCGCAGCCCCGTAGACAGCCACCTCCCTGGGGCCTTAAGGAAATTCAGTGCTGGGAACTGTCCCACCCTTGCAACGCCGGCGACAGCCATATCCCTGGGGCTTGAAACTAAATGGATGCGGGGGCGAGCATCTGGCCCTCCTCCGCTGCCCCAAGAACCACCGGCTCCTCGGGCTATTTATATTGGGGGGAGGAGGGGGGCACGCTCAAGGAACCACTGATGGTCCTGGGGACTGCCACCCCGCATGGCCGGCTCCTGCTTTATCCCGGGGCGCGATTTTTTATCTACCCTAGGGCATGAGTTATAGTTACTGAGATAACTATAACTGGTGAATTTCTAGGGTTTTGTACGAGTAAATTCAGAACCTAACTATAATATCCCTGTAACCTTTGTTTTTTTCAGTGTGGCACTCTGTATTTTTAGTTTAGATAAATAATTATTATAATATAAAATGTCAACTATTGAATTAATTTTGCTTACTTAACATTAGTTCTATTTGGGCTTTGTTGTAAGTCCCACCCTACACTATTTTCGATGGCAATGTTGCTGTATCTCTGAGTGACTAGGAGGGGTGCTAGTTTTGACACCTTTGAGTTTGTAATAACTGTAAAGTGTAGTTTGTGAATACCAATGGGCTTATTCATTTGCGGTTTGTGAGTGGATATTTGTAGTAGCCTGTCCCTCCCCAACCCCCTCCTTAAATGTCCCTAAACATCTCTCAAACTGTATTTGTAAAAGTATTGCCCATTTTCCAGCCACTCCCTCTTGTCCCTGCCACAGTTACTGCTAAATCATAGGTGTTTGTGTGCAGAGATCAGAAAAGAGATTAGAGGCTGAGGTCTCTGCCCTTATGTTAGTGAATAGCATGTTGTGATATGTGACAGCTACTACTATAGTTCTGCTTCACATTCAACAAAATGTATTTTATGTCTAGTTTCCCAGTTCTCAAATAGCACTCATAGATTCAACTAGGTACCTATGGTGCTGGACACCAGCTTCAGCAAATGCAGAAAATTAAAAATAAATTATTCTCGTTAAGAGGCTGAGTTTTGGCTTCATCTGAAATCTTTAAATTAGGAATGACAGACACGGTGATTCAGAGCCAACAATGTAATATGAACGTCTTTACTAGCATTATAAGTATCTAAAAATGTAACTGTGCACCTTCATTCACAAGTGTACTTTTACCACATCTCAAACATCTAATTTTAGATCTCATGCTGCTGAATGCTTCTGGGCGTTCATGACTTCTATTTTGATACACGCTCACAAGCACTGCCTACATCTGAGATCTCTAAATGGGCAACAGTTCTAGATTAGTAGGTGGACGTAGGTTTATTTTTTGCTAAAGATTTTGTTATTTGCTGAAGCAATGAGAATACTTAACATCCTTGCATATCAGTCTAGAAAAAAAACATTGCCTTTAACAATAAGGCTAACTCTGACCTACAAGTATGTGATGCATTTTATGTTTTGAAGTCTTTGATGGTGCTCGAGTACACTATTGCAGAGATCTGAATAGTAGTGGTGTTCCTTTTGCCTTGATAGGAATCGTATGCCATGCTAAATAAGTATGAGCTTCTAGTGGCAAAGGAAGAGACAGAGAAAGTGGACATTCTTCGCTATACTTGGGAGAAACTGCTGGTACGAGCTATAGAAGTGCAGAACGAACTAGTCACTTTGCAGCCCAATTTCAGAGGAGAGCTCATCAGTACAGTACAATCTTTCATTCAAGAGTGTGAAGATTATTATTCTGACTACGACAAGGTAAACATATTAGCCATTATTTTCATTTTTAACTAATTTAACATGCATTGAATCCCATGCATGCAGTAAAATATTTTTATGCCTGGAGCAGACATTTAAACTTGGAGGATATGTTTTCACAGTGCTTATTATCTTTCACCCACATATTGGCTAACAGACCTACTGTATCTAATATGGACTTTACGTTGGCTTTTCACCCATACTTTGCTCATGAGTCAAAAGCATCCTGTCTATCTCACTTCTCTATTCCTGATTTAATGGCTTTCCTCCCCATTCTTGTGTTTTGTGTGGCCAAGGTGCATTTCGATTTTAGTTTTTCTATTGGATGAATGTAGTCTTCAATCGCTGACGTCAGACTGAATATTTTCTCTCCCTCTCTATGTTGCTTTCTGCTCCCTTGCTCCATTCAGCTCCCGCTGTTCACTGAAAAAAATTAAAGACCTTCCCCTCTCCCAGCCTGGATGTACCATGCTCCTTCTACAGCCCATTCCAGGATCAGTCGCTGTCTATCTTAAAATGTTTTGAAACCATTCCAATATGACTGGCCGTGCATTCACACATACATAGTGGCCACCTTGCAATGTGATTTCCTTTAGTTAAAAAAGAATGATCATAAGATGGGCATTGAGTTTGCAGGTTCTCCTTTTGCAGCAATCTTGGAATACTTTTCAAAAGACTAGATAAAAATCATTGCAAGCGATCCATTATGCCTTTACAGGCATACGAGATATCCATCTTGTAATGATTTTTCCTTTACTTTAAGAACAATCATTGCAAGATTGTCGTGGAATGCATGCAGGCTTTTGGCCTAACCATCGTGAAGTGGTTTTCCTTTCATTTAAAGAAAAGCCATTACAAGATGGCCCACCGTTTATTGATGTTATTGTTCATCTTTCTATTATCCTCATAATCTGCTTTTTTTAATGCACTAAGCTGACACAAGGAATAGAGTTCAAGAGTACAAGCCAAATGGAGAAGAAACAGTAGCATCCTAATTTGCTTATAGAAACGGAGGATGACATTTATTTCACAGAGTTATACTGTAGAGCATGTACTGGTTAAAGTACACCTGTCTTTCTTGTAATCATCGCACACTGAGTGACAAAGGGTAACATCCACACAAATCCTAGATGGGCTTTAGAAGTCAAATGGGCTCTCACTGGGACTTCCAGGGAAGCGCAACCATCTGTGCACATCATTCATTTTTAGTGCATGCACAACAGGATGCCTGGGCTGAGAGTGACAAGATGGCCAGGCTTGAAGGACTCTTTGTGGTTGCATTTTATCTTATGAATCAGATTCTGCTAGCTCTTGAATGGATCAGTGGCCTCCTGGGATTGGGTCTCCAAGCCCGAGCTGGGCTTCAGGCATGAGGCTGTGGGGGCCTCATGGCATTCTAAGCTAGAGCTCAGGCTCACCTTTTCACCATGGCAAAGCAGGGGAACTTCCCCTGGATTCCTGGAACCCTGTCCCAGAAACTTTGCCACACAAGCGGGCTCAAGTAGGGGACTCTGGGCTAGGACATCCACCTCAGGGCCAGCCGGAGCCCTAACCTGAGGCCAAGTCAGAGCTTTTTCACTCAGTAGGGCATCCCTCCTAGAGCCTGCAGGACACTATCCTGGGCACTAACAATGGAGCCCAGGAACAGAGACTTCAACCCGTTGGCCAGCTGGGGTTCTGACCCAGGGCTAAGCTAGAGCTTCTTAACCTGGTCAAGAAGTGGAGTCCATCCGGTGCAGCGGAGCCCTCTCCGGGGCATTTTGACAAATGGCAGGCCAGAGAATGGAGCCTTGGAACATGGGCTTCCATTCTCAGGCCAGCCAGGGCTCTGACTTGGGACCTGGTCGGAGCTTCTTAATCTGGCCAAGCAAGGGAGCCCTCCCGGTGGCCGTGTAACCCCACCAGGGTCCCTTAGCGCCATGAGGGGCCAGAGAATGGAGCCCTGGTTCAGAAGTTTCCACCCCTGGGCCAATAGAACCAGGGTCCAGCTACAGCTTCTTAACCTGGCCAAGCAAGTGAGCACTCCTGGCGCCTGCAGTAGCCGGTTCCAGGCATTTTATGACTCAGCAGTACAGAGGATGAAGCCCTTGGGTGGGGGCTTCAGCGTGCAGGCCAGCCAGAGTTCTGGCTTGCATCCCAGTCATAGCTTCCTAACCTGACCAAGCATGTGAGCCTTACTGGTGCCTGAGGGATCCCGTCCTGTGCACTTTACAACATGGCAGGCCAAAGAATAGAGCCCTAGACTGAGAGCTTTCACCCCCGGGTTAGCCACAGCTCTGAATCATGGCCTGGTCAGAGCTTCTTCATCCACCCAAATGGGGGAGCCATGTCCCAGGCTGGTTGGACCCCATCCAGGGCACTTGGGACACAGTGGGACGGCGCATGAACCTCAGGCCCTGGGGCTCTTAACCTGGGGTCCACCAGAGCTTTGACCCTGGTCCTGGCTAGGTTTTTTAAGCCCACTGAAGCAGAAGATCCCTCCCTGGGCACTCTGCGACAAGTTAGTCCAGCACATGGACCTCAGGGAAGCCCACCTCTAGCTGTGGCCTGGGGTCTTGGCAGACCCTTCTCCCCTGCAGGGAGCAGACTGGACATCTTGTTGCTTGTATGGGGCTGCCAGGACCTTTGTATCATCCGGGGAAAGCAACCAGATGGACTGTAGGTCACCGCCACCCTTGTTCTACTACTTCAGAGGAGTTTAACTACCTATTCTTGAAGAGTGCGGCCACCGAATGACAGGGCGATGTTTGCGGCATCCTGGATCCTTGACTTGGCTTCAAGCTTAAAATTAGCTCTGATTGGGACTTACAGGGCATCTCTGAAATCTGAACACTGAGTCAAGGCTGGAAATTATGTGTTTTGTTTGTTTGAGTACAAAACGTCTCTAGTAGCTTTGGCATGGCACATCTTACCCCACCCATGTGGGTGCGGTAAAATATCCAAGCGTAATTTCACACACCCTTAATTATAATTTCTCACTGCCCTAGAATTTCTGAAATTTTCTGGTCTACTGAATTAGTTCAACCACACAGCTAAATAGTTTAACTGCTAATTTAGTTATTAATTTTGACATGAGTATTGTGGCATGAGAAGTACCAGTGTGTACACTGACAGTACTTCTGGGAATCCTAAACATCTAAGTGAACAGGATAACCAGCAGTTATCTTTTACTATTGAGAACTCGGTCCCCCAGCAGAAAAATCAGTGCAACTTTGAAAAGCAGCATAACAATCAGTTTAACTAAGAGTTAGTCATTATGAGCTGTAAGCTCCGTCTCAAACGTATATGGTGATAGACGTATCTCAAGCTACTAAGAATTAATGTGTTTTTTTCAGTAATATCAATAAAAAGTGATAAATGCTGCGGAATTGTCCCACGATACACAGGGAATTTTCAAACCCCTAAATTCTTCAAAAGCCGTATTTGCAGCAATCAATGAGTTAAAATGAAGAATAATGTGGTATTCTATGTAATCTCATGATTATTGCGGACACTCAGTTAGTAGAACGTTGACATGAAGCATTTTGAATATGGAGAAAGTAGTTGGATGCCAGGCTTTTATCTGTGAAGGATTCATTGCGGTCTCTGTGTCCTCTTGTGTGAATAAATCACTTTCAAGATGTCAAGCTCCTAACTTCATTACTACACATTAATGGTGGCAATATGGCACAACTCCACAGAGATTGCTACTATGAGTGACCCATGCATTAGCATCTTTAAAAAAAATACTTTGATTGTTTAACACAATCATAAAAGCAAATAAATATACACATAGCACCAATCAACTTCCTCTTAACAATAAATAGATAAAGTATATAGCATTATATCATGAAATTCACAAAGAATGTTCAAGATCAATAATTCATTAAAAACAATAAAACTAGGTGAGAAGCGATGTTGTCAAATATATATATATTTTTTTCAATAATAAACTAATAAAGTTACTAAAATCATTCTACATAGAAGCCGCCTCAGTTTTGCCTAAAGGTGCGATCTAGCCTTCATGACTGCACACAAGAAAATAGATAAACCATTGCAAATTTGAACTGATGGAAGAGTCAGCAGATAGAGAAAAGCAGGGCGGCTCTGTTTGATTTGCAGGGATTTTAAAAATGGTATCACAAACACTTTCCTTAAATCGGAATATAATGTGCAAAATAGGACTATATGCATTGTACTTTGGGGTGACACCGAGTCACAGGGATATTTCACCAGTACTGGACTCCAATCATTGGTAAGCAGAAAACTAAACACTCAATGGAATATCTCTTATCTTAGGCGTGTGAGGACATAACAGTGCCTCGGATTCAATACATATTTCAGGTATGGTTCCATACCATCCGATTGCTGCATCAAAAAAATTCTCCTCACACTAGATTTCGTTGACTCAGTAGCCCACCTCCGATCAGCCAGATAAGTAAGACACATTTCTTTCAAGGCTTTCTTAGAGAGTGTATCCATCTTTTCTGGTGTAAAGTAGTACTCAGGGTAGCCCAAGTCCCTGAAGAAGTTCTTTATATACTCCATCCAGGGGATTAGCAACGAGTGGCTTAGTGCTTGGGCATCCTCTATGATAGCCCTATTCAGAGTTGCAAATTTGGAGGTCCACACTTTGTACCAGAGTAAAATTAGTTGCACTCTTATTAGATCTATAATGTATGTTACCCCCAAATCTGAATGGCACGCCAAGGTTGAGGTGGATTTTGGCACGCTTAAAATGGACTTTAGGAAATCATTTTCTACTATCTGTAAAGCATTACATTTCCTATGTCCCCATAGACTTGCCCCGTACAGTGCAACAGAGACACATTTTGCCATATCATCATATCTTTTGGGGTAGCCCTTCCAACTTTTATAGAATTTTTTTTATAGCCATAATGGTTTTTGCAAAGTGTAGTTTCCTGGAAGACTCTGCAAATGACCCACTTCCAGGAGTATTCCTGTGACTGCTGCTAAGGTGGTGAAAGCCTTATTCAAACAATTTATAATTAGCCACACTCCCACGCTAAATGTAGATAGAAGGGCACCTCTGCATGACACCTGAGGTAGGAAGGTGACATCCGGGGTATATCTTACTTAGGACTACCATTGTCAGATACGTATCATGGAGCAAGTTAAATTGTATCAGCTTGAATCCTTCGTTACCTAAGACTTCTTGCACCTGAGTGCAGGCAATTGCCCCGATCCTATCAGTTAGCTGATCTTCAATATCTGTTTTTCTTGCAGATCTACCTTTGGTCGCCTTTTTGAGGCTATGATTTGCAGTGCTCCATTAATGTCTTTTATTGCTTGATGGGATGCACCCAGTTGCAAAACTGAGTCAAGCATCCTGGTAGGTGCCAAAGCAGATGGTACCCCAGTCCAGATCCCCCTTGTGTTCTTACAAGTTTGACAAGTTTGGCATATTACAGGAAGTGTCGAAGTCCCGCCCCAAAAGCTTCCTATGCCTCTAGAAAAGAGAAGAAGTGTTTCCCCAGGGATATACATTACCCTTTTGGCCACCAGGACATACTCATTACCTCATCCTTGCATTTAAAATTAAAATGTGCATGAACCACAGGGTTATCTCCCAAGTAAAGGGCAGCCTCTACAGAACACTCTTCATGTTCAGTACCCATACAATTTGAGTCTGTCTCACAATGTTCGGGTGCACTTTTGGGACACTGCTGTCCCTCATGAGAAACTCCAAAAGGGAGTCCTCCCCAAAAATGTGCCCTCCAATTATCTTCTTCTGTTACAGATTTGCCCGTATGCTGAATGTTCGATGCATAATAGTAGGTATGGGAGCACTTGGTGACTCACCTCCACGTCTTGTTTCAGTAGCACAAGAGTCACCCTACTTCTCTTCCCTGCCCAAACCAAGGAAACCTATAAACTATCCAATGTTTTGAATGTGGATAAAAAGAGATTGCAGAGGAAGTTTTGCAGTACATTCTGGCAGCGTGGGAGAGCCACCATTTATACAACTGCCACTGAACCCAGGACAGACAATGCAAGAGAGGTCCAGAACCCAAGCGAAGTCCAAAGGCCCTTCAACACCTGCACCATATTGTAGTCGTGCTTTTTTGTATGGGCAACAATCATACCTAAATATCAAAAGTTTTCTGTTTCCCATCTAAATCCCAAGTCCGGTAAATCAGTTAGGGGTTGAGATGACAGGGAGGGGCCCCAGTAGAAATTGGAGGCTTTTTTGGGTTATCCAGTCGCAAGACCGAGACCACTCTAAAACTCTCCAAATTGAACACCAGGTGAGGCACAGATGCTTCAGGGAGCTGCAGGTAAAATAATGCAGAATCAGCATAGAGGGAGACTAGTCGTTTTTCTATCTCCAACATGAGCCAGATTGCCAGGGCTCTACTGCCAAGGCAAACTATAATGGCTAGAGAGAGGGCAACCCTGTTGATTTCCCCTCTCAATCCTCCAACTGTCCAAAACAAGTTTTCCCGTGTGCACTCTGACAGTAGGTTTGTTTTGAATACAGTAGATTCACCCATTTACAAAAACTCAGTCGGGAGCCCATGCATCTGAGAACATCCGGGAGGTATGCCCAGTTGAGGGTGTCAAAGGCCTTTTTCTAGTTCAACGGCTTCTAGAGCTATCATCTCTTTCCTATTTGCTATGTACTAAAGTATGGGTGTCAATTGCCATATGTTTATTGCCGTGTTACAGCCTGGAACTAAGCTGCAGTGGTCTTTGTGCACTAAGCCTCCAATTACCCGGCTCAGTCCAGTGGCTAAATCCTTAGATTGTATTGTGTGTGTCCAAATTAATCATAGTCTGATGGCAACGAGGAGGGGTCCATGGGCCCTCCTCCCACTTCAACCTTAAAAATATGACACCCTCCTGCATATTAGAGAGCATGATGCCACATTGGAGGGCTTTTCTGAGAGTCTACAGTAATTTTTCCATAAACTAGGGGGTGAAAGCCTGATAAATTCAACAGGGAGCCCATCACTTCCGTGCTCTTTGCTCTTCTGCACCAACTGTAGTGCTTCCCTCAGCTCCTCCAGTGTAAGGACCCCCTCTGGCTCCTTCCTATGGGGTCGCTGAGCTTCAGTAAAAGAATGGAATTGTGAAAGTGGGTGATTAGAGGATACCTGGTCTCGACTGCAAGTGCTCTGACAGTATTCTGTTTATAGCTACCTGTGTTATGACCAACTTTCCGTCAGGAGGGCAGGGCTCCAATATTGGAGGTTGCTGATGTGCCTTGGCATTCAGCAAGGCCAGTAGTTTACTCAGCTTGTCCCCCTTACTGTAGAGATGCTGATGATGATCTCTCAGCGTTTATTTGTCCAGCCTGTCTAAAGTGTCTCCTAGCTCTCTCTTTTAATCGTCAGCAGTGCTGCATTCTAATTGGTAGAATTAGGAGATCTGAGCTGTACCTCCACTAGCCTCTCCTCCTGAGCCTTCAAATCATTTTGTAGGTATCCTTGGACCTCAAATTAAACTTACACACTACCCCTGAACTACTGCCTTCATCGCCTCCCATTCATTCCCTGAGTATCTTTGGCATCCTACTTACCCTCAAAGAAGCACGTAATGGGATTACCTCTAGTATATACAGCAGTGGGATCTGTGAGTATCCATGCTGGAGGTCCATGTTGAAAGTCTCTGTGAGTTAAGCGCTCTACAGCCCCCTCGTCCCAGGGTATGTTCCAGCAATAACAGGGAGTGGACGAACATGAACCTATCTAAGTACTGGGTCGATTGCACCTCTGAAGTAGCCAAGCCTGTGACCAATATGCATCCAACCTACTATTTGTTTTATAAGTCGGTGAGCGACAGGAATACTTTTTGGCCACAGGGTGAAATTCCTGCAGATATCACCAAACTCCATGTTGTCCATCACCTCTAGGCGTATCCATGTCATGGACTTTGTGCCCTGTCTCAGCAGCAATCTGTCTAGCATGCCCCCCCAGGATGCAGTTTAAATCCCCCACCCATAATATCGGAGTGTTAACATAGTCAGCAAGGAAGTCCTGAATCTTGGGTTAAAACAGCTTATAGTCAATTTTAGGGGCATAACCATTAAGTGTGTTTCTTTCCCTCTCATCTAACGTGCCACAGAATAGGAAATAACACCCCTCAATATCTGCCTCCAAGTAATTCAGTTGAAAGGACACTCCAGGTGCCACCCAAATAGACACGTTCATGACCTAGGCCGAGTAGGTAGATGAGTGGAG
Organism: Pleurodeles waltl; assembly: GCF_031143425.1. NCBI lineage: Eukaryota > Metazoa > Chordata > Amphibia > Caudata > Salamandridae > Pleurodeles > Pleurodeles waltl. The sequence goes on from NC_090439.1 coordinate 212,048,870, forward strand.
TTGTTTACACCATGTCTTTCTCAGCCCGTTTGAAAACCTCCAAATCAGTGAGATGGGTCTCCTGCTTACAGGCTCTGTTCATTTTATAACGCTTTAAAAAGGAGAGCACCATATATTTTTTAGTGTAAGCACAGATGCCTCTGACATGTGGTGTGTGCCCAAGTGTATATTGAGTATTCTTTGGGAGTGACTGAGAAACCACTCCCCTGACACCAGGGGAGAGCATAAGAGGACCATGGCTGCACACCCAGGTTACAATGCTTGATACCCAATGTCATGTGTTACTGCATTATGGATCTCTGAGTGAAAAGAAATCCCTGCACCAAAAACTGTCCCCCCTATGCCAGGTAAACATTGCTTAACATCTTACATGAAGTGCCTGCCCAATAGCTGTGATCAGCTTGTGACCGATGAAGGGGCTTCCCTATGCCCTCAGCTCGAATTGTATCTATAAAACGTGTAAGTAACTTAGCATCTAACTAAATTTGAGAGAGAAAAATGCAGGAGTATCGATGTGACTCCTAAGAAAGCCAATGACTCCACCCCCCCAGTCTAAGCAAACCCTCTCCATCTGTAAACCTTTCTCAGCCAGAGACCCCACCAGCATTGTGAACCACTCACCAGAACCCTGAATTTTGTTGTTGTGCAGTTAGAAAGCTTACAGTCCAATCCATGAAAATAGCCCTTCCAAGCAGCAAACATATCAACCTCATGCCCCTGTATTTCCTGAGACCAGTCTTGTTTCAGTCTGGAGGCTGAATCAGCACTTTTTTGAGTTCACCCTCACCCTCAATATGTCATCTACATTAACCACCAGCCTTTCTGAGCACCTCTGTTCCGAAAGCCACATTGACACGAGCAGAAATCAGGTGGTTGCCATATTTTTACATGTGAAGGCTGCATTGTGGTCTCTGTGTCATCCTGTGTGAATAAATCACTTTGAAGACTTCTGGATCTTGACTTCATTACTAGCAATAATTTCTAAATAACAAGGGGCCCAATGTACGATGCCATTTTGCAGTCGCAAAAGGTGAAAATCGCAGTTTGTCACCGCAAAAAAGTCAGGTATGATATACCATCCCTGTTTTGCGAGTTGGTACGTAGTTACTGACTTGCAAAATAGGGATTGCGAATTGCAATTAGGAAGGAGCATCCCAAAGACGTCCCTTTCTACTTGCGAGTCTCAGTGGTATGTATGATTGTTTTGTGACAGTGAATGAACTCACAAAACAATAGCAATTAACACCAATTTCAAATTGATGTTAACCCATTTGCAATCAGGAACAGTTCCCGACTGTACTTTGTGAATGCATGCAAAAGTATTTTTTCAGAGCAGGCAGTGGTCCCATGAACCACTTAATACTTTGAAAAAATGAACAGAAAACTTTCCATTTTTGTTTTTGAAATGCAATGCATCCTGTTTTCCTTCAGGGAAAACGGTCTGCATTAAAAATTTTTTAAAAAAGTCAGCTTTATTGAAAAGCAGTCACAGACATGATGGTCTGCTGAGCCCAGCAGGCCACCATCCCTGTGAGTGTGGCCATTCCCAATAGAGGCGCAAATTGCAAGCTACCTCATGAATATTCGCAATTAGAGACTCGCAAAATGAAATGGCCGTACATCTGGCCCAAGGTTCAGTAGCTAAACGCAGTCATTAGGCTCATTTATTTCACAAAATAAATCTTCTAATTAAAGGTCATCTAGATTCTAGTTCTGAACAGGTTATTGCAACAGAATGCAATCCTCATGTGCCCCCCAGTTATGACACAGGAGTGTTCAGTCGGTTTACTTTACTAAACAATGATGGGTGTCGCTGCACTTATAAAGACCAGCAGGTTCTCTGATTCAGTCACAGTTATTATACATGCCAGTTTACATAAAATACCCCTTCTTCAAAACGTGTACCTTCCTTCAGGCAATTATTAATTTATCTCTGACTTCGGGCTGTGTCCCAGAGGAACTAAAAAAAAAACACATAATCAAACTCTCCTAAAAATAAAACGAAACAACATTGAATCCCGACTGCATTGACAATTTCAGATCAATTTCACAATTAGCATAGTTGGCTAAAAAACAACTAATGGCATAGCCAATAGGTCTCACCTTTGGGGCTGTATAAGTGTCTAGCCATACTGCAGGTTATCCTGGGTGCTGTGCCACCAGGGATTCAATAGCTATACAATTACTACATACTGGTACTTGCAGTCAGATTCAGGAATACATGTTTGCTTGATGAACGGAACGGAAAGTGTATTAATCGAAGTGCACAGTTTTGCAGTATTTTGCATAGGACACTCTCCTGGTCCTGAGCCGTGCAACGAGGTAGTCCCTGGGAAGGAGCAGCAAGAGGAGGGTTGCAGGGGCGGTTTGGGATTGTTTAAGAGTTTAAAAGAGCAACGGGAGAGCAGTACATTATGCATCACACTTCAAATGCATAAGTTGCCCACTCGGGATTCAACGCATGCAACAAAACGTACAGCAGTCACTGGCAAGCCAATCCTCCTTGCATGTGCGAACATCGAAAGTAGAAGCATCATTGAAATAACGCCATCTGCACTTAATATCATTAGCTACCTGTCTGTTGAAAGCCAGGAATGCTATGTTAAAACCTATTCACGAAGACCGTGCCTATTCTACCCTGCAGTGTGTGCTGGCGCCAACAGCAACACAAGGGGAAAATCCATTACTAGTGCAGCTGCGGATGGAAAAAGGTAAACCATAGCGAACAGCTGAAAGTATTAAAGTATTGGACCTGCTCACATGTGCCTAGCAAGAACGGCTGAATGCCCAGCAAAGCACTTGACTACAGCAGCTACCTCCTCAGATGACACCCCAAATTTCTTATTGCAAACATTATTGTGATCGAGGGTGGAGCAGCAGAAACCATATTGCCAGGGCTACAGTGGCTCTAAACGAAGCGATTATTGGACTCTCTTGATAGCACGTGGACTTCGAGGCCGACATTGCAGGGAATGGGCAGCCGAGCATTAAACTTAGCACGTGGTATTCAGGATTGTAAAAGAGACAGCCTCAGTGTATTCATACGGACTAAACATTTTAGCTTCAATAGAAAACAAGAGTGCGCAGGATATTGTAAACCATCATGAACTGCGCTAGTCCTGAAGTGGAGGTGAAAGCTAAGTCAGCGGAAATGTTTTGCTTTTATCCCCCAAGTCAAAGAAGTCCCCAGAACAAGTCCCCCTGTGGCATAATGAGTCCTGCAACAAGTGCAATAATGTGCGTGTTTCCATATGGCCACCTAATCAGACTGACCTCAAGTGCATACAAAGTCAATAACATTAAATTAAGGGGCAACCATTCAAAGATGGCAGCTGATGTTACTGAGTCCTATTCCTTACATGAAAGCTTTTGACCCAGACTTGGTCACCTGTAGCCGCTACACTTGTTCCTGGACCAGGAAGCTAAAACTCCCAAAAAACATCTGTAATTGGAATGACTACCACAGAACTACTGCTGAGCCCACTTCATCCCAAGCTATAGTGCTCTACCTACCACGATGGACCAAATTCAGGCACCCACAGCAATAGCGTATGTAAAGTTTAGGATGGCCTCTGACTTCACACCCCCAAACATTATTAATAAAGGGAAGCCTCCCAACGAAACATGGACACCCACAGAAGCTAAATGTTTCCTGGGGCAGGTATGTCAGAGCCCCCAAAATATCCTGTTCGATGGTGAAAACCCCTCCAGAACTTTGGTGGTGTGCCCACAAGGTCTAGATTGACGGGCCGCTTATGGATGGCCCAAATTATAAGGATACACAAACTGCAACTGCAGAACTCTGTCCAACTGAGATTTGCAATAACAGAAGACCATATTGCCAGAGTGGAACAGAGGTAAGCCCGACTGCAGGGAGTAATGCAAATTACCAAAGGTCAATCAGGTGCCATAATTAGAGAAACCAGTACAAAAATAAACCCTACTGGTGCTGTAATGCATAAAACAGTAGGACAGCAGAGACAGACATCGGTAACAATCAACTGAAAGTATGTGTCAAAATAAAGCAGTGCCCTTCCTCCCGCTAGAGCGAACAGTGAAACAGTTAGCTGAGCCTGACCAATAAATACTTTAAGGAGAGGTGGACACCAAAAATGGAATTATATCCATGTCTGCCAGCTCACCTCCTAACATACAAGAACCCTATTCTGCCGAGCAGAAAAAAAGAAAGATGCGCGGCTGCCATGCTAATTGATAAGACTCTAAAATTTGGACTACATATAGATGCTGAATAACCATAAATACACAACTGCTTGCTAGCAGAACAAGCTTTCATTCCCTGCTTGCTTCAGAGTTCACTAATAGCATTATCGTCAGTGTAGGAATGTTTCTAAGTTCAATAAAAAAAAAATATTACTTTTAACATCCTCTGAATGCAGATATGAACTGATGTATTAGGGTGAATCGCTTCCCCATGTCAAAAAAATGCACTTTTTGAATTTTCAAGATACTTTTTCATATTAGTACATGATGTTTGTTACATATCTGTAGTACAGCGCTGGACGCACCTGCACCACCCAAATTGTCTGCCAACCAGTCTTAGACAACAGGCTGTACAGAGCTAAATGCACCCTACCTTCCAATATGGCTGCAGAGTATTCCTCTGTCATATATCGACCACCTACACACCAGGCACATAGGAGAGCCACATTGGGGCTGTGATTGACATAAAAAAAGGGACAAATAGACCCCTTATGTTGTTGGAGAAGGACCAGCTGAGGTACTATGCATGCAGTGTTGCCAGATTGGGCGATTTCCCGCACAAGTGGGTGATATTTTTCCCATTTGTGCGGGAAAAGACCTAATTGTTGGGTGCTAATTACCCCGTTATGTGGAAAGTTGTTTGTGGACACGGTGCCACAGCAGAGGACATGCACTCACCAGTCTCGCCTCCAGGCAGCCAGCCACACAAACGTCACCCAGCGAGTCAGCGACGCCCATGCGGTCCGCGGCCCACCATGTCATCACCACCACCATCACTACCACCACCTGCCCCCCACATGAGAATATATTAAATGTACTCAGTCACATGATCCATGCTGCAGTTAGTGACTGAGTGAGCGGCTGGCAGAGGGGGGCAGGACGCGGCTGCCCCTGCTGATTTGACAGTGTGGGCTGTCAGTCAGTGGAATGCAGAGGTTTGTGGAAAATGGTTGGATACAAATTATTTATGTACAACACGTGCAGCACAGTAGCAGGCGGCAGCAGCCAGCAGCACGTGTGTGGCTGGCTGTAATTGAACTGCTGATGAAGATCATTCATGTAATCATGTTGCTAATTGGTAATGCGTCCGGACCGCATGCTGTCCATCCTTAATGGCTGTGGTGTTGGGGGCAGAGGACCGTCAAATTAGTAGTGTGTGAAAGCTCTAACAATTGATGGCCTGCCAAAAATTATTGGCCGGCCCCCGCAGTGCAGTTTAAAAGCTGCAATAGTGTGCAAGGGGGCCCTCTCCTCTCTTGTGCGCGGCTGTGCTTGGCGCTCGCCGAGTTGCCGACTTGTGTGTGCCTGTGCCCTTTCCAGCCTCAGAGTGAGAGATTGGGGCCCAGGAGACTCCCCTCCTACTGTTGTATGGCCACCACGGCCCCAGGCCAAGTGCCAACTCAAACAACCTGCTGTTTGCCCCCCCTTCCACCAACACTGACATGCAGTCAGTGCGCAGTGGAAGACAATGTAGGGTAGGTGTGCTGCAATTTAATTCCTGATTTCCCGTAGTTAAATGGTCGCCCGTAAGTTGATGTCATTTGATTGCGGTGTCACTCTCATCGTCACTCTAGTTTTTTGCTGGCTCGCAGTCCCGAAGTCATCGAAGTGGTGTGGGCGGGTGGAGGGGATTTATCATAAAAAATGTGGCATAACAACTGGTTAATCTGCTTTGGTTCGGATGGAATCAGTGCTGTATTTGTCAATATAAATGTGCCATAAGCCCTCCTCTTAAACACGTGGAAACCATACGGAAAACATGGAACCTCTTATGTTTTCAGTAGCTGGCCGGTGCGCTCGAGGAGGGCTAAACACCCAAAAAGGCATGACGCATGCATGCCTTTCACTAATAAAATCAAACAAATTTTTAAAGGCAAGCCCACAAACCAACCAAACTGATGGACGTGACATGGGCGTGGTTAAAAGCCCACAGAGAGATTACAACAGGGACAGATTGCTTTGCTCGTTCAACCCTAAAAATGTCCAGATAAAAAGGGAGCATTTAAGACCAGCACAACAAAGAATGAATGGCAAGAATGGGCATGTTTAAAAGCCCACAGATAGAATACAACATGTCATGCAGACAGCTCTGCGCGCTGCCAAGCTCAACCTCAAAAGTGACATGTGTAGTGATGTCAGAAAGCATGCAGACGTCTCCTGAGCCACTGTATGTTTCCATGATACCGGTAGCTCATGTTCTAAAATGGAATATGTCCTTCATTGACAGTTTCCACTTTCAGAATGGATACCACTCCTTTTAGGGTGTGTAAGGAAATGCCTCCTTGGCATGGTTACCCCTGACTTTTTGCCTTTGCTGATGCCAAGTTATGATTTGAAAGTGTGCTGAGGCCAGCTAACCAGGCCCCAGCACCAGTGTTCTTTCCTTAAAACTGTACCTTTGACTCCACAATTGGCACACCCTGGCATCCAGGTAAGTCCCTTGTAACTGGTACCCCTGGTACCAAGGGCCCTGATGCCAGGGAAGGTCTCTAAGGACTGCAGCATGTCTTATGCCACCCTGGGGACCCCTTACTCAGCACAGACACACTGCTTGCCAGCTTGTGTGTGCTGGTGGGGAGAAAATGACTAAGTCGACATGGCACTCCCATCAGGGTGCCATGCCAACCTCACACTGCCTATGGCATAGATAAGTCACCCCTCTAGCAGGCCTTACAGCCCTAAGGCAGGGTGCACTATACCACAGGTGAGGGCATAGGTGCATGAGCACTATGCCCCTACAGTGTCTAAGCAAAACCTTAAACATTGTAAGTGCAGGGTAGCCATAAGAGTATATGGTCTGGGAGTCTGTCATACAAGAACTCCACAGCACCACAATGGCTACACTGAAAACTGGGAAGTTTGGTATCAAACTTCCCAGCACAATAAATGCACACTGATGCCAGTGTACATTTTATTGTGAAATACACCCAGAGGGCATCTCAGAGATGCCCCCTGAAAACATACCGACTTCCAGTGTGGGCTGACTAGTTTTGCCAGCCTGCCACACACCAGACATGTTGCTGGCCACATGGGGAGAGTGCCTTTGTCACTCTGTGGCCCGGAACCAAGCCTGTACTGGGTGGAGGTGCTTCTCACCTCCCCCTGCAGGAACTGTAACACCTGGCGGTGAGCCTCAAAGGCTCACCCCCTTTGTTACAGCGCCACAGGGCATCCCAGCTAGTGGAGATGCCCCCCTCCTCCGGCCACGGCCCCACTTTTGGCGGCAAGGCCGGAGGAGATAATGAGAAAAACAAGGAGGAGTCACTGGCCAGTCAGGACAACCCCTAAGGTGTCCTTAGCTGAGGTGACTCTGACTTTTAGAAATCCTCCATCTTGCAGATGGAGGATTCCCCCAATAGGATTAGGGATGTGCCCCCCTCCCCTACCGGCCTGTCTCCCCACTTCAAGAAAAACTGCAACAGCAACGCGTCCCCCAGGGTCCAGCGACCTCTGAAGCCTCAGAGGAATACCCTGTATCTAAAAGGACAAAGAACTCCCAAGGACAGCGGCCCTGTTCCACTAAGACTGCAACTTTGCAACAAAGAAGCAACTTTTAAAGACCACACGTTTCCCGCCGGAAGCGTGAGACTTTCCACTCTGCACCCGACGCCACTGGCTCGACCTGCGGAAAACCAACTCTACAGGGAGGACTCCCCGGTGACTGCGAGCCCGTGACTAGCCAGAGTTGACCCCCGTGAGCCCCCACAGCGACGCCTGCTGAGGGAATCCAGAGGCTCCCCCTGACCGCGACTGCCTGCTTCAAGGAACCAGACGCCTGGAAAACACACTGCACCCGCAGCCCCAGGACCTGAAGTAACCTAACTCCAGTGCAGGAGCGGCCCCCAGGCGGCCCTCTTCCTAGTCCAGGTGTCGGCTACCCCGAGGAGCCCCCCCTTTGCATGCCTGCTTCACTGAAGAGACCCCTGGGTCACCCCATTGAAACCTATTGCAAACCCGACGCCTGTATGCACTCTGCTCCCGGCCGCCCCTGTGCCTCTGAGGGTGTACTTTTTGTGCCTGCTTGTGTCCCCCCCGGTGCCCTACAAAACCCCCCTCGTCTGCCCTCCGAAGTCGCGGGTACTTACCTGCTGGCAGACTGGGACCGGGGCACCCCTATTTCCATTGAAGCCTATGTGTTTTGGGCACCACTTTGACCTCTGCACCTGACCGGCCCTGAGCTGCTGGTGTGGTAACTTTGAGGTAGCCTTGAACCCCCAACAGTGGGCTACCTTGGACCCAACTTTGAACCCTGTAAGTGCTTTACTTACCTGTGAACTTAACAAATACTTACCTCCCCCAGGAACTGTTGATTTTTGCAGTGTGTCCATTTTTAAAATAGCTTATTGCCATTTTTGCCAAAACTGTACATACTATTGTGATAATTCAAATGTCCTAAGATACCTGAGTGAAATACCTTTCATTTAAAGTATTGTTTGTAAATCTTGAACCTGTGGTTCTTAAAATAAACTAAGAAAATATATTTTTCTATATAAAAGCCTATTGGCCTGGAATTGTCTTTGAGTGTGTGTTCCTCATTTATTGCCTGTGTGTGTACAACAAATGCTTAACACTACCCTCTGATAAGCCTACTGCTCTACCACACTACCAAAAAAAAGAGCATTCAAATTATCTCTTTTTGCCACTATCTTACCTCTAAGGGGAACCCTTGGACTCTGTGCATGCTATTTCTTACTTTGAAATAGTACATACAGAGCCAACTTCCTACAGGGTGGATCTTCTATGAATAGTTCATGACTACAATAGTGGTCATGGCAGGGAGAGACACCCCTTTCCAATTCTATGGCGTAATAGTGTGGACACAGTGAGTCGCAAACCATTGCAGCTCGTTAATGTACCTTTAATACATTGCTATTATGGGGTTTGTACTCGTAAAGAATGCAATTTTGCACACGGCGGCTTTCCAAATGGAATATCCCTTAGTATTCTAGGCTGTTTGCTTCACTTTTCATAGTTATGTATTGCATCCTCTAAAATTCCAGTAGATGGCGATGCGACCTTTAAAGTAAATTTCACTGGAAATTGACCGTGATCTAAACCCCTGTCCAAAGGAATACATTTTTGCAAGATTGTGAAGAAATACTACAAAGCACCCGGGAGCACGCGTTTGAAAAGGTTCACATCGATTGATCTTTCCGTTAGCAATTATTCTATTTCTCATGTTAAAATCATTAACATTACCATGCTCCCTGCACAATCAGATGCATGTTAGACATCATCTAAGATAGTCCGGGCTTACGCAGTGATCGGTTTCAGCAGGGAGCAGCGTTAGAATGCCAAAACCAGATTGTTGTGTCTTTTTTAAAATATATATTTTACTTTATTATATAAGCTGCTTGACTTCACTGCACAAAAACAGAAAACCTAGATCTAATCGGAGCAAGAAAACAAGCATTTGGAATGCAATATTCTCGTGTTTGCTCGACTTAGAGCTCATAGCGTTGTATATAACTGACTGGACTTTTATTGCCGGACAGACTGAAAATAACAAAAGGAAGAGAGCGAGGGTGAGCTGGCCCTGGAAAAGCTCCCCTCTGCTGTGGTTTATGTTTACAGAGGGAGCTGGTGGGGAGGAGGGACTGAACAAGCACCCACACTGTTGAGGTGTAACAGGCAAATGCCAAATAAAAGTCCCTTACAGAAGAGATAAACAGGACATAGCGTAATTACACAGTACTTTGTGCTGCTCCCAAAGTGAAAAAAGGCATGACAAAGAGGCAGAACTGACCACTAGCAAGCAAGGATTTTTGAAGGACACTGCAACTAACAAATCAAAACGTTGGCGCTCACTCTATTGTATACTTTAGTATACAGCAGGCCGAACGCTAACGCTCAACCTAAAAAGTGTAGGTGCTCCGCACCGGAAACAACAAGCACAAATTAAGCAATGTACAAAAGACCATTTTCCCACTATTGCCCCCCACTATTGAGGCAATAAAAATCTGAGTTTCAAGGTGGTGCAGAGAAGTATGAATCACACTTCTCTGCACTGCCTTGAAACTCAGATTTTTATTGCCTCAATAGTGTGGGGCAATTGTGGTCAAATGGTCTTTTGTATTCTCACTGTAAGTGGAGAGGTGAGCGAGCCTTCACTTCTGATTCACACAGTGTGAATCAGGAGCGAAGGATCGCTCACCTCTCCACTTACAGTGACAGTACAAAAGCAGTGCATAATTTGGAAATAAAAACATGCGGGTGCCCAAAGCCTTCCTCTTAAATATGCAGCTGCTGCAATTAAATGTGCAAACACGTAATACTGAGGCAGCGTAATCCTGAAGCCCTCTCGTGCCTCTTCATCCATTTAAGGCCATTCCCTGCCCCTTCAGCTCACTCTTGCAGCTTTCTGCTTTCTCCCTTACTTAATACTGAGGCAGCACCATCTCGGACCTCTTTAATCCATTTAAAACCAATATATGAACCCTCAAATTGGAAGAGAGCTGGTTCACACTACCAAATTCTGACCAATCTGTAAATAGTAGACAGGGTACTGAGGAAGGCAAAAGAGGAGAGAATTAGAGCAGTCCAACCTAGATGTAAGAGCCTCAGGAACAGTTCTGTGATAATCAAAAGGAAAAAGGTCAAGAATATTCGTCACCTCATCATTTGCAGCAGAAATAAGACTGTTGAAGAAGCAATGCAAATATGAGTGTTAATTAATATTTAAATGGAATAAAAAATAACCAACAAATTCAATGCAGAAGTGTTTTGCGGGAGGCTCAAATTGAGCAACCACCAGTCAGAACCCCAGGCAGACTTCTGTTCTGAAAGAGGTGAGGCTTTGGGTGTGCCACCGCTTCCTTCACTCAGTGCTGTGAACTTGATCAAAGTGACGTACAGCCAAAAGCTGTGAGGAAAGGATCAAACCGTATGTGACTAAATGAACCATTCGCAGTTTCACTTTACAAGCCATGTTTACTTACCGGTGCATTCCTTGCTCTCTGAAACAAGCATATTGCGGCCTAGGAAGTGGCTAGTGCCCTTGCTTTCTGTCTACAAAAGGAAAATAATCTGCCTGCTGCAAAGAGCTCCAATGCCAAAACGAGTGTCAGAGGGACTGCTGTGAACTTTATCAAAGCGACTTTCAGCTTTCTGTCTCCAAACAAAAGTAAATAAAGTAGCAGCTACCCACTTAAATGCAAAAAGGTGTGTCAAAGAAGGTGACCATTTTTCCATGTTTATTTCCATTTTAGTGTGTAATGCAATGAATAATTTTGGCACTGTGAGTTCCACATATTTGCTTACAATATAAATTTGATTTATGCTTTAAAATGTTTGCTTCAGCCTATGAATGCGTTATTTCAGTGTTAAAAGTTTGGGCTACTTTTTGGGCTGGGACCAGTTCATTTTAGGCTCACTGTGGGCTGGTCGTTGAACAGCTTTGGGCTTTTGATGGCCTTTAAAATCTGGCAACACTCTGTGCATGGAGGACTGCTGCAGAATCCACGGGACGCTGGTGTACGAGGATCCAGGAGAGAAGCCTCCTCTAACAGAGAACCATGAGCCAGGTACAGAGGGAAACCAGGAAGACAAAGTTGGACCGGATGGAGAGAGAGACTACTCTTGGAGCACTGCCTTTAAGTCCAACGAGCCCCGAGCAGGAGTGGATTCTGTGACCACTGGAGCTACGGCGTAAGAGGTCCGTGGCACCAGGCAAGTCCTGTCACCCATGAAGGCTTATTTAAAAGGTGGTACGCTGGGATACAAGGGCACAAGGGAGGGCCCTGCTGGGCCACCTACACAAGTGGGGAAAGCTGTATCTTAAGTATACTACACTGGGCACAAAGAATAGACTCCTGACCATGTAGTGTTTTCTGACACTGTTCTGTGCTTATGTTTGAGGTCCATTGCTCCATATCCTCAGGGTGGCAAAGATGACAAGGCGGCAGTGATGCATAGCAAGAAAACAGTTCAAGGAGACCCAGGAGACCAAGGAAGAAAACAAAGTGTTACATTATATTTCGTTTGGACATTTTCACAACATAGTGACTTTGGATCTTTAATAAAGACCCTATACTTTCGACATATAACCCTGCATGTGTCTTTCTGAGTACTGGGTATTATACCTCAATGACAAACATTTTTATGGCTCTTTTCATGCACAGCTCTTAGAGCCTAACCAGACGTTTAGATTAGCTCTGGCGCAGCTCTCCCTTTTAATTTGTTGGTTTGCCACCTCTACATTATGTGTACTGAGCTTTACGGAGAGCATGTGGATTGTATTTTGCAAGAAGATGGATGCATGCTATCTTGATGGTGAATGGAATGCTTGTGTATCACTTTCATACGGTAGACTACACACAATCTATACAATATTAGGAAAGTCAGGTGTGGCACTTATTGGTATAGGCTTAATGTTGTCTGCCAATCCCTTATTCTATTGGAAATAGAGAATGCAGTTCAGTAGAGCAAGGTATAACAGTGCAAATCAATTTGTTATATAATTTTCTGCACAGAATAGTTAGTGTACACCAGCTTTTAGAGATTGAGGATTCCAATATAGAATATGCATGTCCCCTACTGGAAACTGGAATTCTTGCTGGCAGCCAGTGGTGAAAGATATACATTGCTCAACAGTAAGGGCCAAGCTAGTGCCCGAGGTATTTTGGGAGAGTGGGAGTCAGTTGTAGACTGGAGAACACACAAGAATAACCTGTGCAATCCTGTACCAATATGTCACATTCTTCTACACAGGAAAGCTCGGAACCCTATTCGAAAATAGGCTGCAAATAGCATAACTCAGGTATTCTTAGTTTAACTAAATCACTGGCTGGTGAAACTGACATTTTTATTTGTGCACGGCTATATAGTGCCCTGCCTCGAGGTGCCACCCGCCTCAGGACGTGGCTTTACTCTAGCTGAAATATAAAATCAACATGTTCTTCGTGACCTGAGGGAGAAGAGTATGTTGGTGTTACATGGACGGCTGGACTCTCTATTTTTTGCGATGCAAACTGCTTGCATTGGAAGGGCTCGCAGCACAAGACTGGGGGGCTTTCTGGGAGGCCAGTATCTGAAGTAGATGAGCGCAGCAGACTTAAAGGTTGAACTCTCCAAAGGATCTCCCAAATTGGTAATTCTGTCTATGAACAATACTCTCTTAAATATGGTGGACCCTCAAAGGGTCGTAATTGCATCAAACATGAGACTCCCCCTCACATCACATTTCTGAAATAACAGCCTCACAGATAAGGGTGGAGAGGTATGTTTGTTGCTGAGGGGCACACAGCATACAGAACTGAACTTTTCTACTCTTGGGTCATCTTTCCACCGTCAGATGGGACACACACACGCATTTAACCACTACACTCTAGAAAATGCACCCACTCAATGTAGATCTTATGCAAACTTATAAATATCACTATATTATCAAGAACACCAAAATAGGCGTAATGGCACCTTACCATGTATTCCACAGAATGTTAGATTAGGTCTTTTATGTAATGACAGTCCTACATGGTCAGAATTGGCTACATATACACCACACCCTAAGGTGGGTACAATAGCAGTAGCAGTAGTACGCTGCCTCTACACTAATTTAGTAGAAATATATAGACGCTTAATACAATTCGTAATGCAGGCTTTGAACACTGCTGCAGCAAGGGCTACTCCAGCGCAACCACATTTCTCTACAGCAGGAAATAATCCTACTGCTGTGCATTAAATTATGGGTAAGGTACCCACCAAATGTGAATGGATTCCATTTTGGTTAGCACAAAAAATAGCTCTTTGGAGGCAGTTTTTCTCCTGAGGGACCCCAAGATAAATATAGAATTCTCATAAAGTGCTTGCCATTTGGGATGGTTCCCTCAGTGGACAACTGTGGCACTTTGGGTGCTGACTTTTCTGCACTACCTACCGCACATAGTATACCAACACTTGCAAATCGTCCGGAAATGTTAAAGCATATTCAAGATGCATACTGGGTTGCCCTGGCCCTAGACATGGGGATGCAATTAATGGGCAATTTTGTCACAGTATTCTTGACAATATTAACTGATCTTAAAGGGGAAGCAGTAGCATTGGCAGTTAACCAGTGGCTCTAGAATGTTCCTGCACAGGATCAAGAACTTGAGCTGCCAAAGATTATCGCCGAGACATATTCTAGTATAAGTCTGGATAGTCTGAAAGCCAAACCAGGTAAACAAAAACTACTAGCTATATCCAATAAGGATTCTACTGTAAGAGCTCGACCACTCACCTGGAAAGCAGCTAGATGACTGTTACCCCAACCTCCCAGTACACCTCTCAGCACTCTGGATCTTAACACGGGAATCCCAGCAGGTGTCCCCAAAGGGAGGGTGACTTGGATGACAGAGAGAGAGAAATACTGCCACTTCTGCCTGGTCCAGCAGGGCCCCTATTCTTGGGGGTGCAGGTGGTCAGTGGCATTGCATTGTTGAGGAGTCAGGCTCTATATGGGAAAGGAACAGGTATGAGTAATGTGCTACCAACTAAGCAACTAATGCTGACGCATTCTCTCAAACCCCCATATAACCACGTCTCCACTCTGTAGGGCTGTCAGGAATGCGCCACTATTGCCTCAGATTTCTCTCCGTCCTCTATTATGTTAAGTAATCACTCTTAATATTATTGCACACACTAAACATGTAACTTAACTAAAACACACAAAACAGGAATATTTCTTCCCACAAGCAAATATGCATAAGCACTGGTTGAACAAAAAAGGTCATTAGAGTTTCAAAACATGACTGCCCCCAAGTTCTATTTTGTGACAACCATTGACATTGAGTATGGATCAACGCTGAAAATGATTTGTAGGAATAGGTGATTTTGTTAGTAACAGGCGGCACACATGCAAATATTAATGAGGGTTATATTCTTACCACAGGTTTTACGTGTCTGGCTTTCTTTCACAGGTTACAAGTTCAAGACAAAAAGTGGTTGAATAAGAGTAATAATGAAAAATAATCACAGCTAAGCAGTCTTTCAGATATTTTTGCTAACCACCTTGAATGTCTCTATTTCTGAAATGAAAGTCACCAAAATCTTTTAAAAATACACAAAGGATTAGTTCAAAAACATTCACACTCCTGTGGGTGCCTTTTATTTTGTCACTTACCTTGACTGGGAGAAGTCCTGGATCCTGGTTGCCGGGCAACAGTGAGAAAGCCTTGGGGAATTCTCTTCTGGGCTGGCTCTCGACCTCAGCTTAGTCCTTTCCATGGTTACCTGGCAGCAATGAAGAAGCTTGAAGGAGTTGGCTGGCCCTCAACTCCGCAGAAACTGGAAACAAAGCCAAACACTGCCTGACCTGTGTGAGGCTATTTATAGACACTCTGGAAAGAAGTTGCGTGTAGCACATGGCAAACAGAAGAGCACAGGGGTGTTGCCTAGTAACCAGGACAGCAGCTGTCTAGAAACGTGCAGAGGCTCAGTTGTTTACAAACCAGCCTTGTAGAAGTAGAATAAAGCAGAATAAACAAGTCCTGGCAATGGCAACTGTGCACACTAACAGCAACAAGTACCAAACATTGATTAAATTAAACAATGGCAGTTCACTGCAGTTCACCGCATTCATTATCTAAAGTAAAATGATTGAGCCAGCACCCCTGGGGTAGCTGGCTGCACACAACACAAGAACTAGACCTGGACGAGGGAATTACAACATCTACCAAGCAAGCCACAGAGGGTTCTAAAAAATGCTGGGATAAACAAAAACCAAACAAATACAGTGCAGAGCAAAGAGGAGAATCTGCTCTCAGAGGCCTCTGAAAACCACTATAATTTAAGAAATAGGAACGGTTTAAATAGTCCCGATAGATACCAATATAGTAATACACACCAATCTTGTTCCTTTCATGATTTACCAGATAAATGCAGTGAGGGAGGAGGGTGCTCAGAACACCGAAACTAGTATGTGAAACCAAGAAAAGATCCACAATGCTCATCTGAAGTTTCCATAAAAAGGAAGAGAAACCGTTGCAACAGAAACTGCATTTCAAAAAGAAAAACGTGGCAGCAATTTCAGCAAAAAATGCCACACCTAATGAGAACTTTATTGAAAAACAGGACATGGGTGGGGACTGCTAGACAGTGTGGCAGAGGGCATTATAGTTCCCCAAAATCTTCAAAAGCTTCTGGATGTGAGAGCAACTAATGACTTTTTAGAACTCAAAACTGCAGACAGGCACGTCTCCCCCAGGACAGGGTTCACAAAGCGAAAATACAAATGCGAGACATTGGGGGACAATTAAAGTAATATCTTGGGGAAGATTAACACTGAGTTATGATATCCTCTTAACAGAAAAAGATTGGCCACCTCAATTTGTCTGTAAACTTCTAAGAGGGGAAGATGCTTGTTTCTGAAGAATTATAAAAAGATTATGCCGTAGATTGGACATTGGCACAAGCTCCAGCGCTGATTTGCAATCATGTAGGATGGGATAAAGACTCCCCTACCATATAATACCTATTAGATCTTCACCACACCCATAACCACAATACCCCATTAAACGTGAGGCTAAAGTACCAGCAAGATAAATACTCAGGTTACCAGGGTGTAATAGAACCCTGCATATCAGCAATGAACAACCCTTCTTTCCCTGTAGCTAAGCCAGACTATTCATTCAGAATAGTGTTAGATTACAGACATTTAAACAGTCACACACACACACATTTGCCATTCAAAATGCACATAGCATAGCACTTATTAACAATATAGTACACAAAAAATTTGAAAACAGCTTTGGATATTTCCAATGTTTTTTATGCTAAAATCTAGCGCCTGAAATTGGGGGTCTAAGTGCCTTCAGTGGGGGCAGCTTGCAGTGAATATTTAGTCAACTTCCACAGGGGTATAAAAACAGTCCTGGACTGTTCTCAGCACATGTAGCATCAGTATTAAACGATCTTGACTCCAATGCATTGTCTTATGTAGATGATATCTACCTTACAGATGAGGACCTTGTCACACACCTAAGATGGGTGAATCCCATTGTTGTGGCATTTGCCAAATTAGGCTACAAATTTAATTTCAAGAAAACAAAAATTGCTTTTCTCAGTGTCCTGATTCTGGGATACAAGTTATCAGATGAAGGAATGAGCCTGGCATACCACATTTGCAACCACTAAATACTATAAAAAAGCTATATTAATTGTTGCCCTTTTTCATTTTTGGCACAACATACATTTCAGATTATGCACAATGCATAATAACCACTTTATGATTTGAGACGTTCAGATTTTTCAAGTAAATATTGGGAAGTTAAATACACACACGTTCTTAGAGCATTGCAGCAGGACATGCTTGAAGCAAAATACTTACACACATGTGATAACAAAACAAACTTGGTCATCAGAATAATTGCTGGTGCCATCGGATTCACCTATAAACATTCAGTGAAGGTGATACCGTCGCAGTAGCATACAAATCACATTTGTATTCCACCGCTGAACAGCGCTTTGCGCCCACTGAAACAATTGTGACAATTGTGCAGATGGTTGTCATAAAAGAGAGACCTCTGACCCAGCGGAAACCCATTATTGTCATGACCCCAATACCAGCTCTAGAGGCTGTTACAAAAGCCAGCATTCCAAACACAAAAGCATTACATCCACATTGTATCTAATTGGCAACATCTCTGACGGCCACTGAGGTTGATTATGTTTTTGATCCAAAACGTCAGACCCAAGAATTTCTTCAATATGAACTTGAGTACCCAATACTGACAAACATTTTGCCTTTGATCAAATGATAATCTACACAGATGGTTCAGTGCAACCAGAAGTAGGCATTAATCAACAATTCTCCACCATTTGTGCAGCCATGAGCGGTTTCATGAGGGATGGTGAATTCCACCCTCAAAACACATACACACAGACCCTAGGGGACTGGGCTGCACAACTGGCAGAGTTTAAGACTCTAATATTGGCACTGTAACATATGAATTCTGAGCTTCTGACACTGCTTGTGTGTGATTCATACTATTGCATCCAGTCCTATATTGAATAACTGCATTACTGCACCAAAATGGTTTCAGAGATTCAAAAGGCAACACCATCAAACACAGATTCCTGTGGGGGAAGGTAGCAAATCTGAAGGAAATGGTACCAAATGTAGTGCATACACTGGGCCATCAGCAAGTAGGAAGCACTTTGGCTGATGAAGCAGCCAAATCAACAGTAGCCACTGCTTCTAACTTCACAACTTATTAGAGTGCACTAACAACAAACAAATGTGTACAGAGAACTAAACATAAAATGATTTTTGGGAGCGCCAGAAACTCCAGTCTCAAATCTTGATTTGTACGTGCTCTCACATAGTACTTGTAGTGATACCTGTAAGTGTACAATATTGTGAATAACTACCTAATCTTTGTATGCTGAGAACTGTTGGTAAATTATTATTCTTGTTATTTCCAGTGCACTACATCCACACCAACACAAAAGGTCCAAGGAGTGCAGACCGTCTTACACAGTGTCGCAAAGTAGCAGAGCAGGACTGATGCTGCAAGTCTATCTTTTCCTATTTTGTCCCAACCCCCTTCCCCTCAAGGACAGTGTATGATTTTAAATTTTAGGATTCCTTGATCATAGGCTGTCCTCTGGGGCGATAAGAGGTCCAGCATCACCTCCATGGTTGGAACCAGGACAGTGCGTGACAAGGAGGAGGCACTGCTACCTCTGAAGACCAAGGAGGGGATGCAGGGGTCATGGAACCTTCCAATGCTCAGCAACACAGTGTCCTCTCCCAGCTGCAGCCTGTCATGAATGAACTCGCAAGACCCTCACCACAGCCTCTAACAGCAGTTTCCAAGCCCCCTCACTGCTGTCCCACTGCCATCGCACAAGCCTGCACTGCTGAAACAGTAGCGCAGGGTGCCCTGGGAGATGCTGTCCCTAAGGTGCGACGCAGTTCTATGTGCGCTGATTAGAAGAGCCATGTCCCATGGGGCATGCAGAAGACATTAACAGAAGGAGAGTGCGTGACAATTTAGTTTAATTAGTGGTGGTTTCAGTGCCTCAAGCACCTCATGTCAGAAGTGCATTAAATAATCAACCCTGCATGCAATTATCCTGCACATAATCTTTCCGGATGGTTTTCCAATGCTGATTTTTAATTCCATTGATGGTGCTATAGAATTTATTAGTAATTCTGTGTTACATGAGTAATGCAGAGTTACTAAATTCCTCCAATTCCACCAGCGGATTTAAAACTTCTGCCCACCCCTAAATAAAATAACATCAGCAAGCAATCCTACAAGAAAACTGTTTTCAGTTTTTACCTCTCTAACGAAAAGTACTCATCATCACCCGAAGGTACTTTCCACACAAAAGTTGTGCCAGATTTGGGGGACTTTCTTCAGACCAAGATTGCCTCCATTCTGCCTACATTCACTCCTACTGCGGCTCACCTGCAGGCCCAGAGCTGGTTGTTGTTGGACAAAAATGATGGTATGAGTTCCATCCTATCACTGAGGAGGAAGGTATAGCTCTAATTTCTCAGATCAAGCCAGGTTCTCCTATTGACCCTTGTCCTGCAAGGGTTAAATAGAGATGGTATAATTTCTTTGTCATACGTCATTAGAAAAAGGAATATTTCTGGCGTTTTGTAAAATAGCACTTATTACGCCTCTTATAAAAAGGATACATTAGATCCTAATGTTTATTCAAACTGTTGCCCTATTTCGCTTCTTCCATTTTTCTACAAATTATTGAAAAATGGGTTTACAAGCAGTTAACAGCATATTGTGAAGAAAACAGTGCGTATAATAAGTATCAATCCAGTACCTACTACTAATAATATTCAGATGATGTTAGACAGAAATACCTCGATGTATTAATACGTCTTGACCTGTCAGATGCGTACAACACAGTCTTGCATACTATTTTCTTGGGTAGCCTTAGCTCCATTGGACTGAAGGATAAGCCATTGGCTTGGTTGGAATCCTTCCTGAAGAATAGCAGACAGGCTGCAGAGTTGGCCACCTTTCGCTCGGATTTTAAGGATATTGTATGTGGTGCATGGCATGGGTCTGCTCCCAGCCCAATGCTTTTCGGTATTTATGTGGCTCCTCTAGCCCATCTCAGTGCAGCTCCTGTATTTCAATTTTATGGTTATGCAGATGGCACTCAAATAATTATTCGAGTGATGGGCGATTTGTCATTACTTCAGGAACAATTTAGGGGCTGTATGAGGAAGGTGGCGAATCAGATGAACAACAACTCTCTTCGTCTTCATTTGGATGAAACTGAAGTTCTTATTTTTGGGACTTCCTCCATCTGGTCTCATATGTGGCAGCCAAACTCATTGGGTGAAAGTCTTTCTTTAGAGTTACATATCAATATATCGATGTCTACTTGTTTCCTTCTGAGGCATCCGAAGAGGAAAACTCAGTTCATCTCTTTTGAATTCAGGCAGTTGCTGATTGGTTCTTAGCAGATTGGATTACGGTAATGCCCTATATTTTGGGTTCGCTGAGTATCTAGTGCAGAGACGGCAACACATACAAAATGCAGCAACCAGATGGAGTTTTGGGAATAGCATTTCTCATTTTATTAGAAATCTTTATTGGCTGCCCACAGTTTAAAACCATCTGCATGATTCATAAAGCACTTTATCCTGCAATTCACAGCTCTTATATGTCAAATATGCTTTGCTTCACATAGGCTGGTATTCTTCTTATACCGAATGTTCGCAGAGCTCAACTAGATAGCAAGGCTTTTTCAGTGGCCAAAGCCCAAGTCTGTAACAAAGTCCCTTTTCACCTTTGTCACAAACCTGATCATTTAAAATTTCGGGAAGGTTTGAAAACTCTTCTTTTTAGGTCTATTTATTTATCGTTGATTGGTAGGCAGCATGCATGTTTGGCTTACGGCCAGAACACCCATTAGGTAATTGTGCACCTAATAAAGAGTGAATAAATAAATACATTCTTCCTGCGCCCAGTCTTTGCTTATGTTAGCCACTGACTCAGGCTGTTGAGGGAGCTAGGGATATTACAGGATGGCTTTCAATTAGGTGTTATAATTTATGCCTACAAGCTACGTGCCCACTAGTAGAATTTAATTTACAACCCCCAGGTATAAATAATGCACTTTATTAGGACTTACAAGTAATACGGCAATTGGATTGGAGCCAATGTTACCATGTTTAGGGGAGAGAGCACAAGCACTTTAGCACTGGTCAGCAGTGGTAAAGTGTGCAGAGTCCTAAAAAGAGCAAAAACAAGATCAGAAAAATGGAGGGAGGCAGGAAAAAAAGTTGGGGGAAGACCTCCCCAGGGCTGTCAGGTCGAACACAAGGTATCATCAATGGGGCCGGCTTCCCATTCGGGTGGTGTGGAATGATGTCAGATATCACTCGCCCAATGCTAGCATGCCCAGGGGCCTGTCTGGGGGTCTAGTGGAGAGTTTGGTGATATTCCTGCAGAAAAGCCTATATCTGCCACTCCAGTGATTGCTGGTTAGCATGCGGTCTGCAAACTACTTTGTTAGGCATGTGCATTAAGCGCTGTGTCTCCCCATTCACTTGAGGTCACTGCAGCATTATCCATTTGTGTTTGATGTCCCATGATTGCAGATATTGTGCAAAATGGTGACATTGGAATGGCGGGCCATTGTCTGTTTGCAGCTCCTTCAATTAGGTCCTTCAATATTCCATTTGTGGCCATCATTTTCTCAAACTTGGGAATAACTTCTGTGGCTATTTGAAAGGTCACCAGTTCTACCTCTGTGTATTTACTGTAACTGTCTCTTAAAACAAGGGTGTATTGTCCATCGGGTGTATCCAAAATCTAGACTGGCATATACCCCCAGTTGTTGGGGGCCATACTCTATGGTTACAGGGGGTGATGATTCTGGTGGACCACTGACTTGGCACCACCTACAGGACCATACCGTATTCTCTATCAGCTCATCCATTAGCAGAAACCAGACTTTATTTGGGGGTGGTTCTTCGTTTTTACCACACCTTGGTGTCCCTTATGTGCTAGTTGTAGGACGTTGGCTCTGTACAGAGTCCAAGGGTTCCCCTTAGAGGTAAGATAGTGGCAAACGTAGATCATTCTAATGCTCTATTTTGTGGTAGTGTGGTCGAGCAGTAGGCTTATCAGAGGGTAGTGTTAAGCATTTGTCTTACACACACAGGCAATAAATGAGGAACACACACTCAAAGACTTACTCCAGGCCAATAGGTTTTTATATTGAAAAATAACTTTTCTTAGTTTATTTTAAGAACCACAGGTTCAAAATTTACATGAAACACTTTAAATGCAAGGTACAGCACTTAGATACTTTAGGAACTCTGAATAAAAGCAATATCATATACAGTCTTTGTAAAAATGGCAATAAGCTATTTTCAAATTGGACACAGTGCAAAAATCAACAGTTCCTGGGGGAGGTACGTAAAGGTTAGATTAGGAGGTAAGTAAAACACCTACAAGTCTCAATTCTGGGGCATAGGCAGCCCACTGTTGGGGGTTCAAGGCAACCCCAAAGTTACCAACACCAGCAGCTCAGGGCCGGTCAGGTGCAGAGGTCAAAGAGGTGCCCAAAACACATAGGTGCCTATGGAGAACAGGGGTGCTCCGGTTCCAGTCTGCCAGCAGGTAAGTACCTGCGTCCTCGGGGGGAAGACCAGGGGGTTTTGTAGAGCACTATGGGGGACACAAGTAGGCACACAAAACACACCCTCAGCGGCACAGGGGCAGCCGGGTGCAGTGTGCAAAGCAGGCGTCGGGTTTCAGGTAGGAAACAATTTAGGGACCCGGGGGTCACTCTAGCGGTGCAGGCAGGCACAGGGGGGGCTTCTCGGGACAGCCACCACCTGGGCTAGGCAGAGGGTCGCCTGGGGGTCACTCCTGCATTGAAGTTCGGTTCCTTCAGGTCCTGGGGGCTGCGGGTGCAGTGTTGGTTCCAGGCGTTGGGTCCCTTGTTACAAGCTGTCGCGGTCAGGGGGAGCCTCTGGATTCTCTCTGCAGGCGTCGCTGTGGGGTTCAGGGGGGTCATCTCTGGTTACTCGGGGGCTCGCAGTCGCCGGGGAGTCCTCCCTGAGCTGTTGGTTCACTGAATATCGAGCCAGGGGCGTCGGGTGCAGAGTGTGAAGTCTCACACTTCCGGCAGGAAACCTGTAGTCTTTGAAAGTTGCTTCTTTGTTGCAAAGAAGTAGCTGGCTTTGAACAGGGCCGCTGTTCACAGGAGTTTCTTGGTCCTTTAGTCCAGGGCAGTCCTCTGAGGCTTCAGAGGTCACTGGTCCCTGTCGGATGCGTCGCTGGAACAGGTTTTCGAAGTTGGAGACAGGCCGGTAGGGCTGGGGCCAAAGCAGTTGTCGTCTTCCTCCTTCTCTGCAGGCTTGTAGGTCAGCAGTCCTTCTTGTTTCTTCAGGTTGCAGGAATCTTATTTCCTGGGATCTGGGGAGCCCCTAAATACTGAATTTAGGGGTGTATTTAGGTCTGGGAGAGCAGTAGCCAATGGCTACTGTCCTTGAGGGTGGCTACACCCTCTTTATGCCTCCTTCCTTTGGGGAGGGGGGCACATCCCTAATCCTTTTGGGGGGATCCTCCAAACTTAAGATGGAGGATTTCTCAAGGCAGGGGTCACCTCAGCTCAGGACACCTTAGAGGCTGTCCTGACTGGTGGGTGACTCCTCCTTGTTTTTCTCATTATCTCTTCCAGCCTTGCTGCCAAAAGTGGGGGCAGTGGACGGAGGGGCGGGCATCTCCACTAGCTGAGATGCCCTGGGGTGCTGTAACAAAAGGGGTGAGCCTTTGAGGCTCACCACCAGGTGTTACAGTTCCTGCAGGGGGAGGCGTGAAGCACCTCCACCCAGTACAGGCTTTGTTTCTGGCCACAGAGTGACAAAGGCACTCTCCCCATGTGGCCAGCAACATGTCTGGTGTGTGGCAGGCTGGCAGAAACTGGTCAGCATACACTAGAAGTTGGGTAGGTATTCAGGGGGCATCTCTAAGATGCCCTCCGGGTGTATGTTACAATAAATTGCACACTGGTATCAGTGTGCATTTATTGTGCTGAGAAGTTTGATACCAAACTTCCCAGTTTTCAGTGTAGCCATTATGGAACTTTGGAGTTCGTGTTTGACAAACTCCCAGACCATATACTCTTATGGCTACCCTGCACTTACAATGTCTAAGGTTTGGCTTAGGCACTGTAGGGTCATAGTGCTCATGCACATATGCCCTCATCTGTGGTATAGTGCACCCTGCCTTAGGGCTGTAAGGCCTGCTAGAAGGGTGTCTTACCTATGCCACAGGCAGTGTGAGGTTGGCATGGCACTCTGAGGGGAGTGCCATGTCGACTTAGTCTTTTTTGCCCCACCAGCACACACAAGCTGTGAGGCAGTGTGCATGTGCTGAGTGAGGGGTCCCCAGGGTGGCATAAGACATGCTGCAGCCCTTAGAGACCTTCCCTGGCATCAGGGTCCTTGGTCCCAGGGGTACCAGTTACAAGGGACTTACCTGAGTGCCAGGGTTGTGCCAATTGTGGAGACAAAGGTACAGTTTAGGGAAAGAACACTGGTGCTGTGGCCTGGTTAGCAGGGTCCCAGGACACTTTCAAATCATAACTGAGCATCAGCAAAGGCAAAAAGTTAGGGGGTAACCATGCCAAGGAGGCATTTCCTTACACTAGTTTTACCACTTGCATAGTGAGGCTGGTGGGAATCACTATTCAGGGTCCTCGCAGGAGACACCCTTCTGCATCCATCACTAATTCATGGCATATGTGACATATTGAGTCTAAAATCCTTCTGGGTTCTGGTGGTCAGTGTGCCTGGTGTTTTTTTTAGGGAATTCCACTTCCCAGACTGCATGGTTGCTAACGCTAACAGCAAACATTCGTCCCATGCCATTTCACTCTGGATCTTGTCCATGGAGATGGGTAGGTTCCTAGACCTTTCTACCACACATCTCATGTATGCTTCAGTGTCCGCAGCATCTGCTACTACAATAGGTGTCACTTCACATGAGTGGCAGAAGAGGTAGTCCTCTGGATTATTGGGTCTGGGCGAAGTGACACCTATTGCATTCTTCTCAACAGTGATAGTCTTGCTGCAGTAGCACACACTTCTCAATGTGTGGCAGCGACTTCGAGGACATGCCCTGGAACACTAGAATAAGTGGCTTAATTGCTCTAGTCCTCACAAATGGATGGCAGTACATGTCCAAATTAAAATGCCTACCGGCCCAATATTGCAGTTCTGTGGAAGTCAGTGAACGATTGGCCTATGCAACAGGGGCCCAATATCTATGGACCTGTTGCAGGGTGAGGACTGCTCCTAGCCCTTAGGGACTGGTGTCTGCCGTTATGACAGTAGTTCCCCATGCCTAGAAAACTCCTCACTTCAGATACATTGGTTGGGGTGGGTACTTCCCTCACATCTTGTACCTTCTCTGGATCTGGGGCTGCCCCCCCCCCCCTGAGAATGTGTATGCAGAGTAGCTGATCTGTTGCCTGATGAACTCACACTTCTCTTTGTGGAGAGTGAGTTCAGCCTCCTGGATTGGGTGTAGCACCTTCCTAAGTCGGTCATGGTGGTTTGCAATGGAGTTTGCAAAGATGAGAATGTCGTCATTGATGACATCTGGCAACCAAGCAAGTAGTTTTTTGCTTGGGTTTTGCAATACCACCGTCGCACTTGATATTCCAAAGTTTAGGCAGCAATATCGTCGTAATCAGGTGTATTGAAAATGTTGTGATGTATCTCAAGTCAGGGTGTAAAGACAGCTGCAGGTACTCTATTCACGGTCTACCTTGTTGAACCATTTGGCTCTGTTGAGCTCTCTGATGAAGTTGTCTGTAGTGGGGGTGAGGTGGCGTTCTCACCGGATTGAGATGTTGGGTAGCCTCATGCCCACACAGATTCAGACTTTTCCAAGTTGCTTCTGTCTATTTGCCACCACAATGAGCCAGAACCATGGGGCGGGGCCAGTAACTTTATTGATGATTCAGGGCCTTTCTAGTTTGTTCTATTCTTTCTTGACATCGGGCCGTAGATGAACAACTTTGTCCTTCATGCACTCAGTGCCTTCATATAGGCTCTCAAATTCCGTGGGGATATGTGAGAGTGTTTTGGTGTGCACTTAGAATGTGAATGTTATCAATCCCAACTTTTCTGTTGTGTTGCAGCTGACCAGGATTCCTTGGCCTCCTCTCACTACACATATGGTTGTGTTCATACACTTGTCCTCCTGTGCTACCTTTGATTCAAAGCTCCCTAACATGGGTGGAGTTTGGGTCTGGCCTTATGCGAAAACTCTGACCTTTTCCTTGACTAATGCTAGAAATTTAGGCATGAGCTGATACATGTCTGCCGACATGATGTCAGTAGATGCTCCTATTTTTATGGTTGCTGTGACAGGGTAGCGGCCAAGGTGTAGCTGGCATTGGGGAAGCGGCTTATGTATGGTGTCAGTGTCGCCAACGGTGAACAGTGAGTGCACAGTGTATTTGGTTATGTCATTGTTCATGTCATCCGCCTCTCTCTCTGTCTCAGTGAGGTCATTAATAGATTAGTTCAGCCTCTTAAGTTTCGAGGACCACCACACCTTCACGAAGTGGGTGTATTTGTTACAGGCAGTATACCTCTTGACTTTGACAGGGCAGCCAGCTGACCCATTAGATACCCCCCGCAGTTACCACACCTGCACCTCTGTTCCGGCAGCTGTTTTGCTTTGTCTGTTGCCACTTGCGTTTGAATGGCATTGTCGGGTTCTATCTTCACTGTTCGGTGTAGTGCCACTTCCATATGGGACATCCTCGCTTTGGACAGTTCTTTCGACCTGACTAGTGTTAGGATGTCTCAGAGGAGTTTACTGGATTCTTGTAACATGTGCTGATGAAGCTTTGATAAGGCGCACCTTGGATGATTTGGCCCCTTATTTCTTCTTGTTCCTCAGTGAACCCACAGGTACTAGTGAGTTGTTTTTGAGTCTGCATTAGAAATTGTCAATTGATTCTTCAGGCTCCTGTTGAGCTTGACGAAATATGAATTGTTCATAGTCTTGGTTTGCTGTGGTCTTGAAGTGTGCATTTAGGGCAGCAACTGGCGTGGCGTAGGGTTTGGGCGTCACTTCTGTTAGGACTTTGTATCTTTTATATAATAAAGCTTTATCCACTAGGTGGAGCAAAAGTGTTCATTTTCTATGATCTGGTACGTCTGTGGCATCGAAGTATAGCTCTAGACATTTTACCTAGTCCCTTCAACACGAAGCCTATATGGAGGGTGCACATTCAATCAAATTGGTTCAATAGCCAGCACGTTGGCCACCACACAGTTTGTGGCTACTAGATGGCAGTGGGAAATGCGGATGAGATGGCCACTGCCTTGGGACAACCTCGTGAGGGCTAGCAAAAAAAAGCGCCTGGACCCTCTTATGGAGTGAAAGCCACTTTGTGGCACAAGCACTGCTAGGCTTTCGGGCAAGGCTGGGCAGCTGTCTACAGAGGGAGGAGAGGTCAGCCTCTGAGCTGTTTTACCACAAGCACTACTGGCTGGGGAGTAGCCAGGCAGCTGCCGTGCGGAAAGTCTACGCCTGTTACTGCTGAAAAGATGGACGTTCCGCATGCTCCCCTCCACTCTCGGTTCTCTTCACTTAGCTGTGACATGAGCATCACAGGCCGAAGAACACACCAGGTGGCTGCCACAGTGTTAGGGTCGGGGCTTGGGCAAGCGTCGTGCTGCAGCATGCAGCGGCTATGTTTGTGGGGGAAGTCTACCTCGTTGCCAGTGTGTTTGGTCCCATGTGACCCTGGAGCAAAGTGAGGCAAATGGCATCGGGCCTGGCTGCACGCAACACAGTCACAGAACAGGACACCAACCAGTATGTTGCTGGGCCACCCAGTAACTAATCGGCGATTCCGCTGCCACCATTTATTATACGTGCTCACGCAGTGCATGGGCTAAACCATTAAAGCCCATGCTTGTCGGAGTCTCTACATTGCACCTCCTTGCACTTGGTGCCTCCTCTCGCTGCGCTGCTCTGGGGCGGACACTATAGGCCCTTGTGTCACAAACTGGGAAAAAAGATGAAAAATAAAACTGCTACGTTTCTACCACCTGCAAAGAAGAAATCAAGTTAGGTTTATTATTTAGATTGGACAAAGTGCCCTACTTACTCTTCCAAAGGAAAAGCTTGGCAGTTTCACCTAATTTTGCCCCTTAACTCCCGAATCTTAGAGTTTATGTAGGAGGTGCCGTTTATTGTATGTATTGCAGCTGCGTCTGTCCAATTTCACTGCGTGGATCAAATGACAACGCATGTATGCTAACATAACTATTCATTATCTTGTCCCCAATCCCCACCATTATGTGGACACAGAAAATACATGGGAAAAGGGAATACGATGTACACTTAATAGCTTTTTGGGAAAACAAATATGTTGAT
Source organism: Pleurodeles waltl (assembly GCF_031143425.1). Classification (NCBI taxonomy): domain Eukaryota; kingdom Metazoa; phylum Chordata; class Amphibia; order Caudata; family Salamandridae; genus Pleurodeles; species Pleurodeles waltl. Next base: position 212,077,471 of record NC_090439.1, read on the forward strand.
ATCTGGTGGTGATAAATACACTTAGTTAAGTACGCTTATTTAGCAGTCAGCGAACATACCTTACCAATATGTATGTTTAAAATGAAACAAAATACTGGCCGTTTCCCCTTCGAGGAATAAGTAGGATACTTCGTCGTCCAATCTAACTAATAAGCATATCTTGATTTTTTTTATTTGCAGGGGGTAGATACCGCTGCCGTAGAAGAAGTCCCATTATAACTGCATGAACAACTTAACGACACAGTGAAACATTTCTTTTAGATATCGATATCAGTAGCTGACAAAATACAGCTAGGGGACCATTACTTGTTTCTTTTTGCATTAAATGAAAAATGTTCTGTCTATCTCAAGAGATTATAGTGCCACCAAATATAGAAAAATACTGGGATTCTGCCTTTTGTATGCCAAACACTCCCATGATTTAATAGTGATCCTATTGATTATTGCAACAAGAAATGAATTGATAACCCATGGGGAGAGAAAAACAGATTTAAAAAAGTGATTATAGCCACATAAATTTATTTATATATATAACGATAGACTGAATACAAACTATGTTTATTGGCTTCAATTATTTCTTATTCGTAATACATTTTAATTTAGGGTCATTTGCGAGGTACTTGCACTAGTATGAAACCCAGAGGTGAAGGTTTTATTCAAACATATTATCTTTCTTGTATTCACCATTATGAAACATGGCAATAACTTATTTATTTTAAAATTGTTCTTTGCTTATTCTTTTTCACCTAACCCCTTCGCTGCCACGCCTTTTCCCCCTCAGGTGCTAGGGCTTTTTTTGGCTATTTGGGGCAGTTCATGCTTAGGCCCTCATAACGTTTTGTCCACATAAGCTACCCACGCCAAATTTGTGTCCTTTTTTTTCCCAACATCCTAGGGATTCTAGAGAAATCAAGAGTTTGTGGGTTCCCCTAGAGGAGATTAAGAAATTAGCCAAAATACAGTGAAAATTTTGTTTAAAAAAAAAAAAATATGGGAAAAAGGGCTGCAGAAGAAAGCTTTGTGGTTTTTTCCCCCTGAAAATTGCATCAACAAAGGGTTTGCGATGCTAAAATCTCCAACTTCCCAGCTTTCAGGAACAGGCAGACTTGAATCAGAAAACCACATTTTTCAACACAATTTTGGCGTTTTACTGGGACATACCCCATTTGCACTATTTTTTGTGCTTTCAGCCTCTTTCCAGTTAATGACAGAAATGGGTATGAAACCAATGCTGGATTCCAGACAGCTAAGTATTTCTGAAAAGTAGACACAATTCTGAATTCAGCAAGGGGTCATTTGTTTAGATCCTACAAGGTTTTCCTACAGAAAATAACAGCTGAAATTAAAAAGTATTGAAATTGAGGAGAAAAAACACAGCCATTTCTCTCCATGTTTTACTCTGTAACTTTTTTCTGCGATGTCAGAATTTCAAAAGCAATATACTGTTACGTCTGCTGGACTCTTCTGGTTGCGGGGATATATAGGGCTTGTAGGTTCATCAAGAACCCTAGGTACCCAGAGCCAATTAAGGAGCTGCACCTTGCAGTAGGCTTTCATTGTATACTGGGTATACAGCAATTTATTTGGGAAACCTATAAAGATTCAAAAATAGGTGATAGAAATGGGGTCTTTGGTTTGCAGTCAGGTTACCCCCTGTCCAAGCAAGGACCCTCACACTAGTCAGGGTAAGTCACACACAATCCAAATTATCCTGTGCCTACCCTCTGGTAGGTTGGCACTGAGCAGTCAGGCTTAACTTAGAAGGCAATGTGTAAAGTATCTGTGCAGTAAATCATGCAATAACAGTATAGCACCACAAAAATACACCACACAGTGTTTAGAAAAATGTATAATATTTATCTGATAAGATGCAGATCAAAACGATTAAAATGCAATATGTATATGTTGAGATATCACTGTAAAAGTGATATAAAGTGTCTTTAGTCTTTAAAAAGCAATAACTGTCTCTTTCAAGCACAAAGTACCTGGTTCGTGTTCAAAATCTCTGCAAAGAACCGCAGAGGAGATGCGTGGAAAACAAGGAGGTGTGCGTCAATTTCTCGGCCCACACATGGTGATGCATCGTTTAGTTTTCACGCAGGGACGACTGTGCGTTGATTTCCGGCACTCGGTCGTGGATCCTCTTTGGGTTGCAGGGTTTTCGGCCACCCCGGGGACGATGCATGGATTTCTGGCACTGACAAGACGAAGTCACAGGGGCTGCGTCGATCCGGTGGGTGTTGCGTGGAAATTTCTACCGCATGGCAGGCGTTGATTCCTCTCTGGAAGTCGAGCTGTGTCGTTCCAGCTCGGCTGTGTGACGATCCAGTGGGCCGTGCATTCAATTTCCAGTCGCTACGCTGGCGCTGCATCGATCTCCTCATTGCAAAGTCGGGCTGCGTTGTTCTGGTTCGGTGTGCAGTGAATTTTTCACCGCAATGCAGGCTGTGCGTCGTTTCTGGCAGGCTGTGCTTCGATTTTCATCGCACAAGGAGTCCTTCTCATAGAGATGAAGTCTCTTTGGTCCTGAGACTTCAGGGAAAAGGAGGCAAGCTCTACCCATGCCCTTGGAGAGCACTTCTCACCACAGCCAGAGAGCAGCAAGGCAGCAGGGCAACAGCAAGGCAGCAGTACTTCACAGAAAGCAGTCAGGTGAATCCTTTGGGCAGCCAGGCAGGTCTTCTTGGCAGGATGCAGGGTCTAGTTCAGGTTCTCTTCTCCAGGAAGTGTCTGAGTTGGTAGAGGCAGAGGCCCGGTTTAGATACCCAAAGGTGCCTTTGAAGTGGGGGAGACTTCAAAGAGTGGCATAGAAGTGCACAAGGTCCCCTTTCAGTTCAATCCTGTCTGCCAGGGTCCCAGTAGGGAGTGTGGCAGCCCTTTGTGTGAGGGCAGGCTACTGTCCTTTGACATGCAAGTGTCAGGCCTTCCATCCTCCCAACCCAGGAAGACCCATTTAAAATGCAGATGTATGCAAGTGAGGCTGAATATCCTGTGTTTGGGGTGTGTCTGAGTGAATGCACAAGTGAGCTGTCAACTGAACCCAGCCAGACGTGGATTGTAAGGCGCAGAAGTGCAGAGAAATGCTCACTTTCTAAAAGTAGCGTTTCTAAAACAATAATATTAAATCCAACTTCACCAGTCAGCAGGATTTTGTATCACCATTCTGGCCATACTAAATATGACCTTCCTACTCCTTTCAGATCAGCAGCTACCACTGAAACAGTATATGAGGGTAGCCCCAATGTTTGCGTATGAAGAGAGCAGGCCTCACAGCAGTGTAAAAACAAATTTAGGAGTTTTTCACTACCAGAACATGTAAACTACACAGGCACATGTCCTGCCTTTTGTCTACACAGCACCCTGCCCTATGGGTTACCTGGGGCATACTTTAGGGGTGACTTATATGTAGAAAAAGGGGAGTTTTAGGCTTGCAAGTACTTTTAAATGCCAAGTCAAATTGGGCAGTGAAACTGCACACACAAGCCTTGCAATGGCAGGCCTGAGACAAAGTTAAGGAGCTACTTAAGTGGGTGGCACAATCAGTGCTGCAGGTCCACTAGTAGCATTTAATCTACAGGCCCTGGGCACATATAGTGCACTTTAATAGGGACTTATAAGTAAATTAAGTAATCCAGTTGGGTATGATCCAATGTTATCATGTTTAAAGGGAGGAGCATATGCACTTTAGCGCTGGTTAGCAGTGGTAAAGTGCACAGAGTCTTGAAACCAGCAAAAACAGTATCTAAAAAGTGGAGGGAGGCAGGCAGGCAAAAAGTTAGGAGTGACCACCCTAAGGCTGTCAGGTCTAACAGTAGGTGTCAAGGAAACCTTTGTGTTTCCAAAATTGGCACAAGATAAGGTGTTGAGAAGCAGTGGCTGTTTGCACATCTATGAATTCCGGGGTCCCCATACTAGCATGTGAATTACAGGGCATTTCTCTAATAGACCTCTTTTTTACACACTGTCTTACATTTAGAAGGAAAAAATGTAGAGAAGGACAAGGGGCAATAACACTTGTTCTTCTATTCTGTGTTCCCCCAAGTCTCCAGATAAAAATGGTACCTCACTTGTGTGTATAGGCCTAATGCCTGCAACAGGAAAGGCAACATAGGCAAATCACATTTTTACATTGAAATCTGATGTGTTTTCTGGAAAGTTCCTAGCTGTGGATTTTGGCCTCTAGCTCAGCCGGCACCTAGGGAAACCTACCAAACCTGTGCATTTCTTTAAAACTAGACACCTAGGGGAATCCAGGATGGGGCTCTCAGTGGGAATTGTTACCCCAAATCCTTTGCAGACTTCAGAATGTGGCAAAAAAAAACTTTGGAAAGTTCAGGAATCTGAGTGGAGCCACAAATTTCCTTTCACACAGCTTTCCCCCAAGTTTCCCGATAAAATTGGTACCGCACTTGTGTGGGTAGGCCTAGAGCCTACAACAGGAAATGCCCCAAAACACAACATGGACACATCACATTTTCCCAAAGAAAACTGACCTCTTTTTTTGCAAAGTGTCTAGCTGTGGATTTGAAAACTAGACACCTAGGGTAAATCAGAATGGGGTGACTTATGGGGCTCTCATCAGGTGCTGTTACCCAGAATCCTTTGCAAACCTCAACATTTTGCAAAAAAACACTTTTTCCTCACATTTCGGTGATGGAAAGTTCTGGAATCTGAGGGAAGCCACAAATTTCCTCCCAACTAGCATTCCTCTAAGTCTCCCGATACAAATGGTACCACACTTGTGTGGGTAGGCCTAGTGCCTGCAACAGGAAATGCCCCAAAACACAACGTGGACACATCACATTTTCCCAAAGAAAACTGAAGTTTTCTGGAAAGTGCCTAGCTGTGGATTTTTGCCTGCAGCTCAGCCAGCAGCTAGGGAAACCTACCAAACCTATGCATTTTTGAAAACTAGACACCTAGGGGAATCCAGGATGGGGGACTTGTAGGGCTCTCACCAGGTTCTAATACCTATAATCCTTTGCAAACCTCAATATTTGGCCAAAAAACAACTTTTTCCTCACATTTTGGTGATGGAAAGTTCTAGAATCTGAGGGGAGCCACAAACTTCCTTCTACCCAGCGTTCCCCCAGGTCTCCCAATAAAAATGGTACCTCACTTGTGTGGGTAGACCTAGTGCCCACAACAGGAAATGCCCCCGAAACACTGCGTGGACACATCAAAATGATCAAATACAAAACTACATATTTTTTTGGGGGGGCACTTGCGTTTTTGGCCCTGGGCTCAGTAGCCATCTAGGGAAACCTACCAAACCCAGACATTTCTGAAAACTAGCCACCCAAGGGAGTCCAGGGAGGTCTGACTTGCTTGCGTGGATCTCCCAGTGTTTTCTTACCGAGAATCCTCAGCAAACCTAAAATTTAGATAAAAAATCACATTTCCCCTACATTTCTGTGTGGGATCACCACACCGGCACAAATTTCCTACCACCCTACGTTCCCCTCAGTCTCCCGATAAAAATGTACCTCACTTGTCTAGGTGGATCAAGTGCCTGTGACAGGGAAGAGCCAAAAACATGTCGAAATTGTGGAGGAACCAAAGCGTGTCCAAAACGACAGTTTGGAAAAAAAACATTTTTAGGCTGACAAGTGGGGCGGAATTTTTATCGGTATAGATGTGACAATGCTGGGTGGCAGGAATTTTGTGGATTCCTGCAGATTCCAGAAGGATCCATCACAAAAATGTGGGGAAAATGTGTGATTTCAAGCAAAGTTGGAGGTTTGTAGGGCATTGTGGGTAAGAAAATGGTGCAGAGTGCATGTGAAGCACACCAGCATGGACTCACCCAGATGTTTAGTTTTCAGATGTGTCTAGGTGTTGTAGATTTTTCTACATGGAAGCGTCCCATAGTCCAAAAAGTGCAGCCCTCACTATTCCAAGTGGGACGATTTGAAGAGTTAGACAAGCTCTCATGGCCCAAATGTAAAAGCAAAACCCAAAATAATAAAATGTCCTTTTGCTTGCCTTTGGGATAAGATCTTTTAGTGTGCAGGGGGAGAGCTGAAAGACTGTTACTCCCTTTAGTTGTGGTTGGGGGCATAACCATGCCCATACTGGTTTGTAGCCACCACCCAACTATATTTTTTTTAAATCCCTGGCATCTATTAGTCTTTCAGCCCTCCCAGGGAATGGATCGGGGGTAATTGCCCCATCTGCCCACTGTTAGGCTGAACAACTCTGTCCCCATTTATTTGGGGTGGAGGTATGGCCATACCCCCACCCTCTTTTTGTGAAAAAAAATAATCCCTGGTCTCTGCTGGGCTTTCTCACCCCCTTGGGGGCAGTTTGGCCTTACAAAAATAGTAATGTTTTTAATTACTATTAAAAACATTAATGTGCCCCCATGGGGAGCGACACTTGCCCAAGGGTCTGCCCCCCCCCCCAAACAAAGCACACACACACACACCAATCCCTGGTGCCTAAGTGGTTTCTCGACCTAATAGAAATAGGCCGATGTGCCCCAAGGGTGACAGAAATGGCCTAAAATAAATTTTACCCCAAGGGTAGCGACCCTTGCCTAAGGCGTCGCTCCACATCTGTAAAACATTAAGAAAAAAAAGTCCCTGGTGCCTGGTGGTTTCTGTCCCCAAGGAGGGCAGAGCGCCTAATTAAAATAGGCCGATCTGCCCCCAAGGAGGGCCGAAGTGGCCTAAAATAAATTTGCCCCCCAGGGGAGCGACCCTTGCCTGGGGGGGGGGGGTCGCTCCTCTTGCGTGAAACTGACTTTTAAAAAAATCGCTGTCATCTAAAAATAGGCCTATCTGCCCCCAAGGAAGGCAGAAATGGCCTAATAAAAAAATTGCCCCCAGAGGAGTGACCTTTGCCCAAGGGGTCACTCCCCTCATGTCCATTTCAAGAGTAAACACAAATCCCTGGTGTTTAGTGGGCATTTCTGCAGCCCGATCGCTTCATGATCCTGCTGCAGAAATGCTGAAAGAGACATGAAAGCAAAAAGGCCTTTCCTTTCCTTTCATGCCTCTCTGCCCGCCCCCACCCCTGATCGGAAGAGGAATGCTTTTGTTTCTCTTCCAATCGCACTGGAAGCTGAGTTTCCAGTGCGATGGGGTCGGCCTATGATGAGGTCAGCGCGCGATCGCCGGGCCGGGTGCAGGACATAATGGTTACGTCCTCGGGACCTGAGCGGTGCTGCCTAGGAGTAACCGTTACATCCTGGGCACCCAAGTGGTTAATCAAAACATTGCATATTGTACAGCTGAATGGAACAGTGTTCATCAAGTCGCTACTTACCTTCTGTTCTTGCGGTGACGACTGGTGATCTTTGAACATGGTGGGTTGTAATACTTGAAATACACTAAGGATGATAGAAAACATGCTTGCAAATAGTTTACACCAATATAATCCCCCTGAGTAGCATTCCAGCCCATTGTTTCTTGCCCATTGTGGCATTCTAGACGGGTTCTCTTTATGCAGATCAGTACTGGCTATTCTCCCCGTGGCAACAGTCCATTAAAAAATGTCAGGTGAGGCAGGGAAGGAAACACAAACAATCCCAGACCTGTTTCAGATTTATTAGGCCTCATTAGTAAGATATAAATTAGATGCTGTTGACACTGAGACCAAGGGACTCACATCTGGGCATACCCCTGACCACTTAGTGTTACAGCAAACAAATGCTTGTAAATAGTCTAAGCTACTGGCAACCACTCTGGGGAACATTCCACCTCATTATTTTTCACTCATTGGCCTTGTCGGCCAAACATATTAGGTATAACTAGTGAATTACCTAGGGCAATTATTCTGTTTGTGGGATAGTAGTACTTGTTATAATCAATACTTATTTAAACATCCTTGATCAGATATCTGGTAGCTGATCAGAATAAACAAATGCATGTACCCAGTCAGTCTCCTCCTTACTGCTCTCTTCATTGATGCAACAAAAACACAGAAGCCCAGACTTACTAACGGCTTGTTTCTCAGTTACGTACCGCAAGGTGATGCAAGTCGACACAAGCCCTTAAGTGAGATTTACTATGCCACACAGCTCTGCCTGACATAGTAAATCTGGAGTAACGCAACGTAAGTCGCTGCCTTCTTTACTCTGCACTTGGAAGGAGTTCCATGGGTGGAGTGTGGGTGTTCCTAGGTATGCACCCATGGAATTTGGGGCATTTCCAGATTTACTAACACTAGTATACCTGGGAATGTATCAAAATGCTATGCCTTCCCAGGGAGGCGTGATGAGGAGAAATGTCTGTTTCCTCTTTTTGCTCTTTCTAAGTGTGCTGCAGCACACATAAAAAGAGAAAAAAGAAAGGTGTCCCTTGCTGCACAAAAACAACCCTGCCTGCAATGCTGGTACCCTTGCACCACGGCACAAAGCTGCCTCCATTGGCACTAGGCTGCACTTAGTGCACCAGCACAGATAACAAGCATTTGCAATGCAACTGGTCTCGAGTTTGCTCGAGTTAGAGCTATTTGCGTTTTACATTCCTAACCAGACTTTTTTTGCCACATAAACTGAAAAGTAAAATAGTTTCTCATAAGCGAGCCCACAGCCACCATGAAGCGTGACACAAAAGGAAACAGAAGTTCGCTCCCAGTGCAGCATATCGGCAAAAGTGCAATTATACACGTAACCGGCAAAAGGGCAATTAGCCATGTAATTTAACAAGGTCGATGTCAGACAAAGCACTCGACCACTGCCCAGCAAGATCGCGCTGCCTGCAAAATAAAGAGAAAAAGTAGTCCAGAAACCATACGGAAAACATGGAGCCTCATATGCTTTTAGTAGTTGGCCGGTGCGCACGAGGAGGGCTAAACACCAGAAAAGGCATGACGTATGCATGTCTTCCACTAATGAAATTAAGCGAATTGTAAAAGGCAAGCCCACGAACAAACCAAACTCATAGGCATGGTTTACAGCCCATAGAGAGATTACACCAGGGACAGAGCGCTTTGTGCTCGACCCTAAAAAGCAGGAATGCATCATGTTTTAGCAGATACAGTGCATTCCTGCACTCTTCATTTGACACAGTGTTGCACCGCGTCAAATGTTAGTAAATCTGCCCCAGAGTTTGTTTTGCATTCCCATTAAAATAGTTCTTTGGTATGCAGTTTACATCCTGCCGAAAAGAAAAGTGCTAAACTTTAAGGTATTAATTAACTGCTGATTTCTAGTTATACTGTTAGTCTACTCTATGTTATTCTCTTTTCCATTAAAGCAATGTGTTAACATATTTTTGCAAGTGTGTAGTGGTGCCTTTTTTCTGATTCTCTGCTGTACCATCAAGTAGAGAAATGGGCCACCAGTCCTGTGAATGCAGTTTAATCAAGAAGTACCTAATCTGTAAATATTTTAAAAATACAAGTTTTGAGATGGTGTAGATAGACTGAAGTTCTTCAAATCGACATCAGGTGCCATTGCTCAGTAGCTGTCGCAACAGCTCCAAGGAGGTTTTCTACCATAGAAATGCACCTGAATACTTGAATATCTCCAGATAAAATACTGTTATCCCATAGTTTGTTATACTTGGTATATTTTGGAACCTTGAAGTGCCTCAGTCAAGTATGCAAAGTACTAAATTTAAATGTTTTACTTTTTTGAAGTAGGATTGTCAGTGAAGAATATTTAGGGCCTCATTCCAACCCTGGCGGTCTATGACCGCCAGGGTGGAGGGACGCGGAAGCACCGCCAACAGGCTGCCGGTGCTTCAGAGCCCATTCTGACCGCGGCGGTAAAGCCGCGGTCAGAAAAGGGGATCCGGCGGTTTTCCGCCGGAATACCCCTGGCTGGGCTGAATATGGAGATTCCGACCCCCTTCCAGCCATCCTGTTCCTGGCGGTTTTTACCGCCAGGAACAGGATGGCGGGAATGGGTGTCGTGGGGCCCCTGGGGGCCCCTGCACTGCCCATGCCACTGGCATGGGCAGTGCAGGGCCCCCCTAACAGGGCCCCATAAAGATTTTCACTGTCTGCATTGCAGACAGTGAAAATCGCGACGGGTGCAACTGCACCCGTCGCACCCCTGCAACTCCGCCGGCTCCATTCGGAGCCGGCTTCATCGTTGCAGGGCCTTTCCCGCTGGGCCGGCGGGTGCCCCTTTGGCGGGCGCCCGCCGGCCCAGCAGGAAAGCCAGAATGGCCTCCGCCGAAGTTAAAATGAGGCCCTTAATCCTGTAATGGGAATTGTGCCAAGAATAATTTTCATAATGACCACAATTTGGTCTGTAGGGCCAGTGCACACGCTCTTCAATCATCTGGAGAGTTCCAGTAGTAACTATTAAAATCTGAAAGTGTTAGTTCTCCCTGTTTAAGTGGGTGCTTCATAAATCTGACTGTACGCCTTGGATGTTTGCATCATCACATAAACATATATATGGTTGACAAGATTTGTTAAAAAAAGAGATTCAGGGCTAACAAAGGTATAGCTCTGGAAAAGTAAAATACTTGCATAGTACAATAATTCAAATACAGGCCTTGAATCACAAAGGTAAACTTTGACCTGAAGCCTAAGTTTAGACCTGAAGTCTAAGGGCCCAAGTCACAAAGGTAAACATAGACTTCATGTCTAAGTTTACCTTTGTGAATTGGGCTCTCGGACGTCAGTTCTAATCTTAGACTTCAGTTCTATGTTTACCTTTGTGAATTAGGGACATAGACGTCAGGTCTAAGTTTACCTTTGTGAATTGGGCTCACAGTGATTAGTCGGTCCAATGGGTAGGTTATTCCATCAATTTTCATTTACAACTCATTCACATAGCAGCGTTTCATAGTTTAAATAAACCATTATATCCACTTTAGGGGACATATGAGCATCTAAGTAAACAGTGGATTCTTCTTATAGATTATTTGTAGTCTGCTGAGATTTATTATACAATGCTTAGGTTTCATCAGAGTTGAGCATATATTCACACAAGCCCCAAAAAGCATGTTCTTTGGTCTCTATACTTTTTACCACAAGATTATTTAAGACAGTTGGTTGAATTGAGCTTCATCTCTATATATATCAATATATAGGGGCTCTGGTTTACCACAAACAAGAAGGGAAAATGATTCTAGTGCTGTGATATATAACAATTTGTTTAGCTTATTTGCATCCCAAATATTCCTGCTGAAGCTGGTTCAAACAGAATCTGTATCTCTTTTAAACCTAAGACCAAAATGCATTTTTGTCATTGTAAGCTAAACAAATGCTCATCAGCTATTATCGTACACCTTTTTGGCATCCAGTAGGATTAACCAGTTGGGGGCACTGGTGGCTGCAGCTTTATCAAACATATACATTGTCATTTTAACATGTGCCTGGTATAAAGACTTGCTGCATGGGAGATTGGGAGCTACAGGGTACTGTATTAAGCTGGTCAGGTAATTAGCTAAGACTGTTCTGTATATTTTTGCATCTAAATTGATTAATGTATCAGCAATTTGGGTGACATTTTGAGGACTTTCTTTCCCTTTTTAGGCAAAACTCACACCATAAAGAAGGTTTTTTTAGGATGGTTTAATTAATAATGAGAACAATATAATTTGGAGCACACATATCAATACATGTTTTACAAAATGTGGATGGTATAAAGTCCGAACATGTGGGCTTATAAGGTTTTTTTAGGATGGTTTTAATTAATAATGAGAACAATATAAGTTGGAGCACACATATCAATACATGTTTTACAAAATGTGGATGGTATAAAGTCCGAACATGTGGCCTTATCACTGGAGAGGCATTTAGTTGCATCAAGTATTTTTGTAGTGGAAATGAGCTGAAACATCTCCATATATCAGCCAAGGAAGTCATTTGGGCCTTTTAGAAATTCATTCTGTAACGCAGATTATAATTCTAAAATTATTTAAAGACTTTCATACTGTTGTCTTACTTCTATTTTATTTTCATCAAGAATGGCTTCTACTGCGTTTGTAAATGCCCCCTCTTTTGTTTGAGTGCGCCAGTATGTCTCATTAATTTGCTAGATACTAAGACTTTCTCACTGTGTCTTTATGCTGCCTTTTCTACTTTTTTTCCTTTTGTGTGATGTTTTAATATCTGTTGAGTATCTACTAACAGGTTGTAGACATACAGTTTCCTGAACACCTTTTACTATATATCGAAATCCGCCATTTTAATGTTATAGTCTGTACTATCTGAGAGTAAACTGTCAATTATACATTTTTTAGCACTAGGTGTAGCTGCACAAGTTATGGCTCATAGATCTTTAGAGGCATTAATATTATTGATATTTTAGGGTGAATGTGCAGTAGAGCTTGCTCTGCTAACATATAATCATATGATATATAGATGAATATGAGAGTAGTAACCATCTGATACTGAATAAAAGTTATAACCAAGTATAACTCCTTCGCTTTCGGGCCAACATCCCCAAAGCCTAAATGAATTCACTATTTGTCAGGTTGCCGACCACACTTTCTCTGGTCATGTTCTGATCCTCTTGCTCGGGTGCAAATCGAATATCCCCACAGCTATTATGAAAACAACCTTGGGTCATCCAGGTTTTATCCATGTACTGCATGTATGACTAATAGTTAATTGGCTTGATTAACACACACAATAGTCCATTGGCCCGATAATCTTCTTGCACTCCTAAACAAGACCATGTATTATGTTTTCAAAGTATAATGACACATCTAATGAAGACATTTTGCCTACTTGTTCCAGTCACCTTTTGCTGAAGTTGGTTTAAAGTTAGTTTGTCTTTGTTGGATATATGAGTCTTTGGGAGACTCACATCTAAGTTGTTTAAGCCATTCCTGCTCTACTCTGTGCTTTTAAATAGAGTTTAACCCATTAACATTTGGAGTTAGTACCCTTGTAAATAGCACCCAATTTTAAGTCCTGCTAAATGAGAATATTTGTCTGCGAATAAACCATAAATGCAAGCCTTTCCAACTTTTTCAATTTTCTTTAGGTGACCCACACCAAGCACTCCCTTCCCTACTCCCTTTTCAACCCTCTGTGCTCTACCATACACAACTGCTGAGAGACAACAATAATATTGCCCAGGCTTTGGCTCAGGTACTGCCCGATGACCGATATATAATGTAGATATGAAATAGACCTATCTCAAACCACCCATAGAGGAAATCACCCATGTGTGGATGTTTTCCAGTACCACTTCCACCCATATACATTATTATATCGCACCTAGAAAAGAAAAGTGAAGAGTAAACAAATAAGGTCATATCTTACGGAGACAAGGCATTGATTAGAATTTAAGGTATGTAATAGAATAATTAGCGATCTTGCTCTCTAGTTCACATTGAAAGTATCTAAATTTTGCCTATTGTTTGTTAGGTATTTAGCTTTATTGTCTGATAATATGTATGAGTTTTCTACATTACAATAAACTTTGCATTTTCCTATAGATATACTAAGGTACAATTGGCCTGTAGAGAGAATCATTTGGATCTATTACCAGAGACTTTCCAGAGTGACATTACACAACTCCACCCTCACATAACATGTGTGGGAGCAAAAGTCTGCCCACATGTATTAATATATCTCAGAGTTTACTTCCTGCATGTGGTCTGCTTTTTTATCTAAGAGAATTCAATGTGCCCTCTGAAGTGGGCTATCTATGTTTCAAGTATCGAAGTACCTTTTGAAACAACAAGCAGCATGTGTATCATTGTCTTCGGCCCATTGCTGAACACCCATGGTCCAGAGTGTTCAACAAAGGTCATTCTGAAAACCCTCCTGTTTCTGCTGAATATCTCTGGTGACAGATTCCTGCATACCCACCTCTTTTCTCATTTTTTAATGGATGTCTTCTGAGTTTATGTTGAATTGGCTATACCCATTTGGCAAGTTTTCACTTACTTATATGTCCATACTATATAGTACCCAAGGCATGTAAGACAGAGTGTCCACCCAGGACTGCAGCACTGTTTGCGCCCCCCTGAGCGTGACAAAGACGAAATGGCTCCAAGCCTGCCACTGCAGACTTGAAGAGAAGTGTTTACACTGCTAGTTCGACTTTGCCATTTCAGCCAATGGCAAGGCCACCACTTCCCTTCACCTTATATTTATGTCTCCCCTACGGAAGGCCTACGGAGCCCTATGACAGGGAGCTATATATTGTTAAGTAAGACATATCTTTCATGTCTTAACAGCAACACTTATAAGTTGTTGTTTTGCTTGGGAAAAGTTAGTATCCTCATTAGCTAACACAGGGTTACCGGGTGGCCCCCCAGCCTGGCTAACTCCTGAATGGGACTACCTAACTGGGTGCTATCAAATCAATCATGCCATTTAACGCGATCTGATGCCCAGGTCAAATCTCATGTCACTATTAAAGTTCTGCAACTTTCAGAAAGTTGCCACTCAGTCTCACAGCTGGTCCAGTAGTCTCACGTGGACTCTGGCACACAGACAGCTTTCTGTCCACCTGGGGAGACATGTGAATAACTCTTAGGCTTAAGAACAGTTGCTTCAGAGTGAGGCGTGACTTTCTCTCCCTGGATGGCCACTCAGGGTGTTAGCTCAAAAGGAGAGCTACCAAGTGGAAGGCGCCTTTATTGGGCAAAGGTGCTAACACTCCCGGGACAGACTGCCTTTTGCTTATGTAGACAAGTTGGAGACAGTAACAGAGAGGGAAACCAAGTGCCCAAACCAGTTTTCACGAGGACCTGTAGCCCTCAGATAGCCACACCTCTAGAAAGGGCTACCAAGCTCCTAACGACTGGCAAGGGGCCCTCACATCTTGAGAGTGGCTAGCATAGCGCACTCTGGGATAACCAGATGCCATACATTGCATGAAACATGTCACCAAAAGGGAGGGGTCCTAGCAGTTCATTGGCTAGTGACCGCATGGTCACCTCAGGGCACTTTCCCGGGATAAATATGGCACCCCTGGCACCCTGTCCCTTAGATCACAATGGACTTGGAGAAAGGACCGAAGCAGGACTGCCAAGCTGCCATTGAACCTGTACAAAGAGAGGCTGCACTGTCAGAAGAACAGTATCTGCTGCACTTTGGGGACCAGCTCCAGGGACGAAATTGCTGAAGAAGCCCGTAGCGACAAGTTGAGAGCCACAGCAGAACATTTGCCGCTGTCAGTTACTGAGTGCCCCAAAAGACAAATCTGAGATAGCCAAAATTTGCATCCACGTCTGCCGGACCCGAGAGTGCTATCAGAGTCTAGATTTGTCACTCACCAAGGACACTAGCCCCCACTTAAGGATTTCACTCCAACCCCGGTACACGGAACTTGTAGCCCAGCATTGGCTGGCCATCTCCTGCAAAGTAGAGGACTTTGAGGGACCTCAGTCTCTTTGACCAAAGTTGCCCCCACTTCACCAATGGACTGTGGATTAACCACAAAGGCACCTCCGTTGACCACATCTCAACCGGAGCATCTCAGGCAGAAGTAGCCAAACTAAGGGCCTGATTTTGATCTCTGCTGGGGGAATACTGCGTCATAAATGTGACAGATATCCCATCCACCGTATTACGATCCCATAATATCCTCTGGAGATCGTAATATGGCGGACAAGATATCTGTCATGTTTGTGACAGAGTATTTCCTCTGCAGAGATCTAAATCAGGCCCTAACTCTTTCAAACGTTTCAAAAGCTTACAAATATTTTGTTGGCTAATGCTTGTTTGAATTTAAAATTGATAACATTTTGTAAACTCTGTCTCTCCGGGTCCCTCCTGTGGATTTTGCTCATTAAATTCATAAAAAATATACTCTATTGTTTTAAATTGGTATCCTGGTTCTTTCGTGTTGTGTGACTTTCTTATTTTGTTGTTTGGTATTGTTAAATGTTTTACACTAAATTCCTTTGTTAAGCCTTGCTGCTTGTAGCCACAGCTACCCATGGTTGAGCTGAAGGTGAAACAAACAAGCCTGACTGAACTTAAGACAGTCTTTGCAAGTGTATTCCACGATAAGGCCCCACAGCCATATCATATAGTACACACAAGTCCTCACAAGTAGCACCTGGAAATTTAGAAATAAGTGCACTATAAGTGAATCTTAACATTTATAGGATTGAATGTGGAGGGATAGAGAATATGGCAATGCTCATCACACCACAAAACTACTGAATCTAGCTCCTTACCATGAGTGACTGGTCAAAATATCCAGCCAACATACTTAGGTCCATATTTACAAGCAGCTAAGGTCAGATATGTGGTAAGGGGGGAGTGCACCAGATCATTTAGTTTAGAAAGAGGGGTACGGCAAGAATGTGTATTAACACCCTTCTTATTTTTGCTATACATATATGGACTGGAGACAGAGTTAGTAAATAAGTGCAAGGACCTCCTCCAAATTGGGAACCGTGCATTCCCGGCTCTACTCTATGCTGATGATGCCGTTCTTATGGCACGAACTCCAATGCCCCTTCAGTGACTTCGCACAAGTTTTGTTAATTACATGCAGAATCTAGGTCTCATAGTTAATCGATCTAAAACTTTCCTCATGAAATACGTTAGTAGGTCAGCTAAGTGCTGTGACATAAATATAAATGGTGTAAGAATTGACACAACATCAACTTACTTTTTCTTACTTAGGAATTCTCTTTGATTGAGAAGGTATTTGGTCACAGTGTGTTAATGCCAGAAAATTACAGTTTATTGAGGCTAACACAGCCGTAAAGAACTGTGCCAAGCGGATAGGGACAAACCCGCCCAAAAGAAATGCAAAACAATTATAGAAGAAAATGTGTGTCTTTTGCCACATATGGGGCTGGTGTCTGGGGACACACTAAGGTGCCATTTCCGAGTTTGGCGGTCCTTACCGAAGACCATCTTGCAAACGAAAAGCCAATACGCCGCCAGCAATAGCGGAGTGAAGTCTGACGCATTTAGAGTGACCAACACAACACCGCCAAAAATAGACTGAAAAAACAACAACGTCTGCCCAAACGACGGTATGAAGGAGGCAGCTGCACCACCACCACTGCCACGCCGAGAAAATTCCACCCGCCAAATTCCAAGTCACAAATGAGCATTGCGGAAACCAACACATCGGTAATCCATTGGCAGTCCAAACCGCAGCGGGAAAAAAAATAGCCATCACCTCAGCAACACTGCACCAGATGGGATAACACCAATAGCAAGACCTGAAACACATACACACACCTGTCCACGGCACTACAAAACACCCCCCCACACATACCCAGAACCCTTTGCCACTAGAAGCCCTGACGGAGCAAGAAAAGAGCACACTGAAAGGACGCACTGCACCTAGATACCACAGGCACCATCATACTAAACACGCATCACACAACACACCACTGCACACAAACACCACAAAGCACATACCATTACACATATTCACAACTACAAACCGCACATCCACAATCCCTGCACACCTTACACCCCTACCTACAACACAACCACCATGGCACCACAAAAACACCCCAGATTCACTGAAGAGGAGCTCAGGGTAATGGTCGAAGAAATAGTCAAAGTCGAGCCTCGACTGTTTGGAGCACTGGTCCAGCAGACATCCATAGCCCAGAAGAACAACTTATGTCAGAGGACAGTCAACAGGGTGAATGCATTGGGGAACCATCCACGCACAATGGAGGACATTAGGAAGAGGTGGAACAACCTTAGGGGGAAGGTACGGGTCATGGCTTCCAGGCACCAAGTGGCCGTCATGAGGACTGGTAGAGGACTCCCACCACCTCCCCCAGAAATGGCACCGTGGGAGGAGATGGTCCTGGCCATAGTACATCTGGAAGGGCTGATGTGATTTGCTACTGGACTGGACTCTGGTAAGTCCACTGTACTCACTGGCCACCGTGGCACTGTGCACAGTGTGTACCCCCACCACCTTTTCACCCTCTCAAACCACCAGAATGTGCACAAAACCACAATTGGCCCTATACTCACCTTTGCATGCCACAGCTCCCCACTGACGCCATTCCTTCACAGCCCCACCAAGTGCATGTATGCCTCACACAGCAGAAAGTACCACAACTACCACAATGCCACAATGCCATACTCCCTACCCTTGCCTGACTGCTATGTCCATATCACATCTCTGCAATTGCACGTTAAACCATGTCACTCCCCATCACCAATATGTGGTAGGAATGCACATCAGTACATGGCAATGACAGTAGAAAGACAAATGTAAACTGTACTCCAAATTAGGGCCATTGCAACCTTTCACTGATGGGAACACAAGCAGTGGACTGGAAACTGTCAATGCCATTACTGCCCTACAAATACAGTGAATGAGGGAATACAACCATTTGTGTCACTGCGACAATACCATCTTCTGACACAATACCTCTCATCCCACAGGTCTCCCAAGTACTGTGCACACAGCAGAGGAGTCCAGTGACAGAAAGCCCAGGCCTGGATGCAGCACCAATAGGGGAGGATTCACTTGCAAGTCTGGATTCGGACAACGAAACTGGCCCATCAGGCATGAGTTGTCACTCCACCACCACCAGCCTCACCCTGCCCACAACTCAAACCACCTACCCTGTGGCAGCCAGTGCACAGCAGAGCCCACCTTCCCATACCTGTGTCCCAAGGTCACATCAATCATCAGTGTGCCCCACAGGACAGTGGCAGGAGTCAGCAGTGAAAACCCAAGACAATGATGGTCCTGGAGTCAGTCGGAGGGGGCACACTGCACCAGGGGCAAAGGCACAGGGGGCAAGGGCCAGTGGGAGGCCAATTGTGGGACAGGGGATGAGGCAGTTACAGCACACGACTGGCCAGGAGGCCCTCTCCAGGGTCCTGGGAGCCTACCAGCAAACCAAAGACCAGTTGGGCCAGATACTTACTACCTTGCAGGACACAGAAAGGCTGCAGTAGGAATACCACCAGGAGCCCAGGCAGCAGTGGCAGGCACACAATGCCACCATGTCTTCCATAGTAGGGGAGTTCAAGGAACTCAACTGCATCCTGCGGACATTCTCCACCCAACAGCAGGCCTCATCCAGTAGTCAGTCAACACCACTGCCCTCAACATCAGCACCTGCTACTGGAAGGGAGGCACAGCAGGAGGACCCACAGGACACCAGCACCCCTACCCCTGCAGCTGAGGAACCCCCCATAAAGGAGGACACCCATCCAGACATCCTGCAGGACCTCATGCCAAGACCAATCCCCCCACCAGGAAGTGATCCCTCTTCTGATATGTCACCCTTGTGTGCCACTGTTACACCCTGTTGGCTGTCCAATACCAAGGTCACATCATTCAGAGGCAAATTGGCACAGGAACTATGAACCTAACAGCTGGAGCACCCACTCTGATCATCACCTGAAGCACTACCCCACTCCTCTGGACTGTGAAACTCTACACTAAATAAACACCTATTATCACAAGTCATGGTACATGTCTCTTTATTGTTAGTATTGCCAAATATGTTACAGAACAACAAAAAAATACATGTCTACACAACAAAAATGTCCAAGTTACTGATGTAGTGGGATACTCCAGCAGATGTGTAATTACATCCATATTGTTTTAACATCCACTGTCAACTATGCCAACAGGCAAATCAGCAAGCAGACTGCAAACAGATATGTCACCTGAAGAGGGATAAATAAATGGAATGATGTACAATGTTGGAAGGAATGTAATCCACAGTCATACATCAAGAGAAGTTGAACACAAACACAGGATGAGTGTCCCAGTAGCTATGTTACCCCATATGTAAGTGTCTGCATTGGCATTCACTCACTGAGGACCAGATTATGGAGCATGCAGAATGCAACAATGATCTTGCAGCCTTTCCATGGATTTTACTGTAGGGCACCACGAGACACATGAAGACAACGAAATCTGGCTTTCAAGAGACCGAAAGTCTGTTTAATCACAAACCTCGTCCGGCCATGTGCCTAATTATACCTGTTCTCCCGTAATGTAGTTCGATGTCTCACAGATGGAGCCAGGGCAGGTTGGGGTATTCGGAGTCAACTGTGTGGAAAAGGAAACATGGCAACAAGGTAACATTGTTAGGCAGAGTGCTGACTGTGTCATGAGGGGTAAAAACTTCTGACATGGAGAGCAGTACACATACCTATGAGCCAGGCCCTTACTCCCTTTAGCTGTGACATAATTGCAGGCACACTGCTATTCCTCAGGATGTAGGAATCATGTACCGATCCAGGGAATTTCACGTTCACATATGTAATGTATTGGTCTGCAAGACACACCACTTGTACATTGAGTGAATATGTACTTTTCCTGTTTCTGTAGACCTGTTCATTGATCCTCAGAGGTACCAGGGCAGTGTGAGTCTCATCAATGGCCCCAATTACATGTGGAACATTTGAGATGTTGTACAAGGCTGCTTTTACAGTAGGAAAATCTGGAGGTAGTGGGAATCTAATGTACCCGTGCACATGCTTGAGTAGGGCATCCAGCACATCCTGCAACACCTTACAGAACTTGGGCTGCAATAACCCTTCAGCCAGTCCCACTGTGACCTGAAAAGAGCCACTACCCAGGAAATGCAGGACTGACAACACCTGGACTGTTGGAGGCATGGCATGGGGATTCCTTAAATCCAGTAGGAGTTCTGGCTTCAACTGGGCGACCATTTTCTTGATTCCCAAATGGTTTAGTAAATAAGTCATGATGATTGGCGCTCTTCCATGGTTTCAAGATGTACGAGTGGCCCGTAAATTGGTGCATTCTTCATCACTCCATTGTGGCCAAATCTGTACAGGCACACAAACAACAATCTGGGAATCTCTCACAATGTATGCTATTCAGTATGATACACAACAGTCAGTAGGTAATATTCATGTAAGTAGCCTGTCATGTTGTGGGAGTACACATTACTCCACCTTCCATACCTAACCAGACGATGGCACATAATTCCTTTGGGAATGGACGTATACAGGACATTTACACCTACACCTTCCCTGTGTTCCAATATACTGATCACATATGCTGACAATTGTTGTGACAATTGTGGAAATGTCACTAGACATGCACTACATGTGTCTATATTCACCATGTCAGACCTGAAGAATGTATTTGTGACGACATGCAGGTAGCTACACTGTGTAAACTCAGGACAGTAATGTCACAGACTAAAATGTCATCCACATGTCTGGCCTGCATTGGACCGCTGGAAGTGACCTTGTTCCGCCGGCAGAAGTTGTTATGGCGGAGTACGGTCAGAACCACCGTGCAACTCCTCATTGGTTAACATGGATGTCAATAGGAGACTGGGACCAATGACGATCACCAGCGGCGGTGACGGTCATGACCGCTGCGGTTGTAACTGCCATTTTGTGTGGGACAGCTCACTTGACTCCTGGCATTCGGGATAGACAGACCTCCACTTTGTGTGCTGTTGTGTCCTGTCTCTTGGAGCAACAATGGCACACATGGCGGGGGAAAGGGCCCCGGCCTTCTCAACAGAGGAGCTGGAAAAACATGTGGAAGGGGCCCTACCCCTGTCTGGGCGGTTGTACGGAGCTCCAGGACAACAGGTCAGTACAACGTCCTTTGTCCCACATGTTGGGTAGGGTTTGACGATGTATGTGTGTGCACATTGACATGTCATGACTGATTAGGTGTGTTGTATGCACGTGATATGTGTGGGATATTGTCAGTTTGCATGAGCAGTGTTCGTTGTGCGTTGCCAAAGCTTACTGCTGGATTGGTATCATTTACATCATGCCCCCCCTTTTTTCACTGTTTCCCAATCAGGTCAGCACCTACCAGAAGAAAGGGTTGTGGCGAGCCATCACCAAGGAAGTGCGGACCCTAGGAGTCCATTTCCGGTGGAACACCAACTGCAGGAAGCAGTGGGAGAACATGCGATGCAGGGCTCGGATAACCGCAGAGGCCCAGCTGGGACGGCCTCTCAACGTGGGATGGGTACACATCGGGCCCTGACCCCCCTAATGGCCTGCATACTGATGGTGGTGTACCCTGAGTTGGATGGGCGCTTGAAGGCAGCACAGTAGCTACAAGGGGGTAAGTGTTGACTGTCAGGTCACTTTTGCATGGTTGTGCTCTGTCACCCTCCTTGGACTTGGAATTAACATAGTCAAATGTGATTTAGGGAATGTAGAGTTCTGGTTGCCACACCCCTCAAGTAGGAGTGTGTGATGGTTGCTATGTTGAGCTATGTAGGATAAGAAGTGGTGGTGCTGTGACACACGTTCAGCTGTAGATATGGGTCTCCCAAGTCTGCTATCATGTCAATGGCTGCATCCTCCATCTCTGCGTGTACTGAAGTAGTACGGAGTGGTCATGATGGCACTGTATATGGGTAATGACAGGCATGTTATGTGAAGGTTGCAGCTGCATCACTTTCTACATCTATAGATCCTCAGTACCACATGTACTCCTCACAATCCTGTCAGTTAGTTAGTGACCTGAGTCCCTCTCTGCTTAGATTAGTAGCATCCTGTAATGGATGACATGTGGTTGGGTATAGTCCTGGGCTTGATTCTAGGAGTAGTCATTTTAGTATTAATGGGCATGTAGTTGTCTTCATGCAGGAGTTTGGTCTATAGGGTTGAGATGGGTTTGGACATAGCTTGCATGACTCTATTTGGGAATAATTGCTAATTGGTCTATTGTTTTGCATGCAGGGACTGTTATCTGCATTGTTTGTATGTGAAGTGGATGTGTGGGTTCTTTCTGGTTCTGCCATCCTCCTTTTCGCTCTCCTCCTCTGTCTATGTGTGCATTAGCATCATCCGGCGAGGGAGGAAGGGCACCAGCAAGTGGGGATGCAGCAGCCCACAGGACCCAGGAGGTGGCCAGCAGGGAAGCCGAGGGGACTAGTGGGACGGAGGGCAAGGGGAGCACCACGGGGGAGACTGGAGCTACCACAACATCTGATTCAGATACCTCATCCAACTGCAGGTCCCTGGCAATGGTGGAGCCTTCTGGTACCACACCAACACCATTGTTGTCCACCACCCCCCTTTCCAGCACCGCCATCCCTGTTGCACCCCACCCAGTTGCCCGTACCCGATCGCTTAGGAGGGTGGGCGTCTCCTTCACCGCAGACACCTCTGCCACTTCCCCAGTCAGCCCTTCTGCCCTCAATAAGGAGGCTATTGACCTCCTGAGAACCATCTCTGTGGGGCAGACACCAATCGCGAATGCCATCCAGGGAATAGCATCCCAGATGCATCAGACAAATGCGTTACTGGAAGGCATTCACGTGCCTTGTCTGACCTACAGAGATCATTTCAGGCTCTGGCCTCCTCGTTGACGGCAGCCAGTGTCCCTTCATATTCCGTCTCCCCTCCAGCTACCTGTTCCAAAATCCACAAGCCTGCTCCCTAAACCCGTCCGTGGCACACCAACACACTCGCATACACCCACTACAACAGACAAGGTGTGCAAAGATAGACATGGGCATCACAAACGTTCACTCAGGCATGCACACACACACTACACACACTATACACATCTGCAGACACAACAACAGACACTTCTCCAACCACCTCCCACCATTGTCACATCTCCGCTCATACCTGCCAGCACTGCATCATCACACACTGGTACACTTGCCAAGTCAAATTTACAGTTAAATCTGTACACACAGACACTGCAGTGGCAGGTCTGAGACATGATTACAGAGCTACTTATGTGGGTGGCACAACCAGTGCTGCAGGCCCACTAGTGGCATTTGATTTACAGGCCCTGGCACCTCTAGTGCACTTTACTAGGGACTTACTAGTAAATCAAATATGCTAATCATGGATAAACCAATTACATACAATTTACACAGAGAGCATAAACACTTTAGCACTGGTTAGCAGTGGTAAAGTGCTCAGAGTTCAAAAGCCAACAGCAAAAGGTCAGAAAAAATAGGAGGCAGGAGGCAAAAAGATTAGGGATGACCCTGCATAAACTCAAAAGTCTAGCAATGATGACACATTGATATTAAAGTGGTTTGATCCGAATTGAGGATGAATTTGTTTTCTTTAAGTTACGTAATTCTAATAGTTTTTTGTTTTGTTTTTATTCTAGATCAGTATTTACGCCCCTGAAGAAGGGCTACTGAATCTGAAATCCATTGGGCATGGATGGAATGATATGAGAAAGTTTATGCAATAAGCATATGTTAATGTGAAGAGTACACATGTGAAGCAACAGAGTGCATAGTAATGTTTAAGAAAAGAATGATTTAAATAAAACATTGGCTAAAATGTATAAGGAAATGGATTACTATGAAGGCATCACACTTCTTCAATCACAGTGCGTTCAAGGATTATATGACCTTTGCCATATAATTTATATTTTCAGAGCCCATATTGCAACACCTCCTATGGACACACTCTTCCTCTGACAATGCACCCTAAGGGCATTAACACTGCTCTGTATCCTCGGGACGGTAACCTCACACATGACAGTGTACGTTAGGGAAAGTAACCCACACTAATGTACTACATCCTAAGGGCATTAACCATCAAAACCGCATTGCTCCTGGGCTGCTGACTAACCAATCGGTATCCTAGGGGACCTTATGCACCACATTACCCTGCACACCAAGGGACACTAACCCAACATCCTGCTCTTCAAACATCACTCAGCTGCATTCTAGAAACACTATCTATCCTCAGCGCTTTGCTGCATTCTAAGGGATGATTCCTGACAGCCACAGTGCTGCATTTCATAGTAATTAACATACCACACTGCACTATAGAGATACTAACCACACAACCCTCCATGACATTTTAAGGACAGTAACCCATCACAATGTACAGCACCCTAGTTAAAGTAACCCCCACTCATATTGCTTGTTAAGAAAACTAACTTGCTACAGTGCAGCACACAGGGATAGCTTGAGTACATTTTAGTGAGTTTGGCAAAGATCAAGCCACCAAAAACATTCATGCACTACATCTCATATTCTTCCATTACATTTTTCACTTCTTCTTTTTGTTGAGGAACAAGAAAGATACAAACTGAGCACCGTAACAGTCAGAACAATGTATTCTGCCTTGTCATGCTTAATCATGTTATTTAGGACTTGGTAAGCAGCAGTCATATCCTGTTTTACTTGAGACATATTCTTTGCCTGACTCTAGCCGTTTACAGTGTTGTCATTTATTTTTTCTGGTAGTGATCAGTTTTGCTTCTGCCTTTTCATGCTGGGTGATTTTCCATATGCTAATGTCAGACGACAGGGTTCCAGTGACGCTATGATTGGTGCTATCAGTGCTTAATTTGTGCTTGTCGTTTCTGGTGCGGAGCACCGGCACTTATTTCTGAGGGCCAGTGCTTAGTTTTCTGTCTCAAGCATTTACTGTGAGCAAAAGACATGTGGGAAAGACGGAGGAACAGAAAAAAGAAAAAGCATCAGAAAGGGGAAAAATAGGAAGCTGACAGAGGGGCAGGTAGTGGCTGTAAATGGACTGAAGAGGCCTGAGGTGGCTTACGCTGCCTCAGTATTATGTGCTCGCACTTTTAATTGCGGCAGCCGCCTGTTTAAGAGGAGAGCTTTGAGCACCAGCACCTTTTTATTTACAAATTAAGCACTGGGTGCTATGATTTGCTTGCAAACATCATGGCTTAAGTAGTTAGGCTGAGTGTTGCACCAATAGGGTTTGCCTTTTTAGGTGTTCATTTACCCTGCATGACTGTCGTTCCACCTTATGAAAAGTGTAAAAAGGCTACTTTTGCTGTTCGTGTCCTGAGGACTTATGTAGAGTAGGTGTCCTTAGCAAAGCTGTTGTGTTCCGTCTTCTGCTGTCCTCACCCCGCCACCACAAACAGGGTAAATAAGGAACCTGCACTGACCCTAGAGATGCTATTGCGCTGATCCTGGTTCCTGTGAAAAATATGTAGAAGCTGTAATAAAAAGCTGTGTATTAGTCTGTGCTGCTTATGGGCAGAGTCACCATGACGTTGTGAATTATTCACTTATAATCCTCCCTCTGCCTTATAAGCAAGCATTAGCATTGTCTGTACTGGCTGCCCCCTTTTTGTTTTTGCCAATTCATATTTTGTTTTGTCGTGATTTTTGCAAAACTTTACTGTTTGGGAAGCTTTTGGGATCTAAAAAAATCTTTCGTTAAAGCTAAAATGGCTTTGTTCTCACAAACTGCACATTGGCACAGTAGTCCTTGGCACTTAAGGTAGCTTCTTTGTGAGTGGACGTGCCAGGAACTCGGCCAGAAGCTCCAGGAACTCTGAAGGGACTCCATATCCCAGAATGCTGTGTGGCCCCAGGAGGCGGCCATCTTACCAGCACCTGCATCCACTTGACCAGACCAACGAGCACTATGAAGTACGTGGGGGCACTTCACGGCGCGAGACGTGCCAGGAACTCTGAAGGGACTACATATCCCAGTCTGCTTTGTGACCCCAGGAGGTGCCCATCTTGCCAGCACCTGCATCCACTTGACCAGACCAACGAGTGCTATAAAGTGCGTGGGGGCACTTTCGCGGCGCAAGATGCACCAGGAACTCTGAAGAGACTACATATCCCAGTCTGCTTTGTGGCCCCAGAAGGCGGCCATCTTACCAGCACCTGCATCCACTTGACCAGACCAACAAGCGCTATAAAGTGTGTGGGGGCACTTCGCGGCATGGGGCGTGCCAGGAACTCTGAAGGGACTACATATCCCAGACTGCTTTGTGGCCCCAGGAGGCAGCCATCTTACCAGCACCTGCATCCACTTGACCAGACCAACAAGCGCTATAAAGTGTGTGGGGGCACTTTGCGGCATGGGACGCGCTAGGAACTCTGAAGGGACTACATATTCCAGACTGCTTTGTGGCCCCAGGAGGTGGCCATCTTAACAGCACCTGCATCCACTTGACCAGACCAACGAGCGCTATGAAGTACGTGGGGGCACTTCACGGCGCGAGAAGTGCCAGGAACTCTGAAGGGACTATATATCCCAGTCTGGTTTGTGACCCCAGGAGGTGGCCATCTTACCAGCACCTGCATCCACTTGACCAGACCAACGAGTGCTATAAAGCGCGTGGGGGCACTTTCGCGGCGCGAGATGCACCAGGAACTCTGAAGAGACTACATACCCCAGACAGCTTTGTGGCCCCAGGAGGCGGCCATCTTACCAGCACCTGCATCCACTGGTCCAGACCAACGAGCGCTATAAAGCGCTTGGAGGCACTTTAGCGGCACGAGACGCGCCAGGAACTCTGAAGAGACTACATATCCCAGACTGCTTTGTGGCCCCAGGAGGCAGCCATCTTACCAGCACCTGCATCCACTTGACCAGACCAACGAGTGCTATAAAGCGCGTGGGGGCACTTTGCGGCACGGGATGCGCCAGGAACTCTGAAGGGACTACCTATCCCAGACTGCTTTGTGGCCCCAGGAGGCAGCCATCTTACCAGCACCTGCATCCACTTGACCAGACTAATGAGCGCTATAAAGCGCGTGGTGGCACTTCGCAGCGTGGGATGCAAGTGGGCCTCACTTGGGCAAAGACCGGGCCAAGGGCTGGGCCACCCCCCTAACATTTATTTCTAAGCAGGCACCGTTGACTCTTACTACTATTGTATCTTCTTGTAGGTGTATCATTGAACTAACTCTCTATAGAACACTTATCCATCAATTATAGTTTTAATGGGTAAAAGGAAAGCAACAGACGGTGGGGCAGGGGTGGTGTTAAAAACTAAGCGGAAAAGACACAAGCATGCAGTTAATAACTGTGTTATGGACAGAATTGACAACCTTCTTGGTGAATGCAAAGGAATTTTAACTTCCTACCCAGACAATGGCCCCAACGGAACTGGGGGCAACTGCTCCCCAGTCAGGAAGGGGGCTGGTCACAAGAAATTGCTGACATATTCGTAAAATGTGGCCAACAGGTCACAGCCTCCACAGTGCAGGGGGAGGGGATTGAGGTACTGGGTTTTTCAGAACCGGTACTGATCCGGTAACCCAGCGGTGCCAGGGTACACCCAAAGACCTCGGGTACTTTCCTGATTCAGACCACAGAAACTCAGAGTCTTCTAGGTGAAGTCAAAGATCGAATTTATTGGCTGCAGCCAAGTAACAAGCGTCCTAGAAGTACAACAGCACGGTTTGTATGTTCTCAGGAGACTGTGTGTCAATGCAAAGTCAGGTTTCCTTATATACAGTTTTTTAAGCTTCAGGCAAACATTCTTGACATTTTGGTTGGTCATTCACATGTTTTCACTACAAAGGAAAAAACAGTGTCATGATGAAACCTCATATTTCATGTCATCCAACCCATAATAAATTACCCGGCAAGGCCTAGTTTTTTACATCAGATAAGTGTGGACCCCCACTAAAAACGGGCACCTCCCCCTCGTAAAGTAAGAAGAAGAAAAGAGCAGGTACAGGTGTGAGCAAGATTAGGCAGGGTGTGTGAGCGATAATAAGGGTTTTATGGCATGGTGTGCCTTGATGCTATCTGATTCGGCCACTGGGAGAGGGACTGACCAAACAGGTTTGGCCTGAGGCAATGGTTCCAGCTTGCCCAGGTCAGAGAAAAGTCAATCAAGGTGTACGTGTCCTTGGAATCAAATCTGACTGTATTATAAGCCTATGTGAGGGCAACTTTTAAAAATGGCTGCCGTGTATAAAATGGGAGCCACGAGTGCAGGACGAAAATGGCGATTTCGAGGTGAAAATGCTGCTGGAATTGAGCGAAAATGCTCATGCTTAGTGTACTAGTCATTATCGGTCTTTTGATACTAAAATCGTACTGCTGTGGCAAAGAAATTACATGGGTCCAGAATTTTTAGAACCACAAACCCTCCTTTTGCCCTTACATAGGCAATAAACCTATTCTCATGCTAATCTGAGTCCAGGTCTATGTTTCTTAAGTCGTTGAGATGTTGCTGGAGCAAAATTCTAGTACTTGGTAACTCTCTTCTGGACAGGTCTCCTCGAACATGAAGTAGCACAAAAGGCCACATATGGCAGGACAAAATAAGGAATACCTCTATCTGCAGTAGGTGGCATAAGATCACACACCCAACAATTAGTGATGTTCACTACTAACTAGTGTTGATGCAGAAGCTGTACAAAAGAATTGCTTACGAATTCTGATCTTCTAACCTGCTCATGTTCAGGAAAAGGGTGAAAAGAGTGCAAAGAAACAATAGTAGGAAAAGACATAGGTTGGGAAGTGGGTGCAGAAGTCAATTGAGTAGAGAAAAACAATCCCACCCATAAATGACAACGTCATGTTTAAAAGACACTAGAAAACACGTTATTAAGAACATATAGACAACGGGAGAAAGTAGTGACCACTATTACAAATGAAATAATAATTTTTCACAACCCTAACCAAAAAGCAAATCCTAAAATTATCTAGTAACATTTTTAGGGCTCCTCTGCATTTCAGTAATTTTTGTATGTTCAGGTGGAACAGTGGTGACTCTCATCAATGCTCTAAGGTGAAAAGGGGGTACTCTTTCCACAGAAAATGGACTTTATTCTGCTTTTACTAAACAGAATAGTACTTTAAAACAATGCCAGCAAAACAATCAGTCTCCTAACACCTAGTCTATACAATCACACGGAAACCTCTTGTGAAACCAACTATGCCCAGAGTCCGTTCAAAAAGCCTCTCTGGCAGGCTTCTATTGTCCATCAAATTTTCTTTTGTTGTTTTCTTTCGCATGGGCCTCTCAATTCAGGCCTCTTCGTGAGAAAAGTACTGCTTAGTTGGAGTGCCCTCCTGGCAAACACCCACAGCTCACTCGAAAGTCTCAATGTCTTAAAGCAATGCACCAGTGTCTCTCCTCTGTGGCAGACACTACAAACAATGTGCTCTTCATTGATCAAGGGCACAAATCATCTCGTGCAGACCCAAGCACCATTAATTGGGAAATAGCTCAAGCTCAGCAGCACTTTCAGACTCCAACACTCATTATTTAGTGTCAGAGGACGCTCAAGCTGCTCTTTCATGGGCACCACAATATAGTGCCTTTTTCCAAACTTGAAATCTCCGGTGCACTGCCCTTTTTCCGTTGGAGCAAAGAAAAGGGTGTGTGTGGCCAAAACTCAGGCCAAGGGGCTCAAGGGATTGCACACTGTCAGAGGTTACCAGCACATGACAGGTAGAGAAATTAAACCTCAAAACAGCTCTGCCATCAACAACAGGAATCCTTCTCTTTAGCTCATTTACACTGAAATTTTGGTTTTGTGATGTCCAACGCCGTCTGATGGAGCAAGTACGATACCATGCGCTGGCGATCGCTGTCCAGCTTTGCTACTTTCTGGGTGCTGAGACTGTAGGGCCAAGACGTCCGTCTTTCATCTGTAGCTGTCACTGATGGGAATTAGGCTTAAATCAATGTCCTGCAGGTTATTATGACTTGATACCCGCAGAATCTAGTGACGTAGGAAATGTGCCACAGTTGTTAGTTTCCTTCAATTTAGTACAAAAACAGTTCATGGTTTTTAACAAGGGGACTGCAAGCAGGTGGTCTGCAATCTTCAAAGGAGTAGCCATACACCATGGGCATAAAATACAAAGACAAAGGCAGAAGGGCAAAACAGGGTCTCTAGCATCTTTAATTGGGTTCTTTCCATTATTCTCTGCCATATATAGCTACATGAGAATTCTATCTGAATGGATTTCCTCACACAGTGGCATTGTCTAATGGGGTAAACACATATTTTCCTCAATGATTAAGTCTAGGTGTTCCTCCTTATCTTAGAACATCTCAATAGAGAAATCACATGATACCGATTATCAGGGACATGTAGAAACCTTCCTTTAAAAACTGTGCATCAGGTGCACTATGCAATACACAGGCTAATAGTCAAATGTGCAAACAAAAAGACAAGAACTAGAGGGTCCTGACATTTGCATGATTAGGACACATCTGATCCCACCAAAAATTAAAGTAACAGGAACAGAAGGGAACCGAAAACCAAATTAAAACAGACATTGAAAATTTGTCATGTTCAAAAAGGTAAACATAACATATCTCCTATTGAGATGGAAAACTTGTCTTACTATAATATTGAGTCAGTTAACCAGTCTATCGCTACCCTGACAGTCAGGCTGGAAAACATTGAAGCAGGCCTAAGGCAAATTCTTGAAAACCAGTCTGGTCATACCAAAGGGAATTATACATAACATGGGGGTCCCTGGTACATCACTGCAGTCTGGAAATGTGAACCTGAACAATACATCAATAATAATAAAAGGGCTGACTGGTGAAAGGAATTCGAAAAAGAGAAATGGGACTAGGACATAGCTAAAATCTCAATAACTAAGCATGATGCGACATTGGTCAGGGGAAGTAACAAAAGAAAAAAATCTATAGGAAGAACAAAAAATTATTTGGGTGATAGTCAGGCATGTGACACAACACCGAGAGTACGGGTGATACACAAAGGCCAAAGTTACACAAATTTTAACTCTACCGTTGGCGACTACACCATATACGGTACTCCTAGCTAATGTTTCAGTTCCTTCTTCAGGAAAAAATGAAAACCTGGTTTTCTTTTAAGAAACAAAAGCCATATGCTACTTAGGAAACAGAACATCATTAACTAATGTAATATAGAAATTAGGCCACCTTGAGTCACAGATCTATAATTTCATCCTTAGGTCCAATCAAGGCTACATAAATGTAGGGCTGCCTGTTCCTTTAAGGGAAGGGGCAGTAACGTGACTAACTGCAGGTGACGCACTTTGATCCTGTATATCTCTTTTTATTTTCCTTCAATACCATTATAGCCAAATAGACATGCACTGGTGAAGTGTTGTCTCTTATGTTCACAGCATGAAATATCATTATCTGTGGAATTTAGTAACCAGAACAAGTTCAACCAACTGTTGCGTAGCGATGGGCATCGTCATGACCATCCCCTCACAACACAGGGGAGCTTGTAATAGTATCAAAAGCAGCAACAAACATGCAAAAAACAAATAAAAAATAATAAAAACGCACAAAACGTCAAGCCATCAGATATACTTGCTGTGTATCAAGCACAAAAAGCATAGACAAAACAATAGCATGTGTGAATAAGCGGTGACACACAACACCATGTCATGTACTTTATGCACTGTAAACCTGCAGCCCAAAACCCAATATTTGGGCCTGTTTAATTTGTCAGGTTTAAAATCCTTACCCTCCTTTTGACAGTAGATCACCAGGCAATGAAAATCTGCTGTCAAATATAACTTTACTCTTTCTCTTCTAACATACAGGACCAGCAAGAACAATTCATGATAGGACCAAATACACGAAAATAAATTCCCATTACTTAACTGTTACCCTCTTGTCAGTTACTTCGCAACATCAAGCCACCTTAGTTTTACCTTTCTAAAAGTAAAAATTGTTACACTGACACTCCATATTAATTTGGCACCTACAATTTCCACTGTGAAAAATAAGTCTTAATTGGCAAATCGTTCTCATTAAGGCATGTAGCCTTCAAAATTTTAGAAAAGGGCTGCATCTTATTTTCTGTCTAAGACTTAATGCAACACTTCGTTTTCTGTCAAATAAAAGCAACTAGCAGGCATCATTTTATTTTTTTAGAGCGGAGACACAAATGTATCAGTTCTGCAGAGCATTTAACATGATGTTGGGACCTTCGAAGAAACCCCTTTTTTTTATATTTTCCCTTTGGAATTAAGTTCTTTAATTGTATTGATGTTCTTCTGGAGAAACCAGAAATCCCACTTTTAGAGGCCCGTAGGGTCATTCTGCATTTCACAGAGACAAGGCCCTAATTTAAAAGGTCACAAGTGTCAACATGACAGCCTCCTCCATCGTTCATGGGAAAACTAAAGATAGCATCTCAGCAGCGTGACTTGAGCCAGCCTCTGTAGCTTCCCTAGCTTCTGCCACTCTGAATCTGTCAAAGACAGTAGGCCTTCCTATTTTCCTTCTAACCTGCAATAATTCACTCAATTTAAAAAAATAATTTTTCCTTTTTAGGCGCTAAAATTTTTTTATCTCTATTTCCAGATTATTAAACTACATTTACTGTGAATAATTCACAAACCATAATAACAGACATACCAGTTGTTAGAATAAATGCTTGTTGCAATCCCATGCAATGGTACATATTTCATCAACCTCGAATGAATGAACGTCTCAGTAGGCCCAGCTGAAGTTAGAACCTTCAACCTTGATATTAAAACAAGCCTTTGTACTGGCACATTGACTCATTGAATCACAAGAAGGCACAACCTGCAAATATATATCAAACCTAAATGTATGCATTTACTGAAGCCTGAGACACTTTAAAAAGTACTCTGAATGAAAGAAAATGCAGTTTAAACAGTGCTTTTGCCCAAAATCGACTTTGATATTTTAGGCATTAAAAAATCAATATCCTACAATTTTCTTGCATAATATGCATTACCAGAATATCTATTACACAATCCATGAGTCAGCCATTGAAAATATTAACTTATACTTTATAGAAATGAGCTTGTTTGCTCCTGCGCCAAGGGAAAATTGCACATACAAATGTCATTTTAGCGGTGCAACATAACTTAAATTAAATTTTAATGCTAGGAGGTCATAGTATAGGTATTAAGCTTTATAAATATTACAAAACGATTTTGAAAGGCACTTATTTTTTTAAAATAATTTTTCCATAATTAATAATTTTCTTTAAAAAAAAATAAAAAAAAACAATTATTCTTTTTTTTTTGTGTGATAATTCCACATATAAAAGCAAGCTGCATCCCTTGCCGAAGAGGCGGCAAAACTGGATAGCATTTATCTACTGTCATTTTATGTCGCCTATGCAACTGCTCATTCAACTGTTCTACTTCGTTATCTTTAAACTGTATAGCAGCTTGCATAATCGAAATACCTTTTTCTCTCTTATTTTTCTTAGCTAATTTAATTTCCTTTTGCTTGGCTTCCTTACGCCATAAGCGGAAAGAATCAAGCATTGCCGGCCGGGCTTTCTTCTTAAAAAGTCTAACTTCGAGGTTATCTAAGATTTCTGTGTCAAAGCTACCATTTTGGGGCCATTTTAAAACACCATCTTTTCTGATGTAACGGATCCATACTTCATTATATGTGATGGGGCCTACTCCGTGCTTCACATATAGCTCATAGGTTGGAGTTCCAATCGGAGGAACCGGAGATGAGTCCTCCAACCGGGAGTCCCTTTTACAACCAAGACAAAACAAATTTCCAAGTCTGCTAAGCCCAGGCATCTTCGCTCACTAGTCTAGCTTCAAACTTCAAAGGATTATTGTTTACGATAGTCTCGTGAATACACGAGTCCTTCGGCTTTGGTACTTGCAAGTTCCAAATCAAAGTGATCCCGAAGGGATACCAAACCAAATGTCCAACTAAGGACCAAACCAAGTGTCCAACTAAGGACTGGGAGACGCTCCACTTATACTTAACTGAAAATATCGATGACGTCACCAGAAGACTCGTCTTATCGTTTCGCTCTACCAAACATCAAGGGTCCAAATCAGGGCGATAGCCAGGGCAGCAGTCCTTCGTAGCCGTCGGGAAGCGGGGAACCTCGCAGCAGAGACTTTCGGACCACGTCGACATGCAGGGGTCGATGAAGTGGCGGCCTTCCTCCAGAATTTTCACACGAAGCTCCCCACGGACCTCAGGCTTGGACCGGTACCGCTGGTATCGCCCCACGTTGGGCGCCAACTGAGGTACTGGGTTTTTCAGAACCGGTACTGATCCGGTAACCCAGCAGTGCCAGGGTACACCCAAAGACCTCGGGTACTTTCCTGATTCAGACCACAGAAACTCAGAGTCTTCTAGGTGAAGTCAAAGATCGAATTTATTGGCTGCAGCCAAGTAACAAGCGTCCTAGAAGTATAACAGCACGGTTTGTATGTTCTCAGGAGACTGTGTGTCAATGCAAAGTCAGGTTTCCTTATATACAGTTTTTTAAGCTTCAGGCAAACATTTTTGACATTTTGGTTGGTCATTCACATGTTTTCACTACAAAGGAAAAAACAGTGTCATGATGAAACCTCATATTTCATGTCATCCAACCCATAATAAATTACCCGGCAAGGCCTAGTTTTTTACATCAGATAATTGTGGACCCCCAATAAAAACGGGCACCTCCCCCTCGTAAAGTAAGAAGAAGAAAAGAGCAGGTGCAGGTGTGAGCAAGATTAGGCAGGGTGTGTGAGCGATAATAAGGGTTTTATGGCATGGTGTGCCTTGATGCTATCTGATTCGGCCACTGGGAGAGGGACTGACCAAACAGGTTTGGCCTGAGGCAATGGTTCCAGCTTGCCCAGGTCAGAGAAAAGTCAATCAAGGTGTACGTGTCCTTGGAATCAAATCTGACTGTATTATAAGCCTATGTGAGGGCAACTTTTAAAAATGGCTGCCGTGTATAAAATGGGAGCCACGAGTGCAGGACGAAAATGGCGATTTCGAGGTGAAAACGCTGCTGGAATTGAGCGAAAATGCTCATGCTTAGTGTACTAGTCATTATCGGTCTTTTGATACTAAAATCGTACTGCTGTGGCAAAGTAAATTACATGGGTCCAGAATTTTTAGAACCACAGGATGGATGTCATCACCCAAGCTCCCCCATTATCAGCAGATAAGACTTCAACTGATCCCAGCAACCCTATTCAGTGTATCAACTGCTTCACTCCTTTAATAAATATCTCAGACCCACATGATGACCCCGACCCAGGCATTAGGGTGGGTGAGTCAGTTGATGTAAATGAGCACTCAGACCAGTCAAATGCACAGCACATGTTATGCATACAAGATTTAAAGAGGGAGGTGTCAGAACTCAAGTCTATGGTTAATTCCTTAATTGCAATAGTCAAGCAGCTAATTCCTTCAGACGCCACGACCTCCATAAATCATAATCGGAGCCCAACGTAAAATCAATTAGTTACCATGAAGAAATTGTCCACAACGCCAGCAACCAGTTGTGCTGACCAATCTCTAGCTGGTGCTAAGATCAAGAATTCCGATCAGGCCCCCCCCCCACACAACAGCTTAGGCGCAGGGAAGGCATTCAATGCCTGCTATCAAATCCCAAAATCCAGAAGCAAAACTGTCCCTAAATACACTGCACAACCCGCCATTGACCAACTCCAATCTAAAAGCACTGTTCTAATGGTCAATGTTCCCAAGCTACACCCACTGGCACAAAGAGAAGGGGGAGATTCTATTAGAAATAAGGCAATACATTGGATTCGCCACGCAAGAGGATGTTACTCTGTAATACGTGAGGATATAATTGATGCAGTCAGAAGGCCCGACCTAGGCACACACTTTGACATGCTACAGTTGACATTTAGGGATAGGAGCATGGTGGACAACCTGGTGGCCCTAGACGCAAGGACAAGTGCTCCAGGGCAATCCTCTATCCAGTTCAAATACCCTAGTCCACCTGTGCACTATAGGGCTTGCCCCATCAACTGCCCAACAGGTAATCTATCTGCTGTCAGTGAGAATGATTGACCTGAAGTACCATCTGAAATACATGTTGAACTTCCCTCTGACTTACATGAACCAACTGTCCCTGGTCTGGCTGTAGTCCCCAATATTGCCACCATAAGCACTCACGTTTCTTCTCTTAACAGATTCCACCAGATCGCCCGTGACCCATTGCATAACTGTGATAACATTGTACATTCCCTCCCCTGTGAACATCACTTATTAATACAGGAACAGATAGCAAAGCATGAGAATACTTCACCTAGGACCAGGTCAGGTCCCCCAGATGGATATCATCACTCGACACAGGACTCACTGGGCAATAGTGATAACAACCCCTCTCCTCTCAAGCAATCCAACCTGTCAAACCAACTTCTGCTAACTAAACTTTCAAATATGTCAGTGGACAGGGCAGCCCTTCCAACCACCGGGGTACGACTTGTTTCATGGAATATGGCAGGTTTGAGATCTTTCCTCCCCCTCCCGTCCTTTACCTCCTTTATTGAGGAACACAACATATGTCTTCTTCAGGAGACTTGGTTGACTGACCCACTCTTTCTAACTGGCTATTCAAACTTTTATATCCCTGCTCTGCCCAGTATCAGGGGCAGGCCCTCCGGGGGTCTAGCCATTTGGACTAGAACATCACTAAACAGCCGCATAGCACAGCTATCCATTGATTCCCCCGAACTGCTAGGTCTTCGCCTATCATTCGGGTTGATACAGTTGTGATTATTTTTAACATCTATACCAGAGGGGTTGGGGGGGGGTTGTTTTTCCAAAACTCTCTGTATTCTCAAGGCATTTTTGAAAAACTGTCCCCGGCATCATAAAATCATTGTGGCAGGTGACTTCAATGTCACATTTGAACCTTTTGACTGGGATGAGTCCTCCACGAGGAGGATCGGGTATGGTCTATCCCTGCCGTGGATATCCCGCCCATTAAAAGGTGGTCAAAGGTTGCTGTCCAAGTAAAATCATTGACTATTGATTTCGGACTCAGGGCACTTAATGGCAGGACTAAATCAGACGCAAACAGTTGTCACACGTATAACAAAGTCAACCATACTAGCAGAATTGATTATTGTCTAGTCGACATAAGATTATGGTCCCTAGTCATTGACATGATGGTTATTGAGAGATCTGAAAGTGACCATAATGCTCTTTCAGTCCATATGTCAGCTTTGTGCAGCCACCTGTCCCTGATCAACACCTCAGTAAAAACACCAAAGAGAATTAGTGTGGCTAATGACAAATGCCACCTAAAGTGGAACAAGGTTCTGGCCCGACCTACACTCATCGACGCTGCTAACAATAACTTGAGGACCACATTGATGGGCTTTGAGGCGGGTTCCGCAATCCCCAATGAGGGAATAAGCCTAACTCACACCTCATGCTTCCAGGGTATTGCAGCCCTCTTCTCGGTAGACATAGCCTCTGATAGTAAGAGGCTTAAGGGTAGGCATCGCTGGGTTAACAAAGAGTGCCGTTCCTCAAGCAAGCATTCAATCCAAGCTATCAAATCTAAGGATGTACATGCAATTCGCTCAGCCAGAAAGTCTTACAAATCAGCCATCGACAAAGCTAAGCGTGAACAAGACAAGTGGTGGGCAGCACTTAGTGACGCTGCACAAGAGAGGAACTGTAGCACATTTTGGTCCCTGGCAGCGCGTGGCCCAGCAAACAGCGAATTGAACATTACAACTAATATTGCACCAAAGGACTGGGTAGACCACTTTAGTGGGTTGTACTCTTACGACCATGACAGCTCAACCTCTGGACATAAGGACACTTGCTCAAATATTACCCTATTCTCCCAAGCGGACATAGCATGTTCTTTAGGTACTCTAAAGCGTGGTAGGGCACCTGGTTTGGATGGTGTTCCAGCAGACCTATTCATAACCGATATAGTAATCTGGTCAAGATATATCACCATCATAGCGAATGCAGTAGCATCTGGGGCGCCAATCCCTGAGTCTTGGAAGGGGGCCCTTGTTTTCCTGATTTTTAAAAAGGGTGACAGAAGCCTCCCCTGTAACTTTAGGCCAATTAGCTTAATACATTGTGTGCAGAAAGTGTTATGTCACTGCCTTCAGGGCAAGATTCAAGACTGGATGACGGAACGCGACATCCTTAGGCCCCTCCAGGCATGTTTTGATAAAAAAAATATCTACCATTGTGCAAGCCCTCAGGTTTCTGCTTTTATATTGGAAAACTGTTTTTATTGGCAAAGGGAACCTGTATGTTGCCTTTGTGGACTTGAAATTCGCATTCGACCTAGTACCCCGAAATAAGTTGTGGGAAGTTCTTTCCCTAACGGGAATCCCCAAGCACATTCTTGTACTACTAACTCGGCTCCATAAGGGTAATTATGCACATATTAGGTGGGACGACAGGGGGCAGCTAACTGACTGAATTCAGGTGTCAAGGGGTGTGCGGCAAGGGTGTGTCCTTGCCTCCACCCTGTTCTTCCTGTACATTAATGATATTGTCCACTCTTTACTCAGACTGGAGGCTGACGCACCATTGCTA
This sequence comes from Pleurodeles waltl, assembly GCF_031143425.1. Taxonomy (NCBI): domain Eukaryota; kingdom Metazoa; phylum Chordata; class Amphibia; order Caudata; family Salamandridae; genus Pleurodeles; species Pleurodeles waltl. The sequence goes on from NC_090439.1 coordinate 212,116,289, forward strand.
GGCACACAGAAAATTCCGGTCTTGCTCTTTGCAGACGACACACTCCTGATATCCAGGACCCCAAGTGGATTACATAAACTCCTCATGTGTTTTGAGGAATTTTGCTCCAAAAGGGAACTTGAAATTAATGCTTCTAAAACAAACTTGATGACGCTTAATCCCCACAGATCTTTTAGAGGAAAGTTTATTCTCGAGGTAACCCCACTTGAAACGATTGCCACTTTTAGTTACCTGGGCATAATGTTAACTGAAAAAATGTCTTGGAAATCACATATTGCAAAGCAAGCACTAAAATTAAAGCAAACAACGGGGGTTTTAATAAAGGATTTTAACCTCTCAGATACTAAACCAATGCGCCCTGCAAACCGGATATGTAAAACCAAGGCAGTGAGCTCAGCCCTTTACGGGGCTGAACTTTGGGGCTATGCCAAAGCCCAAAAAATAAAGATTTCTGAAAATAATTTCTTAAGAAATCTAGTGTCCGTACTGCCAAATACTCCACTGTTCCTCCTTTTTAAAGACCTAGGCATGAAACGCACTGACCACATAGCCCGCCTATGTCCCCTTTTGTATTGGCGGCGTCTTTGGACCACCCAGAGCTTGCCTTCTTTACTATAGCCCTGCAGGTCATCTTAGAAGCTGACCACTCTCATAGTATTCCCTGGTTCAGACACATCAAGGGGCTACTTTACTCGCTTGGGCTTAGAGAACTCTGGGATTCTTCAACCACTACCTCCTTCCCTTCAAAAAGTGACCTCAAAAAATTGGATTGGCATTTGGTAGGCTCTGCAGACATGAGGGTTGCACTTCACTCTACACTATTATGTGACTTCGCCAACCTAAAAGAGACGTGCAAATATGAGGCTTTCTGGGACATAATCACGGTGGCAAGAGAAAGGAAGTTGTACTTCCAGTTCCGCATTGCACCTTGGCATTAAGACTACTTACTAGTCGCTGGTCACATGATGAAACAACCATCTGCCCAGCTTGCAAGGCACCCATTGAAAACCTCCTTCACGTCCTATTTGTCTGCCCTGCATACACTGCCTCACGCAGGAAATGGCTGGCCCGGCTTGTAGACTGGTGGGAGTTCGCAGGTCCGACTCAGCCCTCTGAATTCTCAGATCAGACTCTTGCCCGATGCTAGTGATTGCTGTTGCCAAATTCCTTGGGGCAAGTTGGATTGTCAGAGGGAAACTTTTATCTGCACAATGGTTTTAGTAAGAATGTATTAATTCACTCTGGTAGTGCATTTCATTTAATTTTATTATTTTATCTAATCACGGGCCAGATGTAGCAAAACTTAGTTTTGCAACTCGGAAATTGCGACTCCGAGCAACTCGCAATTTCCGAGTCGCAAAACCATATGCAGAACGGTGTCTCAGACACCGTCTGCGAGTCGCTATGGGGTCGCAAAGACCCACCTCATTAATATTAATGAGGTGGGTCGCAAATTGCGGCCCCATAGCGACTATGGGCACTCACTGACATGGAGGCCTGCTGTAGTCAGCAGACCTCCATGTTCGTGACTGCTTGTCAATAAAGCAGTTTTTTTTTTTTTTAAGTGTAGCCCGTTTTCCTTAAAGGAAAACGAGCTGCACTTAAAAAAAAATCCGAAACCTTTTGTTTCGGAATTTTTCAGGGCAGGTAGTGGTCCCTTGGACCACTACCTGCCCTGAAAAAATATTTTGGGGTCCATTCACAAAGGGGAAGGGGTCCCATGGGGACCCCTTCCAATTTGCGAGTGGGTTACCATCCACTTCAAGTGGATGGTAACTGCGACTCCATTTACGACCGCGTATGCGGTCGCAAATGGAATTGCATACCACTGCGAGTCGCAAATAGGAAGGGAACACCCCTTCCTATTTGCGAGTCGGAAATGCATTTTGCGAGTCGGTCCCGAGTCGCAAAATGCATTTCTGCATAGGAAACTCCGGTTTGCGACTCGCAAACGGCAATTTTTGCCGTTTGAGAGTCGCAAACTGTTTCCTACATCTGGCCCCACATGTACTGTATATATTTTATTTAATCCTGTGTAATTATTTATTGCTGCTGTGCTTTTGTGGCTCTTGTAGCCGAAATAAAGTTCTTTTGACTGACTGACTGAGTGGATATGCTCACAGTGACGTTTGCCAATGGCTGAAGTGGTTTGACCCATTGATACACGTTTTACAGTAGTGGGCTGAAGAAAAAAGTGAAGGACAGAATAATAGCCCAATAGAGGAAAAGGGCGGGCTGAAAGACCGTGTAAGTAAGCATATTTTGTATATAGTTTTAGTAAAATCAAAAAATGTTGGCAGACACCAGACCTAAAATGGCATTGGTCTGCTGTTTGCATGCATGGCGGAAGAGTTCTTGTGTGCAGCATATTTTTTGACTAACAGTGCTGTGCATAGCGATCAATTTCACAGACCTATCACATTATCATTGATGCCGTGCTGGAGCAGTCCCGCCACTTTGCTCCTACACAGTCCAAGGTTATTACAGGGTTACTCATTGTTTGCATAGTTTGAGGGACCTGCACATGGAATTTTAATTTAAAAGAATGAGGATGTGTGCTGGTCACCAATGTCAGTCCTCTATCAACAACTGACTACCAAAGGCATTTGTACAGTGCCTACTGCCCAACTGGACCTCTTGGCAGTTGTCTTGAAATATACTTACCTAGCCAAACAAACGACTTTTTAGTTTATTACTGCAGCTTGTAAGTAAGAGCGATAGCCTAATGTCTATCAGCAGTGCATTCTTAACTTAAAGGGCCTGTTTGGAAAATTAACATCCACGAAGAAAAAGGGCAGAATTCTGAACTATAAATAGGGCCCTTTCTTAGTTCTGTAGCTTTCTATGAAAGCTACAAATTCGGAGTCTTAAAGTGAGACCTGGTTGTTGAGGTATTTTGATGTTAGACTTTCTATGAAATGAATAATGTGGGCTAACGGTAGCCACTATAGAGACCTTTGAGCCACTGGGATGGGACCTGCCGTCCTCAGGTTAGCAATAACCCTAACAGCTTAATAACTATGTTTCATTCTCTGCAGCTATTTGGCAGTACACTGTGGTAGTTCAGCATATATATCATTAGAATAACTGAGGTGCAAATTAATTATAAACAAAAAGGTACAAGTGGAAGGCTTATAAAAGGCCTAGCCACTGGCAATCTCCCTGGGTCGTATTCCTGTTCATTACTTTTTGTGCCCCAGACAGGGACAAGCCATATGCACATCAGACTTTCCCTTGCTCCACCTATAGGAACTGTTCTTTTCGAACTGTCAGACCAGATCCTTTCTAGATGAGAACATAAACTAAGAGTGGCTTCAACCTTATATGTCCTCTTTAGGGAGGTGCAGCTGGGGTGCTGTGAAAAAGCAAGGAAGAAACCCATACATGACTTTCAAAAGTCTCAACCACTGGTAATCGCTCACACTGTCACCCAGTCCCACCATTTTGCTGCCCAATATGCTACTCCAGGCAGGAACCAGCTGTTTTCAAATCAGATCTGGCCCTGCCTCAGTAGGAACAGTGCAGCTTGAACAGCCAGGTTCTTCTACACAGGTACACCAGCATCTCAACCTGAAATCGGTTTTGATAATGCTGGGCCTCATAAGAAAGATGTATCTTTAGTCCTGTAGCACAGCACAGCAAGCAAGGGACCCACATCTGGGCATAACAGTTGAAGATATGTCCTTTCAAACACTTCATATTTCAGTCAAACATTATCACTTTCTTGTGACTATTACCACTACCCTGCCCCGCCATTATGTAGATAAAACAATACATAAAAATATTTTTCTCAAAATGCTTTCCCATCCTTTTACCATTTTACTTTTCTGTTGCCTATTTTATATGTGTATATGGTATTAAAAACATGTGCAAAATGCTTCATTACACCCTTTTCAAACAGTCACACTTCATCTTTCAGAGAGTCAAAAGTAGCTTTATTTCGGTCAAATAGGCCATAAAAGCACACATAAACAAACAAAAACAATATAAATATGTTAGAAATAGGGTCTCGAGTTGTCAGAGGTATGCACCATGTCCAAGTAGGGACCACAGTCCTAGTCAGGGTAAGAAACACACACATTTATTTATCCTGTGCTCACCCTCTGGTAGCTTGGCACAGAGCATGCAGGCTTAACTTAGAAGGCAATGTGTAACGTATTTGTGTAATAACTCATACAGTGACAAGTGAAATCATTACAAAAGTACTCCACGCCAGTTTAGGAAAATAGATAATCCTTATCTGAATAGAATAAGATCGAAATGATTAAGATCCAATAAGCACAATATGAGATATCACTTTTTGAAGGTTTCAAAGAGTCTTAGTTTGCACAGAGGAGGAGATACGTTGACAGATAGGGTGTTGCGTTGGACTTTCCAGCACGGCATAGACAATGTGTTGCTTCTTTCCACACTGCAAGGTGATGCATCATTTCTTTCCATGCTACTCAGCCGCGAGGCTGGCGCTGTGTCGTTGCAGTCGGCAGTACAGCAATTTTACAGCTGCAATGCAGGTGCTGCGTTGATTTCTGCAGGTGTTGCGTCGATTTTCCAATGCATAAGGAATTCCTGGAAGAGGTGAAGTCTTTGTTGGCCCTGAGACTTCCGAAACAGGAGGCAAGTTCAATCCAGGCCCATGGAGATCAGTTTAGGAGGAAGGCAGAGTCAGGAGCAGCAGGCAGAAGGGCAACAAGCAAGAACGCAGTCCTTCAGTAAAGCAGTCCAGATGAGACCTTTGGGCAGCCAGGCAGTCCCCTCACAGAGTCCAGGTGTAGGTCCAGAAGTGCCTGTTTTGCTGGGTCAGAGACACAGTGTATTTACCCAAAAGTGCCTTTGAAGTTGAAGAAACTTCAAAGAGTGATTTTGAAGTGCACAAGTTCCCCTTTCAACCCAGCTCTATTTGCCAGGTTCCCTGTGGGGTTTATCAGTGCTTTGTGTGAAGGCAGGCCATTGGCCTTTGAAGTTTAAGAGAGAGCCACCCCCACCCTTCCTGCCCAGGGGGAACATTCAGCATGCAGATGAATCCTGATGTGACTGAGCATCCTGTGTTAATGGCTGTCTGGGAGAAATGCACAAGGGGAGCTTCCAACTAGCACAGACCAGACGTGGATTGGAGACCGGCTGTAAGGCACAGATGGCAGTTAATGCAGAGAATTGTCCACTTTCTAAAAGTGGCATTTCTAAAATAGTAATATTAAATCCAACTTCACTAGTAAGCAGGATTTTCTATTACCATTCTAGCTGTACTAAACATGACAAGGCTACTCCTTTCAGATCAGAATCTACTACTTAAATGTATATAGGGGCAGTTCTAATGCTGGTCTGTGAGAGGAGTTAGCCTCACAGTAGTTTGTGAGTTTTTCACTACCTGTAAAAACACATAAGCACATTTCCTGCATTTTACTTACATAGCCCTTTAGGTTACCTAGGGCCTACCTTAGGGGTGACTTATATGAAGATAAAGGGGAGTTTAAGTCTTGGGAAGTAGTTTTAAATGCCAAGTCTGTGTGTGCAGTGAAACTGCACACACAGGCCTTGCAATGGCAGGCCTGAGACATGGGTAAGGGTTTGTGTCACAATCAGTGCTGCAGGCCCAGTAGTAGTATTTAATTTACAGGCCCTGCGGCACCTCTAGTGCACGTTATTAGGGACTTACAGGTAAATTGAATATGCCAATGGGGAAGGAGCCAATGTTATTATGTTTAGGGGAGAGAGTTCATGCACGTCAGCAGTGATAAAGTGCGCAGAGTCCTAAAACCAGCAAAAACAGGGTCACAAAAATGGAGGGAGGTAGAATATACCAGAAAGTTAAGAAGTTAACACATCATATACATTAGCACTTCGTTCTATGAATTCTCTACATAGCATCTAAAAATTTGGCCACAGTGACAACAAACATGGGGCTAGGGTCGGATCTCAGAATGCGTAGTGCCTCGCAGTGCTTGCACACGCCCAAACGTCTGCAGGGGGAGACCAGCCACACACCACTCAGACGAGCATAGGCTGGGCAGACAAAAAAAGACATGTGCAACACTCTCCAGCGAGTGGAAGCAATGTGGACATACTACTGGAGTCCCGGAGTCCACCTAGCAGACAACTACCTCAGCGCAAGGCACCCACACAAAATTAGATGTATAGCTTCCAGTCAAGATGGACAGTCACAGTATGGCTCACACTTACTGACAGGCATGAAGTCAAAAAAGTTGTTAGAAGGCCTGGCAGAAGATGCTTTCCTAATGTCAGACGTAGCTACAGCTTTCCAAAAAAAAGACTTCAATACATCCTTGGGTGGGAAAAGGGTGGAAGGAGGATGTTCCCAAAGATCTGTGAGCCCTAGATCGACAAGTAGTTTCCTGATATACAAGGGCCAGAGCACTTTTTGCAAAATGTCGACTGCCATAAGATCTTGTAATGCAGAGGCATAGTGGGCTAACTCTGGTGTAGTCCACAGCCACCTACAAAACAGCAAAGGAGGTAGCCTATCTTTCTCCACCAGATGCTTCAAACACAAATCACGATGGAGTGGAAGCAGTGAGTTGCTTGAAGGAAGAGAAGTGAGTTTGCGGATACATTTGTTCTCCACACTAGCAAGCAAATCAAGGTTCGAGAGAGCCCACAGTTCCAACCCATAGAGGGTTGTGGCCACAGCCTTAGTTTCATAGCTATGGAGCTAAGGGCCGGAAGAATTTGGCTCAGATGAGATGAACAATATTCTTTTAAATGACGCCCCTAGTTTGCCTAGGCTTCAACACAACTCTATTGAGGTGAGATTTCCAGGAAGTGTTTTTGGAGAGTGTGATGACCAAATAGGGAAAGAAATCATACTTCTACAGTGGCCCTCCCTCCCCCATAACAAAGTGGTTCCTAAATGATATATGCAGATTGAAAGACATTAGCTCAGTTTTGCCTGTGTTGATCTCCAGACCGCAAGCGAGGCAGAACTCATCAAACTGAAGGGCTAGTTTCTGCAACCCACTGGGTGTCTTTGAGCTCAACAGGGTATCATCTGCAAATAGGAGACTAGGAATTTTTAGTCCAGTAAGAGATGGAGCATCAGCTTCCACTGGGGATAAATAGGAAACAGTACCATTTATAAATAATGAAAATTAGGTGAATGCCAAGACACAACCCTGGCGGACACCTCAAAGTATAGGAATTTTCTCAGTTAAATCCACCTGTATGCCCAATCTAATCTGAGCAATGTTGTCCTTTTCATAATATACAGAATCTGCCAAAGAGTTGAGCGATGAGCCAGGTCGAAAGCGGATTTTATATCCACAAAAGCGACATACAAAGAGCCCTTGCCAATAGTATTAGATTGCCAGTAAAGCAATAAAAAGCTAAACGCCTGGTCGATGGTAGAGACCCTTGGCGAAAGCAAGCTTATAAAGGGCTAAGAATATCCACTTCGACCATCCTGTCCTGCAACTTAGCCAAGAGGCATCTAGAAAATACTTTTTGTACACAGCCTATTAGGCTGATAGGTCTATAGTTACCAGCAAGGGACCTATCGCCTTTTTTGTATATAGCAATAATGACAGCGCATCTCTGCAAATTGGGAATGTCTGCCCCTGCAGCAGTAGAACTGGCAATCAATAAGATGTAGCTAGCCCATAAACTAATATCAGATAGAAAAACATTGGCCGGTATGCCATCAGGCCCTGCAGCCTTACTACGAGGAACAGCTGGAAGAGCTGCAGTCATATCAGAAAGAAATGCTGGAGTCAAGAAAGGCACGCAAGGTGGCAGCTGTATGGAAACATGTGAGTTTTGCGTCTGAACATCCGAATAAAGATCGGTAAAATGCTCAACCCAGCAAGCTGGAGCAACATTATTTGCAGGTTTCGAAGGAGCTGTAGCGCCGTTATGTGCTAAAAGCTGTCAAAACAATGAAGAGCCTTTCTCCAAACAGGCATCATATAGGGCATTCCACCTCTGGGAACCACAGTCTGGGGAAAGAATTGTCGCTTCATAAGCGTGTCTAACAAGTGAGACTTTGATGGGATCTTTAGTGCGGATAGCACCAGCAAGAGTACCCTGCACTTTCCTGCACTCTATTAAACCAGGGATTGCTTTACGAACAGTGCTCCCTGACGCCATCATCTTTAAAAGTTAGACCTGTTTGTTTTTATAATGCAAGTATGAAGGATGCGATGGAGACAAATTTCATGTTAATATCTTTTATTCTTGCCACAAGGAATAAGGCCCACGAGCAGCCGGACGGCCGCAACACCGCGCTTTGTTCGCGCCTCTGCCTCTCCGCCGCGCCGCCCCCTGACGTCACGACCGTCCTCGTTACAGATTGGTCGTGGCGTCATGAGGCGCCTAAACATAGAAGACAGAATAGTTCTGTCCCTCCGGCCTCGTGCGTTAACTCACGTACGACATCTCCCTTTTCAACAGAACAAGAAACTTAAGGAACTTCACCTCATAACAAAATCTTCGAACCTCTTGGGTGCTCGGATACGCCTAATTGGCCTGCTCGGAGTAACATACTGAAGTGAATTCGCCTTGACGGCGCACGCATCCTCTAGGCTTGACCCCATTACATTGTGACTGTCGCTCTCCACAGATTCGGGCCTGCAACCATTCTGTCCTGAGGCAACCGTCAAGCCACGCCATGCCTTCTCGCATCGCTCCGCACTCCCCTGTCCACTCATTCCTGGACTGGAAGGCGTATTCACACATTCCTCCTCATCAATGACTACATCCCTGGCTTCGTGAGTTTGCCACTCGTCAACATCATCCGTGCCTTCGGCCCCATCCACACGGACATCTTTCATGATGATTTTCTCTTGCCCAGCCTTGAGCCTAACTATGTCGTCCTTGCTCCGCCACCCCGCTCCTTCCAGACAGACTGCCCCTCTTGTCACTCCTTGCACACGCACCGGGGTTTGAAACACAGACTCCCCTTCATCACCCTGTTGGGTTTCTTCACCAATACCCAATCCCCTTGCGCTATATTTTTAGTTTTGGCTCTATTCACCATGTCAGCGTACCTCTTATTGTTTTCCTGTTTGGCCACTATTCTTGCTTTGACTCTCAATCTCTCATCAGATTCTGCCTCAATTTCCCGGTTCATGTCCTACCACTTATTGAATTTGGGGGTAAGCTCACTCATGCATCTTCTCCCTCTCATCAAATAAAACGGAGTGTGTCCAGTAACCTCACTGGGCGTGTTATGGAAAGTGTTCACTTTGTCCGCCAGAAACGCTTTCACATTCATGTTGGAAGCGATCGCCTGTTGCACGCCCTCTTTGAGGAATCTATTCATACGCTCAACCTGCCCATTGCTCTTCGGGCTGTACAGTGGGGTTTTCTCCTGCTTAATCCCCAACCTGGACAGAAAATCCGTCATCCGCCTGGACACTAGCTGGGTGCCGTTGTCCGACACCATGATCTTCGGCTGTCCCTCAATCGCGAAAATTTTCGTCAATGCCTTGATCACTCGTTCAGTGGTAACTTCCCTGACGAACTTGTAGTGAATCCATTTGGAGAAGTAATCCGTAAGGACGATGAGATGTCTACACTCGTCAGGTAGCCTTGTAAATGGGCCCGCAAAATCAATGGCAATCTTGTTCCACGGGCCGGCAGGTATGTCCACCAGCTGCAACTCTCCTTTTGTCGTCTTCCAGTGCTTATCGGCCCTTAAGCACGGTCCACACCGATCAATGAATCTGCTGACATCGCTGCACATCCCTGGCCACCAGTAGTACTGCTTGAGGAGATTCTTTGTAGCGGTATTGCCCGGATGGCCTTTATGGGCAATCCTGATTAGCTTGTCTCTTAAACTTTCCGGAGGTACAAACAGCTCGTGTCTCTTCACAAAGCCGCCTTCGATGGTGAGTTCGGGACTAATCTGTTGGAAACTTCTGAGTGCCCCGTGCAAGTTCCGGATAGGGGGCCAATGAGCCTTCATGTGGTCCATCACCCTCCGCATAGTCCCGTCCTTCTCCTGAGCCGTCAACCATTCTTCCTCTGATATGGATCCCTCGCACATGGCTGTTGCGTCAACCATTGCCACAACGCACTCCGTGTCGTCCAAGGAATCATTCTCCTCATCCGGGATCGGTATGCGAGATAGGCAATCCGCCCTGCAGTTGAGGCCCCCTTTGATGTGTCTGACGGTGAAGTGATATTCTTGCAACTTAGACAGTAGACGTAGGAGCCTAGAGCTGGCTTTGCCATTGCCACGTCCTTCACCGTCCATCATGTATATAAAGGGTTTGTGGTCGGTGACTAATTCGAACTCCCTGCCCCACAAATAATTTCTCAGTTTCTCCACGGCCCAGACGCACGCGAGCATCTCCCGCTCAATGGTGCTGTAGTGCTTCTCTGCTTCGCTCAATGACCGCGATATGAATGCAACAGTGTTCTCCTTCTTCCTTTGGAATTGGCAAAATACTGCACCGATTCCCTTGGCACTAGCGTCAACCGTGATTACGTTCCGGAGGTCCTTGTTGTACGGTCGTAATACTGGGGCCGCGGCGATTGCCTGTTTGACGGATTCGAAGGCAGCGCTTTGTTCCTGTGTCCACGTATACTTTTCGTTCTTCCGTAGCAGTTTCCTTAGAGGCTCCACAGTGGTTGCGTATCCTTGCATGAACTTGGAATAGTATTCGCTGAGTCCCAGGAACGATCGCAAGGCGTCTTTGTCTCCTGGGCAAGGGGCATCTCGTATGGCCCTCACTAAATCATCTTTCGGCGCGATGCCATTTGGGGTAAGCACGTGCCCTAAGTATTCTATCTTGTCTTTCATGAATTTGCACTTGTCTTTGGAGACTGTCATCCCCCTTTTTTGTAGCACCTCCAACACTCTGCGCAGCAGTTCTAAGTGCCCCTTCTCGTCTTCCGTGTGTATCAGAATGTCGTCCTGAAATGCTTCAACCCCCTTCATATCGCAGAAGAGGTGGTCCATTAGCTTTTGAAAGACGCCCGAGGCCGATGCAAGGCCGAATGGAAGACGGATGTACCTGTATGCTCCAAACGGGGTAATAAAGGTGGTAAGTTCCTTGGATTCCTCCGTGAGACATACCTGGTGGTATGCAGACTTCAGGTCTATCAGGGTGAAAAACTTCGATCCTGCTGTGGCCGACAATATCTCCTGAATGTTGGGCAGTGGATGGCAGTTCACCAGGATATTTCTGTTCAGTGACCGCAGGTCTACACACAACCGAATGTCCCCTGTCCTCTTCTTCTTGGACACCACGATTGCGGACACCCATTCTGATGCACCTGCTTCCTCTATTACTCCTTCCCTTTTCAGCTTATCAAGAACAGCCTTAAGCTCCCCCCTTACTGAAAGAGGAATCGTTCTGACTTTGTGTTTTATTGGTAGGGCACCCTTTTTTAACCGTATAGCATGCACAAATCCTCTTACACACCCTACCTTGTTTTCAAAAACGGAGTCAAACATTTCGAGGACCTCAGCTAATCCATCATGTAAATCATCAGGCTGCACATAATTGACCCAGTCATCTCTCAGAACTATGGGATCTTCTGCCCCAGGGACTAGCATCACACCTAGCTTCGCCAGGTCCTTCCATCCCACAAGGCTCCTCCCATTTTCAGCCACATATATCTTTGTTCTCACAGTGCGCCCTCGAAAGGTGAGGGAGTCCCAGAAGTAACCTTTCATCACTATGTCGTGTTCCCCGAAGGCCTTTGGACTCACATCCGTCTCGTGCAGTCGTACATCTTGCCACTTCGAATCAAATGTCCTATCAGAGATCAGGGTAAGGGGGGAACCAGAATCAGCCGTAAATGGCAATTTTATCACACCAATCATGACGGAGCCAATGGGACCCTTCACTCTACCGTCTTCACCATCAATGGACAACACCATGTCCGCATCCGCATCAGTATCATTCTCGCTTACCGAGCTCACTTTCATGCCCGTATTATATTTTTTTGCTTTGCATACTGCCGCAAAGTGGCCCAACTTCCTGCATTTAGAACAGCTTTTGCGCACGGCAGGGCAGGCCCTGCTATCCGCTAAGTGATCTTTTGACCCACATCTATAACAGACGAGCTGCCTCCTGCCTCCCCCTCTATCACTCGCTGCCCTTTCTGAATTTCCGGGCACATGTTTACGGCTGTCCTGTACATAGAACACATTTGAAGCCTGACTAGTGTTCGCCAGTTCCTTGGAAGATACCATGGAGCGTTCCACTGCCTTTGCAATGGCAATTACGTCCTTCAGCGAAGGATTCCTGCATGAAAGCAAACGTTCCTGCACTTTCTTTGAATGGCAGTAGAACACCACCTGGTCTCTAATGTACGTATCAGTCATCACTGCAAATTCACAATCTTGAGCTAGAACACGTAGACATGCAATATACTCTTCGATAGTCTCTCCTTCCTCTTGTTTCCGCAGTGCGAATTTATGGCGCCCCACCATGATGTTGCACTCCTCTGCATACTGCAACTCAAGCCGCCGTACAGCCTCCTGGTACTCATTCAGCGGAGCTGTGGCTCCATGGGGATTCACATATACCGGCAGGCTATCGAAAACCTCTTGTCCTGCCTTCCCCAACAGTCCGAATAACAAATACTTTTTCCGTTCAGGGCTATACCCCTGACCATCAATTGAGATAATATAGTTCTCAAATGCGCGCAGCCATCCTTTCCACTTCATGCATGGCTTACCAGGAGAGTCCAGGAAGAGAGGAGGCACGCAGATATGACCTGTCTGCGACATGGCCGGAAAGCGGGAGGCTACTGGGCTGCGCAGAACGGTAGGAGTCGTCAAAGTCAATTGTGTGGAGACCGCAGCATCAGCGCCTTAGGGGTTGCATGTAGTCCCCAGTGAAGAGATATCAGCGCTTTCCACTGGCCTCCCGAAACACCAGGTAAGGTGGGCTACACTCGTGGGCCTTGGTAGAAGCTGTGACCCTCGTCGCCATTTGTAGTGGCAAGTATGAAGGATGCGATGGAGACAAATTTCATGTTAATATCTTTTATTCTTGCCACAAGGAATAAGGCCCACGAGCAGCCGGCCGGCCGCAACACCGCGCTTTGTTCGCGCCTCTGCCTCTCCGCCGCGCCGCCCCCTGACGTCACGACCGTCCTCGTTACAGATTGGTCGTGGCGTCATGAGGCGCCTAAACATAGAAGACAGACTAGTTCTGTCCCTCCGGCCTCGTGCGTTAACTCACGTACGACAGTAATATGAAGGGTTTTGCCAGTCCAATTTTGCTGTAATTGGAAAGTCTATTGTGGACTATATCAAATTCTTACTTTGGGCTTTGGCCCAACCCATTGCTTATCATTGGTTGCCTTTGTTGACACTCTGATTTGCTTGCTTTTTATTCAATTATTTCCTTGTTCGTCTTATGTTTGTCCCTACTCCTCCTTCTGTTTGTCTCCCCTCTGTAACATAGCCTCCTTCATACACTTTTGATTGGGTAACTTGCATCTATCCACAACTCACATTTAAGGAACTTCTTTATTATTTTCCTCTCAGCAGTCTACGGGAGTACATGTGCTCTCTCCCTCTTGTTCTGCTTACCTCCACTGAACGTCCCTCTTGTCCCCTCATGTGTTCTTTGTTGATCCATCATATGTCCCCCCCAAGCTAGCTGATTACTTTTTCCACCACTCCCTGACATTTTTTTCATTATATATTGATCCTCCCCTGGCCCATCCTCAGGTGCCTGTATTGCTGTGTTTCTCGTGACATACTTTCCTTGCACTTCACAGCCCCCGTGGTCCATTTCTTTAATATATATTTTTTATGTTGGTAGGTCCACCTTAGAAGAATCGTTTTTGCATTAATCAACTCTCATTTTTTTAATTTTCTCATCCATTTGGATGAGTAAACATAAAATAATGGTACCAAGTCACGCTTCCATAAAAAGACGTGACTGCCAGCATTGGTGCGTCTGCTAAAATGTAAGGCAACCTCTGCATAGAGATCCATTTGCAGTGAAACTTTAAGTAATCTATCACTTTCCTGCTTCCTAATCAGTAACCCTAGGACTTATTTGTATAAAGTGTGTGGGCGCCAGAGACATAACAATCTTGACAGTACAAAATGTACCTAAAACAGTATGCTAACAATCAGTTTCATGAGGCAATGTGTCAAACGGTTTCATTAAAAAAAAATCATAAGTAAAGCAGTACAGAGTGAAATACGTAAATGAGCTCAGTGAATAGGGAACTACGGATGCATTCAAAATCAAAATTAGTCTAAGTCCAAGTGGGCAGCAATATTGGGAGAGAAGCGGACAGCATTTTTAGTAGATTAGAACATTCTCTGTCTCAACCCCAAAATCGAGGGTTTTTATACATTATTTTTGTATAAGTTAAAAGAACGGCAGACTCGCTGTGGTGTAAGCAAATGTATAATTTCATCAGAAAATAAGAGCACAGACGTATAAAACGTCATAGCACCCAAGCACTGTCCCACTAAAATAATTATTATTCGACCACCTCTATGCTATTTTCATCCGGAGATGCAAAGAGAAACTAGATACACAAGACCTTGAATACATAGTTGCAGTTTTGTGACTGAGCTAATCAAATACAACCTGAACAATGACAATGGAAATAAGCAAATATTATTTTACTTGACTATGTGCTGCAGACACGACATGCAGTGAGGTATGCAGGGTGAAAAGAGTGACTAGGGTGACATTTATTTTGAAAAAGATGGCGATTAGGATCAAATTTAAGCCTAGTTAACAAGGGTCAGAAAACAAATGTCTACACATCATAGATAATTTGTTTCATAGACAGCAGTACAATACCAGTGTGTATATCTGTAATCAAATCAAATGTGAAACTACTTTCTACATGTTGCTAATGATGCACAAAAATATGAATGCACAAAAACCTTAACAAGTGCCCATATATATATATACCAGAACCGTACGGGACTGTTAGCCATAGGCATCTGTGTCCTACTCTCTTAAAGGTGAGAATTCCAGAAATACACAAACACATTCTTTAAATTGTGAGATACTTCCCTTAAAACCTATTGAGTACCTGATTGAGGCCTGTGAGTCACTTACTCATTGTCTATCACGTAGTCTCTGGAACTAGACCAAGGTCAAGGAGATTCCAATGCCCATTTGATGGCTGTGCTGTGTTTGAAGACAAGATAATCATGAGATCGCAAAAAAGTATCTAGTCCGTAGAGGAGGTCCTAGAAAGGTTGTGCCTTGGGGAGGAGGTTCTGCTAGGGAGTGAAGTTGGTAATTAGGAGAACTTTAAGAAGATAGCACAAATGGTAAGGGAGATGAAGATGTTGACGTGAGCAGAAATTAAAAGAGAAGGTTTTTATAACACTCTTTCAGAAAAGTTCTGCACACGCAAGACTAGGCAAATCATATCTACAAAGAATGTGCAAGACTCTCTGTCAATAGACTACAGTGTGTCCCAAATAGCAAAAGCAAAACCCATACACAAATATAGCTGTTGTAAATATAGCATGATTAATTGAAATCACAATTCAGTAAGCAGGTATGATGGTATTGCTTCAAACATTGTTAGATCACTGAAACTGTGGTCTGTCAGAATATCATAAACAGAAATATCTTAGAACATAAATATGGTGGCCTACATAGCATGTATTAATGTAATGTAATATTGCCCCATTGTGTGTCAGTTTTATATTATTTACACCCAGTGCATAATTTGAGCTGGTGGTTTCCGGTGTGCAGCACCAGCACTTAAGTCAACAACTGTGCTTATGACAGTCTGACACTTGATGGCACTTTCTATATTAAGGATGAGCAGAACATAAATTAAAAATGAATAATGCCTTCAACTCCAGCCATTTTTAAGGGTTTAGGGGCCCCCAATAGTCTGAATTGCCACGGTTGTTAGGAGTGTGATGGTTAGTAGTTGTGTTGACACTGTCATTAGCAGCACTGAGAGGCACAGTGGTTGGTTTAAGCTGCAGTAGACTCATAAGGAGGGAGCTGACACTTATATTTTTACAAATTAGGTACTAATACACCAATGGTGTGATATGTTTGTAAACAATCTTTATTTTGTAAGACAATGTTTGGACAACAATAGTCAGGTATTCAGGTAGCCTACTCCTCCAAGCTTCCTATCCGTTTTGTGGTTATATTTTCAATATATGCTCTGATGTTTGACATATTTTCTGAACGTAATAATTCCTTGATATAGAAAATGTTTGTTTTACAGAATGGACCAATGGTGGTTGGACTTGCTCCTCAAGAAGCCAGTGATAGGCTGATTATGTTTCAGGTATGTTTGGGGCTTTGGGCTTAGAGTCTATTCTTTACACTTACCGGATATCTATGAATACTACTACTTTGTGTGAATTTGATTCTCATAGAAGGTATACCTTCAATTCTTTGATGGAAGGTCCCCAGTATATATCATTGGATATAAAACTCTTAGGGCCATATTTATACTTTTTGACGCAAAACTGCGCTAACGCAGTTTTGCGTCAAAAAAATTAGCGCCGGCTAACGCCATTCTGAAGCGCCATGCGGGCGCCGTATTTAATCAATGACGTTAGCCGGCGTTAGCCACCGGCGCTGCCTGGTGTGCGTGGAAAAAAACGACGTACACCAGGCAGCGCCGGCGTAGGGGGATATGGAGCTTGGGCGCCAAAAAATGGGGCAAGTCAGGCTGAGGCAAATTTTTCGCCTCAACCCGATTTGCGCCATTTTTTTCGACTCCCAACCCCCATAGAAATGACTCCTGTCTTAGCAAAGACAGGAGTCATGCCCCCTTGCCCAATGGCCATGCCCAGGGGACTTCTGTCCCCTGGGCATGGTCATTGGGCATATTTGGCATGTAGGGGGGCACAAATCAGGCCCCCCTATGCCACAAAAAAAAAAAAAATACTTACCGGAACTTACCTTAATGTCCCTGGGATGGGTCCCTCCAGCCTTGGGTGTCCTCCTGGGGTGGGCAAGGGTGACAGGGGGTGTCCCTGGGGGCATGGGAGGGCACCTCTGGGCTCCTTCCGAGCCCACAGGTCCTTTAATGCCTGCCTTTTCCAGTCGCTAAAAAACGGCGCAAAAGCGGCCGTACGTCATTTTTTTTGACCCGCCCACTCCCGGGCGTGAATTTTGCCCGGGAGTGTAAATACGGCGCACATGCCTCGGAGTCAGTTTTTTAGATGGGAAACGCCTACCTTGCATATCATTAACGCAAAGTAGGTGTCCACACTAAAAAATGACGCAAACTCCATGGACTTTGGCGCTAGACGCGTCTAACGCCAAAGTATAAATATGGAGTTAGTTTTGCGTCGGAATTGCGTCAAAAAAAACGACGCAATTCCGGCGCAAACAGAGTATAAATATGCCCCTTAATTTCTCCTGAACCATTTGGAGTTTTGGTTTAGGGAGTGTAAGCTATGTAATGCTGACCCAGCAGATTTTCCTGAAAGGATCGCTTATCATATACAGGCGGTAGTTGAGTCCCTATGCTTTTTCAGCACTTTAATTTTCCCCAAAGCAAAGTACCATCAATTAAAATTATGCTATTGGTATTTTATAATCGAAATCTCGCTGACAACTAGAGTAGAGTCCAATCAACCCCATTAATAAAGTCTGAGTAACCATTCCATTGTAAAGACGTGATCTCTCCTACCCTTGATTGACTTGAGTCTTCTTTGGCCATGTGTCATACTGTACTCCTGGTTAGTTCACCTCATATGATATTTTGTAGGGGAGATTTGTCTGTAAACCTCTTTAATCTTATGGTATGAGGATGTTTTTAAACATAATGTTTATCTTCAAACCATAGCTTGAAGATAACCAATAAGAGCACATTCCTTGAGCAAAAAATTAAATTAAATAAGAGCTTAAAGACAATTACTACTATCAGTTAGCCAAGTCATAAAACAACCTTGATCAATGCACAGAGAATAGATAATTTATTAGCTGCTTTTATTGCATTTTGGGAAGATAGCAGCCATTGATTAATGCAGTAGTATAATTTCACCAAAGTCAGGAATAAGGCACACAAGGATCCACAGAGGCAAATTCCAAAATCACCTTCTAGAGGATCCACCAAGGAGCAAAGGATACCATAAAGGTTGAGTTTGTCACTACGACACAGCCACAGCTCGACAGAAAAAAAGGCACGATATTGAGAGGAATAACCATAAAAATATCCTATGCTGAATTAAACAGTGAAGTATACCCCTGAAATAGTGGATTCATTCTAGAATCTAAAAGTTGTTAAAATATCAAATAAAAGACATGGTTCAGTTTGTGTAGGTTCAACACAGTACGTAGGAAAAAGTAACATCCTAAGAGTGCTGTTTTGCAAATCAAAGGCAAAAAGTAGTCTTTACTAAGTTTACAGTAGAAGAGGATCACTCTAAGAGCAATCCAGGAACCAGCCAACCTGAATACCATACAATACAAAGGAAAGGCATCACACAAAAAATGAAATTAAGGACTTTCATTCAGCTCACTGGACAGCAGAACACGTAAAAACGTAACAGTGAAGAACAAGCAGAAGTAGGTGTTGTGCAGAAATGAGCAAAATGGTAGTTTTGGTTTTACATTAGTATTGATATGAATACTGTTATGCTCATTGCTGACTTTGGATTACTGAATGTTGTTGTTCAGAAATGCTTATGTTGCTTATCAGTAATAGCATTAGGCTGAATCCTACTCCCTCACTTTCATTCATTTAATATGAGGCATCCCTGCCTCAGCATATCACACTCATGATCAGTTGTACATACTGGAAGGACAGGAGAAACTATGAATGACAGCGAGGGAGTCGGGCTCAGCAAAATGCTATTACCGATACGTAATGAAAGCATTACTCTATTGTCCATCCCTTGCTTTCCTTCATTACAGATGAGATGTAAGAAGCTCAGAAATGACACACAACTGACATAATCATATATACCAAACTTCAAACTTTATTTGAACTAGAACATTTGTCCCTCTATTCCTTCATAGAGGGCAGCACCTTCATCAGTGTTGTTATTTTTATGCAGAATATAATGTTTTACAAAGATAGGGGAGTCTAACCATCTAGCTCCCCTACAAATTTCCTGAAGGGATGCGCCCTGCAATTCTGCAACTGTAGAAGCCGTGCTGTGGGTTGATCTGACACTGACCAGTAAAGGGGAGGCTTACTCCCGACCTCATAAGCCATAACAATCAAGGTTTTATTCCGGTTGCTGAAAGTGGCTCTGGTTGGTTTTTCATATTTTCTACCTGGCACAAAGTTTTCAAAGAAGTATTAGTTTTTCCTAAAAGTCATAACCTTATCAAGATACACGAGCAGGGCCCTCTTTACAACCAACAAGTAAAATCTTGATTCTTCCTCTGAAAAAGGAGATGGATAAAAGGCTGGGAAGATCACTTCCTGACCCTTAAGAAAAGAGGAACTAACCTTTTAAACAAAGGATAATCTGAACCCAAAACCACTGTGTCCTGCAAAAAAGGAAACCTGTACAACAAGGACCCCAGTTCACTCCAGCCTCCTGGTGGAAGTGGCAGACGATGGAGGCTTGGTCAACGACATCAAAACGAGCATCAAATCCCAATTGTGAAAGGAATGAACAGCCTTGCAACAAGTTTTGGGCAGGCCCTTCTGTAGTCTAGAAATCAAACCTCCTTTGTTGCCCAAATTCTTCCATGGAGCCCTGAATGCCTGAATTTCTCCCCATTGCACTCTGAGGGTGGCAATGGACAACCCCAACCGCGCATCCTGCTGCAAAACTTCCATAATCACTACTAAGCTCCCAGATTGAAGGTCAAAACCCCCGGTCTGACACCAACGAGAAAATGACCTCCAGTGGTTGGTATATGACTTCTGTGTTGATGACCTTGTGAATGTTTTCAATGTAAGTACCAGGTTATCCAGGAGATCCTGACCCCTCAAACTCCTCCTCCCAACCTCCAATGCATCAGGTGGTGTTTATTTAGTGACTCCATCAATAGTATTGGGAAGTTGAGAGGATACAGGTTCAGTGGAATCAACCAACTGGGGACCAACATCATGTGCAGCAGCAGAGGAAACCAGTTGGCCAGAGGCCATCTGGGAGCAATCAGAAGTGGACTGGCCTGTTAGTGTTTCACTCACACCAAAAACCGTCTGATCATGGGAACCGGGAAAACGCATAAATCAGACCCTTCTGTCATCTGCAAAATAGGGTATCCACTGCCCATGCCTTCTCTTCTGTTGCATTTGAACAGAACTTCTGAACTTTGGCATTGGCTCCAGATGCAAAGATGGACCACCAGCACCCCCCACCAATAATCCACCTGAGACAACACTGCTAGGGCTAGTGAAAAGTCCAGGGAAGATGGAATGCTTCTGCTGAGAGTATCTGCCACCACATTGGCCACCCTCTGATTGTGAATTGCCATCAGTGATAATAGAACAACTTGATCACATGAGAAAAGTGCCTTCACAATCCTGCTCAGAGCTTTGGACCTTGCCCTCCGCTTGCTTACGTAAGCTTTGGTGGTGATATTGTTGGTCTGAATCAGTACACCCCACCCTATTACCTGACTACCAAATGCCAACAGAACCCACCTCACTGCCTCAAATTCCCTCCAACTTGAGGATCTCAGTGCCTCGGCATGACACCAGAGCCCCTGAAACTGCATCGCTTCTCCCCAGCCCCCCCAACCAGACAGACTGGCATCTGTTGTGAAAACAAGAGACTCTGGTGGGTATACTGAACCCCTTTGTCCAAATTGTGGCTGGACAGCCACCAAGCCAGATCTATCTTGATTCGCTCAGCAATGCTCTAGAGCATGGGAAGCCAAGACCCAATGATCCAAAAGCAATGCAATCAACTTGTGTAGATGAAACTGTGCCCACTGTACCAGAAAGACTGTGAAAGCTAGATCTCCTTGGAACTTGAGAAAGCATTTCACCTTGGTTACCTCTATCGGCACCAATCCAGAATGTGCTTCTGAATTTTGACAGTCCTCTGAGGATGTAAGCGAGCCACCCCCTGATGAGTCAAGAATTGAGTCCTATGAAAGTCAAATCCGGAACTTGATCTAAATTGGACTTTTGCCAGGTTATTAGATACCCATGTGTCTGCAAAACCTCTAGCACTCTGTAGATGTGCAATGCCAGAGATTCTTTAGATGCTGCTCGAATCAACCAATTGTCGATATATGGATGAATGAAGATTCCTATGGGAGGAGCTAAAATCTTGGTGAAGACCCTGAGAGAGACTTGCGACCAAATGGCAGAACTTGAAAATGGTAACAGAAATTTCTGGGTAGACCTTTCTACCAGAACATGAAGATAAGCATCCTCCAAATCTATTGCGGTCAACCAATCTCCTGGGTTCATGAGAGGAAGAATAGCTTGCAGTGTTACCATTCGAAAGTGCCAAGTCATAACCCAAGATGCAGATTTTTTAACATCATCTCCTCTCCATTGCCTTATCCAGAGGTTACGTCTGGCTGTCATCATTGCTCTGGATGACATATCCATAGCCTTGACTACATCAGAGGAACTATCCACCAAGTAAATCCAAACACTCCAACCCCTCCTGAATAGCCACGTCCAATCTATCAAAGCCTTTAATCAAAGATTGTGCTATGTATGCTACATAAATGCTGACTTTTAGAACAAGATTCTCTGCTGTGAATGCCCTCTTTAATCCAGCCTCCACCTTTTTATCCAGAGGATCAGAAGGAGAACAGTCTTCTGTATTAATGGTAGTCTTTCTGATTAAAGGGGCCAGCATATCATCTACCTTAGCAGTATGGGGCAACACCTCACTACCCTTCATTAAATACAGCTTCTGCAGCAAAAGAGACACATTAACCTTATCTGCCTAGTTTCATTCACCCATTACCATGTCTTTAATAGTTCCATGAAAAGGCATTGCCATTGTGGAGGGCCTGACATACTGAGGAAAAAGTGAATCCCCTTCGTTCTCTGATTGAAGGGGGGAACCCCAGAGTCTGCTGCACATGAGAAAATGTATCACACATTTCCTTTAGTCTGAGGTATTTCCCTTAAGAAGTTGAGGGCTTCTCTAAATCAGAAGAGGAGGAATACCATTCTTTCTTCTTTTTAGAATGGCTGAAACTTCACTCTTAGCTGACGCAAACCCCTCAACACCACCTCCTTAATCATGTCTTGCACTTCAGTTTGTGACATGAGAGGTGGATGATTAGTACCTGTATCCAGGTCTCCCAGGTGGTTTGGCCAGAAAAGAACCCTCATACTCAGAAGATGAGAAGTAAATTACGTGCACACTCTTTGCTTGTCTCTTCCCTGACATAATGCCACCAAGAAACTCAAGCTAAATCTCTCCTATAAATATGACAGAGAAATACACATATGAGCATATCCCTGACCCCCAGCTCCTTGCTGCCCAGCCAATCACCTATTGAAAGAGGTATTAAAAAAAGACCCCCCTTTTAAAAACCGGGGTAAACTGCAGTAATCCTACCTGCCGTAGCACCACTGTTCTCCACAGGCTGTCTTGCAAGCCTGTGACCCGGAAGCAGTCCCCCTAGCCATCTCAAAGCCACCTGACCCTGTCAGGATGCTTTGCACATTCTGTAGGAAAGTACCATCTTGCCTGGCATTTTACCCCCATATTTCACTGTATATATGTTGTTTTAGTTGTATGTGTCACTGGGACCCTGCCAGCCAGGGCCCCAGTGCTCATAAGTGTGCCCTGTATGTGTTACCTGTGTTATGACTAACTGTCTCACTGAGGCTCTGCTAATCAGAACCTCAGTGGTTATGCTCTCTCATTTCTTTCCAAATTGTCACTAACAGGCTAGTGACCAATTTTACCAATTCACATTGGCATACTGGAACACCCTTATAATTTCCTAGTATATGGTACTGAGGTACCCAGGGTATTGGGGTTCCAGGAGATCCCTATGGGCTGCAGCATTTCTTTTGCCACCCATAGGGAGCTCTGACAATTCTTACACAGGCCTGCCACTGCAGCCTGAGTGAAATAACGTCCACGTTATTTCACAGCCATTTTATACTGCACTTAAGTAACTTATAAGTCACCTATATGTCTAACCTTTACCTGGTAAAGGTTGGGTGCTAAGTTACTTAGTGTGTGGGCACCCTGGCACTAGCCAAGGTGCCCCCACATTGTTCAGGGCCAATTCCCCAGGCTTTGTGAGTGCGGGGACACCATTACACGCGTGCACTACACATAGGTCACTACCTATGTGTAGCTTCACAATAGTAACTCCGAATATGGCCATGTAACATGTCTATGATCATGGAATTGCCCCCTCTATGCCATCCTGGCATTGTTGGCACAATCCCATGATCCCACGGGTCTCTAGCACAGACCCGGGTACTGCCAAACTGCCTTTTCAGGGGTTTCACTGCAGCTGCTGCTGCTGCCAACCCCTCAGACAGGTTTCTGCCCTCCTGGGGTCCAGCCAGGCTTGGCCCAGGAAGGCAGAACAAAGGACTTCCTCAGAGAGAGGGTGTTACACCCTCTCCCTTTGGAAAAAGGTGTTAAGGCAGAGGAGGAGTAGCCTCCCCCAGCCTCTGGAAATGCTTTCATGGGCACAGATGGTGCCCATTTCTGCATAAGCCAGTCTACACCGGTTCAGGGACCCCTCAGCCCTGCTCTGGCACGAAACTGGACAAAGGAAAGGGGAGTGACCACTCCCCTGACCTGCACCTCCCCTGGGAGGTGCCCAGAGCTCCTCCAGTGTGCTCCAGACCTCTTCCATCTTGGAAAGAGAGGTGCTGCTGGCACACTGGACTGCTCTGAGTGGCCAGGGCCAGCAGGTGACGTCAGAGACTCCTTCTGATAGGCTCCTTCAGGTGTTGCTAGCCTATCCTCTCTCCTAAGTAGCCAAACCCTCTTTTCTGGCTATTTAGGGTTTCTGCTGTGGGGATTTCCTTAGATAACAAATGCAAGAGCTCATCAGAGTTCCTCTGCATCTCTCTCTTTACCTTCTGCCAAGGAATCGACTGCTGACCGCACTGGAAGCCTGCAAAACTGCAACAAAGTAGCAACGATGACTACTGCGACACTGTAACGCTGATCCAGCCGCCTTCTCAACTGTTTTCCTGGTGGTGCATGCTGTCGGGGTAGTCTGCCTCCTCTCTGCACTAGAAGCTCCGAAGAAATCTCCGTGGGTCGACGGAATCTTCCCCCTGCTACCGCAGGCACCAAAGAACTGCATCACCGGTCCTCTGGGTCTCCTCTCAGCACGACGAGCGAGATCCCTTGAACTCAGCAACTCTGTCCAAGTGACTCCCACAGTCCAGTGACTCTTCAGTCCAAGTTTGGTGGAGGTAAGTCCTTGCCTCCCCACGCCAGACTGCATTGCTGGGAACCGCGTTTTTGCAGCTACTCCGGCTCCTGTGTACTCCACGAAGATTTCCTTTGTGCACTGCCAAGCCTGGGTCCACGGCACTCTAACCTGCATTGCACGACCTCCTGAGTTGTCCTCCGGCGGCGTGGGACTCTCTTGTGCAACTTCGAGTGAGCACCATTTCACTCCACTTCGTAGTGCCTGTTCCGGCACTTCTGCGGGTGCTGCCTGCTTCTGAGAGGGCTCCTTGTCTTGCTGGGCGCCCCCTCTGTCCCCTGACGCAATTGGTGACATCCTGGTCCCTCCTGGGCCACAGCAGCATCCAAAAACCCTAACCGCGACCCTTGCAGCTAGCAAGGCTTGTTTGCGGTCTTTCTGCGGGAAAACACTTCTGCACGACTCTTCACGACGTGGGACATCCATCCTCCAAAGGGGAAGTTTCTAGCCCTTGTCGTTCGTGCAGAATCCTCAGCTCCTACCATCCGGTGGCAGCTTCTTTGCATCCACAGCTGGCATTTTCTGGGCATCTGCCCACTCCCAACTTGATCGTGACTTTTGGACTTGGTCCCCTTGTTCCACAGGTACTCTCGTCTGGAAATCCATTGTTGTTGCATTGCTGGTGTTGGTCTTTCCTGCAGAATTCCCCTATCACGACTTCTGTGCTCTTTGGGGAACTTAGGTGCACTTTGCGTCCCACTTTTCAGGGTCTTGGGGTGGGCTATTTTTTTAACCCTCACTGTTTTCTTACAGTCCCAGCGACCCTCTACAAGGTCACATAGGTTTGGGGTCCATTCGTGGTTCGCATTCCACTTCTAGAGTATATGGTTTGTGTTGCCCCATTGCATTCTATTGTGACTATACATTGTGTGCACTGTTTTCTATTGCTATTACTGCATATTTTGGTATTGTGTACATATATCTTGTGTATATTTGCTATCCTCATACTGAGGGTACTCACTGAGATACTTTGGCATATTGTCATAAAAATAAAGTACCTTTATTTTTAGTATATCTGT
The DNA here is from genome assembly GCF_031143425.1 of Pleurodeles waltl. Lineage (NCBI taxonomy): Eukaryota > Metazoa > Chordata > Amphibia > Caudata > Salamandridae > Pleurodeles > Pleurodeles waltl. Next base: position 212,141,550 of record NC_090439.1, read on the forward strand.
GTATTGTGTTTTTTTGTGATATTGTGCATATGACACTAGTGGTACTGTAGGAGCTTCACTCGTCTCCTAGTTCAGCCTAAGCTGCTCTGCTAAGCTACCTTTTCTATCAGCCTAAGCTGCAAGACACCCCTATACACTAATAAGGAATACCTGGGCCTGGTGCAATGTGTAAGTACCCCTTGGGACTCACTACAAGCCAGTCCAGCCTCCTACATTGGTTGTGCAGCGGTGGGATAAGTACTTTGCAACTACTTACCACTTTTGTCATTGTACTTTTCATAAGAGAAAAATATACAAAACAAGTTCAGTGTATGTACACCTAACCAAAAAGTTTTGCTTTTCTTCTCTCACTTCTTTGCTAAGTGCTGAAAAGTACCTCTAAACTTTCTAAAAAGTTCTTTAAAGTTTTAAAAGTTTTTTTTTCTGTCTTTCAAAAAGTTCTGAAAAACTTTTTCTCACTTTTTCTATCCCTTAAACACTTTCTAAAATGTCTGGCACAGGCCAAACTGTTGATCTGTCCAAACTTGCTTATGATCACCTTAGCTGGAAAGGAGCAAGGAGTCTCTGCATTGAAAGAGGTTTAGTGGTAGGGAAGAATCCCTGTAGAGAACTGTTGGTTAATATGCTCATTGAACAAGATAAGACCAGAGTTGGCACTTCTGTTGAGAAATTAGCTGATGGTTCCCAATCTGACCCTGGGGCACCCCTAGCAAAAGATTTAGAAGGGAAACTTCCTAGCCTGCCCATTAGCAGACCACCTAGCATAGCTGGTACTGATGTAGAGTCACATCACAGTAATAGTGTTGCCTCACATCACAGTAAGAGTATTCCTTCTCATCATAGTAGAAGTGCTGTTTCTGTTAGCCAGGCTGTTAGAGTGCCATCTGTTAGGGACAGGTCTCCTTCTGTTCATTCTCACCATACTTCTGTTTCAAGGCATGCCCCACCAACCCACCCACCCTGATGACAGAGTGTTAGAAAGGGAGCTCAATAGATTGAGAGTAGAACAATCCAGACTGAAGCTCAAGAAGCTACAGCTGGATTTAGATAGGCAGTCCTTAGAAATAGAAAGAGAAAGACAGAAAATTGGGTTAGAAACCCATGGTGGCAGCAGCAGTATTCCCAATAGTCATCCTGCAAAAGAGCATGATTCTAGGAATCTGCATAAGATAGTTCCCCCTTATAAGGAGGGGGATGACATTAACAAGTGGTTTGCTGCACTTGAGAGGGCCTGTGTTGTACAGGATGCCCCTCAAAGGCAGTGGGCTGCTATCCTATGGCTATCATTTAGTGGAAAAGGTAGGGATAGGCTCCTTACTGTAAAAGAAAGTGAGGCCAATGATTTCAAAGTTCTTAAGAATGCACTCCTAGATGGTTATGGCTTAACCACTGAACAGTACAGGATGAAGTTCAGAGAAACCAAAAAGGAGTCTTCACAAGACTGGGTAGACTTTGTTGACCATTCAGTGAAGGCCTTGGAGGGGTGGTTACATGGCAGTAAAGTTACTGATTATGAAAGCCTGTATAACTTAATCCTAACAGAGCATATTCTTAATAATTGTGTGTCTGATTTGTTACACCAGTACCTGGTGGACTCTGATCTGACCTCTCCCCAAGAATTGGGAAAGAAGGCAGACAAATGGGTCAGAACAAGAGTGAACAGAAAAGTTCATACAGGGGGTGACAAAGATGGCAAGAAGAGGGATGGTAAGTCTTCTGACAAGGGTGGGGACAAATCTAAAAATGAGTCTTCATCAGGCCCCCAAAAACACTCTGGTGGGGGTGGTGGGCCCAAATCCTCTTCAAATCAAAACAAAGAAAAGAAACCATGGTGCTATTTATGTAAAATAAAAGGCCATTGGACAACAGATTCCAGTTGTCCAAAGAAAAGCACCAAGCCTCCTACCACTACAACCCCTGCTCGTACACCTAGTGCCCCTAGTAATAGCAGTGGTGGTGGGAGCAAACCTACTAATAGCCAATCCAAGGGAGTAGCTGGGCTCACTTTTGGTAATTTAGTTGGGGTTGGTCTGATTAGGGAGACCACAGAGGATGTGTTAGTCTCTGAGGGGGCTATTGATTTAGCCACCTTGGTTGCTTGTCCCCTTAACATGGATAAGTACAAGCAACTACCCCTATTAAATGGTGTTGAGGTTCAAGCCTACAGGGACACAGGTGCCAGTGTTACAATGGTAATAGAGAAACTGGTCCACCCTGAACAACACCTACTTGGTCACCAGTACCAAGTAACCGATGCTCATAACAACACACTTAGCCACCCCATGGCTGTTGTAAATCTCAACTGGGGGGGGGGGTTACTGGTCCAAAGAAAGTTGTGGTTGCCTCAGATTTACCTGTAGACTGTCTACTAGGAAATTATTTAGAGACATCAGCTTGGTCAGATGTGGAGTTGGAGGCCCATGCAGCAATGCTGGGCATTCCAGGGCATATTTTTGCTTTAACCAGGGCTCAGGCCAAAAAGCAAAAAGGACAGGGTGACTTGGATCCTGGAAGAATAGACCAAGTGCTCCCTAAAGCTAGGGTTAGTAGAAGTAAATCACTACCTACTATCCCTCCCTCTACAGTGGATTCTACTTCTGAGGAAGAAGAATTTCCACCCTGTGCAGAACCTACACCAGAGCAGCTGGAAGCAGACACTGCTGAGCTTTTGGGTGAAGGGGGGCCTGCCAGGGAGGAGCTGAGTGTGGCACAGCATACCTCTCCCACACTAGAGGGTCTAAGGCAGCAAGCTGTCAAACAAGCAAATGGGGATGTCAGTGACTCTCACAGAGTTTACTGGGAGGACAACCTCTTGTACACTGAAGCAAGGGATCCAAAACCTGGAGCTGCCAGGAGATTGGTGATTCCTCAGGAGTACAGAAAGTTCCTCCTAACTCTAGCCCACAACATTCCCTTAGCTGGACATTTGGGGCAAATGAAAACTTGGGACAGGCTTGTTCCCTTGTTTCATTGGCCTAGAATGTCAGAGGACACAAAGGAATTTTGTAAGTCCTGTGAAACCTGTCAAGCCAGTGGCAAGACAGGTGGCACCCCAAAGGCACCCCTTATCCCACTGCCTGTGGTTGGGGTTCCCTTTGAAAGGGTAGGGGTTGACATAGTTGGCCCCCTTGACCCTCCTACTGCTTCAGGCAATAGGTTTATCTTGGTGGTAGTGGACCATGCCACCAGATATCCTGAAGCAATTCCTCTAAGGACCACTACAGCTCCTGCAGTGGCAAAGGCCCTCCTGGGAACCTTTTCCAGGGTGGGCTTCCCAAAAGAGGTGGTATCAGACAGGGGAAGCAATTTCATGTCTGCTTAGTTACAGGCCATGTGGAAGGAGTGTGGTGTTACATACAAGTTCACCACACCCTATCATCCACAAACAAATGGACTGGTGGAGAGATTTAACAAAACTCTCAAAGGCATGATTATGGGACTCCCTGAAAAACTCCGCAGGAGATGGGATATCCTGTTACCTTGCCTCCTTTTTGCTTACAGGGAGGTACCCCAAAAAGGAGTGGGCTTCAGCCCCTTTGAACTCCTATTTGGACACCCTGTGAGAGGTCCTCTAACACTTGTTAAGGAGGGTTGGGAACAACCTTTAAAAGCTCCAAAACAAGACATAGTGGACTATGTACTTGGCCTCAGATCTAGGATGGCTAAGTACATGAAAAAGGCCATTAAAAACCTTCAAGCCAGCCAAGAGCTCCAAAAGCAATGGCATGACCAGAAGGCTGTTTTGGTTCAGTACCAACCAGGGCAGAAAGTGTGGGTCTTGGAGCCTGTGGCCCCAAGAGCACTCCAAGATAAATGGAGTGGACCCCACATAATTGTAGAGAAGAAGGGTGAAGTCACCTACTTAGTTGACTTAGGCACTGCCAGGAGTCCCCTTAGGGTGCTCCATGTCAATCGCCTGAAACCCTACTATGACAGGGCTGATCTCACCCTGCTCATGGCAACAGATGAAGGACAGGAAGAAGAGAGTGACCCTCTCCCTGATCTCTTCTCTTCCACAGAACAAGATGCTCTAGTGGAAGGTGTAGTTTTGGCAGACTGTCTTACTGCTGAGCAGAAAGACCACTGCATAAATCTCCTAGGTCAATTTTCTGAACTCTTCTCTACTGTGCCAGGTACCACTTCTTGGTGTGAGCACACTATAGATACTGGAGACAGCTTGCCTTTCAAAAGTAAGATCTATAGGCAGCCTGACCATGTCAGAGACTGCATAAACTAAGAAGTGCAGAAAATGCTAGAACTGGGAGTTGTTGAGCACTCTGAAAGTCCATGGGCCTCTCCTGTGGTACTTGTACCAAAACCTCATTCCAAAGATGGAAAGAAGGAAATGCGGTTTTGTGTAGACTATAGAGGTCTCAACCAGGTAACCAAAACTGATGCTCACCCTATACCCAGGGCAGATGAGCTAATAGATACACTGGCATCTGCCAAGTATCTAAGCACTTTTGATTTGACTGCAGGGTATTGGCAGATCAAGTTATCAGAAGATGCAAAAGCAAAAACTGCATTTTCAACCATTGGAGGCCATTACCAATTCACAGTAATGCCTTTTGGATTGAAAAATGCACCTGCCACTTTTCAAAGGTTGGTGAATACAGTCCTGCAAGGGCTGGAAGCTTTTAGTGCAGCATATCTAGATTATATAGCTGTCTTTAGCTCCAGCTGGGATGATCACCTGGTCCACCTATGGAAAGTTTTGGAGGCCCTGCAAAAGGCAGGCCTCACTATCAAGGCTTCAAAGTGCCAGATAGGGCAGGGGAAGGTGGTTTATCTGGGACACCTGGTAGGTGGAGAACAGATTGCACCACTTCAGGGGAAAATCCAAACTATTATAGATTGGGTTCCCCCTACAACTCAAACCCAGGTGAGAGCCTTCTTAGGCCTCACTGGGTATTACAGGAGGTTCATAAAGAACTATGGCTCCATTGCAGCCCCTCTTAATGACCTCACATCCAAGAAAATGCCTAAAAAGGTATTGTGGACAGCTAGCTGTCAGAAAGCTTCTGAGGAGCTGAAGCAGGCCATGTGCTCTGCACCTGTCCTGAAAAGCCCCTGTTACTCCCAAAAATTCATTGTCCAAACTGATGCATCTGAATTAGGGGTAGGGGCAGTCTTATCACAACTTAATTCTGAGGGCCAGGATCAACCTGTTGCTTTTATCAGCAGGAGGTTGACCCCTAGAGAAAAGCGTTGGTCTGCCATAGAGAGGGAGGCCTTTGCTGTGGTCTGGGCACTGAAGAAGTTGAGGCCATACCTGTTTGGCACTCACTTCATTGTTCAGACAGACCACAAACCTCTACTTTGGCTAAAACAAATGAAAGGTGAAAACCCTAAATTATTGAGGTGGTCCATATCCCTACAGCGAATGGATTATACAGTGGAACATAGACCTGGGAGTACCCACTCCAATGCAGATGGACTCTCCAGATATTTCCACTTCGACAATGAAGACTCATCAGGTCATGGCTAGTCTTATTGTCCTTCGTTTGGGGGGGGGGTGTGTAGGAAAGTACCATCTTGCCTGGCATGTTACCCCCATATTTCACTGTATATATGTTGTTTTAGTTGTATGTGTCACTGGGACCCTGCCAGCCAGGGCCTCAGTGCTCATAAGTGTGCCCTGTATGTGTTACCTGTGTTATGACTAACTGTCTCACTGAGGCTCTGCTAATCAGAACCTCAGTGGTTATGCTCTCTCATTTCTTTCCAAGTTGTCACTAACAGGCTAGTGACCAATTTTACCAATTCACATTGGCATACTGGAACACCCTTATAATTCCCTAGTATATGGTACTGAGGTACCCAGGGTATTGGGGTTCCAGGAGATCCATATGGGCTGCAGCATTTCTTTTGCCACCCATAGGGAGCTCTGACAATTCTTACACAGGCCTGCCACTGCAGCCTGAGTGAAATAACGTCCACGTTATTTCACAGCCATTTTACACTGCACTTAAGTAACTTATAAGTCACCTATATGTCTAACCTTTACCTGGTAAAGGTTGGGTGCTAAGTTACTTAGTGTGTGGGCACCCTGGCACTAGCCAAGGTGCCCCCACATTGTTCAGGGCCAATTCCCCGGACTTTGTGAGTACGGGGACACCATTGCACGCGTGCACTACACATAGGTCACTACCTATGTGTAGCTTCACAATAGTAACTCCGAATATGGCCATGTAACATGTCTATGATCATGGAATTGCCCCCTCTATGCCATCCTGGCATTGTTGGCACAATCCCATGATCCCACGGGTCTCTAGCACAGACCCGGGTACTGCCAAACTGCCTTTTCAGGGGTTTCACTGCAGCTGCTGCTGCTGCCAACCCCTCAGACAGGTTTCTGCCCTCCTGGGGTCCAGCCAGGCTTGGCCCAGGAAGGCAGAACAAAGGACTTCCTCAGAGAGAGGGTGTTACACCCTCTCCCTTTGGAAAAAGGTGTTAAGGCAGGGGAGGAGTAGCCTCCCCCAGCCTCTGGAAATGCTTTCATGGGCACAGATGGTGCCCATTTCTGCATAAGCCAGTCTACACCGGTTCAGGGACCCCCCAGCCCTGCTCTGGCACGAAACTGGACAAAGGAAAGGGGAGTGACCACTCCCCTGACCTGCACCTCCCCTGGGAGGTGCCCAGAGCTCCTCCAGTGTGCTCCAGACCTCTGCCATCTTGGAAACAGAGGTGCTGCTGGCACACTGGACTACTCTGAGTGGCCAGGGCCAGCAGGTGACGTCAGAGACTCCTTCTGATAGGCTCCTTCAGGTGTTGCTAGCCTATCCTATCTCCTAAGTAGCCAAACCCTCTTTTCTGGCTATTTAGGGTCTCTGCTTTGGGGATTTCCTTAGATAACAAATGCAAGAGCTCATCAGAGTTCCTCTGCATCTCTCTCTTTACCTTCTGCCAAGGAATCGACTGCTGACCGCGCTGGAAGCCTGAAAAACTGCAACAAAGTAGCAACGACGACTACTGCGACACTGTAACGCTGATCCAGCCGCCTTCTCGACTGTTTTCCTGGTGGTGCATGCTGTGGGGGTAGTCTGCCTCCTCTCTGCACTAGAAGCTCCGAACAAATCTCCCGTGGGTCGACGGAATCTTCCCCCTGCTACCGCAGGCACCAAAGAAATGCATCACCGGTCCTCTGGGTCTCCTCTCAGCACGACGAGCGAGGTCCCTTGAACTCAGCAACTCTGTCCAAGTGACTCCCACAGTCCAGTGACTCTTCAGTCCAAGTTTGGTGGAGGTAAGTCCTTGCCTCCCCACGCCAGACTGCATTGCTGGGAACTGCGTGTTTTGCAGCTACTCCGGCTCCTGTGTACTCCACGAAGATTTCCTTTGTGCACAGCCAAGCCTGGGTCCACGGCACTCTAACCTGCATTGCACGACCTCCTGAGTTGTCCTCCGGCGGCGTGGGACTCTCTTGTGCAACTTCGGGTGAGCACCGTTTCACTCCACTTCGTAGTGCCTGTTCCGGCACTTCTGCGGGTGCTGCCTGCTTCTGAGAGGGCTCCTTGTCTTGCTGGGCGCCCCCTCTGTCCCCTGATGCAATTGGTGACATCCTGGTCCCTCCTGGGCCACAGCAGCATCCAAAAACCCTAACCGCGACCCTTGCAGCTAGCAAGGCTTGTTTGCGGTCTTTCTGCGGGGAAAACACTTCTGCACGACGTGGGACATCCATCCTCCAAAGGGGAAGTTTCTAGCCCTTGTCGTTCGTGCAGAATCCTCAGCTCCTACCATCCGGTGGCAGCTTCTTTGCATCCACAGCTGGCATTTCCAGGGCATCTGCCCACTCCCGACTTGATCGTGACTTTTGGACTTGGTCCCCTTGTTCCACAGGTACTCTCGTCTGGAAATCCATCGTTGTTGCATTGCTGGTGTTGGTCTTTCCTGCAAAATTCCCCTATCACGACTTCTGTGCTCTTTGGGGAACTTAGGTGCACTTTGCACCCACTTTTCAGGGTCTTGGGGTGGGCTATTTTTCTAACCCTCACTGTTTTCTTACAGTCCCAGCGACCCTCTACAAGGTCACATAGGTTTGGGGTCCATTCGTGGTTCGCATTCCACTTCTAGAGTATATGGTTTGTGTTGCCCCTATCCCTATGTGCCCCCATTGCATTCTATTGTGACTATATATTGTTTGCACTGTTTTCTATTGCTATTACTGCATATTTTGGTATTGTGTACATATATCTTGTGTATATTTGCTATCCTCATACTGAGGGTACTCACTGAGATACTTTGGCATATTGTCATAAAAATAAAGTACCTTTATTTTTAGTATATCTGTGTATTGTGTTTTCTTGTGATATTGTGCATATGACACTAGTGGTACTGTAGGAGCTTCACTCGTCTCCTAGTTCAGCCTAAGCTGCTCTGCTAAGCTACCTTTTCTATCAGCCTAAGCTGCTAGACACCCCTATACACTAATAAGGGATAACTGGGCCTGGAGCAAGGTGTAAGTACCCCTTGGGACTCACTACAAGCCAGTCCAGCCTCCTACACATTCTTCGTGCTGCCGCCACTTCGTAAGCGGTCTAACACCACAAATGGCCTTTGGAAACTCCTCCGCACAGCCTCGCTGGCAAGGTGATCCAGAGATCTCCTTCTATTTAAAAATATTTTGTAATCCATGAAATCTGTCAGTGAGGCCCCACCGTCACTGACTACGTGTGAAACTTCGATGAGACAATGAAATAAGCATTGGCAAATCCAATAAGTTGCACCTATGCAAGTGCTATTGGCTTTGCCAATGTGTTTTAGCCATGTTGTACACCAGCGTGGCTACTCTTCAGCATAGCTAAAAGTTAATGGCGTAGAGAAGAGTTGCGTGAAGTGTCATAGAGTGAAATCGCAAAGAGTGGAGTAGAGGATTGTAGAGTGGAGCAGCAGAGAATGTTGTGTATTGGAGTGGCATGTTGTGGAGACACGTAGACTGACATACACTAGAGTTGCATAGAGTAGAGTGCAGTGGTGTAGTTGAATTCAGTGGCATACATTGCTGCATCGTAGAATGCAGTGGCACAGATTAGAGTGCTGCATGCTAAAGTGTTGGGACGCAGAGTGCAGTGGTGCAGTGGCACAGAGTAGAGTGGTGTAGAGTGACGCAGAGTGCAGTGTTGTAGAGTTGAGTGATGCAGAGTAGAGTTGAGAGGCATAGAGTGCAGAGTAGAGTTGAGTGACATAGAGTGCAGTAGTGTAGTGTGATGTAGAGTAGCAGAGATTGGTGTAGAGTATGGTGCTTCAGAGTGCAGTGGCATACAGTACAGTGACATAGAGTGGAGTAGTGCAGAGTAGAGTGGCGTAGAGTTCAGTGGCAGAGAATGCAGTGTTGCAGAGTAGAGTAGCACAGAGAGCAGTGAAAAAGAATACCGTGATGCAGAGTTGAGGGCAGTGACATAGAGTGCAGTTGTGTAAAGTACATTGGCATAGAATTCAGTGGTTAAGAGCAGAGTGGTATGGAGTACAGTGACATAGACTGACGTGACGCAGAGTGGAGTGGAGTACAGTGGTGTGGAGTACAGTTGCATAGAGTGGATTGTTTCAGAGTAAAGTGAAGTGGCATAGAGTGGAGGGGTGTAAGATAGAGTGCAGTTATGTAGAGTGGCATAGAGAGTAATGGTGTAGAATAAAGTGGTCTAGAGTGCAGTGGCATGTGCAATGGTGCAGAGTAGATTAGAATGGCATATAGTGGATTGATGTAGAAAAAGTGGAGTGGTGCAGAGTAGAGTGCAGTGGTGTAGAGTGGTGCAGAGTAGAGTAGAGTGGTTTAGAGCAGAATATGCATGGTATGGTAGTGCACTGCCATTACAGACAAAACACTTTCAATTGAAATGACCATTACATTTGCACAGACATACAGTTTTGCTAATAAAACTATACAGTATACAATCAAACGTGTGGAAAGTTCATTACCTAGTGGAAAGTGCATTACCTAGTGTAATGATTTGTTCTGATCATATTAGATTATTTGTTTCCTACACACTTCAGAAATAACAAACAAAAGTGCTTAATTTGTGTTAGTAATTCTGATATATTCTGGAATACTTGCAAAGTTCATTTAAATGTTGTTGTGTGCTAGAACACAACTCTTTCCTAACCCCCCCCCATATCCCGAAAGATTGTCACATAAATCCTCTCACTTTGAAATCAGAGAAAAAAAGGTAAACAAACGACAGTGGAAAACAATGCCTGGTATTTGACCTTGACCTTTGATTGCACAGCAAATGTGACAAGATAAGAAGAAGATTTAAAGGCCTGTTTACAGAAAGGGGGTTCTTGGAAGAATACAGTAAACATGGTTTAGGCATAGAAAGCTAGAAAATGTGAGTTACAAACCACAAATTCGTTGGTAATCAACGGGCAGAATACATTCACAGGTCAACTTTCTGGAATCCGCAAGATGTCTTTAGCAAAACAGGCAGCTGCAATGTCTGATAGGCTGTGACCTAAAAAGGTGCTGTGACACAGCCACATAATTTTAAAAATATGTGTGCCCCTACAAAATGTTGTAAACTTAGTTTCTCCTCTTATTTACAGATTTAAGTTGATTGGTAAATTAAAAAATAAGGCAAAAGCATGGTCAATGGCGAGAAGCAACAGGGAGGGCACAAGTCGGGGGAGACAACATAGAGGGCAGGGAGAAAACTCAGAGGGTGTGGGTTGGGAGAAGCAGAGGACACAGGTGACAGAGCAACATGGGGTGCAGGTGGTGGGAAGAGAAGCACACAGGTGTGAAGGAGCAACATGGAGGTGCACAGAATAAGCTCACAGGCCACAGATGGACCAATGTTATTTGGAGAGAAGGACACAGACAAGAAGGAACAGTATTATGGGGTGGAAGAATCACAAGAGTAAGAAAACTGGAAAACACATGCAACCTTGTATAGTGCTTCAACAAAAAGAAAAAAGTAATTCCCTAAAAGTGAGCAGTGAAAGGACATAAGGAAAGGTGCTATGCTCCAGTTGAGGGATAGACACAAGATGGCAAAGCACGTCATCAATTAAGAAGCAAGCAAATGAGAGTGACAATAAAACCAACCATGGAGTAATGGGGGGGGGCTCTAAGCCATTGTAAGAAGACAATATGTATTTTGCAAATAGACATCTGAATTTCTGATAGGTGAGACCTTAGAGTGCAAACAGGACAAGACTTCTCAAAAAAGCCTTCTCAAGCTCTTCATCCAGGATTTGGATCAGTATTTCTGCACAATTGGGCTCGCTCCTTTACTTCAGCATGTTACAAAGGACCACACAATACAGTTCTTCAGAAGCATCTCATTTACCACGAGTGAGAAGACCCCAGCTCCCCATCCTCAGGGCTCAACAATATGAGACTACTGTCTGCCTTTATTCTTTGCATTCAATGATAGAAATATCAGAATGTAAAGGGAAACAAAACACAAGGCTGGATGAACCACTCATACCAAACATGGGATCACTTTGTGATCCACTGTCTGTTGAGCTAGGGTTACACCCCAACATTCAATCCAGATACATTAAAAGAGATAATGGGGGTCATTCCTACACTGGCGGTCCGAGACCGCCAGGGTAGGGGACGGAGGAAGCACCGCCAACAGGCTGGCGGTGCTTCTGGGGCTATTCTGACCGCGGCGGTAAAGCTGCGGTCAGAAAAGGGAATCCTCCACGCTGCAAGCAGCGCCGCCATGGGGATTCCGACCCCCTTCCTGCCAGCCTGGTTCTGGCGGTTTTCACCGCCAGAACCTGGCTGGCGGGAACGGGTGTCGTGGGGCCCCTGCAGTGCCCATGCCACTGGCATGGGCACTGCAGGGGCCCCCTAACAGGGCCCCACATTGATTTTCAGTGTCTGCTTGGCAGACACTGAAAATCGCAACGGGTGCAACTGCACCCGTCACACACCAGCAACTCCGCCGGCTCCATTCGGAGCCGGCTTCCTCGTTGCTGGTGCTTTCCCGCTGGGCGGGCGGGCGGCCTTTTGGCGGTCGCCCGCCAGCCCAGCGGGAAAGACAGAATGACCGCCGTGGTCTTTTGACCGCGGTACGGTCTTCTGGCGGTTCCCGCCAGGCGGGCGGCAGTCGCCGCCCGCCAACGTAGGAATGACCGCCAATGTCCCCTCCCACAAACCCCATACAACATTTGTTCCCTAAACGTTCACCTATGATGTTGGATTTAGAGATACACAAGAGAGGCCATGGACTGAGTGGGGGGATCCCTGAAGAATGTCGACCCCCTCGTACAAAGTGGCCTACCTTACACTGCTATACCCTTCCACATATAGCTTATAACATTCCCTCCCTACCCCTCCACCAAAGGGGTCGAATCCTATTGGCAGCTTAGAATTTTTTGTGCAGCTTTAGCATGAAAATATCTTGGAACATCTAAAACCGTAAGACCCAGTAACGAACTAGACCTAAAAGGTTGTAAGGGTCATGTCTCTGCCGTACAAAAACTTGCACGGTTTTCCAGAATAAGCTGAGTTCGAAGTCTCTTCAGCGAAATTAATAGGCTCGCGATACAAGTGTCTCTGGTCACTACTACCACTTATGTAGAGCTCTAGTGCATCCCTTAATCACATAGGGATAGCTATTCCAGATTTTGCTTCGCATTCGAGTACATGTAGTCCTGCATTAAGATTGGAGAAATCCAAAACCACAAGTGGCAGAATGTAAAGAAACCGATCATACTATACAGAAAAGAAGCCATCATCTAGTGTAGAGCTCCTGGCTATTACCAGTGCTTCCATACTGAGCACTAATGTGAAATCATGTGTGCGGACATTACCAGTGATTCTATACAAAGCACAAGTGTGAAATCTTGTGTAAGGACAAATAGAGCAGTGTTAAAAAATTACAGTATTTGACACCGTAAGTGTGCAGGTTATGCCCAGATGTGGGTCCGAGCTCACTGTGCCACTGGAACCAAGCTATACCTCGCTGAAGTGCCCTAACAAGGGCAATTGCAGTCCTGGGTTGCTTGTGTTCTGGTTCAGGGAGAACCTTGCAGTTCGGGCTGAGCTATTCCCATGAGTAGCAAGTTTAAGACTGTTTTGCATATGGCTGGGTCCAAATTGAGGTGGCATGATGGGAGAAATAATTATGGACTGGGATGCAATCACAAGCGATTGCCAATGGCTGAGATTTCTTTCAAGAATTCCATCCATCACCTTTTTTTTGTAGTACGGAACCAGGCTTTGGAGCACAGTAGTAGGTAACCTGGCTTGGGATTGGAGTACAACCAGGGTGCAGTGCGTAATAACAGCCAGAACAGGTAGGCCAGGGTGTGGTTGTCACAACCGGGCTTTGGAGTTCAGCTATAGGTAATCTTTATTCAGAGTGCAGTAGTATTTAACCAGGATAGGAGGTGCAGTAATACTTAATCAAGCTTTGGAGTGCAATTATATGTAATCAAGCCAAGGGGTGAAGTAGTAGGTTAACAGACTATGAGGTGCAGTAATAGTTAACCTGCCTTCAGAGTGCAATAGAAGTAGGTAACCTGGCTTTGGAATGTATTAGTAGCTTATCAAGCTGCAGTGTGCAGTAGTAACCAACATATATGGCCAGGCTGCTGGGTGCAACAGTAACCAACAGCGTTAGACCAAGCTGTGCAGTGTCATAGGTAGCAGAATGGGTTTAGCTGTTGAATACAGTAGAAATGGCACAAGTAAACCACACTGCTGTCAGTTGTAGCAGGCACAAGAAGCTGGGCTGCTGAGTGCCTGACAAGATGACACAATTTGATAGGTCAGTTAAGTACAGTAGTAATTCATGTAGTCCAGGCTGTCTGCTTGGGCAGAAGAAGCCAGCATGCGTGCCATGTACTCAGCACAGTAGTAATTAGCAAGGGAAGGCCATGAAATAGGGTGTCAGGCCTGGCAGTGCAGTAGCAGTTGAAGCAGGTGAGCTAGGATACTGCATGCCGTAGGTCTGGCCGCAAAGGATAGAAGTAGCTAGTGCAAGTATTCTGGTATGCTGCATGCAGAAGGCATGCCTGGCTGTTGGCTGTAGCAATAGTCATTACATGTAAAATGAAATGTGGCATGGTTCAGTAGTAGCATGCTTTTGTACTCTGCACAGGTCAGCTGGGATACTGCATGTAGTGGTACTACTGCATAAAGGTCTGGGTGCAGTAATAGTCGCAGGAGGTAAAATGGGATGCTATATGTGGTAGGCCCATCCAGCTGCTTGGTGTAGCAGTAGCTGGTACAGCTAAGCTGGTGCATGAAGTAGGGCTGTCTGGTTACTGGTTGCAGTAGTAGTTGACATAGAAAAACTGGGATGCTAAATGTAGTAGTCTGCTTTGTGTAACAGTTGTTGCCACAGATAAGCAGGGATGCTGCATGCAGCAGGCCTGTCTGACCATTGGGTACAGTAGTAATTGACTCTGCATGGAATAGGCCTCTCTGGCTGCTTAATGTGTCAGTAGTTGGTGCAAGTACCTGGGGGTGCTGCATGCAGTAGGCCTACCTGGCTACGTGGTGTAGGGGTAGTAGTACTGGGTGCAGTCAACCTTGGGCATGCAGAAGGCCTTTTTGGTTGCTTGCTGCAGCAGTAGTCGGCGTAGATAAACTGGGATACTGCCTGCAGTAGGCCTACCTGGCTGCTTCGAGCAGTAGTAGTTGATCCGGCATGCAGTAGGCGTCTGGCTGCTTGGTGCGGCAGTAGTTAGCACATGTAAGCTGGCAGATGCTGGAGGACTGCCTGGCTACGTGTTGCAGTAGTAGTTGGCTTAAACTGGGATGCTGCATGTAGTAGACCTGTCTGGTTGCTTCGTATAGCAGTAGTTGGCACAGGTAAGGGGGGTTACTGAATGCAAAAGGCTTGTCTGGCTACTTGGTGCAGTAGTAAATGCACAGGTAAGCTGGGATGCTGTATTCAGTAGGCCTGTTGAGCCACTGGGTACAATGATAGTTGACCCTAGTAGTTGAACCTTCATATGGTAGGTTTCTTTGGCTGATTGGTGCATCAGTAGTTGGCACAAGTAGGCTGAGATGTTGCCTGCAGTAGGCCTGCCTGGCTGCTCCATGCAGCAGCAGTTGATCCTGCAATACAGTAGGCCTCATTGGCTGCTTGGTGCAGCAGTAGTTGGCACAGATAAGTTGGGATGCTGCCTGAAGTAGTTGCTGGCACACCCAGGCAGGATTGCTGGCCACAGTAGCAGTTCCTTGCTGGCCCGTGGCTGCTGCCAGGCTCAGGCCTGTCAGTAACATGCCCAGGCAGTTGCTGGCAGCCCTATCCTTCAGGCCAGCCGCTAAAATCTGCCAGCGGATGGAGGACTGAGCCTGGAATAAGAAGGGAAGGCCCCTCTATGGCTGGAGTAAGCTATCAAGAGAGAAACTGCCGGCAGAACGGGATAGCCCTCACCTGTGCTAAACTGAGTTAAAGAGAAAAATTAGTTCCGTGCCTGAATGATGGAGGGGTGGCTTTTGCAAACAGTTTAATCTCCAGCTGGAGATCCTCATGTGCTAGGAAAAGTTATGTCTGCAATGTGTATGACACAGGTATAGAGATACGTATCTAAGCAACAAGGCAGTGCTAAATCAATGCCAATGCTTCACTGGAAGGGAGACAAAAAATTTAGAAACTGCCATATGTGTGGGAATCGAACTGCTGCTGGCGGACATGCGCCCCTTGAAAGACCGACTATAGATGTTATACATGCTACAATTGTTCATGCTCAAGAAAGAACTTTGAACCAAAAAGAAGTATAATAAATGTCCTCAATGCTTTGCATCAATATGAGCTGTGTAATAATGGGAAAATGTAATAAAAATGTAAGAACTGTACATCTAAATGTTTAACTAGCAATTCAGATGTCTGTGGCTTAGAGTAAGTCCACAAATGCGTACCACACTGGGAGATCCACACCCGAGAGGCCATATCCATGAGGCTACTATTTAAGAAGACTGAAGTAATGAACAATATATTTCAGGGGGTGACCAAGTTCAAGTCTCTGCGTTGCTCAGCATCCTATGACTCTGGGAAAAAGCACTTACGCTCCCCGTGCCTTAAAACATGAATGTGTCCTTGTGTAACATAACTGGTGCTCATGTAAAGCGCTCCAGTACCTTCGGGTCCAGTTAGTGCTAAATAAAACTACAAAAAACAACACGGTCATTGCGATTGCAAAACTCTCTCTGTTGGCTGCTTCCCACGAACCAGAAAGTTTAAAACCAGGCACATTATTAATGTCCTCTCTCTCTCTCTCGCACCACTCCCAGTTCTTTCCTCTCCCTCTCCTGCTGCAGGGTGAGGTCACAGGCAAAGCATGTATAAAGAAAATAGAGAACACTCCCTGGAACAAGTCTGGTTTGATAGCACATGTTGGCTGCTCTTGGGCAAATGTGATGAGAAAAGACCAATAACAATAATAAAGAAAAATAGTTACAGGCCTGTTTATGGAGGAAGCCTGGAGCAGTGATCCAGATGCTGAATTCCTCAGTCTGTAGACAGCACTTTTAAATTAGGTGAACTTGAATGCAGACAGTAACACCAGCAAGAATAAAAAAAATATTCCCAAAAAACAGCAGATAACAGCCAAAGCGTAAGGGTACAGTTCTTTGGCTGTGCTCTGTGTGAGGAAACACAAAGGAAGGACAAAGAGGAAGAATCGAACACTAGCAAGCAAGGTTTTTTAAAGGACGCTGAAACAAACGAGCCCACAAAGAAGCATATACAAAATATATACAAAAGGTCTTGAAAGCTCAGCCTATTAAGCAGGAGGCAGGAGGGGCTTTTTATTATGGACAATGATGTGTGATTAGTCTGATGAGGCAGGGGTGCCTCATATGTAATGAATGAAAGCAAAGAAGGGATGAAAGAGTAATGATATTTCTAACCATATGCTTTGAAGTACAGTGCCAGTGCTAGTGAGCCTATGAGAAAAGTGAAACCATGTTGACGTAGTATCGCTGACATACACACTCACCAGAAGCAAGAAATTGTATATAACACTACATTGGTTGGTTGCATTATACATTAAGTGTTGTTTTATTTTTTGTATTGCTTTTAGAACCAATTTGATAATCTATATCGAAAATACATCACATACACTGGCGGTGAAGAACTTTTTGGATTGCAGGTTACCCAATATCCTCCGCTACTCGAGATAAAGAAACAACTCAACCTTCTGCAAAAGCTCTACAGCTTATATAACAACGTTATTGATACTGTAAATGGTTATTATGATATTCTTTGGTCCGAAGTAAACATTGAAAAAATCAACAATGAACTTCTAGAATTTCAGAACCGGTGAGGCTCTTTTTATATACTGTCTTTTCTGTCCAACATGCTACACATATGTTTTTTATACTTAAATTGTAATTGTGTTCTTCAATTTAACATCCTTTAGATCTGGAACCCATATGAATGCTAGAAAGCAAGGATTTTATTTATAGTGGAGTAGGTTTTATTTTGAGAATGAAGGTTGCTCGGTATCAAGTTTATGTGAGATTGCTGTAAAGTCATGTTAAGGCTGTATTTCAAGATGGCACTTGCACGTTTTGAAATCTCAACAAATAGGCACGGATTATAAGGGCATGGGTTTTTATCTGCTATCCATTTCAGTTTTTTGTCGGTATAAGGACAAATAATGGTTAGTGTGAAAAAGTATTAACACTGTTTGAAAAATAGGAGTTGAATGCACACACTGAGATGGTCACAGTAGGTGAAGCTCTGTCTCCTACCTCTTCATTGACCATCTTTTTGTGTGGAAAAGTGAGAACTGTGTTTCTAGATAGGGACGCGGTGTCACGACTCACGTGCTGCTTGCGCCTGGAATTTGCAGATCTGGAGGCGTGAATCTTCAATGTTCGGCTTTGGCCCAAAAAGGGGCGACTCTTTCTGGTAGCCACGGTGCTGTAGGTAATGGAGACACCAAGAACAGACCGTGCCCTTCAGAAAGTAGCGCCAGAGGGAAAAAACCCCTTAAAAAGGGGAAAAAACCTCCAAACAGGAAGACTCCTGGAGAAAAACAAGAACAAACAAACAGGAATCCAAAAGGAGCAAAAATCAGAAAACACAGAATGCTGAATCCAAAACCAAAAGGCAAGGAAATCAGGAGCGAAGACACTAACTGAGCAGAAAGTGTTGCAGCGCAAAGAAAGAGGAAAAACACAGCCCTTATATACCAAAAAACAGGAAGTGACCCACAGGAAGTAAAAGGACACCATCTTAGATAGGGAAACAATACATAGAACAGAATAGTAGAGGAACCATAGAGAATAGGGAACAAGGAATGCTGGGAAAGCACAGGAATCTGGGAAGGAGGAAAAAACATAAAGAAAGGCACACAACAGACTGCAAAAAAGAAGAAGGACAAAGAAACGAAGAAAAACAGGTAAGAGGGTTCAGAGACCCCTGGGACAGTGAAAGGCAGAAGGAAGAACGAGGCCCCAAGCAAATCTGGGGCCTCGAAACGCGCAGGAAAGGCTGGGGGCGCGCCGCGTCTTAATAACGCGGTGCGCGGCCCGAGCCGAACGCCCGGCAGAAGTCGAGCTCTCGGCTCGCGCCGCACCGCGCGGCGCGACAGTAGGTCCCCCTCCCGAAGGCCCAGGTTTAAGAGGGAATAAACGGTGAAAGCGTTGAATCAGGAGAGGAGCGTGAACGGAAGAGGCATCTTCCCATGAACATTCACTGAGAGGATAACCCTTCCAATGAATCAGATACTGAAGTCGTTTATGAAAAAGACGAGAGTCACAAATTTCCTGCACTTCATATTCAGGAGCATCATCCACAAGGACAGGAGGTGGACAAGGAAACTGACGTGAGTAAGGATCAGGCACATAAGGTTTAAGCTGAGAAACATGAAAAACCGGATGGATCTTCCATGTATGGGGTAAGTGAAGACGGACAGTGACAGGATTGACCAACTGGAGAATACGGAAAGGCCCATAGTAACGAGGTGTGAACTTGTTTTGAGAGAGACGTGAGGGCAAGAATTTGGAGGAGAGCCAGACTTTATCTTGCAGATGATAATTTGGATTGGTTGTACGTCTCTTGTCTGCAGCCTTCTTCATATACCTCTTGGTATGTAACAAATTAGATCGAATTAGTTTATGGAGTTGGAGAAGGCGTTTGGAGAAATAGTTAATAGCAGGTAGAGGAGAGTTGGATTGTGGAGAAGTAGGGAAAGAGGTAGGATGAAAACCATAGGAACAGAAAAAGGGAGTGACCTTGGAGGCACTATGGACTGAGTTATTGTAGGAAAACTCAGCTAAAGAGAGGTAAGTGCTCCAGTTACTTTGGGTAGAATTGCAAAAGCACCGAAGATATTGCTCTAGTCCTTGGTTCAGACGCTCAGTCTGTCCGTTGGTCTGAGGATGGAACCCTGAAGACAAGGCTCTATTTATATTCAGGGTTTTACAAAAATGCTTCCAAAATCGGGAGATGTACTGAGGTTCTCTATCAGATATTATGGTATGTGGAAGTCCATGGAGACGGAAGACATGATCTATGAATATTTGACTTAGTTCTTGAGAAGTAGGCAGCTTTTTTAGGCCAGTGAAATGAGCCATTTTTGTGAAAGAATCCACTGTGACCATGATAACCCGGTTTCCTGCTGATGGTGGGAGCGAACACATAAAATCAGTAGAGATAGTATGCCATGGGGCCGATGGAACAGGCAAAGGCTGTAGTAATCCTGCCGGTCTGGTGTGAGGTATTTTGACTTGGGCACATATGGGACAGGCCTGAACGTATTCTTCCACATCCAGTTTCCAGGTAGGCCACCAGAAAAATCGTGAAAGTAGTTCTTGTGTGGCTTTGATGCCTCTGTGACCAGCTACAGGGGAATCATGGCACATTTGTAATGCTTTCTTTTGCACCTTGTTTGTAGGGAGGAATATCAGGTCTTGGTAATAAAAATATCCTTGTTTCTTGTACAATAATGGTCTTAGTTCTTCTATGTCATGGTCCGATAGGTTGGCGTATTCTTGTTGTACTTCTTCCAGGAAAGACTGAGCCACTCCAATGATCTTACTGGGTTCTAGAAGATACTGGGATGAGGAAGGAGAACACTCTGGATATCGGCGAGACAGAGCATCAGCCAGAATGTTTTGAGATCCTGGAATATATGTAATATAAAAATCGTACTGACTGAAGAAAAAGGCCCAGCGGGCCTGACGACTATTCTGGCATACAAAATTTCTTAAACATTGTAAATTACGGTGGTCTGTCCTCACCTCAAATGGTTCCTTGGAACCCATCAGAAACTGTCTCCACTCAAGGCAGGCTGTTTTCAGAGCCAATAATTCCCTTTCAAGTACGGAATAATGTTGTTCAGCTGTGGAAAGGATATGAGACAAATAGAAAACAGGATGTTCAAGGCCATCATCCTCTTGTCGTTGGAGTAAGACAGCTCCGATGGCTCTCTCAGAAGCATCAGTTACTACTATAAATTGCTTGGTGGTATCTGGATGTCTTAAGATGGGGGCTTGGGTGAAGGCTCTCTTTAAGCTTTGAAAGGCTGCTTCAGCAGCCTCAGTCCAGACAAACCCCTTCTTTAAATTGTCCTTCTTTAAGGTGTGAGTTATGTGGCTAGTCTGACTGGCAAAGTCTAGAATGAATTGTCGATAGAAGTTTGCTAAACCTAGGAAACATTGTGTTTCTTTTATGGTAGAAGGAGAAGGCCACTCTAGGATAGCTTGTACCTTTTCTTGATCCATAGCTATGCCGGTGGGACTTAAATGATAGCCCAGATATTTGACTTCCGTCATGTCGAACTCACATTTCTCTGGTTTGCAAAATAGTTGATGATCACGAAGTCTTTGAAGAACTTGTTTAACATGGGAAGTATGGAGTTCAGGATTTCTAGAATAAATAAGAATGTCGTCTAGGTAGATCACGACTGTCTGATTCAGTAGGTCTGAAAACACTGAGTCCATAAATCTCTGGAAGATTGCGGGGGCGTTAGTAAGACCAAACGGCATAACCCTATATTCAAAATGGCCAAATGGGGTCCTGAATGCTGTCTTCCATTCGTCGCCTTCTCTTATGCGTAAAAGGTGGTAGGCTCCTCGTAAATCCAATTTAGTAAAACGTTGGGCCCCTCTGATTGCTTCCAGTATGTCCCTGATGAGAGGCAAAGGATAACGATCTTTAATGGTAATTTTATTCAGACCTCGAAAATCCAGGCACGGACGAAGATCCTTAGTCTTCTTGGGCACAAAAAAGAGAGGGGCCCCAGCCGGAGACGACGATGGAACAATAAGACCACTCTGTATATTTTCGTCCAGATACTCCTTTAGAACTTCCTTTTCGGGTTCCGTGAGGGAGTACATCCTCCCAAAAGGAACAATTGTGCCGGGTTCCAATGGAATTGCACAATCATATTCTCGATGTGGAGGTAGCACAGGTTTTGACGGTTTTTGGAAAACATCCTGAAACTCCAAATAGTGGTCTGGGATCCCTTGGACCGTATTAATGGACATACCAGTGGCACCTTCAGTAGCTAAGGATCTTTTCGGAGACCAATACTTGTCGGAAGTAAAACAGTTCTCATGACAAAATTGCGAAGACAAAGAGACTGTCCGGGTAACCCAATTTATATATGGGTTATGTCTGATGAGCCACGGAATTCCAAGAATGATGGTATGGTTAGGGGACGTAATAAGATCGAAGGAGATGTGTTCTTGATGGTTTCCCACCTGTAGACTTAACATCAGGGTAGTGGTGTCTACAGGACCAGAGGATATCAAAGATCCATCCACAGTGTGTACCTGTTCGGGTACTTCTTTTGCTTGAGTAGGGACTAGGTTAGCAGCAGCCCATGTCTTGTCCATGTATATACCACTAGCACCACAATCTAGTAATGCCATAGTCTTTTCTTGACGACCGTCCGGAAGTTGTAATAGGACCGGAAAGATGAACAAGGCAGTTGTATTGTCATTAAAGGAGCTGATAGAAGGTATAGCTGTAGATCCCGTCCCCTCCCTTCTTACAGAGGACGGGAGGTGGCGTTTCCCGAAGGCCTGGACGGACGTACTGGACAGGTACGGAGCATGTGACCAGCAGAACCACAATACAGGCACAACCCTCTCTTGCGTCTGTCTTCTCGTTCACTAGCAGAGAGCGGACCTCGGGTAGTATCCACCTGCATGGGTTCCCCTTCGATGTCTCTAGCAGGAGTGCGAGGTTCCTCGGAACGCTGCAGGTATGCACGTGAGCTACTTGGCTGGGCAAACCCTCTACTCCTTTTCTTCTCCGATCTCCGTTCCTGAAGACGATATTCGATGGACAGTGCTTGATCCATCAGGCCACGAAGATCTTCCGCTCTGGTAGAATGCACTAGTTCATCTTTTATTTCTTCTTTGAGTCCTCTACGAAATAATGTTACCAGAGTACGTTCCACCCAAGTGGTCTCTGCCGCCAGCTGACGAAAACGGGTTATATATTGCAGGACGTCTTGGGAGCCTTGTTGGATGTCGCACAAGGCTTCTTCAGCGGAGGCTTCCAATCCAGGACGACTAAACATCTGTTTGAAGCGACTCACAAAGGCGGAATAGTCTGACAATACAGGGTCGTTGGAGGACACCATCGGGGTTGCCCAGGCCAAGGCTGGACCGGATAAGGCACTGATAAGATAACCCACCTTGGTCCTGTCGTGGGAGAATTGAGTAGGTCGGAAGGCGAAATACACCGTTAAAGCATCCAAGAACTCGCGAAGCTTGGTTGGTTCACCAGAGAAACAAGGGGTAGAAGCGGAGATTGTCGGAACATCACTGGTGCGGAGGGCCAAAGCCTGTCTTAACGCAGCATTTTCATTACGTAGTTGTTGCAATTCCTGGGCTTGTTGCTGAATCGTGGTCAACAGAGATTGCTCCGGATCTGCAGCAGCCGCCACTGTATTATCCATGGTGTTTGAGGACGTCGGAATGGTTTGGCGCTGCAATCTGTCACGACTCACGTGCTGCTTGCGCCTGGAATTTGCAGATCTGGAGGCGTGAATCTTCAATGTTCGGCTTTGGCCCAAAAAGGGGCGACTCTTTCTGGTAGCCACGGTGCTGTAGGTAATGGAGACACCAAGAACAGACCGTGCCCTTCAGAAAGTAGCGCCAGAGGGAAAAAACCCCTTAAAAAGGGGAAAAAACCTCCAAACAGGAAGACTCCTGGAGAAAAACAAGAACAAACAAACAGGAATCCAAAAGGAGCAAAAATCAGAAAACACAGAATGCTGAATCCAAAACCAAAAGGCAAGGAAATCAGGAGCGAAGACACTAACTGAGCAGAAAGTGTTGCAGCGCAAAGAAAGAGGAAAAACACAGCCCTTATATACCAAAAAACAGGAAGTGACCCACAGGAAGTAAAAGGACACCATCTTAGATAGGGAAACAATACATAGAACAGAATAGTAGAGGAACCATAGAGAATAGGGAACAAGGAATGCTGGGAAAGCACAGGAATCTGGGAAGGAGGAAAAAACATAAAGAAAGGCACACAACAGACTGCAAAAAAGAAGAAGGACAAAGAAACGAAGAAAAACAGGTAAGAGGGTTCAGAGACCCCTGGGACAGTGAAAGGCAGAAGGAAGAACGAGGCCCCAAGCAAATCTGGGGCCTCGAAACGCGCAGGAAAGGCTGGGGGCGCGCCGCGTCTTAATAACGCGGTGCGCGGCCCGAGCCGAACGCCCGGCAGAAGTCGAGCTCTCGGCTCGCGCCGCACCGCGCGGCGCGACACGCGGTGGAGGGTCTTTTGGCTGCCCACGGCTGACTTATCAGATCTCTGTGTTTCTTCTTTGTCTGTGGTATTTTCATTGAAGAAGGAGAGCTGTGGCCTGTTGCTTCAGATTCATTGTCTCAGTTGCCTTGTTTTTTCTTACATGCTAACGGAGTCTTGAAAGAGGGTGAGGCCCACCTTGGGAAAAAAAGTACTGCATCAGCATGAAACTTAAAAGAAAAAATATCAATAATTCAATTTTTCTCTTTTCCTAATGGGGCGCTATTTGTCATTAATTCTTCAGATTGTCATATGAACAGTGCTATATTTCTACAGTAGGCTAAATGAAAGCTTACTTTGGTATTCCATTCACATTAAGCCTTTAGTATAATGTTATGTATGGCTCTCACAGAGAACTACTACCTTGGTTTCCAAATGTCATAACTCACTGCTATGACATAGCATTACTTAATAACTATAAAGACCTTCTAGGCAGCAGAGGGAAGAATGGGAGGGAAGGTGATGGGGGTCTGAGGTTGGTGTGACTGAGGTTTGATAGAGATAAAATCTGTCCCTAGTAGGGCATTTGTTTTGGAATTGGCCTTCAATATTTTAGCTTTCTTTGACCAGTTGTACAGATATTAAACAACTTGAGCAACGAGGGTTTCCCATATATCTGTGGTTGATTGATAATGTGAACTATACTTTGTGTAAAGTGTTTGGTATAGGTTCAGTGTTGCACATAATGCTTGCTTTTAGCACCTAAAGCAGTTGTCTCTGTCTTTGTAGAAATGATTCCTGATCTTGTCCTGAGCTATTTTGTATTAACTATCAGTCCGGTGAAACTACAGTAATTTATACACCTGTATAGAGGAAAACAAACTTGTGTGATGTCATCAATTAGGTTATTTGAGATGTCATCAGTGATGTCAATAATGATATCATAGAACATGTCATGAGTGATGTCCTATATGAAGTCATAAGCACTGCACAGCAGGGGCACAAGTTATAGTTAGTGTTGCTAACTATAACTGGTGAATTTTTGTGACTTTTTGTTTTTACTTCAAGGCGTTAGCATTGTTACTGAGAAATTCACCTACGTTACTTTAATCTTTGTTTTTTATTTTTATTACACCTAACTATAACGTTACTTACACCTTAGGTTTTTTTCACTGAAATTCTAGTATTTTTTAAATAGAAATATATTTTAAAAAACATGGACACTTTTACTCCAGCAATCTTTGCTCTGAGAATGTTTAACTTCTGAGCTTTTTCATTCTAATCTGTTGTACGGATTTCTTTTTCATCTTGTCAGTTATTGTTAAATGCTAATCTTTAATGATAGTCAGTACAGTATGTATATTGTATCAATTAATTTTTTTGCAAACTTATGGCTCTCACTGGACGATTGCGGGAGCTGAATACACAATCCCCTGCGTGGACTACAAGGGGGCTGTACTTCTTGTCTGGCTTTTGTGAACAGGTTGCGAGATCATACATTTGCAATTAAGTTCATAACAGTGTACTTTTTTGTTTTGAAGAAATTAAGATATGAAAAGTGTTGTTTAAAGTAGGAAAACATTTGATGTATTGTTGATTTGAGACATTAGAAACGTTCTCTGCTTTTTTTACAATCTTACGGGCTCTCGTGAGACGCCCGTGAGAATCCCGGGAGAGGAAAGACATTCCAAGGAAGGATTGTGGTTGGTTCATATGGGTGTCTTTATTTAGCAAAGAAAGAACCTTCCTTGTTGCTTCATTTGCCTGTTGGGTTTTCCTGTGATTACACCTTTTTGCTTAGATCTCTAACTTTGCTCATTGTCTGTGATCAGAATTTGTTCCTCTGGGGGTGTGGCTGGAGGTCACGCAAGATGGCCGCTGCTCTTTATAGCTCCGTGAGGCTTCAGCACTTCCTCGAAAGAAGGAGATGTTTTCACATCAAAATGATTAATTTCTTCTGCATTTTTGAGCACTGGAGCTCTGCCGCTGCATAAATATGCCTTTATCTTACAGCGACATCGAGTTTTGAAGTCATTTCAGAGACTTCATGTGAGGGCCTGAGGTAATTATTTGTCTGCGTCATTTGCGTTTCACTCCATAAGCCTCTGCACAAACCTAAACTTTCACAGAGATGTTTCTATTTGACTTTTAACTGCTTGCCTGGATGTCATTCTACAAATCTAATTTCCTCAGCAATAGAATATTTATTACCTTCTGACAGCCAGCTGAACTTTTGACCTCTCTTTTCAAACACATTTAGCTGAGGTTTTCAACTTTCAGTATTCACTGGCAGCTCTTGTTGTCAAGGAGCTCTTTCAAATTGCTCTTCATAACATGGTAAATGCTTTTCTTTGATGGAGGAGATTTTTCCTTTTCAGAAGGTTCCCTTAAAACTAGTCACCAATTGTTTGACTATGTGCAGTAAAGTGATTTGCTCTTGTGGTATTCTGTCATGCCTGTTATGAGAGAATAATTTAGGATTTTCTATTTATATATTTTTTATTATATTTTGCTCTGTTGTTGGAAACTTCTCGCAGCAGCTTCTCATCGTAATATAATTTCATCATCACCTCACATTGCTGGCGACCTATTACCAAATTGCTGCTGGCTTTTATGGGGAGACCACATAATTCTCAGAGCAGCCAGTCATCTTCTTCCTCCAAGTCTAATAATCCTCTTTGAGTGGTGCGCATACATATAACTAAATCTTCTCTACCATCAGCTTTAACAATGGATAGTGCTACAGTCTTTTTAAAGGATAGCGCCTCTTCATCTCATGCTGCTGGCGCAATTGCGAAAAAACCATCTAACACCTCCTCTGTCAAGCGCCCAAAAAAAGACCTTGATTCACCCTCAAAATCACCTACACATCTTACTCTAGATGATGTCATGGAGGAATTGCGTGCATTACAGCCCCTTATGATGGACACTAATGCCTCTTTGCAACGTATTGAGGAGCAATGGTCCCAACACGAACAACAAATTTGTACTCTGGAACAGAGAGTCAGTAACCTTGAAGACTGTAACATTGTCAATCCTCAGATCTCCAAAGACAATAGCTCAACTTAAAAGGCTTTCCGAAAACTTAGAAAATAGAAATAGGAGAAATAATCTTCGCCTTTTTGGGATTCCAGAAGGTTCGGAAGGCTCTAACATGATTGCATTCCTTCAAACAGCAATACCTTCAATTCTTCGCTTGCCTTCTACCTCTACCCTCTCTATCCAACGTGCACATCGTTTAGGTCCATAGACTTCAACTGGCCCTCGTGCACCTCTTAGAGGCATTATTATTCTCTTTCTCCAATGTACTGACTTGATGCAAATACTCTCGGAAGCCAAAAAGATGGGCTCTTTGCTATGGTCAGGTCATAAAGTGTTTTTCTCACAAGACTTCTCTCCTGCTACAGCTGCACTTCGCAAACAGTTTTTGGACTTACGTCCACAACTCAAATCCTTGAATATTCGATATGGTCTTCTTTACCCATGCCTTTTCAAAATTACATCCAAAGACAAATCTTACTCGTTTGAGGAACCTTCAGCATTACAAACTTTTATTAACCAACACAAAACAGAAGCAATGGAACTAGGAGCATCTGCAATTACTTGAAGATATAATTTAATTTGTCTTTAATGTCCTTTCTTTTTTTTTTCTTGACAGTTTAATAGTAATGGTTATGTTTAGTATTTATATCCATGGTTTTCCTTCTCTGGATCTTCTTATTTTCTTATTTATTTATTTTTAGATAGTGTTCTTTGTGCAATCCTCATGTTCCTTTCCCAACCGTATCCCTTTCTCACCAATCAAATTGTTCTCCTACACGTTCCACTGGTAAGCTTGGATTTTTATTGTTCTTCATGTCACACTCCTTTACTGTAGTTATTACGTTATTTGGTCTCCTGAATGGTACATTTTTTGTTTCTATGTTTTTTTTTTTCTTCCATGAAACTCGCCTTCATATGTTTTAATATCTAATATCACTTTTCTTGTGCTGAAGCCACTCCTGCCTGTCTTTTCAGGTTCTCCGCTGTCCCTCTACCTTTCGGGGTATTCACTTTCTATCTTGTCTTCTTTAGCTTTCGTGGACTTTAGTCCCTGTATTGCCACATCCATGTATATACAACTTCTGGAGGTCATCTTCCTCCTTTTCTTTTTCTTTACTATCTTGTTTCTTTCCCATTGCTTTGTGTTTGCAAAATTGATATGCCTAGTTTTTTCCTTGTCACAGCAGTTGTTTATTAATACTGCTTGTTATGCAGGGGTAAGGCTCCAGGCCAAGATGGCTTCACAGTAGAATTCTTTATTCAGTTTGCTAAGTCTCTCTTCCCCAAACTCTTTCAATTACTTAATCACTTTATAATGTCAGGTTCTGCATCTGGCTCATTTACGGAGGCCATGATTTGTCTTATTCCCAAAAAAGATCGGGATGCGAATGACTGTAAAAATTATAGACCCATATCTTTAATTAATACTGATTGTAAACTCTATGCCAAAGTGTTAGCTCTCCGTTTACTCCCATATATACCTGACCTTATTGATTCTCATCAATTTGGTTTTATCCCTAATAGAAATGTAGCAGATAATTCCAATACTTTTTAAAATATTATTAACAAGGCATCTAAACTTAAGATTCCTCTGACAGCTTTATCATTGGATGCGGAAAAGGCCTACGATAGGGTCTACTGGGGTTTCTTGTCGAAGGCATTGGAATGGCATGGACTAGGTACTAAATTCTGACATTTTATATCCATTCTTTATTCCTCACCAACGTCCTCGGTTATAACAAATGGTATCTGATCTCCTTTTTTTCCCTCTTAAAAGGGGTACTCGTCAGGGATGCCCATTATCTCTTTTACTATTTATTTTGGCTCTCGAACCTTTTCTATACCAATTAAAAACGTCTGAACAATTTACGGGGTTTCAAATTAATAATGCACACATCAAATTTATGGGATATGCTGATGATATTCTTTTGTTCATGTCTCACCCTGACACTTCTCTTCCTACATTCCTGCATGACCTAAACTTATATTCTGATGTATCTGGCTATAAACGTAATATAGACAAAACAGTGGTTTTACCACTTAATGCTCATTGCACTAGCTCTGTAGTCCTTGATGCAGGATTATCTAGGAATTCTTCTATGATTAAATTCCTGGGGGTATGTTACTGCACTACTCTCAAGGATACATTAAAGACTCATTTAGAAATCTTGGGGCATATTTATACTCCGTTTGCGCCGAATTAGCGTCGTTTTTTTCGGCGCAAAACTAACGCCATATTTATACTTTGGCGCTAGACGCGTCTAGCGCCAAAGTATGAGTAAAGAGCGTCATTTTTTAGCGTGAACGCCTTCCTTGCGTTAATGAGATGCAAGGTAGGCGTTCCCGTCCAAAAAAATGACTGCGCCGCAAATGCGTCGTATTTATACTCCCGGGCAAAATTCACGCCCGGGAGTTGGCGGGGCAGAAAACCCTGCATTTGCGCCACTTTTTAACGCCTGGGTCAGGGCAGGCGTTAAGGGACCTGTGGGCTCAAAATGAGCCCACAGCTGCCCTCCCATGCCCCCAGGGACCCCCCCTGCCACCCTTGCCCACCCCAGGAGGACACCCAAGGATGGAGGGACCCACCCCAGGGACATTCAGGTAAGTTCAGGTACGTATACATTTTTTATTTTTTAAAAAAAAAATTGGGCATAGGGGGGCCTGATTTGTGCCCCCCTACATGCCACAATGCCCAATGACCATGCCCAGGGGACAGAAGTCCCCTGGGCATGGCCATTGGGCAAGGGGGCATGACTCCTGTCTTTACTAAGACAGGAGTCATGTAAATGGTGTCTGGGCGTCGTTTAAAATGGCGCAAATCGGGTTAAGATGATTTTTTAGCGTCAACCTGACTTGCGCCATTTTTAAGACGCCCTAACGCCATTTTTCCCTACGCCGGCGCTGCCTGGTGTACGTGTTTTTTTTCCACGCACACCAGGCAGCGCCGGTCTGCTTGCGCCGGCTAACGCCATTTAATAAATACGGCGCCCGCATGGCGCTTCAGAATGGCGTTAGCCGGCGCAAATATTTTTGACGCTAAACTGCATTAGCACAGTTTAGCGTCAAAAAGTATAAATACGGGCCCTTATCTGCAAAGCTTGTAGATCTCACACAGAAATGGTCTCTGTTATATCTCACATGGTGGGGCCGCTTGGACACCATTAAGATGATGCTTCTCCCTATCATTAACTTCTTTCTTATGATGCTTCCTATTAAGATACCTAAACTATTTTTTAGTTCAATTGATAAAATTCTATCCAAGTTCCTGTGGAACGGTAAACAATCCTGAATCTCTCTCTCAAAATTAAAACTTCCTAAAGCACAAGGTGGAGTTAATTTTCCTGACTTTTTAACTTATCACAAATCGTTTGGATTAAGCAAATACATCCCTATTTATCTACACTCAATGATGCCCCTCAAAAGCTATGGGTCTCTTTGGAAGAAACATTTATTTCTCCCTTTTCCCATAAACACATTATATTTATGTCTAACCCCCCAAAATTCTGGTTGCCCAGCACTATCTCCCATTCAGTCAACTTACTGAAACCTTTCTTTATTTCACATCTTACCCCCATTAATCAATTCTTTAACAGTCCTATTTGGCACAATAGTTCGCTTAGGAAACAAGGTAAAACCTTGTGTTGGAAGGCTTAGATGACTAAAGGTATTCTTCTAATTTCCCAATTATACCATAAGGACTCTCTCATCCCTTTTACTACTCTCTCAGCAATTTATAATCTCCCTATTCGCATGAAATCCCAATATATCATTCTTTCTACTCTGGTCCAAGAGGCCCTCAATAAACTTATACATCATAATCATTCTTCTCTTGCATCATCTCCACACCCGATCGTAACTTCTAATTATCCTAGGGCAGCTGGAATTTATAAACTTTTAAGAACGTCTGTTTCACCTAGACTCAAATCACCTATTGAGACATTGTGGGAATCAGATCTTGATGTTGTTTGGCCAACTTTTTTATGGGATAGAATATGGTATAAGATACATTCCACTGCACGCACTGCAAGCCTCACACAGACCCTATTTTTTTATAATAGACTTTTCTACACTCCTGTACGCCTTTACAAACTCAAACTTGCACAAAATGACAATTGTTGGCGCTGCCACACTCAGCAGGGTACTGACTTTCACATGTTTTTTTCTTGTCCATCCCTGTCTACTTTTTGGTCCTCAATATGGTCTCACATTTAGCTCAGATCTCCTTACCAATGTCATATGAATTATTGTTTTTGGGTGGCATACACAAAATCTGGAGTTCATTCAGGCCTCTTGGAAAATTGGTGGACCTTTTGCTTTCTATTGCAATCTTTATTATTTCTTCTAACTGGAGATCTTTGGAGAACATTACTCTCAGACAGTGGTGAAATTCTGTATGTTATCATCATAGACTTGACAGCTACAAGCTTGATTCAACAGGAACTTTATTCAAACGTCATCAACTATGGTTGCCATTAAGTAACTGTCTCTTACGCACTGTGAAGGAAATTGATTTTTCTCCTCCTTTTAAAAAAAATGACAATACATTACCTGTTTTTCTTTTTATATATACTTATTTCATCTTACATTCGCTGTAACTAATGTCTATTACCTCTCTCTCCACATGGCTATCACTTGATTCCCTTTTCTATCCCTATAGCTCTTCTCCCTCTCCCTTTCTCTTTCTTCTTTCTTTATTCAAACTTGGAGTCTTTGATACTATATTGCTGTGTATGCCTAATTCATTTACATGTTTAATATGCATTTATAAGTACAATATTCTTTATGCATATATATTCACAACTTCATATCTCTGTCCTGGCAATGTTAAGTTAATGTTCTTGTATTTGACTCAATAAAAAATATCTTTACAAAAAAAAGAAATGTGCTCCTCTGATTCAGGTAAGATCCTATCTCCTGTTCCTGCAAGTCAGCCACCCAGGCAGTCCTTGGTCTGGCATTTTTTTCAAATGATGCCTGGTGGGAAAAACTGTCTGCCAAATATGTAACTTGTAACATATGCAAAAAAGAGTTCAGCAGGGGCAGCTGGAACAAGCAATATTCCATGAGTACCGCTGGATTGTGTCAACATTTGAGAGCTATTATCCCTCAACGCCTTGCTTGGGCTGATTTAGCCCCTTGATAAGTCCGCAGGGGCATCCACATCTTTTTAACCTGGTGACAGTGTCCTTTCCCAGATACTCACTGCGCAAGCAAATAACAACCCGGCATATCTGAATTAAGCCCTTTTTTGCTGCTTATGTAAGGAGATTATTTTGTTTTCTGAGACAAGCAGTGCGGCAAGGGACAGGCTTGTACAGGATCATAAATGCCCACCTAGTTAGTATTTTTTTTAGATGTTTTCTACGTTTCTTTCCTCTTTGTTTAAAAGGAATTTTTTTGTTGTTGCACCAAGTTTCATGTTTTTGTTCTATCCCTTTTCTAAATAAAAATACAAAAAAGTTAAAAATGTTAAAAACACAAAATACAGTTGTTAAATATTTTCTTTAAAAAACTCTTTTCGGAGGTACCCGATACTTTCATTATGTACCTTATTTTTTCCTTCTTGATCACTCTTGCAAGACACGCGCAAGAGCCATGATGTTCCCATACATAGCATTGGTGATTCTTGCAAGAGTCAGGCGCACCAGATTTTCACTACCCTTTTTTAAATAGGATCTTGTGAGACGTCAGTGAGATTGAAAAGTTTTATTAAGTTACATAATGTACACTGTCCTTCATTACAGGGAGTGAGGAAAGACTAGACTCTGAAAAAAACACCGCACCAAACAATAACCACTCTACATATTAGGTCATAATGGGGTCTGGCTGTTCCACTAATACCTCTCCCCAGGACAATATGGATCTGCAATACAGTGTGGGGAAGGACTGTGCTCAGCACTGAGAACTCTCTCTTGGATGAAGAGAGTGCGTACTACAATGTAGGAAGAAAATAGCCTCTACAAGGAGACCTCTCTCAGATCACAGGTGTGCGTTGTAAGGATGTGGGGCGGTGCTGCCCTCTTGTTGAGAGCTCTATCTGGGATGACTGGTGTGTGTAGTAAGCAATGGGGATAAACTGACCCCCATCATTAGATCTCTCCCCTGGATGACGGGTATGCATAGTAGGGTGATGGTAAAGACTGGCCTCTCTCCTGAGACATCTCTGCTGAGACATCTCTGTTGAATGACAGTGGTACAACTATGGTGCAGAGATAAATCAAGCACTATGCAGAGACGTTTCTCTTGGATGACAAGCATACAGCCTAAAGTATAGATAGACTGCTTGGTCAGCTCAGACCTCTCCCCAGAGTAACATATGTGCAAAATAGGCTGTGGGTAGAGACTGCTCTCTCTGCTTATAGCTCTCTTTATGATAATGAATGTCATTAGTAGAGTATTAAATGGAGTATCTTCTCTGTTGACACTTGTGGCTTGGACAAGCAGTGTGCATATTTGAATGTAAGGACACACTCTCCTCTCAGGCACCTTCTTATGGTTACAGGCATGTGTAGTTAGCTGTAATCTAAAACCGACCTCTGTGATGAAACTTCTATCCAGAGTGACAAGCAAATGAATTGCCATTTCCACCAGCTGACAACAGCGCATAGTACACTATGATGATGTGTTTGCCTTTGTGCCAAAACCTCTCTCTTGTATAGAAATCTTTATACTACAGTGGGAAGATTTACTAATCTCTCTACAGAACCTTATACATATATATACATCAGGCAGCATGGTTACAGGTCTTTAAGATGGCATTTCTACTTTAAATCAACATTCAAGACTGTCATATTAAAATCTTTAAAAGCTATTAAGAAAATAAATCAGTAGTAAGTTTAGACTTTTTATTACAAAAACTCTTTAACAACCTTACAAACAACAACTTCATTAACAAAGTACAACAGCTGTAAATTAAACAAAACAATAAAGCTTAACTAATCTTTAACATTTTTGTATGTAGATGTTATTTTTCTTTGTTTCAGCCACATTATCCTGCCAAACAATATCTGATTTAGTCTTTTTCTGGCAGGCTAGGTGGCAAAAAAATCACTTAAGTAAAATAAGATTTGCAAAAAGGAGTTCAGCTGGGAAATTTGAAACAACCAATGTGTTCCACCATTGCAGGCTTCTACACCTGCTGAAGCAGATAGCAGCCCTCCTTTTCTAAATAAAGTATTTTATGCCGTTCTGTCATCAAAAACAAGTAGAACTACACAGTACTAGCTTATTCAAGGGCACCAATGTCACTGTAGGCAGTAACAGAAACATCAGTTGTGCAATTAATTTTTCCCTGCTTTCCACACCGTTGCCATTCCCTCTGTATTAAAAAAAGGAACAATTTTTGTTTTTCTCCTCCATACATTGTGTGGCATGATACTTTTGTTTTTCAAAACTTTGGTTTTCCATTTTCCACCTAAACAAATACAACAAAATTAAACAAATTATTGGTACATACTGATCAACTATTGATAACAGTGATACATCATATATACTCTACAGTTTTCTTTTACTATTTTCACCCACAATCACATAGTGATAATGTACAACTATCTTCATATTCCTTTCTCTTGAAGAATTCATCATCCTCAATCAGTGCATTTTTTCACAATTAGGTTAGAACATGCCTTCACATGTGGTTCAATAACACTTTTTAAAGTAACACATTTCTCTTTACATACCTTTCCTAACAGTTAACACAGTTGGCAATATCTCCACTCAAACATCTCATTGAGGTAACATAGGGACACAGTAAGGTTCATAAACCTCTAGGCCTTGTATTAAGAGATTGAAGATGCTTTGTTTCATAACTTATAACTGCCTCTTTCACTTACAACTACATACAGATTGAACATTTCATTTTTTAACACCATCCAATACTTGTTGCTATATGTCCACATTCTAATGTCTACCTCTCAAAACCTACATTAATAAACATGCACCTCTACAAACAGCTTTTGACTCACTAAACCTTGTAATTTACCAACTGTAGTGTACTTACTGACAATTATCAACAGAGTTCATAAAGTATATTTCTACTTACATGACTTTAGAGTGGTTTCCTATGTACAACTGATGTCACAGTTCCAAATTCAGTCACTTCTACTGAGCACAACTCCAACAGGCTTCCTTCTCCGCCAATCACCAAGAAGAATCTAAGCTATCCCTTTTTCTGCACTCAATCGCACCACAGCATTTCTTTAACTATGGTAAAAATTGGTTGAGACTTGGGGCCAGATGTATCATTATTTCCAATATTGATTACCAAATTGCGATTTTTTGCGCATCACAATTAAGTAATCGCTATTGGAATGTATGAAACCCCAGGAGTTTCATATTGCGATTCGCAAGGGCTCACAAATGGACCTACCTCATTAATATTCATGAGGTAGGTCGCAATTTGTAACTCATTGCGAATGGCTACAATCACAAGGATGGTGCCTGCTGGGCTCAGCAGATCACCATTTCAGGATGCCTTTAAAAAAGAAAAATGAAAAGTTTTCTTTGCATTTTTTAAGAGTAGGCAGTGGTCCATGGGACCACTGCTTGCTCTTAAAAAATATTTTCGCATGCATTCACAAAGGGGAAGGAGTCCCTTTGGGACCCCTTCCCCTTTGCGAATGGATTGCCACTTACTTTCAATAGGCAGTAAAATGTGAATGGTTTGCGACTGCATTTTGGTCACAAAACATTCATACATAACTCTGCGATTCGGTATTAGGAAGGGACGCCCTTGACACGCCCCTTCCTAATACCGAATCGGTATGTAGTCACAATTCCAATTTGTGATTCGGTAACAAGTTACTGAATGGTAAATTGGACTTGATACATACCAAAATGCCTTTTTGTAATCCTGTTTGCGATCACAAAAATGTTTGGTACATCTGACCCTTGGCCCTTTTTTTCACTTCTCCCATACAATCTTGCTAGACTCATGTGGTATCGTAAAACACCTAATGGCAGGCCCAGTATTTTCCATCCAGGTCTCGCAAGAGACTCACAAGATCGTAAAATACCTTCTGGCAGGCACAGTAATTTCCCCTCAGGTCTTGCGAGCCTCTTGTGAGATCGCACTGGTCCATGCACCAAGCTTCACTCCCTAATCCTTTTGAGCTACTCTCGCAAGAGTCTTACGGATTCACAATGAAATTGTAGGGAAATAGTAGTATGTAGGACAGAGTATCCTCTCCACTGAGGCCTAGCTCCTACGTGACAGGTGTGTGTTGTAGGGTGTGGGAAGAGACTGGCCTTTCCAGACAGACCTCTGACTCAGATGACATGTGTACCTAGTAGTGTGTATGGAGAGATTGGTCTCTCCAGTGAGACCCCTCTCTTGGGTGATGGGTGTGCGTTGTAGGGTGCGAGGAGAAACTGACCTCTTTCCTCTAGACCTCTCTCTTACATGAAAGGTGTTCATAATAGGGTGTTTGCATGGACTGCTCTCTCTTTCTACACCTCTTTCTTATATAACAAGAGTGCGTAGTAAGATCTGTACATGAACTACCCGCTCTTTCCAGACCTCTCTCTAAGATGGCGGGTGTGCGTTGTAGCCTGTATGTAGAAAGACTGGCCTCTCCATTGAGACGTCTGACTCAGATGCCGGGTGTGATCAGTAGGTTTGCATACATGGACTAGCCTCTTCTGTCAGACCTCTTTCTCAGATGTTAGCTGTGCATAGTAGGACGTCTCCTGTCAGACCTCTCTCTCAGATGACAGGTGTGCGCATTAGACAGTTTACACGGACTGTCCTCTTCTGTCACAACTCTATCTTAGATAATGGGTGTGCATAGTAGTGTGTGTGGGGAGAGACTGGCATCTCTCCGCTGATACCTCTCTCTTGGATGACAGGTTTGCATAGTATGCTCTGTCCACTGACCGTCCTTCGTGCTAATACACCTCTCTCTGATAATGGATGTGGATAGTAAGGTGGGAAGAGACTATGGGCCATATGTATGAAAACAGTGGCTTGCGAATCGCAAATTGCGATTTTTAAGAAATCGCTATTTCCGAGTTGCAATTGGCCATGTAACAATATTGCGATTCGGAAATAGCGATTTCTTAAAAATTGCTATTTGCGATTTGCGAGTCCCATTTACCGAATCGCAATTTGCATTCTTGCAAATTGCAATTTCTTTGCGATTCGGTAAAAAATCGCAAATTGCGAGAAGGTTCAAGAAAGCACACCTGGAGGAGCCTGATGACATCACCAGCAGGAAATGAGTCATCCCAGGCAGTTGTAGGTGCCACACCCAAACCAGCATCCTGAGAGAGAGCAGCCCAGCCACGCAGAGCAGCACTCAGAAGGAGCCAGCACACTTGAGCAAGGATGGACACCCCAGGCCAAGCACAGGAGAACGGAGAAAGAAAGTGCAAGCTAAAATTTAGCGAGCAGGAGCTTGAGGTGCTGACTGAGGAGGTGGTCAGGAGCTATGACTGCCTTTTTGGAAAAAGCTCACTCCAGGTGCCTGAGAGTGAGAAGAGGAGACTATGGGCAGACATACAGTCAAAAATCTGCGCAATTGGAGTGGCACAGCGCTTCATTGAAGAGTTCAAGAAGAGGTGGTATGACCTGCGGTCCCGTGCGAAGGAGAGGGTGGCAAGGAGACTTGCGGAGACCAGGGGCACAGGAGGCGGTCCACCCACAGAGGCACCATCCACACCATTGGAGGACCTAGTCAAGTCCACACTCCTCCCTGAAGCTGTGACTGGGGTCACAGAGATCGACACCTCCGGCACACCCAGTACCAGCCAAGGTAAGTGCAATATTGAATTGTATACCCCATATGTGTATGCACAAAAGCCCCTTAGGAATTAGCAAGTAATGTTATACAGTGTGAGAAGTAGTCCAGTCCACATCTTAGAAGCAGCACAACAATGCATTATGGGAGTGGCAGTCCACAACCCAGAACTGAAAGTAGCACATACAATGTATCTGAATAGAGTGACACCCAGAGGAACACAACACACACAACACAGTGTAGAGAAGTACCTGTACCTTTATTACCATTGTCTGACCGTAAATGTAACATACATAACTGACATGCTGCATATTGTTGTTGCAGGAGGGCCAGGCCCAGCAGCCACAGCATCAGCACGGGTAGGCGAGACAGACACCCATCTGTCCTCCGATTCAAACACCAGTGGGTCCCTCAACATTGCGACTGTCCGACGCAGACCCAGGGCACTGCCAGAGCTCAGCAACGACTCAGATGAGCAGCGGGAAGGGCCAAGTACCCCATCAGCAACAGGCAGGCGCAGCCAGATGCAGGAGGTCAGGTGTCATCAGACCACAGCACCATGCAGGATGGCGACAGATTCCGGTGCACAGCAGCATGAGGCAGGTGAGGGTCCCTCCTTCTTTGGTGGGCTGGAAGCTGCTATGTTGCAGCAGCAGCGCCTTCAAAATAAGAGGATCCTCGGATTAAAAAAGAACTTGCGCAAACATAACCGCAACATGGTGGGCCTGCATCGCCAACTTGACTCCCTCAATAACAACATTGTACAGCTGCGTGAGGGACAGGTGCAGGCATCATAGGACACCAGTACCTCACAAGTGCTGTCCGTGAACTCTGCCAGGAGCTGCGCCATGAGAGTGTCAGCCAGCGCAGACAGGACCGCAGATTTTGGCACATGTTTGGCATCTTCTGTCAGTCGTCTAACAGGGTGGCAAATTCAACAGCACTGATTGCCCGTCGTGAAGTGGCTGCGCAAGTGGAGGCAGCACACAGCAGCAGGGACGTTGTGAATGGACTTATGCAGATCACCAATGTGATCGAACACATTATGGGACCAAGGTCAGCCACTCCAAGTGAGCTTGCACTGGGGACACTGAGGACAGTTCCAGCCTCACCAGTGTTGCTGTACCAGCATCGGACACCAGACGGCGCAGTGCCGGGCACAGCACTGCCACTGAGGGTGACAATAGAGGTGCCAGTGATGTAACTGGGCACCCGAGTGGTGTGCGTGGGCGCAAAAAATGACTCTAGCTGCCAGTGGACTTCTGTGTACACTATGAAGTAATAGTGCATTACTCTTGTCCTTCATTGTTTTGAGTTTCTCACATAACCTTTTTTTGTTATTACTCACACGAACATTACCTGACTTAAGGTAATAAATGTATTTCACTACAGGTACAGTTGTCAGAGGATTTGTGTCATTTATACTCACGTCTGAAATGGTTGTGTGTGATGTCGGCACGCCTTTGCCTTCCCTCTGCTGCACTGGTCCTGTCTGCTGGATGTAGGGGTGGTATGGGATCATCATCCTCATCAGATTCAGTATCACATATTTCTACAGGTATGCCCCTGGTGGTAGCTATATTGTGCAAAATTGCACAAGTAGCCACTATTCTACATGTCGTCTCTGGGCTGTACTGTAGTGCTCCTCCACTTTTGTGGAGGCACCGGAAGCAACTCTTCAGCAGTCCAAATGTGCGCTCCACCACATTGCGGGTTGCCCTGTGTGATGCATTGTATCTCCGTTCAGCTGGTTTTGCAGGATTGAGGTAGGGCGTCATCATGTAGGTGCACACTGCGTAAGCACTGTCTCCTGGAAGGGACAGAGGGTATGATGAGTAACTGAGCACTCTGACATCGGCACGCCATCAATGCGCCAGTGTACAGAGGGACAATACCTAGTAGATATCCTTCACCAAACTCCCCAGCTAGCAGTCTTGTGTGAATCCCGCTGTGGCGAAAGATGTACAAATCGTGTGTGCTCCTTGGGTACCTGGCCACGAGATCAGTAATGATGTAGGAGGCATTGCATCTCACCTGTATATTCATGGAATGTTGGTATTTCCTGTTGCGGTACACATACTCTGTGGCTGATGGTGGACAGATTGCCACATGTGTCCCGTCTATGGCACCTAGGACGTGGGGGAACTGTGCTATCTGATAAAATTCAATTTTTGTCTGCTGTAATTCCTGTGGGGTGTGGGGGAATCTGATGTACTGTTGAAGTTTGCTCAGCATGGCATTGATAAATGCATTGAAAAATCTGGAGAGGGTACTCTGTGAGACCCCTCTAGCTGCTGCTATGACCCCTTGATAGCTCCCTGAGGCGAGTAGGTGGAGGGAGCATAATACCTGCACATGGGTGGGTATGCTGTGAGTCCTTAGTGTTCTGCGCTGCAGTATGGGTTGTAGCTCAGCTATCAGATCAAGTATCATGGCTGAGTTCAACCTATACCTCTCATATATTTCCTCCTCTGTCAGGTTAAAAAGTGTAATGCGCACTCTGAAAATGCGCTCCTGTCTCCTCCTCCCTCTCCTCAAACCTGCTAAGATCCTCATCCTCCTCGCCATGAAGTAGAGTGCAGCCATTGTTGAAAAGAGTCTGAGGCATTCTGGGCCTCTCTATATAGGTTGCACCTGGTTACCACCTGGTTTCAGTTCATGGTATTTTGCATGTGCAAAATGCCATTCTGCGAAAAATCGCAATTTGCGATTTTTTGATTCATCTCTTTGCGACTTGGATTTTGCAATTCACAATTTGCGCCACGCACTTTCCTACTGGAAATACCGAATCGCAAATTGCGACTCACAAAACCAGGTCGCAACGCAAAAAATCGCAATTTTTGCGATTTCTTATTTTTGGTCTGCGAATGCCTTTCATGCATCGCAGACCACGTTTTTGCACTCGCAAACGGCCGAATTTTGCAATTCACACCGTTTGTGAGTGCAAAAAAGTTTAATACATCTGGCCCAGGATCCTCCTCAAAACTCTTACAAATCCAGTGGGCATAAATAGTGCACTCTGACAAACACCATCTTCAGTAATACTCCTTCCTACAGTAGCAAGTGTGCATTTTGTTGTCTATTCAAAGATCATCTACTCCTTTCTTCACGTTCCCACAAGAGTCTCAGAAGATCATACTTTTTTTGGAAAACAAGAATTAACCATTTACTCATGATAGTACTTACACACTTCCTCTCAAAATGGCCACAATATGTATTCCTGCTAATGGAGTGTTGTCAGAACTCATGTACTCCTTTTTACTATTCACGATCTCACAAGAGTCCTGCAAAATCATAAAAATTAGTTGTTCTTCACCCTGGTGGGACTCCCTGTCCCAGTCTCAAGTGCAGCAGCTGGGTTTTGGGGGAGGTGCTGTCATCGTGCTTAAATCACTATCTCTCCCCCCTGGGGTGCAGAATGCTTTCTTGGACTGGGGGCTGTCTTGCTCTAATTGCCTTTCACCCCAGTGGGACTCCTTGCCCCAAGAAGCGCCGGAACATCTTTTCAAGCGCCAGAGCTGGGTTGAGGGGCTGTCATCGCACTTAAAGCATTGCCTCATGGCACAGGATGTGCTCGGGCCATGCCCCGGCCAAGTCCGGGCCAAGGGCTGACTCGTCCTGCGCCCGTCAGTGACAAGAAGAGGTGGGGAAGGGCTACCCCCTTGACTCCATTGTAGGCTCTACCCCTGAATTTGACTTTGGTTTTCACTATCTTCTTGGGACATTTGGGTACATTGGGACTTTGGTGACCATGCGCAAGGCAGTTCTTTCCCTCCCCATAACTTCATTTCTATTGGCCAACTGTGACGTTTTTTATTGCTTGGTGTATACTTTCAAGTGAATTAAGTAAGTGTGGGGGTGCCTATCCCTGCTTGTATTGCATGTTTCCCCTTGGTTGAATTTGTTCAGTGGTCTGTGTCAGCAATCAGTACTTCCTTTTTTTAGGCCACTGATCGTTTGGCCCAAATTGGCCAAACTAAAAGCTATAGATAACACTAGGGATGCTGGGAAGCCTAGAAAGCAGGCTAGGCATGCAGCTTCTAATTGTACACTTGATGAAATTGAGGGACTGATAGAAGAGGTTGAAGGGTTATTGAATAAGGACAAAAGTTGAGATGAGCCTGCACGGGGTACCCAGGTGTTAAAGCATTAAG
Organism: Pleurodeles waltl; assembly: GCF_031143425.1. NCBI lineage: Eukaryota > Metazoa > Chordata > Amphibia > Caudata > Salamandridae > Pleurodeles > Pleurodeles waltl. Next base: position 212,183,112 of record NC_090439.1, read on the forward strand.
TCATTCTTAATAAAACGGGCTCCAGGACGAAATAACCACAAGCCCTCTGCTAATGTTATAGCCACTGGTGTAAACATAGAGCCTCAGTCCAGCAGTACAATAGCTGGGATTGACCCAGGTTCAGAGCAGGAAGATACCTGTCCTGCCCATTTCACAATTAATGTGGAGTGTTCTAATAGGTTTGAAGTGCTTCAGTTGAGTGAGGAGAGGCAACCTAGGAATGAGGTGATACATGCTTCAAGTGATTCCATCCAAACCCCCAAAGTTGAGGGTGGTGCTATTGCTAGCCAATTAATATTGCCTAGAGCGGAAATAGACAACTTAAGGAGGGTCCTGCAATCTCTACCAGAGAAGGTAGACAAGATACCCAACCTGCTTGGTAGGCCTAAGGGTAAAGGTGGTCCCTATGGGGGAAGTGTAGCCCTTGACTTTCTCTGCAGTAGTCAGACAAAAAAAACTCCTCATAGATAAGGTTTGTTATGTAGACCATACATTTTATTTTATCTTATGAACAAAACCTTTCAAAGGTTTAGAAATACTTTCTCAGTATCATGACATAGGTGCTCCTAATTAGTGATGGCACAGTGTAGGCGAGTAAAGTGAATATAGAACTGTATCAGTAATTGGGAGGAAAGCGTTCGGCCCCTGGATGTGAGGAGCAGTAGGTTGAATGCCCAACAGGGAGAGGAAATATTTCTGCTAAATGTCCTCAAATTGCCCTTTGGCTCAAAAGAGGACAATGAAGCTCTTATTAACAAAGTTATTCACTGGATTCACACAGTTTGTAGTTGTCTCTCAGTAATTAGGGAGGATATTGTTACAATGAGGCACTATCGTGGTTGTCATAATAGGTTTGACTTAATTGGTGTAAGAGTTGTTAATAACAACATAAATGACAGCCTAATTGCCTATGAGTTAAGAGCCCCATCTTGGGATGCAACTAAAATATGTATCAAAACCAACCCACCTACTGTATTTCATCAGCCAGTAAATTCAAACATTGGAACCCCCTGTTCACCACCCAGTGGAGGGGTTGTGGCTTACAGTGGTGCATTGGCTACGTCAGATGTAGATTGACTTAACAAGCCATTTACCCAGAATTACTATGCTGGCCCTAAGGCAATGTGCTTGGCAGTAGAGCGGCTAGCTAAGAAGGTCCCTAACGCTTTAGCTAGTATTAATCCAGGTGAAGCTATTACTGATATCACATCCCGAGCGATGATCAGCCATATTCACGGGAATTTTGTTGAATTCATGTCATGGAATGTGACTGGTGTACAGGCAAAATTATGTGACCCTGACTGGGGTGGGTTTGTTGATGCCCACCAAATAATTCTACTGCAGGAAACATGGGTTTACAGTTTACAGGCTGGGGTTTCTTACTTTTGATGCCAATGCCAACCCATCAAAGTCTGGCTGAGCACTAGGGGGTTTAGTCATCTGGATGAAAAAATCGGATTACTATAGAGTCAAAGTGGTAGAAACAGGCACTACCGATATATTAGGCATTCATGTTACAAATCATGGTCCTTGTCTGGTCAAGCACATAATGGTACTAAACATTTATATTTGCTCTGTCTCTGATAGCGCAAAGTCACCAACTGCTTATTTATTATTCTCCCAAGTTAAGAGCGCTTTACATCATTCCAGGCTAGTGATTGTTGCAGGTGACTTCAACGCTAAATTTGAATCCCTTGACCTATTCTCATCCTTAATTGCCGAGAAAGATGCTTAGTGGGGTATACCTAGCTTACGATGAACCCAGCCAGGCGGTGGCCAAAAGTGTCTCTTTAATTATTCCATCTTTGTCTAAAAAATGGTATCATAGCCAAGGCAAGCATTACGTTTAGGGCCATGCTTGCCTCATCAATGATTAAAAGTTTACATTTCTTCAGTAGTCTTGAGAGTTCATGACACGCTTCACTGGATCCCTTTTGGTACGCGTTTGTTTTCATGTTCCACATGCAGCAGGAGAAGTTAATGTAAAGTCATTCCTTTAACATTGTGTGCAGCTACTCCTGTGGGTGCTGTTACTACACACGAAAAACCTAGACTCTGTAGTCACCTGTAGGAAAGCAGTAAGAACTTCTAAAAAAGCTTTTACCGGTGTCAGCTTGACCACAAGACTATTTTCATTCACAGTGTCGGGGACTCTCTGGGTATAGTAGTATGCTGAGCAAACTCGCTTCTGTAAAACTGAAACTATGGGGCACATTTAAAAGCCCCATGGTGCAGGGCAGCATAGCAAGTGATCTTGCTGCACTGTCCTGGCCACAGGGAAAGGGCAGAAATGCTCTGTATCTACAAGATAACGTGCATTTCTGTCCTCTTCCCTTGAGCTGCCGCACAGTGGGTTGCCCTGGTGCAAGGATTCCTGCGTCTCAGACAGGATTGTTTGTGTGGAAGAAGGGACACCTTTCTGCACAAAAATAATCCATGGAGGTTTTTTTCTCTTTCTATGTGTACTGCATAATGCAACACACATAGAAAGAGGAAAAAACAAGGTGAAATAAAGACATTTCTCCTTGTTGTGCATGCCTTGGGGAGCCGTACAGTTTTGATGCATTGCCAGGTTTACAGATTCTTGTAAATCTGGGATTGGGTCAAAACCCATGGGTGTAGCATGGGAACACCCCTGCGTGCCTCCCTGATGCCGTGTAAGGCAACGCAGCAACTTGTGTTGTGTTACCTTACACCATCTCTACAAGTCCGCGAAAACCACTAAAAGGGAATTTGTGTGGCCTTGCAGATATAGGCCTGCCATGTGCGCCACCGGTGCATCACAAAAAGTAACACACCGGCGGCATATGAGCCTTGTAAATATGCCCCTCATGTATAAATACCTATTTGAGTTTCTGGCTTGGTACATGATATGTGATAATCACTTGTTTCGATTAATTAATCATATACATCTACTTCCATAACACATTAGTTTTTAACAGTGCAAAAAAATACCTTTTGATACTCTTTACAAATTTTTCTTCTTCCTTTGCTAGTCACTGTACGTTTCCTTAGCTGTATCATGTATCTTGTCTTTTATACTCCCTTTTACTCTTATGTACACCCTAGACACTTACATCCACCTTATACACACACACATGCCTTTTCAAACAGATTTGTTTTCGTACAGCCTAAATCACACACCTGTTAAATGTCTTTGATGGTCATTAATTTGTTTGTCAGTATCACTTAGAATCTTTTTCTCACTGAAAATGTGAAATGTCAAGCATAAGAATGATATTCCACTCTTATACAATGTAACCATTAATGGCAACCTTTTCAACTTTGCTTTCAGGGTTATTCTTTTAGAAAACAAATCACAACCTTCCTATTATATTTCACTTTTGTTTTACCACTTCTGAATGGTCAGTCTTTTTTTACCCTGTCTGCGACTCCTCTAAAGTAGCCCAATTTATTTAGGGTCCTCAGCTGATTCGCTGACCTATCTCAGCACTCAGCGCACCTGTTGGAAAGAGGGCTATTAGTTGTGTGTCTGGTTTAAACTGAGATGCACTGTTCAAAAGAACATAAGACTCTGTGCAACCTAGTTGGGTCGGAGTCTTAAAGGTCCCTGCAAGCATCAGCCTAGTAGGAACAATAGCCCTCACTCACCATTAGGTGACATGCTCCATCATTGGGCCATGTCCTCGTCAGGCCGGCCCTGCAATGCCTGATGGCCTCTACAAGAGGACTCCTTACCAGAGATTTTTTTAGTAAAATGCCGGTGGTGAGTGGAAGTGAGAGGGGCTAGAACAAAGAATGTTAAAATTGGCTACAGGTGCCCTAAACAACTGTTTTTATTACAACATAGCACCTATGTCAAGATTAAAAACAGAGGCCCATATTTATACTTTTTGACGCAAAACTGCGCTAACGCAGTTTTGCGCCAAAAAAATTAGCGACGGCTAACGCCATTCTGAAGCGCCATGCGGGCGCCGTATTTATTGAATGGCGTTAGCCGGCGTTAGCCGACCGGCGCTGCCTGGTGTGCGTGAAAAAAAAACACGTACACCAGGCAGCGCCGGCGTAGGGAAAAATGGCGTTTGGGCGTCTAAAAATGGGGCAAGTCAGGCTGAGGCAAAAAAATCGTCTTAACCCGATTTGCGCCATTTATTTACGACGCCCATCCCCCATTGAAATGACTCCTGTCTTAGCAAAGACAGGAGTCATGCCCCCTTGCCCAATGGCCATGCCCAGGGGACTTCTGTCCCCTGGGCATAGTGGCATGTAGGGGGGCACAAATCAGGCCCCCCTATGCCACACATTTTTTTAAAAAAAAATACTTACCTGGACTTACCTTAATGTCCCTGGGGTGGGTCCCTCCATCCTTGGGTGTCCTCCTGGGGTGGGCAAGGGTGGCAGGGGGTGTCCCTGGGGGCAGGGGAGGGCACCTCTGGGCTCATTCTGAGCCCACAGGTCCCTTAATGCCTGCCCTGACCCAGGCGCTAAAATCCGGTGCAAATGCGGGTTTTTTAGACCCGCCCACTCCCGGGCATCATTTTTGCCCGGGAGTATAAATCCGACGCAATAGCATCGGAGTCATTTTTTAAGACGGGAACGCCTACCTTGCATATCATTAACGCAAGGAAGGTGTTCACGCAAAAAAATGACGCTAATTCCAGGAACTTTGGCGCTAGACGCGTCTAACGCCAAAGTATAAATATGGAGTTAGTTTTGCGTCGAATTTGCGTCGAAAAAAACGACGCAAATTCGGCGCAAACGGAGTAGAAATATGCCCCAGAGATTGGGAAGAAGCAGAGGGTAATGGTCTGCCTTCCTTGAAAAAAGTAAATGTGTGCCTTCTACTCCAATTAGAAGTGTAGGTGTCAGAAAACTGTGTGTGGATACTCCCTATACTACAGAACTACAGTGGTTTTGTTTCTACTACTCTAATTAGAAGGGTAGGTGTCGGAAAACTGTGTGTGGGTACTCCCTACACTACAGAACTACAGTAAACTACAGTAATCTGTGTGTGTGAGTGGGTGTGAAAGTCTGTGTGGACCTTTGATTGGGTGTGCAAGTGTCTAATTGGGCCTGTGAGTGGGTGTGTGAGTGTCTTTGTGTATGTGTGAGAAGGTGTGAGAATGTCTGAGTGGGTCTGTGAGTGGGCATGAAAGTCTCTGTGTGGATCTCTGATTGGGTGTATGAGTGCCTGAGTGGGTCTATGTGTGGGTGTTTGAGTGTCTGTGAGGATGTGTGAGCTGATGTGAGAGTGTTTAAGTAGGTCTGTGAGTGGCTGTGAGAGTGTTTGTGTGGGTCTGTGAGTAGGTGTATGAGTATTTATGTCTGTGAGAGGGTGTGAGAGTGTCTGCATGGGTCTGTGAGTGGGTGTGAAAGTCTGTGTGTTTATCTGATTGGGTGTATGGCTGTCTTAATGGGTGTGTGAGTGTTTGTAAGTGTGTGAGTGGGCGTGAGAGTGTTTGAGGTGGTCTGTGAGTGGCTGTGATAGTGTCTGTGGGTCTGAGAGTGGATCTTTTAGTATCTCTCTGGGTCTATTAGGAGGTTCTGTGAGTGTCTGAGTGGGTGTGTGGGTATGTATATATATATATATATATATATATATGTCTCAAAACAAAGCTCTTTCAGGGTTAAAGTGATGCATAAATTATGTAAAAAAAGAAGAGAGAACTCTGGGTAGTTCCCAAGTTTAGGTGGAGAGCAGCTCCAGTAAGGAGCACCCTGCAACACCAGCAACACTATGTTTGCTCACCTCAAATGTCTGTTTATCTAGCAAAATGTTTAAGCATAGGATCAGCACAGTGCTATCTATGCTGAGCTAGATTGGGACAAAGGTGGTCATTATGAACATGGCGGGAATCACTGTACCGCCGGCGGTGGTGGTAACTACCGCCAACAGGCTGGCGGTTACGACCGTCAAATAATGAACCACATGAGAACAAAGTAGCGGTCAAGCCACACACCGTCAGCATTGGAGTGGTGACGAGGACGGAGGAGGCTGCCCACAGGCCGGTGGAAAGGTCCTACCCGCCCACCAAATAATGAAGCACAAGCCTGCAGTCCGTTCTGAGGTGGGAACTGTGGCGGAAGCAAACTAAATATAAGGAAACACTCACGGGAGGTACACACAAGATGTCGAAGTAGACATGGAGAGAGAGTTGTAAATAATGCCAGTGCTGCTCCTTGCTATATACCTCCACGACCGTGACAGATGATGAAGACGACAACGGTAAGTACCGCAACCTAGTACACATCGGAAGAAAGGGCAGTTACACAGCGCAATGCACTCCCAACCCTTCACACCATCCCACACCCTACACACCAGAACAATATGTACTTACCCGACACAAGGCAACAAAGTCCGGCACCAAAGCACACACTTGTGCACACCACCCCCCCACAATGAAACGATGAACAATTTCACCATATTGTGCCAACAGCACCACTGGGCACTCGAACCTTAATAGAAGTAGAACAATGTAATGTCCGATAAGGCCACTGGTCAGTCTAAAATGAATACCCTGAAAGGCCCAAATAGGCTGGACTTGATTCCCACATGTGCACGGGGTACTCCACTGTAAAAGGACATCAATAGGGCAACCAGGCACCTCAGGGAACAGGGGCAGGGGGTGGTAGGGGTAGGGATTTATGTTTGGAAGGGGGGCTAGGGCTTACGTTTGGGAGGTGGAGGGGGTTTGGGCTTGTCCTTGGAAGGAGGAGCGGGCTTGGACTGGGGGTTGACAGAGGGACCTGATTCAGCACAGGGCTTCTTCCTCCCTGGGGAAGGGGAACGGGAATGGGAAGGGCAGACTGGGGCGGACTTGGGCGTGGAAGGAGGGGACTGGGCAAGGAGATGGGCACATTTAGGGACGAGACGGGGTGGGCCAGTGTGTTCAAACAGGTCAACACGGGAGAGGAAAAGTCTCTTAGAGGCAGTTGGGGTGGATTTGGAGGAAAGTGTGGGAGTGGAGGTAGAGGGAGTGCTTGTACCAGGTGTAGGTGTGCCGGACATTGATGCAGGTGCCTGAACAGAATGCTTATGTGTGGTGGATGTGTGTTGTGTGGGTGTCTGTGAACGTTTGAGTGTTTTGGCCAGTGTACATGTGTGTTGAATGGGTGTCTGGTGAGTGTGCTGCATGTGTCAGTCAATGTAGTTGTGGTGAGTGCAGGTGTGGCATCTGGGGTGGATGACTGGATGTCAGCTGTTGTGGTGACTGCAAGAATGGGGGCAGCAGTGACTGAGGGGGCAGTGCTTGTGGGTGTACATGGTGAGGTGACAGACGGGGACAGGAGAAGTGGACACACTGGGGGAAGTGGATGTTGTTGTGTGTGACACTGGCTGCCGTCAAAGAAGAGGCCAGAGCCTGAAAAGATCTCTGTAGGCCAGACATGGCACTGTGAATGCCTACCATGTATGCATTGCTGTATCTGGGATGCTAGCCTCTGGTTGTCATTCACAATGGTTGTCCGCCCTACGGAGATGGTCCTCAGGAGGTCAATAGTCTCCTCCGTGAGGACAGCAGGGCTGACTGGAGCAGGGGATGAGGTGCCTGGGGCAACTGAGACGCCCACACTCCTGGGTGAGCGGGCACGGGCAAGTGGGTGAGGAGCAACTGGGAGGGTGAAGATGGCATTGGGGGTGGCGGAAGATTACAAAGAGTGGGTGAGCCCACTAGGGTCCACCACTACCAGGGAGCTCCCATCGGAGGAGGTGATCAGAGTCACTTCCGCCAGTGGTAGTTGCCTCCCCCATGGTACTCTCCTTACCCTCCAACCCACTGGTCCCCTTGGCCTCCGCCGACTCTGTCTCCTTGGAACGCTGCATCCCCACACGCCGGTGCCATGTCCCTCGCCAGAAGATGCTGATAAACACAAAAGACACAAGAGTACAGGGGTGGGGAGACAAAACATGGGAGGAATCTGTAAATACCTGAATTAATGTGTCCCATCCAGCTCACACACCTACACGCAGCACCTACAACAATATTCATGACTGTGCCCAGGGATGTGGAATTCCTATCGCCCAACGCCCAGGACATCTTGTTTGGGGTCAAGGGCAACAAGTTTTTATGTTTACTTTGTCCTTGGGACAAGTAGGCCCAACCCTCTGCAGCACAAACCCTTTGGCTGCCTGTTTACAGAGAGTGGAACTCTGTGCATTTGAGGTAATGTGTTTCCAAAAGATAATGCTGTTCGAACTTGTATTTATGGTTCATTATTTGAAAGCCTTCATTATTAGGGTGAGTGCTGTAAATAAATGTTTTAAGGTCACACTTCACTACTGACGTTGGTTCCAGTACAAAAAAAAACAAACGTGTATACACATGTTTGAAATGTTTAGGCTATGAGGCTAAGTATAATGCTCCCAGAATACTCTCTGATTAGATGCAAATGAAGTGTCATTTAGTAAAATGTGTTGATGCACGCTAGTATTTCCCAAAAATATTTCTAATGGAAAATCAGTGTAACCATTTTCAACACGATTATGGGAAGCATGAAAATAAACAAACACTGACAAAGCCAACTGATCTGACATATTTTTATAAGTCTTTTAGTTTCATCAATGCGTGTCTTGTTTTGACATGGCTTTTGTAACACTTTATTGTTGTGGGAACTACCAGGCCCTCAACATTGTAACAAACACTGGCAAAAACCCCCCCAAAGTTTTTGAACTCTAAAAGAACATGTTGCCACCAGCGGCATAAAAAAGGCCCCGCAGCCGCCCTCCAGGGGGCCCCTTCAGCACAGCACCTTCCCTGAGTGAGTCTGGAGAGGGGGCTCCTGCATGTTCTTTGCAAAGGGGCACCCTCCAGTTTCATTACGTCACTGATTGCCACTGTAGTTCCTGACACTGAACAAAACTACTTTGTGTGCCAATATGCTCCTTGTGGAAGAGCAGAATGCGATCACTCACAGTAAAGCCAGCCGAAAGAGAGAGAAATAGAAGTTTAATAAAAACAAAATGTCTTTGTTAACACCAGACCTAATTAGGGACCAAGACCCACATGTAGGTAGCTTTTTGCATGTCGCAAACAGTGACTTTCGCTGTTTGCGACGTGCAAAAAGCACATTGCGATGCACAAATCCAGTTTTGCGATTCGGTAACCTGGTTACCGAATCGCAAAACAGGTTTGCGACTCGCAATTAGTAAGGGGTGTTCCCTTCCTAATTGCGACTCGCACTGCAATGTAGGATTGTTTTGTGACCGCGAACGCGGGCGCAAACCAATTGCAGTTTGCACCCATTTCAAATGGGTGCTAACACCTTCGCAAAAGGGAAGGGATCCCCATGGGACCCCTTCCCCATTGTGAATGTCACTGTAAGCATTTTTTCAGAGCAGGCAGTGAGGACCACTGCCTGCTCTGAAAAAATGAAACGAAAACGTTTCATTTTTCGTTTTTGTTATGCATCTTGTTTTCCTTTAAGGAAAACGGGCTGCATTACAAAAAAAATAGCTTTATTGAAAAGCAGTCACAGACATGGTGGTCTGCTGTCTCCAGCAGGCCACCATCCCTGTGAGGGCCGCCATTCGCGAGGGGGTCGCAAATTGCGACCCACCTCATGATTATTCATGAGGTGGGCATTCGCGAAGCCCTTGCGAATCACAGATGGTGTCAGGGACACCATCCTACATTCGGATTTTCGACTCGCAATTTGCAGGTCGCAAATCTGAACCTACCTACATGTGGCCCCAAATTCTTAAAGAAAGTCACAAAAGTGCACCCATGGTATATGTCGTACCCCTATAAAATATTTGTGAACTGTATTTTAGCATGGGTAAATACGATGTGTAGATTTGCTCATGTGAAAATCTATTGAGCATTTGCAAGTTCATTTTCCCTCCAGCCACTTTCTTCCCAACCCTGGAAGAAGTTCTAATTCTGCCATTGTCAGGAGTAAATGTCCAACCTTTCTTATCATGGGAAAATATTAGAGAGAAGCTGGTAAAAATCTTTAAAACATGCAGGTTAGTAGGTTTGCAGACTCAAAGGCATTCCAGCCCTGGAACTATTGCTTACTGCTTCCTCCAGCCCCAGTATGCAGATCTGCAGAAAGGTGGCAAAATAAGGAAATTGCTACAGTAGGGATTGAAACTGCAAGTATTCAAGCCCTACTATGGTAGTAGCCCTGGCATAATCAGTGAGGCTATTATCAAAGCTCTTACATAATGAGATTGCTGCCATAATTTGTCGCCAAACTACATGGCACCAAAGGGACAAGTAGATCTTTTTACAGGACAAGTAGATTTGAGAAGCAACCTGTCCCCTGGACAATTAGATATTTTAATAAATTCCACACCCCTGCTGTGCCCCTGACTAGTGGCCACTACCCCAGAATACACCCCATTACCCACATGAAACACAGACCTGAGAAACTGTGTGGACTACACACATGGGGGACCTTGCCCAGACAATGCACCCACTAGTCCATGGGCCCACAAAGCATCCAAGAGTACAGGAAGGTAAACCCCCATGGGCCTATTTGGACCGTCCACACCTGTCCCACACCATTTCAGTGTCTATGGGGGGGCAGGACTGCAAAACACACCTGTCAGAGTGCCTGGCAATAAACAGCATACATACCACAGCACCCAAACACATCCATCAAAGTAGTATCAAACAGTGTTGGTACTCACCCCCTTGTGGCTGCTGTGCTGCCTTCAAGCACCCATCCAAATCCAGATAGGCCACCGCCAGAATGCAGGCCCTTAGGGTGTTCAGGGTCTGAGGGGCACCCCTTTCTTGTTGGGAGGCCTTCCCCAGCTGGGCCTCGCAGGTCTTCCTGGCCCAGAATCTCGGGTCCTCCCACCGCTTCCTGCAGTGGGTGCTCCGCCAGTTGTAGACCCCCAGGGTCCGCACCTCCTTCACAATGGCTTGCCACAGTCCTCTCTTCTGATGGGCGCTGACCTGTATGGGACACACAGAGCAGAAAAACAGATGTCAGGATGTGGGCATCTTAGACAGATGACATGTCATCCCCTATTGAACGGATATTTGTAAAAGACATGTAACCAACTCACAGACAGTACATGCCACACAATCTAGGGCTATGCAGTTACAAATCTAACACATGCATACAGGCATCTGCCCCCATCACACACATCCAAGCAAGATATCCGCTTCTCGAGCTCCTCTGTGGTGAAGGCCGGGACCCATTCCCTGTGACTCACACCATTGGAGTAACCTGAGTCAAGTCACAGCAGCACACACAGTGGAGTACTTGCTTGCATGGGAATCAGGAGTCAGGTGTCATGGATGTGGCGACATGGCGTACGTTCTGCGGCGGTGTACACCGTCACCGCCGGCCACGATCATGATAGGCCCAGGTTCCCCATTGACAACCATGTAATCCAATGAGTGGGTGCACGGTGGTGAACACCACCTTCCGCCATGACAACTACCGCCGGCGGAATGATGTCACTTCCACTCCATCAGACCTGGTTTGCAGGAGGCAGCCATCTTGCTAGCACCACGTACATATATCCTGACCATGGGCCCCATTCAGGGCATCCAAATCTCAGCCATAGTCGCTTGCTCACATGAGTGACTGATCCTCACATGCACCCATCTTATGAAATGTGTCCATACTGGGATGCCATTACAACAGAATTGACCCTGCACACATGTGCCTAACGTTGTACATAATCCGTAGCGTCTATCTGTGTAACCTACATATTGCACATCCATCAATACATTTACAACCTGTTTGGGATGTGTATGTGTGACCCTCATATGTGTTCTTTCCTCCCCCATAGGTACAGATCCATGTGGCGAGGGAGGGCCCCATTTGTGTACAGACCTCTTGTTGATTTGGAAACCATGGATGAACGTCACATCATTGTCACCTACAGACTGAATTGTGCTACAATCCATGACCTATGTACCTTACTGGATCCTGTACTTAGGCCGTCTAATCTGCATCAGCATGCCATCCCTACTGAAGTGCAAGTGCTATCTGTACTCCATTTTTTGGCTACAGGCTCATTTCAGGTGACAGTGGGCATAGTTGCAGGGTTCTCACAGCCAGTGTTCAGCTTCATTGTGTCGAAGTTCCTGGATGCATTCGTCCAACACCTGCAGAAATATGTCCAGTTTCCTCAAAGGGCTGAACTACCTGCTATCAAGTCTGGCTTTTATGCCTTTGCTAACATCCCCCATGTGATAGGTGCCATTGATGGAACCCACATAGCTCTCATCCCCCCAAGAGAGAAAGAACAGGTGTACAGGAATCGAAAGAACTTCCACTCCATGAACATACAATTGGTGTGTACCGCTGACCAGTACATATCACATGTAAATGCCAGGTTACCAGGATCAGTCCATGATTCCTTTGTCCTGAGGAACAGCAGTGTGCTACACATGATGGAACAACTACAAGGGGGCAGAGGATGGCTCATAGGTGAGTGTTTATGACACTGGATCAATACATAGCTGACAGCCAGGCTGTATGCAAGTAATGGCAGTTTTTTAAAGTCCTCTTCACCCAGTTTTGCAGGTGATTCTGGCTACCCAAACTTGCAATGGCTCCTGACACCAGTGAGGATTCCCACGACTGATGCAGAGAGGAATTATAATGAGGCCCATGGACATACTCGTTGGGTGATTGAGCGCACTATAGGTCTCCTGAAGGCTAGATTGCGTTGCCTCCATCTCTCTGGGGGATCCCTGTGCTATGGCCCTGAGAAGGTGTGTAGAATAGTGGTGGCCTGCTTCATGCTGCACAACTTGGCTGTGAGGAAGGCCATCCCCCTTCTAGAGGAAGAGGGTGCTTTCCAACCAGACCTGCAACCTCGGAGAAGGGATGAGAGTAACAGTGAGGATGAAGAGGGGGTAGATGTAAACTCCAGGAACCAGCTGATCTGCCTATACTTCGAGTGACTATGAGGTACTGTTCATTGATGCTGTTGTCTTCACTGCATAGTGAAGGTCTGACTCATGTGATTGTTGATGTGGTGTCTGTAGTCATTGACAAAATTAACTGAAGCCTTAAGTGGCTTGCGCCAGGGAAATCGAAATGGTGTACATTCTAACTTACTTCAGACACTACAGTGCATGGGATTCCCTTCCTTCAATAAAGGTATGATTATTAAATTGATTGGTTAATGCATATACACTCACAATTGTATGCCCATAATGTAACGCCGCGCTCAGACGCGGCATCTCTTTCTGTCCTCGCGGATGGAACGCGCTACCGATACTCGGAGCGCCGTTCCCCACGTTTTTTGACTACACATTCTGGGAAGTATATATTTCGCTCCCGGTCGCGCTACACTTACCTGTAGCCCTTTTTTCTTCTTTTTTGTTGTTGGTGGGTTTGTCTGGTCTTTTTACCTGTCTCTGTCCATGTTGTTTCCATCTTGTCTTCTTCGTGTTTTTGTCCCAGCATACTCTGTTTTTCTTTTATACTACTTCCTTTTTCCTATACTGGTCTATGGGCTCTTCCCAATTCAGGATGGTGCTCTTTCCTTTTCCTGTGATGTCACTTCCCTTTTCTCAGTATATAAGTCAGTCAGTCTTATTCCACCTTGCGTTGCAAACACTTCCTTCTGGTTGTGCTGTTCGCTTCCGTTCTTTGTTCGGCTTTTTGCCTTGGGAGATTTTTGCCTGTTCTTTGTTCCTGCTTTTTGCCTTGGGAGATTTTTGCCTGTTCTTTGTTCCTGCTTTTTACCTTGGGAGATTTTTGCCTATTTTTGTTTCCTGTTGTTTAGTCCTGTTTTTTCTTGTTTTTTCTTCAGGAGTTCCTGTTTGAGGTTTTTTCCCCAGCATTGGAGTTTTTGACCTCTGGGACTCCTTCTGGAGGGTACGGTCTGCTTTGGCGTAGCCTGTCAAGCGGCACCGTGGCTACTAGAAGGGGTCGCCCTTATCTAGGAGTATCCAGAACCTGTAAAAGACTTGGGGGGTCATTCTGACCCCGGCGGTCTTAGACCGCCGGGGCCAGGGTCGGCGGGAGCACCGCCGACAGGCCGGCGGTGCCCCGCAGGGCATTCTGACCGCGGCGGTAAAGCCGTGGTCGGACCGGCAACACTGGCGGTCTCCCGCCAGTGTACCGCCGCCCTTTTGAATCCTCCAAGGCGGCGCAGCTAGCTGCGCCGCCGAGGGGATTCCGACCCCCCCTACCGCCATCCTGTTCCCGGCGGTCCGCCCGGATGGCGGTAGGGGGGGTCGCGGGGCCCCTGCAGTGCCCATGCCACTGGGCCCCTACAAGTATTTCACTGTCTGCTTGGCAGACAGTGAAATACGCGACGGGTGCAACAGCACCCGTCGCACCTTCCCACTCCGCCGGCTCGATTACGAGCCGGCATCCTCGTGGGAAGGGAGTTTTTCCCTGGGCTGGCGGGCGGTCTTTTGGCGACCGCCCGCCAGCCCAGGGAAAAACTTAGAATACCCTCCGCGGTCTTTCGACCGCGGAGCGGTATTTCGGAGGGGGGAACTCTGGCGGGCGGCCTCCGCCGCCCGTCAGGGTCAGAATGACCCCCTTGGTGTATTCGCCAACCCGGTATCCAGAGGTGAGAAGTCCAGCGCAGTACGTAACACATAATAACAGAGGACATACGATTAGGTGTAGATGAGTTTTATTAAGTGTCACAAAATTGTAATTTCTCTGTACAGTAATATGGAGTGGGCTCATGGTGCATATCCATACTCAGCTGTTGGTGGCAGTGTGTATTGGTCCATTGGTCTCTTGATAGATGGTGCATTGGTTTTGGCGGGTCAACATGGTAGCACAGTGACACACTTGGGAGACAGTTCAGGGCAGAGTCACTTCTTAGCGGGGACCTTGGTCTTGGCAGGTGTTCCAGTGCCATATCTGGTTCTGAGGGCACATTTGAGTGACTGGTGCTGGGCTGCAGGGCTAAGGGTGATTGTCTCCTGTGTTTCCTCTGGCAGTGCCACCAGTCCAGTAGCTGCTGCAGATGTAGATGGCAGGGCAGTGTCCTGGCTAGTGGTAGGGTCTTGCAGGTGGGTGGGGGCCTCAGGCTGGCTAGGGTAGTGGTGCTGCAGCACCTCTGCAGTGGTGGCCATGGTGGCATTGAGTTGTTTCCCTTGCTCCATGGCCTCTTGGTGATGTGCTATCTGAAGCCTTTGATTCTGCTCCAGGGTGGCCAGGATCTGGCCCATCCTGTCCTGTGTATGGTGGTATGCTCCCAGGACCTTAGACATCACCTCCTGGGCTGCAGCATCCATCCTTTGGCCTCCCCCCTGGCACACTGATGCCCTCCCACTGGCCCTTGCCCCCTGTGCCTGTGTCCCCTTCACAGGTCTGGCAGTCCCTCTTGCACTGGGGCCATCATCGCCCTGCCTGTTGGTGGGTGGAGACTGTGGCCTCTGTACATGTGGTCTGCCAGTCTGTGGCCTGGAGACACTGGTGTTGGGTTGTTTGGCCTAAGCTGATGCTGTGGCCTGGGTGGTAGGGCTGTCAGTGGTATCCTGGGTTGGGCTGCTGGAGGGAGGCAGACCAGGACTGCGTGACCGGCCAGGGTATACCTCACTGTCCATACATCCCTCTCCAGTCTCCTGAGTGGGGTCTCTGTCTCCATGTGGGGCGCTGGCACTCCTTGGCCTTTCCGTCCGGGTGGCATGGGTGGTGGTGGATGGGGCGGGGGAATGGAAATGTATGTTACATGTACTGATTCTGAAATGGATGCACAGCTCTGCCCTATTTTGTGCTTTTATTCCCCTGTCGGGCCATGCAGGATCCTTTTGTGGAATTATCCTTTCATTTTGCACGGGGTGGAGGTGCATTGTGGGTGCAGTAGTGCCATTGTGAATGATTGCAGGGGTAGGTGACTGTGCACATAGGGAGGAATGTGGCCCTGTTAGTGGGTTTGTGGGCATGCAGGGTGACTGGATGTGGATGTTGTGGCCTGGGTGGGGATGTGGTCCTAGTGGTGTTGGGAGGGTTGGGGTGGTACATGCATTATAGTTGTAGTGGATATGTAGTAATTTCAGTTGACTTACCCGTGTCCAGTCCTCCAGTGAGGCCATGTGGGGCGCTGGCACTCCTTGGGCTTTCCTTCCGGGTGGCATTGGTGGTGGTGCATGGGGCGGGGGAATGGAAATGTATGTCACATATACTGATTCTGAAATGGATGCACAGCTCTGCCCTATTTTGTGCTTTTATTTCCCTGTCGGGCCATGCAGGGGGGTACTTTTGTGGAATTATCCTTTCATTTTGCGTGGGGGGTGGAGGTGCATTGTGGGTGCAGTAGTGTCATTGTGAATGATTACAGGGGTAGGTGACTGTGCACAGGGGGAGGGATGTGGCCCTGTTAGTGGGTTTGTGGGCATGCAGGGTGACTGGATGTGGATGTTGTGGTCTGGGTGGGGATGTGGTCCTGGTGGTGTTGGGACAGTTAGGGTGGTACATGCATTACGGTTGTAGTGGATATGTAGCAATTTCAGTTGACTTACCTGTGTCCAGTCCTCCAATGAGTCCAGTGAGGCCCTCCAGGTGCAGGAGAGCCAGTACCTTCTCCTCCCAGTCTGTATAGTTGGGGGTGTATGTGAGGGTCCTCCTTGTTGTGCCTGGATGCCATTGATCTCACCTTCCAGCGCAGGTCATACCATCTCTTACGGATGTCTTTCCTTGTGCGTGGATGGTTTCCCACTGCATTAACCTTGTTGACAATCGTCTGCCATAACTCCATCTTCCTGGCAATGGTTGTCTGATGCACCTGTGCCCCGAAAAGTGGCGGCTCGACCTTGAGTATTTCATCCACCATGGTCCTTAGCTCCCTATCTGGAAAGCATGGGTGCTTAGGGGTGCCATGGTGTGTGTTATGGGTGTGGTGTTATGGGTGTATTGGTGAGGGTGCTGTTGTGTATTTGTGCGTGTGAATTTTGTGTTCAGTGAATGTGTGTTATGTTGTCAGTCTAATTTCTGCAATTGGCATTGCAAAAGATTGTTGGGGTGTGTATGTTTGTGTTATATAGTGTTGTGGATGTGTGTCAGGTGTGTGGGTTTCAAACTTGCCAATGTGTGCATTTCTTGTTGTTGGGTCCTATTGCTGGCCATGGCGGTCCGTACTGCCAATGGTCATTCGACATCCACTCTCCGCTGCGGTGATTTCTTTATCATTATTTGGTGGGCAGAGGATTTGTCTGCATGGCAGTGGCGCGGTGGAGTGTTCAGCCTTTCCGCCATCATGGGCCCTGGCGGTGGCTGGAGGTTGCTGGATATTTGGAGGTTTAAGTTTTTGCCATCATTATACAGCAGTGTGCTGTTCACCGCCACTGGCAGACTTCTTTTCACCGTTGCCACGGTAGTCGGCGGTGATTGCTGCCATGTTCATCATGAGGGCCAAAGTCTCTTACCATATGTACAGCAAACTCTTTGAGCATCGAATTGACACCATGCCATCTTCGCCGAGCTTGTAAAATGGCAAGAGCCATTTACCACTCCAGGCACAGTATTACAGCTTTGGACATACATATGGATTTACATAGGGGCTGTGCTGAGCCCCGCAATGGATCTGCAAAGCTGGGACACAAGAAAAAGAAAATATATATAGGCATGTTCTTGCCCATCCTACCTACTTTAGACACATCTGTAAAAGAAACATGGGGTAACCCCTACCCTGACCCATTCATGTAAATCTACTTTTCAGTCCCCAGGATTGTATTATGATACATAAAATGGCAGCCACAACTTTTCTCTCAGGTTGCGGCCAGCCAATCAGGGTCTTGCTTTGGCACGTGAATCTGTGGATCCACCTTGAGTGGATCTGCGGAGGGTCCAAGCCTCCTGATATACAAATTTATTTTTCCATTAATAACTCCAAAACTACTGAATGGATATACACCAAATCACAAAAAGGATGCTTTTTGGACCAACAGCTAACTTTCTGCCTAATTTGGTGTAATTCGATTCAGTGGTTCGGCTGTAGTTGTATCTAAAATCTCTATGGGAATCTGCATGGGGGAATCACATTTTGGGACCACCCCTTTCCTCAGCCGAACTTCTTGAATCATCCCACACCTTTCAAGACACCAGCTAAAGTAAGTGGCTTACTATTTTTGTAATATGTCATGAAGATGTTTCAAACGGCGCTTGTTAGAAATGGGGTCTTTGGTTGACAGTCAGGTTCAAGCAAGGACCCTCCCTCTAGTCAGGGTAAAAGAGAATCACCCTCAGCTAACCCCTGCTTACCCCCTTGGTAGCTTGGCAGAGCAGTAGGCTTAACTTCAGAGTGCTAGGTGCAAAGTATTTGTACCAACACACAGTAACTTAAGGAAAACACTGCAAAATGACAACACCAGTTTAGAAAAATAGGAAATATTTATCTAAACAAAACAAGACCAAAACGACAAAAATCCACAATACGCAAGTCACGTTATCAATTAAAAATCAAAAAGAGTCTTTAAGTAGTTTTAAACACACACTAGCGCTGCTAGCATTAAAATTTACCTGGTGCGCGTCCAAAATAACCCTGCACAGGCGGGTGTGCATCAAAAAGGGCTTGTGACGTGTCAATATCACTCACAAGCGAGACCTTGCGTAGTTTCCCCCTTCTGTCGAGCCGGTGTGCATCAGTTCTTCTATCCGCAGGAGAGCGATGCGTCGATTCGGCCCGCACACGGGTCCAAGCAGGCCTTGCATTGTTTTTGCACGCACAATAATGGTTCGCGTCAAAAATCCAGCTGCACGATGATCCAAAAACCACGCAGCGCGGGTTGCGATCTCCCAGTTTCCGGCAGCGATGCTGCACCTCGTTTCTCCAGCTCCGTGCATCGATTCTTCGGTCGCATTGCAGGTGAGTGTCGATTTTTAGCCGCAGAGCCGGCAGCAGATCGTTTCTTCAGCCGCAGATCGGAGTCGTGTCGATCTTTTCCCCGCACGGCGCTCTGTGTGTGGATTTCTTCCTCTTAGGCTGCCAGCTTCTCCTTTCAGGGTCCCAGGAACTGGATGGGCACCACAGGGCAGAGTAGGAGTCTCTCCAGAGACTCCAGGTGCTGGCAGAGAGAAGTCTTTGCTGTCCCTGAGACTTCAAACAACAGGAGGCAAGCTCTAAATCAAGCCCTTGGAGATTTCTTCTCAAGATGGAAGGCACACAAAGTCCAGTCTTTGCCCTCTTACTCTGGCAGAAGTAGCAACTGCAGGATAGCTCCACAAAGCGCAGTCACAGGCAGGCTAGCTCTTCTTCCTCAGCTCTTCAGATCTTCTCCAGGCAGAGGTTCCTCTTGTTTCCAGAAGTGTTTTCTAAAGTCTGTGGTTTTGGGTGCCCTTCTAATACCCAGTTTCACCTTTGAAGTAGGCCTACTTCAAAGTAAAGTCTCTTTTGAATGGGAAATCCTGCCTTGCCCAGGGCAGGCCCCAGACACTTACCAGGGGGTTGGAGACTGCATTGTGTGAGGGCATGCACAGCCCTTTCAGGTGTGAGTGACCACTCCTCCTCTCCCTCCTAGCACAGATGGCTCATCAGGATATGCAGGCTACACCCCGGCTCCCTTTGTGTCACTGTCTAGTGTGAGGTGCAACCAGCCCAACTGTCAAAATGACCCATACAGGGAATACACAAACAGGCAGAGTCACAGAAATGGTATAAGCAAGAAAATGCTCACTTTCTAAAAGTGGCATTTTCAAACACACAATCTTAAAATTAACTTTACTAAAAGTTGTATTCTTAAATTGTGAGCTCAGAAACCCCAAACTCCACATGTCCATCCGCTCCCAAAGGGAATCTACACTTTAATCAGATTTAAAGGTAGACCCCATGTTAACCTACGAGAGGGACACGCCTTGCAACAGTGAAAAACAAATTTAGCAATATTTCACTGGCAGGACATATAAAACACATTACTATGGGCCTCATTCTGAGGCTGGCGGGCGGCGGTAGCCGCCCGCCTGGCTGGAACCGCCAAATGGCCGCTCCGCAGTCGAAAGACCGCGGAGGCCATTCTGGTTTTCCCGCTGGGCTGGCGGGCGACCTCCAGGAGGCCGCCCGCCAGCCCAGCGGGAAACCCCTTTCCACGAGGAAGCCGGCTCCGAATGGAGCCGGCGGAGTGGGAAGGTGCGACGGGTGCAGTTGCACCCGTCGCGTATTTCAGTGTCTGCAAAGCAGACACTGAAATACTTTGTGGGGCCCTCTTACGGGGGCCCCTGCAGTGCCCATGCCATTGGCATGGGCACTGCAGGGGCCCCCAGGGGCCCCACGACACCCCTCACCGCCATCCTGTTCCTGGCGGTCGGAGCCGCCAGGAACAGGATGGCGGTGAGGGATTCCCAGGGCAGCGGAAAACCGGCGGGAGACCGCCGGTTTTCCTCTTCTGACCGCGGCCAAACCGCCGCGGTCAGAATGCCCTGCGGGGCACCACCAGCCCGTTGACCCCCTATATGTCCTACCTTAACCATACACTGCACCCTGCCCTTGAGTCTACCAAGGGCCTACCTTAGGGGTGTCTGACATGTAAGAGAACTGAAGGTTTAGGCCTGGCAAGTGGGTACACTTGCCAAGTCGAATTTACAGTTAAAACTGCACACACAGACACTGCAATGGCAGGTCTGAGACATGATTACAGAGCTACTTATGTAGGTGGAACAACCAGTGCTACAGGCCCACTAGTAGCATTTGATTTACAGGCCCTGGCACCTCCAGTGCACTTTACAAGAGACTTACTAGTAAATCAAATATGCCAATCATGGATAAGCCAATTACATACACATTTTGTAAAGGAGTACTTGCACTTTAGCACTGGTTAGCAGTGGTAAAGTGCCCAGAGTAAAAAAAAAACAGCAAAATCAGAGTCCTGCGCACATCAACAACATGGGGAACAGAGGCAAAAAGTTAAGGGACACCACACCAAGGATGAAAAGTCTAACACGTGTCCTCCACAGCTGAAAGTGGGGAGCAACTACCCAACCTCATGGGAGGTCTCATCACTAAGGGGGAAGAACCTAGACAGACCATCAGCATTGGTGTGCTCTGTACCAGAACGGTGTTCCACCGTAAAGTCCATCCCCTATAGGGAAATGGGCCACCTCAACAGTTTTGGACTCTCACCCCTCATCTGCATTAACCATTTGAGGGGCCTGTGGTCGGTCTGAAGTCAGAAGTGAGTCCCAAACAAGTAGGGTCTTAGCTTCTTCGGTGCCAAGACCACAGTGAACGCTTCACGTTCTACGGCACTACACCTACGTTCCCTGGGTAGTAACCTCCTGCTAATGAAGGCTACGGGTTGATCTAGGCCCTCTTCATTAAGCTGTGAGAGTACTGCTCCAATACCATGCTCTGAGGCGTGTGTATGCACAACAAACTCCTTGGAGTAGTCAGGTGCCTTCAGCACAGGTGCTGTGCACCTGGCAGCCTTCAGGGCATCATAAGCGTTCTGGTAAGCTTCTGTCTAGATCACTTTCCTGGGTTGCTTCTTAGAAGTCAGCTCAGTTAAGGGGTAACAATGGTACTATATCCCTTAAAAAAGACCTCCTGTAATATCCTGTGAGACCTAAAAAGGCTCTCACTTCAGTTTGGGTGCTAAAGTAAAGTTATTGGCAAAACAAAAAAATGTTTCCCTATGGAAACTACGTCCTAACTATAACTACCTACTGGCAACCGCCAGTAGGTGAAGTATATATATCCCATAGACAAAGTGTTTTTTGTTTTGCAAATACCTTTGGCGCTGTTTGACAAATCTTGACAAACGTTTCAAAAATAGTACAATGGTTAGTTCAGCTGCTGTCTGTAAAGTTTTGGGATTTTTTAACATGACTACAGCCCGAACTGCTGAACGGAGTTACACGAAATTTGACAGAAAGTTAGATCTTGAGCCACAAAGATCTCTTTTTGTTATTTGGTGCAAATCTGATCAGTAGTTTCAAAGTTATTAAATGAAAAACATATAGATATCTAGGGACAGGGATCCTCCGCATATCCACTGGTACTCGCGGGGATCCTCTAGTATCTGTGGCTCTGAAGTCCAATGGGAAAAAAACTCACACACTATACTCCCAAAAGTTATTAAATGAAAAACATATAGATATCTAGGGACATGGATCCTCCGCATATCCACTGGTACTCGCAGGGATCCTCTGGTATCTGTGGATCTGAAGTCCAATGGGAAAAAAATTCACACACTATACCCCCACTGTACACGGGCAAAAGCCGTGCGCAACTTGGGGTTGGGTGCATGTGGGGAGGTTCGCCACAGGGCGCGCTTGTGGGTGTATGAATGTATGGTATTTATATAATACCTTACATTAAAAAACACAGAAACCATAGAAGTTATTCTTATCTGAAGAAACTATAATTCAAGCCAGTAATAAACATTAGGCCACTAGTTATAGTTTCTTAACATACAGGGAGTGCAGAATTATTAGGCAAATGAGTATTTTGACCACATCATCCTCTTTATGCATGTTGTCTTACTCCAAGCTGTATAGGCTCGAATGCCTACTACCAATTAAGCATATTAGGTGATGTGCATCTCTGTAATGAGAAGGGGTGTGGTCTAATGACATCAACACCCTATATCAGGTGTGCATAATTATTAGGCAACTTCCTTTCCTTTGGCAAAATGGGTCAAAAGAAGGACTTGACAGGCTCAGAAAAGTCAAAAATAGTGAGATATCTTGCAGAGGGATGCAGCACTCTTAAAATTGCAAAGCTTCTGAAGCGTGATCATCGAACAATCAAGCGTTTCATTCAAAATAGTCAACAGGGTCGCAAGAAGTGTGTGGAAAAACCAAGGCGCAAAATAACTACCCATGAACTGAGAAAAGTCAAGCGTGCAGCTGCCACGATGCCACTTGCCACCAGTTTGGCCATATTTCAGAGCTGCAACATCACTGGAGTGCCCAAAAGCACAAGGTGTGCAATACTCAGAGACATGGCCAAGGTAAGAAAGGCTGAAAGACGACCACCACTGAACAAGACACACAAGCTGAAACGTCAAGACTGGGCCAAGAAATATCTCAAGACTGATTTTTCTAAGGTTTTATGGACTGATGAAATGAGAGTGAGTCTTGATGGGCCAGATGGATGGGCCCGTGGCTGGATTGGTAAAGGGCAGAGAGCTCCAGTCCGACTCAGACGCCAGCAAGGTGGAGGTGGAGTACTGGTTTGGGCTGGTATCATCAAATATGAGCTTGTGGGGCCTTTTCGGGTTGAGGATGGAGTCAAGCTCAACTCCCAGTCCTACTGCCAGTTCCTGGAAGACACCTTCTTCAAGCAGTGGTACAGGAAGAAGTCTGCATCCTTCAAGAAAAACATGGTTTTCATGCAGGACAATGCTCCATCACACGCGTCCAAGTACTCCACAGCGTGGCTGGCAAGAAAGGGTATAAAAGAAGGAAATCTAATGACATGGCCTCCTTGTTCACCTGATCTGAACCCCATTGAGAACCTGTGGTCCATCATCAAATGTGAGATTTACAAGGAGGGAAAACAGTACACCTCTCTGAACAGTGTCTGGGAGGCTGTGGTTGCTGCTGCACGCAATGTTGATGGTGAACAGATCAAAACACTGACAGAATCCATGGATTGCAGGCTTTTGAGTGTCCTTGCAAAGAAAGGTGGCTATATTGGTCACTGATTTGTTTTTGTTTTGTTTTTGAATGTCAGAAATGTATATTTGTGAATGTTGAGATGTTATATTGGTTTCACTGGTAATAATAAATAATTGAAATGGGTATATATTTTTTTTTGTTAAGTTGCCTAATAATTATGCACAGTAATAGTCACCTGCACACACAGATATCCCCCTAACATAGCTAAAACTAAAAACAAACTAATAACTACTTCCAAAAATATTCAGCTTTGATATTAATGAGTTTTTTGGGTTCATTGAGAACATGGTTGTTGTTCAATAATAAAATTAATCCTCAAAAATACAACTTGCCTAATAATTCTGCACTCCCTGTAAGTATAATATAATATAAGTATATAGGTCCTCATTACAACCCTGGCGGTCGGTGTTAAATCAGCAGTAATAGCACAAACAGGCCGCGGGAAAAAAAAAATAGGGATTACGACCGTGACGGAAACCGCCAACATAGACAGCCACATTAAAACTCAGACCGCCCTGGCGGTAGAAACGAACAGCGCGGCGGACACCGCCAATAGTTAGGCGGGAGACAAAGTACCGCCCACTGTATTACAAGAGGCCTATCCGCCACCTTTTCTGGGACGGAACCAACGACATCAAAAGCACGGCGGAAACAGAACACAGAAGGGAAAACACTCACCTCTCGACACCCAACGAGGAACCAGGACGCCATGGAGTCCGAACTATACGTACTGCCCATGTTGGTTTACCTCCTCTTCTACCAGGAGTACGAATAGCGGCGGTGGCGACCCCGGTGAGTACTGCACCTACAACACAGGGGGGAGGAAAGAGAGTGACACACACACACAACACCCCCACCCCCACCCTCACACACAACAACATACACACAAATACATGCAGCAACATTGCATATACAAACCCTCCCCCCCCCCACACCCCCTGGAAGAACGCAAGGACAAAAGGAAATGATTGTAACCATTGTGATCATGAAAAATCCATTAGTCAAAACTCCACATTCAGTATATACAAATATGTACACCAACTACACAAGTCCGGATAGTGTTCCAATCATTGTCTGTGGACCACTGGGCCCAAAATGCATGGGCGAGGCCCACACACGATACCTGACTGGAAACGGAGAGAACACTGCAGGGGCATCAGATTGAAAATATACAGGCACCTCAGGGGGAGGGGGGGGCACCTCAGCCTGATGAACGCACAATGCCACTGGTACACGAGGGGGCTCTACTCCCATTGATGTATCCCGGGGAGTGCAAAGCCACAGTCTCTCAAGTCTCACAAGTGGGTGGTTTGCCCACTACTTTATCCTGGGGAGTGCAAAGCCACAGTCTCTCAAGTCTCACAAGAGGGTGGCTTGCCCACTGCTTTATCCTGGGGAGTGCAAAGCCACAGTCTCAAGTCTCTCCAGTGGGTGGTTTACCCACTGCTTTATCCTGGGAGTGCAAAGCCACAGTCTCTCAAGTCTCACAAGTGGGTGGTTTGCCCACTGCTTTATCCTGGGGAGTGCAAAGCCACAGTCTCTCAAGTCTCACAAGTGGGTGGTTTGCCCACTGCTTTATCCTTGGGAGTGCAAAGCCACAGTCTCTCAAGTCTCTCCTGTGGGTTGTTTGCTCTCTGTTTTATCCTGGGGAGTGCAAAGCCACAGTCTCTCAAGTCTCACAAGTGGGTGGTTTGCCCACTGCTTTATCCGGGGAGTGCTAAGACACAGCCTCTCAAGTGGATAACAGTCTCCACTGGTTCTGGAGGGGGCCTGGTGCCCAGAGTGCTTCATCCTGCCAAGGACTGAGGTAGTGGATGTATCTCTCCACTGGTTCTGAAGGGGGCCTGGTGCCCAGAGTGCTTCATCCTGCCAAGGACTGAGGTAGTGCATGTATCTTTTCAATGGTTCTGGAGGGGGCCTTGTGCCCAGAGTACTTCATCCTGCCAAGGACTGAGGTAGTGTATGTATCTCTCCACTGGTTCTGGAGGGGGCATGGTGCCCAGAGTGCTCCTCGTGCAGTGTGGCCGTTACAATTCCCTCACCTGGGTGTGCGTGCCACGAGATTTGCGAGGTTCAGGTAGCATGATACGCCATGGAGGCAGCGACATACCCCACACTGCTGCAGCTGCGCCTTCCACCTGCAGGTGTAAACAGTGATGGAAGAAATGCCTCATGGAAGCTGCCCAGGGTCCAGGAACTCTCCTCCAGCCTCAGATGACTGAACACTGGGGATGGTAGCAATATCAGCGGTGGTGCCAGTGTCTGAGGACGCTGCGGGGCTGGTGGCGGTGCTTGCGGCGGTGTCTGTTGCGGCGGTGCTTGCGGCCGTGCATGGGTCTGCACCTGCAGAGGGACACAGCAGGGCGTTTCCTGCAGCCTCGGATGGCTGCCCACTGGGGAAGAGGCTGGGGACTGTTGCTGAGGCTGTAGACGTGCAGGGGGCAGTGCAGGTGGCGGGGCAGCTAGCGGTGTTCGCCGCCGTACAGGTTGGTGTGGTCGTGGACAGAAAGTGTGACACTGGTCCCTCAGTCGGTGCCACCATTCCCTCTCCTGACCTGCTCTTCAGCTTTGGCCCTTCCCCAGCTTTGATGGTGCCGCAGGTATCTTGCCACTATCCCCTTTGGTTTTTGCTGAGCCCTTGGTGGCAGGTACTTTCGGCTTCACCCTCCGGGATGTGGGCACCTTTTTCACCTTGGCAGGTGGCGGAATGTCTTTGCCCTCACTACGTGGCACACTGGCAGCCCTGATGTGTGGCGCACTCGATGACCCCGCAGTTGCTGGCACCCCTGTGGCTGGGGATTTGGTGGCTGAGGTGCTAGGCTGGGACCTGGAAAGCCTGGCCCTAGGGGAAGGACGCAGGGGGAGGTGTAGGGAAGAGGTCAATGTTAGCCAGGAAGAGTTTTTTAGACACACTGGGACGGGAAGATGGAGGGGGTTTGGGAGTGGAGGTAGAGGTAGTGGTTGTAGGAGGTGTACGTCTACTGAATTTGAGTGAAGGTGCATGGGCCAGAGGCTGTTGTTAGGTGGATGGCTGTTGGATGGGTGTGTGCCTGTGTTTGTGTACTTTGGGAAGAGGGCTCACTGACACACTGGGAGAATACACTGGGGATGTGTGAATGGTAGTGGGGGTGGTGAATGCACGTGAGCGGTGTGTGGTGATGGGCGTGCTGGTGTTGGAGGTAGTGGCTGAGGATTTATTGCATGCAGATGTGAGTGGAGACGAGACAGGGAGGGAGGAGGAGGATGTGGAGGAGGGGGACACAGTAGAAGCAGGGGATGTTGCTGCGTCTGCATGGGGATGGTGCTTCTGTGAGTGCATGTGGGATGTTTGGTGCTTATGTTTGCCATGTCCACTCTTGTGTGTTGATGAGTGTGCATGCTGGTCTGATGGTGTGCTTGGGATAGGCTGAGGTACAGGGGATTGGGTCTGGGTGAAGGAAGTTGGAGGGGGGAGGCTGGACACAGGGACAATGGCTGCCATCAGTGCTGAGGCCGGAGCCTGAAATGCTCTCTGTTGGGCTGCCTGCCCAGAATGAATGCCCTCCAGGTATGCATTTGTTTGTTGCAAATGCCTCTCTAGACCCTGGATGGCATTCACAATGGTAGATTGCCCAACAGTGAGGGATCTCAGGAGGTCAATAGCCTCCTCACTGAGGGCAGCAGGGCTGACTGGGGCAGGGCCTGAGGTGCCTGGGGCGAAAGAGATGCCCACCCTCCTGGGTGAGCGGGCACAGGACACACACTGAGGGGCTGCTGGGAGGGCAGTGCTGGTAGAGGGGGTGGCGGCTGCACCTGTTGATGCGGTGGGCACAGAGGTGCCTGCCACCGCAAGGGAGCTCCCATCAGAGGAAGAGGCGCTGTCACCGCTGTCTGCTCCTGTCCCTGCGGTGGAGCTCCCCTCTCCCTCCGTCCCACTGGTGGCTTCGGACTCTGTTGTTTCTCCCTCCAGGGCCAAGTGGGTTGCAGATCCCTCCTGCTCCGGTGCCAATGCTCCTCCGCCTTTTGTTGCTATTGCACACAAGAACAGGGAGACCACAAAAAGGGGGGGGGGAGACAGAAGAAAGACATGTTCAGTGCATGCAACACCACTACAGTTGGCGGACACAACACACAGGTAGCAGCCCTCGCCACTACGCCATGCACTAACAGTTCCTAGAAATTTCAGCTGACCATGGGGTACGAGGCCTAAGACCAATTGCTGGACACCTGGAAGTCACAGGTGCCTGACTAGGTGTAGATGGCTCTTACCACTGGTGGGGTTGGTGTGCCACATAGCCTGCCTCACAAGGGACCTTGCCTACCAACTTCGCCCTGGCCTAGGGGAACCCACTGCCCACCTCCCCCAACCAGACACCTTGTTATGCGCGCAGAGTCAGCTGAATGAGAGTGTACTCACCCCCTTGTGGCTGCTGTGGTGCCCTCAAGCGCCCATCCAACTCCGGATAGGCCACCGCCCAGATCCGGAACATCATGGGGTCACGGTGCGATGGGCACCCCTCCCACGTTGGGAGACCATCCCCTGCTGGGCCTCCGCCATCTTCTTGCTCCAGCGGCGCAGGTCCATCCATCTTTTACAGCAGTGGGTGCTCCGTCTGTGGTAGACCCCCAGGGTCCGGACTTCCTTGGCGATGGCACGCCAAATACCCTTCTTCTGGTGGGCACTGACCTAGAGGAATGGTACAGGTGGAAAGGAAATTACCTACCCATCCGGCCCATCATACTCATTGCCCCCTAGTTCCCACCCTTGCCCTGACGCACATACACTCACCATCCGCTCATGCAGGCCTCAGCCCCCCCCGTCCATGTATCTTCCATCCACACCACTCAAAACAGGCATTGCCCATGCAGCATGCTCACAGTGTACTCACCTGTTTGTCTGGAGGACCATACAGGTGCGTGTACTGGGGGAGGACCCCATCCACTAGTTTCTCCAACTTATCCGAAGTGAAGGCAG
The DNA here is from genome assembly GCF_031143425.1 of Pleurodeles waltl. NCBI lineage: Eukaryota > Metazoa > Chordata > Amphibia > Caudata > Salamandridae > Pleurodeles > Pleurodeles waltl. Next base: position 212,211,526 of record NC_090439.1, read on the forward strand.
GGGCCCTCTCCTCAGACACATGAGCCATTGTTGCTTCCAGACTTAGGTCACAGCAGCACTTGCAGTGAAGGTCCTCTCCCGTTGAAGGTCAGGTATCAAGTGAGTGAACAGACAGAAAATGGCGGTAAAGTCCGCCGGCGGTGCCTACCGTCACCACCGGCGTACATCGCCATTGGCTCCTGGCACCCATCGGGCCCAATGTTAACCAATGCAGAATTGCGCCACGGTCTTCGACCGCCCACCGCAACGGTGTACAACGCCAGCGCAGTTACCTCATATCCCCTTGTCCCGCCCTACAGGTCAGGCTGCCACCATTTCAGGAGGCCACATGGGATGGATGTTAACTGCATCACACCTATCTATGCCGGGAATATAGACAGATATCGGCACATTGCGGATTAGTAACGTTTCTGAAAATAAGACATTGTGATACCTCAGTGTTGGATGACTCTCTGCTCGCTTTTCTCCATAGAGCACGTCCGCTGCGGCAGGTGATAAGATGGCGGCATCCTCCGGTGTACAGACCCCTGGTGGACCTGTCCACAATGAAAGAGAGACACATCCTAGTCACATACAGACTTGATCGTGCAACAATCCAGGAACTGTGTGCCCAGTTGGAGCCGAACCTGATGTCAGCTATCCGCCATCCCACAGGAATCCCCCTCTAGTGCAGGTCCTGTCTGTACTCCATTTTCTGGCCAGTGGGTCTTTTCAAACAACAGTGGCCATGGCATCAGGGATGTCCCAGCCAATGTTCTCTAACGTGTTGTCCAGAGTGTTCTCTGCCCTGCTGAAACACATGCGCAGCTACATCGTTTTCCCTCAGGTGGAGGATTTGCCCACAGTGAAAGGTGACTTCTATGCCCTGAGACATATCCCCAACATCATTGGTGCAATTGATGGTACACATGTGGCATTTGTACCCCCCTGCAGAAATGAACAGGTGTACAGAAACCTGAAGAGCTACCATTCTGTGAATGTGCAGATGGTGTTTTTGGCAGACCAGTACATCTCCCATGTGAATGCCAAGTATCCTGGCTCTGTGCATGATGCTTACACTTTGAGGAATAGCAGCATCCCTTATGTGATGTGCCAACTTCAGAGGCACCATGTGTGGCTAGTAAGTGAGACCAAGGTCCCAATACAGTTGACATAGGTGTCTGGGTATCAGGCTGTCCCTAAGGGTTAGTGTGTGTCTTAACAGTTGTCCCTCGACATTTGCAGGTGACTCTGGTTACCCCAACCTGTCATGGCTACTGACCCCAGTGAGGAATCCCAGGACAAGGGCAGAGGAACGCTACAATGAGGCACATGGGCGAACTAGGAGGGTGATCGAATGCACCTTCGGCCTCCTGAAGGCCAGATTCCGGTGCTTCCATCTGACAGGTGGTTCCCTATAGTACTCACTGAAGAAGGTGTGCCAGATCATCGTGGCCTGCTGTATGCTGCACAACCTGGCTTTGCGACGCCAGGTGCCTTTTCTGCAGGAGGATGGGCCAGATGGTGGTCTTGTGGCAGCTGTGGAGTCTGTGGACAGTGAAGAAGAGGAGGCAGAAGAAGAGGACATCGACAACCGAAACATCATCATGCAATACTTCCAGTGAGACACAGGTAAGAAGATGCCACTGCTCCCCACATCTCATTCTATTGTTGGAACTAGCATAAGTGTGTCATTTATTTTAGTGTATGGACCCTACTTGTCACTTTGACTTTCCATTTCACAGATGTGGGTCCCACTTTGTGCCATCTGCTATGTTTACTGCTGGCCTACAGCTGTGTTACATTGGTATGTGAACAAGTAAATTGACATTGCTATATTCCATAGTTATTGCAATTACACATTTGTGAAAGCACAAACTGACTCCAGATTGTTTTGTGATTGAAGTGTGTTTATTCCTGTGCTAATAAGTGGAGGGGGTTGAAAATGGGCTGGGGTGATGGTGGAGGAATGTCCATGGCAGAGTCCAGCCTGTTTGTTTCACAGGTGCATTGTCCAAAGGGGCATAGGAAGTGGAGCAATGGCAGTTTAAGGATGGACAGGGTGACATAGTGGGACAGAAGGGTGACATTCAGGGGGTCTCATTTCCTGGCAGGGGTCTTGGCAATGTTCTCGGTCTTGTTCCTGGATCTCAGGGACTGTTTGCGGGGTGGTTCTCTATCTGCAGGGGGTGGGGTGTTAGTGTCCTGTTGTTCCTGTGGCAGTGATTCCTGTCCACCAGTGCCAGCGGGAGTGGAGGGCTGTTCATCATCCAGGCTAGTGTCAGGGGCCCCTTGTTGTGCCACTGTGTTCCTCCTGGTGTTGACAAGGTCTGCCAGCACCCCTGCAATGGTGACCAGGGTGTTTTTAAAGGACTTCAAGTCCTCCCTGATCCCAAGGTGGTGTTCTTCCTGCACCCGCTGGGTCTCTTGAAACTTGTCCAGTATCGTTGCCATCATCTCCTGGGAATTATGGTAAGCTCCCATGATGTTTGAGAGTGCCTCATGGAGAGTGGGTTCCCTGGGCCTGTCCCCTCCCTGTCGCACAGCAGTCCTCCCTGTTTCCCTGTTATCCTGTGCCTCTGTCCCCTGAACCGTGTGCCCTCTGCCACTGCCCCCAGGTCTCTGATTTTCCTGGGGTGGTGGGTTTGCCTGGGTTCCCTGTAGTGGTGGACACACTGCTGATTGACATGTCCTGGGGACAGAGGAATGGGCCTGCTGGGTGGGTGCTGTGCTGGTGTTTCCTGAGGGGGGAGGCTTTGTGTTGGCTTGTGGCAGTGTCAGGGAACAGACTGTCCCGAGGTCCCAGATGGGCCCGGCTGGTCATCTTGATCCAGTTGTGCAGAGCTGCTGTCATCACTGTGGGCCTCTTCTGTGGGGGGACTGGATATGTCTGGCACCTCTTGTCCGGTGACGTTGGATAGCGGTCCTGTTGGGGTGTAAATTCATAATTATTTTATCTGTGTGTGCCATCTTGTGCAATGGGTGGTTGACCCTCTACTCCAGTGCTTGCATTATTGGCTTGGTCCTTGTGTGATTGGTGATTTTGGGGCATGAGTGAGTCTCTGTAGTGGACATGCTTGGGTGATGGGTGTCCATACATTGGTGTTACATGCAGGGCTTGGTTTTGGGATGTGTGGGTTGTGTTGGTGGGGTATCTGTGGGTTGTTGGGGTGATAGGTGTGAGGGTAAGGGTGGGAGTATGTGATGGCATGCAGGTGGGGTGGGGGGATAAGGTAGTAAAGATTTGCCTTACCAGAGTCCAGTCCTCCTGCTACTCCTGCGAGGCCCTCAGGATGCAGTATTGCCAAGACTTGCTCCTCCCATGTTGTTAGTTGTGGGGGAGGAGGTGGGGGTCCACCGCCAGTCCTCTGTACTGCAATCTGGTGTCTTGACACCACGGAACGCACCTTCCCCCGTAGGTCGTTCCACCTCTTCCTGATGTCATCCCTAGTTCTTGGATGCTGTCCCACTGCGTTGACCCTGTCGACAATTCTGCACCATAGCTCCATCTTCATTGCAATGGAGGTCTGCTGCACCTGTGATCCGAATAGCTGTGGCTCTACCCAGACAATTTCCTCCACCATGACCCTGAGCTCCTCCTCAGAAAACCTGGGGTGTCGTTGAGGTGCCATGATGTGGTGTGGGTGATGTGTGAGGTGGTGTCTGTTGTGATGTGTGAGGGGGTGTGTTGGTGTGTGTTGTTTGAGGTGCGTGGATGTTGTGTGAGTGATGGTGTTGTGTATCTGTGGATGCTGGTGTTGTTTTAGGTAGTGGCACTCTCTGGCATGCTTTCAAAATTCTGGTAGTAAGGGTTTGTGGGTGATGTGGGTGTGTGCTTTATATTGGATTGGGTCTGTGGGTGTGGTGTGTGTATGTGTATCAGGTGTGTGTATTTCAAATTGTCCAATGTGGTTGTGTTTAGTAAGTGTGTGTGTATTTTGAGCGTGGTGGTGTGTACCGTCAATGGACTACCGCTGTTGAAAGACCGCCGAGTTGATTCGTGGGTCGTGATACTGTGGGTGTATTCCTGTTGGTGTGACAGTGTCGGTTTTGTTGTCGCCAGTTTATCACTGACCTTTGGTGTGGCGGACTTGTGTGGGTGTCTGTATTGTGACGCATTCCGGGCTGTGGGTCGTAATACCTGTAGCGGAATGCTGCGGTAGCAGCGGTATGTTCGCGGTCTTCTGCACGACGGTAAGCGGGATTTACCGCCAGGGTTGTAATGAGGGCCATAGTTTCTTAACATAAGTATAACTATAACTGCTGAATATCTATGGTTTTGTGTGGGTAAAACATGAACCTAATTACAACGTACTTGTAACCTTTTTTTTTTTTCAGTGAGTTTATATTTATATATATATACATATATATATATATATATATATTTGAAGGATATGGTAATTCGGCAGGCAGACAAAGGTGGGAATGTAGTCCTCTGGCCGCTACATATGTATGTTGATGAAGCTTTAAGACATTTGAATGATGAAAGCTGTTATTGTACAGTAGACCATGGAGTAGTGAGGAGTGTCTTCTCAGCTTTTTTGTCAGAACTTGGGAATTGGAGAGGGTAGGATTAGATTACCCAAGAAGAGTATTGGTTTTTGAGAAATGACCATCCCATCTTGCCAATTTTCTATCTTATCCCGAAAGTTCATAACAATTATGCCAATCCCCCAGGGCGTCCCGTTATCTCTGCAGAGAGTAGGATCTTAGAACACACTTCAATTTTAATTGATTACTTTTACAACCATTTGTGAAAACCCTACCCTCTTATATTCAAAATACAGGGCACTTTCTGAGGAGAGTGTATGACATTGGGTGGGAGGATGACTTTGTGTTGATGACTCTCAAAGTGACTTCCTTATACACTAGTATCAGGCATGACGATGGGGGGAGGGCACTGCAGCATTTCTTGAGCACCAGACGCATCTTTTTTGTATATAAGCATACCCAGATGGTGTTAGAGAAGGCAAACCAGTGCCAAGAGAACAATGTTTTCCTATTTGGGAAGGAGGTGTACAAGCAGCTGAGAGGTACCGCTATGCCCACCTGCTTCACCCCCAGCTATGCTAATTTGCATATGGGCTGGTGGGATGAGCAGGTGCTTGCAGTATGAGATTGAGCGTGTGGACAATATTGTCTTGGGAAAGCGGTTCAGCAACATTTTTATCATCTGGAAGGGGACTGAACAGTCAGTTCACCGCTTCATTGACTGATTCAATCGTAATAACTTGAATCTCAATTTCCCTGCCCATGTGAGTAAAGATATGGTATATTTTCTAGACCTCACAATATTTGTGAAGCAGGACACGCCACAGCGGGCAATACCATTCTACACGCAAGCAGCTTTCATCTGAACAAACTGAAACACAGCATTCCATATGCTGAGAACCTGTGAATGCGCAGGAACTGTGGTAATACGGAGCAACTTAAGATTGCTCAGGATGGGCTGGCTTGTAGATTTGTTGAGAAAGGCTGCAATGAAGCAGTGATTGGAGGAGAAAGACTTAGGAATCCATGGTGGACGAGAAAGTAAACTCAGGTATTTTGTGCTCGATGCTGTACCCAAAAGAATGTGAGGAGGCAACAGAGAACAGCAGTTGAGGAGATTAGAATCAAGGTACATCCTCATGTTGGACACTAAGGCCCGAGAGTCCTTAACATAGATGGAAGTTTACATGTTCATTTGTAGGTATTGATCAAATTTAAACATTTTCTGATACTGACTTTGTGTCAGGTATTTTAGTTTATGTAATACATTGTTTGCATCCCTCATTAGTAATTTACGTATGATTAACTGATTGATGAAGAGATTACCTCCTGGGGTTTGAAGTATCCCATTTTATTTTAATTATTACGTGTAATTTGGTTATATATTCTTTTTTATGTTTATTGACACATCTACCCATGTTCAGGAAGTACATATATAGTGTACTTGAGTACTTTAGTAGTCTTCTAGGCACCCTGACAGGCAAATGTTATTTTGATATTCTGTGCCTTTGACTTGGGATTCATTTGCCCACTAGGGCTGTTGGTTCCAGGAAAGAGAGATGCCTGGGATGAGAATACATGATAGTAACACACTATTTAAGTATGGTGTTTGTTTCTAATTTTCATTTAAGTTTGTACTGAATGGTGATGTTAAATGTCATGAGTAGTACAGTAATTTAGAGTCTCTATGAATTCATATATGGGCAAAAAGGTACTACTGGGTTTAGCCTTGATATTTATATTTCTATGTATATTGGTCAGGCGAATGTCAGGCAAAAGAATTAACTGAATTGACAAATATGCCGACTTTTTGAGAAAGGCTGCATACTCGGCCGAAACAAGTTAAGCCTGTAATCATATTTACACCATGAACTGGTAATCAAAGCCATGCTTGTATGATCCCAGGTGTGTCGGTGCTCATTTGTTATTTGCAAAAGCGAGCACTTTGAAGGATATATATACAAGATACAAGAATACAAAGCTCACTTCAACATCTGTTTGGAATGTTTGGGGTAATCCGTTAAGTGGGGGCCAAGGAAAATGGGGGAGTCTCAGAAATTTTTTTACCCATTCATTTTTCCATAGGAATTTTGAACAGGAATAGTGGCCGAACCACTAGATGGATTTACACCAAATTTGGCAAAAAACTAGGTCCTGATCTAGGAAGCAACCATTTTGTGATTTGGTCATTTGGTGTGGATCTGTTCAGTGATTTACTAGTTATTAAATGAACACCAAAATTGTATGTATATAAATATATATGTATATATATATATATATAGATGCAGATCCTCCTCAGATCCTCCTCGAATCATCCTTGCATCGTTGAGAAAAGCAAGTCTTTGATTGGCTGGCCGCAGCCTGACAGACAAGTTACAACCACCATTTTGTTTCTCGCATTGCCGGTGGGGTGGGGTGGGGGGAGAAACATTCTAAAAACCATATAAGGGGTCAAGAAATAGGGATCCTGACCCCATAAGACACCTGGAGTGGTCCCACAATTGCCCATTTTTTTGTTTACCGCTGATACGTAGATTTTGACGATCCTCCTCAGATCCTGGGGAAAACAAGGCCCTGATTGGCTGGCTGCAACCAGAAAGAAATATTAACGTGTGTTAAAAAAAACAAACACATAGTTAGTTTCAGGTTACCACCTCAGTGGCTATTTTGTGATGTATCCACTTTAATGTAGTTTTTATTCCCTCAGTGGTTGGATTATCACATGCTGATTCCCCTATTAAATCCAAATTATAAATCCATTTGCAGCAATGGATCAGCATTCAACATACTAAAGATGTACATGCAATTCTTCATCAATATTAAGAACAGAAAATAAGTCATAGAAAAAACAGTGTAGGGAGTGTAGGGAAATACATCATATCTTCTTCACAGTCTAAAAAAAAGCAATAGATAATTCAGCATTGTAAGGAAATGCCTCCTTGGCATGGTTACACCCTGACTTTTTGCCTTTGCTGATGCTAAGTAATGATTTGAAAGTATGCTGGGACCCTGCTAACCAGGCCCCAGCACCAGTGTTCTTTCCCTCAACTGTACCTTTGTCTCCACAGTTGGCACAACCTGGTACCCAGGTAAGTCCCTTGTAACTGGTACCAAGGGCCCTAATGCCAGGGAAGGTCTCTAAGGGTTGCAGCATGTCTTATGCCACCCTAGGGACCCCTCACTCAGCACATGCACACTGCCTCTCAGCTTGTGTGTGCTGGTGGGGAGAAAATGACTAAGTCGACATGGCACTCCCCTCAGAGTGCCATGCCAACCTCACACTGCCTGTGGCATAGGTAAGTCACCCCTCTAGCAGGCCTTACAGCCCTAAGGCAGGGTCCACTATACCACTGGTGAGGGCATATGTGCATGAGCACTATGCCCCTACAGTGTCTAAGCAAAACCTTAGACATTGAAAGTGCAGGGTAGCCATGAGAGTATATGGTCTGAGAGTTTGTCAAACACAAACTCCACAGTTCCATAATGGCTACACTGAAAACTGGGAAGTTTAGTATCAAACTTCTCAGCACAATAAATGCACACTGATGCCAGTGTACAATTTATTGTAAAATACTCCCAGAGTGCATCTTAGATATGCCCCCTGAAAACATACCCGACTTCCAGTGTAGGCTGACCAGTTTCTGCCAGCCTGCCACACACCACACATGCTGCTGGCCACATGGGAAGAGTGCCTTTGTCACTCTGTGGCCAGGAACAAAGCCTGTACTGGGTGGAGGTGCTTCTCACCTCCCCCTCCTGCAGGAACTGTAACACCTGGCGGTGAGCCTCAAAGGCTCACCCCTTTTGTTACTGCATCCCAGTGCATCCCAGCTAGTGGAAATGCCCGGCCCTCCGGCCACTGCCCCCACTTTTGGCAGCAAGGCTGGAGGAGATAATGAGAAAAACAAGGAGGAGTCACCCACCAGTCAGGATAGCCCCTAAGGTGTCCTGAGCTGAGGTGACCCCTGCCTTGAGAAATCCTCCATCTTGAGTGTGGAGGATTCCCCCAATAGGATTAGGGATGTGCTTCCTTCCTGTGGTGTAGCCACCCTCAAGGACAGTAGCCATTGGCTACTGCCCTCCCAGACCTAAACACACCCCTAAATTCAGTATTTAGGGGCACCCCAGAACCTAGGAAACTAGATTCCTGCAACCTTAACAAGAAGAAGGACTGCTGACCTGAAGCCCTGCAGAGAAGACAGAGACGACAACTGCTTTGGCCCCAGGCCTACCGGCCTGTCTCCCAACTTCGAAGAAAACTGCAACAGTGACGCATCCAACAGGGACAAGCGACCTCTGAAGCCTCAGAGGACTGCCCTGCACCCAAGGACCAAGAAACTCCAGTGAACAGCGGCTCTGTTCAAAATCCTGCAACTTCTTTGCAACAAAGAAGTAACTTTAAAGACTTCACGTTTCCCGCCGGAAGCGTGAGACTTTCCATTCTGCACCCGACGCCCCTGGCTCGACCTGCAGAAAACAAACACTTCAGGGAAGACTCCCCGGCGACTGCGAGCCCGTGAGTAACCGGAGACGACCCCCCTGAGCCCCCACAGCAACGCCTGCAGAGAGAATCCAGAGGCTCCCCCTGACTGCGACTGCCTGTAACAAGGGACCCGACGCCTGGAACCAACACTACACCCGCAGCCCCCAGGACCTGAAGGAACCTAACTCCAGTGCAGGAGCGACCCCCAGGTGACCCTCTGCCTAGCCCAGGTGGTGGCTTCCCCGAGGAGCCCCTCCTGTGCCTGACTGCATCGTTGAAGTGACCCCGAATCCCTCCATTACTTTCTATCTAAAACCTGACGCCTATTTGCACACTGCACCCGGCCGCCCCTGTGCCGCTGAGGGTGTACTTTCTGTGCCTGCTAGAGTCCCCCCCTGGTGCCCTACAAAACCCCCCTGGTCTGCCCCCCGAGGACACGGGTACTTACCTGCTGGCAGACTGGAACCGGGGCACCCCTGTTCTCCATAGGCACCTATGTGTTTTGGGCACCTCTTTGACCTCTGCACCTGACTGGCCCTGAGCTGCTGGTGTGGTAACTTTGGGGTTGCCTTGAACCCCCAACGGTGGGCTACCTTGGCCCCAACTTTGAGACTTGTAAGTGTTTTACTTACCTGCAAACCTAACCTTTACTTACCTCCCCCAGGAACTGTTGATTCTTGCAGTGTCCACTTTGAAAATAGCTTATTGCCATTTTTACAAAGACTGTATATGATATTGCTTTTATTCAAAGTTCCTAAAGTATCTAAGTGAAGTACCTTACATGTAAAGTGTTTAATGTAAATCTTGAACCTGTGGTTCTTAAAATAAACTAAGAAAATATATTTTTCAATATAAAAACCTATTGGCCTGGAGTAAGTCTTTGAGTGTATGTTCCTCATTTATTGCCTGTGTGTTTACAACAAATGCTTAACACTACCCTCTGATAAACCTACTGCTCGACCACACTACCACAAAATAGAGCATTGGAATTATCTCTTTTTGCCACTATCTTACCTCTAAGGGGATCCCTTGGACTCTGTGCACACTATTTCTTACTTTGAAATAGTATATACAGAGCCAACTTCCTACATTGGTGGATCAGCGGTGGGGTCTAAGACTTTGCATTTGCTGGACTACTCAGCCAATACCTGATCACACAACTAAATTCCAAAAATTGTCATTAGAAAGTGATTTTTGAAATTTGAGCTATTTTTCTAAAGTTAGCATTTCTTTTAGAGTTTAAAAGTTTGTAAACGTTTGGATTAAGTTCTAGGGATAGTTTTAGATTCTTAAAAAGTATCCCAACTTTTAGAGAAATAATGTCTAGTACAGATGAGATGGTGGTGAAACTCAATCTCACCCCTTACCTCCATCTTAGGATGTCAGAGTTAAGGACTCTCTGTAAAATAAAAAATATAAAAACTGGATCAAACCCTACCGAAGTACGGCTCCAGGAGCTTTCGGCAGAGTTTGCTAGAGACCACCCCTCTGAAGACAACCTTACAGAGGGGGAAAATAGTGACCTGGAGGATAACTCACTCCCTCCTGTCCTAGTTAGGGAGACCAGGGTTTCTCAAACCCTGACTCCACAAGTGATAGTCAGAGATGCTGCTTCTCCCACAGGGTAGTCCAGCAACTCTGGAAGCATTGAGGGCAGCCTCAATGAAGATGACCTCCTGTTAGCCAGGATGGCCAAAAGATTGGCTTTGGAGAGACAGCTCCTAGCCATAGAGAGGGAAAGACAAGAGATGGGTTTAGCTCCCATCAATGGTGGCAGCAACTTAAATAGGGCCAGAGAGAATACTGACATGCCCAAAGGGATTGTAACAAAATATGAAGATGGTGATGACATCACCAAATGGCTCGCAGCTTTTGAGAGGGCTTGTGCAACCAGAAAAGTAAACACATCTCACTGGGGTGCTCTCCTTTGGGAAATGTTCACTGGAAAGTGTAGGGATAGACTCCTCACACTCTCTGGAAAAGATGCAGAATACTATGACCTCATGAAGGCTACCCTGATTGATGGCTTTGGATTCTCAACTGAGGAGTACAGGATTAGGTTCAGGGGGGCTCAGAAATCCTTGAGCCAGACCTGGGTTGATTTGGTTGACTTCTCAGTCAAAACACTGGATGGTTGGATTAATGGCAGTGGTGTAAATGATTATGAAGGGCTGTATAATTTGTTTATGAAGGAACAACATTTAAGTAATTGTTTCAACGATAAACTGCATCAGCACCTGGTAGACCTAGGTCCATCAATTTCTCCCCAAGAATTGGGAAAGAAGGCAGACCACTGGGTCAAGACAAGGGTGACCAAGACTTCCACAGGGGGTGACCAAAAGAAAGGGGTCACAAAGCCTCCCCAGGGGAAGAGTGTTGAGACATCCAAGGGAAAAAGTAAAGAGTCTTCTACAGGGCCCCAAAACCTTGCTCAGGAGGGTGGGTCCAAAGCCACTTCACAATCTTCATTTGGGTACAAGGGTAAAAACTTTGATCCCAAAAAGGCCTGGTGTCGCAGCTGTAGTCAGCATGGGCACCAAACTGGAGACAAGGCCTGTCCCAAGAAAGGTTCCACTTCAACTACGACTCCAGTTAGCACTGGAATAGCCAGTCTCCAGGTGGGATCAACAGTGTGCCCAGAGCAAATCAGGGTTCACACTGAAGCTACATTAATCTCTGAGGTTGGGGTGGACTTAGCCACACTAGCTGCCTGGCCGTCTAACATGCAAAAATACAGGCAGCAGCTCTTTATTAATGGGACTAGAGTAGAGGCCCTGAGGGGTACAGGAGCCAGTGCCCCTATGGTGACAAACTGGTTTCCCCACGTCAATACCTGACTGGACAAACTTATCCAGTCACCAATGCTGACAATCAGACTAAAGTACATCCCATGGCTATGGTAACTTTAGAATGGGGAGGGGTCACTGGCCTGAAACAGGTGGAAGTCTCTTCTGCTATACCAGTCGAATGTCTGCTTGGAAATCATCTGGAATCCCCAGCATGGGCTGAGGTAGAACTCAAAACCCATGCAGCCATGCTGGGTATCCCTGAACTGGTGAGTGTCAAGACTAGGCCACAGTGCAGAGCTCAGGGTGAAAAAGAGGTGTTGGAGTCTGGAATAGTGACCCAACCCTCCAAGAGAAAAGGAAAGAAGACTGGGGAACCAGCTTCAGCACAGAAAAAGAAAAAGAACCTCTCTTCTCAGGAAGAAGTTCTATCCCCTGAGGGAACTGAGCCTATAGAGTTGGAACCTTATCAGGTTGAGCTCTTGGGCCCAGGGGGACCCACAAGGGAACAACTGTGCAAGGGGCAAGAAACATGTCCCTCTCTTGAAGGCCTTAGATAGCAAGCTGCTGAGGAAACCAAAGGAAATGTCAGTGGAACCCACAGGGTCTATCGGGAAGATGGACTCCTTTACACTGAGGCAAGAGATCCAAAACCTGGTGCCACTAGGAGAGTGGTAGTGCCTCAGGAGTTTAGGGAGTTCATTCTGAACATTAGCCCATGACATTCCACTTGGCATTTGGGGCAAACCAAGACATGGGAGAGGTTAGTCAACCATTTCTTTTGGCCCAACATGTCCCAGAAAGTAAAGGGGTTTTGTGCCTCTCGTGCCACCTGTCAAGCCAGTGTTAGGACAGGTGGCCATCCAAAGGCCCCCCTCATTCCACTTCCGGTGGTGGGGGTCGTCTTTGAAAGAGTGGGAGTGGATATAGTGGGTCCACTTGAACCTCCCACAGCCTCAGGGAATCAATATATCCTAGTAGTAGTGGATCATGCTACTAGGTACCCTGAAGCAATTCCCCTGCAGTAGCCAAAGCACTCATTGGTATTTTTACCAGAGTGGGATTTCCTAAAGAGGTGGCTACTGACAGAGGTACCAACTTCATGTCAGCTTACCTGAAACACATATGGAATGAGTGTGGGGTGACTTACAAGTTCACCACACCATACCATCCACAAAACAATGGTCTTGTTGAGAGATTTAACAAGCCATTGAAGGGCATGATCATGGGGCTCCCTGAAAAACTCAAAAGGGGATGGTATGTCCTCTTGCCATGCCTGCTTTTCGCCTACAGAGAGGTGCCTCAGAAGGGAGTAGGGTTTTCCCCCTTTGAACTTCTGTTTGGCCATCCTGTTAGGGGACCACTAGCTCTTGTGAAAGAAGGCTGGGAGAGACCTCTTCATGAGCCTACGCAAGATATAGTGGACTATCTACTAGGCCTACGTTCCAGGATGGCAGAGTACATGGAAAAGGCAAGTAAAAACCTTGAGGCCAGCTAACAACTTCAGAAGATGTGGTATGACCAAAAGGCTGCTATGGTTGAGTTTCAGCCAGGGCAGAAAGTCTGGGTTCTGGAGCCTGTGGCTCCCAGGGCACTTCAGGACAAATGGAGTGGCCCGTACCCAGTGCTAGAGAAGAAGAGTGAGGTCACCTACCTGGTGGACCTAGGCACTAGCAGGACCCCCAAGAGGGTGATCCATGTTAATCGCCTAAAACTCTTCCATGACGGGGCAGATATAAACATGTTAATGGTTACAGATGAGGACCAGGAAGCAGAGAGTGAACCTCTCCCTGATCTCCTCTCCACTGACCCTAAAGATGGCACAGTAGATGGAGTGATCTACTTAGACACCCTCTCTGGCCAACAGTAAGCTGACTGCAGGCAAGTCCTCCAGCAGTTTGCTGAGCTCTGTTCCCTAACCACTGGCCAGACACACCTGTGTACCCATGATATGGACACAGGAGACAGCATGCCTGTCAAAAACAAAATATTAAGACAGTCTGACCAAGTTAAGGAAAGCATCAAAGTGGAAGTCCACAAGATGCTGGAGTTGGGAGTGATTGAGCACTCTGATCCCCAAACCTTACACAAAAGATGGCAAGAGAGAGATGAGGTTCTGTGTGGAATACAGAGGGCTTAATTATGTCACCAAGACAGATGCTCACCCCATTCCAAGGGCAGGTGAGCTGATTGACAAATTGGGTGCTGCCAAATACCTGAGTACCTTTGACTTGACAGCAGGGTACTGGCAAATAAGAATGGCACCAGGAGCAAAAGAGAAAACAGCATTTCTACACCTGATGGGCACTACCAGTTTACTGTGATGCCCTTTGGCTTAAAGAATGCCCCTGCCACCTTCCAAAGGTTGGTGAATCAAGTCCTTGCTGGCTTGGAGTCCTTTAATGCAGCTTATCTTGATGATATTGCTGTCTTTAGCTCCAGCTGGCAAGATCACCTGGTCCACCTGAAGAAGGTTTTGCAGGCCCTGCAAGCAGCAGACCTCTCTATCAAGGCATCTAAATGTCAGATAGGGCAGGGTACTGTGGTTTACTTGGGACACCTTGTAGGTGGAGGCCAAGTTCAGCCAATCCAACCCAAGATCCAGACTATTCTGGACTGGGTAGCTCCAAGAACCCAGACTCAAGTCAGGGCATTCCTTGGCTTGACTGGTTACTATAGGAGGTTTGTGAAGGATTATGGATCAATAGTGACACCTCTCACAGAACTCACCTCCAAGAAAATGCCCAAGAAAGTTATCCGGACCGTGGAATGTCAACAGGCCTTTGACACCCTGAAACAAGCTATGTGCACAGCACCAGTTCTAAAAGCTCCAGATTACTCTAAGCAGTTCATTGTGCAGACAGATGCCTCTGAACATGGGATAGGGGCAGTCCTGTCCCAAACAAATGATGATGGCCTTGACCAACCTGTTGCTTTCATTAGGAGGAGGTTACTCCCCAGGGAGCAGCGTTGGAGTGCCATTGTGAGGGAGGCCTTTGCTGTGGTCTGGTCCCTGAAGAAGTTGAGACCATAACTTTTTGGTACTCACTTCATAGTTCAAACTGACCGCAGACCTCTCAGATGGCTCATGCAAATAAAAGGAGAAAACTCTAAGCTGTTGAGGTGGTCCATATCTCTACAGGGAATGGACTGTATAGTGGAACACAGACCTAGGACTGCCCATGCCAATGCAGATGGCCTTTCCAGGTTCTTCCACTTAGAAAATGAAGGCTCTCTTGGGAAAGGTTAGTCTCATCCTCTTTCGTTTGGGGGGGTTGTGTAGGGAAATGCCTCCCTTGGCATGGTTACCCCCTGACAAAACTTCTTTCTCTGTAATCACACAAGGAAGAAAGCATAAAATAAGTAAACAGGGCGCTGTGACCCTGCAATGTGGGCTGGAGGAGCAAATATTTATATTTTGGACCACGTGGAGCATGCAAATTTTTTTTTGAAGTAGCACAAGGGGGAGGAGGAAAAAATAATCTAAACTTAACTTTTGAGACATTCTGCATTTGAATTAAAGGAGGCTTTGCATTTGCACAACGAGCCTACACCCGGCCACATCACATAAACTATCCATAATAGCACAAAAGATCCTTGGTGGCACTGTCTATATGAACTGTTGGAGGTTGAGCAACAGTGTGAAGGAGAAATAGCCACATTTGTACCTTGTGTGTGCGCCCAATGTGTCTTCTCAGTCGGCCATTATGCGTGGAAGTACAAGATTGCTTAAAATAGGCGCTGGGTCTAGGCACTCATGGAAGTGGGATCGGAGGGTTGCTTATATACATATATATAGAGACTTTTTCTTTTGACTGTGTTGAGCAAACAGTCATCTCTGAACTAGTGCAAAGGGTAAGGGAAAAGATTCAAAATTGTTAATAAATGGACAACCTGCTGCAGCAGCTCTAGGCGACTCAGCAGGGTCGAACACAGTGCTAAGGGTGCAGCGGAAGCGGTCTATGCTAGCGCTGGTGTGGCTTGCTACTCCCCTGCTCCCTCTCCGTGTCTCTCTCAATAGTTGCATCTTTTGTAAGTGTCCTCCACCTCACAATGAAGCACATGGCTTGTGACATAGGGTCCAAGGCACAGACAATAGACAAAACCCCTAAAACATTTAAATCTGAGACTCTGACTTCAGCCATGAGAAGGCAAAGGCACGGCTCGAACCAACAGGACCAAGATGTGTCCTAAAGAGACTCAGAGGGGCTACAGGATCTGTTATCTACCCCACCAACTTTTCTCAGGTCCAGCCCATTAGATGGTCAAGAACTAGTGGTGTCACAGCTACCTCAGATCCTCATATCTTTATCTCTACCTTCAATTCCTGCATTGAGTAACTGGGACAGCGATACTCAGGCAACATTTTCTAGTGCTGAAGCACCAACCAACCTACCCCTTGCCCTACCTCCTGTTACTCAACAGTTCAAAGAAAAGCTTTCATACCCTCTGATTACTACTAATAGCGTAAATGTCAAGGGGGCAGTAAAAGAAAAAGAAAAACTAAAAGTGAAAGGGAAGGAGAGAGAAATTTCTATGGTCAAGGAAAATCTACATGGTAGTCAACTATTCCCCACCACAACAGCAAATGTATTATTAGGAGGTTCATGTCATGCTTTGTCTGACTCAATATCCTTGATATCCTCTGACGAAAATATCCTCCTACAGGCTCCCCATCCCCCTCCGCCCATCCACGTTTCGTTCGAATTTGAGGTTCATAGGTATTGCTGAAGAGATTGAATCATCATTGTCAGTGATTACGATGATCTTGGACCACATCTATAAATATATTGTTCCAGAAAAAGCTGTGGCCAAAGAGGATCTCTCCATTATGAGGGCACACAGGGTCCCTCCAACACATGCCACAAATTCAAGATATCCTCATACCATATTGGTAAACTTCATGGATTACAGGATTAAGGAACAACTTCTGTTGAAAGCTATAAGAACGAGAAATTTTAATTCTGGTGATAACTTTAGGTTCTGTATGTTTTCTGACATGTCTATTGCCACTGCGCAATGGCATTGTGAATTAGTTGGACTAATTCATGATTTTAAGAGACTGGGTGTCCCAGTTGGCATTGGGCAATTAGCTAAACTCAAGGTGTTCCATGAAGGGCAGGCTCATATTTTTCAGGGTGTGCAGGATGCAAAGAATTTCCTGGAGTTAAGAAAGCAATGATATGGTATTAGAAAGGTGTGTTATTTGGGAGGGGTGAACTAGCAAACTCTGTGTTTTGTTCGTTTTTCGCCTTGCTCTGCTTTGCTGCTTTCCTGAGGTCTAGGCTCTGGGAGTGCAATGTCAGTGCACTCTTTTTTTGGGTTTGGGTGTTGCGCCGCAGCCTACCGCGGCTCACTCGGAGGAACCAATTCCAATTCCTCGGCCGCCGGGCATGCTGCTCCCCTTTTTTGCGGCATTTCCTCACACGAGGCCCTAGGTTTTGCATTGGGCCACGGCGAGCTCAGGGCGTGGCGCGGCCTAGGAGTTAACCCCATTCCCCCCCACTATGTCACATACCTGGTCTTTTGCCTTACTCTGTTCTTTTCTTTTCTGTTTTGTTCCTCTTTTTCTTGTCTGCCTCTTTTTTGGGTGGAGCTATGTTCTTCTTCTTCTTCCCAGCATGTCTTTCTCTTCCCTGCATGCATCAGGATCCCTTTCTAACATGGTGTCTTCATTTGTATTCCCTATGGTAGTTTTTCCCAATCTAACATGGCATCTTTTCCCTTCCTGAATGTCACTTCCTGTTCTTGGGTATATAAGGACAGAGACTCTTGGTCTCATTGCGCTGCAGCACTTCCTTTGGTGGTGATTACGCTCCGGTTATGTGGTGTCTTGTCCCATCTGTGCCCAAGCTAAGACACCCCATACCAAGCCTACAGGATTACTTCATCCATTACCTGTGCCACCAGCCCCTTGGAATACAATATCAACGGATTTTATGTGTTCTTTACCACCCTCAGAAGGTAACCGAGTGATAATGGTGACCATGGATTCTTTCACTAAAATGGCTCATTTCACTGCCCTGGAGAAACTACCCACATCCCAAGAACTAAGCCAAATCTTTATACAAGACATATTGCGTCTTTATGGACTCCCTCACGTTATCCTTTCCGATCGTGGTTCGCAATATATAGCACATTTTTGGAAGCATTTCTGTAAGAGTTTACATATTGAGGTAGCCTTGTCTTCTGGTTTCCACCCTCAGAATAATGGACAGATGGAACGTCTAAATCTGGGACCAGAACAATATCTCTGTTGTTTCTGTAATACTACTCAGAGTAATTGGTCCGCATATCTACCTGTGGCTGAATTTTCATACAATAATACAGTACATAGTGCCTCAAAAAACACTCCTTTTTTCTGTTCATATGGTTTTCATCCCAAGTCTTTTCCTACCGTAGCGAGAGTCTCTTCTACACTTCCTGCAGTCACTTCCTATACTCGAAGATTACGTACTATTCAACGCCTAATCCATTCTAACCTTCTAGCTACCAAGCAACAGATGAAAAGGATGGCTGACAAAAGACGTTGTGAAGCTCCATCTTATAAAGTACAAGACAAAGTTTGGCTTTCCTCACGGTTTCTACCTCTCAGTTTATTACAAAACAAGTTCTAGCCTCGTTATTATGGACCCTTTCCTATCCTTCAAAAGATCAATCCAGTTTGCTTTCGGCTGCGTTTGCCTCAAACATGGAAAATTCATACTGTCTTTCATGTCTCTCAACTAAAACCTTATAAGTCTGATCCTTTTGGCAGACAATACACCTGTCCTCCTTCTCTTTTGGTGAATAATGAACCTGATTATGAGGTCCACAAAATTTGTGATTCCCGTCTGTTCCGCAATCGCCAATTATCTATTGGAAAGGCTACCCTTTTAGTGAGTGTTCTTGGGAAGATGCCTCCTCTGTTCACGCCCCCTTTTTGGTTCATCATTTCTTCCGTCTGCATCCACACAAACCTGGGGCTCTGGGGGGGGACCTACTGTTGCCATGTCAGTGCACTATCTTTGGGTTTGGGTGTTGCGCCGCAGCCTACCGCTGTGCGCTCGGAGGAACCGAGTTGGGACGCAGCTGGGGCAGCTGTGCAATTCCTCGCCCGCCGGGCTTGCCGCTCCCCTTTTTTTGGCATTTTCCTCTCACGAGGCACTAGGTTTTGCATTGGGCCTCGGTGAGCTCGGGATGCGGCGCGGCCTAGGAGTTAACGGTGGACCCCCATTCCCACCACTATGTCACATACCTGGACTTTTGCCTTACTCTGTTCTTTTCTTTTCTATTTTGTTCTTTTTTTTCTTGTCTGCCTCTTTTTTGGGTGGAGCCATGTCCTTTTTCTTCCCAGCATGTCTTTCTCTTCCCTGTATGCATCAGGATCTCTCTCTAACATAGTGTCTTCATCTGTATTCCCTATGGTAGTTTTTCCCAATCTAACATGGCGTCTTTTCCCTTCCTGAATGTCACTTCCTGTTCTTGGGTATATAAGGACTGAGACTCTTGGTCTCATTGCGCTGCAACACTTCCTTTGGTGGTGATCACGCTCCGGTTTTCCAGCCTTTCTTTTGCGTTCTTTCTGGTCCTTCCAGTTCTAGTTTTGTTATTGAAAACTTACCTTTGCCTGTGCCTTTTTTTGTTGTTCTAGGGAGTTCCAGCCTTTAAGGTTTTTTCCTTTTGGTTTTTCCTTGGGGGCTCCTTTTGGAGGGCATGGACTGCCTTGACGTTCCCTTGTCAGCAGCACCTTGGCTACCAGAATGGGTCGCCCATATCTTGGTCAAGGCAGGACCTACAAGCGGGTCTTCCCGTAAGCGAAGAGTCAACTGTGACATTGGCGGGAGGAACTTAGGGGGGGGGAATCACAGGTTTGTCGGGTCATGATGGGTGGGGCCCTTTTGGGGAGGTGGGGGAGCTATCCCCCTTCTGGTGGGGGATTTATTCACTAGGGTGTGGAAAAGGACCATGTAACAAAAAGAAGTATGGAGAGCTTGGTTGGGGTTGGATAATGGTTTTGTTGCATGATGATGCCGCCTTGTAGAAGGGGGTCCGAGAGCAAGCTAAAGGTTATTTTTTGCAATGTAACGGGACCAATAATCCTGTAAAGTTTGGCTTAGGGCATCGCAATCTCAGATTTTTCTTTTGCAGGAGACTCATTTAAAGTGTCAAGGTAACCAGCCAAAACGTCCTCAATTTATTGCACATGCGTACTATGCATCAGCCAATGCCGCGGTCCGAGGGGTGGCCGTATTAGTGGCCCAAGAATTTTCTGGGAAAGTCCCTCAGATCTATAGAGACCCTCAGGCACGATGGGTGGTAAGTAGTACACTCATCTCGAACGATCACATTCATTTTGTGAGTTTTTACCATCCAATAGAAGACGATCTGAGCCCTCTTCAGGGTCTCTATAAGGTTCGGAGTACACTTCCCGGCCTATTTATTAATGGTGGAGACTTCAACGCTATTCCAGATACTCAGTTGGACACCTCACGTAATAACAAAACACAGAATAAAACTAGAGTCTCCTGGTGGCTGGGCAAGATCATTTCTGATTTAGCGTTAGTAGATGGATGGCAGGACGACCACCCTCAGAATTATGAATTTACCTGTTTTTGAAAAAATATAATACAGTTTCTAGAATTGATTTTATACTAATCTCGTTTTTTTGGCAAGAAGTGGCACTTCTATTCTTGCCAATTCTTTCTAAGATCATTCAGTGCCCCAGGCTAATGTTAACTTGTCTGCTGAGATGCCCTTTCGTTCACGCTGGAGCTTCAATTAATCTCTTTAGGCAGATGAAGGATGGGTACAGATTCTTAAAGTATTGGTTACCGATTTCTTAAAGATCAACAAAGCCTCTGCTTCCTTATTCTCCATTTGGGAAGCACTTAAAGCTCACTTCAGAGATGAAACATTCAAGCACAAAGAGCTCTTCAGACTACTCATGATCCAGAGGCAACCGTAAGATTGAGTGAGGCACAAGGTAAATTAAGGGACTACTTTATATCTCGCAAGATAGTTAATCAACACACAAGCTCTGAGGTTCTATGGAGAGAACGAACATGTGGGTACATTTATGGCAGCATCTGTGAAAAAAACAAAATCTAAAAAAGACGTTATCTGAACGATTTTTGATGAGGGACAAGGTATACACGTCAACCATCCTGAAGATGTCAAAAGGGTCTTATTATCCCTCAATTAAAAAAATCTGTGCCTCCTCTCTTCCAACCAATGTCCAGCTGATAAATCAATACCTGCGTTGAATTTACCAGTAATAGACGAGGCATCTCGGGAGAGACTCGTAACACCTATCTCACTTCTGGAAGTTAAGGAGGCAATTATAGCTTCATCTAATGGGAAGGCTTGTCGAAGTATATAAAGTTCTTTTAGGTCAGCTAGTCGCGTTTTTAGCTTCTCGTTTTAACCATATTCTCTAGGGGGCAGAGATTCCGGCATGTTTTACAAGGGCCACCATTATCAGCTTTTTTTAAAAAGATAGGCCGTCTCAAAAACCGGATTCTTATCGTCCGATTAGCTTACTCAGTTTTGATTATAAACTTTTAGCAAACATCGTGGCACAAAGAACGGTCTCAGTAGCACAAGGCTTAATTCATTAAGATCATTGTGGCTTTCTGCCGGGCAGGCTGCTAGCGACCAGTATTAAATTCTTAATTCAGGCTATTGATTATTATTCCCACAGTAACAAACCGTCTGCGTTTGATTTAGTTAAATGCGAAGGGCTTTTTAGGATCCTAGCAAAGTTTAATTTTCCCAGGCTGTTTTTCCAGGTAGTGCAAAATTTTTATTCTAAAGCCCAAGCTAAAATCTTGGTCAATACTCGTATAGCAGAACTTTACAAGTTCTTCAAGGCATGCGTCATGGATTCCCCTTTTCTCCAGTGCTCTTTGCGCTTTTCATTGAGACTTTAGCTGTGGCGCTGCGCCAAAATAATTCTATTCTCCCTACTGTTCTGCATGCACCCAAATTGAAACTGTTTGCCGACGATATGATTTTTTATCTCTCAGCGGAGCCCCCAAATATCGATAGGCTTTCGCAAAAATAAATTTTCTTTTTAGATTTAGGGGACATAGGATAAATCACTCTAAGTCAAAAGCTCTGCTAATTAATACCACTGATAATATTCTTCCTCTGGATATGTGGGCCCAGTTTCATCTCTCTCGTCCCATTAGATATTTAGGTATGTAGGTATCACACAACCTCTCTGATCTTTTTTTTCTTAATTATGTATCTACCTTTAAGAAAGCGCAAGGATTATTGCAAAAATGGCAAGCTGCTTCACTGTCAGTTATTGGACGTGTGGCATTGGTCAAAATTATGATTCTTCCCCTTTTTTTTTTTTTTTTTTTCTAGTGTGATTATGAAACTCCCTTAAAAATTCTTTAAAGATCTTGATATGATGATTTGTCAGTTTACATGGGTCAACAGAAAACCACGGGCGCAACTTGAAATTCTAGCTCTGTCGGTCGAAGATGGAGGGCTGTCTCTACCACATTTTAGGATGTATTATGAGGCTGCCCTTATGGATTGGGGCACCAGAGCTGCTTTATCGCCCAACCATAATTTTTATCTCAAATCTATGTTAGCAGAGTACAGTTTACAGCTTGCACCATTTGTCAAGTTTCCACAACTGCTCAAATTTACTAGATACAAACTTCCTACTTCCATTGGTGCTAGAATCTCACAATTTCTATCTAAATATCAAGTCCTCACTTTTCACCCAGAAGTTTTACTTGCTGACTCAGGGATGATGGGGCTAAATTTGATTCCATCTCAGGTTAATCAATAGACAAGGCTAGGATTTACTAGATTCTCTGATTTCATAGTAGGCAACCAAATCAATGACCTGGGCATAGTGTCATGGCGGAGTACCTATTCTAGATACTGTTAGATTTTCATACCAGGTTCAAGATAGACCCACAACTGTGTAGGAACCTTAATAGTAAATCTCATAAGGCAATAAGGGGGGCAAATTTCAAAAGAATGGCAATTTTTTCAAAATGGATGCTATATTTCACTCCAGCACAAATCAAAAAAACATACCCGGGCACTTCAGGTTTCGGTCCGCGATGCAATAATACTCAAGATAGCTGGCTCCATCTATGTTTTACCTGTCCCAAGCTTGTAGATTGCTGGGCTAGAATTTTCCAGTGGATTAGCTTGGAGGTGCAGGTTGTACTCATCCCTGACTCTATGGGAGCCCTGTTTGGCACCTCCTGTCACCCTGAACTAACTATTCGGGCAAAGCAGATCTTATTTATAGCCTGGAAATCACCTATTCCTCCATCCTATGTGGCCTGGGGAGCGAAAATGAAAGTTGTGCATTTTAAGGAAAAACTATGGGGGTCATTCCAACCTCGGCGGTAAAAGGCGCTTACCGCCAGACAGAAGACCGCCATAACACCGCCGCGGTCGCGGTAAACCGCCACGGTCATTCTGACCCACAACAGGCAAACCGCCAAAATACCGACATCCACAAAAGTCCGCCACACCAAAGGGCAGCGATAAACTGGCGATGACCAAACCTCCACCGTCACGCCAACAGAAATACGCCCATGCCATTACGACCCACGAATCCACGCGGCGGTCTTTCAACCGTGGTATTCTATTGGCGGTACACACCGCCGCGTCGAAATACACATACTCGTACAAAACACTACTACATTGGACAATTCAAAATACACACACCTGATACACATACACACACCACTCCCACACACCCATTACAATATAAAACACACACCCACATCACACACAAACTTCCACTCCTAGAGATTCGTGAACACGCACCGAGAAAAGACATCAGAGCACCCAGACGCCCAATTCACTGTCACCCTGCAATATTAGCACGCACCTCACACAACACAACAATACACATCACCACACTTAGCACCACACAATCCATCCCACACATCACCCACACCACCCAATGGCACCTCAAAGACACCCCAGGTTCTCAGATGATGAACTCAGGGTCATGGTGGAGGAAATTGTACGAGTAGAGCCCCAGCTGTTCGGGACACAGGTGCAGCACACCACCATTGCCAGGAAGATGGAGCTATGGAGCAGAATAGTCGACAGGGTCAACGCTGTGGGACAGCACCCAAGAAATAGGGACGACCTCAGGAAGAGGTGGAATGACCTACGGGGGAAGGTGCGTTCCATGGTATCAAGGCACAACATCGCGGTGCAGCGGACTGGCGGCGGACCCCCACCTACTCCCCCACAATTTACAACATGGGAGGAGCAGGTCTTGAACATCCTGCATCCTGAGGGCCTCGCAGGAGTAGCTGGAGGAATGGACTCTGGTAAGTCTCATCTTCACTACTTCATCACCCCCACCCCACCTGCATGCCAACTCATATCCCCACCCTCACCCCCACCCCCATCACAACTACCCCTTGCAAATGTCTCACCATCACAACCCACCCATCCCAAAACTTAGCCCTGCATGCGACAACAAAGCATGGACACCCATCACCAAAGCATGCCCAATGCACATCCCCATCACCCCTCCCCCCAAAAAAACACCGTCACAACAGCCCCCACAAAGGAATGCCAGCACTGGGGTACACGGGCACCCACCCATTGCACGCCATTGGCACACACAGAAGCAATAACCATACTTTTATACCCCTGCAGGACCCGAACGCCAGGTCACTGCGCAGGAGGGTCCAGAAATGTCCACTCCACCCCCAGAAGAGGCCCACAGTGATGACAGCAGCTCTGTCTCCCTGGATCTTAGATGACCAGCCCTGTCCATCGGGGACCTCGGGACAGTCGGTTCCCCTCAGACAGTCACAGGCCACAGCAGACCTTCCCCCTTTCTGGGAACACCAGCACAGCACTCACCCAGCGGGCCCATACCTCTGTCCCCAGGACACGTCAATCAGCGGTGTGTCCACCACTACAGGGAACCCAGGTTAACCCACCACCCCAACAACAACAGGGACCTGGGGGCAGTGGTAGTGGGCACACGGTCCAGGGGACGGAGGCACAGGGAAACAGGGGAACTGGGAGGGCTGCTGTGCGACAGGGGGGGGACAGGCAAAGGGAACCCACTCTCCACGAGGCCCTCTCCTCCATCATGGGAGCATACCACCACTCCCAGGAGACGATGGCGACGGTCCTGGCCAGGTTTCAGGAGATCCAGCTTCTGCAGGAGCAACAGTATATGGGGTTCAGGGAGGAACTAAGAAACCTCAGTTCCGCCATGGGTACCATCGTAGTGGCCCTGAATGAGTTAATCACCACATTGTGGAACACTGTGGCACCTCAAAGGGCCCCTGTCACTAGCATGGACCAAGAAATGGCTACCACCTCCGCCGGCGCTAGTGGACAGGAGGCCCCGACACAAGACCAACAGGCCACCAGAACCCCACCCCCTGCAGAAGGAGAACCACCCCGCAAGCGGGCCCTGAGATCCAGGAAGAAGACAGAGTAAGATGTCAAGACCCCCACCAGCAAAGGATACCGCCCTGATTGTCATCCCACTGTCCCACATTGTCACCCTGTCCAACTTTAAACTGCCCCTGCTCCACTTTCCACAGGCATTTGGACAATGCACCTGTGATACTGATAGTCTGGACTCTGCCATGGACTATCCTCCACCATCACCCTTCACCGATTTGCAACCACCCCTTCAAATTAGAGCACTTGAATAAACACACTTATTGCACATAAACAATCTGGAGTCTGTCTGTGATTTTAACAAATGTATTAGACATGACAGTGCCAAAATGTTTATTCACATTGTGATGCCAACAAACCGCTGTCACACAGCTGTAGTCCATTGGGAAACAAAGCAGATGTCACGCAGTGGGGCCCACATCTCTGAAAACGGAAGGGAAAGTCACAACACAGTTACCATACACTGGGGGAAAAAGTCAGACAGTAGAGAGGTAGGGGCCTTTAAGTAAATGTAATATGCCGGTGTGTACTCTTACCTGTGTGTCATTGAAAATACTGCTCTATTACTGTGTTCCTGTTCTCTATGTCGTCCTCTTCGGCTTCCTCCTCTTCACTCTCCACAGGCTCCACAGCTGCTACAACACCACCATCTGGACCATCCTCCTGCAGAAAAGGCACCTGGCGGCGCAAAGCCAGGTTGTGAAGCATACAGCAGGCCACGATGATCTGGCACACCTTCTTTGGTGAGTACATTAGGGATCCACCTGTCATATGGAGGCACCTGAACCTGGCCTTCAGGAGGCCAAAGGTGCGTTCGATCACCCTCCTAGTCCGCCCATGGGCCTCATTGTAGCGTTCCTCTGCCCTGGTCCTGGGATTCCTCACTGGGGTCAGTAGCCAGGACAGGTTGGGGTAACCAGAGTCCCCTAATAGCCACACACGGTGCCTCTGGAGTTGACCCATCACATACGGGATGCTGCTATTCTGCAGGATGTAGGCGTCATGCACTGACCCAGGGAACTTGGCATTAACATGGGAGATGTACTGGTCAGCCAAACACACCATCTGTACATTCATGGAATGATAAATTTTCCTGTTCCTGTACACCTGTTCACTCCTGCTGGGGGGTACCAAAGCCACATGTGTCCCATCAATGGCACCTATGATGTTGGGGATATGTCCAAGGGCATAGAAATCACCCTTCACTGTAGGCAAATCCCCCACCTCAGGGAAATTGATGTAGCTCCGCATGTGTTTGAGCAGGGCAGACAACACTCTGGACAACACCTTGGAAAACATGGGCTGGGACATCCCTGATGATATGGCCACTGTTGTTTGAAATGACCCACTTGCTAAGAAATGGAGTACTGACAGCACCTGCACTAGAGGGGGGATCCCTGTGGGTTGGCGGATGGGTGACATCAGGTCTGCCTCCAGCTGGGCACACAGTTCATGTATAGTGGCTCGGTCAAGCTTGTATGTCAGAATGACATGTCGTTCCTCCATTGTCGACAGGTCCACCAGCGGTCTGTACACGGGAAGATTCCTCCATCTCCTCACATGTCCCAGCGGACGGTGCCTAGGAAGGACAACAGCGAGCACAGAGTCAATCAACCCACAGGTACGTTCCCACAGCTTGCACACAACACGATTCACTATGCATTGAATGGTTTGTATGAGTGTTGATGCAAGGCCTAGGTATGTGTGACGCAGTAGAAATTAAGCCATGTGGGCCCTTGAAATGGCGGCTGCCTGACCTGTGAAGTGTGACAATGGGATGTGAGGTCAATGCGCTGGCGTGGCACACCATGGCGGTAGGCGGTCGAAGACCGCGGCGCAAAGCCGCATTGGTTAACATTGAACCCTATGGGTTTCACGAGCCAATGACGATGTGCGCCGGCGGTCGCGATACGCACCGCTGCGGTACGCACCGCCGCGGGCGTGACCGGCATTTTCTATCTACTTAATCACTCGATACCTGATCTTCCACAGGAGAGGACCTACACTGCAAGTGCTGCTGTGACCTCGGTCTGGAAGAGACAATGGCTGCTGCGACTGGGGAAAGGGCCCCTGCCTTCACTTCTGAAGAATTGGAGAAACTCGTGGATCGGGTCCTCCCCCAGTATGCGCTACTCTACGGTCCTCCAGACCAACAGGTAAGTACACTGGGACCATGCTTTGTGTCCAATGCCTGGGTTGAGTCGGGTGGATGAAAGATGGTGGGGAGGGGAGCGATTGAGGCATGCATCAGACGACAGATGAGAGCATGAGCCACATGGCAAGGGTGGGGATGGGGGGCCACTCACATCGAGCATGCAGAAGGTGATGATTTTTTTTCTCCCCCTGTACATGTCACATAGGTCAGCGCCCACCAGAAAGTCGCTATTTGGCGTGCCATCGCCAAGAACGTCCGGACCCTGGGGGCCCACAACATACGGGGCACGCACTGCCGGAAGAGGTGGGAGGACATCCGACGCTGGAGCAGGAAGACGGCGGAGGCTCAGCTGGGGATGGCCTCCCAACGTAGGAGGGGTGCCAGTCGTACTTTGACCCCCCTGATGTCCCGGATCCTGGCGGTGGCCTACCCCGATTTGGATGGGCACGTGAGGACATCACAGCAGACACAAGGGGGTGAGTACACTTTCATTCTGGTGACTTTGTGCGCAGTGGAGGTGTCTGGGTGGGGGAGGAGGGCTGTGGGTATCCCTAGGCCAGGGCGATTTCTGTAGGCTAGGCCCCTCCGTAAGGCATGGCCCTGTGCCCCCGCCCCCCACCTCTGTAGGGTGCCAAGTTCAGGTATCCATGGGCCTGTGTCATCTATGTGTGCAGTTGTCGTCCATAGGCTTGTAGGCCATGTCCCACTGATTGAATGGTGGAACCCAAGTGCGCGGCGTAGTGCAGGGGGCTTCTGTGTCTGTCCTCTCCACCAACGGTGTCGCCTATGCATGCACTCAACCTGCCTTTCTTTGTCCCCCCCCCCCCTTTTTTGTGGTCTTCCTGTTCATGTGTGCATTAGCATCATCAGGCGGAGGAGAAGTGGCATCGGAGCACGAGGGAGCTGCATCCCACATGGCCCTGGAGGGCCATGCAACGGACTCTGAGTACACCAGTGGGACGGAGGGCGAGGGGAGCTCCACAGCGGGGACTCGTGCTGATGTCAGTGGCAGCGACTCGTCCTCTGAAGGGAGCTCCCTTGTGGTGGCAGCAACATCCGTGCCCCCCGCAACAACAGGTACAGCCGCCACCCAGCGCACCAGCACCGCCCTCCCAGCAGCCCCTCAGCGTTTGCCCCGTGCCCGCTCACCCAGGAAGGTGGGCATCTCCTTCGCCCCAGA
Organism: Pleurodeles waltl; assembly: GCF_031143425.1. NCBI lineage: Eukaryota > Metazoa > Chordata > Amphibia > Caudata > Salamandridae > Pleurodeles > Pleurodeles waltl. The sequence goes on from NC_090439.1 coordinate 212,240,010, forward strand.
CACCTCAGGCCCTGCCCCTGTCACCCCTGCTGCCCTCAGTGAGGAGGTCATTGACCTCCTGAGGACCATCATTGTTGGGCAGTCTACCCTTTTGAATGCCATCCAGGGTGTAGAAAGGGAGGTGCACCGGAGTAATGCATACCTGGAGGGCATTCATTCGGGTCAGGCTGCCCATCAGCGATCGTTCAACGCTCTGGCCTCAGCACTGACGGCAGCAATTGTCCCTGTCTCTAGCCTCCCCCCTCCAACTTCCTCCACCCAGATCCAATCCCCAGTACCTCTGCCTATCCCAGACACAACATCAGACCAGCCTGCACACAGCTCAACACCCAAGGGAACCTCATCCAGACATAAGCACCACACATCACACAAGCATTCACACAAGCAACATCCACATACAGACACACCAACACCCACTGCCTCTACTGTGTCCCCCTCCTCCTCGTCTCCCTCCTCCCTCCCTGTGACGTCTCCACTCACACTTGCATGCACAACATCTTCAGCCACTACGTCCATCACCAGCACACCCACCAGAACACTCCGCACACGTGCAGTCACCACCCCCACTATCATTTAAACGTCCCCTGTGTCCTCTCCCAGTGTGTCTGTCAACCCCGCTTCCAAACCACACAAACGCAGGCAGCCACCCACCCAACAGCCATCCACCTCACGACAGCCTCCAGCCCAAGCACCTGCACCCAAAGACACCAGACTTCACACTCCTACAACCACATCCTCTTCCTCCACTCCCATACCCACTACACCTACCCGTCCCTCTCTTTCCAAATTGCTTTTCCTTTCCAAACTTGACCTCTTTCCAACAACTCCCCCACCCCGTCCATCTCCTAAGACTGCAATCAGCACCTCAGCCACCACAAAATCAGGGCCTATCAAGACTGTTGTCCAAGGACTTGGAGTCCCCCACCCTCAAGGGCAACTAGTTCTGCTAGGAGCCAAGGCACGGCCAGCCCACCCCCGGAAAAGCACCCAAAGATTACCAGTGCCCGGCGCGAGAGGCCAAAGACACCAGGGACCAAAATCCCTACCCTGGCTCCGGCTGGAAGTTGGGTGCCACCTGGCACACCGCCAAAGGTGGGAAAGGGCCACAGACGACCAGGGAAGGGTGGGAAGGGCAGCACGCCCGACAAGTCCGGCAGCAGGCCAGCTGCCCAGGAGGGCCCCACCAGCCCCATCCCAGGTGTGCAGGAGGACACCCAGAGGCCCGGTACTGCAGCCCAGGAGGGCCCTGCAAGCCAACAGACAGATGGGCAGGAAGGCCCCGCCAGCCACATGTCAGGTGGCGAGTGACATCCATGCCTGGGCCGGAACCGCTGCACTGGACACTCATCTCAAGCACCGCTGAACTGGGCCCTTCATCTCAAGCACCGCTGAACAGGGCACCGCAGTCTCAAGCACCGCTGCACTGGGCCTTTCATCTCAAGCACCGCTGAACATGGCACCGCCGTCTCAAGCACCGCTGCACTGGGCCCTTCATTTCAAGCACCGCTGAACATGGCACCGCTGAACAGGGCACCGCCGTCTCAAGCACCGCTGCACTGGGCCCTTCATCTTAAGCACCGCTGAACATGGCACCGCCGTCTCAAGCACCGCTGAACAGGGCACCACCGTCTCAAGCACCGCTGCACTGGGCCCTTCATCTCAAGCACCGCTGAACATGGCACCGCCGTCTCAAGCACCGCTGAACAGGACACCGCCGTCTCAAGCACCGCTGCACTGGGCCCTTCATCTCAAGCACCGCTGCACTGGGCCCTTCATCTCAAGCACCGCTGAACAGGGCACCGCCGTCTCAAGCACCGCTGAACAGGGCACCGCCGTCTCAAGCACCGCTGCACTGGGCCCTTCATCTCAAGCACCGGTGAACATGGCACCGCCGTCTCAAGCACCGCTGAACAGGGCACCGCCGTCTCAAGCACCGCTGCACTGGGCCCTTCATCTCAAGCACCGCTGAACTGGGCCCTTCATCTCAAGCACCGCTGAACAGGGCACCGCCGTCTCAAGCACCGCTGAACAGGGCACCGCCGTCTCAAGAACTGCTGCACTGGGCCCTTCATCTCAAGCACTGCTGAACATGGCACCGCCGTCTCAAGCACCGCTGAACAGGGCACCGCCGTCTCAAGCACCGCTGAACTGGGCCCTTCATCTCAAGAACCGCTGAACATGGCACCGCCGTCTCAAGCACCGCTGCACTGGGCCCTTCATCTCAAGCACCGCTGAACATGGCACCGCCGTCTCAAGCACCGCTGAACAGGGCACCGCCGTCTCAAGCACCGCTGCACTGGGCCCTTAATCTCAAGCACCGCTGAACTGGGCCCTTCATCTCAAGCACCGCTGAACAGGGCACCGCCGTCTCAAGCACCGCTGAACAGGGCACCGCCGTCTCAAGCACTGCTGCACTGGGCCCTACATCTCAAGCACTGCTGAACATGGCACCGCCGTCTCAAGCACCGCTGAACAGGGCACCGCCGTCTCAAGCACCGCTGAACAGGGCACCGCCGTCTCAAGCACCGCTGAACATGGCACCGCCGTCTCAAGCACCGCTGCACTGGGCCCTTCATCTCAAGCACCGCTGAACATGGCACCGCCGTCTCAAGCACCGCTGCACTGGGCCCTTCATCTCAAGCACCGCTGAACATGGCACCGCCGTCTCAAGCACCGCTGAACAGGGCCCCGCCGTCTCAAGCACCGCTGCACTGGGCCCTTCATCTCAAGCACCGCTGAACTGGGCCCTTCATCTCAAGCACCGCTGAACAGGGCACCGCCGTCTCAAGCACCGCTGAACAGGGCACCGCCGTCTCAAGCACCGCTGAACTGGGCCCTTCATCTCAAGCACCGCTGAACAGGGCACCGCCGTCTCAAGCACCGCTGAACAGGGCACCGCCGTCTCAAGCACCGCTGGCCCATTGGCGGAAGGGGCAGTGCCGCATCTGTGTCGGGCAGGGCTGCACGAAGCACTCTGGGCACCAGTCCCCCTCCAGAACCAGTGGACACTGTCATCCACTTGAGAGACTGTGGCTTTGCACTCCCCAGGATGCAGCAGTGGGCAACCCACCCACTGTATGGACTTGAGAGACTGTGGCTTTGCACTCCCCAGGATGCAGCAGTGGGCAAACCACCCACTGTATGGACTTGAGAGACTGTGGCTTTGCACTCCCCAGGATGGTACAGTGGGAAAACCACCCACTGTATGGACTTGAGAGACTGTGGCTTTGCACTCCCCAGGATGGTACAGTGGGCAAACCACCCACTGTATGGACTTGAGAGACTGTGGCTTTGCACTCCCCAGGATGGGACAGTGGCCATGGAGGCCCCTCGTGGATCTGGCGTCGTGTACTCATGTGGCTGAGGTGCCCCCCCCTTCCATTCCCCCTGAGGTGCCTGTAGTTTTTTTATCTGATGCCCCTGCAGTGTTCTCTCCGTTGGTGTCAGGTATCCTGTGTGGGCCTTGCCCATGTGATTTGGGCCCAGTGGTCCACGGACAATGACTGCTAAAATTGTCGGACTTTTAATATTTATGTATATATTAGTTTTAAATGTGTGATATTTTTATAAGCCAATAATACAATATATTCGACTGTTTATGATCATTTCCTTTTGTCTTTGCATTCTTCCGGGGGGTTGTAACAGTGATGTATTGCTATGCATTGATGTGTGTGTTGTAGTGGGTGAGGGTGGTGGTCGGTGTGTCGCGTATGTGTGCCCGTAATATTTTCTCCTCCCCCCTCCCCTGTGTCGTAGGTGCAGTACTCACCGTTGTCTTCTGCGCCGGCGTTCGTGCTCCTGGTAGAGGAGCAGGAATACAATAGCTGGGAGGATGTGTAGTTCGGGTTCCATGCTGTCCAGATTCCTCGTGGGGTGTATGGAGGTGAGCGTTTTCCGTTTGAAATGGCTGTTTCTGCCGTGTTTTTATCGGCGGGGCTACCGCCCCGAAAAGGTGGCAGATTGGTGGGTTGTGATAGGGTGGGTGGTACATTGACTCCCGCCTGTCTGTTGGCGGTGACCGCCGCGCTGTTTGTTTGTCCCGCCGTGGCGGTCGGAGTGTTAAAGTGGCGGTCTCTGTTGGCGGTTTCCGCCAGGGTCAGAATTCCATTTTTTTAACCGCCAGCCTGTTGGCGGGTTAGCCGCCGCTTTAACACCGACCGCCAGGGTTGGAATGACCCCCTATATGCTCAACAAATAGGTGCAGTCCATAAATTTAGGAGTATATGGGGATCAACTCCTGAAGTACTACATCCGGATATGGTGCTATAGGATTTTATAATGAGTACTCTCAGGTGCTTCCTGCTTTGTATATCAAGATAAGATGTTGGTCCGGAAAATACATTAGAGAACTGTTTCTAATATTGTATGATTGTAGGGGATTTTCGTTGTCTCTTTTCTCTGTCTGTTTCATTTACCCTACATTGTCAACTCTTATTCAATGCTTTGTCTTGTTTAATCATCACTGTTATATCTGCTCAATAAAAAAATAAAATTAAAATAAATAAATTAAAAGAGTGCCGTTTTGGGCTTCTAATCAATGAAAATGAATATCAATATTTAATTTTCTCATTCTTACTATATATTTCCTTCCCAAAATGCACAAGACCTTGACAAATCCATTTGGGATACGTGTAGTTTTTGGGTGTTAACCATTGTAAGAAATTATCTCCTTTATGTTGACTATTGTTTGCCCCCTTTGATAGGAACACTAAGGGTCTCATTTATGAGGTTTTGACACAGGACAGTCCTGCAAAGATTATTGATCCACTGTCTTGCGTCAAAAGAAAAGGGCAGGAATGTACCGTATCTATGAGATACAGCACATTCCTGTCCTTTTCCCCTGTGCTGGCACACAAAGGGCTGTGTTGCAGGAATGATTGTTTTTGTGCAGGAAGGGGCACCTTATGGCACAAAAACAATCACAAAAGATGTTTTCCTCTTTCTATGTGTGCTGAAGAAGGCAGTACACATAGAAAAAGTAAAAACGAGGAGAAATAAAGATATTTTTCCTAGTTGTTCCTCCCTTACACCTCCAGTGGGGAGGCGTAGGCTTTTGACGCTTTCCCAGATTTACAAAATCTTGTAAATCTGGGAATGTGTGAAATGCCATGGGTGTTACGTGGGAACGCACACTATAACACCCATGGCACGCCTCCCTATCACAAGGTGAGGCAACGCAGCAACTTGCGCTGCATTGCGTCAGTCCATATCTACAAGGCTAGTGTGGCTTTAAATGGCCTTGTAGATAGGGCCCTGCAGTATGTGCTGCCGGATCACCACACACAGGCTTGTAAATAAGCCCCTAAGTTCCTATGTTAGAGACACCAGTGACAATTTCAGAACCAACACAACCTGGCAAGATAACTATTTATCGGTCATGGTTGAATATTTCCTCAAACAGAGAAGCATAAGAGAATTACAATGCTCCAAAATGGTACTGTGATTGAGATGTGTCTAACTTTCATCTTTAATCACCAAATATATCAACAACAGTGCCAAACTGTGATGGAAATCTCCTTCTCCCCAAATTATGCTAATTTCATTATGGAATGCTAGGAGAAGGAGAGAGCCTTGGGCCAGAGTAATGAGTCACATGTTGATAAAATCATTCTGTGCTTAAGGTACATTGATGTATTTGAAAGACCTTAACAGCAATGATTGTGTACTAAGGTTTACATGTACAACAAGTAAAGAACAAGTGGACTTTTTAGAGTTTCCATTTGTGAGAAGATGATTGAAACCATACTGTTTAGAAAAACAACCTTGACTAACAGCGTGTTACACAGATTTCATCTTGAAGCTCTCGTAAAAGGTATACTGTATGGGGGATTTCTGCAGGTTAATTGTTCCAGTGACCACAATCTTGAAAGCCATTTAAAAGGGGTAACACAGAGTTTTAAGAAGAGAGGATATAATTAAAAGACTATTAAGAAAGGCCTGGAAAGAGCAAAACAAAATATTCACCTTCACACTCTTACTACAAAAAAAAGAACTAGGATAAGAAATGAGAGGCGGATGACATAAGATTGGTCCTAACATACAGTTAGGAAATGCCAAGAAATTCAAAAGATCTTTAACCCCACTGGAATTTATTTAGTCAGGATCCAGACACAGCAATACTGTAGGCCACCAACCAAAGATCACATACAGGAAAGTCCCATCTTTGAGAGATAAATTGGTAAGCAGTCATTTCTGTGAAACATCGCCAAATAATTTGTTGAAAGGAAAGAAGGTTGGTTATATAAAATGTAATAAATGCAAAGCATGCAAATTGAAAGGAACATGAAATCAATCACTGACCACATAAATAGGAGAATAGTCATCAAATGAAGAATAACATGCAAAACACAGTATGTGGTATCTCTCATAGAATATGAATGCAGCCTCAAGTGTGTTGGGAGCGCAGTTTGTTCTTTGAAAAGGAAAACTCTTGAACATCTAGGGGCAGTAAAAAATAAAGACAGCAGATATGCCATTGCTAAACACTACATGATATACCTTGACAATGAGTGTAGAACAATGAGGTACTATGGCATAGATTTTGGAAACCGGGTCTCTAGTTGGCAGAGGTATGCACCATGTCCAAGTAGGGACCCCAGCTCTAATCAAGGCAAGTCAATGACACATCATAAATTAGCCTCTGCTCACCGTCTAGTAGCTTGGCTCAGAGCAGGCAGGCCTAACTTAGGAGGCAAGTACTTTTGCTATATACACACAATAATCATATGAGGGGCACTACAGAAGAAGACTTCACACAGGTATAGGGAAAAATAAAGCTTGTTTATCTAGAAACTTTTAAGTTCAATATTATATAGAAATAATTAACTTTGAAGGCTGAAGGAAGTAAGATCAGTGTGCAAGAAAAAGTAGGTCAAAACGACTCCTCGACACAGGTATCCAACAATAATGCCAATAATAGAATTTCTATAGGGCGCTGTAGGAAGTTGGCTTTGTACATACTATTTCAAAGTAAGAAATATTGTGCACAGTGTCCAAGGGTTCCCCTTCGAGGTAAGATAGTGGCAAAATTAGATAATTTTAATGATCTATTTTGTGGTTGAGCAGTAGGCTTATCCGAGGGTAGTGTTAAGCATTTGTTGTACACACACAGGCAATAAATGAGGAACACACACTCAAAGACTTACTCAAGACCAATAGGTTTTTATATTAAAAAAAAAAAAATCTTAGTTTATTTTAAGAACCACAGGTTCAAGATCTACATTAAACACTTTAAATGTAAGGTACTTCACTTAGATATTTTAGGAACTTTGAATGAAAACAATATCATGTACAGCCTTTATAAAAATGGCAACAAGCTATTTTCAAAGTGGACACAGTGCAAAAATCAACAGTTCCTGGGAGAGGTAAGTAAAGGTTAGATTAGGAGGTAAGTAACACACTTACAAGTCTCAGTCCTGGGGCATAGACAGCCCACCGTTGGGGGTTCAAGGCAACCCCAAAGTTACCACACCAGCAAATCAGGGCCAGGCAGGTGCAGAGGTCAAATAGGTGCCCAAAACACATAGGTGCCTATGGAGAACAGGGGTGCTCCGGTTACAGTCTGCCAGCAGGTAAGTACCTGCGTCCTGGGGGGCAGACCAGGGGGCTTTTGTAGAGCACTGGGGGGGACACAAGTAGGCACACAAAACACACCCTCAGCGGCACAGGGGCGGCCGGGTGCAGTGTGCAAAGCAGGCGTCGGGTTTTGTATAGGTTTCAATGGAGGGACCCGGGGGTCACTCTAGCGGTGCAGGCAGGCACAGGGGGGGGGCTTCTCCGGACAGCCACTACCTGGGCAAGGCAGAGGGTCGCCTGGAGGTCACTCCTGCGTTGAAGTTCACTTCCTTCAGGTCCTGGGGGCTGCGGGTGCAGTGTTGGTTCCAGGCGTCGGGTCCCTTATTACAGGCAGTCGCAGTCAGGGGAAGCCTCTGGATTGTCTCTGCAGGCGTCGCTGTCGGAGCTCAGGGGGGTCGTCTCTGGTTACTCACGGGCTCGCAGTCGCCGGGGAGTCCTCCCTGAGGTGTTTGTTCTCTGGATCTCGAGCCTGGGGCGTCAGGTGCAGAGTGTGAAGTCTCACGCTTCCGGCGGGAAACATGCAGTCTTTGAAAGTTGCTTCTTTGTTGCAAAGAATTAGCTGGTTTTGAACAGGGCCGCTTTTCACAAGAGTTTCTTGGTCCTGTAGTCCAGGGCAGTCCTCTGAGGCTTCAGAGGTTGCTGGTCCCTGTTGGATGCGTCGTTGGAGCTGGTTTTCGAAGTTGGAGACAGGCCGGTACGGCTGGGGCCAAAGCAGTTGTCGTCTTCCTCCTTCTCTGCAGGCTTGTAGGTCAACAGTCCTTCTTGTTTCTTCAGGTTGCAGGAATCAGATTTCCTGGGATCTGGGGAGCCCCTAAATACTGAATTTAGGGGTGTGTTTAGGTCTGGGAGGGCAGTAGCCAATGGCTACTGTCCTTGAGGGTGGCTACACCCTCTTTGTGCCTCCTCCCTGTGGGGAGGGGGGCACATCCCTAATCCTATTGGGGGAATTCTCCAAACTCAAGATGGAGGATTTCTCAAGGCAGGGGTCACCTCAGCTCAGGGCTCCTTAGGGGCTGTCCTGACTGGTGGGTGACTCCTCCTTGTTTTTCTCATTATCTCCTCCAGCCTTGCTGCCAAAAGTGGGGGCATTGGCCGGAGGGGCGTGCATCTCCGCTAGCTGGGATGCCCTGGGGCGCTGTAACAAAAGGGGTGAGCCTTTGAGGCTCACCACCAGGTGTTACAGTTCCTGCAGGGAGAGGTGAGAAGCACCTCCACCCAGTACAGGCTTTGTTTCTGGCCACAGAGTGACAAAGGCACTCTCCCCATGTGGCTTTGGTGACGAAAGTGGGCCTATGGTAGATGGCCACCAATCTAAAGACTTGATTGCCTAAAATAAGGACCTCAGTCTTGCCCTGGGCTACCTCTGACAGGCAGGCTCTCAGAGAGACTGCTGCGCTAACCAAGCTCTGGGATAAGGTGATGTATCATCCGCATATGATATGATGTCAAACTCATAACGTTTGATGATATCTGGCAGGGGCCACAAATAAAGATTGAAAAGTGTAGGGCTCGATGAGAAGCTCCTGCAGTGGAAGAATCCTAGAATGAAAAGGTTTCAGTTTAACGTCAAAAGAGTGGCCCTGCATGAAGGACACCAGCCACTGCAGTGCATTGTACCCAACTCCAAAGTTCCACAGTCTCTCAAGAAGTAGGCTGTGGGATATGGTGTTGAAAGCAGCACTCAGGTTTAGTAGCAGCAGTGCTGCAGTGTCGTCCAGCTCCAGAATCTGACACATAGACTTAGAAGTGAGCAGAAGGGGTGACTCTGTGCTATACTGGGAACGAAAGCCCGATTTAATTCTATGAAGAAGGTTCTTGGCTTTAATAAACATTGAGAGCTATTGATTCACATATAGTTCTGCCTTTTTCGGAACACAAGGGAACAGCAAGATTGGCCTGTAATTCTCAACTTTAGTGGAATCAAGAGAAAGATTTTTGAACAACGGCACCACTGACGCATGCTTCTATTTTGCTGGAACTTGTGCAGTAGCCAAGGAATTAATAATGAGCTCTCTAAACACTGGAAGAAGCTCATCCTTGACACAGGTATCCAATATCTGTAGTCATGTTCCTTCGAGGAGCAGGATTTGGCTCTTCAGGAACAGAGCTGCAGTTGAAAAAGGGTGAGTGGCAATCACGGGGCAGAGGACACTTGGGTGATGCTGAAGAGACGAGAGTGGCAAAGCAGGGCCGAAGCCACTCAGATGAAGTTGTTGCGATGAGAGTGGCAAAGCAAAGCAGAAGCCGCATGGGTGACGTTAATGCGGTGGGAGCAGTGAAGCAGGGCAGAAGCTGCATGGGTGAAAAGCCAATGCAAAGAGACCGGCACAGCAGGGCAGTAGACACTCAGGTGAGGTTGAGGTAGTTAGAGTGGCAAAGCTTGGCAGAAGCCGTTGGGTGAAAGTCGATGCAATGAGAGCGGCAAAGCAGAGAAGAAGTTGCTCGGTGAGGTTAATGCAATGTGAGCTGCAAAGCAGGCCTGAAGCTGCTTGGGTGAAGTTGCTATGCAAGCGGCAAAGCAGGCGAGAAGCAGCTCAGGCAAAGTTGTTGTGAAGCAAGCAGTAAAGCAGGCCAGAATCCACTGGTGCGGTTGATGTGATGTGAGTTGCAAAGCAGGTCAGAAGCTGCTCAGGTAAAGCTGCTGCAGTGCAAGCAGGTCAAAAGCCCCTCGGGTGAAGTTGTTGGGATGCGAGTGATAAAGCAAGGAGGAGTCCACCTGGGTGAATTTGTTGTGATGTGAGCAGCAAGGGGAAAGCAAGACCTCTTGGAGTCATTCTGGGCTTGGAGGTTGAGTGTTGGGTTACCGAGCAGAGATTAGCAGGCAGCAGGGCGACACAACCAAGCAGGGCAGCAGTTCCTGAGAACATTCAATCTTGGCAGAGTGGTAGTCCAGGCACATAGCAGTCCTTACTTCAGCAGCGTGTCTTCCATCCTAAAGTGTACTGTTTTGAGTGCGTCATGGGACCAATATTTATATAAAAAGTGCCTTTGATGTGTGGGGTGACTACAAAGAGTTCTTGAGAAGTGACAGGTCCACCTTTCAGGTCAGCCTCGGCTTCAGGCTATCAGTGGGAGGTAATCATCTCCTTTGTGTCGACTCCAGACACTACCCCTCTGAAGTGTAAGTGTGAGCCCTTCCCAACCTCCTCCCCAGGAAGACCCAGCAGTATGCAGATGCATGCAGATGGAGCGGAGTATCCTGTGTTGTGGATGTCTGATGGGAATGCACAATTATAACTGTCACCTAACCCAAGTCAGACGTGTATTGGAGATTGGCTGTGGTCACACAGGGCAGTGAGTGCAGAGAAATTGCTACTTTCTAAAAATGGCATTTCTAAAATAGTAATAATAAATACAACCTTACAGGGAGACAGGATTTATATTAACATTCATTGATACTAAACATTTATTAATACTGTTCATCGGTCCTAAACATGATGCAGCTACTCCTCTCAGGTCAGGACTTACAGCCTAAAGACAATATAAGGAATTTCCAGTGCTGTGCTATGAGAGGGGAGGCCTCACTGTAATGAAAAATGACTTTAGGGAGTTTTTCATAAGCAGCGCATGAGAACTTAGAAGTATATACCCTGCCTTTTGCTTACATGGCAACTTGCGCTATGTGTTACTTAGGGCCTACCTTAGGGGTGACTTAAATCTAAGAAAAGGGGAGATTAAGGCTTGGCAGAGGTTTTAAATCCCAAGTCAGGCTGCCATTTATACTGTGCACTCAGACTCAGCAGTGGAAGCCCTTAGACATGTTTACAGGGCTACTTAAGTGGGTGTCACAATCAGTGCGGGCAATTAGTTTGCCCAGGAAAGGTCCATTTGTAATTGGTCTGTAGATGGGTTCAAGCGGGTCCAGGTTTGTTTTCTTTAATAATGGGCATATGTACGCCTTTTTTAGGGCTTCTGGAAAGGTTCCTGTAGTTAAAGAATTATTGATGATTCTTCTTATTGGTGTGGCAGTAGAGGTAGATAAAATAATGTTCTTGAAAATGTGTGGCGGACAGGGTCAGAAGAGCAGCCAGATGGCCTGCTTGCATTGACCAGACCCATAAATTCATTTTGTGATATTTGTTTGAAGGAATGCAGAGGCTGGTTTGACTTACTCTTGGAGGGGATTTTTGGAAATGGGTTGGTACTGGTGGTTTTCCTTTGTTTTAAATAGGGCTCCAACATGTCAGCTTTCGTTGTGTAATGATTTGCCAATTTTCCTGTGAATTCTTGAGTAATGGGATGAGTTCCTTCTGTGCATTTATATTTACGAAATTCAGTGAGAATTTAATGAAATTCATTATTTGCATTCTGAATTCTGTCTAAATGATCTACAGAGCTGAAAATGGGATTCAAAGTTTAAATGCAGTGTAAAAATGCACTTTAAGGTGTGTATATATTTATATATATATATATATCACCTAGTGGAGGTCAGAACTAGGTAGTTATAGTTAGGACTTAGTTTTTATATTTACTTGCTTATACCTTTGGTGCCGGTTACAAATGTTCACGAAAATGTCCCCAAAAATTCAAAGCTCACTTCAGCTGTTGTCTGGAAAGATTTGGGGTCAACTGTTAAGCGGGGGCTGAGAAAAAGGGGGTGCCCGAAAACACATTTTCTCAATGCATTTTTCATTAGGGATTTTAAACATGAATAGCAACCGAACTATTGGACGGATTTACACCAAAATTGGAAGAAAGGTAACTCTTGGTCTGGAAAGTGCCCTTTTGTTATTTGGTGTAAATCCATTCAGCAGGTTTTGAGAAATTAAAGAAAAACTATATAAAACGTATATATATGGAGTGAAAGGTCCACAAACCCTCCAGAACTTGTACTGAGATATGATTGGCTGCCAACACTTCAACAAGGAAGTGTTTGCAGACATCTTGGGACTCGGCTGAAGCCGAATCCTGAAAAAAAGGCAAAATATAGGAATAGGGGCCAGGGACATCTTGACAGCTCATCTCTGGTGCTAGGTTCCCAGAGTGACACCCTCCCCCCTCCACCCCCATCCCCCCATCCCCCCCCCAGGCAAAGAAGCATTTTTGTAAAATGCCACCTCACCGGGGCCAATGCAGGGTGACCGGGGACTGCTACCTCCCCAAGGTAAAAATAGAATTGTATGCGGAGGGGCTGTCCGAACCCCACAGCCCCAGGGACTGCCACCACACTCAGGCAAATGTTGAATTGTATGCGGGGCGCACGACCACCTCCCCACAGCCCCAAGGACCACTACCTCCCCAGGGCTAAAATAAAAGAATGAACGGAGTCTGTTGCTGACTCCCCACCCCGGGGACCACCACCTCCCCAGGACACATACAACATTGCAGGAGACCACACTTCTCCCCTTGTGGAGCTTACATGGCACTGGGTAGCGCCACCCCCTCAGGGCCGGCTCCTGGTATGTCCTGTGGTACCCACCCCTGGGACATAGCTGTTTGCTTTTTCTTGGTGGGAGCTGACAGCTTCCACCAAGCAAAAGCAAACATAACTCTGTTTTATGCAAGGAGGAGCTGTCAAACAGCTCCTGCTTGCAGAAAGCAGAGTTTTTATCTGTTTCTCTGCACTCATATTTGTGTGCAGGGAAACAGATGAACACATTGCTCCCTCAAGCAGGGTGCTGCCATTTAAAGCAGCTCCCTTCTTGTGGAAGCAATGCCAGCTCCTGCAGGAGCAGCTGGGTAGGACCACAGGGGCCTTCAGACTCTCCCACCGTCCTGTCTCCCACTCTCTCTCTCTCTCTCTTCCATCACACAATGCGATGGAAGAGAGAGAAAGAATGTTATTGCACTGGTTTTTCCCTAAAAAAATACTTCAAAGTGTCATACCAGTAAGGTTTTTGATCCTAATGTTAAAGTTATGTTTTGCCATACAGCATAACAGAGTCACCTGTGTCCTGTCACTTTGTAGGTTGAAGGTTCAAATCCTGGTATCTCATGGTTGTGTGTCTGTTTTTGTAATAGATTTTTTTTATTTTTAAGCATTCCTAGTGATAGAGCATATTTCCCCATAAAAATCTTTGGTTTGAATGTCATAGTTATGTCTCAACACTGCATGGGAGGGTGTCACCTGTGGCCTGGTGATTTAGGTGTGGGACCATCACACTGAAGATTGAGGGTCCAAGTCTAGGTGTGTTACTTGTCATTTCCCTGTTTTAATTTCTTTTCAACTTCAAATATTTAAGATATATTCCAAACAGTGATCTCACTCTTTTTATTTGATAAATATAATTTTCTTTTCAATTTGTACAGAAACATCTCGTTTTAAGTATATAATTCATCAAAGTTTAAAAAAGCTCTCTCTCTTTATGCTCCAACTCTCTTGCTCTCTCAATTTCTCTTTGTGAATCTCTTTCTCTAAATGTCTCTCTCTCAATCTCTCTCTTGCTCTCTCTCTCTTCCATTCTACAATGGGATGGAAGAGAGAGATTGCTATTTCAGTGATCTCTCCATATAATGACTTCAAATGTTATAGTTAGGTTTTCAACAAAAAAAAATCACTTCTGTCCTACTGGTAAAGCTGTTGGACTGTCACTCAGTGTGTTGAAGGTTTAAGTGTTGGTATCTCATACAGAGTATCTCTTTATTTACTAGCGTTTTGAATGTTAAACATTCTTAATGGTGTAATATTTAAGTCTTTTTCACCAACAAAATCTTTGGCTTGAATGTCAAAGTTATGCCTGGGTGCTATACACTAAGGAGTCATCTACGGACTAGTGATTAAGGTCTCTGACCCTCATGTTGAGGGTACCAGCCTTAGTGACCTTTAAGCCAACCCCTGCCACACACAGCTGAAGGACCTGGGTGGTGCGGGGTTGGGTGATTATAGAGGTTGGCAGCAGGGCCTGACCGCAGGCCTAAGGTAACTATAACTTGCGCCTTCGCTGTGCACTGCTAAATGCCCCAGATATTACAGTACTCATGACAACTTTTATATTGTCAATAACAATATAAGTGAAACATTAGAAGTCAAATTATTGAGGGAAAAATGGTTTTGTGCGAGTAGATTCAGAACCTAACTATAATGTCCCTGTAACCTTTGTTTTTTTTTAAGTGAATATATATATATATATATATAGGTTATGTAGAAATGTCATGCTGTGTCAACCATTATAGGATTATGGGCCATGGATCCCATTGAAATGTATTGTACTGAATGCTAGGTTTTGAGGGTCACAAAGAGGAGAATGTATAAAGCGTAATAACAGATTTTAGGAATTGTGGTGTGTTCTAAGGTGATTTTACCCTGTGAAAAGCCTTCAGCTGGGATTCCATGTTTCATTTTGAGAGAAAACTGTTTTCTCATGACTTTCTCATTGAGGTTATGGAAGGTGCTCCGGAAGCTAAAATGAAAGCATATTTTCTGTAAATTCAAACTTTCTATCTCAGTCATATGAGAATGAAATCTGACATTTTCAGTAAAACATGTATTTCCAACATGAGCAGCCAGTCAGTTGATTACCTTGGGTTCATCTGCAGTCTCCTAGAGTATTCTAAAGAGCAACTAGAACACTAACAGTTTTACTTATGACGAAAGTGTGGCACCCATGAAGCCATCTTGATTGAATCAAACTAGTAAAACTTAAAACATTTAATTTAGAAAGGAACAACAAGAGGGGGTTCATTCTGTCATAGAAAATATGGTTAGTGCAGTAGGAAGAAGAAATAGGACATGTTTTAAGCGAGTTCTCAAATATCTTCCTCTTTTCCTTCATTAAAATGTTCTGACATGCAGACTGAAACATGCACTTTCAACACCAGCAGCAGACTGCTAGTTAACTCCCTAATGATCAGCAGCTTCAATACAGTGTTCTAATGAGCAACCAGAGTGCTGACATTCTGAACCTATGCCCTCTTTCTAATGTATATTTGGCTGAAGTTCCAAAAAGAAAGTAAAAAAGTAAAGCTTTTGAGTGAACAACGTTTGCCATGTCTTCCGACCATTAAAATGCTTTATTTAAAAAAAAAATGAAATCCCTTTACATGCATCTGTCCTTCACTGCTAGGTGCCGCAAGCTTCCTCGTGCACTGAAAGAATGGCAAGCCTTCCTTGACCTGAAGAAAAACATTGATGACTTCAATGAGTGTTGCCCCCTGCTGGAGCTCATGTCAAATAAAGCCATGATGGATCGACACTGGAAGCGTATTACTGATGTCACCGGACATGCCTTTGATGTAGAGAGTGAAATATTTAAATTAAAGAACATCATGGAAGCCCCTCTTTTGAAATACAAAGAAGAAATAGAGGTAAGATAGCTGTGACAGCATATACATGTATAATTAGCACCGAGATAAAATCATTTAATCTGCCATCACAACTTACTCAAACACTTTTTTCCCAGGCCCTGAGGTCTCAGGGCAGAGACAACTATTACCATCATGCAAACACAGCAGCGCACTTTTGGTAAATGGATGTTCATAGTAGCTTCCCACCAACCTTCCCAAGTTCAGCCCAGGAGTTAATACAATTATCGGCGCTGACAGTACTTTGTGTTTGTGTAGTGAAAGTACCGGTTGTCAGAGTCAAATGTCAGTAGTTTAGCAATTAATTTAACCTGTTCACTGGTGACTTCTGTTACTTGAGACCAGTGTTTAGGAGTGGGTTCTACCAACGGCAGATACCCAGAAATCTAAATAGATATTTCTTCTGAAGTACATTTCAGCTAGACGAACTTTACTTGAGGGAAATAGTAACTTGAGGAATCGACAACCTGTGCCAAACATGTTTTACATTGATTTTGAGCTAAAACATTATGTTAATGTGTTTGTGGCAAAATAAGAAGTTAACCAATTAGGGACATTTGAGAAAAAAAATCTTAAAAAATAAAATCCTGAGTTATTCCCCACTCCCCACACCAGTTTTTTTTTTATAGTATCAGGGAACATGTTGGTAATCACACAAGACTACTTTAGGCAACAAACTTTAGGCAACAAGCATTTGTAGATCTAAAGGTTTGTTCTTGGCAAACTCGCGATGGGTGAAAATAAAAATGAAAAGAAATACCAGCTCCTATATATCCTCACCATAAGCTTGGAGTTGCAGCGGGCCGACCCTCACTGTGAGTGCGGCGATCCTTGGAATGCTACACTTGTAATAAGGCCCTCAATCTTTTGATGGTTGTGACTTGATTACATGTTTTTATTTGGCTTTTGTAGCGTTTTGTGTGGTAAAATGTGATTGATTGACTGAGTCTATAATAGACTAAGTAGGCACTTACATTTTAATGCTTTATGTTATTTTCCTGTTAGAGCCCTATAACACTTCTGCTAACATAGCAGACTTATTTTCAAGGGTTTAAGCCCATATTTATACTTTTTGACGCTAAACTGCGCTAACGCAGTTTAGCGTCAAAAAGTTTTGCGCCGTCTAACGCCATTCTGAAGCGCCATGCGGGCGCCGTATTTATGGAATGGCGTTAGACGGCGCAATCAGACCGGCGCTGCCTGGTTTGCGTGGGAAAAAACCACGTAGACCAGACAGCGCCGGCGTAGGGGGAAAATGGCGCATGGGCGTCTTAAAATGGGGCAAGTCAGGTTACGTCGAAAAAATCGTCTTAACCCGACTTGCGCCATTTATTTTCGACGCCCATCCCCCATCAACATGACTCCTATCATTGTAAAGATAGGAGTCATGCCCCCTTGCCCAATGGCCATGCCCAGGGGACTTCTGTCCCCTGGGCATGGTCATTGGGCATAGTGGCATGTAGGGGGGCACAAATAAGGCCCCCCTTTGCCACCAAAAAAAAATATAAAAAATAAAAAATTATACTTACCTGAACTTACCTGAATGTCCCTGGGGTGGGTCCCTCCATCCTTGGGGGTCCTCCTGGGGTGGGCAAGGGTGGCAGGGGGGGTCCCTGGGGGCATGGGAGGGCACCTGTGGGCTCATTTTGAGCCCACAGGCCCCTTAACGCCTGCCCTGAGCAGGCGTTAAAAAGTGGCGCAAATGCGCCGTTTTTAGCCACGCCAACTCCCGGGCGTCTCTTTTGCCCGGGAGTATAAATACCACGTAAAGGCCTGGGAGTCATTTTTTAGACGGGAACGCCTCCCTTGCATATCATTAACGCAAGGAAGGGGTTCACGCTAAAAAATGACGCACATTCCGGGAACTTTGGCGCTATTCGCCTCTAACGCCATAGTATAAATATGGCGTTAGTTGGCGTTAGTTTTGCGTCGAAATTGCGTCAAAAAAAACGACGCAATTTCGGCGCAAACGGAGTATAAATATGGCCCTTAATGTTTAGTGTGTTTCCTGTTGGTACATTGTAACCATCATCCTATTGTTTGTGGGAATTGTTGTTCACACATGCTTTATATTATGAAATGCTTATTTATATTCAATAAATGTGAGCAAAATTTTGCTCTATATTGATGTTTTTATGTAATTTTATGTCATTAAACACTTAATAACAGTGGTTCTTAAACCGTGGTCTGAGGCACATACTTGGTTGACTGTGACTGCTGAAATTAAATAATATTCACAGGTAAACAAAGTGTATATAAAGTAGCAAAATGTTCAACTGAACGTTTTAAAGCATTCTGTAAATGTAAAGGAATTTAAAATTGGATGCTAATAATTATGTTGGTATCCTCAGATTCATTTGTGGGAGGAGTACAACTGCATCAAACAGAATACAGTTTGAGTAATGGGTGCTCTCAATTGAATTTAGAAAAGATCTAACCTTCCCATCAAAATCAAAATTTTGATTTTGCTTATTTGTATGCTTTTGTGTATTGTTTTGCAGTTCAAATCATCGGAATTGCTTAGACCAGTGACCCAGGCTTCTCAGTAATGACTCAATGCTGATCCCCACATTCCAATAATATTTCACTGGGGGTCCCAGGACTCCAATAATGATTAAGTGGAAGTCCACTGAAGGCAGATGTTTAAAATATCCTGCGCTATAACATAACAGCATGATTACAAGTTTGATGGTCAGCAAACCAGACTGCCAGACCCATCGTGAGGTGACGCTCCTATCCAATCCAGTGCCGTCGCACAGGGGGCCCCCCAGCACCCTCAGAATGTGCAGTATCTGCTAAGCAGACAGCCCGCATTCAGATAGTGCTGGGAAGGGGGCCCCTGCACTTACCACAACTATGTTATGGGCAGTGCAGAGGTTCCCCCTGTGCCCCCCAGCATTTGTTCTCCTCCAGCCTTTTCAAGGTGGTCAGATTGTCATGTAAAGGCTGGTGGAAAACAAGGTTGTAATCAGCACGGCAGTGCTGTCTTCAGCGCTACTGTGGCTAATTACAACCACGACTGCGGTCAGCCCCGACTGCCAAACTTGTATTGTGGCCGTTGGACTGCCACAGCTACAGAGGTCCGACCTCCACCGCTAGTCTGCTGGTCTTCTGGCCCAAAGCTTATAAAGGCGACAGAAGATAAAACTCCAGGGATCCTATTGTGCAAACAAAATAAATAGGCAGTATTTAAAGTTAATAAAAAAAATATATATAATTTAAAAAGCACACTTCGAACTAGCTTTGTCACTGAAGAGAAGGGAACTAGTTTTAGGTGGATGTCAGCAATATGAACAGGAATTGTGCACTCACTCAAATTGAAAGGAGCCAACTGGTAGAGTAGTCTGACCCACTGCCCTAAAGAGTAGTTTGGCACATTACCCCATTCTGTGTGCAGCAGTGGGTGAATGATAATTGAACAGATCAATTGATGAAGCTCGCTAACTAAAAGTCCCTCTATGTGTGTACAGCACATTCAAGGTTTTTGAAAACCAATAGTTATTTAGGTGTTGGTATGTTTTTGTTTATTTCATTTTTGTGGCATATTCTTGCAATAAAAATAGAGAAACCACCTTCACATTAGCTTGCCAAGAACAGACAACTTATTTTTGCTAACACTTGTTACCTAAAGTATTTTACCTAAAATAGTCTCTTGTGATTAGAATGAAGTACCTTGGTCATTTAAAAATGCTGGTGTGGAGGGAGGGAGGACAATAGCTCAGAATTGTAAATTTTATATTGCTTTTCTCAAACTGGTGAAAATATTCCCTTTCCATAGATCCAGAGCACAGGATCTGGTACTAACACTTAGGGATAGTGATTTCCAAATTTATATTTTCTCCGAATTGCAATTAGTAAATCACTATTCCCACTGTACTAAACTTCTATTTTTAAATTTGCGATTTCTAATGGGTCACACAACAATTCGACCAACCCCATGAATATTAATGAGGTAGATCACAGTTCGCAACATATTAGGAGTGATAGTATCACAGTGGTGGTAGCCTGTGGGTGCCAGCAGACCACCATGTCGGTGCTTGCCTTCAAATAAAGCAACCTTTTTTACAAATGTAGCCCATTTGCCTTAAAGGAAAATAGAACTTGCTTAAAAAAACAACAGAAAAGTATACTTTTCATTTTTTAAGAGTAGGCAGTGTTCCATGGGACCTCTGCCTACACTTAAAAATGTTTTTGTCAACATTCAAACAGGGAAGGAGTCTTCTGCAAATGGCTTTCTTTGCACAAATAGTAAAAGATTAATATTTTGAACTGGAATACAATTAGAAAACATTAATACACACCGCTGCGATTCAGTGTTTGGAGGGGATACACTAAACATGCCCTTCCAAAATCTGAATCACAAACCCAAATTACGATTCTGTAGAATTATAATTTGGTGTCTGTACATATAAAAACATTTTTGTGGTTGCAAGCCTCCTGATTGTGCAAACTGGACTATTTGTGACCCCAAAAAAGCTTTTTTCATTTGGCTCATGATGTTTTAGCTCTATATCAATTTCAATATAGACTGGCACTTGGGCTGATGTCTCAAGTCACTATTTCTCTTGTGTAAACCTCTGTAAGCTAAAGTTTTTTTCAGTGATGCAGCAGTCAAGACAGCAGTGGCAAAATGGCTTGGTCTTAGCAAAACATGCTTTTCCAGCCCCTTAAATATTTAAGGCCTAATTACGTGTCTGGTGTTCACTAGACCGCCAGACTCGCAGTGACAGTCTGGACCGCCACTGCTGTGGCAGTCTGACCACCTCATTACGATCACCAGGGTACCGCTGGTATCGGTGATCCAGACTGGCTGACGCTGGGTGCAGGTTGCAATCAGCTTTACAACCTGGTTCTCCATCAGCCTTTTCGTGCCAGTATTACCCCTGTGAAAAGGCTGGCGATGATCAGGTGCAGCAGGTTGCAGGGGTCCCCCTGACCAGCACCCTTGTAATGCACACTGTCTGCACAGCAGACAGTGCGCATTACGAGGGTGTTGGTGCCTCCTGCCACCGGCTTGATTACGAGACGGCGAGAATGCTGCTGCCAATTTTCCACTGGACTGATAGGTGGAAACTTTGGTTTCCACCTCTCAGCCCAGAGGAAAAGTCATAATAGGTCCGGCAGGGAGGTCTTCACTACAGTGGCCGCCACTCTGTCGGTAGTTTGGTGAATGGGTGTTCCCATCCACCCAAATCGTAATTAGGCCCATATTCTACTTGGAATTCAGTTTGGTAGATTGCAGGAACGTACTTCCACGCCAATCGTTATTTACTCCAAGCCTTATTTTGATATGTTCAAATATTGGTTTGACATTTTCAAATCGAAGGCGCAGTCCTTGCACCAACACTTTGCCTTTTCAATTTGAAGTAATGCAAAACTTTAACTGAAAAAATACTGAGGGCATATATATCATGTAAAATATAAGAATATCGACTAGAAAAATATTGTATACCAACATTCCGATATTACATAGGTAAGATGTTTATTTAAATTGAAATTAACATTATTGTAACTAAAACCATATAATTTCAAAAAGAAATTATACATTTGAAAAATGCTTCACATATATCTAAAATAATTTCCACAAATAATATATAAACAATTCTAACATTAAATTATTAATGAATTAATTAAAATACAGTATACAAATAAAAATAACTGTTAAAAATATTTTTTCTAATATAAAGGAAAACACAATATACACATACTTACAAAGTGGTGTTATTCCATTTTTAATAAATGTATAAGATGCTTCTAAAATTACCTTTTAAATGTTAAAACAAGTTAAACATGAAAATTCTATTAGCCAAAAACTGTAAGTAAGAAAACATTTAAAATATACTACTGTTAATCAAATTTGACACATTTGTACAATTTAACAGATGTTGGGGATAATCTGGAAATTTGAAAGCCAAGTATACTTTTATTACTCCAGTCCAACACAGAATTAGAAAACTGCAAGCATTATAAGATGTTTAGTTTTACTATTCTAATTCCAGTCTAACAAATATTGGAGAAAGAAGGTCCATACATGGGTACAGATTTAGTATTCTAAATCCAGGCCAACAACCATTGGGAAAATTGTAAACACTGGGAGGAACTAATTAACTCACCTAACTTCAGACCAGCAATCATTAGGGAAAGTGCATTTCTGGTTGGCAAGATTTACTATTCTAACTCCAGGCTAATAACTATTTGGGAACGTACCTCCATTGGTGGGTCAGATATACTATTCTATCTCCAATCCACTCTGCATGGTGGGAAATGTATATAGTTACCA
Source organism: Pleurodeles waltl (assembly GCF_031143425.1). Taxonomy (NCBI): domain Eukaryota; kingdom Metazoa; phylum Chordata; class Amphibia; order Caudata; family Salamandridae; genus Pleurodeles; species Pleurodeles waltl. The sequence goes on from NC_090439.1 coordinate 212,262,106, forward strand.
TTCTACTTACAATTTCACTAACATTGATGAAAGCATGTACATGCCAGAAAGGGGGTTACATTTACTATTATAATTTCAATGCAAGAAACGATGGGGAAACTCCATAAATTAGGGAGGGAGGGGGAAATGCCAAATGTACCACTCTAACACACAAACTGTGATGGGAGGAATGCTTGCAGTAAGTCTAACCACTGCCAGTCACTTGGTAGACATTCCAAAATGTTGTTTTTTGCATACCATGCCACCTCCGTTTGGGACCAGACATATGCAAATCAGTCTTGACCCTGATCCAATAGGAACAGTCTAGCTTGAACTGCCACACCAGGTCTTCCGTGAACTAGAACACAAGCAACCCTAGGCTAGTTTCCTCCTGACTGGGGCTCTTCAGCTTGGTTCCTGTGGCACATTGTGCACAGGGATCACATGTGGGCTTCCCCTTGGTAACTTAGGGCGTTACAGCAAACACACATAAGGTGATGAGAGGAATGCTTGCAATTAGTCTAACCACTGGCAGTCATTTAGGGGTAGCATTGCAACTCGTCATTCTTTTGCCCCAGTATGCTGCCTCAGTTTCGACACAGTCAGATGGCAATCACTCTTGCATCTGCTCAAATTGGAACAATCCAAATAGAACTGCCAGGCCAGGTCCTCCCTAAGCTGGAATACAAACAATCCCAGGTCCGTTTCGCCCTCACTTGGGTTGTTCAGTTGGGTGTAGCTTGGTTCCAGTGGCATAGAGTTCTAACTTCAGAGTAAAATTATTTAGGAAAATTGATTTATTTGGAGGATCACATTCACTGCACTCAAAAAATAAAAGTACCTATTAAAAACAAAGTTGTAATTTAATAGAAATGATACAACATAAACTATATATATATTTTAAAACAATTAAAGTAAAACTCAAGTTCACCCTTAAAATACACTGGCCTCAAACAAACCTTTGACTTTGCATAATTCTTTACAAAACAAAATAATTTTTCGTTAAAAAATAAACAATGTAAATATTTACTTAACTACAGATCTAGCTAGTTGTAATTAAAAAAAAACTGAACTCAGATCATATCCCACAACCCATTTGAAATGTAATAAAGTACCTAAGTGCTTCTGTCCAAACTTTTGTATAGCCTTTTGATACTCTAGGGTCATAGTCACCCTTTATAAAACTCTTTAAATTAAATTAAATTAAAATTAATCTAAATTACGCAGACTTATTTTAAAATCTAAATATGAGATAAAAATCCAATTCATTATTGCCAAATAAAAGCATTTGTCTAAATCTCAATTTTTATATATTTTGACTACCCAACCAATATTCTGATAAACCCAACAACATACATTTATAATGTAATAAATAACTTAGAAAATGGTTAAAAAGATTAAGATGATAACAGCAATTAGAAAATTGGACAAAATCAAGAAATGAATCGCCATTTATTAATATTTATTTAAAAATATTACCCAGCCAATCTATCAAAAAACCCATAAACAGGATGTTCATATTTAATGCATAATTACAAAATACCAGTAATAATATATAATTACAAAATAATAAACATTTAAACAAGCACACATTAAAAGATATAACATCATTAAAATAATCAATTGCCAGTAATTAGAATACAGTTTTTTTTAAAAACCTACCCGCGTAACCCCATTAAAACCACCATCCTGAAAAAGTATAGAATACAAAGCTTTTAACAACATTAAATATTGCAATAACATATATAACATTTAAATATAAAACAATAAAACTCCCAAAAACATGATTAGCTCAGTCCTTCTTGGGCAGTCAGCAAGTATACATCTGGCTTGTTTCCTTTGCTGAGAAAACGTGTGCCGGCTGGTGATTCTCCCACACTTGGACCATGAATACAGTAGACAGCAGTGGAGGCTGCTGCCCAGGAGACTGTGCTGGCATGTAGGGTTCTGGTGTAGACGCAGGCCTCTGGCGGTTGATGAGCCCACTTCTGGTGATATGATAATTTAGGTTATGAAGGTTATTGAGATCAGAGGTCACGGTCCTTCTCTTTGCAGTCTTCAGGGCTGCACAACCTGACATGGGCATAGTTCGTCTTACAGTACCACAGTGCGGATGGACCCTGTTCGTTGATGTAGTGGTCACTCTACAGAGGCACATCTGTGGTGCAACAGCACAATCCACTCAAACACTTTGTAGATGAAGTTGCACAGTCTGTTGGTACTCTGGTTCAAGAATGGAACCACATATCTGGAGAGACTGCTCTCATGTTACCTGGAGCACGCACACACAAATCACTTTCCTAATTCTTCTTGTTTGGACAGGTCCTCACACCACTGGGGTCAAACTGCTTCTGGCTTTCCCTGGACAATCCAGCCATTGGAAGAGTTGACAGGCCCCTCCCGTCTCTCAGCAGGCAGGTTAGCTTTGAGATGCTTCAGGCCAGGAGAAACAATTCATCCTTCCAGGCTCAACTCCAGGCCATGTATTCATTGCCTCTGGGAAACAATCTGTCAGCTGTGCTTGCACAACACTCCTTTGAGTACTTTGCGAAGCACTCCCTTCTGTGGTCAAAGAGAAGTTTGGACTGGAACAGTAAGTGGGTCAGAGGCTCCTGATTTTATACAAAGCAGACAGGAAGAGGATTCTCTATCTATACTTTCACAATGAGGAGTAGGTGTGGATCTACTTTTAAATGCCCTTTACAGGCAGTTCTCCAGACGCAGACTTTGTATAGAGTAATATCCCTCTCAGCAAGGCTGTCTGCAGCCTAAAGTACATACAGCAAACAGATGTGAGCTTTCTTCACCTGACTATCAACAGCTGCACTTAACAGCGATCAGAAAAGAGACAAAAAGCTAGCTTTACCTAAGGCACCTTGCCCACCCTGAATAACCAAGACTGCTCTCTTAATCTTCACACCCACATCTAATAAATTGAAATATTCTGGAAGACTAATCAGCAGCTCCTTTCAGGAAGAGGAAGTAATCAAATTCTAAAATGTAACAGTCTGGCTTCCAATACTTCGGGTTACTCATACACACAATGCAGGTACCACATAGGCCACATACACATACACGAATAACATACACCTGGGATGTTAGCACTAGCATCTGGGTTAGCGCACAGAAGCAGAACTTTACACAAGTGGGCCAGTAGGACTCAACTCTAGTGGCACAGATCAAAAGATCTGGTTTCAAATTATGATTGGAAAAACATGGTTTGCTGCCGCTCTAACCACCTCCTAACTCCATGACAGAAATGGGAGTCCATTGTCAAACAAACGAGGGCACACTTGGGGTCAGATTTACAAAAGTGTCACCCAACGTGGGGCAGCAGCCAAAAATGCTGTGCTGCGTTACTTGACAGGGAGAAAGAAGGAGAGCGCCACATCTACAGAGAAATGGCACTTTCCTCCCCTCTGCCTAGCAACGGTGCATAAAACCCTATCTTCTATTGTTAGTGTATATGGTTTTGCATCTAAAATCATCAGTGGTTGTCTGGAAGTGCCTATGTACCATCCATATAACACCCCCTTGATGCTAAGAAGCGCAAAGCAGTGCTTTATGCTGATTTGCATTACTTTTAGGAAACTTGTAAACATTTATGACGCAAACATAGCTCAAAATGTTTGTCAATCTTGCCCTTGATGCTCTTTTCCTGGCCACAAGATTGGTCCAGAACCTCAGTCATGCACAGACTAGATTAGCATGAGACAGGGCCCAAAATAAAAATACAAGATCCCTTATACTCATAGTTGGCCACACAGGGCAGATTAATACAACTGTACCCATCATACCTTAGGATACCCTACCACCCATTTCACTGTGCTTCAGAAAAAAATATTTATCCTTTGGACGCTCCATTCATGGTCCTTCACATACATAGCCTATTGGTTTCATACTTGATCATCGTTCACAGCCTGGTCCCTATAAACCGTAAACCAGGGAGCACTTCGAATATTCTTTCTTTTTCAGAGATTAAAAATAGCCAAGGGACACCCCAGTTTCCCTTTATTATTGGGTGAATAGTACGAATTAAAACCTACTAATCCGGTGTTAATGTGGGGCTACTGCCCTTGCTCCCTAGTTATTAGTTAACTTGTTTCTGCTCCTCTAAATGGTTTCAAAAAAGGTCACAAGCTTTTATCAGGACTATTCTTTTTCAGTGCTCAGTATTTCTCCGTACTGTTGTGTCGGCTCTGTCAACAGCTCTATGTCACATGCAGGACACACGTGTAACATGCAGTAGTCAGGCTGCTTGTCTGTCCCCCAGTTAGAAGGGCATATATTAATGCCTGTTTTCATCAGGTTCATGGAAGAATCAGAAAAATTCTATAATTGATCAAAATTTTAAAATAGACATTGATTACTCAAAAACAAATGTAGATTCACCCACATGGCATGCTAATTCACACTGCTGCATGGTCCTAAAAGCAACTATACCTGAATTTGAGCCCTGTTGCATTATTGGGACAAACAACGTACAGAGAATACATATAGCATACACATGTGGTAACATGATTTACACCACAGAGTACACATAAACAACTCACTGCAAACGTGATATTTGTGTATTAACAGATATTGGTTAGTGTATTTAGTCAACTTAGGATCTTAACCTAACAGGTGAAAATTTGTACCATATATTGGCTGGCGAGGAAAATCACGGTTATCATATTCTAGTATGCAATAAGATCAATGATTAGACCCATAATTGCCTCCTCACAAGATTTCCAAATCTTGGCACTCCCAGGGGTCTCATGCTGCTGTGAAGCCTATATTTGCCCCTGCTCCATCTGCGCCAGTACGTCTGTGTTTTTTTAATGCTGTTTTTAAGCTTGCTTCAGGAGTGTTCCGTGGTTAGTGGGTGGGGATAATACATTGAGGCACATGCATCTGCATGTACTGCAACATGCAATTGGTGTAAATCATGGAACCTTTAGTTACCAATCCCACTCCATTTTTCTGTGGCTGATGGGTGGAATCCCACCCAGAACTGTGTATCTGAATATGCTCAAGAGACTGTCAGGATTCACAGAAATTATAATTTTCACTCTTTATTGATATTTTGAGGGCACTGCTTCTATATTTCTGTGAGGACGTGACCCTTTCTTTTTCCATAATCAAGCACAAATTCATATCTAAACAATCCCTGGTCTAGCATATAAATGTATTTCAGAATTGATTGTTTTATTTGAAAAAAAAGAACAATTGAAGAGATTATCTTGAGCACTGGTCAAGTGACTTGCCAAGGTTCATGGAAATGTAATTACCCCTCAATATGAATCTTATGAGGGCACTACTTCTATAATTCTGTGTTGTAAAGGACCTTATTTACCTTTGCATATCAAACCCAGATTCATAGCTGAACAGTTCCCGATCTGATATATATTTGTATTTCAAAATTGATTAAAAAAAGTGTACTTGGATGAATAGAGTAACAAAAGGAATATCATATGTGGTGTCAGAACACTGACTTTGATACGTTGAAGCCGCTCCTACATTTACCCAACGCAACATTTAAAAGAAATATGTTGAACTAGAGAAATCGGTCTATAGTGATACTCATACTCTTGATAAAGCATATGTTGCTTATGGTTATGCTTTACAACAAGGTCAATAATCTTTTCACCCAACATAAGGACATAAAGACATAAGACAGCAAAACGTTCACAACAAATTAGTTTAGAATGACAGTATGATCAAATGGGTAATATAAGGCAAACTTCAATCTGAAATAAAGTTATGGATTGAATTACAACTCAGACTCAAAGTCATATAAACAATTCTCAAAACAAAGTTATAATGATACAGAATCACCACAGGTTGACCAAGGCAATGGAAAAGACTTAAATGAACTTAAATTGAAAGGACTAAACATTTAACAAAAGCAGTACAAAACATCAAGAGGATACTCTGATGTACGGAAAACAAGCACTTTTTATTTCTTTTAAGCATTTAGGCAATTCAAAAGTCATCTAAGCTTAGCTAGCTAGGGCAAGGGAAATTCCTGCAGAGTACCAAGTCACAAGTTAACGTGCTGGCTAAAACATGTGAGCAAAAAGTGAAAAAGGAAAAGGACAAAAGGAATTTGAAAAAATGACATCTGGAGCAAAAGGCGACTAACTAAAGTTGGCAAAAGTAGGTGTTGGAAATGGCCCTCTCTACACGGTTACCCCCAAACGTTTTGCCTTCCTTCTCCTACTCTTTCTTGGATTTTTGCTTGTTGGCCTTAGGACTTAGCCTGTAAATTAAATATTACATGTGGGCCTGCAGCACTTATTGTGCCACCCACTTAAGTAGCACCTTAAAACTTGTCCCAGGCCTGCCTCTGCAGCCTAAAGGCAGTGTCCCACTGCCATGTTGAGTTGGCATTTAAAACCGCTTGCCAAGCCTTAAACACCCCTTTTATTACATAAAAGTCACCCATAAGGTAGGCCATAGGTAGCCAATAGATCAGGGTGCTGTATAATTTAAAAGTAGGACATGTGTATTTTAGTTTTACATGCCCTACTAGCGTAAAACTCCCAAATTAATTTTTCACCACTAAGAGGCCTACCCCTCCCATAGGATATCCTTGGGTGTTCCTTATTATAGTTAATACGCTGTAAATCTTATACCAGAGGTGGTAGATGATACATGTTTCTTATCTATGTACTTGTAATGATAAACCCTCCTCAGTGGTAAATTCGGATTTAGCATTACAAGTTTCAAAATGCCATTTTTGGGAAAGTTGCCATTTTCCTGCCCTTAGCCCTCTGTGCCTATAGCCTGCCTTAGGCCACATAACTGGGTGTAACTGACAGTTGAGACTTTGTGAATTCGCCCCAGACAATCAAACAATAGGGAATTAGTAAAGCCTGAATGGGCCATTAACTAACTTGATGGGGCGGCGCAGCTAAGCACAGCCCACTTGCAACTGAATAGCTGGGCTCCTACACCACACAATAGGCTTAACAACCCTGTATTGTCAGTGCAGCCAGCTCAGAGCCAGGGCAGAGGAAGCAGGAAATTCCTGGAACTTCGGAGAACCCTACTGAAAAAGTTTCCTAGCAACTAGGAGCAGGGCATCAGGGTATACAAATAGGGCTCTCTGACACACTCTTCAGTTCACTACCAGACCTGTGGAAGAACTCTCAGAGGACTGCCTGCTGCTGTGACCTACTGTGCACTCTTATAGACTGCTGCTGTACCTAGAAGGATTGGTTTGCTGCCTGGAGCCTGCTTGGAACTTTCAGAGGCCAGCTCTGCTGTAGAGCCTTGCGTCACCTCATGCACCCAGGAGTTCAGAAGTGTCTCCAAGGGCTAGTTTAGCTGGTCTCTTATTCTGAGCCACAGGGACATATTAGGTCCTACCATCTTAAACCTTACCTGGATGCAGCCTGAGTGAGTCTTGAATCTCCAAGTGGTCTCCATCCATACCTGGACCTTTGGCTGTGGTGCTTAAGGTGCCCAGGTGGCCATTTTATAAACTGAGGACATACTGTTTTGAACTTTATACTTAAAAAAAAATCATAACTCTGGTTCTACTAATTGTTTTTCATGGTTTTGGTTTCAAATAATGTATTAACATTTTTTTTCTATTTTTCTAAATTGGTTTGGGGTTTTTATTGTGTTGTGTTGTTCGTTTGTTAGCTTTAATTTGGTAAAGATAAATACCATAAAAGCACACCACAATTCACAAATTCATAATTTTACAAAAGAACAGGCTATGTATAAAAATCCTCAAATGTAAAACGTTGAACTACATAAAAAACCTTTAACATAAAACATTTTCCCTGTGTTGTGTTGTGTTGTCACTTTGTTGCTGTTTGCGTACTGCATAAATACTTAATACATTGCCTCTAAGTTTAGCCTGACTGTTTTTTTGCCAAGCTACCCAGGGTAGTTAAATTAGTGCCTTTTTGTGGGTCACCCTGTAAGGTATTGTGGCTTTTGCTTGACCAAGGCTCATACCCCAGTCAACCAACAACCCAATTTCTCACAGTAGATAAAAAAGGGTCAGCATGTCACAAATTTGGTCAAAAGTCTTCTTCTGTGGGTCAGGAACAATTCTGAGTCTCAGCAAAGCGCTGGAATAAAGGGTAAGGGTAGAGGGGTCTATACCTCTCAGAGTCCAAAGAGATCCAGCCAGGAGTGTGAAAAGGGGCAGACTGCTGTTTTTTAGTCTGAGGAACTGTATATTAAAGGCCATAGTGCAAGATGATTTGCCCATACATCACTCAGCATTACTTGAAAGGTGTAATTGTTCAATTACAGTCCGTCATGCAACATGTAACTGCAACATCAGTGAAGATTTCCATTACCAACATGTAGAAGGCATCCATCTTAGCTCATGCATATGAGTTGACGCAATTACCACAGTTCCTTAATATACTGTGATCAAGGTTATTTTCTCAGGCTCACTGTGTAAAACAATAGGGCATCTATTACCAAGCTAGCATTTCATGGGAATGAAGTCTTAAAAGAATGACATGTTAGCAAGAATGATTAAACATTTTCTGCACAATAAAGAAACAGGGGCTTGCAAGCCTCACTTAGGCTAAGCAAAGTGAATAAACATGGCACATTAGTTTATGTAAATTAATGGACATATAACATTTGAAATTAGGAATTCACCGTTAATAACCTTTGTCAGTGTTCATGTTACAGTATATTTCAAACTAAATAACTCTGCTAATACGCTGCATTAAATATAGTGAAGAACTGCAATCTTTAACTTTTACGTGTGCTAGCGTGTCTGGTCCTTAGTAAGTAAACTTACAAGGGGACGCGTATAGGTCGATGAACCTTTTGAATCGCATGGAGTATCCTATTCGTGCAGTGATTACTAGATCCATAATTAACATCAATTATCAAGAAACATTTTTGAATTTGAAGAATCAACTATTCAAGAATAACCACAACTCAGTAATGAGTTAACAATTTTTATTTCCCTATTGATTACAACTCTAAGGGCCAGATGTAAGAAGCCTTTTGCGCCTCGCGCGATGCACAGCCGCAAATTGCGAGTCGGTACCGACTCGCAAATAGGAAGGGGTGTTCCCTTCCTATTTGGGACCGCATCGCCATGCAGAGTTGCTTTGGGACCGCGAATGTGGTCGCAAACCAACTCGCAGTTACCATCCACTTGAAGTGGATGGTAAATCATTCGCAAAAGGGAAGGGGTCCCCATGGGACCCCTTCCCCTTTGTGAATGCCCAAAAAATATTTTTTCAGAGCAGGCAGTGGTCCTATGGTCCTATGGACCACTGCCTACTCTGAAAAAACCGAAACCAAATGGTTTCGGAATTTTTTCTTTTTGCAGCTCATTTTCCTTTAAGGAAAACGGGCTGCAAAAAGAAAAAAAACCTGCTTTATTCAAAAAGCAGTCACGGACATGGTGGTCTGCTGTCTCCAGCAGGCCACCATCCCTGTGAGTGCCTAGACTCGCTATGGGGTCGCAAACTGCGACCCACCTCATTAATATTCTTTCTGCTTTTCATTTTGCGAGTTGCAAATTGCGAGTCGCTAGTACTCGCAATTTGCAACTCTCAAAATGAAACCTACCTACATCTGGCCCTAAATCCTCTGTTAGTTCAATCTTTATTCAATCCACTCAATTTATTAATTCATTAATGGAAAAACATCATCACTTCAAGAACAACATATGCGAAAACGCAATTACATAAGCCAAGAGTACCAGCATTAATAGCAGAGTTCAGCAAATAAGTTTGTCAGTCAATTGTCACTGTCAACGTCACCCTTAACAGCCTACCTATCAAAGATTAGCATCAGCATGTGGGTCTTCATGCGAGAACATCATAGAGAAAACAATCCATTTGGAAAAAATCTATTTAATTGAGAATTTCTATAATCAGCACAGTTGGTACCTAGAAGAAAAGGCATAAAATCGTCAATCACATTTTCATAGCTACCTATCCAGGATGGATCAGCAACAAGTCAGTCTTCGTCTTCAGTTCATCAATTAGTCAGCCACGCATCAGGCTAACAGAGTATGAGCCCAACCACAGAACCTCGAACAGCGTCTCCTGACGTCATCAATTCTCCTCTCGCATCTCTCTGCATCTCCTCTTTTTAGCCCCTTGTCATGACTTTTTATTAGGGTCTTCCAGTCCGTCCCCCTAATTCCTAATTGGTCAGTCAGTCAGAAGATATGACTTTAACCTATAGTATTTGTTTACCAAATCTATCAATTTTAATATCAGTTCGTTCACAAGATGTGGATTGGTTCGCCATACGATTTCCTCATCATCTGGCTCTTCAGGTATCGAAATTGTTGCATGTCCTCTTCAGTAAGTGCCTTCATTGTTCAAGTCCTGCAATAGTTCATTTAGCCTACTCTACACATAATTGTATCAAATTGTCTTCATCATCTCGTGTCCGCCGGTACATTGCAGAAAATTCCAGCTAAGCAGCTAAACACATCGAGCGGTTCAGGGACAGTTCATGCATTTCCAGTTTCTTGCAAGGCGTTTAGTATTTCAGCTCTTCGTATGCGAGACCTAGGAAGGCTAGGCCTTTATTTCAGCTAAGTTAGCACTGCGAGTTAATGTAAAACATAGGTTATACATCTCATTATGACATATCACTATATTATTCTTATATATTTTAGTTTTTTCACACTATTTCAGTTATTTTAGTACAATATTGTATAAATGGCTGACATGCCTGAGGGCACATTTTCAAACGTGCACATTATTTTTCTTCTAAGATTAATTTTTTTACAACTTTGCATTATTCAAAACACATAAACATCATTAATAATTTTCTAATTAGCATATCTGCTTTAACACATGTAATATTTTAAACATTGCTCTCTGGAAATCTTTTATCGTTTTAGTGCACACTAATAATTAACATGATGACATATCACACAGAATTGAATTAATTAGTTATTCATGACGTTTTAAAAGCTATACCACAAAACTTGATTTTAGTAACCCACAGTGAATGCAAATTAATTTAGGCTTTCAGAGCACCACTTTACAATGAATCTATTTGTACTTCTATCAATAGAATGCATAGATTGTCACATATGGATGATCACTGTGACGTCAGGGGTAGCAGTACCATTTCTGCTACATCACTCTTAGTAGTACGTACTAAATAGTCTAATTCCGCAATTAATTAATGAGACTCTAAGGGATTTATTCAATTAGTCTATATTTACGGATGTTTATTTCTACACCCATCTTTGTTCGTGCTCCTTTAGGACTTTAGACATGTTTAGGTTCACTGTCACTTTCTCTGTAATTGTCCATATTATGCCATTTTCACTATGACCAATTGATATAGATTAGTTTGTCATCCTTATTGTACTGCAACAGCACCAAGGGACAGATTTACAAGGAGTTTCTGCCGCTGTTTGGCCATTTTCTTTGCACAATAGTGGTGCAGACCCAGTTCCATATTTACAAAGTGGCACTAGACATGTCTAACGCCACTTTTACAAGGCTTGTGTCATTTTTTGAGAGTGCCCCCTCACCTTGCGTCATTTACCGAGAATGAAATGCAAGGTAGGCGTTCCCTTGTAAAAACTATTACCAGCCTCTTGAAAAAAGATGTGCGCTAAGAAATAATTACACTAGCCCACTTTAGAATCGAAATTTTAATGTCTGGTCAGACCAGGCGTTAAAATGACGCACAGGTATATAAGGAGAACGCTTACAACACATCCTGCCAACCCACAGGACACCATGGACCTGCTGCTGCTTCAACTTGGAACCGGCAGACGACGCCAGCACCACTGCAATCACCACCACAGCTGCCAGAAAGGCAGCACAAAAGGAGGGAGTGCATATATCATCAAAGAACATAAGTTTCTGGGGTCTGAGAAGAAGACATCACAAGATATTACCGTTTGAAGTGGGAGTCAACATCCAGCTGGTCCAAGAAATTGCACCCGCTACTACGGCAAGATCAGGAAAGCAAACCAACATTCCACCCCTCACAAAGCTCCTGGCTATGCTGTGCATGCTGGCCTCTGGGTCCTTCCAAACAACTGCAGCACGTGTGGGTGGAATATCCCTGTCCTCCTCACAGTTCCTTTCTACTGTACAGGATGTCATCATCCGTCTAACTCCCCGCCACATCGTCTTCCCAACACCCAGCAACTCCAGCAGGAGAGCAAAGAAGGGTTCTAAGCCATTGCTGGGCTTCTTCACATTTTGGGTGTCATGGACTGCACACATGTGTAACTTGTCCCTCCTGCTGTTACAAAACACCCGTACTGCAAAAGAAAGCATACACATTCAGTAAACATGCAGGCCATTGTGGACCATCGGGGTCTCCTCACAAAAGTCCTAGCAAAATCTTCTGGAAGTGTTCATAATGTCTTCATCTCCAGGCACTCAATCATCAATCAACGTTTCCAGGATGGACAATATGGAAATGGCCTGCTTGCAGGTAAGCCAGCAGACACTACATAAAACATACAAAACATAAGACACATGGGCCACACAATACACACAACACACTCTGCACACATTGATAGCATCTGCAACATCACACACATCCTGCATGAGTGAATTGTCATGCCACACAGTTAACACCATCAGCAAGCCCCTAAGCCTGTATCCTTGACTGGAAGGTGCATTATCACATACAACTACAATCATGCATGGAAATAGTAAACCACACAATGCCAGAAGCAAGTCTGTATCCATACTTCACAAACACATACAAAGTAAGGCCAGTTGTTACCAAACACAAGGGCAAGCCTGACACTGTCTCTCCCCTTCAATTGCAGCTGACCAAGGTTATGGCATCCAGCCCTGGGTGATGACACCCTATTTAAATCCACAGAGTGTCGGTGAGAAGGCCTACAATGTGGCTCTAGTCCGCACCAGGAATATAGTTGAGCATACATTTGCCTTCCCAAAGCAAGATTCCGATGCCTAGATGTCTCTGGGGAGGGACTGCTGTACTCACTTCGACTGGTGTGTAAGATCATTGTTGTCTGTGCAATTTTACAACATATGTGTGCGGACTAATGTCCCCTGGGAAGATCAGGTGGAGGACCCCAGGGAGGTGGATGAAGACAATGATGACCCACCTCAGGATGTGGAAGGGCTATATACCATTGCTGGGGCACGCAGGCGTGCACACATTGTTGACAATTTTTTCTCCCTAACTCCACACTTGAAATGTGACTTACAAACAACTTGACTAGGCCACAACAGTGGATAAATAAATAGGAACATACGTAGGAACACCATACAGCAACACACAAAACAATGAGAATGGGATTTGTGGGAGTAATGTTTGCTATGCTAGTTTAACATGCATGTCACATTGAAACATATATGTCACACAGGTCAGTTGGCTTGAAATGTGACAGCAGCTGCAATGTCACTTCTTGTGAGGAATGTTATCCAGATGGCAGCCGCTGGTAGGACAGGAGCAGTCAGCGCCCGCAACAGTATGTCAATGTCAGTAATGTGACAACGCTATTTCTTCGTGTCCCAAGCACAGGTGAAGACATCCAAACATACATATCCCTCAGTGACATACACATGCATGACAAGTAGTGTTTGACATACAGAGTACACAGAACCAATATGTCAAGGCCTGTTCCACTCAAATGAGTACTCATCTCCCATATATGTCTAAAAAATCCATTGCATCACTCATTCCCTTGACTAATCCATGTGCCAATCTGGACACAGACATATTTACACATACATGTGTGTACCCTAGCTATCAGGAGTACACATAAAATCAATCCACACTCATTGTGCATCTCACAAAGGATGTTGGAAGAAGCTGCGTTTGAGTGCCCATGTTAAACACACACCTATTAAAGGGCAGCTGAGACAACTCTGTACTGAACTGGTGACTTAGAGATTACACAAGTGCTGTGTCAGGAGTAGAGTGATGTGTGGATGTCAATCTTCCATCCTGCATACAATGGATAAATAACAGTTAACATTGCTTGACCTGTAGCAAACTCAAGTTTCAATGACAAATTGAAAAGATACAGAGTCATTCATGAAGGACAGGACAGTGAGGATGAGGAAAATGAGTGCCAAATACCAATTGTCCAAACACTGCCACCAATGTGGCAATTGAGGCCTACATTGCACCATCAGGCTTCTACAGGTGGGTATGTCTAAACAACTCCATCATATTAATCCACAATACAATGTTGTACATATGTAAGACCATAAACATAACCACACACATTGTGTTGGCCACTTGACATCCCAGTCACAATGTCAGCAAGTTCACCTGTGGGTTTGCCCAGCACAAACAAGAATGAGTGATACATGTGTAAACGGACAATATATGTACCCTGGGTCTACAGACATGTCCCTGTCCTACTATCTGCCAATTGAGTACCAAATTAATGAAGGCTCATACACAGTTCCTAATCAAATGCTCTTGTATTTCCCAGTAGATAAGAGTCCAAGGCCAACACAAATCTCCTGTAAGTCCCTAATATGGCAAGGCTGACATCAACATCCTGAAAGACCCTAGTAGATAATAGTGCAGGGGGTGTAGATGGACATTTGGAAACCTGTGTGCACTAATGTGTAGCCTGCCATCCCTGTCTGATTGCAACTCTGCCATGCACATTGTGTGCTAGAAGGGAACTATGTTCAAACCTACATGGTGAGGAATTGTACTGTTAAAGTGTATGGTGAGGAATTGTACTGTTAAAGTGTATGTGGAAAAAACATTGTCACAAAATGCAACCTTAATGTCCCCCCTAGGTGCCCTAGGCTCTCTGTGGCCTACAGTTGTGAGCATAGACACATTCTAAGATGCATCATAACTCCTGGTGTTTAGGGAAACCACTGGTTAACACTTACAAACAGTAGCAATGTTTTGACAGAGGGTAACAAGTTAGTCTCAGAAATGAGCAAACATATTGTTTTGAAGGAGCACTTTGACCAAAGAATGGATCATGAAGATTGTTGAAACTGATATCCCAGATATACTACTGCAGTAGGCAGAAGAAAGCACACATGAAAAATGCAAACCAACAACATACATGGCACGTGTCTGTCCTAAATATCAGAAGCAGTTGCCTGCATAGGGTCTGTAAGTTGTCCATCTTGCATGCCAGGCTGATATCTGCTCCATTGGACACACATTAGACTGAAACACAAATGCACTGTCATGGAGTGGATCAGGTGGCCACAATCTAGGGAAAATCTAATGAATTCCAGGAAAAACACTTAGCAAAGGGATCATGTGAGTGAACATGTCTAAAACATGGGTTGTCTATCAGAGATGTGTGGCTACACAAATAGTGTTACTGCTCTATCTCTGTAGTCCGATTCCAAAAATGCATTTATCTACACATACTTCCACTTACAGAAAACATGTTGTACACGTGGGAAGACAGGAAGGTGTGAAATGGTGAAGCTCTTGTCAAGCAAGTGGTTCGACAATCACATCATCACACTTGCTATCACCATGCAATTTTAACACCACCACCCCTTGCGTGACAGCCTGCTGTCTACACATTGGGACAAAGCAAAAATTGTCTGACGTGTGCAGTCCTACATGAGGGTGCATGGTCAGACCATGGCAATCCTGGGTGTGAACTGATCAATGGTCTAAGGTGACTACACATAAGGGTCTATTCACATGTAACTGATGCATTGGCTATGATGAGCAACTCCTTCAGGATTGCCATGTGACCTCCCAACAACACCATGGTAGCGCCGTATTCCCAATACAGTACTCCATGGCACTCTTTAGCAAAGCTGACCCAAAAACAATGGACGCAGTTGTGGCACTTTGCTAGACTGCCACCAAAATATGTTGCTCTACGCTATGAAAGCTGATGAAAACCCATGGTACATAGCACGAGCATCAGTCTAAGGTATGCCGTGGCAATTCATTGCAAAATGAGGCAAGAATGGTGCAAAGACATCTAGTTACTTTCACAGTGCAATACCTATTTTGGCCTCCCTGTGGCAGTATACCCATCTTGCACACATCATACCTTGCACAGGTATGATGTGTTGCAATGGGTTAGTTTGCTAGCACTGTGCCACTTGAAACACATATGACGCATGGTGAGGCCCTGTTTAATGCAACTGTAATGTAACTTTGTATGACACTATGAGAACTTCGAGCACATATGATGAAGCTCTGAGGAGACCCGTGGACACTAGCTCAGCACGTCCCTCCTATTTTGTAATGTGCATGTATATAGTTGGGGTATTTTAATTAAGGTTTGTTAGGTTAGCATAGTGTAGGTTAGTTTGTAGTACTTAGTGATAGTTTATATATGGGCTGGGGAGTGTAGGTATCTGTTATATTTTTGGTTGGGGAATGGGTGATGTTTGGGTATATGTAAAAAAGAAATAAAAAACATAAAACATTTACAAATATATAAGAAATATATTATTGTTTAGGCCACATGTTTAGTTAGTCAATGTTTTGCTTTAGTAACTGTTGTCCTTGTCATTAGATGTATATTATGGAGGGGTGGAGGGGTTGATGTTTATCATGTGGTGTCATATGTTTAGAATATATAGTGATAAGTTAAGTTAAGTTTTTAGTTTGTTAGGTTAAGATAGTATAGTTTAGGTAGTTTAGTTAACTTTGGATGTGTAGGCTTAGTGTCATAGTTCAATAATCATTTTACTATTCCTAATATAAGGTCTCCATTCCGATTTAGTGTGTAGGTGATAGCATGTAGGCATATGCTTTTGCAAGTTATGCCAAGTTTACACGTGTGATAATGTGTATCTCCTATTGTCAAGTTCCTGTCATATTTAAGCAATGCATGTGACACTCTGGATGTGTAAGGATGCATACCAGAACAGGGATTCAAACAGCATGTCTCTGTATTTTTCAGTAATGTCACTTGCATTGTCATCATGTTGTTGTAGTTGCATTCCCCCTACATCTAGATTTTTTGACTGAGACACTCATGACAGCCCCTCACATTCTTACCCAGGCATCTGTAATGTCAGTGTTTTTCCTGTTGCTACCATCCTTGCTAGGCCCAGTCACTTGTGTTGAGATTGATGTCAGCTATCACATTACACGCATGCTAACTGTCAAATGCCATGCTTGGGATACTCAGGTTCAACTTGCTTGTTCACATAGCCGTCATTCACCTCATTCATGTTTCAGTCATTGTGTGTCTTTATGTCACAAATCCACATATATCCCTTAGGCAAGCACTCAGGGGCATGATGACAAGCCCCTAACACCACCAGAACTTCTATTTTTCTGTTACCCCAGTGTCACTGTGCCGTTTCACTAATGTTTAAGTGTTAAGACACTTTGGTTGTCTTAGCACTACACTGTATACATGTCTTCCACCCAACACAGATTTCTGTGGCAGAGGGATGTGCAGTGGGTGTTGCTGTGGGCTTACCCATGCATCAGCTATTGCAATTGGTACTGCCTCAGAATTAGAATGGAATGTAGACCTGAGTCAGTGCCAAAATTATGATGTAAGCCTAGTGATGTGGTTTGCATGGGACAACAGGAAGACAGACAAATCTTAAGGCTGTTTTTCCTTATTGTTTGTGTGCTGCATTTTGCCACTTACATAGTAGGAGCAAGGAGTTTTCACTGTTGTATATGTGCAGGGAGGAAGTCTTCCTGCTCATAAAGATCCCATTCCTGCAACACAGACACCCTTGCTAAATGGTGCAAGTGTGCCTGCATTAGCAGTAGACAGCTGCATATGCACTAGTGCTAGACAAAAAGAATGATTGATCATTATCCTATTGCATACAGTACTTACATGTGTTTTAGTTATGACACAGCTCAGCACAGCTGCATTGCTTGTGGCACAATTCTGTCCAATTTCTCATGGTACATAGGCCCTTCAGTGTATATGCTTCACACAATGCATAAAGTTCACACAGTTACTGCCTCAGACAAAGATTCAAGACAACTGATGTTTAGAAGAAACATATTAGTATGTGAAATTATGTCATTGGTTGTACTGTACATTACACTGGAGACTAACCTCATTAGAGATCCCGAATCATTGGAATCCCAGGCAGAGTCCAGGGGCAGGGGAAACATATAATGAGACGTGTGGGAGAGAAGTGCATCAGTGAGTGGGTGATCACAGAGCCAATAGTTAGGAACTGGCCATGTGCCACAGTTTGTAGCTACCGGGTGGTTTTTTCGTGTGAATGATGTTCATTCCTCATCTTTATCCTCCAATGTAAGCAGTGCCTCTTGTGCCATGGGTTGTGGTGGTGTTGAATTTGTGGAAGGGACACACACATCAGGGGCTGGAGATGCAGATTCAAGGGATGAAAGGCATCACTGTAGCAAGGAGATACTGCTGGTTTCGCAACACAGCAGCAACGTTACGGTAGGCAGCCATGTTGTACTTGAGGGAGCCCAACATCCGCTGTATGGACTCCAGGATAGTTTGGATAGCCCCCAGCCTGGTGTCAATCATGCTGGTGCCACTGGGAGAGGGCGATTGTTCTAACGTCAGCCTCAGGACACCAGCTATATCAGCCAGGAACTGCTGGAGTCCATGCAGCAGATTGTGGGTTCCTCTGATGCAGCAAAGTTGTCCTTATTCAGACTGAGGCACCTATGGACTCCCGCTAGGCTGCCCGCCATGGTCTCAATCCCCACCCACACATGCCGTGCCAGCCCCCGCTGGACTCCTACCGCTATATTTTGGAAGATGATGTCTGGCTCTTGGGAATCCAGGGCTGTGGATGAGGTGGGCAGGTGGTGTGTTTTTGGTGGTTCAGTTGGAGACCCTGCAATGCTTAGTGTCCTCCTTGCGACTGGAGATGGTGTATGGATGGCACCCAGAATCTCCTGGAGAGTGTTGGAATTGATGTTTTGGAGCTGGTCATTGCCATCATCAGAGAAGTCGAGGACATGCAGCTGGACGTGAGGAATGGCATCATTCTCTGCAATGAGATGTATATATGTCAATGTTGATCTATGTTAGCTGTTCACAAGTCTTTATGTTGTTAGGCATGGCACATCACTTACATGGCACAGAGCCACACAACAGGTCCCTCATTTATGGGTCCCTAGTGGCACATTGTGCCACCAGGATGTCAATTTTTTGAATGCACTGTTGGCACATTAGGGCAGTCCACATTTAGTAGTCCTCTCGAAGCCATTGTGTGTGTTTTTTGTGTACTGCTTGTAGACCCCTTTCATGCATTACACTTCATTACAGGTGCATGGCATGGGTGCAACACTACAGAATCTATTGCATTGCCAAATCTGTAACTTTTGATGTGTGTCACAATCTTCTACCAACCCACATGTTTTGTAAGAGTGATGTAAGTTGAACAACTGTCAACATGCATTCTCCTTCTCACCTCATATCGTGTGT
The DNA here is from genome assembly GCF_031143425.1 of Pleurodeles waltl. Classification (NCBI taxonomy): domain Eukaryota; kingdom Metazoa; phylum Chordata; class Amphibia; order Caudata; family Salamandridae; genus Pleurodeles; species Pleurodeles waltl. The sequence goes on from NC_090439.1 coordinate 212,281,394, forward strand.
GCTAAATCCTGAAACACCCATAGTAGGATGCAGCCACCTCTCATTTACGTGATTGTACAGAAAAGTGTCCCTTCCAGGACAACAACAATCATCCCTGCAATACAGGCCTCCTTGCAGCATGGGTTACTGTGTGGCAGGGCTGAGTGTTGTTGTATCTTTTTCAAAGCTAGTTTAGCCAGTGTCATTAAGCATTCAGTGGGTGCTGCTCCGTCCCATGCTGTTTTTCTCAATAGATCTTCAATGCTTTCAAACATCATCCTGAGATATACTGGTGTAGGAATCTCCTACATCCAGTCCTATCATCAAATCCTCTTCTGGGTTACAATGTATGCCCTTTACGACGTTGAAGAGATGGTTTGTATCTTTTATGTATGAGGCAGGGGTGTGGAATTTATTAAAATATCTACTTGTCCAGGGGACAGGTTGCTTCTCAAATCAACTTGTCCTGTAAAAAGATCTACTTGTCCCTTTGGTGCCATGTAGTTTGGCAACAAATTATAGCAGCAATCTCATTATGTAAGAGCTCTGATAATAGCGCCTCGCTGATTATGCCAGGGCTACTACCATAGTAGGGCTTGAATACTTGCAGTTTCAATCCCTACTGTAGCAATTTCCTTATTTTGCCACCTTTCTGCAGATCTGCATACTGGGGCTGGAGGAAGCAGTAAGCAATAGTTCCAGGGCTGGAATGCCTTTGAGTCTGCAAACCTACTAACCTGCATGTTTTAAAGATTTTTACCAGCTTCTCTCTAATATTTTCCCATGATAAGAAAGGTTGGACATTTACTCCTGACAATGGCAGAATTAGAACTTCTTCCAGGGTTGGGAAGAAAGTGGCTGGAGGGAAAATGAACTTGCAAATGCTCAATAGATTTTCACATGAGCAAATCTACACATCGTATTTACCCATGCTAAAATACAGTTCACAAATATTTTATAGGGGTACTACATATACCATGGGTGCACTTTTGTGACTTTCTTTAAGAATTTGGGGCCACATGTAGGTAGGTTCAGATTTGCGACCTACAAATTGCGAGTCGAAAATCCGAATGTAGGATTGTGTCCCTGACACCATCTGTGATTCGCAAGGGCTTCGCAAATGCCCTCCTCATGAATAATAATGAGGTGGGTCGCAATTTGCGACCCCCTCGCGAATGGCGGCTCTCACAGGGATGGTGGCCTACTGGAGACAGCAGACCACCATGTCTGTGACTGCTTTTCAATAAAGCTTTTTTTTTTTTTTGTAATGCAGCCCGTTTTCCTTAAAGGAAAACGAGATGCATAACAAAAACGAAAAATGAAACGTTTTCGTTTCATTTTTTCAGAGCAGGCAGTGGTTCGCAGGACCACTGCCTGCTCTGAAAAAATGCTTACAGTGACATTCACAATGGGGAAGGTGTCCCATGGGGATCCCTTCCCTTTTGCGAAAGTGTTAGCACCCATTTGAAATGGGTGCAAACTGCAATTGGTTTGCGCCCGCGTTCGCAAAACAATCCTACATTGCATTGCGAGTGCAATTAGGAAGGGAACACCCCTTTCTAATTGCGAGTCGCAAACCTGTTTTGCGATTCGGTAACCAGGTTACCGAATCGCAAAACTGGATTTGTGCATGACAATGTGCTTTTTGCACGTCGCAAACAGCGAAAGTCGCTGTTTGCGACATGCAAAAAGCTACCTACATGTGGGTCTTGGTCCCTAATTAGGTCTGGTGTTAACAAAGACATTTTGTTTTTATTAAACTTCTATTTCTCTCTCTTTCGGCTGGCTTTACTGTGAGTGATCGCATTCTGCTCTTCCACAAGGAGCATATTGGCACACAAAGTAGTTTTGTTCAGTGTCAGGAACTACAGTGGCAATCAGTGACGTAACGAAAATGGAGGGTGCCCCTTTGCAAAGAACATGGAGGAGCCCCCTCTCCAGACTCACTCAGGGAAGGTGCTGTGCTGAAGGGGCCCCCTGAAGGGCGGCTGCGGGGCCTTTGTTATGCCGCTGGTGGCAACGTGTTCTTTTAGAGTTCAAAAACATTTTTTTTTTTTTTTGCCAGTGTTTGTTACAATGTTGAGGGCCTGGTAGCTCCCACAACAATAAAGTGTTACAAAAGCCATGTCAAAACAAGACACGCATTAATGAAACTAAAAGACTTATAAAAATATGTCAGATCAGTTGGCTTTGTCAGTGTTTGTTTATTTTCATGCTTCCCATAATCGTGTTGAAAATGGTTACACTGATTTTCCATTAGAAATATTTTTGGGAAATACTAGTGTGCATCAACACATTTTACTAAATGACACTTCATTTGCATCTAATCAGATAGCATTCTGGGAGTGTGACCTTAAAACATTTATTTACAGCACTCACCCTAATAATGAAGGCTTTCAAATAATGAACCATAAATACAAGTTCGAACAGCATTATCTTTTGGAAACACATTACCTCATCTGCACAGAGTTCCACTCTCTGTAAACAGGCAGCCAAAGAATTTGTGCTGCAGAGGGTTGGGCCTACTTGTGCCAAGGACAAAGTAAACATAAAAACGTGTTGCCCTTGACCCCAAACAAGATGTCCTGGGCGTCAGGCGATAGGAATTACACATCCCTGATGAGGGTATCTCAGGTCCATATTGTAGGAGGCTGGCCTGGCTTGTAGTGGGTACCAGAGGTACTTACACCTTGTGCCAGGTCCAGTTATCCCTTATTAGTGTAGAAGAGGTGTTTCTAGCAGCCTAGGCTGATAGAAGGTAGCTATGGCAAAGCAGCTTAGGCTGAACTAGGAGACATGTAAAGCTCCTACTATACCACTGGTGTCATATGCACAATATCATAAGAAAACACAAGACACAGATATACTAAAAATAAAGGTACTTTATTTTTATGACAATATGCCAAAAGTATCTCAGTGAGTACCCTCAGTATGAGGATAAGTTATATACACAGGATATATGTACACAAACCAAAATTATGCAGATAATAGCAAAAGGAAGTAATGCAAGCAATGTAAAGTTACAGTAGATTGCAATAGGAGCACATAGGTATAGGGGCAACACAAACCATATACTCCAAAATTGGAAAGCGAACCACGAATGGACCCCAAACCTATGTGAGCTTGTAGAGGGTCGCTGGGACTGTAAGAAAACAGTGAGGGTTAGAAAAATAGCCCACCCCAAGACCCTGAAAGGTAGGTGTAAAGTGCACCTACAACCCCCAGAGAGCACAGAAGTCGTGATAGGGGGATTCTGCAGGAAGAACAAACACCAGCAACGCAACAACAGTGGATTTCTGGACCTGAGTACCTGTAAGACAAGGGGACCAAGTCCAAGAGTCGCGACAGTGTTGAGAGTGGGCAGGAGCCCAGGAAATGCCAGCTGAGGGTGCAAGGAAGCTGCCACCTGTTGGAAGAAGCTTGGTGTTCTGCAAGAACGAAGAGGACTAGGAACTTCCCCTTTGGAGGATGGATGTCCCACGTCGTGAAGAAGCTTGCAGCGGTGTTCCCACGCAGAAAGACCACAAACAAGCCTTGCTAGATGCAAGGGTAGTGGTTAGGGTTTTTGGATGCTGCTGTGGCCCAGGAGGGACCAGGATGTTGCCACTTGGATGAGGAGACAGAGGAGGTGCCCAGCAAGTCAGGGAGCACTCACAGAAGCAGGCAACACCCGCAGAAGTACCTGAACAGGCACTTAGAAGAAAAGTGAACCAGAGTCCACCCGAAGTCACAAAAGGGAGTCCCACGACACCGGAGGACAACTCAGAAGGTTGTGCACTGCAGGTTAGAGTGTCGGGGACCCAGGCTTGGCTGTGCACGAAGGAAATCCTGGAAGAGTGCACAGGAGCCGGAGCAGCTGCAAATCATGCGGTACCCAGCAATGCAGTCTAGTGTGGGGAGGCAAGGACTTACCTCCACCAAACTTGGACTGAAGAGTCACTGGATTGTGGGAGTCACTTGGACAGAGTTGCTGAGTTCCAGGGACCATGCTCGTCGTGCTGAGAGGGGACCCAGAGGATCGGTGATGCAGTCTTTTGTTGCCTGCGGTTGCAGGTGGAAGATTCCGTCGACCATGCACCACCTGGAAACAGTCGAGAAAGCCGGCAGGATGAAGCGATACAAGGTTGCTAGTAGTCGTCTTGCTACTTTGTTGCAGTTTTGCAGGCGTCCTGAGCAGTCAGCGGTCGATCCTTTGGCAGAAGGTGAAGAGGGAGATGCAGAGGAACTCTGATGAGCTCTTGCTTTCGTTATCTGGTGGGATCCCCAAAGCAGAGACCCTAAATGGCCAGAAAAGGAGGTTTGGCTACCTAGGAAGGAGGATTGGCTACCAAGAGAGGTAAGAGCCTATCAGAATGAGCCTCTGACGTCACCTGCTGGCACTGGCCACTCAGAGCAGTCCAGTGTGCCACAAACACCTCTGTTTCCAAGATGGCAGAGGTCTGGGACATACTGGAGGAGCTCTGGGCACCTCCCCTGGGAGGTGCAGGTCACGGGAGTGGTCACTCCCCTTTCCTTTGTCCAGTTTTGCGCCAGAGCAGGGCTGGGGGATCCCTGAACCGGTGTAGACTGGCTCATGCAGAGATGGGCACCATCTGTGCCCATCAAAGCATTTCCAGAGGCTGGGGGAGGCTACTCCTCCCCAGCCCATCACACCTATTTACAAAGGGAGAGGGTGTAACACCCTCTCTCAGAGGAAATCCCTTGTTCTGCCTTCCTGGGCCAGGGCTGCCTGGACCCCACGGGGGCAGAAACCTGTCTGAGGGGTTGGCAGCAGCTGGAGTGCAAACCCTGAAAAGGCAGTTTGTCAGTACCCGGGTTCTGTGCTAGAGACCCAGGGGATCATGGAATTGTCCCCCCAATGCCAGAATGGCATTGGGGTGACAAGTCCATGATCTCAGACATGTTACATGGCCATGTTCGGAGTTACCATTGTGACGCTGTACATAGGTAGTGATCTATGTACAGTGCACGTGTGTAATGGTGTCCCCGCACTCACAAAGTCCGGGGAATTTGCCCTGAACGATGTGGGGCCACCTTGGCTAGTGCCAGGGTGCCCACACACTAAATAACTTTGCACCCAACCTTCACCAGGTGAAGGTTAGACATATAGGTGACTTATAAGTTACTTAAGTGCAGTGGTAAATGGCTGTGAAATAACGTGGACGTTATTTGACGCAGGCTGCAGTGGCAGGCCTGTGTAAGAATTGTCAGAGCTCCCTATGGGTGGCAAAAGAAATGCTGCAGCCCATAGGGATCTCCTGGAACCCCAATACCCTGGGTACCTCAGTACCATATACTAGGGAATTATATGGGTGTACCAGTATGCCAATGTGAATTGGTAAATTTAGTCACTAGCCTGTTAGTGACAAATTTGGAAAGCAGAGAGAGCATAACCACTGAGGTTCTGGTTAGCAGAGCCTCAGTGAGACAGTTAGGCATCACAAAGGGAACACATACATATAGGTCACAAACTTATGAGCACTGGGGTCCTGGCTAGCAGGGTCCCAGTGACACATAACAAACATACTGACAACATAGGGTTTTCACTATGAGCACTGGGCCCTGGCTAGTAAGATCCCAGTGAGACAGTGAGAACACCCTGACATATATTCACGAACAGGCCAAAAGTGGGGGTAACAAGGCTAGAAAGAGGCTACTTTCTCACACAACCCCCCCCCCCCCAAACGAAGGACAATAAGGCTAACCTTGGCCAGTTGAGTCTTTATTGTCTAAGTGGTGATAAGTGGAGAGTAGCTCTGCAATAGACTGGTTACTCCCTTTATCATCCACTATATGGTTACTTCCCTGTGGGGATGTAACCCACCCTGTTTGAAGTTTATTTATTTATTTAAATTTATTCGGTCTAAAAATTTAGACCATTAAAATTCGAAAAAGTAACAGTCTTACACATTAGGTTGATACCGTTAAAATTCAAAATAGCAGTCGTACATAGTATTAATAGGAGCTGGTAGCCAACAGTCAAGTAAAAATGTTACAGTAAAATCCTCGAAACTGAGGCTATAATCATGCTTAAAATACAATAAATTAGACGTACATAAGATAAAAAGAACTTTGCTAAAAACTTATGTCTATCATGCAAGTATATGCAGCTGTTGCCTTCCATGGAGCTTTTACTCAGTATCTTGGTCATTTTATGAGCTAATAAAATTCATTGTCGTATATAAAATGCTTTATCGGGTAGCGTGGCAAATTACATGTGGAAGATCATCTCCATAAACTTGTGGAGTCTCTGCTACTCATATGGGGTGCCACGAGTTCCTAGTAAGATTCCTAAAGATACCATATAAAAGTTAAGGCTATACACGTCAATATCAGAATTCAGGCCACCTCTAGAAGGTAAGAAACAGAGAAAAATATGACTTGGTAAAATCTCCTTCTGTGGGCAGGTGCCTAACCGACTCAAGAACCCTTGGCTGAAATGAACCTGCGACGGATAGACCAAGCCTCAGATAGATATTTGGTGACTGAACTAGCTACCAGTGTAGATGTATCATGTTTACATATTCTAGTGGCGTTGGCTCTATCCTGCAGTGATAGATTTTTACAGAGAGGAATAATCCACCTCCCTCTAGGTCTCCTGTATAAAGGGCAGAAGAACAGTAAATGCTCAATTGTTTCCTTACAATAATGGCAAAATATACATTTGTCAGTTGAAAAGCTGCTTGGTGACCAGCGAGCCGTGTAGCTGTTGGTAGGCAAGGTACCATATCTTAACTGGAGATATAGGGCACGGGTATGTGGAGGTATAGAGAGATTCATAAAGTTCTCAGGCCAGGGTTCATGCTTGAGTAGGAGAAATTCTGTTGTTAGTCTGCCCACCCCATTATGGTGCACGAAATCTTAATTGATTTTCTCCCAGTATATTTTTTTAACAAGTTGCCTTGCAATTTTGGGAATCAGTTCCTGGTGTTTCCAATAGTGAGGAAATCCTATTTCGTCCCAAGCAGATTTCATCTCCTTCAGCCAGAGGATTTTTTCCGGGCCCTGGGGAGAAACTATGAGATCTCTTATCACCTCCCTGAACGGTTGAAGTTCAATTGTTTTCCATAGACGAATCCAGTAGGAGAGTGGTCTCAGGCCCGCTATAGTTTTAATACTATTTAGACCTAGGTCAAGCCTGAGAGGGATCATTGGTGTGCCCATCCCTAGCCAAGAAATCTGTCTGAGGAATTGGTTTTCTTTAGTTTGTAGAATGTCCAATTTTCTGTGCAAACCACTGTTTGAAGTTTTTTAGCTAACCAACAATGTGAAATTATATTTTCAGAGTTCATATCAGTAAGTTTTAGTTTAGAACAGTGGGAATTGTCCACTGGACCTATTTCTAGTGATGAGAATGGCAGGCAGGGATGCTGTCTCAGTAAAGCCATAGCTGGGCAAAAACATTGTCCATATGGCTGTAAGAGAGAACAGGGATGCTGTTTCTCTTTAGTTGGAGCACGGCAGGGATGCTGTCCTATGAGCTCCACAGTAGGGCAGGGCTGCTGTCCTAAGTGTTGTGAGGCAATGCAGGGTTTCTGCACTAAAGTTTCTCTGGGAGGGTTGGAGGGATGCACCATGTTAACTAAAATGGTGCCTTTTTTCTCACCAATATTAGTTATCCCACAGAGAGGTACTTTCACCTCAGAGAGTACAGCTGTGCCAACTGATGATTCTCCTGGTACAGGTGCCACCCCAGGAGAGGTTTCTCCCACCACAGGAATGGTATCCTGAATGGCAGGGTGGTTAGGGGATACTGTGATACCCTTTTTACCTGTTGTTTGAGAAGGATCCTGAGTTTTCAGGCCTTTTTCTCTCATTTGCTTTTTCATTTCAGCTGAAGTAAGAGGAAGCAATTCCTCAGGGATACCCAGCATGGCTGTATGGGTATAAAACTCTACCTCAGCCCAACCTGAGGTCTCTAGGTCATTACCTAAGACAGTCTACAGGTAAGGTAGGTGATACTACCACCTGCTTAGGGCCAGTAACTCCACCCCAACTAAGCTGAACTATAGCTAAGGGAAGAAACTTAGTGGAGTTATGGACATCAATAATCTTGTACTGTTGTCCAGTGATGTGTTGTTCAGGAGGCACTAGGTTTTCAGTCACCAAAGTGATACTGGCACCTGTGTCCCTGTAGGCCTGGGCCTCAACACCATTTATTGAAACTGTCTGCCTGTGCTTATCCATTGTAAGGGGACAAGCAGCCAGTACGGCAAGGCCAATGCCACTAGGTGTGACAGAAACTGTCTTGGGACTGACTACCCCAGTTTCTATGATGGACCCATAAGTGAATCCAACTACACCCTTACTTTGACTGTTGCCAGCAGTCCCACCACTATTACCACTACTGCTAGGGGCACTAGAGTTTGATGTATTAGTGGTGGTTGGCTCAGGGGGTTTACCTGGACAGTACTTATCCCCTTGCCAATGGCCTTTATTTTTACACACATAGCACCAAGGCTTTTTAATGTGTGTATGTTGTGAAGAAGAGGAAGAATTTGATTTAAAAGTATCTTTGGTTTTACCCTTATCCCCATGCTTATCCTGAGATTTCTCACCATCTTTCTTCTTGCCATCCTTGTCACCCCCTGTATGAACTTTTCTGTTCACTCTTGTTCTTACCCATTTGTCTGCTTTCTTTCCCAATTCTTGGGGAGAGGTCAGATCTGAGTCCACTAGATATTGGTGTAACAAGTCAGATACACAGTTATTCAGAATATGCCCTCTCAGAATAAGATTATACAGGCTTTCATAGTCAGAAACTTTACTGCCATGTAACCACCCTTCCAAGGCCTTCACTGAACGGTCAACAAAGTCTATCCAGTCTTGTGAGGACTCTTTTCTGGTGTCTCTGAACTTAATCCTGTATTGTTCAGTGGTTAAGCCAAATCCATCCAAGAGTGCATCCTTCAAAACTGCAAAATTGTTAGCATCACTTTCTCTAACAGTAAGGAGCCTATCCCTACCCTTTCCATTGTAAGATAGCCACAATATAGCAACCCACTGCCTTTGAGGGACCCCCTGTACCATACAGGCCCTCTCAAGTGCAGCAAACCACTTGTTGATGTCATCCCCCTCCTTGTAAGGGGGACTATCTTGTGCAGATTCCTGGAATCATGCTCTCTAACAGGATAACAATCAGGAATACTTCTATTGCTGCCACCATGGGGTCCAAACCCCTATCTCTGTCTCTCCTTCTCCAGGTCTAGGGATTCCCTATCTAGAGCCAGCTGTTGCTGTTTAAGCTTCAGTCTGGTCTCTTCCACTCTCAACTTTTTGAGTCCCCTTTCTAACATGTTGTCTTCAGGGTGGGTGGGTTGTGAATGCTTGGACACAGAAGATAAATTGGAAAAAACAGAGGGAGATCTGTCCCTAACTGACTGGACTCTAACAACCTGGCCTCCAGGAATAAAAACATCCCTACTATGATGGGAGCTCCTATTACTACCAGCATTGCTAGGTGGTCTGCTAAGGAGCAGATTTGGAACAGAACCCTCCCCACCTCCCTCAAGGTTATCCCCTGAGTCAGAATGGGAGCCATCTATTAACTTCTCATTTGAAGTGCCTACTTGGGACTCATCATTCACAATCAGCATGTCATATAGAAAGTCTTTTGTGGGGTTCTTTCCTATCACCAAACCTCTATCTAAGCAGAGACCCCGTAGGCTCTTGTTATTCAAATTGTCATAGGTAGTATTGACCATTTTAAGAGCAGACTCTACATCAGACATGATAAAGGAAGGTTTAGAGACAGTGAGAAGAAAAAAAAAGTTTCAGAACTTTTTAAAGAACAGAGAAAAAACTTTTTCTAACTTTTTGGAAACGTTTAGAAGTTTTAGAGTATTTTTCAGCACTTAGTAGAAAGTGTAAGAGGAGAAAAGCTAAACTTTTTGGCTAGGTGTACATACACTGAACTTGTTTTATATATTATCCTCTTATGAAAAGTACACAATGACAAAGTGGTAAGTAGTTACAAGTACTTATCCCACCGCTGCACAACCAATGTAGGAGGCTGGCCTGGCTTGTAGTGGGTACCAGAGGTACTTACACCTTGTGCCAGGTCCAGTTATCCCTTATTAGTGTAGAAGAGGTGTTTCTAGCAGCTTAGGCTGATAGAAGGTAGCTATGGCAAAGCAGTTTAGGCTGAACTAGGAGACATGAAAAGCTCCGACTATACCACTGGTGTCATATGCACAATATCATAAGAAAACACAATACACAGATATACTAAAAATAAAGGTACTTTATTTTTATGACAATATGCCAAAAGTATCTCAGTGAGTACCCTCAGTATGAGGATAAGTTATATACACAAGATATATGTACACAAACCAATATTATGCAGATAATAGCAAAAGGAAGTAATGCAAGCAATGTAAAGTTACAGTAGATTGCAATAGGAGCACATAGGTACAACACAAACCATATACTCCAAAAGTGGAATGCGAACCACGAATGGACCCCAAACCTATGTGAGCTTGTAGAGGGTCGCTGGGACTGTAAGAAAACAGTGAGTGTTAGAAAAATAGCCCACCCCAAGACCCTGAAAGGTAGGTGTAAAGTGCACCTACAACCCCCAGAGAGCACAGAAGTCGTGATAGGGGGATTCTGCAGGAAGAACAAACACCAGCAATGCAACAACAGTGGATTTCCGGACCTGAGTACCTGTAAGACAAGAGGACCAAGTCCAAGAGTCGCGACAGTGTCGAGAGTGGGCAGGAGCCCAGGAAATGCCAGCTGAGGGTGCAACGAAGCTGCTACCTGTTGGAAGAAGCTTGGTGTTCTGCTAGAACGAAGAGGACTAGGAACTTCCCCTTTGGAGGATGGATGTCCCACATCGTGAAGAAGCTTGCAGTGGTGTTCCCACGCAGAAAGACCCCAAACAAGCCTTGCTAGCTGCAAGGGTCGCGGTTAGGGTTTTTGGATGCTGCTGTGGCCCAGGAGGGACCAGGATGTCGCCACTTGGATGAGGAGACAGAGGGGGCGCCCAGCAAGTCAGGGAGCCCTCACAGAAGCAGGCAGCACCCGCAGAAGTACCTGAACAGGCACTTAGAAGAAAAGTGAACCGACGTCCACCCGAAGTCACAAAAAGGAGTCCCACGACGCCGGAGGACAACTCAGAAGGTTGTGCACTGCAGGTTAGAGTGTTGGGACCCAGGCTTGGCTGTGCACAAAGGTTAGAGGATTGAAGAATGTGTTTTTTTTTCAGAGTGGTGTGAGCTGTGACCTCTGTACCAATGGTACAGAGGCCACTCTGACTGAAGTATCAGTAAAGAAGACCTTGATAAATGTTTTTCTGAAGAATTCTGCCATTTCACATCTTAATGTGAACCCACCCCTTTATTTAGGATTGTCATTTCTTCCTCTGCAAAAGTGTCAAGTGTCAAGTTATCCACTAAATGTAATTGCTGCCTGTCTCTGGTTGGGGTTGTCGTTCCCAGGTTTGGCTCTTGATTACACCCTGTTTCCATCTGATTCTTCGATCTGTTTTTTTCCCCTACAACTACTGTGTCCTTAAAAAGGACAGGTGATTGGGTAGAAGAGGGATTATGTCATTGTGGAAGCAGGACTGTTAGGCCTGTCATCCTTAGGGTGGTCTTACCCCCTTCTTTACCACTGCTAACCAGCACTAAAGTGCATGTGCTTCTCCCCTAAAACATGGTAACAACGGTGTATCCACAATTGGCTTATTTAATTTACATGTTAGATCCTTGTAAAGTGGTATACCATATAGCCAGGGCCTGCAAACTAACTGCTACTATTGGGCCTGCAGCACTGATTGTGCCACCCACTTAAGTAGCCTTGTAAATATGTCTCAGGCATGCCACCTCAGTGTGGGCAGTCTCTCTGAGCCCTCAACTTGGCATTCAAAATCTCCTGCCAAGCCTTAAACTCCCCTTTTCCTGCATAGAAGTAACCCCTAAGGTAGGTAGCTCATAGGACAGGGTGCCATGTAAGTAAAAGGCAGGATATGTACTTTTAAGTCTTTCGGTCCTGGTAATGAAACACTCCCAAAGTCTATTCATTACTGTGAGGCATGCCCCCCTCATAGGCAAGCATTGGGAATTTCTTATAATATTTTATAGATCAAATCTGTTTATTAAGTTTTCAATTTTAGAACAACGCACATGTGTATGTACTACATCACAATATTGCGAACAGGCGCATAGTTAGCTTATTCAATGAGAAACAATGAAAGAAAAATAATTATACAGTTAACACAACTATGTTTCCCCACAGCTAGTTGGAAATACATTAATCAAACGATCTCCGGCTCTATTACCATGTAATTCTAGTCCAGAATTAAATCACATCATAGATGACCTCCCAGGAAATAAATTCAAGTTCAGGACCCTCAGGTAGGTTGGGCATGTCAGCTCTGAAAACTCCCCAGATAGGATATGTAAAAACGGTTGCCAGAGTTCCCTAAAGTTTCCACCCTGCAGCTGTGAGGCCAGGGAGAGCTTCTCCATGGTGAGGATAAACCATAGCTTGTGCAGCCAAGTGACTGTTGACGGGATCTGCTCTGTCCCCCACACAGATAGCAAAAGCTGCACTGCAGCATTCAAGGCCAAGGCAATCTGCCGACCCTTCAAAGATCTTAGGGGAAATGTGAGCAGATTGGAGAGACCAAGCAAAATGTACGCAGGAAATCTAGGGAGCTGAGTGTCAAAGGCCCTGTCCACAGTGTCTATTACATCCTTCCAATATCGGTGTAGCTTGGGGCAATGCCATAATAGATGCACAAGCGTGCCCCCCCCACACCCTCTCCAGCAGCGACTAGATTTATCATGATTCCAAGCATGTATCCTGTTAGGGGTGTAATACCAGGAGGAGGCTACTTTATAGGCTGTCTCTGTACCTGCTGAGTTATAAGCTGTGTGGTGCACCCTATAAAAAACACTCTCCCACTCATCCTCTGATAGCTCCCTCTCAAGCTCCTTCTCCCATCTCAATTGACCTTTAGTCTTGATTGGACGGATCTCTCCCTGCAGGAGGGCATAGAGTTCTGAAACCACACGCTTATCGTCCTTTTTCATTAGAATCCATTTTTCAAATGGGGTTAACGGCCTATAAACTAATATCCTATTGGCCGAAAGCAATGCCCAATGTCTTATTTGGTAGTACATCATCCTATCGGCCTCAGTCAGGCCATATTGCTCCCTCAATTGGTCAAAGGGGATTACCCCCTGCCCATCAAATAGGTATCCTACCCTTTTACATCCCCTCTCATACCACCTACGTAATGCCTCCGGCTGTAAGCCAGGGCCAAAATCAGGATTCGCGCCCAGTGGAGTCATTGGGGACGCGAAGGTCGTCAAACCCGCCCTGCCGGCCACCCGATCCCACACTCTCATCGTAACCTCCGTAATTGGTGATATATACAACCCTTGCACCCTGTGGCGGCGCCTAAGCCAGGGTTCCTTCCATATATGAGAGCCCGCCACTGCTTCGTCCATGAAACACCAGTGCTACTCCGAAGATGGCCGGCTCTAATCCAAAAGGAAGTGCAACTGTGCTGCCTGAAAATATCGCAGGAGGCAGGGAACCGCCAGCCCCCCTCCCTCTTAGGACGGTACAGAACCTGCTGTGATATCCGCGCTGCCTTCCCTTCCCAAATAAATCTAAGGACAGCCGCTTGGAGGGTCGCTATCATTCGCGGGGGGTTCCAGCGGGAGCACCTGGAACAGATAAAGTATACTTGGTAGGATGGTCATCTTCACCGCCGCAACTCTGCCGAGCCAGGAGAGTTTAAGCCTCCCCCATGACTCAAAGTCGCTCTGCACCTCTCGCATTAGTTTCGAATAGTTCAACTTCACTGCACTGGCGACCGTAGTGCCCAACTCAATCCCCAAATATGGGAGGCCCGAAGAGGTCCATGTAAAATGAAAACAGGCCTTCAAGTCCCTTTCATGCTCTGCTGTGATAAACTTGCCCAGAGCCTGCGATTTAAGCATATTCATTCGGAACCCCGAAACCTGCCCAAATTCCTCAATAACACCCATTAGTGCCGGCAGTGAATTCATGGGCTCCGCCAAAGTAAAAATGACGTCATCCGCATATAGCGAAATGAGATGCTTATCCCCCCCGAACCTGATGCACGTGATCTGAGGGTTGTCCCGGAGCTTCTGCGCCAGTGGCTCCATGTAAAGCGCAAACAGGAGGGGCGAAAGAGGACACCCTTGCCTGGTGCCTCTTTGGACGACGAATGGCAAAGAGAGCGTCCCATTAACCCTGACCGATGCCCGAGGCTCTTGATAGATGCATCAAATCCACTTTATAAAACCTGAACCCAGTCCAAAGCGTTCGAGCACCCTGAAAAGGTATGGCCAGTGGACCCTATCAAAGGCTTTCTCAGCGTCCACAGACAGGAAAAGCGCCGCCCTACGGGAACATTCAGTTTTATCCAAGAGATGGAGCAATCGCTTGGTATTATCGCTACACTGTCTATGGAGTATAAATCCCGACTGGTCGGGATCCACAAGCCCCGGCATATAATAGTTGAGACGGTGTGCCAAAATGCCAGTAAACAGTTTGGCCTCGATATTCAGGAGGGAGATCGGCCTATACGAGGCGCATTCCTCGGGATCCTTCCCCGGTTTCGGGATAACAACGATAGTAGCGTCTAACATACTAGGCGAGAGCACACCCGTTTGACGAAAAGAGTTAAAAAGTCACACAAGAACGGGAACGAGTTCCTCACAGGATTTATAAAAAAGCACGGAAAAACCGTCGGGCCAGGTGACTTCCCAGTCTACAAGCGAGCAATCGCGGATATAAACTCCTCAGCCCTTATAGGTTGGTCCAACGAAGCTGAGTCCATCGCCGACATAGGTGTGATTGCTATGTCCTCTAAGAAGGGTTCTGGGGCTAAGTCACCAGGCTTCTCAGCCATATATAGACTTCGATAGAATTCCGCAAAGGCCTGCGCTATTTGGTCGCTCGTATGTGCCTCCGCCCCAGACAGAAATTTTACCATTTTTATCAGTGACGCTGCGCTCTCAACCTATGCGCCAGTAGCTTTCTGCACTTATTGCTTCCTACATAATACTTTTGTTTGAGTCGGACTACCGCATACTCTGCCCTGTCCCAGTCCAACCTCTCAGTTGCTTCCGAACCTTCTCAAGCTCTCGCCATATTCTAGGAGCACCAGTGCGTTTATGTGAGCACTCTAGCGCCCTTACTCGCTGCTCCAAGTCCTCCCGGAGCCGAGTCCTCGCCTTGTTATCCCTAGAAGAAAGCGACATCACCTCACCCCTCAAAACAGCCTTCAGTGCCTCCCAC
This sequence comes from Pleurodeles waltl, assembly GCF_031143425.1. Lineage (NCBI taxonomy): Eukaryota > Metazoa > Chordata > Amphibia > Caudata > Salamandridae > Pleurodeles > Pleurodeles waltl. The sequence continues at coordinate 212,296,658 of NC_090439.1, forward strand.
AGTGTTGCAATGCTTGTTGTCCCATTATCGTTAAAGCTAAGGTAGTCTATTATTGCCCTTCGAATCGTCTCTACCGTTGCGTCGTTTTGAAGCATCGAATCTCTAAATTGCCATCCCGATGGACTAACCCTCTCCATGTCCGTATGAATCTCAACTGTTACCGGAGCATGATCTGACAAGGCCCGTGGCTCGATCGCTAGGTCTCTAACCCTGGGGAGAAGCTCCTGAGATGCCAGAAACAGGTCTAATCTAGCATATGTTTTGGTTGCCGGCGAGTAGAAGGAATAGTCCCTCAACGTAGGGTGCGCGCTCCTCCTCACATCCACCAGACCACACTCATGAAGCCACTGCCGCCCAGAATCCGACAAGGATTCCGTCTGACCATACCGTTGACCTGAGCGATCCAGCTCCCCATCCATCACCAAATTAAAATCACCCCCCAGCAATACAGCACCATCAGGGGACTGTAGGATCGGAGTCAGAGACTGTCTCAAGAAGGCTTCCTGTTGGGAGTTGGGTGCATAAAGGGAAGCAAACGTGAGAGTAAAACCCCCCAATCGGATCCGCAAGGCCAAGAGCCTCCCTGGGACCTCATGCAATTTGGATATGAATTCCCCCGGGAAAGTGCGTGATAAAAGTATCGCCACCCCTGCATGCTTTGACGGCAGGGAGGACCAAAACTGCCTGGGGAACCACTTGGATCGCATACGGGAGGTATCTTTAAGGACAAGGTGCGTCTCTTGCAGAAGACATACATGACTCCCGGATCTCTCTAAAGCTGAGAGAATGGCTAGCCTTTTAGTAGGGTTGTTTAGCCCCCTAACATTTAAGCTTATATATTTGATGGTCATAGCTTATACTGAAGAGAGCAAGCAGAGGAGACAAAAGCACAGCCTAGGACTACCACCCACAGTATTATCTAGACCGTCTAGTGCAAGCAGGCCTGAGGATGTCTGCTCGAAAGACCAACATCGCAGGGAAACCAATAACAGGAAAACCAAAAAGCACAACAGGTGCATATGACACAAAAGTCCTCGATCGTCCATCCTCGCGAGGTAAAAGCTCCACGGGGCAGTATATTCCGCCATATCAGTAACCCGATCCATTGCCCCTGCCACCCCGACCCTCTGCAACAATCAACATATTATGACGACTGTGGCCTGCAGTGATACCGGGCGCCCCCGGGTGCCCAAACTAGGCCGACGTGCCAGCCGCCACGCTGTTCAAAGCCGCTTCCCTCTCCGATTCAAGCTCCAAGGCTGTCGGGCGTTGCAACTTCCTTTTCTTCTCTTTTCTCTGCCACCGAGGTAGGCCCCCGCCGATAGAGCCACCCCCTCACTCGCCTCCCGGCCTGTGTCCTCAAGGCCCAGGACACGGCCAGCCTCCGTAACCGATTTCACCTGCCGAAGCTAATCCTCCAACCGGAAGACCAGGCGGAACGGATGGCCCCAAGAGTAGGACACATTGTATGCCCTCAGGTGATCTGTGATTGGCCTAAACTCTCTCCGTCTCTGCAAAGTCCGCACAGATAAATCATGAAAGAGCTGAAGTTCATGCCCACGAAAGAGGACAGACTGGAGGTTGCGGGCCCGCTGTAGAATCTTTTCTTTGAGGACAAAATTATGGAGACAGGCTAAAATGTCTGGGAGGCAGTCTTCAGGACCCCCAGCACGCCCAGCTCGATGCACCCGGTCCAAGACCACCTCCTGTGTCTCTTCTGTGCCAAGCAGGGACCGAAACAAATCTACCACGTAGCCCCGGATGTTCCCTTTCTCCACACCCACCGGGGCCCCTTGTATACGAATATTTTGTCTCCTCGAGCGATTTTCCAAGTCCTCAACCGCCATATGAAGAAGGTCCTGTTGCTCTCGGAGGCAAACTACCTCCTGTTGTAGGCCCACAACCTCTTCACCGCGAGGGATCTCACTGTCCTCTAGCTGCGATACACGTTCACCCAAGGAGGTAACCTCTCCTCGTATCTCCTTCACCTCCCGTGGGATGTCCCTACGCAGCTCTTGGATATCGCCTCGGAGCGACTCAAACAGAGAGGACAAAAAGCCCTTCGTCACGGAAGAGCTCTCATCCGGCTCTGTCTCAACTCGACTTTCCAAGGCCCTCATCTCAGGTAAGTCCTCCATCATAGACCCAGGTGCAGAGCGCGTCCCTACCAACATATCCCTCACTGAGCGCTCACGTTTGGACTTCGATGTCGCCATGGCACGCCGGCCTGACTTCACCTCACCAGCTCAGCACCGTGAGTCCTCCAGAATCGCTTTTCCGAAGCCGGCTGGCGTGCACCGCTCTTTCCGGAACCGCGCCAAGGCCCAACTCCCAGCCACCACAACGAACAGTGGTCCGCTCCTCTCGCCCACTCGCAGGACTGCAGGCCAGGCTAGCCAGGCTGCCCCCCGGAAGCCAGGTAACCGGGTCCCCGCTATCCACCAGGGCCCTGCGCCTCACCAACCTCGCTCCAAATCACCAGGGTAAGGAAGCTCCGCCAGTCACCACCGCTTCAAGATGGCACCCAGAAGCACCTCTTACTCTTCAGGCACTTCCTCCACCAGTCGCCGGGCCCCGCAGCTCTCTCCAGTTGTCAGGGGGCCCCAGGAAGGCCCCTCGGCCCTCAATCCCCGGCGCCCGGGCCACCAGGAGCACCCAGGGGAAGGCCCGTCCTGCGGCGCGGGCCATGCCTTGCGCCGCTCAGCGCCCGCACTCCAACTGCTGGGCCGCGCCCCACTCCTCCCACGGGAGCGGCGCAACCCGGCTCCGACCGGTGCCTCCGCGCCCGGGACACCTGGAGGGAGTAGCGCGATACTGGGAAAGGCTCCAGGCCTCCCCCAGACTGGCCACAAGTCGATTTTTGGGCAGAGGCAGCAGAGCGCAGAAAGGAACGTCCTTGCGCTCCGCCATCTTGACCAAGCCCCCTTCTTATAATATTTTAAGCTGTAATTCGTGCTCTGGGAGAAGTACCTGCGTCAAGCTTAATATCAATTTGAATGATCATGATAAATCTTCTTTACTGGTAAAGTTGGCTGTACCATTGCTATTTTTGAAATGCCATTTTTATAAAGTGAGCATTTCTCTGCTCTCTCTGCCCGTTGTGTCTACAGCCTATCTCCAACATATGTCTGGCCTGGATTAGGGGACAGCTACACTTGTGCATTCCCTTCAGACACCCACAACACAGAATGCTCAGCTTCATCTGCATTCATCTGCATACTAAAGGGCTCCCACTCACACCTCAAAGGGTGATGGCCAGAGCGCTCACAATAGGACTGATTACCCCTCAATGATAATATGGAGCCGGGGCTGAGCTGAAAGGGGGACCCGTGCACTTTACAGAAACCTTTTGAAGTCATCCCCCACATCAAAGGCCCTTTTAAGTATAAGTACTGGACCTCTGACCCACTAAAGGCAGTACACTTCTGCACTGAAGGAAGCTCTGCTGGAGTAAAGACTGCTGTGCTAGAGGATCGCAACTTTGCTGTGCCTGACAATTTCAAGGAACTGCTGCCATGCCTTGCTGAGCTGCCCTACTGCCTGGTGATCTCTGCCCTGCAACTCAAGTCCTAAACCATCACCCCCAGAGTGACTGCAAGGGCTTGCCGCCTTGCCCCAGGCTCTACGCCAAGTCTCTGGACATCAAAGACCTCAAACTCTGCTTCGTTGCAGCCTGCCGCTCACCTAACCAACATTTGAGCATGGCTTTGGTGCAGCCTGCCGCTCATCTAACCAAGATTTCAGTGTGGGTCCTTTGCAGCCCGCCGCTCATCCAACCAAAGTTTCAGCTCGTTTAGTTGCAGCCCACCACTCATTTAACCAGGATTTCAGCACAGCATAATTGTAGCTCACTGCTCATCTAACCAAAATTTCAGCATGGGGTTTTTGCAGCCCACCACTCATCTGATGAAGATTTCAGCGATTTCCACTCCTTTAGCCAAGATTTCAGTGCAGCTTTGTTATAGCCTACCACTTGTAACACCAGGAGTTCAGAGCGGCCTTGCGGCAACCAGCTACCCATCTCACCAAGACCTCTGATCAGCTACAGTGCAGGCCGCTGCCTGTGTTGCCAAATGATGGAGACGGGCGATACGCACTGGCCTTCCCCAACCAGTGAGTTGGGTTCAAGCGCAACCCTGCTTCATCGCACTGACCTGACTCAGATCACTTTGCCTCAGCTCGTGGCAGCGGCTCTGCCTTCCCAGACCCATAGGCCAGAACGGCCTTTAAGCTTCTACTGATCTGTCTGCATGCTGAGGATATAATACCTTGTACTCTTCATCCAGGTGACTCCAGAACAACCCCAATCAATCTATTCTGTGATCCTCTTAGAAGAGCACCCGAATGCTCACAAAGACTCAAAACAAGCCTCATACGCAGTGCATTTAATGTGATACTTTCTAAAAGTTAATACTTATTGGATCTTTTGTCGTTATTGGTCTTGATCTATTCAGATAAATAATATCTATTTTTTAATACAGCCATGTGGAGTCCTTTTTGTGCGGTGCCATTGTGATTAGTATAAGTGTGTTGCACAAATACTTTACACATTGCCTTCTAAGTTAAGCCTGCCTACTCTGTGCCAAGCTGCCAGAGGGTCAGCACAGATTAATCCGGGCTGTGTATCTGACTTGCCCTGACTAGGACTGTAGTCCTTACTTGGACAGGGTGTATACTCCTACCAACTAGAGACCCAGTTTCTAACAAGGACCGTAAGGTGCAGTCCAGTAATACATGTGTAGAGGTGGGGGTAGTGGTGGGTGTGGGACACGAAGGGGGTAAAGTTATTAAACAATGTTTGGCTAGAGTTATCACTACTGCCACCTTCTGAGTCTATGTTGTATGAACAATATTCGCCAGAATGTCCTGTTTTTGACTGCAACCTCTCATTGCAGTGTTTTATGTACTCATCTGTTGTGTATAAATATGCCTTATTATGGGAAAAAGTTTTTACATCTTTTTGCAATTGGAAATCTTAGTCTGTGTGAGAAATTTGTTGTATCCCGAAATCTTCCTGTTAATCTTATCCAGTGTATTTTTGTAGACTCCTATCTGTTCTGGGTCCTCGGGTAGTCATCACTTACTTTAATCTTTATAATCATGGCATTCGAAAAGCGTTTTGCTGTATTTATAATCAGGGTCAACCAGTCTCTGCCGCATCTCCCAATTAGTAACTTTTTAATCATACCATCCATACCTAATAATAAAGGGAAACCCTGGTATCCATTAAGTATTTCTAATCTCTAAAATCCCTGTAAAAAAAAAAAATATGAATATTCAAAGTGCTCCCTGGAATATGGTTGAGCCCACCCTGGTTTATAGATACCAGGGTGTGACCTGATAAAGCATGAAACCAATACAGTGCTTGAGGGACCATAACAAAACAGGGGCCTCATTACAAGGAAGTGGCATGGCGCTGCGCCAAAATTGGCAGTGCTGGGCTGCTTCACTTCAGAAATGCAGAGATGCACTGTATTCATGAAAATACAGCAAACCTCTGTGTTTTTCCTAGTGCTGGTGCTAAAATTAGCTGCCTAGCACAAACGGAGGCACCCTTGCACCACAGTGCAAGGGTGGATGCATTGCAGGGAATGATTCTGTATGTGCCGGAAGCGGCACCTTCCTGCACATAAACCATAATTAATGGTGTTTTGCTCTTTGAATGCAGCACACAGACAAAGCAAAAAACGAGGAGAAATAAAAGTATTTCTCTGCATTGCACCATGCTAATGCCACCCCTGGGGTGGTGTTAGTTTTTGGTCCTGCTTCAGACTTACATTTTCTCATAAATCTGGGGCTGCACTAAAATACAGTGGGTGTTGCAGTGGAAGACCTACAGCAACACCAATTGCACGCACCTTTCACGTTAAGTAATGCATGTTTAGGGGCAGTATTTACGAGACGGTGTTAACCCACATAAAGTGGCCTAACACCGCCTTACAAATATGGCACAGGGCATTGCGCCTCTGGAGCATAGCTAATAGCGAAGCTCAGTTGGCGCAGGGCCCTCTTAAATGAGGCCCTATGAATAGTGCTCCTGAAGGAGATTTTATTTTCTGAAGCACAGCAAAATGGGTGGTTGGGTACTTTAATGTATGAGGAGTTGTAGATAGGAAGGCAGCATCCTGCAATTCCCAATAATACAAACCTCCTCTCCACACAGGTTGTGGATTTTGATTGAAAGAACACAACTGTACACAATACAGGACATGTTCCGATCCCAACAGAAGGTTGACAGTTACCATTTCTTTAAAACTTGCATTGAGCGGGTTTGGGTATATCCACCATGTAGAAATATTGGAAGAACCTGGGATTCTGACCACCCATCCTTGCTGCATTTATCTATATATTCTGACTATTGTGTAAGCAAATGCCCATTCACTGTTAGTCTCCTCTGTATAAATAAATTAAGCCAAATCATCATCTTAGAGCTTTAGTTTAGGGGCGCTTTGTATTTGTCGGTTTATCTAGTGTGTCTGGCTTAGGAATCTGGTGAATTGTTCAGTAGTATGACAAACAAAATTGACAACATAGAATGATTTAGATTTGTACCACGTGTCACCAGCACTCTTCCTTCCTGCTGCCCATTCAAAGCTAATGTTTCAAATTATTCCTGATATTAGGAAAACATTAGCTTTGTGTTCTGGGATCAGAAAGGCTTTTTATCGAAAACTGAAGAAAGAAAATCCTACTGCACATGGTCAAATGCTTTTCGGCATCTAGAAAAACTGTAGTAGCTGGAGGTGAAATAGCCTTTGCAACACTGACCTGCATGGCAAGGCTTTTTTGTCTAACTTCCTGAAATCTGCACTATTGGCTCAGGGTATGCAACATATAGTCACTGTGCTTTGAATTACTGAAGTAGTGGGGCAAGTGCAGGGCTTGTCTATATAATGCAGCTACTTACATAGTGGCTGGCTTAAATGCCATATTTTTGTCATGCACACAGAAGGAAAATGTCCTCACTGATGCTCTTTTAAAAACATCAAAGCTTAAATGTGAATGAATATGTGGCAAAAATTACCTTGTGGGCTTACAGGAAAAAGGAAGAAAACTACCAGTAAGATTCCATGTATTACTATATTTTGAACAAGAGGGATTGTTCACCATCCTGTGTAAGAAAGAGTAGCTGAGCAAGCTTTGACCCCTCTTTGGTTCATACAGCATGATGAATAGGAAAGGTATGTAAGATACTGGTGCAGGGGCAGTATTAAGCATTCAGACTGGTTGTTGGGGAGTTGCTGACCAAATTTAAAGAGTGATGGCACACAAAGATCTGCAGTAAAACAACACATGACAGCATATCACGATGAACTAAAATAAATATGCTGCTAGATAGCTGGTTATAACATGCAAGGTTTTGCCTAATAGATTAGGGATGTGTGAGGAAATACTGTTGGCGCTTATCTTCCCTTTGCCCTATTATGTATAATAATTGCTGAGTTGTTTACAGTATTTACACTCCTATGATATGATTTACATATGTATACTTTATAATAACTAATTATATAACATAAACTATTAAGTATTCAGTATGTACGTTGATATTGGGGGTTTGTGGTGGTGCTGTATATGCTACAGCACATAAACATTTCTCTCAAAGTTTTTGTGTGGCCCTCGAACGCTGTCACCACCATGGGTATAACTCAGTAAGGAACAAGTGGGAGACACCTGCTAGTTTTCCTTTTTAACAAGAAGACCACAGTTTCCTTATGAGGCTCAGGAAATCTGTTGGGTGTGTCCCAACAATCCAGGGCTAACACAACTCAATGACCATTGGTATCGAGCCAAAACAAAGTATACATTTTGTAATCAGGATTAATTAAATCTAATGCACAGATTTCAGTATGATTTGCTATGACTTTGCTCACTATTTTACAATCCTAATTTAATAAAATAATGGAGTGTCAAAACTTGCATTCTTATCATCTTTTCCTGGTCTCAGAACACCACTGCCCAACAGATATTTTTATAGTCAGTTGAAAGGAATAGAGGCCTTCATTACAACCCTGGCGGTCGGTGATAAAGCAGCAGTACTATCACCAACAGGCTGGCGGTAAAAAAAATAGAATTATGACCACATACAGCCACTTTAACACACCGACCACCACAGGGGTAGCAACAAGCACCCTGGCAGTAACCGCCAACAGCCAGGCGGAAGACAATGTACCACCCACGATATTGCAATTGGCCTATCCGCCACCTTTTCTGGGGCGGTACCAACGACACCAAAAGCACGGCGGAAACAGTACACAGAAGGCAAAGGACTCACCTATGGAGACTCAGGGAAGAACCACAATGCCATGGAGTCTGAACTGCAAATCTTCCCCATGCTGGTCTACCTCCTTCTACACCAGGGATACCAACGCCAGCGACAACGACTACGGTGAGTACTGCCGCCTAGCACACACGGGAGGGGGGAGGAAAAAGAGAGTGACACACATACACAATACCCCCACCTCCACCCCCAACACCATACACACAAACAAATGCAACAACATTACATATCCACCCGTACCCCTCAGGAATAATGCAAGGACAAAAGGAAGGGATTTAAGTGAGTGTAATAAGATAAAATAAGAGAAATACATCCTCAAAAATCAAAACAGTATTTACAGATATACAAATGGAGGGACACTGCCCAGTCCAAAATGTCTGTGGGCCACATGGCCATATCGCATAGGCCAAGGCCCCACTTGACTCCTGCCTCCACACGGAGAGAACACTGCTGGGGCATCAGGTCGAAAATACACAGGCACCTCAGGGGGAAGGGGAACGGGGGTGGCACCTCAGCCGGGAGATAGTATAATGCCACTGGTCCTGGGGGGGGCAACATGCCCTCTGCGATGTCCTGGGGAGTGCAAAGCCACAGTCTCTCAAGTGAGTTGGTTGCCCACTGCTTGGTCCTGGGGAGTGCAAACGCACAGCCTCTCAAGTGGGGAGTTTGCCCACTGCTTGCCCCTGGGGAAGGCAAGGTCACAGTCTCTCAAGTGGGTGGTTTGCCCACTTCTTGCTCCTGGGGAGTGCAAGGCCATAGTCTCTCAAGTGGGTGGTTTGCCTTTGCCCACTGCTTGCTCCTGGGGAGTGCAAGGCCATAGTCTCTCAAGTGGGTGGTTTGCCCACTGCTTGCTCCTGGGGAGTGCAAGGCCACAGTCTCCAGTAGATGGTTTCTTCCACTGGTTCTGGAGGGGGCCTTGTGCCCATTGTGCTTCATCCTGGCAAGAAGAGGGTGAGTGGGTGCCTTCTTCCACTGGTTCTGTAGAGGGCCTTGTGCCCAGTGTGCTTCAGCCTGGCAAGGAGGGGCTGAGTGGATGCCTTCTTCCACTGGTTCTGGAGGGGGCCTTGTGGCCAGTGTGCTTCATCCTGGCAAGAAGGGGGAGAGTGGATGCCTTCTTCCACTGGGTCTGGAAGGGGTATTGTGCCTTGTGATGCAGATCTTGGGGAGTGCAAGGTCACAGTCTCTCACCTGGGTGTCATACCCACAAGGATTACAGTGGGCAGGATGCATAACACTCCATGGAGGCAGGACTACAGTCAATCCACCGGCGGTGACAGCTGCACAGTGGTAGCAGTGCCGGTGCTGGTGCTGCCAGTGGTGGGGGAGACTCCTGCCCTTCCCCTGCAGCCTCGGACGGCTGCCCACTGTGGCTGCTGCCAGTGGTGCTGGTGGTGGTGCAGGAGGCAGTGATGGTGGCGGTGATGATGTCGGTGCTGCTAGTGGTTGAAGGAGGCTCCTGCCCTTCCCCTGCAGCCTCAGATGGCTGCCCACTGGGGCTGGTGGCGGTGCCAGTGCAGGTGCTGCCAGTGGTCGGGGGAGGCTCCTGCCCTTCCCCTGTAGCCTCTGAGGGCCGCCCACTGGGGCTGCTGCCAGTGATGCCGGTGGTGGTGCTGGTGTCGGTGCTGCCAGTGGTGGGGGGAGGCTCCAGCCCTTCCCCTGCAGCCTCAGACGGCTGAAGCGCCATGGTTTATGGTGGGGGCTCAGATCTGGTGGCAGCACCAGGCCACCTGTCCCTCCTGCCTGCAGGCCCGTTGCCTTTGGCAGCTGGTGGTGCCTCCTTGCCCTTGGCAGCTGGTGGTGCCTCCTTGCCCTTGCCGTGTGGTGGTGCCTCCTTGCCCTTGCCAACTGGTGCAGGCACACTGCCAGTGCTGATGGGTGTTTCTTTGGAGCCTCTCACACCTGCAGTAGCTGCTGAAATTACAGTGGCCGTGGACTGGGTGGCTGAGGTGCTGGCCTGGGTTCTGCCCACCCTGGCCCGAAGTGATGGACGGGTGGAGGGGTAGGGAAGAGGCCAAGGGTGGAGAGGAAAAGCTTCTTAGGGACACTGTGGCGGGAACAGGGTGAAGGTTTGTGAGTGAAGGAAGCAGGAGTGGGTGTAGTAAGTGTCTGCAGGGTTTGGGTGCACGTGCATGGGCTGGATGCTGTTGTGAGGTGGATGGCTGTTGGGTGTCTGAGTGCTTGCGTTTGGGTACTTTGGGAGGAGAGGACACAGACACAGTGGGAGAGGAAACCGGGGACGTTTGCATGGACGTGGGGGTGGTGCATGCCAATGAGGGGCGTGTAGTGATAGACGTGATGGTGATGGAGGCAGTGGGGGTGGATGTAGTGCATGCGTGTGAGTGTAGACGCTACTGGGAGGGAGGTGGACGACAAGGATAAGGGGGACACAGTGGAGGCAGTGGATGGTGGTGTGTCTGCTTCTGGATGGTGTTTGTGTGAGTGCCTGTGGAATGATGTGTGGTGTTTGTGTTTGCCTAAGGCACTCCTGTATGTTGTCTTGGGTGCATGCTGGTCTGAATGTGTGCTTGGGATAGGTTGGGGTTCAGGGGAATGGGACTGGGTAGAGGAAGTTGGAGGGGGGGGAGGCTAGAGACATGGACAATGGCTGCCATCAGGGAGGAGGCCAGAGCCTGGAATGTTCTATGTTGGGCGGCCAAGCCAGAGTGAATGCCCTCCAGGAATGCATTTGTATGTTGCAAATGCCCTGCCAGCCCCCTGGATGGCATTCACAATGGTTGACTGCCCAACAGAGATGGATCACAGGAGGTCAATAGCCTCCTCACTCAGGGCAGCAGGGCAACTGGGGCAGAGCTTGAGGTGCCTGGGGCGAAGGAGATACCCACACTCCTGGGTGAGCAGGCACAGGAAACTCGCTGAGGGGCTGCTGGGAGGACGGTGCTGGCACGGGGGTGGCGGCTGCACCTGTAGTTGGGATGGCCAGAGAGGTGTCAGCCACCACCAGGGAGCTTCCATCGGAGGAGGTATCACTTTCAGAACTTTCCCCTCCAGTCTCCGCCGTGTTGCTCCCCTGGCCCTCCGTCCCACTGATGCCCTCACCGTCAGTGCCTTCAGCCCCTGGGCCCTATGGGATACAGCTCTCTCCGTCACCGGTGCCTCTGCTCCTCTGCCAGATGATGCTAATGCACAGAAGGACAGGGTGACAAAACAAAAAGGGGAGGAAGAGACAGAGGATACACTTGGTCAATGCCAGCACCAACACCACCGTTGCCGTACATAACATGCAGGGGACAGCCCTACGCACTAGGCGATGCACTACCAGTCACAATGCTAGTCACCAGGCCACAGACAGGAATACCTTACACCAGTTGCAGCATACCTGAGACCCACAGATCCCTACCCAGTTGTGGATGCCCACTAGCTTGTTTGGGGGTGGTGTGCATCAGCCCCTGCCCAACATGGAACCTACCTGGCAATGTCCGGCCTGGCCTAGGGGCACCAACAGGCACACATCCCCCACCCAGAGACCACCCCTCCACATGCAAGTAGTATAATGGGAACTGTAGTCACCCCGTTGTGGCTGCTGTGATGGCCTCAAGCGCCCATCCAGCTCCGGATAGGCCACCGCCAGTATGCAGAATATCAGGGGGGTTAGGGTTCGACGGGCACCCCTTCCTAGTTGGGAGGCCATGCCCAGCGTCTCAGGTCCTCCCACTATTTGCGACAGTGGGTGCTCCGCCTACCGTAGACCCCCAAGGTCCGCACGTCCTTGACGATGGCACGCCATATACCCTTTTTCTGATGGGCGCAGACCTGCAGAAAAAGAAACATAGAAAAAGGTATCAGTCATACCGTCCGGCCTGTTACACTCATGGCCCACCATATCCCTCTCATCCCCTTACGCGCATACATTGCCCACCATACATGCAGCACGCTGCCCAGGACCCCTCAACCACCCCCCCTTACACGAGGCCTTCACACACAGTACTCCATGCATTCATGCCCCATGCATTGTGCATAAAGTGTACTCACCTGTTGGTCTGGAGGCCCATACAGCAATCAGTACTGGGGTAGGACCCCTTCTACCACTCTCTCCAGCTCCACAGCGCTGAAGGCAGGGGCCCTTTCCCCAGTGACTCGAGCCATGTTTGGTTCCAGACACTGGTCACAGCAGCACTTGCAGTGTAGGTACTCTCCTGTTGAAGGTCAGGTAGCAAGTGAGTGAACAGATAGAAAATGGTGGTCATGCCCGCGGCGCGTACCGTCACCGCCCGCGTACATCTCCATTGGCTACTGTAACCCATATGGCTTAATGATAACCAATGAAGAGTTGCACGGCAGTACTCGACCGCCTTACCGCAACGGCGCAAAACATCAGCGGCATTACCTCATTTCCACCTGTCCCTTCACACAGGACAGGCGTCCACCATTTCAGGGGCGGGGCAGGCCATGGCACCTAACTGCGTCACAGCAGACATAAGCACATTTTGGGACTAAACATCAACATACTGTTTCTGTCACAACATGCAATGCATTGTACATTAAGGAAATGTCGGAAACTGTCCTGTTGCTCATCGTTTTGCCACCTAGATTACAACTGCTGAGGATGTATAGGAGATGGAGACGTCCCACCCGTGTAAAGGCCCCTGGTGGACTTGGAAACAATGGAGGACAAGCACATAATCCTCACATACTGACTTAAAAGGGCCACAGTCCAAGAGCTGCGTGCCCAGTTGGAGCGAGACCTGATCTCAGCCATCCGTCAGCCCACTGGAATCCCCCCCTCTTGTTCAAGTGCTATCTGTGCTCCATTTCTTGGCAAGTGGCTCCTTCCAAGTGACAGTGGGCTTGGCAGCAGGGATGTCACAGCCATTGTTCTCAAATGTGCTGACCAGAGTGTTGTCTGCCCTGATGAAACACATGGGCAGCTACATCCTATTCCCCCAGGTGGAGGATTTGGCCACAGTGAAACTGACTTCTATGCAATGGGACATATCCCCAACATTGTTGGGGCAATTGATGGTACAGATATTGCCTTTGTTCCCATATGTGATGGCTCAACTCCAGAGGCACCGGGTGTGGCTAATAGGTGAGCCCATGGTCCCCACCCAGTGTATGTTGGTCTCTGGGTGTGGGGTTGGCCCTAAGGGTGAGTGTGTGGCTAACAGGTATCCCTCGATATTTTCAGGTGACTCAGGTTACCCCAACCTCTCATGGCTACTGACCCCAGTGAGGAATCCCAGGACAAGGGCAGAGGAACGTTACAATGAGGCACATGGGCGAACAAGAAGAATTATAGAGCGAACCTATAGGCCAGGTTTTGGTGCCTCCATCTAACAGGTGGTTCCCTTTGCTACTCACCCAAGAAGGTGTGCCAGATCATCGTGGCATGTTGCATGTTGCACAACCTTGCCTTGAGACGCCAGGTGCCTTTTGTGCAGGATGATGAGGCTGGAGATGGTCGTATGGCAGCGGTGGAGCCTGTGGAAAGTGACGAGGAGGAGGCAGAGGATGAGGATGTGGACAACAGAACATCTATCATTCAATAGTACTTCCAGTGACACACAGGTAAGACACTGTAACTTCACCTTCCATTGCAGTTTTGTGTTGTATATTTTCATTTGCAGGCTGCTGTTCCCACTACTATGGCCACTTACTGTACCCTTTGACATGTCTATTCACAGATATCTGTGCCCTACTCTGGCTCCTGATGTATTGCCTGCAGCACAATACTGGTCATACCTATGTATACATTACTGTACAGTGTAATTGCATTGTCTACAGATTGTTAAAGGGATACATATGCAAATCATTTGACATACTCCTTGTATTTTTTCAAAGAGTGTTTATTTAATTGCTGAGAAGTAAATGGGGCTGTGCAATGGGCTTGGGTGATGGTGGAGGTGAGTCCAGGATAGCGTCCATTCTCTTTGTATCACAGGTGCATTGTCCAAGGGGGCATTGGAAGGGGAGCAATGGCAGTTCAAGTTGGACAGGGTGACAGAGTGAGACACAAGGGCGACAATCAGGAGAGTATTATTTCCTGGCGGGGATCTTGGCAATGTTCTCTGGCTTCTGCCTGGATTGCAGGGACCGTTTGCAGGGTGGTTCTCCTTCTGCAAGGGGAGGGGTGCTGGTGGCCTGTTGTTCCTGTGGCGGGGCCTCCTGTCCACTAGCGTCAGCGGAGGTGGAGGGCTGTTCATCAGTGTGGCTAGTGTCAGGGGCCCGTTGGTGTGCCACTGCCTCCCTCATGGTGTTGGCCATGTCTGCAAGCACCCCTGCTATGGTGACCAGGGTGGTGTGGATGTTCTTCAGGTCCTCCCTGATCCCCAGATATTCTCCCTCCTGCAGCCACTGGGTCTCCTGCAACTTGGCCAGTATCTGGCCCATTGTCTCCTGGGAATGGTAGTATGCTCCCAGGATGTTGGTGAGTCCCTTGTGGAGAGTCTGTGGCCACTGGCCCCAGGTCCCTGATCATCCTATGTTTGTGGGGTGGTCTGGGGTCCCTGTAGTGGTGGACACACTGCTGATTGAGGTGTCCTGGGGACAGAGGTATGGGCCCGCTAGGTGGGTGCTGTGGTGGTGTTTCCTGAGGGGGAGGCTCTGTGGTGGTATGGGACTGTGGCTAGGTAACCGACTGTCCGGAGGTCCCCGATGGGCCAGGTTGGTCATCCAGATCCAGGCGAGCAGAGCTGCTGTCATCACTATGGACCTCTTCTTGGGGGGGGGGTAGGGGGGGGGCTGGTTGTTGCTGGCACATCCTCTCCAGTGATGTTGAGTGTGGGACCTGTGGGGATGTAAATGCAGTTTTAATGTTTCTGCGTGTGACATCTTGTGCATGGGTGTGTTGCCCGGTATGGTTGTGAGTGCCCTGTCAGCTTTGCCTTGTGTGAGTAGTTACTGTGTGGGCTAGGTAACTCTCCAGTGTGCATGGTGTGGTGATTGGTGTCCATGCAGGGCTTTCAGTGATGTCCATGCATTGGTGGTGCATGCAGTGCTGGGTACTGGGATGGGTGGGTTGTGATGGTGGGGTTTATGTGAGGTGGTGGGGTGATGGGGGTGAGGGTAGGGGTGGGTTATGTGATAGCATGCAGGCGGGGGTGAAAGTAGTAAAAAGTTGACTTACCGGAGCCCAGTGCTCCTGCTATTCCTGCCAGGCCATCAGGATGTAGTATTGCCAAGACTTGCTCCTCCCATGTTGTTAGTTGTGGGGGAGGAGATGGGGGTCCACTGCCAGTCCTCTGTACAGCTATCTGGTGTCTTGCAACCACGAAATGCACCTTTCCCATAGATCGCTCCACCTCTTCCTGATGTCAGCCCTTGTACCGGGGTGCTGTCCCACGGCGTTGAGCCTGTCCACGATTCTCCGCCATAGCTCCATCTTCCTTGCAATGAATGTCTGTTGCACCTGTGATCCGAATATCTGTGGCTCTACCTGGATGATTTCCTCCACCATGACCCTTAGCTCCTCCTTTGAGAACCTGGGGTGTCGTTGTGGTGCCATGGATGTAGTGCGAGTGTTGTGTGTGAGGGAGTGTGGGGTGATGTGTTGGGGTGTGCTGTGAGGTACGTGGATGGTGTATGGGTGATGGTGTTCTGTGGCTCTGGTTCAGTGGGTGCTCTTGCTGTATCTCTGGTGGCAACGTTTGTTAGTCGTAAAGGGTTGTGGGTAATATGTGTGTGTGTTTTATAGTTTTGTGTATGAGTGTCAGGTGTGTGTAGTTTGAATTGTCCAATGTGGTGTAGGTTTGTTTGAGTGTGTGTATTTTGAGCGCAGCGGTATGTACCACCAGTGGTTTACTGCGGTTGAATGTCCGCCACAGTGATTCGTGGGTCATAATGCTGTGGGCGTAGTTCTGTTGGTGTAACGATGTGGGTTT
Source organism: Pleurodeles waltl (assembly GCF_031143425.1). Lineage (NCBI taxonomy): Eukaryota > Metazoa > Chordata > Amphibia > Caudata > Salamandridae > Pleurodeles > Pleurodeles waltl. The sequence goes on from NC_090439.1 coordinate 212,312,774, forward strand.
TGGTACCGCCATTTTATCACTGACCTTTGGGCTGGTGGACTTGTGTTTGTGTCTGTATAGTGACGGATTGCTATGTGTGTGTCATAATATGGGTAGTGGTATACCGCCACGGTATGTTGGCGGCATGGCGGTAAGCCGGACTGTAGGAAGTTGGCTCTGTATATACTATTTCAAAGTAAGAAATAGTGCGCACAGAGTCCAAGGGTTCCCCTTAGAGGTAAGATAGTGGCAAAATTAGATAATTCTAATGCTCTATTTTGTGGTAGTGTGGTCGAGCAGTAGGCTTATCAGAAGGCAGTGTTAAGCATTTGTTGTACACACACAGGCAATAAATGAGGAACACACACTCAAAGACTTACTCCAGGCCAATAGGTTTTTATATTGAAAAATATATTTTCTTAGTTTATTTTAAGAACCACAGGTTCATGATTTACAGTAAACACTTTAAATGTAAGGTACTTCACTTAGATACTTTAGGAACTTTGAATAAAAGCAATAGCATATATAGTCTTTGTAAAAATGGCAATAAGCTATTTTCAAAGTGGCCACAGTGCAAAAATGAACAGTTCCTGGGGGAGGTAAGTAAAGGTTAGTTTAGGAGGTAAGTAAAACACTTCCAAGTCTCAGTTCTGGGCATAGGCAGCCCACCGTTGGGGGTTGAAGGCAACCCCAAAGCTACCACACCAGCAGCTCAGGGCCGGTCAGGTGCAGAGGTCAAAGAGGTGCCTAAAACACATAGGCGTCTATGGAGAACGGGGGTGCTCCGGTTCTAGTCTGCCAGCAGGTAAGTACCTGCGTCCTCGGGGAGCAGACCAGGGGGATTTTGTAGAGCACTGGGGGTGACACAGGTAGGCACACAAAACACACCCGGCACAGGGTAAGCCGGGTGCAGTGTGCAAAGCAGGTGTCGGGTTTCAGGTAGGAAACAATGGAGGGACCCGGGGTCACTCTAGCAGTGCAGGTAGGCACGGGGGCTTCTCGGGACAGCCACCACCTGGGCTGGGCATAGGGTCGCCTGGGGGTCACTCCTGCGTTGAAGTACGGTTCCTTCAGGTCCTGGGGCTGTGGGTGCAGTGTTGGTTCCAGGCGTTGGTTCCTTGTTACAGGCAGTCGAGGTCAGGGGTAGCCTCTGTATTCTCTCTGCAGGTGTCACTGTGAGGGCTCAGGGTGGTCGTCTCTGGTTACTCACGGGCTCAAAGTTGCCCGGGAGTCCTCCCTGTGGTGTTTGTTCTCTGGATCTCGAGCTGGGGGCGTCGGGTGCAGAGTGTGAAGTCTCAAGCTTCCGGTGGGAAACGTGCAGTCTTTGAAAGGTGCTTCTTTGTTGCAAAGAAGTAGCTGGTTTTGAACAGGGCCGCTGTTCACTGGAGTTTCTTGGTCCTTTACTCCAGGGCAGTCCTCTGAGGCTTCAGAGGTTTCTAGTCCCTGTCAGATGCATCGCTGGAGTAGGTTTTCGAAGTTGGAGACAGGCCGGTAGGGCTGGGGCCAAAGCAGTTGTCGTCTTCCTCCTTCTCTGCAGGCTTGTAGGTCAGCAGTCCTTCTTGTTTCTTCAGGTTGCAGGAATCTCATTTCCTGGGATCTGGGGAGCCCCTGAATACTGAATTTAGGGGTGTGTTTATGTCTGGGAGGACAGTAGCCAATGGCTACTGTCCTTGAGGGTGGCTACACCCTCTTTGTGCTTCCTCCCGGTGGGGAGGGGGGCACATCCCTAATCCTATTGGGGGAATCCTCCAAACTCAAGATGGAGGATTTCTCAAGGCAGGGGTCACCTCAGCCCAGGACACCTTAGGGGCTGGCCTGACTGGTGGGTGGCTCCTCCTTGTTTTTCTCATTATCTTCCTCAGTCTTGCTGCCACAACTGGGGGCAGTGGTCGGAGGGGCGGGCATCTCCACTAGCTGGGATGCCCTGGGGCACTGTAACAAAAGGGGTAAGCCTTTCAGGCATGTAACAGGTGTTACAATTCCTGCAGGGGGAGGTGAGAAGCACCTCCACCCAGTATAGGCTTTGTTCCTGGCACTCTCCCCATGTGGCCAGCAACATGTCTGGTGTGTGGCAGGCTACAGAAACTGGTCAGCCTACACTAGAAGTCGGGTAGGTATTCAGGGGGCATCTCTAAGATGCCCTTGGGGTGTATGTTACAATAAATTGCACACTGGCATCAGTGTGCATTTATTGTGCAGAGAAGTTTGATACCAAACTTCCCAGTCTTCAGTGTAGCCATTATGGAACTGTGGAGTTCGTGTTTGACAAACTCCCAGACCATATAATCTTATGGCTACCTTGCACTTACAATGTCTAAGGTTTTGCTTAGACACTGTAGGGGCATAGTGCTCATGCACATATGCCCTTACCTGTGGTATAGTGCACCCTGCCTTAGGGCTGTAAGGCCTGCTAAAGGAGTGACTTACCTATGCCACAGGCAGTGTGAGGTTGGGATGGCACTCTGAGGGGAATGCCAAGTCGACTTAGTCATTTTCTCCCCACTAGCACACACAAGCTGTGACGCAGAGTGCATGTGCTTAGTGAGGGGTCCCCAAGGTGGCATAAGACATGCTGCAGCCCTTAGAGACCTTCCCTGGCATCAGGGCCCTTGGTACCGGGGGTACCAGTTACAAGGGACTTACCTGAGTGCCAGGGTTGTGCCAATTGTGGAGACAAAGGTACAGTTTAGGGAAAGAACACTGGTGCTGGGGCCTGGTGAGCAGGGTCCCAGCACACTTTAAAATCATAACTTAGCATCAGCAAAGGCAAAAAGTTAGGGGGTAACCATGCCAAGCAGGCATTTCCTTACAGGGACTTACCGCCAATGTCATAATGAGGGCCCCAGTGTCTAACCTCTGAGGATTAATTCCCAATTTTCCTGCAATTAACCTAATCACATGGCCATGTTTGCCTTGGATCTCCCAGGTATCAGTTTTCTAGCATATTACTCGTCTTCATAGACCCACTGGCCTATACCTTAGGATCTCAGACTTTCTTGCTCAATATCATGTGTTCTTAACAGCTCTTGAGCTTCTTAATATCTGGTGTATGTAGAAAGGTGTTTAGCTTGGCCCAGAGTCACTTTAAGGTAATTTATGCATTCTTTTTAGGTACTTGTTTTATGAATGGAATATAAAAGTATTGATCCCCAGTTGTAGCTTTAAAGACCAACAGATTATTTCTGATAATACTGTACTTCCAATATTCATAAAAAAGTGATACCTCTTGTAATCTTGACCTTAAACTCCTGATCTAATAGCAGACATTTACCAGAGCTCCTGCTTTTAGAAGATTGATCACCCTATACAAGCATCAGTAAGGAAAAGAATCCCTTTTCTGGCAAGAATTGTCTTTCAATTTTGCCTTTGACATACTCAAGGACGGTGACTTCGAATGGGACAAGGGACCCATGCCTTGGAGCAGGACCTGTCCTGTTTCTTGTGTTTGGTGACGTGCAATTTTGAAACATGCTCCCTGATAGCCATGGGGAACATAAGAAAGAAAATTGTATAGGACTCTGGGTCGTGCTTGGCCCTTGACACCACAGGAAGATGTTGTACACTTCCTTAGCAAACATCATCTTTCTGCAGCCCTCACACGGTTTGAAGCCTGTTGTTTTCAGTGGAGACATATTATTTAGCATACTGTTTGAGACCAAATGTTTTGGGGTTGATAAAACACTAGCGTTTGAGAGCAGAGCTATGCATGAACGTTGGTGGGTCTAGAAGGAAAGGAATTGAAATCAGCACTCAGGCATGGCCCCCCATATGTGCATCCATGCCATCACTTCCGACGAGTGTGAGGCCACTGCGGAGTCCAATGGTAAAGTACTGCGTGGTAAATGTAGAACTACTTACCTGGTTGGTACTTACCTGCGTGGTAAAGGCATGTGTGGTGAAGGCTGTTTTCCATCAATAAGAGATGCCTGCACTTCCCCAGAAAAACCTGTTGTGCGCATCCATGCATGGCCTTGGTTACCACACTATGCCATGACACGACCCCAGTGTCCGTTGTGTCTAGACCGGCTCTCATTACATACTTAGCCACATCTTGTCCACCCTGGATTGTTTGTGTGAACACATTCCTGAATTCCTCAGCAACACTGGACAGGATCTCCCTGGTCGTATCCCAGAGAGTAAGCCCGTAGCACCCTGCAGACATACAGAATTTAAGGACCTCAGTGGCAAGCTGGTTAAAAGAAAAACCTCTTGCCAAATATGTCAATGCAATTTTATTTACTGTCTGGTGGAGCATTTTAGAAGGCATTAGGATTGACCTTGATGGTTTAATCTAGAACCACGAAGCTTGTCAGAGGTGGCTATTGGGTCACAAAACATGGATTCTCAGAAGCCGGCCAATGCCACCTGCTTTCAGAGCACCTCACTGAGAAACAGTGCACAGCTTAATCTAGGCCGCCATCATTGCCTATGTTGGAGGTTCATTAGAAATTAGTAAGGTTTCTTAAGTTGCTGGGCCTCACTTCAAAATCTGCTGCAGGGCTGCCATCTTGAAGACCTCTACTTGTTGTGGGGTCGATGACAGCCAAGGAAACTTTGGCATGCTGGAACCAGCCTCTGGACAGGCTCTTACTTTGATGAGGGGGGAGAAGTTGAGCCCTTCCAGTCTAGACACGCAACGTCTCCCTAGAACAAAAGGGATACGAACGATAAAAATCCCTTTTGTGGCAAGAATTGTGTTTTGGTTTTGTCTTCAACTTATCCAAGGACTGTGACATAGAACAATACCAGGGCATCAGGCAGGAGCAGGCCCATACAGCTTTGAATCAAGCTCCCTGATGGCCATGGGGTGTCTCAGTAATCATTTTTATAGGACTTTGAATCATGCTTCCCGTAGATATCACCAGCAGATATTGTACGGGGTGGCAAACATCAGCTTATTGTAGCCCTCACACAGTTTAAAGCCTATGGTCTTCAGAGGGGATATATTACTTAGAATACTATTTAAAAACAATTTATTTTGGGCTGATAATACACCAATGTTTGAGAGCAGAGTTCTGGATCAGTGTTGATGGGTCCAGAAAAAAAGGAATTGAAATCAGCGCTCAGGCATGGCACGTGCATCCGTGCCATCACTTCCTAAGACAGTGTGAGGCCACTGAGGAGTCCGATGGTGACACCTACCAGCACACAGAAGCAATTGATAAAAAAGGTCCTGGATTCAGCCTGGCACCTGTGAAAATTCATAAGGTGTGAAATTTATGGTTAGAATTAACCATTAGAACAGGTGGTACAAATGTCACAACTAAAAAGGGACAAATGAAAGGAGCAAGATGAATAAGTAAAAAGCAGAGTTCTGAGGACACTTTTAAGTTCAGTTGCCTGGCCAATTTACATAATCTAAATACTGTAAAAATAATGAGGTACTATATAGGGGTGGGTGGAATCAGCAGACTTAGATAAAACTTCACGAGATTCAGCGGAGTTCCGCAAATGGGCCAAATTAGGCACTTTGGGCGACCTACACTGATTTATAGCGCTGGGCGCTCATTTTGTGCTGCAAAATCAGAGCGAACTGCACCAAGCGGCACGTCAAAGGGAGCTGCTTCCTCAGCTGATTTTGCTGCCACTCGTGTAGATTTTCTACTTGAGCAGCAGTGTTCTCACCACGAACGGACGTGACCACCCACGATGGAAAAATCCCACTGCATGCCCACCTAGCAACCGAAAATCATACCAAGAGATAATAAATCTTGCTCGCCAACTTACTGACGGAATTTGGCTATAATGCTGCATTATATGCATAACGCAGAGTGGACACAATTCTGCCAACTCCCCGGCGGAGTAGAATTTATGACCCACCCCTTGTACAATGGTTTTAACAATGCAGGCAAATGTAAAGCAATTAGATTATGGGTTAAGGATCTGAATCAATCAAAAGTACTGATTTTCTGGAGACTCATAGGTAAACACTTCAAGCCTACGCAAATTTGGATGACTTGGCATAGGTCATAATACTCACCAGCTAATGCAACTGACATGGGGTTGCTATCCTTTTGCTAAAGTCCCCACTGGACATGTAACTCAGGCCCGTATTTATACTTTTTTAGCTCCGCATTTGCGTTGTTTTTTGACGCAAAATCGGCCCAAACTTACAAAATACAATAGGCCCATATTTATACTTTTTTTAGAGCCGCGTTTGCGTCGTTTTTTGACGCAAAATCGGTGCAAACTTACAAAATACAATGGTATTTTGTAAGTTTGCGCCGATTTTGCGTAAAAAAAAAACCGCAAATGTAGCGCTAAAAAAGTATAAATACATTTGTATGTTTTGTAAGTTTGCGCCGATTTTGCGTCAAAAAACGACGCAAATGCGGTGCTAAAAAAGTATAAATATGGGCCTCAGTTTCTCAACGATAAACAAAACAAGAGATTACACAAGCTTTCAATGTAAATAAAAGTTTTTTCATAGCATTATCATATTGGAGTCCTACCAGCAGTGACCCTCCGGCTTTCTATGATGTGCTTTTGGCCTCTACCCGAGATTGCAACTGACCGTTTAAGAAAGAGTTGAGTAAGCTAGATCCTTGATGGGAGCAAAATCAGAACATACACCCAATATACTTTCCAGCACATTATGGCTTGGCCTCTAGATTTGTTTTTGTTCTGAGTTTTAAAGCCGTTGCTAGCACTGAAGTGATACGTATACCAACTAGCATTTTCTGATTGCTCCTAAATTTATTTAGCAGCTTGTATAGTTCAAAATTGTATGTTACCAACACAAGATACAGGACAGGTCCTGCTCCAAGGCATAGGTCTCTAGTCCCATTGTAAGTCACCGTCCTTGGGTAAGTCAAAGACAAAATTGAAATACAATTCTTGCCACGAAAGGGATTTTTTTCCTTCCTGTTGCTCTCGCTCCAGGGAGAAGTGGTATGTCAGCACTTGAAAGACTCAAGTTCTGCCCCCTCATTAAAGTAAGAACCTGTACTGAGACTGGTCCCAGCATGTACGAGTTTCCTTGTCTGCCATCAACCCTATAGCAAATAGAGAGGACTTCAAGGTAGCCTTCCTGCAGAAGTGTAGGACCTTCAGTTACCAGGTATAAACCATGGCAACATTTTTGATACACTTTTTGAAGTATGATTCTGCAACTTAGGAACAATTACTACTTTTTAATGAAGCTCCAACAGAGGCATTGATGGCAGGCTGGTTTAAGGAGTGCTCATCTCTCTCAGTGAGTTGCCCTGAAACCAGGTGTCATAGGCCTACTCCTAGGAACTCATGTTTTGTGGCCCAAACAAAAGCTCCGGCAAGCATGGTGCTCCTGGCTTCCACTAGCAAGGTGAATCCCAGTGCCTTCTAAAATTTCCGACCAGACAGTGAATCAAATAGCAGTGAAACATTTAGCAATTCTCTATTGAGCATTGCTTTGCAGGAGGGCATTTATTTCTGCTTTCACAGAATGGCTTTGCTTCTGCTTTTAAATACATGTACTATCTCTGGAATCCTTACTAGTACCCTGCTCTAATGCCTTTTACGCCCAGATCTTTCATGTGTTTAGCTAAGTCACTCATGGGAGTCATTCTGTTTCTCAGAGCTGTACCCCATTGAAAATCCTAGATGGTTCACTCAAACCCTACACATTTCGGGCTCCTCCTATCAGCTGCTGCTCTCTCTAGTGAGGAGAGGGAGGTTGGTTCACTGAAACACACCTCTAGGGCCTAATTTACTGTGAAATGTCCCCGTACGGCGCCAAATTTTGCAGCACTGCACTCTGACATTTCCAAAACGCAGCAATGTACTGTATTTGAAAGAATACGGTGCATCACTTTGTTTCCCCCTGTACCTGAGCTAAATTAGCTGGCTAGCGCCAACGCAGCCACCCTTGCACCATGGTGAAAGGATGGCTGCATTGAGGTGGAGATTGTTTTTGTGCAGGAAGGTGCCTCTTACTGCACAAAAACAATCACTAATAGCGATTTGCTCCTTCCACAGACAGAAAGCAAAAAACGAGGAGAAATAAAAGTATTTCTCCTCGTTTTGCCGGGCTAACACCACCCCTGGTGTGGAGTTAGTTTTTGGCGCTGCCTCAGGTTAACAAATTCTCGTAAAACTGGGGCAGTGTCAAAAGCAATTGGGGTTGCGGTGGAATGCCCACAGCAACACCCATTGCACGCCCCTGTAGCTCAGAAAACTGCGTCAGAGAGTCCCATATTTACAAGAAAGCGTAACTCTACAAAATGTGGCTTAGCGCCACCATGTGAATATGGAAAATGGTACAGTGCCACCGGAGCATCGCAGAAGTGATCTGGTGGTGCTAAGGGCTCGTTAATGAGCCCTCTCGAGTCTTCGCAAACCTGTAGCCTCTCTCAGACCCAGCTCACCTGAGGTCCAATGTAAATCAAAAAACTGTAATTTACCCAAGGGGCCAACAGTACAGCTGTTTCTACCCAGCTTACCTGAGGCATACTGTGGTCCCTGGCTTTTGTCTTTCTAGTTTCACACTCACACTACTACCTCATTACATGCTTATGTTAAATTGTTTTGTTTTCTCCACCTCAGCTTCAGCAATCAGTGGTTCACCACTGGAGGACTGCAGAATCCTCTGCACATCAGTTCTCTCAGAACATCTGCCATACAAAATCATATAGTGAGAGAAATAGGAAGACAGCCATGGGAAACACAACCCTCACTTAATACGACATAAATTACAATAACAACGTATGTAAAGACTTTAATATGCAACACTGCGCCACAATTAATTGTGGGTTACTTTGCAATGAGTACTAGAATTGTTGCCCTCATTTGGACTACTAACTGAAAGTTAGACTTGTTTTAGTACATGATTCCATGGGTTTCAGGTTTGTTTTAGAGTTGAGAATTTTGCATGAAATTGTTTTGGACCTATATATAAGAGGTCGTCTACATGAAGGTTCTTTTGCAAGGAAGTTTTCTTTTTTTACCCCCAAAAAGTCGTCCTGCATCAGCTCACTCTATGGTAGTCAATAATACCCCAGGTGGACATGGCGCCACATCAGCCAATAATCGTATGCCCTCAAGGAAAGACAGATTAGTGACACACAACATAAGTAGGAAAGCATTAATCTGCTCTGTTAATCTAGTACCTTGTTGTTTCCCTTAATGGTAGAAATCGGTAGAGAAATAGGATTTATTTCAAACAGTACATGGAAAAACAAACATTGTAGACAGAAATTGGAAACTGCAGCCTTCAATACGTAAAAAGCACAGCAAGTACGAACAAGAAGCTAAAACTGTCATCGAAAAATCTGGGGACACATTGCATCTTGAAACAATTGATACAGCCAAATTTGAACACTGGACCTCATCCACTCTCCATGGTTAATGTTTTGGGTGTGGTTTTCATACGCGCCTTGTTCTCATTTAAAGTTATTTATAAATGTGGAAAACAATAATTTGAACATTTAATTGTATATTTTGATGAAAGTCTAACATGTCTTCTGCTCCTAAAAGTGCAGAAAGTTGACGTAAACTTTTCAAGTGGGCTCTTGCACTCAATCTTTTAAATTGTAAAAATGTATACCTTACTCACTTCTTGTTCCCAAACTTTTTGGATTTTTGGGCTGCTGCTGATTGCGAGTTAGTACCTTATTTTGTTGATTACTGAGATTTTTCAAAAACTCCCTGCATTCCCTGGAATGCTTTCATATCTCCCACCGGATAACATGCTTTTCATTAGTAGAATTCACTTCAACCAGGATAGAGATGTTTATCAGATGTCTTTTGTAATCACATTTTCTTCAATTCCTAGCTACTCAGATAGCACAGTTGCCCTACTCCTGGTGGTTTCTAGTGCCCCTTCACAATTGGCTCTATGCTTGGGACCTTTCTTTATCAGGTTTCCTATAAGGAAGGTTTCTGAATGCTGTTGTTGGTTCTATGCACAAGTGGTACATATCCTTTTATTAAAAAGTTGTTTTCCCAATCAGTCCCAGGGGAGTTTATGCTTCTTGCCTTTAAAAGCATACTTGCCTTCATGAGCATACTTTTTGGGTCGGTGTCGTGAATGCAGCTGGCTGTAGGATAATTTTCTGATTCTCCTCTGGCGAATAATAATGTAGCTCCAGGACGAGGGCTCAGAACACTAAGGTCTCTTTTTAGGTTATGTAAGTGCTGTTGGCTACTTCCAGCTTTGTGTGTCCCATCTGGCTTTGCTATCGACTGAAGGGTAACAAATAGGGCCACTGCATTACCTACCTTTCCTCTGGGGAGGAGTAGAGAATGTTCATCTTTTCTTCCAAAGCTAATATTCTTTTCCATTTGGATACTATGAGGACAGAGGCTCCAGTGATCTGACTGAGTCATCTATATGAACGTGACATTGTCAGGGTATTTATCTAGCTCATTTGAAAAATGAAAACCATCAGCCTATAGCTGCTCTTTTTGATTTTCTGAGTGAATTTGTGTATACAGCATTTGCGGCCTCAACCATTTCACAGTTTGACATTCTGTATGAAGAACTAACTAGCTTAGTTTTGCATATAAGATAAGTAAAACAGGAAAGTACTATGACTGACAAACAGAATTCCTAGGCAGAATCATTGTCTAACATTTGCAATACCCTTAACTTCCTTATCAGTCGTTTACCTCTCTTCCCTCTCTGGAACAGGTTCAGCTGTTCATTAAATAATGTGATTGGTTGATTGGCATTTCATGAATTTACATTCACCATCTCTATCCCATTAAAATCAGTAGGTCCTCAGTTGACAGCTATAGTTAACATTCCAATTCATATTGGTCATTCTTTCCTTCAGACGTAGTTATTCAGTGCAAATGTCCTTCATCTGAACTTGATGCCTATATATTAGTGTTAGTATTTCTGTATGTGTTTTAGAGTATTTTTCAAGGAACTGACAACTTTGCTCTTCTACACTTTGGAGTGTTATCTTTAAGCACCATACAAATAAAGTTTGGTCTATTAAGCATGTTTTTAATGTTTTCACTCACTCATGCTTAACTTACTACTCTAGGTCTTTCGTCATTTCTTTCGATGTCTTAGATGGTCATCTTCTCTCGAGTGTTTTGCATTGTATGATGAAGGCTTTCATTCTTTCTTGAGTCTTCGATTCATTGTGTTTTCTTGAGGTATGTAAGACATTGTTAAGTGTTTTGTCTCTGTCCATGTGTTTGAAAATATGAGTGGTATGCTTTTATAAAGAAGGTTTTGCATTACCTGGCATTCAAGGTACTTGTCAGTTCTTGAATTATTGACCCATATTTTTTCTGACACAATGTCTTTCAATGTATTTGTCTTTTAGTTAGGAAGACTGGCTTGGCTTTTCAATCTTTCCAGCACACATCTTATTCAGTGTTCTGTGTATTTATTTTTAATATCAGCTAATTGATGCTGCTTGATCACTGCAGAAGAAAAGTCTAATGATTCATTGATGATGTTGATATTTGTAGGTTGTATGTTCCTACACGGTTCCCTGTTCTTCAACGGGATCGCTCCCTGTTTTTGCTTTAGGTTTCCCTACTTGTTTTATGGCACTTGCCTGAGATTCCCTTAAATTGTTTTCAACAATTCCATTTTAGGGTCAAGCGCACAAGCACTCGGTCCCTGTTGTAATCTCTCTGTGGGCTTTTAACCACACCCATGTCACGCCTATCACTTTCGTTGGTTTGTGGGCTTGACTTTAAAAATTTGCTTGATTTCATTAGTGAATGGCATGCATACGTGAGGCCTTTTCTGGTGTTTAGCTTTCCTCAAGCGCACCGACCAACTACTGAAAATATACGAGGCTCCATGTTTTCCGTATGGTTTCTGGACTACTTTTTATCTTTATTTCGTAGGCAGCGCAATCTCGCTCGCCATAATCGAGTGCTTTTCATGACTACCAGTTTACTTCTATTATTTATCCAACCACCCCTTTGCGAATTCAAGGTTTTACACAGAGCGATTGCGCTCGTTTATATTTTTTCATTACGATGCAAAGGCGAGACTGGACCGGTATTTTTGTTCTGATTAGCGACATTCACGCTCATGGCGTGGTGCTTTAAATCAGCTCCCTTATGTGAAATTGTATTACTTTTCATTTTCGATTTATGTGGCAAGAAAAGTCCAGTTAGGAGTTTACAATGCTAAGAGCTCTAACTCGAGCAAACGCGAGAACCATTACATTGCAAATGCTTGTTTTGGTGGTCATCTCTTCAACATGTGGCTTGTTGTGTTTCTGGATATGCCATTTTTTTGCCCTGGTTTCTTTCCTAATCTTTTAATAAACTCAAGTGCTTATGTTAATAAATATGTGCAAACCCTGCTTTGTCAGACATTAATGCTTTTCTTCCCTCACCTAAGAAGAATCTCATATAGTTGGCAACTGACTACACATTTCCTTCTTAACACTTTTACACATGTAGGTGTAGCAGAACCCAGCTAGCCACTGACCTTGGTCCCTTAGAATTCAATAGGGTAGTTATTAAAGGGTTGTTATTAGTCCCCTTTAAATTGTCATCTATCAAATGATTTTTTCTTGCACACCCTATCCAACCTGATTGAAATGGTGGTTACCGAGCACATTCATGCTTTCTTTGAGGAGGAACCCTTGCAGACTCACTTTAACCTTCTGGTGACAGAGAATGTGTGTTCACTGCTTTCATGGATCACCTTTGAGTCATATTGGATTTTGGCAGCGTTGGTGCCCTCTTCATGCACTATGTGGCCTTCAGCACCATCAATCATTATGTTCTGTCTTCAGGCTCTGTGATTTAGGCATCCAATACTCGTGGATTTCAGTACAGTGTAAGGTCTTTGTTTTGTCTAGGTCCCACTATTTTGCTTGGTTTTGGTATATTGGCACTTATTAAGAACCTTGGAAAGGGTCAGTGATGCGGTGGTAATGATTTGAATCTTTGCCGTTCATCTCCATGTACTCTTAGTTTAATTGTTTTTTATCATAGTCATCTCTGCCGACGAATCACAATTCTTTCAATGTTACATTTACACACATCATTTTATAACCAACATCTGTGATAAATATTGTGATTGCTAGTTTAAACTTACTATCTGCTTCATTTTGGCATTTGGCTTCCGCATGTTCTAAATTAAATAAGCATATTAAATTGTAGGTCCACTGGGGAGCGGTGCTTTTATCAGGTTCATGTCAGATGTCTGGAGAGACCTTGCTAATAATGTAAACTTTGATTGCCTTTGTGAGATAAGATGTACATCCGAAGCCTATATACTACAATTATTTTAACCGTAACCTCAGTGTTTGGGTTTTACTTCAGCTGAATTATTTCTGATATTTTGGATTTATACTCTAGTTGATGTTAATGCGTTTCGACTCCATTCCCTATTATTTTGGATGAGTCTTCATCAGGACGTATCTAGGCCCATATTTATACTTTTTGGCGCAAATTAGCGCTTGGGCAGATTTGTGTCAAAAAGTTTACTGCCGGCCAACTCCATTCCAACGTGCCGGCCGGGTGCCTTATTTATAGAATGGCATTAGCCGGCGCTGCAGCCTGGTTTGCGACAAAATAAATGACGGTAACCGGGCAGCAGTGGCGAAGGGAAGACTGGGGGTTGTGCGCCAAAGAATGGTGCAAGTAAGGTTAGTGTCAGAAATATTGCCTCTAACCTGACTTGCGCCGTGTCTTGACACACAACCCCCATGGAAATGACTCCTGTCTTACGAAAGACAGGAATCATGTCCCCCTGCCCAATGGCCATGCCAGGGGACTTCTGTCCCCTGGGAATGGACATTGGGCACAGTGGCATGTAAGAAGGCCCAAGTTAGGCCCCCCAGGCCACCCCAAAACAATTATACTTACCTGAACTTACCTGCACTCACCATGGATGGGTCCCCCCATCCATGGGTATCCTCCAGGGGTGGGCGAGGATGGCAAGGGGTGTCCCTGGGTGCAGGGAAGGGCACCTGTGGACTGCTTTCATGGTCTCTAACCATGAAAATGAGCCCACAGGTCCCTTAACGCCTGCCCTGACCCAGGCATTAAAAAACGGCGCAAATTCGGTTGGGTGCCATGTTTTAAGGCCTGCCTTCTCCTGTGTGTCATTTTGATGCCAGTGGATAAATAAGGTGCACATGCCTTAGAGTAATTTTTTGCACAGGAAGGCCTACCTTGCATGTCATTAGTGCAAGATAGGTTTTCATGTACAAAAAATGACTCAAACTCCATAACTTTGGCGCTAGACGGGTCTGGCATCAAAGTATAAATATGAAGTTAAGATTGCGTCGAATTTGCATTAAAAAAAAAAACGCAAATCCGGCACAGAGTATAAATATGGGCCCTGGTGTCCCTTTTTAGCACACCTTTTTCTTATGTAGTCTTCATATTGTTTGGTTTATTAGCCATTTGTGCTGGTGCAGTTGATTGCTTAAATAACATATGACTTTACCAACAGTTGTGTACGTGCCTGCACCAATTTGGGACTCAGAATCGAGGAACAAATGCTGCATTACCCATTCCTTACACATGAACACAAGCTTGACATTCTGATGGTGGACTTTCAAATGTGCCAAAACTTTAAATACTGTATATAATTAAATAATTACTAAACTCAACCATTACACTTTCCCCGCATCATTGGTGCAGCTATGTACACAGCACAGTTTGACCGCTGTCTTTTACTATTCTAGGATATATGCATCAGCGCTGTGAAGGAGAAGGATATCGAACAGAAGCTGAAACTGGTCATTGCAGAGTGGGACAATAAAACATTTACATTTGCAAATTTTAAAACCAGAGGAGAGCTGCTGTTAAGAGGGGACAGCACATCAGAAACTATTGCAAGCATGGAAGATAGCTTGATGATCCTAGGATCTCTTATGAGCAACAGGTAAAATTTGTAAACATTTTAAAGTCATTGGGTTCAAAAACAAGTAGCAAAGGTCCAATTATCCCTGTTATCAAAATTGCCCAAAATGAAGTTATTAAACAGTGGGTAGTCAATTGGGGGATGGACCAGTTAGCCCCAAATCAGAAATCGAGATCCAAAAAGTTGAGAACCCACTTTAAAAAGGATCAAAAGTTATATTCGTATGTCGAGTTATGTTCAGGCAATAAAGTTTGAAATCCACGTTTTCGTTTTCAGTGCACTTATTGGTTGCATACACAGTAAGTTTGTCAGACAAAGCAAAACGAGACAGCTGGCACGTGTTTCGCCCCCTTGTGGTGTGTTCCCCTGGGGCTTTTTCAAGGTTGCAAATAGTAAAAGAGTGATCAGGCCAGAGTAGTATTACTTAAAGGAATGATAGGTTAAAATATTAGTAGAAGCCCATTGGAGATACCATCCCTTGGCGCAAGAAAAAATAGATGTGTCTAAGAACAGAAAAAGGAATTTCAGATGGTGATCATAACCAAGTTTAAGTCCCGAAGTCAAACCCAAGTCTGTCGTAGCATAGGTGAAATAAAGGGATGAAAAGATAGATGGAAAATTAATAACTGGTGATGTCAAGAAACATGTTCATAGACTTGTGCCAAAGATAAACGATTCAAAAAGTAGAAGTAGACGTAAGGTATGAATAGGCAGTGTTTAAGATTCATAATTCTGAGTGAAAGCTGTGCTGGCACCGTGAGAATTAGGGTAGCTGACGTATTAGTATTATATAATAATCGTTGGTGATCAAATATATAAGTTAATGCTTATCGTCAAAAAAGGCATCATACCATTATCGTTGTACTTCAAGGAAGATTCATCGCTTAATGTAAATAGTCTAAGTGGAAGCAAGGTGTGAAATGAAAACACTTAGATACATATGGTCAATCATTAATGAGATACCCATGAGTATTAAATAGAACCTGATAATATACAGGGTAACAGGTACTAGTCCTAGACATGTTCTATGTCATTATGCTAATGTTAGGTCTAAGTAGCCCTATGGGGACATGCAGTCGGTGAGTAACAAGTATATCAGTTCCCCGGAGGGAATTTTGAAAAATACGGATGTTGTCTAACAAGTTGTAACTGTTAGGTAGAATAATGAGTGTCCTATATGCACATGACATTCGAGGACTGTTAAGCATTATTTAACATAGAAGCTGAGCAGTCGTTCCCTAGTCAGCATTAACAAATATTGTAGTGATGAGAAAACATAGATCATGTCCAATATATATGTAACTCTTGTTATTTATTTGGTTGAGTTATGCAGACGAATATTGCAGCGAAAATCAAAAGAGCAGTAAATCAGGACAACTAAAACATATCTTATAGATTGATAATATAGATTATTCCATGGGACTTTTGTGCCTTACCTTGTATACGATGAGAAGATCCTCAAAACGATCCTGAGACCGTGATCGCGGCGTCCCGAGCGGGCGCCATGTTGGATTGGGAAAAAACACCTACATCGATTCTGTAGCTATTTATATGGTAAGACCAGAAGGTCTAGTGGTTACTCACCAACTGTATGTCCCCATAGGGCTACTAGACCTTTCATTAGCATAATTACATAGAACATGTCTAGGACAAGTACCTAGGGTATGGGTATCTCATTAATGATTGACCATATGTATCTGAGGCCCTCATTACAACCCTGGCGGTCGATGTTAAAGCGGCGGTAATACTGCAAACAGGCCGGCGGGAAAAAAAATGGAATCATGACCATGGCGGAAACCGCCAACATAGACAGCCACTTTAACACTCCGGCCGCCACGGCGGTAGAAACAAACACTGCGGCAGTAACCGCCAACAGACAGGTGGAAGACAATGTACCGCCCACCATATCACAAGAGGCCTATCCGCCACCTTTTCCGGGGCGGAACCAACGCGAACAAAAACACGTCGGAAACAGTACACAGAAGGGAAAACACTCACCTCTCCACACCCCACGAGGAACCAGGACGCCATGGAGCCCGAATTGCAGATACTGCCGATGCTGGTCTTCCTTCTCTTCCAACAGGAGCACCAGAGACGGCGGCGACGACCACGGTGAGTACTGCACCTACAACACAGGGGAGGGGGGAGGAAAAAGAGAGTGACACCCACACGCAACATGCAATGCCCCCACCCTCACCCACAACACCATACACACAAATACATGCAGCAACAGTACACATACAACCCCCCCTACCCCCTAGAAGAACGCAAGGACAAAAGGAAATGATTTGAACAAATGTTATCATGTGAAATCTCATTATCAAAGTTCAAAATCCAGTAAATACAATTATGTACACCAACTACACAAGTCCGGATAGTGCACCAATCATTGTCCGGGGACCACTGGGCCCAAAATCCATGGGCGAAGCCCACCCTAGATACCTGACTGGAAACGGAGAGAACACTAGAGGGGCATCAGATCGAAATGAAACAGGCACCTCCGGGGGAGGGGGGGGGACACCTCAGCCAGATGAACACACAGCGCCACTGCTGCACGAGGGGGCTCCATGCCCACTGCTTTATCCTGGGGAGTGCAAAGCCACAGTCTCACAAGTCTCTCCAGTGGGTGGTTTGCCCACTGCTTTATCCTGGGGAGTGCAAAGTCACAGTCTCTCAAGTCTCTCCAGTGGGTGGTTTGCCCACTGCTTTATCCTGGGGAGTGCAAAGCCACAGTCTCTCAAGTCTCTCCAGTGGGTGGTTTGCCCACTGCTTTATCCTGGGGAGTGCAAAGCCACAGTCTCTCAAGTGGTTGTCATTCTCCACTGGTTCAGGAGGGGGCCAGTTGCCCAGAGTGCTTCATCCTGCCAAGGACTGAGGTAGTGGATGTACCTCTCCACTGCTTCTGGAGGGGGCCTGGTGCCCAGAGTGCTTCATCCTGCCAAGGACTGAGGTAGCGGATGTATCTCTCCACTGGTTCTGGAGGGGGCCTGGTGCCCAGAGTGCTCCACGTGCAGTGTAGCTGGTACAATTCACTCACCTGGGTGTGCGTGGCATGACATTGGCGAGGTACAGGTAGCATGATACGCCATGTAGGCAGTGACATACCGCACACTGCTGTCTCCTGCAGCCTCGGACGGCTGCCCACCGGGGAAGAGGCTGGAGACTGTTGCAACGGCTGTAGACGTGCCGGAGGCGGTGCAGGTGGCGGTGTTCGCCGCCGTACGGGTTGGCGTGGACGTGGAGAGAAGGTGTGACACTGGTCCCTCAGTCTGTGCCACCATGCCCTCTCCTGACCTGCCCTTCTGTTTTGGCCCTTCCCCACCTTTGATGGAGGCGCAGTCGTCTTGCCACTATCCCCTTTTGTTTTCGGTGACCCCTTGGTGGCTGGTGGTTTCGGCTTCTCCCTCCGGGGTGTGGGCACCTTTTTTCATCTTGGCAGGTGACGGAATGTCCTTTCCCTCACTACGTGGCACACTGGCAGCCCTGATGGTTGGCACACTCCTTGACCACGCAGTTGCTGGCACCACTGTGCCTGGGGATGTGGTGGCTGAGGTGCTGGGCTGGGACCTGGAAAGCCTGGCCCTAGGGGAAGGACAGGGGGGGAGGTGTAGGGAAGAGGTCAATGTTAGCCAGCAAAAGTTTTTAAGACACACTGGGACGGGAAGATGGAGGGGGTTTGGGAGTGGAGCAAGAGGTAGTGGTTGTAGGAGGTGTACGTCTGCTGAATTTGGATAAAGGTGCATAGGCTGGAGGCTGTTGTGAGGTGGATGGCTGTTGGGTGGGTGTGTGCCTGCGTTTGTGTACTTTGGGCGGAGGGCTCACAGACACACTTTGTAAGGAAATGCCTCCTTGGCACGGTTACACCCTGACTTTTTGCCTTTGCTGATGCTAAGTTATGATTTGAAAGTGTGCTGGGACCCTCCTAACCAGGCCCCAGCACCAGTGTTATTTCCCTAAACTGTACCTTTGTCTCCACAATTGGCACAACCCTGGCACTCAGGTAAGTCCCTTGTAACTGGGTACCCTGGTGCCATGGGCCCTGATGCCAGGGAAGGTCTCTAAGGGCAGCAGCATGTCTTATGCCACCCTAGGGACCCCCCCACTCAGCACATGCACACTGCCTCACAGCTTGTGTGTGCTGGTGGGGAGAAAATGACTAAGTCGACATGGCACTCCCCTCAGAGTGCCATGCCAACCTCACACTGCCTGTGGCATAGGTAAGTCACACCTCTAGCAGACCTTACAGCCCTAAGGCAATGTGCACTATACCACAGGTGAGGGCATAAGTGCATGAGCACTATGCCCCTACAGTGTCTAAGCAAAACTTTAGACATTGTAATTGCTGGGTAGCCATAAGAGTATATGGTCTGGGAGTTTGTCAAACACGAACTCCACAGCACCATAATGGCTACACTGAAAACTGGGAAGTTTGGTATCAAACTTCTCAGCACAATAAACGCACACTGATGCCAGTGTGCAATTTATTGTAAAATACACCCAGAGGGCATCTTAGAGATGCCCCCTACAAACATACCCGACTTCCAGTGTAGGCTGACTAGTTTCTGCCAGCCTGCCACACACCAGATATGTTGCTGGCCACATGGGGAGAGTGCCCTTGTCACTCTGTGACCAAGAACAAAGCCTGTACTGGGTGGAGGTGCTTCTCACCTCCCCCTGCAGGAACTGTAACACCTGGCGGTGAGCCTCAAAGGCTCACCCCTTTTGTTACAGCGCCCCAGGGCATCCCAGCTAGTGGAGATGCCCGCCCCTCTGGCCACTGCCCCTACCTTTGGAGGCAAGGCTGAAGGAGATAATGAGAAAAACAAGGAGTCACCCACCAGTCAGGACAGGCCCTAAGGTGTCCTGAGCTGAGGTGACCCTTACTTTTAGAAATCCTCCATCTTGTGGATGGAGGATTCCCCCAATAGGATTAGGGATGTGCCCCCCTCCCCACAGGGAGAAGGCACAAAGAGGGTGTAGCCACCCTCAAGGACAGTAGCCATTGGCTACTGCCCTCCCAGACCTAAACACCCCCCTAAATTCAATATCTAGGGGCTCCCCAGAAACTAGGAAACTAGATTCCTGCAACCTTAACAACAAGGACTGCTGACCTGAAGCCCTGCAGTGAAGACGGAGACGACAACTGCTTGGACCCCAGCCCTACCGGCCTGTCTCCCAACTTCGAAGAAAACTGCAACATCGATGCATCCAACAGGGACCAGCGACCTCTGAAGCCTCAGAGGACGCCTGGAACCAACACTGCACCCGCTCCCCCTAGGACCTGAAGGAACTGAACTCCAGTGCAGGAGCGCCCCCCAGGCGACCCTCTGCCTAACCCAGGTGGTGGCTACCCCGAGGAGCCCCCGTGCCTGCCTGCATCATTGAAGAGACCCCTGGGTCTCCCCATTGCTTTCAATACAAAACCCGATGCCTCTTTGCACTCTGCACCCGGCCGCCCCAGTGCCGCTGAGGGTGTACTTTCTGTGCCTGCTTGTGTCCCCCTCGGGCCCTACAAAACCCCCCTGCTCTGCCCCCCGAGGACGCGGGTACTTACCTGCTGGCAGACTGGAACCGGGGCACCCCTGTTCTCCATGGAAGCCTATGTGTTTTGGGCACCTCTTTGACCTCAGCACCTGTCCGTCACTGAGCTGCTGGTGTGGTAACTTTGGGGTTGCCTTGAACCCCCAACAGTGGGCTACCTTGGACCCAACTTTGAACCCTATAAGTGTTTTACTTACCTGTGAACTTAACCTCTACTTACCTCCCCCAGGAACTGCTGATTTTGGTACTGTGTCCACTTTTAAAATAGCTTATTGCCATTTTTGTCAAAACTATACATGATATTGTGATTATTCAAAGTTCCTAGAATACCTGAGTGAAATACCTTTCATTTGAAGTATTACTTGTAAATCTTGAACCTGTGTTTCTTAAAATAAACTAAGAAAATATATTTTTCTATATAAAAACCTATTGGCCTGGAGTAAGTCTTTGATCGTGTGTTCCTCGTTTATTGCTTGTGTGTGTACAACAAATGTTTAACACTACCCCCTGATAAGCCTACTGCTCGACCACACTACCACAAAATAGAGCATTAGAATTATCTCTTTTTGCCACTATCTTACCTCTAAGGGGAACCCTTGGACTCTGTGCACACTATTTCTTACTTTGAAATAGTATATAGAGAGCCAACTTCCTACACACTGGTAGAGGACAGTGGGGATGTGTGAATGGTAGTGGGGGTGGTGATTGCACGTGAACGGTGTGTGGTGATGGGCATGCTGGTGATGGAGGTAGTGGCTGAGGATGTAGTGCATGCAGGTGTGAGTGGAGACGAGACTGGGAGGGAGACGTGGTGGTGGGGGACACAGTGGAGGAATTGGATGTTGGTATATGTGCATGGGTATGTTGCTTGTGTGAGTGTCTGTGGGATGTGTGGTGCTTATGTTCGCCTGAGCCACTCTTGTGTGTTGATGTGTGTGCATGCTGGTCTGATGGTGTGCCTGGATTAGGCAGAGGTACAGGGGATTGGGTCTGGGTGGAGGAGGCTGGAGGGGGGAGGATGGGCACAGGGACAATGGCTGCCATCAGTGCTGGGGCCAGAGCCTGAAATGCTATCTGTTGGGCTGCCTGGCCAGAATGAATGCCCTCCAGGTATGCATTTATTTGTTGCAAATGCCTCTCAATACCCTGGATGGCATTCAGAATGGTAGACTGCCCAACAGTGAGGGATCTCAGGAGGTCAATAGCCTCCTCACTGAGGGCAGCAGGGCTGACTGGGGCAGGGCCTGAGGTGCCTGGGGCGAAGGAGATGCCCACCCTCCTGGGTGAGCGGGCACGGGACAGACGCTGAGGGTCTGCTGGGAGGGCGGTGCTGGTAGGGGGGTGGCGGCTGTACCTGTTGATGCGGTGGGCAGAGAGGGACCCGCCACCGCAAGGGAGCTCCCATCAGAGGAGGAGTCGCTGGTCTCTGCTCCTGTCCCCGCCGTGGAGCTCCCCTCACCCTCCGTACCACTGGTGGCTTCAGACTCCGTAGCTTCACCCTCCAGGGCCAAGTGGGATGTAGCTCCCTCCTGCTCCGGTGCCAATGCTCCTCCGCCTGAGACCACAAAAAAGGGGAGGGAAAGACAGAAGAAAGACATGTTCAGTGCATGCAACACCACTGCCGTTGGCGGACACAACAGACAGTGAGCAGCCCTCTGCACTACGCCATGCAGTTATAGTTCCTAGATTTCTCACATGCCCATGGGGTACGAGGCCTAAGCCCAATTGCTGCACACCTGGAAGTCACAGGAGCCTGACTAGGTGTAGATGGCTCTTACCACTAGTGGGTTTGGGGTGCCACATAGCCTGCCTCACAAGGGACCTTGCCTACCAAGATCGTCCTGGCCTAGGGGGAACCCACTGCCCACTTCCCCCGCCCAGACACCTCGTAATGCATGCAGAGTCAGCTGAATGAGAGTGTACACACCCCCTTGTGGCTGCTGAGATGCCCTCTAGTGCTCATCCAACTCTGGATAGGCCACCGCCAGGATCCGGAATATCAGGGGGGTCATGGTGCGATGGGCACCCCTCCCACGTTGGGAGGCCATCCCCAGCTGGGCCTCCGCCGTCTTCTTGGTCCAGTGGCGCAGGTCCTCCCATCTTTTACGGCAGTGGTTCTCCGTCTGTGGTAGACCCCCAGGGTCCTTGGTGATGGCACACCAAATAGCCTTCTTCTGGTGGGTGCTGACCTAGAGGAATGGTACAGGGGGAAAGGACATTACTCACGCGGCCGGACCATCATACTCATTGCCCACCAGTTACCACCCATGCCATGACGCACATACACTCACCATCCGCCCATGTAGGCCTCAGCCCCCCACCATGTATCTTCCAGCTACACCACTCGATGCAGGCATTTCCCATTCAGCATGCTCACAGTGTACTCACCTGTTTGTCTGGAGGACTGTACAGTTGCGTGTACTGGGGGAGGACCCCATCACTAGTTTCTCCAACTCCTCCGAAGTGAAGGCAGGGGCCCTTTCCCCAGACAAATGAGCCATTGTTGCTTCCAGACACAGGTCACAGCAGCACTTGCAGTGTAGGTCCTCTCCTGTTGAAGGTCAGGTATCAAGTGAGTGAACAGACAGAAAATGGCGGTCACGTCCCTGGCAGTGCGTACCGTCACCGCCGGCATACATCGTCATTGGTTCCTCGGACCCATAGGGCCCAATGTTAACCAATGCTGAATAGCGGCGCGGTCTTCGACCGCCCACCGCGACGGTGTACAACGCCAGCACAGTTACCTCATTTCCCCTTGTCCCACCCTACAGGTCAGGCAGCCGTCATTTCAGGGGGCCACATGGCATTAATAAGAGTTTTTTACATTCCTCTTGGTCTGTGTGGTTGTTGTTTAGGATGGCCACCTTAGATACCGTAATGCAAGCCATTACGCAGTTACAAAAAGAACTCCAAAACTCTAAAAACACAACGGCGGCGCTAGTCACAAAAGTGACACAGTTACAAGCTAAGGTAGACGGTGCAACACCCCAACCACGTGTACCTCCCAGTAATATATCTATGAATGTTCCTACACAAATTCCTCTTGCGGCCCCTGAACGCTTTTCGGGAGACCCTTCAAGAGTACAAGTTTTCCTTACTCAGGTGGAGTTACATTTCACATGCCGCCCTACTGCTTTTCCAGATCCACAATCCAGAATAGCATTTCTCATTTCGTACTTGACTGGTGATGCTGCCTCTTGGGCAGTCCCCCTGGTGCGTCAGGATAGTTGATTATTATATAATTGGCGTCTTTTTGTTGAAGAATTTGAAAAAGTATTTGATCGACGCGCTGTTACCATGTCAGCTGACAGAGAACTTCTTGAGTTAAGACAAGGCAATAAAGACCTCATCTCTTACCTGTCTCATTTCAACCGTTTGGTAGTAGAAACTTCTTGGCCAGAGGAGAAAAGATCAGCCCTTTTTTATCAAGGACTTAAAGAGGAATTAAAAGACATTCTGGCACAAATAGACCCGCAACCCAAGACCTGTACGGATCTAATTAACCTCATTCCGAGATTAGATCATAGACTTACTGAACGAAAAGGAAACAAAAAACGCCCTGAGCGTAGTTCTTGGTATCCAGACAGATACAGAAATTCTTTACCCTCAGCATCGTCGGGAATGTGGAAGAGCCTATGGAAATAGGAACTCTCCGCCAGCCTTTAACCAAGGAAGAAAAGGATCTTCGTCGTCGCAAGGGACAAGGGGGGTCATTCCTACCTTGGCGGGCGGCTACCGCCGCCAAAGCGGCCGCACTCACGCGGCCCCCATTTCGACATTCCCGCTGGGCCGGCGGGCGCAAACCAAGTTTGCACCCGCCGGCCCAGCGGGAATGAGGCCGCAACACAGGAGCCCGCTCCTAATGGAGCCGGCGGTGTTGCGGCCGTGCGACGGGTGCAGTTGCACCCGTCGCGCTTTTCACTGTCTGCTATGCAGACAGTGAAAAGCTGGCCGGGGCCCCCAGGGGCCCCATGACCCCACTTACCGCCAGCCTCTTCCTGGCGGTGCAAACCGCCAGAAACAGGCTGGCGGGAAGGCGGTCATAATCCCCAGGGCAGCGCTGCTTGCAGCGCTGCCCTGGCGGATTATCACCGCCGGGGCATAAACGGCGGGAAACCGCCGGCCCCGGCGGTGCGACCGCGGCGGTACCGCCGCGGTCAGAATAGGGAAGAAAGCACCGCCAGCCTGTTGGCAGTGCTTTCGTCATTTTTGCCCTGGCGGTCTCAGACCGACAGGGTCAGAATGACCCCCAATGTCTCTATTGTGGAAAGAAAGGCCATTTTGTGAGGGATTGTTTAGCTAAACCAAGAAATAAAACAGATTCTACAAACATTCCACAGAAAAAGGTAGCCATGTTGGATAATACTGAGGAAAACTAGGAAACCCAAGAAACAAGGAAGGGGACCTCTTGGGTAATTTAATGATCCCTTCAGTACACTCTGATTCTAAGTGCCATAATAGACATCTGCAGCTCTCCATGCAAATCCTGGTTTTGAGGAAATGGCAAAAAATTCAAGCCTTAATAGATTCTGGTGCAACAGGAAATTTTGCAGATTCACAAACAGTCAAAACCTTACAACTCCCTTGTGTACGAAAAAGGTTACCGGAAATTGTACAAGCCGTGGATGGGAGTGAGTTCTCTGGAGGACAAGTAACTATGTGCACTTCTTCCATTCACACAATTTGTCAAGACATCGATGGTCATAATCATTCCGAGAAACTCCTTTTTAATATTATTCAGGCCCCCCAATATGGCTTCATACTTGGCATCCCTTGGTTAATACTGCACAATCCTCACATAGATTGGCAAAAACAAACCTTAAAGTTTTCCTCAGCGTTTTGTCTAAAGAATTGTTCGCATGATAAACAAGAAAAAACATCTCAATGCATAGCCACTGCAGCAGAAAAAGCTATTGTCTTACCTGACATATATTCTGAGTATGCCGATGTTTTCTGTGAGAAAGCTCCAAGCACTTTACCTCCCCATAGGCCGTACGATTGCTAAATAGCCTTTTTACCTGGTGCTGCCATACCTAATTGCAGAATATACGCTTTGTCGGAAAAAGAAAACTTATATCTGCGAGAATATCTTGATCAGTGTTTAAAAAACAAGTTAATTCGACCCTCACGCTCTCCAGCAGCCTCTCCGCTATTCTTTGTACCTAAGGCAAACGGAGAGTTAAGACCTTGCATAGACTATAGAGACATAAACAAAATCACTGTCAAAAACAAATATCCATTGCCACTAATCCCCGTCTTGTTAGACCAAGTTAAAAGCGCAGTGATTTATACCAAACTGGACTTACGTGGAGCCTACCATTTAGTTCGCATACGTGAAGGAGATGAGTGGAAAACAGCATTTAAAACCCGCTACATGCTCTTCCAGTATCAGGTAATGCCCTTCGGACTGTGTAATGCTCCTGCTGCATTCCAATATTTTCTTAACGATGTACTAAGGGAATATCTCAATATTTTTGTGATCGTCTACATCGATAACATCCTGATTTACTCCGATTCAGATGATCTTCATAGAAAACATGTGATACAAGTATTACGCACTTTACGAAGTCATCGTTTATTCTGTAAATTGAGTAAATGTGAATTTCACGTCAGAAGGGTGGAATTTCTAGGTGTCACTCTAACTCCTGATGGAATGCTGATGACAGAACAAAAAATCCAAGCAGTAGTAGATTGGCCTACGCATAAATCAGTAAAAGACGTGCAATGTTTCCTAGGCTTTGCAAATTTTTACAGGCGTTTCATAGACCATTTTTCTTTAAAGGTAGCTCCTATCACTAGGTTGTTACGTAAAAACATTCCTTTCCAGTGGTCTACTGAAGCCAATGAAACTTTTATCGTACTCAAAAAGGCCTTCACTACTGCCCCAGTTCTAGTCCACCCCAGAGTCACAGAACCTTTTATTGTAGAAGCTGATGCCTCTGATGTAGCAATAGGAGCCATATTAACACAGCATTATCCCTATACTGGGCAATTACATCCAGTAGCCTATATGTCACGAAAGTTGAATGCTGCCGAACAAAACTACACCATCGGCGAAAAAGAATTATTAGCAATTCGAGACACTTTTAAAGAATGGAAGCATTGTTTATCAGGAACACAGCACAAAATCACAGTATACACTGATCATCGGAACTTGCAATTCATGAGCTCAGCTAGGGTGTTAACTCCTCGACAACTACGATGGATGTTATTTTTCTCAGAATATGATTTTGTTGTAACCTTTAGACCAGGCACGGAAAATAGAAAAGCAGATGCCTTAACAAGACAAGACTCTTCTCTCTCACACGAGAAAACTAGACCACAGCCGATCATAGATCCTACAAAGGTTTTATGTTTGATAGCCGTTGAAGACTTCCTTGACATTATTCGCTCTCAGTTCCATATTACAGAGTGGAAAAAATGGTTACAACAAGGTACCATGTATACCATCCAACAAGGCTTACCACTATATGCATCTCGAGTTTTTCTACCAACTATAGATTTAAGGCAAACAGCCTTTCATTGGCTACACACTACCCAGTAGCAGGACATCCAGGCCCCCAAAAAACTATAGATCTTATGAAAAGATACTTCTGGTGGCCCTCTTTTTCTAAAGATATTACATCCTTCATACAATCATGCGAAATATGTGCTCGCTGCAAGAACACACACACTAAACCAAAAGGATTGTTAATCCCCTTACCAACACCAAGTTATCCTTGGGAACACATTAGCATGGACTTCATCACTGGACTTCCAGAAGCATGCCATCAGAATACTATTTTAGTGGTCATAGACAGTTTCACAAAGTATGCACATTTTATCGCTTGCAAAGGTCTACCAACATCCAGTAATTTAGCCACCCTTATCCTCCAAAATGTCGTCCGCCTTCACGGACTCCCCAAAACCATTCTATCTGATAGAGGCACACAATTTTTTGCCCGTTTCTGGCAAGCATGGTGTCGAGGATTGCATATAGACTATGCCCTATCCACCAGTTACCATCCACAAATTGATGGTCAAACAGAAAGGCTAAACCAAACCTTAAAGCAATATTTGCGATGTTATGCTTCTGACGCCCCTACCACATGGCCTGATCTTCTTTGGCTCGCTGAATTGGCATACAACAATTCATATCACTCATCTATTAAGGAAACCCCTTTTTATAGGTTATATGGTAGAAATCCTGAAGTATTGCCAGTTAATTTGCCAGTCGCAATTCGAACTTTACCTGCTGTCCAAGATGCGTTATCTCACATGTTAAAAATACACTCAAGACTACAGGCCAACTTGCAACAGGCGAAAGCGAATTACAAATTGCAATATGATAAGAAACATCAAATTGGTCCAATATATAAAGAAAAGGACAAGGTCTGGTTATCTACAAAAAATGTTATGTTTAAAGATCATAACATGTTTAACCCTAAATTCATCGGTCCTTACGAGATTCTTCGTTAAGTCAACCCAGTGAAATACAAATTGAAACTACCGCCCTCTTTAAAAATTCATCCGGTCTTTCATACATCCTTGTTGAAACCCGCCAACTCCTCTGGCGTACCTCGGCCACCTCCGATATTGGTGCAAGGGCAATGGGAGTATGAAGTGCGGGCTATTCTAGATTCTCGGTTCCAAGGCTCCTCGTTGTGGTATCTGGTGGCATGGAAAGGATATGGACCTGAAGAAAATTCCTGGGAGCCTGCCACTCAAATACATGCCCAATGCTTGATACGGCAGTTTCATCGTCTGCATCCCACTAAGCCCGGTCTTCAACCGCTCTCGGGGAGGGGGTGTACTGTCAGGCTCCGGTGCGGGCCAGTTTCAATCGCATCTTTCCTGAGGTTTCCCTAGATAAACTAAGTTCCTGCTCCATTGTTTCTAATGTCAGATGGTTCTCCTCCCGTCCCCTTTGTGGCAAGGTTAATTTGCCAGGAGGTAGCACCAAATGGTGGCTTAATTGCCCTCACCCTTCACACACGGTGCCTGGGACTTCATATCCCAGCAATCCTCAATGGTAGCCATTTTTTGGGTGTGGCTCTCCTATATAAACCAGCCACACCCAAGCTCCAGTGCACACTATTCTGGAGCCGTCCTTGAACTGACTTGGTTTCCTGATTCTTCTTCAGAAAATTACTAACGAGTGTTCGAAGTCCTTCCCGGTGAGCTCGTTCCATCGGGGCTTTCCCTGATTGTGTTTACTTTTGTTGCTAAGCAATTGTAATTGTTTGCGATCTCTCCTCCGGCCTTCGGAGTTGAGTAATTGCTTGTTTCTATAGTTACCGGTTTCCTTTTACCGGCAACTCTGTTTAGAATTCTTTCTTGAAAACAATGTAGCTAAATAACTGAAATTGCTTGTTTCCATAGTTACCAGTGTCCTTTTACCAGCAACTCTGTTTAGAATTCTTTCTTGAATACAATGTATCCAAATAACTGTCAATTGCTGAAAAGAACATTTATTTCCTGCTGATTGATGTTTTAGATCTTCATGATGTTTATTCAATACATGTTACAGAAAATATAAGAAACAATCTTTTAATTGTTTACTCTTGTAGCATATTGTTAATTTTTTTTGTTATTAACCTTTGGCTTCCTGGTTTCTACTTTGGGATTTATTGTTTCTCCTGAGCTTCTGGCATATGCTCTTTGGTAAATTCTTGTTTTGGTCTGGAGTGGCAATTCTTTTAGATTCCCAAGCGAGATTAGGGAGCTTAGTTTGTTTAATATGTTTGATTGAAAAAACATATGCACTATACTATGACGTCTGATTTGTAATTACTCTATTGATGTTTTATTTTGTGTCTAACATTTTTTCCTTTTTAGATCTCCATAGGGGGGAAAGTACATTTGGGCCATTTCTGCCCCCCTTGGGGGCAGATTGGCCTATTTTTATGAGGCCAATCTGCCCCCAAGGGGGACAGAAACCACTAGATACCAGGGAGTTTTTTTTTTTGTTCGTGAATTTCACGCAAGGGGAGCGACCCCTTAGGCAAGGGTCGCTCCCCGGGGGGGGCTGGGGGAGAAAATTTATTTTAGGCCATTTCTGCCCCCCCTGGAGGCAGATCGGGACACGTCTAGGTGCAAGGGCTACTTTTTTTTTGTTTGTTTATTTTTTAGAGATGGGGAGCGACCCCTTAGGCATGGGTCGCACCCTTGGAGGGGCAAATTGTATTTAGGCCATTTCTGCCCGCTTTGGGGGCAGATCGGCCGATTTTAGGTCAAACCATTAGGCACCAGGGATCTTTTTGTTTGCGCCATCACGCAAGGGGAGCGAACCTGTAGGCAAGGGTCGCTCCCCGGGGGGCAAATTTATTTTAGGCCATTTCTGCCCCCCCTGGGGGCAGTTCGGCCGATTGTTATTAGGCTGATCTGCCCCAGGGGGGCAGAAACCTCTAGGCGCCAGGGCAAAAAAAAAATTGTGTTTCTTTTTTTTGTTTGTTTGTTTTTTTTAGAGATGGGGAGCTACCCCTTAGGCAAGGGTCGCTCCCCTGGAGGGGTAAACTGTATTTAGACCATTTCTGCCCCCCCCCGGGGGCAAATAGGCCAATTTTATGTCAATCTGCCCCCAAGGGGGGCAGAAACCTCTAGGCACCGGGGATCTTTTTTTATGCACCGTCACACAAGGGAGCAACCCCGTAGGCAAGGGTCGCTCCCCAGGGGGTTTGGGGGGCACATTTATTTTAGGCCATATCTAAACCCCCCCCCCGGGGCCGGCTGAGCTAGAGGCCAAAATCCACAGGTAGGTACTTTGTAAAAAACACCTCTGTTTTCTGTGATAAAATTTGATGTGTCCACGTTGTGTTTTGGGCCATTTCCTGTCGCGGGCGCTAGGCCTACCCACACAAGTGAGGTATCATTTTTATCTGGAGATTTGGGGGAACGTTGGGTGGAAGGAAATTTGTGGTTCCTCTCAGATTCCAGAACTTTCTTTCACCGAAATGTGAGGAAAATATGTTGTTTTAGCCAAATTTTGAGGTTTGCAAAGGATTCTGGGTAACAGAACCTGGTCAGAGCCCCAAAAGTCACCCCATCTTGGATTCCCCTAGGTCTCTAGTTTTCAAAAAGGCACAGGTTAGGTTTGGTAGGTTTGTCTAGGTGCCGGCTGAGCTAGAGGCCAAAATCTACAGGTAGGCACTTTGCAAAAAACACCTCTGTTTCCTGTGAAAAAATGGGATGTGTCCACGTTGTGTTTTGGAGCATTTCCTGTCGCGGGCGCTAGGCCTACCCACACAAGGGAGGTACCATTTTTATCGGGAGACGTGGGGGAATGCTGGGTGGAAGGAAATTTGTGGCTCCTCTCAGATTCCAGAACTTTCTGTCACCGAAATGTGAGGAAAATGTGTTTTTTTAGCCAAATTGTGAGGTTTGCAAAGGATTCTGGGTAACAGAACCTAGTCAGAGCCCCACAAGTCACCCCATCTTGGATTCCCCTAGGTCTCTAGTTTTAAAAAATGCACAGGTTTGGTAGGTTTCCCTAGGTGCCGGCTGAGCTAGAGGCCAAAATCTACAGGTAGGCACTTTGCAAAAAACACCTCTGTTTCCTGTGAAAAAATGGGATGTGTCCACGTTGTGTTTTGGAGCATTTCCTGTCGCGGGCGCTAGGCCTACCAACACAAGGGAGGTATAATTTATATCGGGAGACTTGGGTGAACGCCGGGTGGAAGGAAATTTGTGGCTCCTCTCAGATTCCAGATCTTTCTGTCACCAAAATGTGAGGAAAATGTGTTTTTTTTTAGCCAAATTTTGAGGTTTGCAAAGGATTCTGGGTAACAGAACCTAGTCAGAGCCCCACAAGTCACCCCATCTTGGATTCCCCTAGGTCTCTAGTTTTCAAAAATGCACAGATTTGGTAGGTTTCCCTAGGTGCCGGCTGAGCTAGAGGCCAAAATCTACAGGTAGGCACTTTGCAAAAAACACCTGTTTCCTGTGAAAAAATGGGATGTGTCCACGTTGTGTTTTGGGGCATTTCCTGTCGCGGGCGCTAGGCCTACCCACACAAGTGAGGTATCATTTTAACTGGAGATTTGGGGGAACGTTGGGTGGAAGGAAATTTGTGGTTCCTCTCAGATTCCAGAACTTTCTTTCACCGAAATGTGAGGAAAATATTTTGTTTTAGCCAAATTTTGAGGTTTGCAAAGGATTCTGGGTAACAGAACCTGGTCAGAGCCCCAAAAGTCACCCCATCTTGGATTCCCCTAGGTCTCTAGTTTTCAAAAAAGAACAGGTTAGGTTTGGTAGGTTTGGTAGGTTTCTCTAGGTGCCGGCTGAGCTAGAGGCCAAAATCTACAGGTAGGCACTTTGCAAAAAATACCTCTGTTTTCTGTGAAAAAATGTGATGTGTCCACGTTGTGTTTTGGGGCATTTCCTTTCGTGGGCGCTAGGCCTACCCATACAAGTGAGGTACCATTTTTATCGGGAGACGTGGGGGAATGCTGGGTGGAAGGAAATTTGTGGCTCCTCTCAGATTCCAGAACTTTCTGTCACCGAAATGTGAGGAAAATGTGTTTTTTTTGCCACATTTTGAGGTTTGCAAAGGATTCTGGGTAACAGAATCTGGTCAGAGCCCCACAAGTCACCCCATCTTGGATTCCCCTAGGTCTCTAGTTTTAAAAAATGCACAGGTTTGGTAGGTTTCCCTAGGTGCCGGCTGAGTTTGAGGCCAAAATCTACAGGTAGGCACTTTGCAAAAAACACCTCTGTTTCCTGTGAAAAAATGGGATGTGTCCACGTTGTGTTTTGGGGCATTTCGTGTCGCGGGCGCTAGGCCTACCCACACAAGTGAGGTATCATTTTTATCGGGAGATTTGGGGGAACGTTGGGTGGAAGGAAATTTGTGGCTCCTCTCAGATTCCAGAACTTTCTGTCAGCAAAATGTGAGGAAAATGTGTTTTTTTAGCCAAATTTTGAGGTTTGCAAAGGATTCTGGGTAACAGAACCTGGTCAGAACCCCACAAGTCACCCCATCTTGGATTCCCCTAGGTCTCTAGTTTAAAAAAATGCACAGGTTTGGTAGGTTTCCCTAGATGCCGGCTGAGCTAGAGGCCAAAATCTACAGGTAGGCACTTTGCAAAAAACACCTCTGTTTTCTGTGAAAAAATGTGATGTGTCCACGTTGTGTTTTGGGGCATTTCCTTTCGTGGGCGCTAGGCCTACCCACACAAGTGAGGTACCATTTTTATCGGGAGACGTGGGGGAATGCTGGGTGGAAGGAAATTTGTGGCTCCTCTCAGATTCTAGAACTTTGTCACCGAAATGTGAGGAAAATGTGTTTTTTTAGCCACATTTTGAGGTTTGCAAAGGATTCTGGGTAACAGAACCTGGTCAGAGCCCCACAAGTCACCCCAACTGGGATTCCCCTAGGTCTCTAGTTTTCAAAAATGCACAGGTTTGGTAGGTTTCCCTAGGTGCCGGCTGAGCTAGAGGCCAAAATCTACAGGTAGGCACTTTGCAAAAAACACCTCTGTTTCCTGTGAAAAAATGTGATGTGTCCACGTTGTGTTTTGGGGCATTTCCTGTCGCGGGCGCTAGGCCTACCCACACAAGTGAGGTATCATTTTAACTGGAGATTTGGGGGAACGTTGGGTGGAAGGAAATTTGTGGTTCCTCTCAGATTCCAGAACTTTGTCACCGAAATGTTAGGAAAATGTGTTTTTTTAGCCAAATTTTGAGGTTTGCAAAGGATTCTGGGTAACAGAACCTGGTCAGAGCCCCACAAGTCACCCCATCTGGGATTCCCCTAGGTCTCTAGTTTTCAAAAATGCACAGGTTTGGTAGGTTTCCCTAGGTGCCGGCTGAGCTAGAGGCCAAAATCTACAGGTAGGCACTTTGCAAAAAACACCTCTGTTTTCTGTGAAAAAATGGGATGTGTCCACGTTGTGTTTTGGGGCATTTCCTTTCGTGGGCGCTAGGCCTACCCACACAAGTGAGGTATAATTTTTATCGGGAGACTTGGGTGAACGCTGGGTGGAAGGAAATTTGTGGCTCCTCTCAGATTCGAGAACTTTCTGTCACCGAAATGTGAGGAAAATGTGTTTTTTTAGCCAGATTTTGAGGTTTGCAAAGGATTCTGGTTAACAGAACCTGGTCAGAGCCCCACAAGTCAGCCCATCTTGGATTCCCCTAGGTCTCTGGTTTTCAAAAATGCACAGGTTTGGTAGGTTTCCCTAGGTGCGGGCTGAGCTAGAGGCCAAAATCTACAGGTAGGCACTTTGCAAAAAACACCTCTGTTTTCTGTGAAAAAATGTGATGTGTCCACGTTGTGTTTTGTGGCATTTCCTTTCGTGGGCGCTAGGCCTACCCACACAAGTGAGGTACTATTTCTATCGGGAGACTTGGGGGAACGCTGGGTGGAAGGAAATTTGTGGCTCCTCTCAGATTCCAGAACTTTCCGACACCGAAATGTGAGGAAAATGTGTTTTTTTAGCCAAATTTTGAGGTTTGCAAAGGATTCTGGGTAACAGAACCTGGTCAGAGCCCCACAAGTCACCCCATCTTGGATTCCCCTAGGTCTCTAGTTTTCAGAAATGCACAGGTTTGGTAGGTTTCCCTAGGT
Organism: Pleurodeles waltl; assembly: GCF_031143425.1. NCBI lineage: Eukaryota > Metazoa > Chordata > Amphibia > Caudata > Salamandridae > Pleurodeles > Pleurodeles waltl. The sequence goes on from NC_090439.1 coordinate 212,346,622, forward strand.
GCCGGCTGAGCTAGAGGCCAAAATCTACATGTAGGCACTTTGCAAAAAACACCTCTGTTTCCTGTGAAAAAATGGGATGTGTCCACGTTGTGTTTTGGGGCATTTCCTGTCGCGGGTGCTACGCCTACCCACACAAGTGAGGTATGATTTTTATCTGGAGATTTGGGGGAACGTTGGGTGGAAGGAAATTTGTGGCTCCTCTCAGATTCCAGAACTTTCTTTCACCGAAATGTGAGGAAAATATGTTGTTTTAGCCAAATTTTGAGGTTTGCAAAGGATTCTGGGTAACAGAACATGGTCAGAGCCCCAAAAGTCACCCCATCTTGGATTCCCCTAGGTCTCTAGTTTTCAAAAAGGCACAGGTTAGGTTTGGTAGGTTTCTCTAGGTGCCGGCTGAGCTAGAGGCCAAAATCTACAGGTAGGCACTTTGTAAAAAACACCTCTGTTTTCTGTGAAAAAATGTGATGTGTCCACGTTGTGTTTTGGGGCATTTCCTTCCGTGGGCGCTAGGCCTACCCACACAAGTGAGGTACCATTTTTATCGGGAGACTTGGGGGAATGCTGGGTGGAAGGAAATTTGTGGCTCCTCTCAGATTCCAGAACTTTCTGTCACCGAAATGTGAGGAAAATGTGTTTTTGTAGCCAAATTTTGGGGTTTGCAAAGGATTCTGGGTAACAGAACCTGGTCAGAGCCCCACATGTCACCCCATCTTGGATTCCCCTAGGTCTCTAGTTTTCAAAAATGCACAGGTTTGGTTGGTTTCTTTAGGTGCCGGCTGAGCTAGAGGCCAAAATCTACAGGTAGGCACTTTGCAAAAAACACCTCTGTTTTCTGTGAAAAAATGGGATGTGTCCAAGTTGTGTTTTGGGGCATTTCCTGTCGCGGGGGCTAGGCCTACCCACAGAAGTGAGGTACCATTTTTATCGGGAGACTTGGGCGACACATAGAATAGCAAAAGAGGTGTTATTGCCCCTTGTCTTTCTCTAAATTTTTTCCTTCCAAATATAAGAGAGTGTGTAAAAAAGACGTCTATTTGAGAAATGCTCTGTAATTCACATGCTAGTATGGGCACCCCGGAATTCAGAGATGTGCAAATAACCACTGCTCCTCAACACCTTATCCTGTGCTCCATTTTGGAAATACAAAGGTTTTCTTGATAGGTATTTTTTACTCTTTATATTTCAGCAAATGAATTGCTGTATACCCGGTATAGAATGAAAACTCACTGCAGGGTGCAGCTCATTTATTGGCTCTGGGTATCTAGAGTTCTTGATGAACCTACAAGTCCTATATATCCCCGCAACCAGAAGAGTCCAGCAGACTTAACGGTATATTATTTTAAAAAAAATCTGACATTGCAGGAAAAAGTTACAGAGTAAAACGTAGAGAAACATTGCTGTTCTTTTCACCTCAATTTCAATATTTTTTTTTTTCAGTTGTTATTTTCTGTAGGATTCTGTAGGACCCTTGTAGGATCTCCACAAATTACCCCTTGCTGAATTCATAATTTTGTCTACTTTTCAGAAATGTTTCGGTTTCTGGGATCCAGCATTGGTTTCACGCCCATTTCTGTCACTGACTGGAAGGAGGCTGAAAGCACAAAGAAATCGTAAAAATGGGGTATGTCCCAGTAAAATGCCAAAATTGGGTTTTCTGATTCAAGTCTGCCGGTTCCTGAAAGCTGGGAAGCTGGTGATTTTAGCACTGTAAACCCTTTGTTGATGCTATTTTCAGGGGAAAAACCACAAGCCTTCATCTGCAGTCCCTTTTCCCATTTTTTTTAAAAAAAACGAAATTTTCACTGTATTTTGGCTAATTTCTTGGCCTCCTTCTGGGGAACCCACAAAGTCTGGGTACCTCTAGAATCCCTAGGATGAAAAAGGATGCAAATTTGGCGTGGGTAGCTTATGTGAACAAAAAGGTATGAGAGCTTATGCGCGAATTGCCCCAAATAGCCCAAAAAAGGCTGCACAGGAGGGGGAAAAGGCCTGGCAGCCAAGGGGTTAACAGGCGCTCAGAAGTAAGGAAAGTTGTTCGGCAAGTCAAGATTAGTGCAGCTCAGTCAGGGCAAATAACTGTTGCTCCACTGAGTTATTTTTAGAAACACTTTGCCCCTAAAACAAGGAGAAATTCAACCACACTGTAGCTCACAGCATACAGACCAGCCCCTGTATGGAAATAGGTTTACGGTCCTCTCTGGTCTGGAGGACAATGACTGTCAAGTTGAGGGGAAAGTGTGATCTTGCTAAGGTCTTGGATAGTAGGGGACCTATATGGCCATTTAACTGTTTCCTCAGTATCACTCTTATTTCCTGTGTTCCCGTTTTTGGAGACAGTATAGGGCTTCACTAAAGTGTGCTAAACTCTCCGTCTATGTCGCCTGGATTCATGTTATCCAAACCGCTTGCACCAAAAGTAGTTACGCCCTAGTATCTAGCTCCACTTCACCCAGACATAGCCTACCTTCCCAGGCTATTGACTCCTTAAGCCTTGATAAGATGGTTGGCTTGGATACACCAGGTCAATCTATGAAATCCCAACCATTGTTGCCATTGGCTTAGAAGACAATTGTCATATGTTGTAGATTTCCCTTAAAACCGAGTCATTATCATTAATCACTGTGGTTTCTTGGAATGTGGCTGCCCTCGTGGATAAGGTGATGCCCCTCTTATTTTGTGATTTTTTTGACAATTATGATATATGCCTATTCCAAAAATCCCGGTCTATTAAACACCTGCACAAAGGTGGTTATGTGTCTTATGAAATTCAAGCTAGACCAAGTAAGTTTGGGAGACCTAGTTTGGCCTAATATTTTGGGTGAAGTCCTCTTTAAAATTTACCCACTAGCAGTTGACTACCCTGATTGTTGGACCTGGCCCTTTTTGCAGAGTCATTCCAAAACTTTTTGCCTCCTTCCTCCTATTTGTCTGACCAGTTTTTGTTGGCTTTAGGACTCTGGGCACTTTACCACTGCTAACCAGTGCTAATGTGCATATGTGCTCTGTGTAAATTGTATTGGTGATTGAATTATCCATGATTGGCATACTCGTTTCACTGGTAAGTCCCTAGTAGAGTGCACTGGAGGTGCCCAGGGCCTGTAAATCAAATACTACTAGTGGGCCTGCAGCGCTGATTGTGCTACCCACACGATTATCCCTGTAAACATGGCTCAAACCTGCCACTGCAGTGTCTGTGTGTGCAGTTTTACCTGCCAATTCGACCTGGCACGTGTACCCAATTTCCAGGCCCAAACCTTCCTTTTTTTTTTACCTCTAAGGCACCCCTAAAGTAGGCCCTAGCTAGCCCCATGGGCAGGGTGCAGTGGAGGTTAAATGTGGGACATGTACTGGTGTGTCCAACGTGTCCTAACAGTGAAATACTGCCAAATTCAGTTTTCACTGTTGCAAGGGCTATCTCTCTCACATGGGGACTGGCTTTAAATATATTTTAAGTGCAGTTTCCCTTTGGGAGCAGATAGAGATTGGAGTTTGGTGTCTGTGAACTCACAATGTAAAAATGGCAGAAAGGGGTATAAGTAGTGGACCCGAAACCCAGATTTGTAGTTTACTTCTGGATTCAAGAGGAACCTCTGCCAAGGAGAAGAGCTGAAGGAGAAGTATTGACCCTTTGCTTGTGATTGTGCTTTGCTGGGTGGGCCTGCAGTTGCTGCTTCTGCCTAGAAGTCGACAAAGACTGGACTTTGTGGTATATTCCTGCTTGTGAAGTGCCTCCAAGGGTTTGGACTGAGCTTGCCTCCTGTTTTGAAGTCTCAGGGCCATCACAGACTTCCTCTACCAGAACCTGGACTCTCTGCTGAGACTCCTACCCTGCCAAGTGGTGCCCTATCCAGTCCCTGGGCCCTTGAAAGGCGAATGTGGCAGAACAAGGACTGAAATCCACACACAGGACGTTGTGCTGGGAAACTTTTGATGCACCACCTGCAACATGGCTGTAAAAACGACGTGCCACCCGCCTCGCAGCTGAAATCGATGTACCACCTGCGGCTGGGAAATCGACACATCACCTGCATCGCAGCTGGAGAAACAATGCAAACACCCGCTTGAGGCTGCTGAAAATGACGCAAACCCCAGGCAGCGCAGTTTTCCATCACCGTGCGGGCGGATTTCTCACGCATCATCGCTGGGTGTCAAAATCAATGTGAACCTGCATGGACCCGAGGATCCCTGTGTGGAAATCGAGCAGGGGCTATCTTAAGTGTGCATCTCCATTACCCTGACTAGAGTGAGGGTCCCTGCTTGGACAGAGTGCAAACTGACTGCCAACGAGAGACCCCCTTTTCTAACACTGATATACTACATATTGAAGTAAGCAGGGGGAGACAACACTAGTGTGACATTCTTTAACATCTATGCACAAAAGGGAAAAGGTGGATGTGCTTCTGGGACTATTCAGTCCCTCAAAACATATGTAGATAAGCTTTGGACATGTCCTAATCTGATCCTCGCTGAGGACTTCAACATTACGTTTGAGCCGCTCTACAAGGAAGACAGAAATTACTGCAGAGGAGGATGAAGCATGGGACAGGTTTCAGCTGGAGCTTGCCCCATCAAATGATGGACCCAGGCTGCTCCTGAACTAAAAGCACTTACCATAGAACTAAATTAGGGCCACTAACGGTTAAACAAAATAAGATTCCAATGGGGCAAGTACATTTAATAATCATTTGTCTAAAAGTCATATTGATTATATCTTGGTGGACTTAAGACTGTGGTCACTGCGGTAGTATGGGATAGAGTGCTTACATTGTTAGACAAGTATTTAGTTGTCCCTTTAACCTTAACCAGTACTGGTAATGTTGTTCGCACATTTGATAAGTGCTGCCTTAAATGGCGACAGGTTGTCACAAAACCAGCAATTTCTTTTACACCTTAGGAATAATCTAAAGGCGACACTGGCCATGATTTTCGAAAGTAATGGGAAGGATGGTGATTCTCCAGATCCTAGAGTGCTGCATAAAGTGTTTTTTCTAGGATATAGCTGCTTATTTTTTAATTCCCCCTAAAAAAACAACAGATGGTTTAGGAGGGAATGTAGGTATCCAAGGTGTACCCTGGCCAGGGCTATTAAGATGAAAAATCCATCTCTGATTTCAGCTACCAGAAAGGGATATAAACATAGTATTTTGAATGCCAAGAAGGAGTGGGATGATAATAGATGGCAGGACTTAGCCTAAGGACTACTCACACTTCTGGAAGGTGGTCGCCAGTGGCACCAACCTCCAGGGACCTGAATAGCAGATCCATGTTCCATCCTCTGAATGCTTCGTCTATTTTTCAACTCTTTGCTATGAGGGGATAGTTGCCAAAGGTGAAGATGCCCTGATGAATAGCAGCTTTCAGAATGTTAATGCCCCTACATTTACCAAAGAGGATGGAATCAACTCTTTGTCCACTTTTGCGAAAGGAAGGGCGCAAAGCCCAGACGGTCTACCAGTAGATGTCTTTGTGTATGCCGTCTATCAAATGTAATTGTCTTGGGCACTCCTATTCCTGAATCGTGGTAAGAAGTTGGGGGTTATACCAGTACACAAAAAAGGGGATAAGTCTTTACCGGCTAATTATAGGCCCATCAGCCTCATCATCTGTATACAAAAAGGTTTCTGGTGTATGGTTTTAGCAACGATCCCCGCTTGGATATCAGAGAATTACTTTATAAGTCCACTTCAAGCAGGGTTTACACTTAAAACATCAATGATAGACCAGGTATTTCAGTTTGTCTTGAACTATTGGTTTTGATTGGGAGGGGCAACTTGTATGTTGCCTTTGTCGATCTAAAATCCACCTTCGACCTAGTCCCGCGTATGAGGCAGTGGCAGGTCCTGAAGGAGATGGGTATGCCTCATGACATACTATCCTTACTGCTCAGGCTTAATGAAACAAATGTTGCCCCTGTCAGATGGGGAGCGAAGGGCCAACTGACTTACAAGATTCCAGTGCTGAAATGTGTTCGTCAAGGGAGTATTTTGGCCCCCACCCTCTTTTCCTTATAATAAAATGACCTGGTATACTATCTCTCTGAATGTTCAGCAGATGCTCACACCATAGATAACACCAAACCCCCTATTTTGCTATTTGCAGCTGACACTCTTCTGATGTCAAAAACTCTGAGTGGTCTGCAATAACTTCTTAATACATGATTATTGCCAGGACAATGGATTAGAAATAAATGCAGCCAAAACTAAATTTATGGTATTTAGCTGCCATAAAAAGTCTAAGGGCAGCCTAGTGCTAGGGGATCAGACGTTAGCGAGGGTCGACTTGTTTGACTATTTTGGCATCAAACTTTCACCAAACATGTCATGGGGTCCATATATCAACATGGCATCTTTGAAAAACAGATTCTAAAAGAACATCGTGCCTTCTTCACAAAGCCAATAGCACCAGCTCCACAGGTTTATGTGGCCAAGGACCTTGGTGCTGCACTACATGGTGCTGAGTTATGGGGCTTATGCAATGTCTCTGTATTGAAGCAATCAGGGAATAGATTTTTAATATTATTAGATTCCCTTCCACCTAGCAGTCTGTTGTATCCTTTTTTCTTGGACTTGGGTGTTAAAAAGGAAGCCCTAAAGGTTTCCTTACTCCCCTTGTATTCTGGCAAAGAATATGGACTACCCCAGAGCTGGCCCGCTATGCTGCTGCCCTGCAAGACACCATTAAAGTAGGCTGATTCAATAAAATCAATCAAGAAAAATGTTTTCTATTTTTAAAAATGTTGTTTTCTTTAGGGCTTGGTAATTGTTGGCAACACCCCGCTGTAGCCCAAATACCTTCTAAGTATGCATTGAAAAAACAATATTGGGCACTTATACTAAGCATAGAATGGCAAAAAGTTGTGGGTACACAATTGACAGGGGATTTGAATTTTTTTAAATCTGGGCATGTTTTTAGAGAAATACTGGGATCTAATCACAGTTACATTAGTTAGGAAACTTTATCATTATCTTAGAGTGGGGACACTCCCCCTTAGGTCATTTACTGTAAAATGATCGGGGTCTGATTCTGCAGTCGACCTCTTCTTCACTGATCAAATTGAGTCTGTACCGCATGTGTTATTGTGTGCACGGCATATGTCTAATTTCGTTCTGCATGGCTGGCACTTATCAGCAGACAGCTGGGCACATTTAGCCATTCTGTTGCTTTGAGGTTACTGAGAACAGACTCTTGCCCTTTGTATGCCTGTGCGGCAGCAACATTTTTGGGCTTAATGTGGGCGAAAAGAAGATCTGTCATGAAACGTCCACAATCTTAGTAGTGTTTCTATTAGTGGGACACACTCTAACTTGGTTTTCTATCAATTTATGGCGTTTGTACGATGTTTAATTTTATGTGAGTTACTTTTGTATAATTTATGTTGCACTAGATGTTATGCTGCAACTTCCCGATTATGAGCTGATTTTTTGTATTGTCTATTAGTTGTATTCGATTGAACACTTTTATGGATTTTGCCGAAATAAAGTTGTATTTGATTTGATTTGATATCTGCCCTTGACCCACATAACTTGAGCAGATCCAAGAAACGTTTGTAGATCTTGCCCTTACACATTTGAACCCCTTTGAGCCATATGCTCCAAATTGTAATTGGGAAAGGCTCTTTCTCTTCTTGTTGTTAAGTATATACAGGAAGCCAAGCAGTGAATGTATTAACATTGATTAAATGGGTTTACCTATAGAGCGTAGTGCCTTAAATACGTAGGTGCAAATGCTGCCTCTATAATTCCTGACTGAAGGTATTCAGTTTGAAGCCAACTTGAGTTGTAATAGATTCCATCTTCATCGAAGACCACGGAGGGCCGGATGCATGGACGTCAATTCACCAAAATGCCAGGGGGAGCAGAAGTGACATCACACTATATTTTATCTTTACTTTCACTCACACACATGCTTACATATACACACATATTCAATCATGCACACATTTATTTTTACATAAGCACGCACACCTGCAAGCATGTACATAAAATACATTAAAAAGTATTTTTTACTCATCTCATCTACCATGGAGGGTCATAGACTCATAGTCCAGCTAAATGCACTCCATTGTTATTACAATAATAGTGAATAATATAATTTCATTCACTATTATGTAATAAAAATACTGATTGAAAACAAGGAAGTGGATCACCATGTGACGTCCGTAAAAATGAGCTGCCACTGTGTTCCTGGCACTGATTTTGCCACCTTTGAGGCCAGGGGTCCCAAAGGTAGTGCCAGGGTCGCAAGGGACAAGCTGGGGGTCGCAGGCGACCCCTAAATGTCGTCCATGGCTGGCTCTGTGCCAATTTATGATATCATTTGTCTGCGTAAATGAGTTTCCATAGGATGCTTTCTTTGTTAATGTATCTCATTTGTTTAGCCTAAAAATCTTGTCTGGATGCGGCCCTCCTGGACCTTAGTTGGACAGCTCTGAATTACGGTTGCAAATTACTACTGAGGACTTCCGATCTGCAGTATATTTCATACGTGAGGAGTAACATCATTTCTTCATAAATGTAATCATATTACCATTTCTTTGCAGATTTTGAATCAATTAGAAAGGGCATTCAGATATCAATTACGTGTACGATTTATTTTGTATTCATTGTATTCACCTCTTTTGTAGTTTAAACAGAATATGGAATTCAGTTTTCACATGGCAATCATTATACTTTATTTGTTTCAGATACAACACACCATTCAAGGCCAAGATCCAAAGCTGGGTGCAGTCTCTTTCCAACACTACAGATATCATTGAGAACTGGATGACAGTCCAGAACCTGTGGATTTACTTGGAGGCGGTCTTTGTGGGCGGGGACATTGCAAAGCAGCTTCCTAAGGTTAATACAAGCATTAGGAGTAAATTAATAAATGTATAGATACATAAGTGCATACAGAGTGCATACATGTATAAGGTAGAGGATATATCAAGATTTAAAGTAGTACTTTATAAACTCAGACTTTCAAATGTTGCTGTTCTTTGAGCTAATCTATTTGTGAATTTTTATAACTAATTTTTTTAAAATTTTACATTTTCCTCAATATTTATACAGGGAAGCACTTGACAAAAATTGTCATAATACTATTTACATATTGTGATACATGGATAAAACTGAGACCCATAAGCATCTATTCAAATAATGTATATTGAAACTGTGCAGTGACCTATATACATGATAAGTAAAATATACATTTGTTAAGCAGTCCTAAATACTATCAATATATTTAAAAAAACATAATTATTAGACATATTTGTACACAGGAATACACATATCTAGATACATACATATAATCAAATCATAAATGTTTACATGCACAGGGATATTAGTTTTTGGATATGGTGGTTATGTAGGAAAGAGTCAACTCTTGAGTAGCCTTATGAAGATAAGATAGTGATCTGTAGATCTAACATTTTGGGGTAATAAATTCCATAGTTTGGCTGCTTGGACAGGGAAGGATGCGCCACCTCTGGGTTTTCTCTCTTCTGTGGTGGGATTTTGAGGAGAGGTGCCAATCTAGAGTGGAGGTTTGCTTGTTGAATGTATTTAGTGAATTTATTCCTGATGAAAAGTTGTCCCGTTCCCTGTATTGCTTTGTGGGTGATACAAGCAGCTTGAAGTGGATCACTTGGCAAACTGTAATCAATGTAGGGTCCTCAAGGCAGGGGAGATGTGGACTTGTAACTTTACATGTAGGAATACTCTGGCAGCAGAGTTCTGAACCAGTTGTAGTCTTTCATAGTTGATGAAGATGATCTGAGGTAGAGGCCATTGGCTTAATCAAGTTTAGACATTGCAAGTGAGGTTGTAGCCTGGACCTTGTATGGGAATCCCAGGTGGGGGAAGATGCGTTGCAGAGTTTTCATGGTAATGAACCTTGCTCTTGCTAATTTGTCCACTTGGTGAAAGGATCGACTTAAATGTGTCACTTGATTACCTAAAACAATGATGACGTGTAGGAGTCACACTATAAAACCAAACTGAAGAATCCAAACTTTGGGATAGTCTTTATTAAAGTTCCCATTGAATATTACGAATAAGAAACAACTTTCTTTATCTAGTTCAACTTCACAAACTGTAAGACCACTGAATCAAGTATTGAATGAGAACATGCATTGGAAATCTTTGGCTGTAGAATGAAGAAGCCACACTTTGTTCAACAAAAGGTGACTAGATTACGACACAGGGAACATATTTCTTATTAAATATGTTTGGTTTCATGGACTCACATTTTTCAGCAAGATGTTCTCAGAGGAAGTAACCCTGAAGGAGGAGGAGTGCGATCCTTTTTGTTCCAGAAGAAGAAAGCAGTTACATGTGGGAGGTTGTCCTGGTGAAGAACCAGAACCTTATGGGCCTGGCGGCGCAGGGTACGCCTGAAATCTCCTTGGATTCACCTGCCTCAACTAACAGAGACACGGGACACTCTGTCAGGCGTAAAAGATCAGATTTTATTAGCTGCAGCTAGTACAGTTGTCCAAGAAGTACACAAGGTATGTTCTCAGGAGACTGCCACTTTACTTTGTGGCGCACAATCTTATATACCGTATAAAAACCATTTATTAACTACATACACTCCCAGAACACATAGAAAGGAGCCAGTAAGAATAATGTAAAGATAGAACAGAGCCAATAGAAATGTCGGAAAACAAGACAGCACCAATAGAAGGAATTGGAAAACAAAGTATCAAGTGACTTAAGGTTGCCTCCCCTCCAGCTGTGTTTGTCACCCCTCCCTTGAACTAATTCATTAACCGATCCACAACGAAGTTGCATGTGGTGTGATAAGTTTGTGTGCGTTTGGAGGACAGTTGTGAAATGAGAGAATACTAGCAAAGGACAGCGAAGGCCAGACGATAAGATAAGATCGGCGGAGAATAGTGTGAGCCTACAGATAGTTGAAACAAGGATTAGAAAACCAGACAGGGATTAGTGTACTCGGTCAGACCTTAATACCAGCCTTGTAAAGATAGAGGCAGAAGGCTGTTTTGAACACCATGTTGCAGAATAAGCAGAAAAGGCAGAATGGACTTCGTTCGCTGTGCTGCCTGAGTGAAGGCAACATAAAATGGCGGCGGGCCACAAAATGGCGGGTCGATACGATCGTATTAAAAATCGAATTTCCTCACTGGGAAACAATTTGTTTAGGATTGTGACGCTTCATATTTTGGAGGGGAGCAGTTCATTTTTTTAAGGGGAGGGCAGCTGTCGAATTTAATTTTTATTCAGCAGCTGCACCTGTCAATCTATAATGGTATTGTAGATAATATATCTCTTGGTATCTTTAAAGATAGGGAAATGCTGTTATAAGGACACTTATGTAGTGGAAAGTCTGCTTTTCTCTGTTTAATTAAGCCCAGGAAAAGCTCACAATAATGATATCGTCTAAAGACAAGTCGCACTGAACCTCAAAGATAACTAAACAAAAAGTTCTGGAAAATTGTATATGCCTTGTTTATAGTGCACTCTGATGAAGTGCGCATGAACAAAGAAGGAGGCAAATTACATTCCAATGAATGATACATCAGGAAAAAGCATTAAGTATATTGCCTCTCTGTAGCTCTCAAAACTAGTTTTGCCCCATAAATGTACAAGGTTCGTGATTTTTATCACTGCAAGTTAGATACTGAACTAATTATTGAAAAGCATGTACTGATAAACCACCTTTGCAGCAACAATAAAGCACCCATCCGAAGCCCCTACCCTAAATCACTGGTTTCAGATTCTGCTTTCGTTTCTGACAGCTTTTAACCCTTAGATTGGTTTGCCCTTCCCAAACAAGAAAAGACTTTGCCACTGCCTCTGATAATCGTAAACCGCAATCCAATGTCATGCCCCTCTTGCATCGCAGATTAATTCATTTGAAACTGAAATTGATTGGCGAGAATGAAAGTAAATATTGTGCGATAAACCTGCGTGCAATCGGCGCCTCACACGAAGACAGCAATTTAATTTTAAAATTTAAAACATTTGTAGATCACATATGTCACCTGAAAGGTATCCTAGCGATATACTAAGACCAATACCTGGACATCCTAAAGCTGCCCGAAAACATGACGGGATCATTGGGGAAAGCGCCAAGTTTTCAAGGCCCTTCTGAAGCATAGAAGATCAGATAAGTGCCTAATTAAAGCAGGGAGGTGATTGTAAAGTTGGGCTGCCTTTACAAAGAAGGCACGTCCACGGTGTCGAAACCTAAAATTGACAATACAAACAAGATTGGCTGATGATGGTCTGAGACATCTTCCCTGTGTATATTTCTGGAAGCTGTTCTGCGATGGAGCATTCCTGTCTCACCTAGGAAAGCCATGATGAACACACTAAGGAGTGTGGAGCAAATATATTATTTTATGCAAATTAAATCGCCACACGGCAAGAGGAGGAGCGGTGTGTACATGTGTAATCAGAGAAGCAAAATTTGTGAGACTACTGCCTAGGATTCAGAACCTCCAGCCGAACCCTCCATTGTTAAGGAAGAAGTAACTGGAACACATGTGCGATGTTCACGGCTCTTGGGGAATCAGCAGGTGCTTGACAACCACTGGAAGTCTTTGGGACATAACAGTGTGGGGAAATTGAAGCATCACAACACACCTTACAAGTCCCTAGGATCTCAGTGATACCTGGTTGCGCCCTACAACACAACTCTGTGTTAATCAAAATCTCTCTTGTATTAGTAAAACACCCAAACTTCAGAAGTCTTTGAGCTTGATGAAATGCTGAGGCACACAGTATACCCACAGGACATCTTTAATGGCCTGGTTACCTATCGGGAATCTTCAATACTCCGATGCCAAGTCTTCCCCAATACAGTCCTTACATGCAAAATTTCATCTCGGCCCTGCAGAACATGTTCTGTAGCTGGTGTCCAAAAAATTCTCCCAATATGGCTGCCAAAAACTCATCAAGCTGTTGAAAAGCGGAGAAACCATTACATCACATCCTGTACATATTCAAGCATATGAGGAGAATTCCACATTTCTATATAATAAATCCCCCCACACCCCTCCTCGAAGGGTGCAGTGGTGGAAAAAACAGTAATGTATGGAGGAAAACTTAGACTTGGAGTAATAAAGATAACCGGAAAAGTAACCGGGCTATTACCTCCTTGTCCATCTTCCCTGCTACAGGCTTATCTGCATGCAGAATGGGATTGATTATAGAAATACCATTAAGTGCACCAGATGAATTCCGAAATCAATCATTTACTAAAGTGAACATTTAAATTATGAGTTTTATACGGCAGATAATACACAGTCTCCAAAAGAAGTAGAACATCCCATCTCCCAACTCAACCCTGCAATGAGAAAGGAACGTATGGGGTAAATGTCATGTAGCAGCACAGCAAATGACTATCAAAAAAGCACCCCAAAAAGAAGCCCAATAAGCCGACACTCCCCTTGTGAATCTCCCCTCAATGACAGATTGAAGAGGAATCTGAGACAATTCATAACTCATTATGATGGTAGATTTGATCCATCCAGACAGAGTTGGTGTAGAAGGACGGGATCCCTTATTTGGCAAACCAAAAGTGACAAATAATGCATTACTTCACGAAAAGGGGCTGTTATAGACAAATATATAGAAAGGGTTCTATGCAAATCTAAGTTATGAAGTACCTCCTCCTTAGCCAAGGAGAGTTCTGGAAAAACACAGGAGTATCAATGTCCTTGGAACAAAGAAAGGAGGATGGGACTTTATGCAAAACGGTATGGATGGGATGCAACACCACTTTGGGGAAAACCGGATAAAAGAGGAAACCAACAGCAAAGCATATATTTCCCCCACTCTCCATCCTGAGTAAACAGTCACTAATACCACCATCTTTTGTGTTAAAAGTTTGAGATCTACTGACTCCAATTGTTCAAAAGGAGGAAAAGAAAGAACTCATAAACCCAAGGGTAAGTTGCCAGGTGCAACCAGGGAAAGCACCGAAGGGCATTGAAGAAAACAACCGCAAGAGGTGAGAAACTAAAGGGGCCACTGCTACCATAACCTCACCCCAGAATGCCTGAATTGCTGCCCACTGACCACAAATAGTGGAGGCAGCCAGATCCAACCTGAAGCCATCGCCAAGAAGTCTAAAGTCTGAACTGGATCATAAACAGAGGCCTGCAAACCATTTCCAAGGCACCATTTTTTAACAATTTGCCAGTGTCGACTGTGTGACTTCCATATGGAAGGTCTACAAGACTGTTGAATATCCTTTGCTGCTCCTGAAGAACAGCTTTTTGCTAATACGAATTTCCTTTCAACAGCCAACCCCCAGATTCAACTGATTGAGACATGAGAGAGATAACTGAGGATGGCTCAGTGGGGAGGGATTGCGAGGAAATATCCATGGAGGAACCACAGTCATTGCCATCAAGGAAATCAAGGTCTCAGCACCCAGTTTGGCGGCCACCATGAGCACCCAAACTTGGTTTTCCTGAGTCTTCTGTAAACCAGAGGAATAAAAAGAATTGCTGAGAAACAATACAGAAGACCCATTGGACACTTCAACGAGAGTACATCTTTTACCCACGCATTGCTGTTTGGACCAAGGGAACAGAATTGAGGCAGGAGAGCATTGTATTTGGTTGCAAAATAGGTCTAACCATGGATGGCCGAACCTGGCACAAATCTGATAAAACACCATGTGTGGAAGATAAAGGGCTACCTAGGATGGAAAACTTCCTGCTGAGCTGGTCTACAGGCCCATTCTCCCTCTCTGAAAGATAAACTGCTCCCATAGACTGGAGATTGGACTCTGCCCATACACAAATCTCCCTGGAAATGTGATATAGGAAAAAAACATTCACCCCTGGCAAATGCGATATGCCACAACCACTTGAATGTCTGGCTGAATACATACTGGGTGGTGCCTGATCTGGGGAATATAAGCTAGTAGCGCTGCTTTGACAGCAACCAACTCCCTCCAGTCGGATAAGGACCAAGCCGTCTGACGTGACCAACTCCCCTGTGTTGTACAGGACCCCAGTATGCCCCCCCCCCATTGCAACTTGCTGGCTTCTGTTGCTATTGTCATTGAAAAGGATAGACTCAAAGGATGACCACTGGCCAGGGATTCTGGTTTGAGCCACCACTTGAGATCCATTGAAATCAGAGGTGTGATTGGAACTAAGGCTTTGTAATCCTGGGATAGAGGGTTCCAGTGGTACAATACATGATGTACTAAGGAAGATAGGTGGTGGCATCTCCAGAGAACTATGGCCAGAGTTGAAGCCATCTCATCCTGACTCTGCAACGAGAGTCTTACTGAGGTCTGAGTTCACTTTAGCAAGTCCCCCGGATGAGATATCAGTTTTTGGATTTGTTCCAGAGAGAGAAAAACTTGCCCCATACATGTGGACAAGGGCTCCAATTAACTGGAATTGTAGAACTGGCTGAAGATAGGGCTTCTTGACATTAATTAGAAATCTGTAATCCTGAAGAAGATTGCACACTTTGTGAACAACATTTTCTGTCTTAGAGAAAGAAGGAGAACTGATGACTGATTAACCAGTCATCAAGATACGGATAACTATTTATACTTCAAAAGTGTAAAATACCCTCCAAAGGAGCCAAGTTCTTTGTAAAAACCAATGGGTCCGACGTTAATCCAAATGGAAGGACCTGGAACTGAAAATATTGATGATCCACAGCAAACCGAAGAAACCTCTAGTGAGCTGGAAAAACGTCCCAAAAATCTATTGAGGGAGTAAGAAGCGGATTATGTGTCCACTCAGTGTCAATCGGGAATGAGCTCTTCTGGTAATTGAAAATTAGGTTCCTGTTAGTTCTCCCAAAACTCTCGACCAGTAATGCCCACTTGTGGTGTAAAGAATCACCACTGTGGTTTACTATTGTATGGTATCATCAAGGGGGTTTGGCACCTGGGTACTCGCTTCACCACATGAGTGCCGACTCCATCTGGGAGGATAGTGGTAGGTTCTCTGCAGTGAAAAAATCAATTAGTGTCAGCCATAAGGGTCTGCCAGCGTGTTGTGGTAGTCCCATCAACTTGGCATAGCAGTTAAACTGGCAGCGAGTGAATAGTGTCAGTCGTAAGGGTCTGCCAGTGCATTGTCATAACGTGGAGGTAGTGGGATGGCTTTAGCATCACAAAATTGCAAAAATACAATTTAAGAGGGGAGAACTCTTCCGTATGAAATCTCAGCCACCCATGGAACAAATCCTCCCAGTGCTCTAATGCACCGCTCGTACTTACTTGGAGACAAGACCTCTGGCATTTTTCCCCTACAGCTTCCCCACCCATCCTTCATTGTGAGTGCTCTGAAAACATGTATGTTTTATAAATGTGCCAGGGTGGCCTTCTAACTGGTAAATAACTTTGTTGGTGCAAGTGGATGTTCTTATGAAAAAGGCCTAAATACTACACCATGACTCTAATGAAAGGTGTTTTAATCGAATAAACTGTCTCAATGAGTGCAGAATGATGTCGGTAGGTATGCAAAGCACCCTGAACATTACACAATGATGCTAACTGAAAGGCGATTAACTCTACATAACGGTCTCAGTGAGCACAAAATGATTTAAGGTAAGTAAACCCCCCTGGATAGACATAAAATAAATATTTATTGCAATGTTGTCATGTGTGAGTATAAAGTCTTTGAATCCTCCATATTTATACCATGCTATAGCCTTTTCAAATAAATCTTCACCTATAATCTAGTTGTTGTTTTCAATTATTTACTTAACGGCAAGAGTAAAGGGGATTTTCACATTTGGACTCCACATTATATATGACGTTTGTTCAGTCTATAGGGTGGAGTTGAGGAGGAAAAAAAATCATCATTTTACAAGTGCACATGTCAGAGTATATAGCAGCGCCTGAGCTACTTTTCTTCATTGTGGTCACTATCTACCCTACAAAAATTGTTGAGTGATGTTCTAGACACAGTTGGGCCTCTTTGTTTTTGATCCATAGTTGAGAAATTTTTCAAGCGTGACTTCTACGCCGTCATCTTCTATTTGGTTCCACCTGGAGAAATGTAATTCACACGGGAAAGGACCATAATCATATTCAGCTACCAGTGGTTGGTCATAACAGGCAGGCAGTTATCTGTCAGGGACGCTATTACCTTTCCATACTCTGTCCCTAACAGTGAGGGCCCACAGTGAGGATATTGTACCATTAATGCCTGGGCGTCATTTTGGTCTTGTGTGTACCAAGAGGTCTTGAACATTCCTCCCATGTTTGTATGTAAACCTGGTTTTTCGCCAATCTAGGGTGCCCAATGTGATTATGTTCCAATGTTTATTGATGACGTTTTTTTACATGATTGGATGCCGAACAGTAAGTGGGGACACAAGTCACCTAATCCCTATACTGATTTCTTGCACGTTTTCTACATTTCTTTATCATACAGGCTGAAAAAATGGGCAGATGGAGATAAGCGCAATATCCAGCGATGCCAAGAAAACTCTTTGTCTCAGAAATGGAAAACTACTTTGCAGTACTGTCATTTTGAAGGAACGATGCTTGCAAAACTTGTTGAGTCCTTTTAGATCCAATGTTGGTCGAAAATAGCAGGACGTTTTTTGTACCACAAACAGAATGGAATAATAACCCTGCCCTGCTCCTGAAGTGGGTCTGAACAGATTGACTTGGTTTCTAATAGGGTTTGGACTCCTTCCAAGAGTGTCTGACGCTGTCTAAAATCTCTGGAAAGAGGAGTTGGCTGAAAATGGTTTGCAGGTAGATTTGTGGATTTCAGGTGATACCTTATGATACCGAATTGGCCAGTCCAAATCCAGATGTCCTTAAATAAAGACAGGCGACCCCAGCCAGTCTCTGGTTGTGAGTGTCCTGCCTTTTGGGAGTAACAGGGATCCCTCCAGGATTCTGGAACTGGATTTTTCATAATTTGTGGTCCCCTGCCCATGATTCCTGCCTCAAAAATGCTGCGATCATCCTTTCCCTGAAGTGACAGGAAGAGATCTCTTGTAGCCAAATCCCCTGACCCTAGAATAAGATTTAACTGGAGCCACCATTTTTATTTTGTTTTCAGCAGTCTTTTTTATCTTGTCCTCCAACTGCTGACCGAAAATAGGGCACCTATCAAATGACATTTTCATCAAAACTGATTTTCTTTAGATGAATCGGCTTTCCAATATCGCAGCCACAGCATCTCCACATGTAGCTGCAGAGGCACAGACGTTATCAAATGATAAATCTGAGAGAAAACGGATCTGCTGTCCCATCAGACTTAGATACTTATGCTGGCACGCCTGGTCCTTAGTAAGTAAACTTACAAGGCGACATGTGTAGGTCGATAAACCTTTTGATTCGCATGGAGTATCCTAGCTATGTAGTAACCAATGTCCATCAATAATCAATACACAAATCAATATCCATTAAGCAAATCATTAATCAGCAATTAATAGCATCAACATTTCATGAATAATCACGATCATTATACGTTTTAGCAACTTTATTTCCCTATTGGTTACAATACTAATTGATGGGATTAATTCAAACTTTATTCAATCAATCAACTCAAGATTGATTCATTAGTGACCACCAATAACACAATCTAATCAGAATTTGAGAAAACATACATTCTAATGCTTCATTCAACAAAGATAAATATGTCAACATCAGTAGCAGAGTTCAGCAAATCAGTCCGTCAATCATTTGTCACTATATATGACAACGTCTCAGAATAGGAACCTTACCTAACCCAGTTTAGCATTAGCATGTGGGACTTCATGCAAAAACAGTTTAGAACATGAATTTGGAAAAACATCTAGCTAAGAGAAAAACTATTTAACCAATGGGTAGTGTTTGGCTATCAAATGAAGAAACAATGATTTATCTCTCCATTCATCACCCTTGAAAATGCCTAATAGCAGAATGCATGAGCAGTGACTCAGGTTCAGTGCGCGTATAGTGTGACAAAAAGTCCTCCTATCCAATTGCAGGGTCAGTCCCTGGAAGGTCAATGTTTTCTCTTAAAGTTTGCAATAATTCAGAGAGTTTGAAACCCTGAATACCCCTGTCCCTCTTCTGCTCCTCATCTCCATGATCATCCTGATCAGGATCCATGGAGTCCTGATTATAAGACATTTTAGCAGGGAAGAACCTTCTCTAGCCTAAAGGCAGCTTTCACAGCTTGCTCTATTATTAGCTGAATAGAAGCCGTTGAAGGAGGGGCAGATGAGGGCCCTGGAATTGTTTATTTGTTTTTGACTCTCCCACACTGAGAAGCAAAGAGGCAGATCTACCTGAAAATGGCGCATTGGTTCCCATGCACCACTGTGCTTGCATCCCCTTTGTCCCTCTCAACGACACCATGGATGCGCAGTATTTACAATACTGCGCACCATGGTGGTCGTTACCACAACACATGCTGTTGTGGTACTTTGCTGCACTAGCATCAAAAATATTGTTGCTAGTGCAGCAAAGCACAGGGAGGGCCATAGATTATTATAGGTGCGTGTAAGGAAATGCCTCCTTGGCATGGTTACCCCCTGCATTTTTGCCTTTTCTGATGTCAAGTTATGATTTGAAAGTGTGCTGGGACCCTGCTAACCAGGCCCCAGCACCAGTGTTCTTTCCCTAAACTATACATTTGTCTCCACAGTTGGCACAACCCTGGCACCCAGGTAAGTCCCTTGTAACTGGTACCCCTGGTACCAAGGACCCTGATGCCAGGGAAGGTCTCTAAGGGCTGCAGCATGTCTTATGCCACCCTGGGGACCCATCACTCAGCACATACACACTGCTTGCCAGCTTGTGTGTGCTGGTGAGGAGAAAATTACTAAGTGGACATAGCACACCCCTCAGAGTGCCATGCCAACCTCACACTGTCTATGGCATAAATAAGACACCCCTCTAGCAGGCCTTACATCCTTAAGGCAGGGTGCACTATACCACAGGTGAGGGCATAGGTGCATGAGCACTATGCCCCTACAGTGTCTAAGCAAAACCTTAGACACTGTAAGTGCAGGGTAGCCATAAGAGTATATGGTCTAGGAGTCTGTCAAACACGAACTCCACAGCACCATAATGGATACACTGAAAACTGTGAAGCTTGTTATCAAACTTCTCAGCACAATAAATGCACACTGATGCCAGTGTGCACTTTATTGTAAAAATACACCCAGAGGACATCTTAGAGATGCCCCCTGAAAACATACCTGACTCCAGTGTGGGCTGACTAGTTTTTGCCAGCCTGCCACACACCACACATGTTGCTGGCGACATGGGGAGAGTGTCTTTGTCACTCTGTGGCCAGGAACAAAGCCTGTACTGGGTCGAGGTGCTTCTCACCTCCCCTGCAGGAACTGTAACACCTGGTGGTGAGCCTCAAAGGCTCACTTCCTTTGTTACAGTGCCATAGGGCATCCCCTCCGGCCACTGCCCCCAATTTTGGCGGCAAGACTGGAGGAGCTAATGAGAAAAACAAGGAGGAGTCACTGCCCAGTCAGGACAACCCTTATGGTGTCCTGAGCTGAGGTTACTCTGACTTTTAGAAATCCTCCATCTTGCAGATGGAGGATTCCCCCAAAAGGATTAAGGATGTGCCCCCCTCCCCACAGGGAGGAGGCACAAAGAGGGTGTAGCCACCCTCAGGGCCAGTAGCCATTGACTACTGCCCTCCCAGACCTAAACACCCCCCTAAATTGAGTATTTAGGGGTTCCCAGAACCAAGGAAGATAGATTCCTGCAACCGGAAGACGAAGAAGGACTGCCGACCTGAAGCCCTCAGAGAAGACGGAGACGACAACTGCTTTGGCCCCAGCCCTACCGGCCTGTCTCCCCACTTCAAGAAAAACTGCAACAGTGACGCATCCAACAGGGACAAGCGACCTCTGAAGCCTCAGAGGACTGCCCTGCATCTAAAAGGACCAAGAAACTCCAGAGAACAGCAGCCCTGCTCAACAGAACTGCAACTTTGCAACAAAGAAGCAACTTTTAAAGACCACACGTTTCCCGCTACAAACATGAGACTTTCCACTCTGCACCTGCAGCCCCCGGCTCGACCTGCAGAAAACTAACACTACAGGGAAGACTCCCCGGCGACTGGGAGCCCGTGAGTAGCCAGAGTTGATCCCCCTGAGCCACCACAGCGACACCTGCGGAGGAAATCCAGAGGCTCCCCCTGACCACGACTGCCTGCTTCAAGGAACCCGATGCCTGAAAACCACACTGCACCCACAGCCCCCAGGACCTGAAGGAACCGAACTCCAGTGCAGGAGCGACACCCAGGCGACCCTCTACCTAGCCCAGGTGGTGGCTATCCCAAGGAGCCCCCCCTGTGCCTGCCTGCATCGTTGAAGCGACCCCCAGGTCTCCCCATTGATTCCTATTGTGTTTGCACTCTGCACCCGGCTGCCCCTGTGCCGCTGAAGGAGTACTTTTTGTGCCTGCTTGTGTCCCCCCCGGTGCCATACAAAACCCCCCTGGTCTGCCCTCCGAGGACGCAGGTACTTACCTGCTGGCAGACTGGAACCGGGGCACCCATATTTCCATTGAAGCCTATGTGTTTTGGGCATCACTTTGACCTCTAAACCTGACCGGCCCTGAGTTGCTGGTGTGTTAACTTTGGGGTTGCCTTGAGCCCCCAACGGTGGGCTACCTTGGACCCAACCTTGAACCCTGTAAGTGTTTTACTTACCTGTGAACTTAACAATTACTTACCTCTCCAGGAACTGTTGATTTTGCACTGTGTCCACTTTTAAAATAGCTTATTGCCATTTTTATCAAAACTGTACATGCGATTGTGATAATTCAAAGTTCCTAAGATACCGAAGTGAAATACCTTTCATTTAAAGTGTTGTTTGTAAATCTTGAACCTATGTTTCTTAAAATAAACTAAGAAAATATATTTTTCAATATAAAAACCTATTGGCCCGGAATTGTCTGAGTGTGTGTTCCTCATTTATTGCCTGTGTGTTTACAACAAATGCTTAACACTACCCTCTGATATGCCTACTGCTCGACCACACTACCACAAAATAGAGCATTAGAATTATCTCTTTTTGCCACTATCTTACCTCTAAGGGGAACCCTTGGACTCTGTGCACACTATTTCTTACTTTGAAATAGTATATGGAGAGCCAACTTTCTACAGTGCGCTACTTTAATGTCTTCCCTGAGCAGGCTTTAAAAATGATGGAAAAAAATGGCGCAATGAAATCTGGTAAATGTTGCTGCACCATTTTTGCAGGCATCCTTGCGTCGGAACGCCCCCTTGCATACATAATGCCTAATGCAGGCATAATGTGGCGCAAGGGTTTGCAAAGTGGAGCAATGCATGCATTGCAACACTTTGTAAATGTGGCACGGCAGAATGGCCACTTTGACGCCGCCTTAGCGTCATGAAAATAACGCTAAGGTTTTTATGCCCCAAAGCAAGAGAAGAATCAGGCGTGTTTGATGCAATGAAACTGACATACAAATTTCTGTATTTTGGCCAATTTCATGGCAACATGAAGTCTCTCAGGATTTCCCGCAGATTCGTCAGTTTTAAATGGGCAGAAATAACAGTATTGTAACCAAAATAAATGCCTCTGCCATTGAAACGGGGGGCTAAGAACAGGCCTTCCTCTGCCCACCGCAAAATTTCTATCACAGTCACAGCCGGGCAGAGACCCCATAAGTAGGATTGGTCAGGGCTGCTGGTGCAAGGCGCTACTGGCCAAGAATGTCTGTAAGTGCTGCTAAAGTAAGCTCTACAAATAAAAATACATAACAATAAAGAAAAAACTCACTCAACTGAGGGTGCAGATAGAAAAGAATAGGATGTTACTTAGTGGTTCCTCCCTTTTACTACTGCCTGATAGGTAGTGGCAGCCCTATTGCGAGGATGTTTTTGGTGGTAAGCTAGGGAATATGTTCTGCAGGAGGGAGATGAACTCTTGTAGGCCCAGACTGTATCTGGGAAGATGGACGAGGAGGTAATAGATATGGGATGGATCTGGAACACTTCTGTGCGTTCTACAAACCATATGAGGCTTGGGAAACACTGGTGCAGCAGGCTCCATCTCCCTGGGGTACCAGAGAAGCACTGAAGTATGAACTGTAGCCCCATGGCGTCAGGGAAATAATCCGAACTGCAAGTAACCAGTGCTTGTTTGTGGTCATTCCTCCGCTTAGGACCTTGCATGCTGCGTATGGCGTAGGCAGCCTCAAGGTGGTTCATTTCACAAACCTCAGGCACCATTAAAGCACAACTGTGCTGCTACAGCCTCTGGTGATTATAAGGGCATGTACACTTTTACTCTCTCATCACATTGTTTGATGTATCGATCCCCATGGAATGCTTATATTGCAAGTAAGTGAGACAGAGGCAGGGACTTATTTACATCTCAGAACTGTACTGAATCATCGTCATCTTCTTTTCCCGGTCAGCCCACTTTAACCCCTTCGCTGCCAGGCCTTTTCTCCTCCTGTGCCGAGCCTTTTTTTGGCTATTTGGGGCAGTTCGCTCTTAGGCCCTCATAACTTTTTGTTATGGACCACCCAGGACCACCTCGCTTTCCGGAGACTCCTAAAAACCTGGCTATTCGAGCAGCATTAACCCCCCCTTTCCCCTAGCGCCTTGAGACCCGCACGGGTGAGTAGCACGCTTTATAAATGTTAATGATTTGATTTGTTCACATAAGCTACCTATGCCAAATTTGCGTCCTTTTTTTCCAACATCCTAGGGATTCTAGAGGTACCCAGACTTTGTGGCTTCCCTGAAGGAGACCAAGAAATTAGCCAAAATACAGCAAAATATTAGTTTTGTCTCAAAGAAATTGGAAAAAAGGGCTACAGAAGAAGGCTTGTGTTTTTTTCCCTGAAAATGGCAACAACAAAGGGTTTGCAGGGGTAAAATCACCATCTTCCCTGCTTTCAGGAACAGGCAGACTTGAATTAGAAAACCCCATTTTTCAACACAATTTTGACATTTTACTGGGACATACCCTATTTTTACTATTTTTTTGTGCTTTAAGCCTCCTTCCAGTTAGTGACAGAAATGGGTGAGAAACCAATGCTGGATCCCAGAGAGCTAAATATTTCTGAAACATAGACAAAATTCAGAATTTAGCAAGGGGTCACTTGTGTAGATCCTACAAGTGTTTCCTACAGAAAATAACAGCTGAAAGAATAGAATATTGAAATTGAGGTGAAAAAAACTGGCATTTTTCTCCACGTTTTACTCTAACTTTTTCCTGCGATGTCAGATTTTTGAAAGCAATATATCGTTACGCCAGCTTGACTCTTTTGGGTGCGGGATATATAGGGCTTATAGGTTCACCAAGAACCCTAGGTACCCAGAGCCAATAAATAAGCTGTACCTTGCAATGGGTTTTCATTCTATACCGGCATAAAGCAATTCATTTGCTGAAATATAAAAAGTGAACAATAGGTATCAAGAAAACCTTTTTATTTCCAAAATGGCCACAAGATAAGGTATTGAGAAGCAGTGGTTATTTGCACATCTGTGAATTCCGGGGTGCCCATACTAGCATGTGAATTACAGGGCATTTCTCAAATAGACGTCTTTTTTACACACTGTCTTACATTTGGAAGGAAACAATGTAGAGAAAGACCATGGGCAATAACACTTGTTTTGCTATTCAGTGTTCCCCCAAGTCTCCCGATACAAATGGTACCTCACTTGCGTGGGTAGGCCTAGCGCCCATGACAGGAAATGCCCCAAACCACAACGTGGACACATCGCATTTTCAAAAAGAAAACAGAGCTGTTTTTTTTTTTACAAAGTTCCTAGCTGTGGATTTTGGCCTCTAGCTCAGCCGGCACCTGGGGAAACCTAGCAAACCTGCACATTTATGAAAACTAGACACCTAGGGGAATCCAAGATGGGGTGACTTGTCGGGCTCTGATCAGGTTCTGTTACCCAGAATCCTCTGCAAACCTCAAAATGTGGCCAAAAAACACTTTTTCCTCTCATTTCGGTGACAGAAAGTTCTGGAATCTGAGAGGAGCCACAAAGTTCCTTCCACCCAGCGTTTCCTCAAGTCTCCCGATAAAAATGGTGCCTCACTTGTGTGGGTAGGTCTAGCGCCCGTGACAGGAAATGCCCCAAAACACAACGTGGACACATCACATTTTCAGAAAGAAAACAGAGCTTTTTTTTTACAAAGTGCTTAGCTGTGGCTTTTGGCCTCTAGCTCAGCCGGCACCTTGGGAAACCTAGCAAACCTGTGCATTTTTTAAAACTAGACACCTAGGGGAATCCAAGATGGGATGACTTGTGAGGCTCTGACCAGGTTCTGTTACCCGGAATCAAATCAAAATCAAATCATTCAAAATCAAATCATTAATATTTATAAAGCGCGCTACTCACCCGTGCGGGTCTCAAGGCGCTAGGGGAAAGAGGGGGTTACTGCTGCTCGAAAAGCCAGGTCTTTAGGAGTCTCCGGAAAGTGGAGTGGTCCTGAGGCTGGTGGGGAGGGAGTTCCAGGTCCTGGCCTGGATGAGGACTTCCGTTTTTTCAGAGTTCAGCTTTAGGCGGCTGAGCCTCATCCAATCTGCGACGTCCTTCATACCCTCTTGTAGGTTGGCCTTGGCGCTGGCGGGGTCCTTAGTGAGGGAGAGTATAAGTTGGGTGTCGTCGGCGTAGGAGGCGATGATGATGATGTTGTGCTTGCGTACGATGTTGGCGAGGGGGCTCATGTAGACATTGAAGAGTGTCGGGCTGAGTGATGAGCCTTGGGGTACGCCGCAGATGATCTCGGTGGGTACTGAGCGAAACGGAGGGAAGTAAACTCTTTGGGGAACGGTTTGAGAGGAAGGAGGCGATCCAGTCCAGGGCCTGGCCTTGGATCCCGGTGGAGCGGAGGCGGGTGATTAGGGTGCGGTGACAGACGGTATCGAAGGCAGCCGAAAGGTCGAGGAGAATGAGGGCGACTGTTTCACCGTTGTCCATCAGGGTTCTGATGTCGTCTGTGACTGAGATGAGGGCGGTTTCCGTGCTGTGGTTGGTTCCGAATCCGGTTTGTGAAGGGTCGAGCAGGTTGTTGTTTTCCAGGAAGGTGGTCAGCTGTTTGTTGACGGTCTTCTCTATTACCTTGGCTGGGAAAGGCAGGAGAGAGATGGGGCGGAAGTTTTTCAGGTCGCTCGGGTCAGCCGTAGGTTTCTTTAGTAGGGCGTTGACTTCGGCGTGTTTCCAGCATTCGGGGAAGGTAGCAGAAGAAAAAGAAGAGTTGATGACGGCCTGGAGGTGCGGGGCGATGATGTCGTCGGCTTTGTTAAAGATGAAGTGAGGGCAGGGGTCCGACGGGGCGCCGGAGTGGATAGAGTTCATGGTGGATTTGGTTTCTTCAGTGTTGATGTGGGTCCAGTTGTTGAGGGTGATGGTCGGGGGTGCGGGTTCGGTGGTGTTTGGTTGGGTCTGGTGTCCGAAGCTGTCGTGGAGGTCGCTGATCTTGCGGTGGAAGAAGGTGGCGAGGGATTCGCACAAATCCTGTGAGGGCGTGACGGCGTTGGCGTTGGGGTTGGAGAACTCCTTGATGATGCTGAAGAGTTCTCTGCTGTTGTGGCTGTTTTTGTCCAGTCTGTCGGTGAAAAAGTTCCTTTTAGCAGCGCGGATCAGGTGGTGGTGTTCGCGGGTAGCGTTCTTGAGGGCGGTCATGTTGTCAGCGGTGTGGTCCTTGCGCCAGGCCTTCGAGAGCGCGACAAGTTTTCTTTGATTCTTTGAGGGTGTCAGAGAACCAGAGAGGTTTTTTGGTGTTGGTCTGTCGATGCGTGCGTTTGAGGGGAGCAAGGTTGTCTGCGCAGTTGGAGATCCAGTTTGTGAGGCTGAGGGCTGCGTCGTTGGGGTCGGTTGTGAGGGTGGGTTGGTTGGCGGCGAGTGCGGAGAAGAGTTGCTCTTCGGGGATCTTGTTCCACTGTCGACGAGGGATGGGTTGAGTGCGGAGGTGGCGGGTCTCGCGTCGGAATGTGAAGTGGACACAGCTGTGGTCGGTCCAGCGTAGAGCGGAGGTGTGGCTGAAGAAGATGTGTTTGCTGGCGGAGAAGATAGGGTCGAGCGTGTGTCTGGCGATGTGGGTGGCGGTGTTCACCAGTTGTTTGAGGCCGAGGTTGGCGAGGTTGTCAAGCAGGGTGGTGGTGTTGGGGTCGTTGTTTTGTTCCAGATGAAAGTTGAGGTCGCCTAGGAGGATGTAGTCCGGTGAGGCGAGGGCGTGCGGGGAGATGAAGTCGGCGATGGCGTCGCTGAATGGGGCGCGCGGTCCCGGAGGACGGTAGACGAGGGATCCTCTGAGGGTGGTCCTCGGGTCGGTGCGAATCTGAAAATGCAGGTGTTCAGCGGCGAGAGGGGTGTCTTCGGTGGAGGTGGTGACGCTGATGGAGTCTTTGAAGACGATGGCGATACCTCCTCCTACTTGGTTGGTGCGGTCTTTTCTGGAGATCTTGTAGCCTTCGGGGATGGCGGTGGCGATGTCTGGAGCAGAGGAGGCGTTCATCCAGGTCTCCGTGATGAAGGCGACGTCCGGGGCTGTGGAGTCCAGGAGGTCCCAGAGTTCAACGGCGTGCTTGTGGACGGAACGAGCGTTGACCAGGATGCACTTGAGGTGGTTGATGGCGCATGGGCTTGTGGTCGTGGTAGTTGCGTGGTGGAAGATGCGTTTGCAGGAGTTGCAGGCGAAGGGTCCATGGGTGCGTTTGGGGTGAGCTTGGAAGCAGGTGTTGGAGCGTCCTGGGTTGAGGGCGTGGAGGGGTCGTAGCGGATCAGCGGGGTTTGGGAGAGCTGGGGACCAGGGGTCGTGGCGCTGGGCGCCGGCCAGGCACAGATGGGCTTGCCTCTGGTGCGCCTGCGGCGCGCCCGCTGCGCAGTTGCGCAGCGGCCGCCATATGAGGTAGGAGGGGGGGAGGGGTCAGCTGGGGCGAATGGGAGCTGGGGGGCGGGGGCGTGCAGGAGGTCGCGGCGGGAAAGCACGAGGGAGGGGGGAAGGTAGAGTGAGAAGAGCTGGAGGAGGGGGGTTTAAGGGTGGAGGGGGTGAGTGTTTAGGAGATTAGGGAGAAAGATAGGAGTAGGGTTGTGAAGATAGGGGAGGGGGGGTTGTAGAGGTGGGTGAGGGTGAGAGGTAGAGTGAGAGGATAGGAAGATAGGTAATAGAGGGGGTGGCTGGAAGGGGGGAGAGATAGAGAAATAGATAGAGAAAATCGATAGATAGAGAAATCGATAGAGAGATAGGTAGATAGGAGGAGGTGGAGAGTGAGGGAGTTAGATAGTGGGATAGAGAGATAGAGAGATAGGTAAATAGGAGGGGTGAGGGAGGTAGATAGCGAACGGGTTAGATAGGGGTGATAGAGAGGGGGGAGGCGAGTGAGGGAGGGGGATGAGGCAGGAGCAGGAGGGCAGGCGCGGGGAGAAGAAGACGGAGGAGGCAGAAGAGCCGAAGGCAGAAGATAGAAGACAGAAGAACAGAAGAACAAAAGAAAGGAAGACCAGGAGAAAGGAAGACCAGAAGAACAGGAGACCAGAAGAACACAGAAGAAGATACAGAAAACGAAGAACAGAAAGCAGAAGACCACAGAAGAAGATGAGGAAGAAGAGAAGAAGAGAGAAGACGGGGAAAAGAAGAGTACAGAAGAAGATTACAGACGAGGAGGAAGAACAGAGAAGAAAAGAAGAAAAGAAGCAGGAGCAGGAGAGAGGGTGAGTAGCGCGGGGAGAGCGAGGGGCTGGGAGGTGGGGGGTATTTACTGTGAGGTGGGTCTCAGGAACTCAGGAACCTGGAGGAGCTGGAGGAGCTGCAGCGGCAGGGGGAGCGACCTACCCTTGGGAATCTTTTGCAAACCTCAAAATGTGGCCAAAAAAACTATTTTTCCTCTCATTTCGATGACAGAAAGTTCTGGAATCCGAGATGAGCCACACATTTCCTTCCACCTAGTGTTCCCCCAAGTCTCCTGATAAAAATGATACCTCACTTGTGTGGGTGGCCCAGGTGCCTGCAACAGAAAAATGCCAACAACCTGTAGAGATTGAAGGGATAGCAAGCAAGTTGATATGCACATATTTTTTTTTATACATCTTTTAGGCTGACTCTGCTTTAGGGACCCATGCAAGTGAGGTATAATGTTACTTGAGAGACTGAGAGGAACGCTGGGTGGTAGGAAACCTGTGCCGCAGCGGTGATCCTGCAAAGAAAAGTGAGGAAAATATGATTTTTTAAGCAAATGTTGAGGTTTGCAGAGGAGTCTGGGTAAGAAAATGTTGGGAGATCCAGGCAAAGCACACCTTCTTGGACTCCTCGGAGTGTCTATTTTTAAAACATGTATTGGTTTGGTAGGTTTCCCTAGTTGAAGGCCGCACCCGGGACCAAAAACATAGGTGCCCCCCCCAGCCCCCAAACACAGGTAGTTTTGCAGTAGATAATTCTGGTGTGTCCACATACTTATGTTATGTTCCAAACACTAAAATTGTGAAAAGAAACGCACTTAAGTTATGTTAAAAAGACCCCTCACCCAACAACCAAGTTGGCAGCATGCTTCATCATAGGGGTCCCAGCCGAGACACCTAGCGTGTCACAGGTGTGCTGCAACTCCTGATTACAGCGGAGCAGGTTTTGTCATTTTTACCACACATACTGGTTGGATTTGGCATGAGGGTGAGTGTTGTTTCAGTGGATCAAATTTTACTAACAAGAGAGCTCACAAAAATGAAATGCACTGTTAATAACTGAAAGGCCAAAAAACTGAACCAATGACTCACAGCTCGTGAGCTGTAAAGCCATGGCAAGGCACCAACTGCTTTACAGTCCATTCACACACCTTTCATACATGACATGCACAAGACCATTCATACCGCCAGCCACGGGCCCAGCACATTACAACACTCGCATAGACAGACAGCGCCACTCAAGGGCCCATCACTTACATACGCCCACATTCCTGATACAGCAATCACACCAGCTGATGGGAGTGTGTGGACTGGCATTTGGCTGGCAGTGTCTTGCAGTAGCCAACAGCAAGTCAGTATGTACACCGTCAGCCAAGCCCCACTCCACACGCAATGGCATCACTTTGTTTTTGTTTTAAAAACAAAGAAACCATTAACTAATTAGAAATAATTACAAAACTACAAACACAAAAGCTCTAAGTACATGAAAGAAATGCCAACCATGAAACTGAACACATGAAAATATAAAACAGGCAGTTTACACTCATGGTAGTTCTTGAAACAACGACCCACACACAGCCTTTGGAGGACAATCTGGACAGTACATTCAAGTCTCCCTCCAGATACCTCTTCGAGCACAGACTCTACATTTCTTAGCTGGAAAGTATGTTTTGGGCGTGGAAGGAATGTGCTCAGCAAAGTGGCGATCTTTCAATCTAACCACATCCTCCACCACTGCCTCTCTAGGAACTCTTGCCTGTTCCACCACAAGAAGGCTCTCTATCATTGACTCCTGAAATTTCACAAATGTCATCTTTGACTCCGGAGATCTATCCTTAAACACAATAAAAGCATTAAAAGTTACCAAGTGGAAGAGGTGAATTGCTAACTTCTTATACCAAACATAAGACTTAGGAATAGCAGTATAAGGGTCCAACCTCTGATCAATTCTATCTACACCTCCCATGTGCTTTTTATAATTTAAAATGCACACAGGTTTGCACACTTCAGCGTCCTGGCCCCAAACAGTCACGGGGGAAGTACTCTCATCATGGATGATACTTAGCATGTAGACATCCCTCTTGTCTGAAAATTTCAAAGCTAGCAGCTTATCATTCCGCAAGGCACTGCACTGTCCCCTCTCAAGTTTTTTTTACAGACAAGCTCCCTTGGATAGCCTTTCCGGTTACAACGAATTGTGCCACAACCAACAGTGTCCACTTTAAACAATTCCTTGAACAACTGCACTCCAGTGTAGAAGTTATCTACATACAAATTGTGACCTTTGTTGAATAGTCGTCTACCAAGTTCCCACACAATTTTCTCAGTAACTCCAAAAGTGGGATGATAACCACAGGGGTCAATACTGGAATCCCTACCAGTGTAGACACAGGACCTATACACATATCCGGTACTACTTTCAGGCAGCATTTACAATTTAATTCCATATTGTACCCTCTTGGTAGGAATATACTGCTTAAAACCAAACGACCCTTGAAGAGGACCAAAGACTTGTCCACAGCTATTTCTTTGCCTGGAACATAGACCTCTGAAAACCGATCCACAAAATGATCAAGGACAGGCCTAATCTTAAAAGGACGGTCAGAATCAGGGTGATCTTGTGGCAAGGCTAATGCATTGTCATCTAATTTGTGGGAATCCACTGGGCAGCTGTAGAGTGTGGCCTAAGTCTAGCAAATACTGTTCCGCATACAAATTGGTCTGCTCAACAATCTCTTCCAAAAACACATCATCCACAAATAACTCAAAGAAATTGACAGGCAAAAGGTTCTCTGTATTGACTCTACACCACGGGAGACCAGTAAAAGCAGGCAACTCTGGCTGCTCCATGTTTGGGGCAACCCAAAGTTCAGGTCTTCTAACTGGAAACCTTTCAGCCTCAGGTTGCTGCACTAATGGCACACCAGTGTCCTCCTCTAAAACAGGCCCTTCATCTGCACTGAGAGTGGCTTCCTCATCAGAAGATTCCTCTCTGACAGAAACTTCACTGCCAGAATCACTCACTTCCTCCTCTGCCTCACATGCAGAGTCCGTCTCATAATCATTATCAGACAATGACTCAAAAAGCATACCAACCACCTGCTGAGCAGTCATCCTGTGGCTAGCCATAATCTTTCCTACGAAAAGTAACTGGACAAATGCACCACCAATAACCAGCACTGTGTAAGATAATTAATAAAGTGTAGCTTTATCAGTAAGAGTTATAAACTCAAAAACTATACCGCTCACTTGCCTGAAAAAGCTTGAATCACCAGCAGCTACTCTGCACAGACACAGCAATCACCAATGATATCCCACAAAAAGAAAGAAAGAAAAGCAAATTAGAAATAAGACAACACAAATATTGTGCACAAATCTAAGGACAATTTCACACACAATCCTGCATTTAGTACACCACCTACAAATATGTCATTCATGCACGGCAACAATACTCCTTTGGAGTAAATTGTTTTTACTTACCTAAAACATGCAACTATGCAAACCACAGGTCAACCACTGCCAAAACTGAAGGAGCCACAGCAAAGAAAGCAAAAGCTTTGAACTAGAACAAAAAGGAGAATTGTTGTTTTATCACAAATGCAAATACTTCGCCAGTTGACAAACACTCCACCATCAAGCATTTAGACATTTGTGCCCATGTGGATTCTGCCCCCCATAGGGGCAGTTAGGCCTACTAAAAAATAGGCCTATCTGCCCTGGAGGGGGGCAGAAAATACCTTTAGTAGTGTGTCCCCATGGGGAGCGACCCTTGCCCAAGGGGCCACCCCTCAAACAAAAGAAAACACACACAATCCCTGGTGCCTAAGTGGCTTCTGCCCCCTTGGGGGCAATGGTCCTAAAAAACAATTAGGCTAATTTCCCCCCCAAGGGGGGCAGAAATGGGCAACAGTTCTATGCCCCCTTGGGGGGGCACCCCTTGCCCAAAGGGGCGCCCCCCACATAAATTAACATGTACACAAACATTGCTGGCATTCTAGTGGTTTCTTCCCCCCTTGGGGGCAGATCAGCCTAAAAATAATAGGCCTATATACCCCCAAGGGGGGGCAGAAATGGCCATAGTACACTGCCCCCAAAAGGGGGCAACCCTTTGCCCAAGGGGGCACCCATCCATCCACTATCAACAATCACACACACACTATCCCTGGTGTCTAAGTGGCTGCTGCCCCCCTTTGTGGCAGATGGGCCTAAAACAAATAGGCCGATCTGCCCCCAAGGGGGACAGAAATGGCCAACAGTTCTATGGCCCCCTTGGGGGGGCGCCACTTGCCCAAGGGGACTCACCCCAACATAAATAAACATATTTAAAAATCCCTGGTGTTTTAGTGGTTTATCCTTTTGGGGGCAGATCAACCTAAAATTAATAGGCCGATCTGCCCCCAAGGGGGGCAGAAATGGCCATAGTACACATGCCCTCAAAGGGGGGGGGCGACCCTTGCCCATTGGGCTGCCCCCCATCCACTAAGACACACACACACACTATCCCTGGTGTTGAAGTGGCTTCTGCCTCCCTTGGGGGCAGATGGGCCTAAGAAAAAATAGACCCATCTGCCTCCAAGGGGGGCAGAAATGGCCAACAGTTCAGTGCCCCCTGAGGGGGAACCCCCCCCCACATAAGTAAACATATGAATCAAAATCCCTGGTGTTCTAGTGGTTTCTGCCCCCTTTGGGGGCAGATCAGCCTAAAAATAATAGGCCGATCTGCCCCCAAGGGGGGGCAGAAATGGCCACAGCAAACATGCCCCCCAAATGGGAGAGACTCTTGCCTAAGGGGCCGCTCCCCGACACAAAATACATCAAAAAACAAAACAAATCCCTGGCGTCTAGTGGGCATCACCGGGGGAAAGGAAAACCCTTTCCTTTCCCCGGTGCCTCTTTGTTTGAAACACCCCACCTGCCGGAGGAGAAACTCACCTGTTTCTCCTAGGTCGTACTGTAAGCAAATGGCTTCCAATGCGACCGGCACCCTGTAATGATGTCAGCGTGCGATCGGGGGGATGAGGGGGCGGGGGTGGAAGCGGAAGGGCTTCCCCCTCCATGCCTGCCTTTGGGGGGTGGGAGGGAAGCACACTGAGGGAGCGCTAGAGCTCCCTCTGAGCTCAGTGCCGAGGACGCAATAGTTACGTCCTCAGCACAGGAGCACTGTGCTGGTGGACGTAACCGTTACGTCCCCGGCACAGAACGGGTTAATTGCACTCTGCACTACATAATTACCATTCTTACCAAGGCATTACCATCCTATTGTTGCCACCACACTTCCGATCCGTCATCACAATGCTACATCTCACCACTTCGGTACTACTACCTACCAGTGAGCTCCACGCACAGCACTACACAACTACACCATTACTGCACTTCCATGCGCTACCACCTTTAGCCACCGATAGCTGGCAGTACACTGCCATCCAGCACCCTGACGATCAGTTCATACTTTATTTTGGCAGTTTACCATATAAGAACATATAAAATCACAACCTTGCATTAAAATAAAATCTGAACAATAAATAGAATAGATATAAAATAATTATATAAAAATAGAACTATAAAATGCAACCATATGCAATTTCAAATCGTTAAAACAGCTGTAAAATATATGCAAATTTCATAATAGGCTTAAGGGTCTTGAGATATATCTTTACTCAATAAAGTGCAGTGTTCATTAGAAACAATAAGACATACAGCGCAATATTAATACAACATAAATGGCTTTTTTTATTTATAACTCTCTATATCGACATCAGAAACCGAGAAGCTGCAAATACTATACATTGCCTTGTATTTGAGTTCAGAATCTTTAGTGCTTCTTTGTGTTCCATGACACCCAGATTACGGCAAAGTGATAACGCCCATTTCTTCCTGCTGCTGCTCTGATAGGCTGGGCAGAAGAATAAGGCGTACACAACTGTTTCTTAATGGACACTGTAATAGACTGCTAGTGTACTCAACAGCCTAAAAGTACCTCATTACCAAACACCACCATTACATTATCACACCCCAGCAAATACACTACCACCTCTCATCACCACACACCCAACCAAGCATCACCTTACCAACATGCTATTGCACTACCACTTTACACCACTGCACACACTATCAAATGCATGATGGTAATACCACCGCACAACTTTACATCATACCAGCAAAACCACACTTCCAGGCACCACTTCTTCCACAGCACTATTCAATCAACCTATCAAATCACACAGCCAGCACATAGCAGTACACTATCATCCACACCGTATAATTACTTTCACACACAACTAAAACAATTCACAACACCCTCTGTTCAGTCATTACTACCACACTCAATCACTACACTGTGATGCACCATATAATAAAACCACAATACCACCCGCCATCATCATACTGCCATACCTAGTACACTATGCTCCAATCTCCCACCATCACACCATCCGTTATACCCCGCCAAGATACTAATACCCAATAGCACTAGATTCTTATATCCCAGCAAGTAAGTACGATGCATTATGACCCTGTACCTCTACATTACCAAATTACCCCTACATTTCAAATATTGTTGAGGTGACTAAGACCAATTTCTGCTCCTACAAATATGGGTCTGTTCACTTTACAGAGTTTCCTCAAGGTCTGTAAGTAGCACTATTAAGGGGGGTTAGGGGTAAAGAGATGGAAAAAGAAAGAGGCTCCTGCAGGTTTGTTGATGGAAAAACCGTCATGGAAGATTATGGAACGTCTTTGACTTGTATTCAAGAGTCAGTAAATTCTCCACCTTGGGAGAGAAAGCACAATTACTGGAGGGAAGCATACCAGAGGAATACATATAGAGGTATCAAAGGAACAAGATTTGGACTCATCTGATGCAGAGTGCAAACTGTAACTAACCCCCAAGTGGACATGGAGACCAGCTAAACAGAGAAGGCGTTAGGGAATGACGCTGCAGTACTGGAAAATAGGAAGCTTGGGAGTAGAGAAACAAAACTAAGAAACACAGGATACAAACAAGTTTCAGGAATATTAAAGGATGGGAAGCCAAGAAGGGGAAAATCAACAAATGTGAGGATACAAGTAGGTTGAGGAGTCGAGAAGGTGGAAAGCAGCAAATGTAAGGGTACAAGTAGGCTAAGTGCAAAATGTAATATAAGCATAGTGTAGGAAAGTAGCCTCTTTCTAGCCTTGTTACCCCCACTTTTGGCCTGTTTGTGAGTATATGTCAGGGTGTTTTCACTGTCTCACTGGGATCCTGCTAGCCAGGACCCCAGGGCTCATAAGGTTGTGGCCTATATGTGTTCCCTGTATGGTGCCTAACTGTCTCACTGAGGCTCTGCTAACCAGAACCTCAGTGGTTATGCTCTCTCTGCTTTCCAAATTTGTCACTAACAGGCTAGTGACTAAATTTACCAATTCACATTGGCATACTGGTACACCCATATAATTCCCTAGTATATGGTACTGAGGTACCCAGGGTATTGGGGTTCCAGGAGATCCCTATGGGCTGCAGCATTTCTTTTGCCACCCATAGGGAGCTCTGCCAATTCTTACACAGGCCTGCCAATGCAGCCTGAGTGAAATAACGTCCACGTTATTTCACAGCCATTTACCACTGCACTAAAGTAACTTATAAGTCACCTATATGTCTAACCATCACCTAGTGAAGGTTGGGTGCAAAGTTACTTAGTGTGTTGGCACCCTGGCACTAGCCAAGGTGCCCCCACATCGTTCAGGGCAAATTCCCCGGACTTTGTGAGTGCGGGGACACCATTACACGTGCGCACTATACATAGGTCACTACCTATGTATAGCGTCACAATGGTAACTCCGAACATGACCATGTAACATGTCTAAGATCATGGAATTGTCACCCCAATACCATTCTGGTATTAGGGGGACAATTCCACGATCCCCCGGGCCTCTAGCACAGTACCCGGGTACTGCCAAACTGCCTTTCCGGGGTCTCCACTGCAGCTGCTGCTGCCAACCCCTCAGACAGGTTTCTGCCCTCCTGGGGTCCAGGCAGCCCTGGCCCAGGAAGGCAGAACAAAGGATTTCCTCTGAGAGAGTGTTTTACACCCTCTCCCTTTGGAAATAGGTGTGAAGGCTGGGGAGGAGTAGCCTCCCCCAGCCTCTGGAAATGCTTTGATGGGCACAGATGGTGCCCATCTCTGCATAAGCCAGTCTACACCAGTTCAGGGATTCCCCAGCCCTGCTCTGGCGCGAAACTGGACAAAGGAAAAGGGAGTGACCACTTCCCTGACCTGCACCTCCCAGGGGGGGTGCCCAGAGCTCCTCCAGTGTGTCCCAGACCTCTGCCATCTTGAAAACAGAGGTGTTGGGGGCACACTGGACTGCTCTGAGTGGCCAGTGCCAGCAGGTGATGTCAGAGGCTCCTTCTAATAGGCTCTTTCCTCTCTTGGTAGCCAATCCTCCTAACCTGGTAGTCAAACCTCCTTTTCTGGCTATATAGGGTCTCTGCTTTGGGGAATTCTTCAGATAACGAATGCAAGAGCTCACCAGAGTTCCTCTGCATCTCCCTCTTCACCTTCTACCAAAGGATCGACCGTTGACTGCTCAGGACGCCTGCAAAACCGCAACAAAGTAGCAACACGACTACCAGCAACATTGTAGCACCTCATCCTGCCGGCTTTCTCAACTGTTTCCAGGTGGTGCATGCTCTGGGGGTAGCCTGCCTTCACCCTGCACCAGGAGCTCTGAAGAAATCTCCTGTGGATCGACTGAATCTTCCCCCTGCTAACGCAGGAACCAGAAGACAGCAACACTGGTCCTCTGGGTCCTCTCTCATCCTGACGAGCGTGGTCCCTGGAACTCAGCAACTCTGTCCAAGTGACTCCCACAGTCCAGTGACTCTTCAGTCCAAGTTTGGTGGAGGTAAGTCCTTGCCTCCCCACGCTAGACTGCATTGCTGGGTACCGTGTGATTTGCAGCTTCTCCGGCTCCTGTGCACTCTTCCAGGATTTCATTTGTGCACAGCCAAGCCTGGGTCCCCGACACTCCATCCTGTAGTGCACAACCTTCCGAGTTGTCCTCCGGCGTCGTGGGACTCCCTTTTGTGACTTTGCGTGGACTCCGGTTTACTTTCCTTGCAAGTGCCTGTTCAGGTACTTTTGCGGGTGCTGCCTGCTTCTGTGAGGGCTCTCTGAGTTGCTCGCGCCCCCTCTGTCTCCTCCTCCTCCAAGTGGCGACATCCTGGTCCCTACTGGGCCACAGCAGCACCCAAAAACCTCTACCGCGACCCTTGCAGGTAGCAAGGCTTGTTTGCAGTCTTTCTGCGTGGGAACACCTCTGCAAGCTTCATCGCGATGTGGGACATCCATCCTCCAAAGGAGTAGTTCCTAGTCCTCTTCTTTCTTGCAGAACTCCAAACTTCTTCCAACGGGTGGCAGCTTACTTGCACCCTCAGCTGGCATTTCCTGGGCTCCTGCCCACTCTCGACACTGTCGCGACTATTGGACTTGGTTCCCTTGTCTTACAGGTACTCCGGTCCGGAAATCCACTGTTGTTGCATTGCTGGTGTTTGTTCTTCCTGCAGAATCCCCCATCATGACTTCTATGCTCTCTGGGGGTTGTAGGTGCACTTTACACCTACCTTTCAGGGTCTTGGGGTGGGCTATTTTTCTAACTCTCACTGTTTTCTTACAGTCCCAGCGACCCTCTACAAGCTCACATAGGTTTGGGGTCCATTCGTGGTTCGCATTCCACTTTTGGAGTATATGGTTTGTGTTGCCCCTATACCTATGTGCTCCTATTGCAATCTATTGTAATTCTACACTGTTTGCATTACTTTTCTTGCTATTACTTACCCAATTTTGGTTGGTGTGAATATATATTGTTTATATAACTTATCCTCATACTGAGGGTACTCACAGATACTTTTGGCATATTGTCATACAAATAAAGTACCTGTATTTTTAGTAACTCTGTGTATTGTGTTTTCTTATGATATTGTGCATATGACACCAGTGGTACAGTAGGAGCTTTACATGTCTCCTAGTTCAGCCTAAGCTGCTTTGCCATAGCTACCTTCTATCAGCCTAAGCTGCTAGAAACACCTCTTCTACACTAATAAGGGATAACTGGACCTGGCACAAGGTGTAAGTACCTCTGGTACCCACTACAAGCCAGGCCAGCCTCCTACATTGGTTGTGCAGCGGTGGGATAAGTACGTGTAACTACATACCACTTTGTCATTGTGTACTTTTCATAAGAGAATAATATACAAAACAGTTCAGTGTATGTACACCTAACCAAAAAGTTTTGCTTTTCTCCTCTTAAACTATTTACAAAGTCCTGAAAAGTTTTCTAAAACTTCTAAAAGTTTTCTAAAGTTAGAAAAAGTTTTTTTCTCTGTTCTTTAAAAAGTTCTGAAACTTTTTCTTCCTTCTCACTGTCTATAAACCTCCTGTTATCATGTCTGTGCTAGATTCTACTCTTAAAATGGTCAGTACTACTTATGACAGTTTGAATTACAAGAGCCTAAGGAGTATCTGCCTAGATAGAGGTTTAGTGATAGGAAAGAACCCTACAAAAGAGTTTCTATTTAACATGCTTATTGTGAATGATGAGTCCCAAGCAGGCACATCAAATGAGAGGTTAATAGAAGGTTCCCATTCTGACTCAGGGGATCTCCTTGAGGGAGGTGGGGAGGGTTCTGAACAGGATCTGCCCCCTAGCAGGACACCCAGTAATGTTGGTAGTAATGGAGGTTCCATCACAGTAGGGACGTCTTTATTTCTAGAGGCCAATTTGCTAGGGTCCAGTCAGTTAGGGACAGATCCCCCTCTGTTGTTTCCAATTTGTCTTCTGTGTCCAAGCATTCCCAACCCACCCACCCTCAGGATAACTTGTTAGAAAGGGAACTCAAAAAGTTGAGGGTTGAAGAAACCAGACTGAAGCTTAAACAGCAGCAGCTGGCCTTAGGAAATCCCTAGACCTGGAGAAGGAAAGATAGAGATTGGGGTTTGGACCCCATGGTGGCAGCAGCAGTATTTCCGATAGTAATCCTGTTAGAAAGCATGATTCCAGGAATCTGCACAAGATAGTCCCCCCTTACAAGGAGGGGGGTGACATCAACAAGTGGTTTGCTGCACTTGAGAGGGCCTGTATGGTACAGGGGGTCCCTCAAAGGCAGTGGGCTGCTATATTGTGGCTATATTTCACTGGAAAGGGTAGGGATAGGCTCCTTACTGTTAGAGAAAGTGATGCTAACAATTTTGCCGTTTTAAAGGATGCACTCTTGGATGGATTTGGCTTAACCACTGAACAATACAGGATTAAGTTCAGAGACACCAGAAAAGAGTCCTCTCAAGACTGGACAGACTTTGTGGACTGTTCAGTGAAGGCCTTGGAGGGGTGGTTACATGGCAGTAAAGTATCTGACTATGAAAGCCTGTATAATCTTATTCTGAGAGAGCATTTTATGAATAACTGTGTGTCTGACTTGTTACCCCAATATCTAGTGGACTCATATCTGACCTCTCCCCAAGAATTGGAAAAGAAGGCAGACAAATGGCTCAGAACAAGAGTGAACAGAAAAGTTCATACAGGGGGTGACGAGGATGGCAAAAAGAAAGATGGTGAGAAATCTCAGGATACCCTTGGGGATAAGGGTAAAACCAAAGATCCTTCTTCAAATCCTAAACACTCTTCAGGGGGGTGGGGATAAATCAAATTCTTCCTCTTCTTCACAACATACACACATTAAAAAGCCTTGGTGCTATGTGTGTAAAAATAAAGTCCATTGGCAAGGGGATAAGTCCTGTCCAGGTAAACCCCCTGAGCCAACCACCACTAATACATCAAACTCTAGTGCCCCTAGCAGTAGTGGTAATAGTGGTGGGAGTGCTGGCAACAGTCAAAGTAAGGGTGTAGTTGGGTTCACTTATGGGTCCATCATAGAAAGTGGGGTAGTCAGACCCAAGACAGTTTCTGTCACACCTGGTGGCATTGGCCTTGCCACACTGGCTGCTTGTCCCCTTACAGTGGATAAGTACAGACAGACAGTTTCAATAAATGGTGTTGAGGCCCAGGCCTACAGGAACACAGGTGCCAGTATCACTTTGGTGACTGAAAACCTAGTACCTCCTGAACAACACATCATTGGACAACAGTACAAGATTATTGATGTCCATAACTCCACTAAGTTTCTTCCCTTAGCTATGGTTCAGCTTAGTTGGGGTGGAGTTACTGGTCCTAAGCAGGTGGTAGTGTCACCTAGCTTACTTGTAGACTGTCTCTTAGGTAATGACCTAGAGACCTCAGGTTGGGCTGAGGTAGAGTTTCATACCCATGCAGCCATGCTGGGTATCCCTGAGGAATTGCTTCCTCTCATTTCTACTGAAATGAAAAAGCAAACGAGAGAAAAAGGCCTGAAAACTCAGGATCCTTCTCCAACAACAGGTAAAAAGGGTATCAAAGTATCACCTACCCACCCTGCCATTCAGGATACCATTCTGTGGTGGGAGAAACCTCTCCTGGGGTGGCTCCTGTACCAAGGGATCCATCAGCTGGCACAGCTGAACTCCCTGGGGTTGAAGTACCTCTCTGTGGGATAACTAATATTGGTGAGGAAAAGGGCACCATTTTAGTTAACATGGAGCATCCCTCCAACCCTCCCAGAGAAACTTTAGTGCAGAAACCCCACACTGCCTCACAACACTTAGGACAGCAGCCCTGCCCTAGTGTGGAGCTCATAGGACAGCATCCCTGCCCTGCTCCAACTCAAGAGAAACAGCACCCCTGTTCTCTCTTACAGCCATATGGACAAAGGCCCATATTTATACTTTTTGACGCACAACTGCGCCAACGCAGTTGTGCGTCAAAATTTTTACCGCCGGCTAGCGCCATTCCAACGCACCATGCGGGCGCCTTATTTATGGAATGACGTTAGCCGTCGCTGCGGACTGGTGTGCGTAAAAAAAATGACTCACACCAGGCAGCGCCGGCGTATGGGAAAATGGGGGTTGTGCGTCAAAAAATGGGTCAGGTCACGTCTGAGGCAAAATTCAGGCCTCAAACCGGATTTGCGCCATTTTTTTTTACGCCCAACCTCCATTGACATGACTCCTGTCTTAGCAAAGACAGGAGTCATGCCCCCTTGCCCAATGGCCATGCCCAGGGGACTTATGTCCCCTGGGCATGGCCATTGGGCATAGTGGCATGTAGGGGGGCCCAAATCAGGCCCCCTTATGCCACAAAAAAAATCTGAAAGAAATACTTACCCGAACTTACCTTTACTTCCCTGGGATGGATCCCTCCATCCTTGGGTGTCCTCCTGGGGTGGGCAAGGGTGGCAAGGGGTGTCCCTGGGGGCAGGGGAGGGCACCTCTGGGCTCCTTCCGAGCCCACAGGTCCCTTAACGCCTGCCCTGACCCAGGCGTTAAAAAACAGCGCCCATCAGGCTGTGCGTCGTTTTTTAAGGCCCACCCCCTCCTGTGCGTCAAAATGACGTCAGAGTATAAATATGGGGCACAGGCCTTAAAGTCATTTTTTGGAAGGGAACGCCTACCTTGCATATAATTAACGCAAGGCTGGTTCCCCCTTCCCAAAAATTACGCACATGGTGAAATTTTGACGCCTGCGGGGTCGGACGTCAAAGTATAAATATGGGGCAGGGTTTGCAGCGATTGTGCATCAAAAAATTTTACGCACATTTGGCGCAAACAGAGTATAAATATGCCCCAAAGTGTTTGCCCAGCTATGGCTTTATTGAGACAGCATCCCTGTCTGGCATTCTCATCACTGGAAATAGGTCCAGTGGACAATTCCCACTGTTCTAAACTAAAACTTACTGATAGGAACTCTGAGAATATATCTTCACACTGTTGGCTAGCTAAAAAACTTCAAACAGGGTGGTTTACATCCCACAGGGAAGTAACCATATAGTGGATGATAAAGGGAGTAACCAGTTTATTGCAAAGCTACTCTCCACTTATCACCACTTAGACAATAAAGACTCAACTGGCCAAGGTTAGCCTTATTGTCCTTCGTTTAGGGGTGGGGGGGTTGTGTAGGAAAGTAGCCTCTTTCTAGCCTTGTTACCCCCACTTTTGGCCTGTTTGTGAGTATATGTCAGGGTGTTTTCACTGTCTCACTGGGATCCTGTAAGCCAGGGCCGAAGTGCTCATAAGGTTGTGGCCTATATGTGTTCCCTGTGTGGTGCCTAACTGTCTCACTGAGGCTCTGCTAACCAGAACCTCAGTGGTTATGCGCTCTCTGCTTTCCAAATTTGTCACTAACAGGCTAGTGACTAAATTTACCAATTCACATTGGCATACTGGTACACCCATATAATTCTCTAGAATATGGTACTGAGGTACCCAGGGTATTGGGGTTCCAGGAGATCCCTATGGGCGGCAGCATTTATTTTGCCACCCATAGTGAGCTCTGACAATTCTTACACAGGCCTGCCAGTGCAGCCTGAGTGAAATAACGTCCACGTTATTTCACAGCCATTTACCACTGCACTAAAGTAACTTATAAGTCACCTATACGTCTAACCTTCACCTGGTGAAGGTTGGGTGCAAAGTTACTTAGTGTGTGGGCACCCTGGCACTAGCCAAGCTGCCCCCACATCGTTCAGGGCAAATTCCCCGGACTTTGTGAGTGCGGGACACCATTACACGCGTGCACTATACATAGGTCACTACCTATGTATGGCGTCACAATGGTAACTCCGAACAGGGCCATGTAACGTGTCTAAGATCATGGAATTGTCACCCCAATACCATTCTGATATTGGGGGGACAATTCCATGATCCCCCGGGCCTCTAGCACAGTACCCGGGTACTGACAAACTGCCTTTCCGGGGTCTCCACTGCAGCTGCTGCTGCTGCTGCCAACCCCTCAGACAGATTTCTGCCCTCCTGGGGTCCAGGCAGCCCAGGCAGAACAAAGGATTTCCTCTGAGAGAGGGTGTTACACCCTCTCCCTTTGGAAATAGGTGTGAAGGGTGGGGAGGAGTAGCCTCCCCCAGCCTCTGGAAATGCTTTGATGGGCACAGATGGTGCCCATCTCTTCATAAGCCAGTCTGCACCAGTTCAGGGATCCCCCAGCCCTGCTCTGGCGCAAAACTGGACAAAGGAAAGGGGAGTGACCACTCCCCTGCACCTCCCAGGGGGGGTGCCCAGAGCCCCTCCAGTGTGTCCCAGACCTCTGCCATCTTGAAAACAGAGGTGTTGGGGGCAAACGGGTCTGCTCTGAGTGTTACCTATAAAGTGAGTACCAATGAGGTATGGTCTCAACTTCTTCATGGACCAGACCACAGCAAAGGACTCCCTCTCAATGGCACTCCAAGGCTGCTCTCTGGGGAGTAACCTCCTGCTAATGAAAGCAACAGGCTGGTCAAGGCCATCATCATTTGTTTGGGACAGGACTGCTCCTATCCCATGTCAGGTTCAGAGGCATCTGTCTGCACAATGAACTGCTTAGAGTAATCTGGAGCTTTTAGAACTAGTGCTGTGCACATAGCTTGTTTCAGGGTGTCAAAGGCCTGTTGACATTCCATGGTCCAGTTAACTTTCTTGGGCATTTTCTTGGAGGTAAGTTCTGTGAGGGGTGTCACAATTGATCCATATCCCTTCACAAACCTCCTATAGTACCCAGTCAAGCCAATGAATGCCCTGACTTGAGTCTGAGTTTTTGGAGCTACCCAGTCCAGAATAGTCTGGATTTTGGGTTGGAGTGGCTCACCTTGGCCTCCACCAACAAGGTGTCCCAAGTAAACCACAGTACCCTGCCCTATCTGACATTTAGATGCCTTGATAGATAGGCCTGCTGCTTGCAGGGAAGGCAAAACATTTTTCAGGTGGACCAGGTGATCCTGCCAGTTGAGCTAAAGACAGCAATATCATCAAGATAAGCTGCACTGAAGGACTCCAAGCCAGCAAGGACTTGATTCACCAACCTTTGGAAGGTGGCAGGGGCATTCTTTAAGCCAAAGGGCATCACAGTAAACTGTTAGTGCCCATCAGGTGTAAAGAATGCTGTTTTCTCTTTTGCTCCTGGTGCTATTCTTATTTACCAGTACCCTGCTGTCAAGTCAAAGGTACTCAGGTATTTGGCAGCACCCAATTTGTCAATTAACTCATCTGCCCTTGGAATGGGATGAGCATCTGTCTTGGTGACAGAATTAAGCCCTCTGTAGTCCACACAGAACCTCATCTCTCTCTTGCCATCTTTTGTGTGAAGTTTGGGGACTAAGACCATTGGGCTAGCCAAGGCA
Organism: Pleurodeles waltl; assembly: GCF_031143425.1. Lineage (NCBI taxonomy): Eukaryota > Metazoa > Chordata > Amphibia > Caudata > Salamandridae > Pleurodeles > Pleurodeles waltl. The sequence goes on from NC_090439.1 coordinate 212,391,438, forward strand.
CTGTCAGAGTGCTCAATTACTCCCAACTCCAGCACCTTGTGGACTTCCACTTTGATACTTTCCTTAACTTGATCCGACTGTCTAAATTTTTTATTTTTGACAGGCATGCTGTCTCCTGTGTCCACATCATGGGTACACAGGTGTTTCTGACCAGGGGTTAGGGAAAAGAGCTCAGCAAACTGCTGGAGAACTTGCCTGCAGTCAGCTTGCTGTTGGCCAGAGAGGGTGTCTGAGTAGACCACTCCATCTAATGAGCCATCTTTAGGGTCAGAGGAAAGGAGATCAAGAAGAGGTTCACTCTCAGCTTCCTGGTCCTCATCTGTAACCATTAGCATGTTTACATCTGCCCTGTCATGAAAGAGTTTGAGGCGGTTCACATGGATCACCCTTTTGGGGGTCCTGCTAGTGCCTAGGTCTACCAGGTAGGTGACCTGACTCTTTCTCTCTAGCACTGGGTAAGGGCCACTCCATCTGTCCTGAAGTGCCCTGGGAGCCACAGGCTCCAGAACCCAGACTTTCTGCCCTGGCTGAAACTCAACCATAGCAGCCTTTTGGTCATACCACATCTTCTGGAATTGTTGGCTGGCCTCAAGGTTTTTGCTTGCCTTTTCCATGTACTCTGCCATCCTTGAACGTAGGCCTAGTACATAGTCCACCACATCTTGTTTAGGCTAATGGAGAGGTCTCTTCCAGCCTTCTTTTACAAGAGCTAGTGGTCCCCTAACAGGATGGCCAAACAAAAGTTCAAAGGGGGAAAACCCTACTCCCTTCTGAGGCACCTCTCTGTAGGTGAAAAGTAGGCATGGCAAGAGGACATCCCATCTCCTTTTGAGTTTTTCAGGGAGCCCCATGATCATGCCCTTCAATGTCTTGTTCAATCTTACAACAAGCCCATTGGTTTGTGGATGGTATGGTGTGGTGAATTTGTAAGTCACCCCACACTCATTCCACATATATTTCAGGTAAGCTGACATGAAGTTGGTACCTCTGTCAGAAACTACCTCCTTAGAAAATCCCACTCTGGTAAAAATACCAATGAGTGCTTTGGCTACTGCGGGGGCAGTAGTGGACCTAAGTGGAATTGCTTCAGGGTACCTAATAGCATGATCCACTACTACTAGGATATACTGATTCCCTGAGGCTGTGGGAGGTTCAAGTGGACCCACTATATCCACTCCCACTCTTTCAAAGAGGACCCCACCACTGGAAGTGGAATGAGGGGTGCCTTTGGGTGGCCACCTGTCTTACCACTGGCTTGACTGGTGGCACAGGAGGCACAAATCTCCTTCACCTTCTGGGACATATTGGGCCAATAGAAATGGTTGACTAACCTCTCCCATGTCTTGGTTTGTCCCAAATGCCCAGCAAAGGGAATGTCATGGGCTAAGGTCAGAATGAACTCCCTAAACTCCTGAGGCACTACCACTCTCCTAGTGGTACCAGGTTTTGTATCTCTTGCCTCAGTGTAAAGGAGTCCATCTTCTCAATAGACCCTGTGGGTTCCACTGACATTTCCTTTGGTTTCCTCAGCAGCTTGCTGCCTTAGGCCTTCAAGAGAGGGACATGTTTCTTGTCCCTTGCACAGTTGTTCCCTTGTGGGTCCCCCTGGGCCCAAGAGCTCAGCCTTATAAGGTTCTAACTCCCTAGGCTCAGTTCCCTCAGGGGATAGAACTTCTTCCTGCGAAGAGAGGTTCTGCTTTTTTTTCTGTGCTGAAGCTGGTTCCCCAGTCTTCTTTCCTTTTCCCTTGGAAGGCTGGGCCATTATTCCAGACTCCAACACTTCTTTTTCACCCTGAGCCTTGCACTGTGCCCTAGTCTTGACACACACCAGTTCAGGGATACCCATCATGGCTGTATGGGTTTTGAGTTCTACCTCAGCCCATGCGGAGGACTCCAGATCATTTCCAAGCAGACAGTCTACTGGTATAGCAGAAGAGACTACCACCTGTTTGAGGCCAGTGACCCGTCTCCATTCTAAAGTTACCATAGCCATGGGATGTACTTTAGTCGGATTGCCAGCGTTGGTGACTGGACAAGTTTGTCCAGTCAGATATTGTCCTGGGGATAACAGTTTGTCTGTCACCATTGTGACACTAGCACCTGTATCCCTCAGGGCTTCTACTCTAGTCCTATTAACAAAGAGCTGCTACCTGTATTTTTGCATGTTTGGCGGCCAGGCAGCTAGTGTGGCTCGGTCCACCCCACCCTCAGAGACTTATGTAGCTTCAGTGTGGACCCTGATTTGCTCTGGGCACACTGTTGATCCCACCTGGAGACTGGCTATTCCATTGCTAACTGGAGTAGTAGTAAAAGTGGAATCTTTCTTGGGACAGGTCTTGTCTCCAGTTTGGTGTCCCTGCTGATTACAGCTATGACACCAGGCCTTTTTGGGATCAAAGTTTTTACCCTTGTACCCAAATGAGGATTGTGAAGAGGCTTTGGACCCACCCACCTGTGCAGGTTTTTTGGGCCATGTAGAAGACTCTTTACTTTTTCCCTTGGATGTCTCAACACTCTTCCCCTGGGGAGTCTTTGTGACCCCTTTCTTTTGGTCACCCCCTGTGGAAGTCTTGGTCACCCTAGTCTTGACCCAGTGGTCTGCATTCTTTCCCAATTCTTGGGGAGAAATTGGACCTAGGTCTACCAGATGCTGATGCAGTTTATCATTGAAACAATTACTTAAAAGGTGTTCCTTCATAAACAAATTATACAGTCCTTCATAATCATTTAAACCACTGCCATTAATCCAACCATCCAGTGTTTTGACTGAGAAGTCAACAAAATCAACCCAGGTCTGGCTCGAGGATTTTTGAGCCCGCCCTGAACCTAATCCTGTACTCCTCAGTTGAGAATCCAAAGCCCTCAATCAGGGTAGCCTTCATGAGGTCATAGGATTCTGCTTCTTTACCAGAAGGTTTGAGGAGTCTATCCCTACACTTTCCAGTGAACATTTCCCAAAGGAGAGCACTCCAGTGAGATTTGTTTACCTTTCCTGTTTGCACAAGCCCTCCCAAAAGCTGTGAACCATTTGGTGATGTCATCACCATCTTCATATTTTGTTACAATCCCTTTGGGGATTTTTAGCATGTCACAATTCTCTCTGACCCTATTTAAGTTGCTGCCACCATTGATGGGAGCTAAACCCATCTCTTGTCTTTCCCTTTCTATGGCTAGGAGCTGTCTCTCTAAAGCCAATCTTTTGGCCATCCTGGCTAACAGGAGGTCAACTTCATTGAGGCTGCCCTCAATGCTTCCAGAGTTGCTGGACTCCCCTGTGGGAGAAGCAGCATCTCTGACTATCACTTGTGGAGCCAGGGTTTGAGGAACCCTGGGCTCCCTAACTGGGACAGGAGGGGGGAAATTATGCTCCTGGTCACTAGTCTCCCCCTCTGGAAGGTTGTCTTCAGAAGGGTGGTCTCTAGCAAACTCTGCCAAAAGCTCCTGGAGCTGTACTTTGTTAGGGTTTGATCCAGTTTTTATATTTTTTATTTTACAGAGAGTCCCTAACTCTGACATCCTAAGATGCAATTAAGGGGTGAGGTTGAGTTCCACCACCATCTCAACTGTACTAGACATTATTTCTCTAAAAGTTGGGATACTTTTTAAGAATCTAAAACTATCCCTAGAACTTAATCTAAACTTTTACAAAACTGTTAAACTCTAAAAGAAATGCTAACAGGGACTTATAGAAGGCTCTAGCAGGACTTTAAATTTTTTGGGAAAATAGTTCAAATTGCAAAAATCAGTTTCTAATGACAATTTTTGGAATTTAGTTGTGTGATCAGGTATTGGCTGAGTAGTCCAGCAAATGCAAAGTCTTAGATCCCACCGCTGCCACCAATGTAGGAAGTTGGCTCTGATTATACTATTTCAAAGTAAGAAATAGTGTGCACATAGTCCAAGGGCTCCCCTTAGAGATAAGATAGTGGCAAAAATAGATAATTCTAATGTTCTATTTTGTGGTAGTGTAGTTGAGCAGTAAGCTTATCAGAGGGTAGTGTTAAGCACTTGTTGTACACACACAGGCAATAAATGAGGATCACACACTCAAAGACTTACTCCAGGCCACTAGGTTTTTATATTGAAAAATATATTTTCTTAGTTTATTTTAAGAACCACAGGTTCAAGATTTACAGTTAATACTTTGAATGTAAGGTACTTCACTTAGATACTTTAGGAACTTTGATTGAACACAATATCATGTGCAGTGTTTGTAAAAATGGCAATAAGCTATTTCAAAAGTGGACACAGTGCAAAAATCAACAGTTTCTGGGGGAGGTAAGTGAAGGTTAGTTTTGAAGGTAAGTAAAACACTTACAATTCTCAAAGTTGGGGCATAGGAAGCCCACCGTTGGGTGTTCAAGGCAACCCCAAAGTTACCACACCAGCACCTCAGGGCCGGTCAGCTGCAGAGGTCAAAGAGGTGCCCAAAACACCTAGGCTCCTATGGAGAACAGGGGTGCCCCGGTTCCAGTCTTCCAGCAGGTTAGTACCTGCGTCCTCGGGGGGCTGACCAGGGGGGTTTTGTAGGGCACCAGGGGGGACACAAGAAGGCACAGAAAGTAGACCCTTAGCAGCACAGGGGCGGCCGGTTGCAGTGTGCAAACAGGCGTCGGGTTTTGTATAGAAAGTAATGCAGAGAACCAATGGTCACTTCAATAATGCAGGCAGGCACGGGGGGGCTTCTTGGGGCAGCCACCAGCTGGGCTAGGCAGAGGGTCGCCTGGGAGTCACTCTTGCACTGGAGTTCGGTTCCTTCAGGTCCTGGGGGCTGGTCCATGTGTCAGGTCCCTTGTTACGGGCAGTCAGGGTCAGGGGGAGCTTCTAGATTCTCTCTGCAGGCGTCGCTGTGGGGGGTCAGGGGGGTCGACTCTAGTTACTCACAGGCTCGCAGTGGCAGGGGAATCCTCCCTGAGGTGTTGGTTTTCTGCAGGTCGAGTCGGGGGCAGAGGGTGAAGTCTCACGCTTCCGGCGGGAAACATGAAGCCTTTGGAAGTTGCTTCTTTGTTGCCAAGAAGTAGCTGGCTTTGAACAGAGCCGCTGTTCACAGGAGTTTCTTGGTCCTCGGGTGCAGGGCAGTCCCTGAGGTTTCAGAGGTCACTGGTCCCTGTTGGATGCGTCGCTGTTGCAGTTTTCTTCGAAGTTGGGAGACAGGCCGGTAGGGCTGGGGCCAAGGCAGTTGTCGTCTCCATCTTCTCTGCAGGGCTTCAGGTCAGCAGTCCTTCTTTGTTAAGGTTGCATGAATCTAGTATCCTAGGTTACGGGGTGCCCCTAAATACTAGATTTAGGGGTGTGTTTAGGCCTGGGAGGGCAGTAGCCAATGGCTACTGTCCTGGAGGGTGGCTACACCGTCTTTGTGAGTCCTCCCTGTGGGGAGGGAGGCACATCCCTAATCCTATTGGGGGAATCCTCCACTCTCAAGATGGAGGATTTCTAAAAGCAGGAGTCACCTCAGCTCAGGACACCTTAGGGACTGTCCCGACTGGTGAGTGGCTCCTCCTTGTTTTTCTAATTATCTCCTCCAGCCTTGCCGCCAAAAGTAGGGGCAGTGGCCGGAGGGGTGGGCATCTCCACTAGCTGGGATGCCCTGTGGTGCTGTAACAAAAGGGGTGAGCTTTTGAGGCTCACCGCCAGGTGTTACAGTTCCTTCAGGGGGAGGTGAGAAGCACCTCCACCCAGTACAGGCTTTGTTCCTTGCCACAGAGTGACAAAGGCACTCTCCCCATGTGGCCAGCAACGTGTCTGGTGTGTGGCAAACTGGCAGAAACTAGTCAGCCTACACTGGAAGTCCAGTTGGTATTCAGGGGGCACCTCTAAGGTGCCCTCTGGGTGTATGTTACAATAAATTGCCCACTGGCATCCGTGTGCATTTATTGTGCTGAGAAGTTTGATACCGAAGTTCCCAGTTTTCAGTGTAGCCATTATGGAACTGTGGAGTTTGTGTTTCACAAACTCCCAGACCATATACTCTTATGGCTACCCTGCACTTACAATGTCTAAGGTTTTGCTTAGACACTGTAGGGGCATAGTGCTCATGCACATATGCCCTCACCTATGGTATAGTGCACCCTGCCTTAGGGCTGTGAGGCTTGCTAGAGGGGTGACTTACCTGTGCCACAGGCAGTGTGAGGTTGGCATGGCACTCTGAGGGGAGTACCATGTTGACTTAGTCATTTTCTCCACACCAGCACACACAAGCTGTGAGGCAGTGTGCATGTGCTGAGTGAGGGGTCCCCAGGGTGGTATAAGACATGCTGCAGCCCTTAGAGACCTTCCCTGGCATCAGGGCCCTTGGTACCAGAGGTACCAGTTACAAGGGACTTACCTGAGTGCCAGGGTTGTGCCAATTGTGGAGACAAAGGTACAGTTTAGGGAAAGAACACTGGTGCTGGGGCCTGGTTAGCAGGGTCCCAGCACACTTTCAAATCATAACTTAGCATCAGAAAAGGCAAAAAGTCAGGGGGTAACCATGCCAAGGAGCCATTTCCTTACAGGCACACAAAAGCGCTTTAGAGCATAGAAATGTCCATGTTCTAGAAGTGGCATTTCTAAATTGTTATTGACAAAACCACCTTTACGATAGGAAGGACAGTGATAGCAAACATTATGAGGCTGCTCGACTGCAATCCACTATTGCAGGTTGGAGTAATTGTAAACTTCCCCCTTGTTAATCTATGGGCAGAGCTGTCCTCATAGGCAGTGGAAACACATTGGTATTTATCACACCCTGAGAATATGTGCCCTTGCGCACACACAAGCCTGCATTGGCAGGCTGGACACATATTTAAGAACACCATAGGTGCAAGTGCACACACACAGGCCTGCTATGATAGGCTGGACACATGTTTAAGAACACTATTGGTGCAAGTGTGCTCACACAGGTAAGCTCCACTTCCTAACATGTAGGAAAGGAATGTGCAATTTCACACCTTACTTACAGTGGGAAAGTGACCAGAGCACTAAGGCCACTAAAAGAGAATCAGCAACACATACAAGAAAAAGCAAAAAAGTTTGGAGAAACACTATCTCAGTCTGTCAGGTCTAACAGTGGGGGATCTTTTGCCTTGATAATTGCATCTCCCTTCATGGCCAAACTTTCGTACACTTCACTTCCTGCTAAGAATTCAAACAGCTGACCTTCTTTAACCATCTAGACTCACTGTGTAGCCCTCTTTATAACTCAATTCTTCCTTATTCCCCTCCCCTTCTTCTATCTTTCTACACAAGACAGAGTGTGGGAAGCCTGTTTAGCAAGCGCTGGACCAATCCTCAATGGAAGACTTATGGGGAGATGATTAATGGTCCATCTGTGAAAACAAACTGCCCGCTTCAAATCCTCTCCTTCCTTTTCTGTCACTTTTGCTCTATTCCTACATGTGCATTTAGTTCCTCTCCTAGACTTTGTCTGTGTGTAGGCATTGTTGGATAATAAGACTATGACTTTCTAATATTTTAAACATAGGCTACCCTAACATCTATCATGAATGAACACGGACAGCAATATTATCAAGTCAGAGGTGAATGGTGTTCATATTCACCACACCTTTGCCAAGGGCAGTGCCTGAACCCACATTGACAGTATGAGGAACTATTTGATAGCTTATTGGGTTTTACCAATATCACTTCCATAGGTGCTGAATCTTTGGATGGTGGTGCTTTCCGAGTGTCATTGGCTGACACATTGTTACCTTGAAATACAGTTTTGGTACCACAGAATTTCGTTTTCTGTTGCCCTATGTCTTTTATCCCTAATGTTCCATCTGGAGGAATACAGAAAAACTCAAGAATTATTGCATTTCCTTGCAATCAACTTTGGGTGCATATTAAAGATAGAGAAAGGCTATGGAGCCAAGTGCTCACTTTGTACCCACTGGTTGATATCCCTAGTCTGAGCAAGCAAGTTCACAATTGGCATGATAGGTAAAGAGAATGAAATGCCTAACTAAGAAATATATATTTTTTTTAAACCTGTTCCCTTATTTATGCCTAAAGACTGCTCCTCTCTGGTAAACTACTACTGCACATGTGGGAGCAGTTTATAAGGAACAGAGTGAACCTCATCATTCTAATTCTTGGGCAATGCTGCACTGCATTCAGTTACTGAGGCCTCAGCTTGTAACAAGAACTGGACTCTAAAATGTGGGCAAGTGAACACTGGCTCTTCTGAGAGGATTGTTTTTCACCTATAAAGGAGCTTCTATATTTCTTGCATCTATCTAATGCTAATTGGAGTAGTTTATATAACAAAATCTAATTAAGGATTAGAAAACGTGCTGTGAGGCTCTTTTAGACTTGTGTTGGTTCCCCCTGTTTTATCTTCATTTTATAATTCATACTTCATGCATTTTAGCTGCACAGCTTTTAGTGGTGACATTTCTGGCATGATCTTCTTCTAGGAATATGTCGTACAAATTGCTTGTTTAGTTAACATTTGCAAGACGTAATGACTTCTTTCTGTTCAAGGCTAGGAACACTGTACATGATATCTTAGTTCTTGTGTTGTCCGTTCAGAAGACAGCTCCTAATGCCTAGACACAACATTGCATCAGGACTGTGCTTCCAACACACTATGGATGTATTACATAAAAGGTGCACTGAATCGGAAGGGGCTGAAGGCACTCCAACCACAACCGTCCTGGGATGAATGATGTGTTTGACATGCAACTCTGCTGATGCTAATCTACCAGCACCTTAGAGGATTGCCCTCTACGCTGCAGGCTGACTACACACACTGTCATCAGGTATGGGGCTGGGGCTCATCCCTTAACTCGGGTGAGGCAGAAGGGTACACCACCTATGCTATCAGTGTAGTTTCAGGTTAGGTGGGAACCTCTAGAACCTCTAGCACATCTAGAACACATTTACCATTGCTGGATTATTCATTGTCTACACCATGTTTATCATGCTGGTTACTTTGCTCTGCTTCATGTGCCTAATTATTGTAGCTCATTTGCTCTATGCAAGATTACGCTTGTTTCATAAATATATTGAAAACTCAGTTCGTATATCTTTTGTGTCTTCGTCTGAGCATGCATGAGTAATATGTCAGAAGGATGTGATCTGTTTCCACAACTTCCCTGGGGAGTCTGAGTATCATGTTCCGGTTGCCATAATAACCTTCCACCCGGTGGGTTTAAGACTTCATGTGAGGCACTGTAAGCTAGCCAGGAACTGAGCCTACAGTTTCTGATGGTGTGGGTGGACGTAGTCTACCACATTCTGAAGTTCTGCCTCTCTAAATACACAGTTCTTTCATCTTAGCATAAACCATATAACAAAAGAGTAGTTCAGAGTGGGTGTCTTGTCCTTATTTCATTAGAGGTAGATCTAGGCAGCTCACAGATTTGGGGCAATGTGTACTGGCAAAGAGCATAACATACAACAGATCTCAAAATTGCATAAATATTGCTATAAATCAATAGAGAAAGTAAAAAGGCTTTCGGCTGACAGGGAAGAAAGTTACACAACTTTCACAGGCCTGTCTAGCAGTGGGACATGAAGTTTTGTCCATTGATGAAAAGACTTTCTAATTGGCTAGAGAGAATATGAAATTAACTATCTTTGGAAAAGTTGAATCTGACCATTTAAAATAGCAGCTGTGACTTTTTAAAGTAATAGGGCAATTATGCTGTGGTTCGTGGCTATGGAGTTTGATGAACTTGCATGCCACAAATAACTCAAGGATCTAAGAATTGTCTCTGAAGAACAAAGCAATTTAATATGCAATTTGTCCTCAATACCAATAAACCTAGTCCGAAAAGCTGCTTTGCCCTAGTTGGTTTTCAGGCCTGAATGAAAGGCTAGCTTTATGAGCAAGAGAAATAGAAAATGTCTTTAATGCTATATATCTGCTCATAGAGATGGGCATGTGGAGTTATGAGGCAGACAATTGTGAATGCGGTAGGAGGCTTCGAAGAGAACTGTAGCCAGTTTGCCTGGGAAGGCCTGAACAGTAGGTATCACAACAGTTTGCTGACAGAAATGTGTTAATCCCTAACATAATTTTCTCTTCTTCTTACCCTTTGCATTGCATTCAATCTGCCAAATCTCCCAGCAGGGTCCTAAATTATTATGTCTGTTATTCATCTTTGGATGAAAAAATTATTTTCAAAACACTCATATTTCAAATACTCAAAGATGTATTCCAAAGTCTTCTTCTGATTTTTATTTTATTCATGAATGCCCACACAATAAACATCACAGTAATTGCTACCATCTGCGCAGTCTTATAAGTGGAGAGTTAATTTTTTCTTTGACATATAGCTCTCAGTATGCATTGTGACATGATAGGTCAGAGAGACATTTCTGGTCAGTGAATGATCAACAAAAACTCAAACTATCAACTGATTCATGCATGTAACTCTACACAACTGTTGGCACACCTGAAATTATCCAACAGTATGCCAGGAAGTAACATTTCATACCATCGAGTGTCGGCCTAGTGTCCCAACAACCCTACAACAGCAGCAGTTGCACTGGAGAGGAAGGGAAGGGAATAGCATTTTAGGCAGAACATAATATTTAATTACTGAGGGTTAATTGGCATGCCTCACACCCACAGTAGAGGCCAAAAGGTGAGATTTCTAAAAGTGAAGAGACAGAATTTACAAAAATGTATTGAAATTCCTGTTGTCTCTATATTTGAATAATTCTGCCCCACTGGTGTAGAAATAGTTTTTTGTTATTCCTAATTGAAATGTTGTGTTTAGTAGGAACAATTGTCCTTGTATTAGCCTGGAATATTTACTGCCGTGCTAGGTGCCAAGCCTGTGTGGTTGTATCCTGCCCTACGGCCCTGCCCATTTGGCCTGTTTTCTCTCTGTCTCGGATACAGAATGATATATAATTAATGGTTGAGATTCAGTCACCCCTCAGTCATATCTTGGAAGTGTGAACTGTTTAAGTTCTCTCATGATTATGTTAATAGCAATAATAAATATACGTATGTGGGATGAACTACTATTGTATGTACCCTATAAGGTACTGCAAATCACCAATAATTCTTTTTACTATTTTAAGGTTTTCAACCAGTATGTTAATGCTTATTGATGTAAAGTTAGTGGATGATGATGAAAGATTATTTTATTTGGCATAGACGCCTTAAAAGCATAAGACATAAAATACAAATGATATAATACCACAAAACTTAATCTAAAATACAATTTACAACCTTGTTAGTGATCTTAATTCATAACAATTCACATTTAAAATAACCTTTAAAAAATTAAAAAAGACTAATTTACCTATCATTCCCCTCTTCGCCACAAGATTTAGAAACTTGCCTAGAGCAAACCCGGCCCAACCCACATATTTCTAAAAAAATATCTTAAGATTTCAATATGACAGGTTGCTCTAAATAAAATGACACATGCTTTTACATTAAACAATCTATCAACAATTAAATAAGTAAATGGGGATAGAACCTTAAAATCCTACATCTAAGTTTGAGATGTCATTATTATAGTTTAAAATACGCTCATAATCAAATATTAGATAGGAATTTACCCTTATAACAGACTTAACATTGTTATAGCCTTCTTACTACACTCTTACACTTTACAACTCCCAAGAGGGCCCTAACAAGACAACTCGTATTTCAATTAAAAATCAGGCGAAGGCGCAAGCCACTTTCAGAAATATCATGTCTACCAGAAGGTTCAGGGCATGCACCCAGTTAATGACTTTATATTCTTGAAAACTGGTTTTGAATTTTTCTTCCGCTCTTTTGAAAACCATAAGCAATCCAATAGAATGTGTTGTGCATCACATTTACATTTTAAACCACCTTTACACAGACCTGAATCCTCCTTAATTGTGGCTTTTACTTTTAAAATAAAAAAACAAGGGTTTAACCCAACCCTACATTTTAACAACACATCCCTTAAGTTACGATTTGGTAGAGCCTCTATATAGGAGAAGGTTTCCTCGTTTCTCCAGCCAAGTACTAAAAAGTGGGTGGAGATTTTCCCTTCCAAATAAACTAGTTCTGCTTCTCCAGCGCTTTTCTTTGCTATGACACACAACTCCTGCTTCGGTATTAGTTCGCTATGCCACTGACTCCCAGCCACACCTAGGAGGGCGCAAATATTCTCTAGCCATTCTCTCACTTGGGAAGCCCATTTCAATTCACTTGTCATAGCTTCCTTTTTACATAATCGCGCTATTTTAGTAGTCCTCTCATCAGACAGACTCACCCAAAATTTCAATGAGGCTTGCATTCCCTGAAACTCCATGCCATCATTTGGCATTCTTCCCTTATCGCCTGAATCATACTTGAGGGGGGAAGCCTAAGGAAACGGTTCACGTATTTGCTTTCTTCCGCATCCCAATTCAACTACCCAGCAAGGGTTAGAACTTCCTCCCCATATTGGAATTGAGAACGCACAGTAGCATTAAATGCAGCAAGACAGGACAAGAGCCGGTCCACCATACTTAAATTGCTGTAAACCCCAAACTGATGTCAATGCAGTACTTTTCAGTGAATCTGTGTGCTCTTTCCATCTTAATTTGGTATCAAACCACATACCTAAGTACTTGTATTTTCCAACCAATTCTATTTTATTGCTTCCCAGATACCAGGCGAATGCCATTTTCCCTTTTCCTAGTACCATTATTTTTTACTTATCCAGATTTACTGTAAGCTTTTTATTTTGACAATAATTATAAAAAACGTCATTTTTCTTTGTAATCCCAGCTCCGGCATGTCTACTATCACAATATCATCTGCATATAATAAGCAGGGGATATGGGTGCCATCCATTTTTGGGGAGAGCCCCCTAGCCTTCTTTAATGCATTTGGCAGGTCAGACAAAAATATAGCAAACAGTGGGGCCAAGACGCAGCCTTGTCGCAGCCCATTCTTTATAGGGAACTTTTATAGGATCACTTGGGCCCAGTTTTGTGAATGCAATCTTTGAAGGAGAAACAGTAGGTCAGAATCGACCTTAGGACGCTTCAACATTTCCCCTTACAGACTCTGGTCCACCAAATCAAAAGCGGCTCAAAAATAAACAAAACTACAAAATAGGTGTCCTCATACCTCTATCAACTTTTTTGCCACTGCACACAGACAAAAACAATGATCTATTGTTGAGTGGCCTTCTTTAAACCCACCTTGTTATACTGGAATTACTTATTTAAATCTGCCCAGTCTTTCATTTGGCCTAACAGTAGCTTCGCAAAGATTTTTTCACCCACATCCAGCAAGCTGATCAGGCGATAGATAATTATTTGGTTGTGTGGGATCATCTTGCTTGTAAATTGGCATGATTATTACACCCTTCCAATTCCCAGGGAAGTGTCCAGTATCTAGGATTTTGTAAAAAGTAATGTAAAAAAGTCTAGCCCACTAGTCTATGTTATTTTTTATTATAATAGCTAGAAGGTTCCTTTATCTTTTACAGGGAGACAGATGACCTTAGGGGCCCACCTACTTCAACTTCATTTCCATGGTATAATCTCTCATCCTTCCCTCCATACAGAGTACAGAAATGTTTATTCTGACCATCTTCTCCCAATAAGCACTGCAAATTCACAGTGGCTTTTCCCTCCCTTACCAACTGCCAAAACTCCTTAATATTATGGGTTCCTATCACCACTAACATAACTTTCCAATTAGTATTTATACACTCCTATTTTCACTTCCTCACAGTGTTTTTATAAATTTGCTTAGCAGAGTGAAGCTTCTGCTCTGTGAAGGTAGTGGATATTTTATTCCTTACAATTTGTGAAATTACGTTGTTTGGTTGTTTTTCTGCACAAAGGCACCCAGTAAACATATTGGCTGTGTGTGCATCCTTTTTTTTTTTTTTAGAGATCATGAAGTTAAGAGGCAGAGTGGGCACCGAGCACTGTGTCTGTGCACCTAATGAAAGAACTATACGTTTTGAAACCTGCTGCTGGAACACAGAAATTGTGTTTTACTGTCATCCACCATCCACCACATTGAGTGTGGGCATCATCTGTCAATGATGATGACACTGGTCGGTTATAATACATTATTATACATGACTCAATTGTTTTCTTATTAAAGTTATGGCATGTTCTGAAGTCAGAATGCATCTGAACTAAGAAACAACAATATTCAACATTAATGAGATTACAGTCTCCCGCTTATTAATATAATGCTTCATGACAAACTTCACCCATCTGTAAGCACTCTACATAGTCATTGCTAGGACCAAATATAATAGTGCTCAGTGAAGTGGATTTCAAACCTTGAGTTAAGTGGGGGAGGGAGAGAGGTTACTACATCAAATGCACAACAAGTATCCTATTGTCGAGAAGAAATCAGAATGTTGGGGAACGGAAACCGCATGTGAATGGCATTCTTGTTTTTTACGAGCCACACCCCCTCTATCAATAGAATACTTCAACATTAAGTTTCATGCTGTTCCCTGCTAATCAGGATGGACTTGACTCTGTCAGAGGGAGCACTTGGGATATTGTATTATTGGGGTTTCTTTTAATTTATAAATAATACAGAAGGGTCAACTCAGTTTCCTTTTTTTAGGTGCCCCTGGTATGGTTGAAAACAGTAAATCTGAATGTTTATTGATCTTATTGTCCATACATTCCCCTGACAGTCAACATGTTTCAGCCTATCTTTGGCCACTAGGGATCATGAGCTTTCATCTGGACCAATATTAAATCTTTAATCATTGTCTCCATCTTGCCCTATCCATATCAGTTCTGTAAGTTTGGTGGGAAAAAAGATATATAAAGCATGAAAGTGTTGTGAAACCATTAGCTCATTCATTTATCCTCTGTCCAGTGTCTCACGTCATCTAACCTTCTTTGGTCTTCCACCCCACAGGAGAACACTAAGGGCCAGATGTAGCAAAGGTTTTTACCCATTCTGTGTCTATGGGAAAAAGTGTTCGTACATATGGCCCTAAGTGTCTCAAATCATTGTCGGGTCATAAGAAGAAAATCAACCACCTGCTACATTTGCATACCACAAGACAGTCATTAAAGTTTCATCATCTTTTTTGCTATTGAGGATTTTTAACTCCCTGGTCATTGCTTGCTGAAGTAACTCACTTTCTCACTGAGAGCCGCTGCTTGTTGTTAAGATGAGTCTGAGACATTGTGCTTTCTCTCTGCCATTTTTTTTTTAACATGCACCGTTTTCCATCAGGAAAATGTGCTTTTCTTCACCACCTCGGATACTGCATCCATACTTCAGTGTCAATCGATCTGTCCTTTCAGGGACCAGATACACAAAACAATCCATTGATTTACCAGAGGTTGTTCAACATTTCTTCTAAAAATAATTGTGACTATTTAGGCTAATTTTCAAGATCAAATACTCTGATAAAATAAAAAAGTCCACACAATTTATGAAGAGATCTTTGTACTTCTGCCCTGTAAGTCCTGTGCATTCAAAACTCAAAACCATATTTTTTTACGCTGACCAATAGCAATGTAAGGACTGTAACCTTCAATCAATCAACCAATCAATTTTGTAAAGTGTGGCCACTCAGCCGTGAGGGTCTCAAGGTGCTGGGGTGGAAGGTAGGGGCTTCATCCGAACAGCCACATCTTGAGGTTCTTCCTTAAGATGGTGAGCGACAGGTTTCCCTGAGGTGCAAGGGAAGGTTGTTCCAGCTCTTTGCTGCAGTGCAGGTGAAGGATCGTCAACCAGCTGTGGTTTTGCAGATGTGAGGGATGGTGGCCAGGGCCATCTGGGTGGAGTGGAGGGATCTGGGGGAGGTGTGGAAGTAGAGGCGGTGGTTCAGGTTTTGTATTGTATTGTAAGCTATTTATAGAGCGCGTTCCGGCCGTAGCATCGAAGCACTCGCGAACATTGAAAGGGGAAATCTAGTAAAACAAAACAAAATAGAAGAAAATAAAAGAACTGCCCGAGGCTAGGATCTCGGTAGAGTATAGAACAAATGCTGCAAAAAAAGGAATGCCTAGTCTAATTTGAGAATAACCAGGTTTTAAGCCGGTTTTGAAAACGGAAATACATCTCCTCCATCTTCATGGAAAGTGGGAGAGAGTTATAGAGTCTTGCCCCTGTGACTGAGAAGGCTCTATTCCCCCATCTGGCCATACGGCAGCGAGGAATACATATAATTTCCAATGCAGATGATCTAAGCTGACGTCCTGGCTGGTAAGGCCGTAAAGTAGAGCTTAAATAATTACAGCCTTCCTAATAAAAAGCCTTATAGGTAAGACAGAGTGCTTTAAATGTAACGCGTTTTTCCACCGGCAACCAGTGCAGCTGTCTTAAACTGCTGCTAGCCGATGCGGAACTTGATAGTTCCAGAATTAAGCGAGCCGCCGCATTTTAAATCAATTGTAGTCGCTTAATGGAGACCTTCTTGATGTTAAGCATCAGCACATTACAGTAGTCAAGTCTAAAAGTCCCTAATGCTAAGGTAGGCTGATCCTGTGTTTTGTATGGCCTTGTATGTGTGGGTGAGAAGCTTGAAGGTGATTCGCTTCTCGACCGATAGCCAGTGGAGGGTCTTCTGGTGTTGGGAGATGTGTTCTCGGTGAGGGAGGTCCCGAATGAGTCTGGCGGCGGCGTTCTGGATGGGTTGTAATTTTTTGATGTTTCTAGTTGAGGTGCCGGCGTAGAGGGCGTTGCCGTAGTCAAGCTTGCTAGTGACTAAGGTGTCGGTGTCTGTCCTTCAATAGTCTGCTGGGATCCATCTGAAGATCTTCAGAAGTTTGCGGAGTGTGTGCCAGCAGGAGTCGAAGTTGATTCCTAAGTTGCGGGTGTGCTCAGTCATTGCAGGGGGGGCACTGAGGGATGTGGGCCACCAGGAGTTGTCCCAAGTTGAGGTGGCATTTCGGAAGATGATGAGTTCAGTCTTGTCGGAGTTGAGCTTGAGGCAGCTTTCTCTCATCCAGGTGGCGGCGGCTTCCATTCCTGAGTGGAAGTTCTTTTATGCTGTGTCCAGGTCTTCGGTGGTGGAAATGATGAGTTGTGTGTCATCAGCATATGACACAGTGTTCATACTGTGGCTTCGGATGATGGCAGTGAGAGGGGCCATGTATACGTTAGTGTAGGACTCAGTGAGGATCCTTGGGTGACTCCGCAGTTGACCCTTGTGGGTCTGACAGTGTAGGGTGGGAGTCTGACCCTCACCGTCCTCCGGGAGAGGAAGGAGTGGATCCATTCCAGTGCTCTTCTGCGGATTCATAAATAGGTGCACAGTGCACTGCAGTGCTTCATGTATAGTTTTACACGAGTGATTTAGATGTGATATCCTTTCTAAAATGTACAGTTTGTGTGTATGGGTTTGTTCACTTACTGGAGGAGTGGAAAGCTAGGTTACATGTTCAATGTCGATCTTTTTTTATTTATTTTTTTATTTTATTTAACACGCTTGGCCTTGGAAGGCCTTGTCTGCTTAGAGCACCACATTTAAACTGTGAGATCATGTATGCAAAATAAAATAAAGTAAAATAAATTGTTACACTTACCTTGTATCATTAATTTTTAAATTCACACATTTTAGCAGGGCAACATCATATCCTACATAGCAAAAAATGCCAATGTTCCAATGACTATACTGGTTTGCACAAGCTATCTGGGGACAAATAGTGAAGGTAGTCGAGAGGTGTATTTGTGTGGTCCTCCAAGAGTTCAGACGATGCCCAACCTGATACATCCTAAACTTCCAGACACTCCCAAAAAATAAAGGTGAACCCTCACTTGACAAGGAGACAACGGCTTGTATGTTGTGGCTCCATCTGGCGTCATCAAAATGTAGACCATCATCCATAAAGCTACTTGTGATGGTTATGTAGTCTCCTAGTGCTTCCTGTTGACTATATACATTCCAATTAAAAATGGTAGTGCGCCGCCTTGGGAATAATGCATTTCCCAGTTTTTGACAAATGTAATAGATTCCATATTGTTCTGTATTTATTTAGAGATATAGCTTAGGTTGTGGAAAAAACGCCAAACTAAGCATAGTGACAAAGGTATGGGGGGAAATTAGTAGCAGTTATACAAAAACCTTTGGTTACACTTCTCATTTATTGTTCTCATAGTATAACATGAACCTACATGTACTTGCCCTTGTCAGTGAATACATTATTTCTTCAACTAGTGAAGTTCTTATAGGATGCTGCAAATTCCTTAAGGATTCACTTATGGTGCACAACAACTTTGTATTACTTTATTTCAACCAGTTTGGCCAGATACATATCAGGTAGAATCTGTGATCTTACAAGAGCCTTTTACTAGTATTCGGATGCATGCCTCTCTCTGCGAGTAAAGTGTTTCATTGCATATTACTCAAAATGCAAATTCTTGGACTATCCTGAATGTTGGCAGCCCTGGTTACCGAGAAGAGTTCCAAGCATGAGGTGCCAGTATTCACTAAGAAAACATTTTGATCACCTACTTTGACTTGGACTGTATCTAATCTTAAGCATGAATTATAGACTGAATTATAGACTGAACATTTATTTAAACATGGGTCAGTAAGAAAAAGGTGGAGAATGGGAAAAGGGCAAGGAAAGATGACAAAAAAGTAAAGCAAATTACCACCAATCATTTTGGTTTGATAAAATAATGATGCTTGAGTTTCCTGACCGAACAACGTGTTCTGAAAACTGTTATGTTTTTTTGATTAAGTCTCTGTTTATTTTAATGCCACAGGAAGCCAAACGCTTTTCCAACATTGATAAGTCTTGGGTCAGGATTATGACACGGGCCCATGAGATGCCAAATGTGGTGCATTGCTGTGTTGGAGATGAAACAATGGGTCAACTGTTACCTCATCTGCTGGAACAGCTAGAAATGTGTCAGAAATCACTCACTGGGTAAGAGCAATGCTAATAAATAAAACATACAGGTGTCCCATACATGTGAGTAATTGAATGATGCCTTGCTCTTGAATGCATCTCACTATATTAACGGGAAGGGACAGCAATAAAAAGAAAAAAATGATAATTTATAATGTATTACCATGAACATTTCTATAACACTTCTGACATACTTACATCTGCTCACCCTATCTAGAGAATAGGAATTTCAGAAAACTAAATACAGGTTTGTGGACCTCTAAAGAATCCTAGGTGCCCCCTCATTTTGATCCATGAAGTCATGAAGCTCTTAAAAGCACCAGAAGCTAAACCTCATATTTTTAAAATGTCACTGTGAGAAAGCAGAGACGTCTGGGTACATTTTTATGCCATTCCTCATGACGGGTTTCTCACTCTGATTTCTGCAGTAAATTTGTCTCTTGGGAGCAGGTCACAAGCAGCATTTGAAGAAGGATCAGTTCAGTGGATGCTCTTGCTTGTTGATAGACTATATTAATAAAGGCAATACTCCAGGTGTGAATAGTCACTTCTGCTGATCATCACAAGATGAGGACCCTGAACAGCTACTACGGCCCTCCTGTCTGTTTGTTTGTGGGTGCTGTGAGAATTTTATGGTGAAATAACTGAAGAGGGCACTGGATGAAGGATTGCTTTTCTTCACCAGTGGTTACAGTCTTACATTATTCCTGTACTGCCTCAAACCTTTAATTTGACTACACATAAAGCCCCAAATAGTACTTCAAATAACACCTGTTTAAATGTTGCTGACGTTTTGCTACCATGTTGGGCAATGCAGGCACAATTTCTTTTCACAAAGTCAGAGAGGTATAAGGCTACAAAGCACTGCTTCTCTGGGCTGGTGGACAGTTCCATGACTCCAAGTGAGGATTTATAGTGAGTCTGTCCTGAAATGTTTTTCCACGTAGCCTAGATTCCTGGAAAAAACGTTTTTGCTGGCAGAATGATAGCCACTTTAGAAAATTGCATCCCAACTTGACACTCTTAATGGAATTTGATTGGGATTTTAATGCCTTAAGTAACAAATAGGAATCAACTAAAATTGACTGCCTCGTTGCGTCGATGTTTTATAAGGTGAGGCAGCTCCTTTGAGGTTCATCCAAAAGGCCCCTTTGACTTTTCCCCAACTAAAAGTGTCTAAACGGCATGAAATGCATACAGAGCCACTAGGGTTATTCCTGGGCAGACACCACAAACATAATTCGGGTATCAGTTCACGAATGGGGAGTTAGATGTTGCAAGGCATCTTTAATTTATGATACATTGCCTTAATTGATAACTGTTAAAGCTCTGAATACATTTATTGTTCTCCCTAATGTAATGACCATGCTTCAAACAACAGTACTTGTTTAAAAGTAAACAAAGGGAAGCCATCTTATGTTATGGTAATGACATATATGTGGCGCACTCTTTCTGAATAGTATGGCCTCACAGCACTGTCAGTTATGACGTTGTGTTTATTCTAGCCAATATCAAACCCCTAAAACTTTGCCACCCTGCAATCACATCATTTAAAGTGACATAATCACTCTTTATTCCTTCGTGTTGGTTCTTAGTAAGGTCTTTTTAAATCGAATGCATTGCAAACTTTGAACTGACTAAACAAGCATTCGTATGATGCACAGTGTTAAAACGTGTTATTCTGTAATATTACATTATATTTACCAGCGAAGGTGAGTGAATATTAGGGCAGTCTAGTCGACGGTATGTAAGAAGGGTGTAACAGCTCAAAATATTCACCTGTAATAAGCAGTGTCCTATTTACGGATTAAATCCCAATCTGCACTAAACACAATTTGGTTTCCAACACGGGGTTTATCTCTTAATTTGATTTAAACCATCCTCCGTTGCGACAGGTGCTAGATAGCATTCTGCGGGAAGTACACGGTTCACAATATGATGAACTTTAACTTCTAAAGTCTACTTAAAAAGAGACTCTGACAAGAAGTAAATTGTAGCAGCAGAAGTGGTGGCAGCTCAGAAATTAAAATGGGTTAGAAGTTAGCATTTTTTAAAATATTTTAAATATAATGTGGACTGATCGCGCGTGATCCATAAAAGTAGTGCAGTGTGTATTTTTAACCTGCGTTCTATTTCAGCTTTTAATGTGAACTGTCACATCACAAATTTAGAGAAAGTCAAATGAGCAGGATGTAATTCGCTATTAATTCGCCTCAAACCGGATACTTACGCAAAGCATCAGGGGCAAAATTCACAAAGGTTTAGGCCCATATTTATACTTTTTAGTGCCGAATTTGCGTCGTTTTATGACGCAAAATCGGCGCAAACTTACAAAATACAATTGTATTTTGTAAGTTTGCGCCGATTTTGCGTCAAAAAATGACGCAAATGCAGTGCTGAAAAAGAATAAATATGGGCCTTAGTGTCGGGTTGTCGATACTTTTTAATGCTAAACCGACACTAAGGGCCATATTTATACTTTTTGATGCAAAACTGCGCTAACGCAGTTTTGCGTCAAAAAAATTAGCGCCGGCTAACGCCATTCTGAAGCGCCATGCGGGCGCCGTATTTAATCAATGACGCTAGCCGGCGTTAGCCGCCGGTGCTGCCTGGTGTGCGTGGAAAAAAACGACGTACACCAGGCAGCGCCGGCGTAGGGGGATATGGAGCTTGGGCGCAAAAAATGGGGCAAGTCAGGTTGAGGCAAATTTTTCGCCTCAACCCGATTTGCGCCAT
The DNA here is from genome assembly GCF_031143425.1 of Pleurodeles waltl. Lineage (NCBI taxonomy): Eukaryota > Metazoa > Chordata > Amphibia > Caudata > Salamandridae > Pleurodeles > Pleurodeles waltl. Next base: position 212,412,945 of record NC_090439.1, read on the forward strand.
TTTTGTCGACTCCCAACCCCCATAGAAATGACTCCTGTCTTAGCAAAGACAGGAGTCATGCCCCCTTGCCCAATGGCCATGCCCAGGGGACTTCTGTCCCCTGGGCATGGTCATTGGGCATAGTGGCATGTAGGGGGGCACAAATCAGGCCCCCCTATGCCACAAAAAAAAAAAAAAAAAAAAAAATGACTTACCTGAACTTACCTTAATGTCCCTGGGATGGGTCCCTCCAGCCTTGGGTGTCCTCCTGGGGTGGGCAAGGGTGACAGGGGGTGTCCCTGGGGGCATGGGAGGGCACCTCTGGGCTCCTTCAGAGCCCACAGGTCCCTTAACGCCTGCCTTTTCCAGGCGCTAAAAAACGGCACAAAAGCGGCCGTACGTCATTTTTTTTGACCCGCCCACTCCCGGGCGTGAATTTTGCCCGGGAGTGTAAATACGGCGCACATGCCTCGGAGTCAATTTTTTAGACGGGAACGCCTACCTTGCATCTCATTAACGCAAAGTAGGTGTCCACGCTAAAAAATGACGCAAACTCCATGGACTTTGGCGCTAGACGCGTCTAACGCCAAAGTATAAATATGGAGTTAGTTTTGCGTCGGAATTGCGTCAAAAAAAACGACGCAATTCCGGCGCAAACGAAGTATAAATATGCCCCTAAACCTTTTCTGAGTTAAACAAATCAACTCAAATTGGTGTTTGCGTTGGTTTGTATGGAAAAGTAACACAAAGCAGCGCAAAACGCTGCTTTGCATTACTTTGCGTCAATGGGGTGTTGCATGGGTGGTACATGGGCGTTCCCGTGCTACGACCCATGCTTTTTGACGCTAAACCCAATTTACTAACATTAGTAGACATGCCAAAAATGAACGCCTTTTAAAAGTTGGTGTAAAATCGAGAAATGTTTTCAGTTCTCCGTGCTTTTTTTACTTTACATGTGTGCTACACTATACAGCACAAATATGAAGTAAGCACCGTTTTTAAACTTGTCAAGGCATAGTATTTTTTGCAGGAAGGGTACACTTCCTGTACAAAACCTATGCTGACTCACGCACACATCCTAGCGGTATGGCACTAAGGTGTGTGTGTGGCTTTCAGCAGCTAAAATCAGTGCCAGTTCTAGGGAGAGGGGAGGAGAGAGCCATATATCTGAATATTGCGCTCTCCTGCTCTTTCTCAGTCACGCAATGCAGCACAGCATCCCTGGGTGCTGCGCTGCATTGTTCCACAGGTTTGAGAGTTTGGGCCCAGGTGTTTGCATATTGTTAATAATTTAGTGAACATAATTAGGCCATTAGGTAGGTGTTGTATGTGGATTAATGTTGCATGTGGATACATTATGCTGCATTAACTGGAGATGTGGAATGCTGCATGAGCAAGGGTACTAGGAAAAATTTTAATTTTATTTCCCGTGTGTAGTGACGAGCTGTTAACCTCACAGCTTTAAGTTACAATGATAGAAGTTGCTGAAAATTATTGAAGTCATGTATTTATCTTGTGCCCATACATTTTTTAAAGAGAAAAAGCCAACATAAGGCAAAGAAAATTAGCATGTTAGTGAAAATCAATATTATATATGTGATATCCTTAGACAGGCAAGGCCATCATTTGCCCCAACACTGTCGCAGAGGAGCAGATTAAGCTACCCCATAGCAGGCCTCAAAACGTAATGAAGGGGGTTCACAATGTATGGTGCTGGAGATACGATCCCTGGCATCCCTCTTTGTTTGTTGATGAGTGCTCATCCTGGAAAGCTGTTCCTAAAGATTGTCATATTGTTCTTAGTGCCCAAGAACCTGGGGAAGCCATGGGATTCCAGCCTACAGAGGGTGAAGAGCTGATTTGTCGGGATTCTCATGGTCTAGGTAGTTTCTAGCAAGTAAAGGTTCACCACTGTGGGGCTAGAGGTATACCAGGGAGAACAGGTGCATCAGCACAGCAGAATTTGTATCTCCATGCTTAATGTCCATCATTCCTCTTCTGTGTCTTGGATACCCCTGTAATATAGAGCAGTTAGAAATGCTGGCTGCAGTGGCAGGTGATGATGGGCATTCAACTTTGATAGAGGTGATGCCTTTGCCAAGGTGTAAATAATCATTAATAGAATTCCTCCTTGTATTTCAATGACTATTAATATTAATTGCCCCTAAAAGCTTTTTGTTTTGACCACTGTGTCTCGTCACCATGCAGCATTATTTTACAAACCCATTGTCAAAAAGCCATTTTTTAACAAGCTGTTAGAGACCTATGGGTACGCAATTTGACATCTGTTAGATCTGTCAGCCTTAGGATGGTCTTTCCCCAATCCTTTTGCCTTGCTCCTGCATTTTTGCTGATACTGTTTTATTGTCCTTAGGACTCTGTGCATTTTACACTGCTGACCAGTGCTGAAGTGTGTGTGCTCTCTCCCTCAAACATGGTGAAATTGGCTTTTGCCCATTTGGCACATTTAATCTACTTATACGTCCCTGTTCAAAGTGGTACTACATGTACCCAGGGCCTGTAAATTGAATGTTACTAGTTGGCCTTTAGCATGCATTGTGCTACTCACTTAAGTAACCTTTTAAACATGTCTCAGGTCTGCCATGCAGCCTTTTTTGTGCAGTTTTAAGCTCCCATTTCGACCTGGCAAAGTAAACCTTTTGCCAGGCCTAAAGCTTCCGTTTGAACATATGTAAGTCACGGCTAAGGTAGGCCCTAAACAGCCCATAGGGCAGAGTGTAGTGTATTTAAAAAGTTTGACATGTATTTTTTACTTTTATATGTCCTGGTAGTGAAACATTCTTAAATTAATTTTTACTACTCCAAGGCCTACCTCACCCAGAGGATAGCACTGGGTTAATTTATTATAGTTAGTAAGTGATAACCTTCAATTAGGAGCAGGTGGCAATTTCAAGTTTGGTCTCTAAAGAATTGTGATTTAAAACCATCTTTAGTGGTAAAATCGGATTTTAAGTCACAATTCTGAAAATGCTTCTTTTAGAACGTTGACATTTTCTTATCCCATCCATTTGGTACCTGTAACGAGGGTACCATGACTAAGTGTAGCTGACAGTTGGTCTTTGTATATTGCGCCCAGACAGTGAGGCAAAGGAGGATAGTAGATGGCAGAATGAGCTATCTCTACCCTGAAGAGGGAGAGGAGCTGTCAACTATAACACTTGCACATCACAAACGGTCTGCCCAGCACACTCACAAAGGCTTTTGACACTAGTTTTGTGTGACCCCACACAAGCTGGGGTCAGGGCAGGGAGACAGAAAATTCCAAACACCTTCTCCTACTTCAAAGTGGGCAGCAGGTATAAATAATGGACCATCAGACCCAACTCTTCAGTACACCTGTGGGCCTGTGAAAGACTCAGGAGGACTGCTATTCTGCCCTGCCAGAAGGACTGCTACTCTGCTGCCTTGCTACCGTGTTCCCTGAGTTTAAGGACTGGACCTGCATCTTGATCCTAGAACCACTAGAGTGAATTCAAGAGATAGTTGGCCGACCTCCTGATCAGAACCTCAATGACAGAAAAGTCTCGGAACACCCTGAACCCTGCATCTGGACTCCGTCTATGGTGAGTCCTAACCCCCGAGTAGTGCCACCGCAGTCCTGGACCCTTGGAGTGGTCTGAGTGTGCTCTGCCAGCCCAGCTGTTGCCCTGTGAGCAGAACTGATGCAGGCCAATGCATGTCCTTGAAGCCGCATCAGAACCACTGATGCATGATGCATCCCCATCAGATCTCACATCGCAGCCTGCAGTCTCCTCAGAACCGCTGCTGCACAACCCATCCTCTACACAGAATTTCACAACATTCTGCAAACCTGGATTTAAAGTACTTTGTTTAAAGTACTTTGTTCACTTGGGCTTAGTAGGTCCCTGTATCTGGCTCGCGCTCAATCGAGGTTGACCTCACATTCTCTATGCAAGATCTTGGAACACTCTGCAAACCAGGATTTAGGGTACTTTGTTCAGTGGGGTATATTTGGTTCCTGTATCTGGCCTGCACTCCATTGAGGTCGGCCTGATCCTATGACTGTGTCCCGGTTCAGTGTGACCAAATAACCACAGTTGGAACTTTGTGCTTCTAGACACTACTTTCTCTTAACTCTTTAAAATGTATATCTCTGGTTCTACTGATTCAATTTTTTTTGTTTTGAACTCAAATAATGTATTAAAATGTACTCTATTTTTTTTAATTGGTTTGTGATTTTTCATGTTTTATGTTCCAAATGCCTTCTTCAAACACAATATAAATTTTTGGGCCATATGTTAAACTCAACATTTCAACCAAATTTACCACCCTAACATAATCCCACCGTCATGGAACGGGAGTATCTTTCACCCCATATATAAGAACTGCAGCCAATTATCACCTTCAAATTACAGGCTAATTGCTGTAATTGATGTTGACACTAAATTATACGCTTCTTGTATTCTTCAAGAATTACATTTTTTGGGCTGATGAGAAAAACAATTCTAGAAACACAAACAGAACTCAGAGCAGGTATGGGGACAATTACAAACTTGTCAGCATTCAGCATACTAGCTGAAATGCAATACAATAAAAGAGCTGTTTATTCACATGTTTCATCAACCTCAAATCCTTCTTTGAGAGAGTGCCTCAAGGCCACCTCTGGGCAATTTGGCAGAATAGGGTGTAGGAGGCTGGTCTGGTTTGTAGTGGGTACATAAGGTACTTACACCTTTTACCAGGTCCAGTTATCCCTTATTAGTGAAATGTAGGCAGTGTCTAGAAGCCAGGCTGTCTTGAGGTAGCTGTAGGCAGAGCAGCCAATGCTGAACTAGGAGACATGCAAAGCTCTTGCAATACCACTGTAGTCACACAATACTCACACACAAGAAGGAAATACTCATTGTTACCAAAAATAAAGGTACTTTATTTTAGTGACACAAGGCGAAAAATATCTTAAAGGCTATACTCCCTTAAGTATTATACATAAAATATACACTAGTAACCAAAATCAGGTAAGTAAACGTCATAAAATAGTGCAAACAGTGAAAATCACTATAGGCTATAATGGGCCTAGGGGCAACACAAACCATATACTAAAATAGTGGAATGCGAATGTCGGTTTCCCACCTAGGCAAGAGAAGTTGGTAGAGGGGATCTGGGAGTGTAAGAAAACACCAAAGGTAAGTAAAGTACTCCACCCCAGAGCCCAGGAAAACAGGAGTAAAGTACAGCAAGTTTCATCAGAACACACTAGGAGTTGTGGTAAAGGATTATGCAAAAACCCAGCAAGACTGCAAGACACCAATGATGGATTCCTGGACCTGAAGACCTGTGGAAAGAGGAGACCGAATCCAAGAACAGCCTAAGAGTCCAGGAGTAACAGGAGACCCTGCTGATCCAGATGAAGGTGCAAAAGTGGATTCTCCGATTGGAAGAAAAAGTCAGAAATGATCCAAAGAAGACAGCTCCGGGTTCCTGCTTGGTGCAAGAGATGTCCCATGTTGAGTAGAAGAATGCAGGCTGGTTTTCAGCGTTGGATTCTGCCAACAAGCCTTAGCTCATGCAAAAGACACATTTGGCGGGAAAAGGCGCTACCTGGACCCAGGAGGGACCTGGGCATCTCAACTCGGACTGAGGAGGCAGAGGGGACTCTCAGCACTTCAGAGAGCCCTCGGAAGACCAGGCAGCACCCACGGGAGTCCCAGGACATGGCGACAAAGGAGTTGCAAATCACGGTCATCGCAGCACTACATAAAGGGATCCCACACCGCCAGAGAACAACTCAGGGAGCTGAGCGTCACTGGATAGAGTCCTGGGGACCTGGGCTACGCTGTGCACAAAGGATTTCTTGGAGAAGCGCACTGAAGCCCCAGGAGCTGCAAAACACGCGGGGCTCAGAGGTACTGTCTGGCTCAGGGAGGCAAGTTCTTACCTTCACCAAATTTGGACAGCTGGACCTTTGGACAGTCAGGAACACTTCGGTCCGCCACCTGTGTTCCAGGGATCACGCTCGTCGACAGAAGAGGAGTCCCAGAGTATTGGTTGTTGCTGCAGAGAGGTGCTTGCTGAAGCAGGGAAGTGACTCTGTCACTCCTCAGGAGATTCCTTCAGTCCTTCTGGTGCAGAATGAAGACAGGCAGTCCTCAGACCATGCATGACCTGGAAGCTGTTGCAGTTGCTGGCAGGAGCTGAAGTTACAGAGTTGCAGTAGCCTTCTTGGATACTTTTCTGCAGCTGTAGTGTTCCAGGAGCAGTTCTGCGGTTGACCCGATGGTTGAAGGTGAAGCAGAGGTTGCAGAGGAGTCCTGCTGGAGTCTTGCAAAACCGAATCTGAGGAAACACCAAGAGGAGAGACCCTAAATAGCCCTGAGAAGGGGATTGGTCACCGAACCAGGTAAGCACCTATCAGGAGGGGTCTCTGACATCACCTGCTGGCACTGGCCATTCAGATGCTCCCAGAGTATCCCAACACCTTAGAATCCAAGATGGCTAATACCCGGGACACTCTGGAGGAGCTCTGGGCACCACCCCTGGGGTGGTGATGGGCAGGGGAGTGATCACACCCCTTTCCTTTGTCCAGTTTCGAGCAGGGACTAGGAGTCTCTGAACTGGTGTAGCCTGGATTATGCAAGGAGGGCACCGTTTGTGCCCTTAAAAAACACTTCCAGAGGCTCTAGGAGGATACCCCTTTCATGCCTGTAACACCTATTTCCAAAGGGAGAGGGTGTAACACCCCTGTCCCAAAGGAAATGCTTTGTTTTGCCTTCCTGGGATTGGAATGCCCAAGCTCCAGAAGGGCAGAAGCTTGTCTGTGAGGTGGCAGCAATTGGGCCTGCAGTGGAAACCTCAGAGCTGGTTTGGCAATACTGGGGGTCCATGGTGGAGCCCCCAGGGTGCATGGAATTGCCCCCTAATACCAGAATCGGATTGGGGTACAATTTCAAAATCTTAGAAACCTTACATGGCCATATTTGGGATTACCATTGTGAAGCTGCATATATGTATTGACCTATATGTAGTGCACACTTAGAATGGCGTCCCCACACTCACGAAGTCCGTGAAATTGGTCCTGGACAACGTGGGGGCACCTCTGCTAGTGCAGGGGTGCCCTCACACACAGTAACTTTGCACCTAGCCTTCAGGAACTGAAGGTTAGACATATAGGTGACTTATAAGTTACCTGGTGCAGTGAAAATGGCTGTGAAATAGTGCTTACACTATTTCACTCAGGCTGCAATGGCAGTCCTGAAGAAGTGTTTGTATGAGCTCCGTATGGGTGGGAAAAGAAATGCTGCAGCCCATAAGGATCTCCTGGGACCCCAATGCCCTGGGTACCATATAGTAGGGGTTTATAAGGTAGGTCCAGTATATGCCAATCTGGAGTGGAATATGGATACACTAGACTACAGTGACAAATTTAGAAACAGGGCTCAAGTCAAGATCAGAAATGGGAACCAAGTAACAGCTAAAATTAAAACAAGCCACAGACTGAAACAGGGGTGTGTTTTAGCCCTCATTCTATTCAATCTCTATCTGGCTAATCTGGACAAAAGTTTGGCAGACGTTGAGGGTTTTTTGCTAAGATTAGCAGCAGGGATGGGGATGATCGGGTAATTACAGTCTACAGATGAGTCATTCTGAGTCAGGCTCCCATTGGGCTACAAAGGTCAATCAACACATTGGTAGAACACATAGAGAAACGTGGCTAAGAGATTAATTTAAAACAAAAATAGCACACATTGTTGACTTTCAGTATGAGAAATTCATTTGGCAAGCAAACGGCAATTGCATAGATGTAGTATCTTCCTACAAGTACCTTGACATATGCCTAGAATGCCAGCTGACTTTCAGACAACATCTAGCCTCCTTACAGGCTAAAACGCAGTCACTAATCTTTGTATTTAAGCTGTTGCAAAAGAAACTCAGCTGCTCCTCTCATCTGCACCTGCTAACAGTTATGGCAGCCAAGTTCATGCCTGCAGTGCCATTTGAATCGGAAATTATACATTGAAAGGAGGCAACCAAACTGAACTTGTTACAAACAAAAGCGTATGAAGCCTTTTTCTGCCTGTCCAAGTGAAGCTCTCCAGCTCAAGTTTGGCTAGAATTCGGTCTTAAAAATCAAGAAATATAAAGTATGAATGCCTTTGTCAAGCACTGTTGGTCAATTTGCGCTGCGGAGAGTGGGTCTCTGAACAACTTATGCTGGCAAGAAATAGAGGCACCGATGGAAAAAAAAGTTAAAAATCACGGGGAGGCCATTTACAGTCCGCTATTGAAGTGCTTCTTATCACCCATGGGAAGAGCAACGTTTTCCCGTATAAGCAACGCTGTGGCAAAAACCCTGTTACAACTGCAGGACAAAACCTCATTTGTAAAGAAATGCCTTGCTGAATAGTCATCAGCACTTATCAGAAGCTGAAGCCCCAAACATATTTGACAACTCATTTTTCACCAGCTTCAAAATACCAATGGCCAGTTTGATACAAAGGATCATATATATAATTCTGGAAGAGCTGCCTGCTCAAGTCAAAATACTGTTTATGTGGTTAGAAACAAGACTCAATCACCCACATACTCTGCACTTGCCCAGCTATTCAAGAACAAAGAAGGAGGTAAACCACGAACAGCCCAATCATTACCACACAATACCTTTACCACACATCCATTACCACGCACATGCCTTTTCCACACGTCTTTACTGCATAAATTTTTACCATTCATATACCTTTACCACGCATACCCTTGCAACAAAAAAGGTGTGTAGCTACATATCATTCAAAACAAAGCTCTTTCAGGGTTAGAGTGATGTATACATTATGCAAAACAAACAAGAGATATCTGGGTAGTTCCCAAGTTTAGGTGGAGAGCAGCTCCAGTAAGGAGCACCCTGAAACACCAGCGACACTTTAGATTTGCTTACCTCAAATGTCTGTTTTTCTAGCAAAGTTTTTACTATGCAAAATTACATAATTTATGTGTCACTCTAACCCTGAAAAGTGGTTTTGTTTTGACATATACTGGGTGCTCTCATTTTTGTGGACAAAGGTAAATCCCTCTAATGAGTCATAAGGATAGCGAAACACGTGTCAGGGGTTGCTTTTGCTCATTCCAGGTTGGCTTGGATGGTATTTTACGAATCCGAAGCTGTAATACTGTGCCTGGAGTGGTGAAAGGTTTTTGTCATTTTACAGCTCAGTGAGGATGGCACTGTGCCAATCCTGTGCTAAAGATTTTGCTACACAAATGGCAAAATACTTTGTCCCTTAATAGCTCGGCGTGGATGGCAGTGTGCTACTCCTACGCTTAAAAACTTTGCAATAAAAACAACAAAGGCCGTGCGCAGCAGGGTTGGGTTTAAGCATCAGTTGACAAGAAAGGACCCACTTGTCGCAGTCATTACATGAGATATTATGCATTAGTAATGCAAGGTTGCAAACACCTCCATTACGGATTACAGATAACTTTTCAAGGTGGAAATGCAGAGAAAATACACTTGCATTGCTTTGGCCATGTGCATAAAATGAGGCTGATTAGTACTTTACAGAAGTGGAGCTTCAATGTAGGCACCTACTTTGTATCTGAAAATGCTTGCGGCTGAGGTTAATTTCTGTAAAATAAGCATCGTGCCAGAATGAATCTAAGAAGAGGCCACTGTTTTCTGCAAAATGTCTACCCAACTGGAAAACTTTCTACTGGCTAATTAGTGAGTGCTACCTCCTTAGTAATTGTATAGTGCATCTCCTACAGTACAGTTGTTTAAAGGATGTTAAGTAAATGTCTGCAGTGATATGGTGTGTTTGTAACTTTGCCAGTGTGATTTTCCTCGAGCGTCTTCATCAGATAATTTTCAAGGTGGAACTGCAAATATGCAGTTTTACCTTGAAAATTTGTTTATTTTTTGGGGACCGTGGGGGGAGCCTCAAGGCCCCCCGTAGTCCCAGCTGGCTCCCAACTCCTGTGGGAGCTGGCATTGCTCCCGCAAGCAGGGAGCTGATTGTAGGGGCAATGTTTTCATCTGTTTCCATGCACACATATTTGTGTGCAGGGAAACAGATGAAAACTCAATTTTCTGCAAGCAGGAGCTGTTTGACAGCCCCTGCTTGCAGAAAGCAGAGTTATGTTTTTTTTTGCTTGGTGGGAGCTGTCAGGTCCCACCAAGCAAAAGCAGACAGCTACCTCCTGAGATTGGGCACCTTAGGAGATAGCGGGAGCCGGCCCTTGAGGGGTGGCCGTCTCTAGGGCCATCTATGGCTCCATGAGAGGGATGCACTGCCTCCTCCATTTTTAGAATTGTGCCCCGGGTAGGTGGTGGTCCCCGGGGCTGGGGCTCCACAGTGGACCCCCTGTTTTGCTTTAATTTAAGCCACAGGTGGAGGCAGTCCACAGGACCTCCCCTCTACTATATTCTAAGCATTTCACACCCTCGCCATGCACATTTTTTTTGTCAAAAACGTTACTGCAAATTCTACATTGATATTATCAAAGATGTTATCAAAGATGTCATTAGTGCCGTAAACTGTGGGGTAATCAACAGTGCACGGCAAGAGCTCAAGTTATAGTTACCTTATGGCACGCGTTATAGTTACTTGAGATAACTCTAACTATAACAGGTGAATTCATATGGTTTTGTATGTTTAAATTGTGAGCCTAACTATAACGTCCCTGTAACCTTTGTTTTTTTTGATGGAATTTCTATGTTTTTTTCTATTTCCTAACTATAATGTCCCTGTACCCTTTGGCTTTTTCAGTGAATTTAATTTTTTTTTTAACATAATGTAATTTTCATTACTATACGTTCATACAACCATCCCCTATACCCACCCAAACCAGAGCCACATACAGCCTTTGGCCATGTGCGGCGGGGGTGGCTGCAGGGCAGGCTTGTGGAAAGATGCTCGGGCCAAACACCCCCCTAACCATCCAACAGGTTGGAGTTGGCAGCTGCCTGTCTCTCTGGGTGTGAGACTAGGTGTAACAGGGTGTATCTGGGTGTGAAAGTGTCTTTCTGAGTGTGATAGTGGATGCTTCAGTTTCTTATTGAGTCTGTGAGTGGGTGTGTCAGTGGGTCTGTGAGTTGGTGCGTAAGGGTTTCAGTGGGTCTGTAAGTGGGTGCGTGAGAATCTTAGTGCGGCTGTGAGTCGATGCAGGAGGCTCATGGTGGTTCTGTGAGTGGACGTGTGAGTGTCTGTGAGAGGGAGAAAGAGATTGAAAGAGGGAGAGGGAAAGAGAAAGAGTTTTTAGGCTTTAAATAATTGTATATTTAGAATGAGATATTTCTGGACAAATTGAAAAGAAAAATGTAGTTGTCAACTGAAAAGAGTGAGATCACCTTTTAGTTTGAACCATATACTTTTGAAGTTGAAAAGTAATGTAAGAAGGAAAATGACCATGGGCAACCTTGGAGTAGAACCCTTAACTTTCAGTGTGAGGGTCTGTGATCTTAACCTTTAGGCCATAGGCGGCTGCTTACTCCATGCTTCCAGACATACCTGTGACGGTCAACAGACGCATGTGATTGGAAAGAAACATGAATGTTCCATCACTAGGAAGGTTTACCAGTTGAAGCACTTGTAAATAAACACACACTGCCAAGCCATACTAGAATTTGAATGTTCAGCCTACTGAGTGATAGCACAAGACCTTGACCATTATCCCAGAAGTGACTATGTTCCGCTCTGCATCCAAAAGTAACTATAACATTTTTTCTAAACATCTTGCTAGTCTTCCTCTTTGAAGTAATTCCATGGAGAGACCATTGCAACAATAATCACTCTCTTTCTTCCATCCCATTATGGGATGGAAGAGAGAGCGAGAGTGACAAGACCGTGGGGGAGCCTGAAGGCCCCCGTGGTCCTAGCTGTTTCTCCATGTCCTGCGGAAGCCGGCTTTGCTCCCACAAGCAGGGAGATGCTTTAAATAGCAACTTCCTGCTTGCAGGAGCAATGTTTTCATCTGCTTCCCTGTAGGCATATTTGTATGTAGGGAAACAGATGAAAACTTCACTTTCTGTTAGTGAGAGCTGTTTGACAGCCCTCACTTGCAGAAAGTGAAGTGTTTGCTGTGACTTGGTGGGAGGTGTCAAAGCTCCTGCCAAGTCCGAGTGAACAGCTATATCCCCAGGGTGGGCACAACAGGACATAACAGGAGCCAGCCCTAGGGGGTGATGGTCCTCAGGACCATGAGTGGCTCCGTGGCCACCTTCCAACATGCAAATCACCCCGGGGAGGTGGTGGTCCCCGGTGCTTGGGGGGGACAGCGGCCCCCGCATTACATTTACTTAAAGGCTTCAGGACGTGATGGGGCAGGTGGCCCCCTGCATTATCTTTGCGTAATGCCTCAGGGAGGTGGCGGTCCACTGGGCTGCGGGGGGGCCACAGGGCCCCTCTGCATTGTACTTAAATAATGCCCTGGGGTGGTGGCGGTCCCCGGGGCTGTGGGGGGGCTGTGTTGCCCCCGCTTTGTATTTATTTAAAGTCCAGGGAAGGTGGTAGTCCCTGGGGCTGCGGGGGGCTGTGCGCCCCCCAAATATAATTACAATTAAGCTCCGGGAGGTGGCAGTTCCCAGGGCAGAGGTAAGCCAAGGAGGGGGGCCCGTGCACCCCCTCCTTTATTTTTAAACATGCCCCCAGGAGATGGCCCTCCGGGGGGCTTTAATCAAACAAGTGCGGGAGGCCGTGAATGTTTTTTTTATTTTTTTTGCTGCAAATTCACAATAATGTTGCAAAAAAGTGCTTTTTTTGTGCTGGTGTGGTCCCTCTGGAACCCCAACACCAGAACTAAGGGGTCAGCGTGATTCTACCCTGACCCCTATTCCTTTTTAATCTACATTTTGTTTTGTGGGATTTGGCTGAAGCGGAGTCCCAAGATAGCTACACACACTTACTGGTAAAATATATAAATTTTGATTTCCTTAAATTTTCAAAAACTACTGAACAGATTTGCACCAATTAAGCAAAATCACGATCTGTTTACCGAAAGCAAGCAATCCTTTTGCCAAATTTGGTGTAATTCCGTGTAGTGGTTCGGGCTGTAATGATGTTCAAAGGCCCTATGCAAATTAACATAGGAAATACAACTTTTTTGACTCTCCCTTTTTCTTGGACCCCGCTTGACCAATCACCCCGAAACTTTCCATGCGCAAAAACAATCACCTGGGCGCTTTTTTTGGAAAATATATGGATTGTCAAACCCTGCCAAAGATAAAGGCAAGTCAAAAAATGCTTTTTCTATGGAAACCTGGTCCTAAAAATAAATACCTAGTGCCAATAGGATATAGATATATATATATATATATATATATATAGATATAGATATAGATATATATATATATAGATATATATATATATATATATATATATATATATATATATATATATATATATATATATATATATATATATATATATATATATATTCAAAATGTCCTGCTGCAGCTGACTGCTACCGCCTGCGAAGTTGGTGCACAGCTTCGGGTGCAGGGCCCGTAACTATCCACAAAACTTCCTTCCAATCATCATGACGATTGGAAGGATGTTTTGTGGATATATATATCCCAAAGGTTAGAGGGACGTTATAGTTAGGTTCTGAATTTACACGCACAAAACCATGGAAATTCAGCAGTTATAGTTATGGTTATCACAAGTAACTATAACTCGTGCCTTAGGGTAACTATAACTCACACTCCTGTCATGCACAGTTATCTCATCAATAATTTAACTGTTAATGTTACATTGATATTTTTAATGGTGTTATAAATGATGTCATGAGTGCTGTAATATCTGGAGTTATTAGCAGTGTATGTAACACAGCCCCCTTCCCCCTGCTGTTTGTGACCCGGGGGACCCACCCCGGGGCCTGGCCAGTCAATAATGGGTTTCTTGGCCCCACCAGGGCACACAGTGTCTGCTTGTTGGGAGCTGTGCAGGAGCCAGAATGCCACAAGAGTCGCAGCTGCCCCCCCCCTTCAGCACGAGCCAGAATTACTCCCACACACAGGGAGCAGCAAGGAATGCTGCTTCCTGCATGAGGGAGTACGTTTTTAATCTGTTAACCTGCCCGCTTCAGTGTGGGCAGGGAAACAAATGAAATGTCCAGTCCCAATGACCAAGAGCATTTTTGGTGCTCCCACCCACAGGGAATGGACTTAGGCCCTCATTATGACATTGACAGTAAATCCTGCTTACTGCCACGCTGATAGCCGCCAACTTACTGCCACAGTGGCGGATATTTGTTCATCATATTATGACACACACACACACCAATCTGACAGAATACAGCCACATACACAAATCCGTCATCCCAAAGGTCAGTGATAAACTGGCAGTTCCAAAACCAATACCGTACGCCAATAAAACAACGCCCAGCACATTATGACCCACGAATCACCACAGCGGACATTCAACAGCGGTAAACCATTGGCGGTCCGTACTGCTTCTCTCACAATGGACACCCACATACAAAACACAACCACATTGGCCAATACTAAAGACACAGTCCTGACACACATACACACACCACACCCACACACCCACACCACTATAAAAAACACACCCACATTACCTACAACCCCTTACAAACAACAATTGCCGCCAGGAGACTGAGAAGAAGAGCACAGAGACAACTAGACACACACACCACTTAAACTCATACATGCCTCATGCACTCCACATCACACACTCCACCACATTACCCAACACACCCTTACCAACACACATCACACAACACCCATGGCACAACAAAGGCACCCCTGTTTCAATGAGGAGGCGTTAAGGGTCATGGTGGAGGAAATTGTCATGGTAGAGCCACAGCTCTTTGGAGCAAAGGTACAGCAGATTTCCATTGCAAGGAAGATGGAGCTAATGCGCAGAATCGTGGACAGGATCAACGCCTTGGGATAGCACCCAAGGACAAGGGACATCATCAGGAAGAGGTGGAACGACCTACGGGGGAAGGTACATTCCATAGCAGCAAGACACCAGCTCGTCATACAGAGGACTGGTGGTGGACCCCCACCTCCTCCCCCACAGCTCACAGCATGGTAAGAGCAGCTACTGGCAATACTGCATCCTGAGGGACTCGCTGGAGGTGCCGGACGACTGGACACTGGTAAGTCAACATTTACTACTTATCACCCCCAATACCTGCATGCCATCTCAAAGCCTCATTCCCATCACTCCACTCAATCCCACAGACTGCACCTACACATTACATTAACCCCAATGCCAAGCCCTGCATGCCAAACCAACGCATGGACACCCCTCCTAGCCCTGCATGGACATCCATCACTAAAGCATGCACAACATAGGAAAACTAAAAATCCCACAAAACTTCACCATACACAAGCAAAAGCTGGCAGGGTAAAACCAACCATAGAGGGGAAGCTATGGAAGTACAAATGTCATACACTTGAAGCATAATACATCATTTACATCCCCACAGGTACCCCAGCCAATGTCAATGGAGAGGAAGTGCCACCGTTATCCAGTCCCCCAACAGAAGAGGCCCCAGTGATGACAGAAACTCTAGACTTCAGGGTCTGGAGGACCTACCTGGCCCATCGGGGACCACCGTACAGTAAGTCACCCAAGCCCACTCACAGACTACCACAGAGCCTCCCCCATCAGGAACCAACACCACAGCCCCTACCCAGCGTACCCACACCTCTGTCCCCAGGACACGTCAATCAGCAGTGTGCCCACCTGTACAGGGACCCCAGGCCACACCTCGCCACACGACAATCAGGGACCTCAGGTCAGTGGCAGTGGGCACACATTTCAGGGGACAGAGGCACAGGCCACAGGGACACGGGGAGGAACTCTCCTGATTGTCCCCCTTGTGTCCCACTCTGTCACCTTGTCCACCTTGAACTGCCATTGCTTCCCTTCCTATGTCCCCCTTGGACACTGCACCTGTGCTAAAAAGAGACTGAAGCAATACCCTGGACTTTCACCATCATCACCTAATTCCATTGCACCTTCCCCTCAATTTCTTAATGCTACAATAAACACCCCTGGATAAACTTCGACTACTTGTATTTCATGTATTGCTAATTTGTATTAATTGAAACAGCTACATCCATTGCAAATCAACTGTACATAGTGAGAGCATAGAATGAATGACCTGTTGCTGGCTGTTGTGATCACATCAGGACATTGTTGTCATATCACCAACATCTGTAAAATAACAATCCAAAGGTAAATGTAAGTAGGGGAAACAAGTGGGTAATGCCAGCATGCCAGTGCCACACAGAATACAACAATAGTCATAGAAATGTGAAGTTGCACTGTCTCACCTGTGTGTCATTGGAAGTACTGACGGATCACCAATGTTCTGTTGTCCATATTCTCATCCTCTGCCTCCTCATCCTCACTGTCCTCACGGTCCACTGCTGCCAAATGGCATCTCCAGTCTCCTCCTCTTGCAGAAATGGTACATGGCGTCTGAGGGCCAGGCTGTGCAACATGCAGCATGCCACTATTATCTGACAGACCTTCTCGGGTGAGTAGCACAGGGATCCACCTGTCAGATGGAGGCACCAGAACCTAACCTTCAGGAGGCCGAAGGTTCTCTCAATTATCCTTCTAGTTCATCCATGTACCTCCTTATAACGTTCTTCAGCAATTGTCCTGGCATTCCTCACAAGGGTCAGCAGCCACAATAGGTTTGGGTATCCAGAGTCACCTGCACCTATTCAGGGACAACATCTAGCCACACACTATCCTATTCGGCCAACAGCATAGGCATACACCAACGTACACTGGGTGGGGACCAAGGCTCACCTATAAGCCGCACCCTGTGCCTCTGTAGTTGGGCCATCACATTTGGGATGCTGCTATTCCTCAGGACAAAGGCATCATGCACCAACCCAGGATACTTAGCATTGACGTGGGGGATGTACTGGTCCGCCAGGCACAGAAACTCTTACGATTCATGTACACCTGTTCATTTTGCCTTCAAACACAATATGTCTACCAAATGAATCACCCCAATTATATTGGGGATATGTCCCATTGCATAAAACCTGGCCTTCACAGTTGCCAAATCTTCCACCTGGGGGAAAACAATGTAGCTGCACATGTGTTTTATCAGGGTGGACAAGACTCTTGCCAGCACTGTTGAGAACATTGGCTGTGACATTCCTGCTGCCAAGCCCACTGTCACCTGGCAAGAACCAGTTGCCAGGAAATGGAGCACTGATAGAACTTGCAGAAGAGGTGGGATCCCAGTCGGATGACTGATAGCTGATATGAGGCTCCAACTGGCCACACAGCTCTGTGATTGTGGCCCTGTCCAGTCTATAGGTGAGTATTATGTGCCTGTCCACCAGGGATCTGTACACAGGGTTATGTCTCCATCTCCTATTCATCCGCAGTGGTAGAAATCTAAGAGACACAAGAGTGAGTAAGCTGTCACAATTTGAACAACTATACCACAACAGCAGTCCACATCATGCAATCATGTTTTGGGACAGTAGGATTTAAAAGTATGTGCCTTTTATCCTGTGATGCAGCAATTATTGATAGGCCTGCCCGCCCCCCCTGAAATGGCGACCGCCTGTCCTGTGTGGAGGAACAGGTGGAAGTGAGGTAATTCCGCCGATGTTGTGTGCCGTGGTGGTAGGCAGTTGTGAACCGCTGTGCAATTCTTCATTGGATATGGGGTACAGTGGCCAATGGGGATGTACGCCGGTGGTGACGGTATATACCGCGATGGACATGACCACCATTTTACTTCACAATCATCACTTGTTTCCTGACCTTCCACAGGAGAAGACCTACACTGCATGTGCTGCTGTGACCTGTGTCTGGAACCTACCATGGCCCGTGTGACTGGGGAAAGGGCCCCAGCCTTCACATCTGAGGAATGGAGAGACTGGTGGATGGGGTCCTACCCCAGTACAGGCTGCTGTATGGGCCTCCAGACCAACAGGTGAGTACACTGTGGGAACAATGGATGTGGCATGAATGCATGGAGTTGTGTGTGAAGGTATTGTGTAAGGGTGGGTGGGAGGTGGGTGGCTTTCCTTTGGCAGCGTACATGTTGTGAGCTGGCCTATGTGTTTTGCAATGTTGATGGGATCGTGTATGGTGGGCCATGTGTGTGACAGGCTGGACTGTTCGTTTAATGGCGTTCTCCTGTATGTTTTACCTCTGCAGGTCAGTGCCCATCAAAAGAAGGGATTATGGCGTGCCATCACCAAGTAGGTGCGGACCCTAGGGTTCTATGGCAGGCGGAGCATCCACTGTTGCAAACAGTGGGAGGACCTGAGACACTTGGGACGGAAGACCGCGGAGGCCCAGCTGGGGATGGCCTCCCAACGGGGAAGGGGTGCCAGTCGGACCATGACCCCCTGATGGCTCTCATACTGGTGGTGGCCTACCCTGAGCTGGATGAGCGCTTGAGGGCATCACAGCAGCCACAAGGCCGGTGAGTACAGTGGGTATAGTTACAAGTTATGGCTGGTGGGGTGGTATCCGGGTGGTGGTAGTGTGTTAGAGGGTGCCCCTAAGGCCCGGCTAGACATAGCAGTGTAGGTCCTCTGAAGGGTAATGGTTGCATGGCAAATACAGGTAGCTTGTTAGTATACACTAGGCAGGGTTGCGTGGGTCCCAGGTGTGCTGCAGTTGGCGGTGTGTGCTCCTCCTCATGGCTTGGTGACTAGCCATATCACTGGTAGTGCAAGGCATAGTGCGTAGGCCTCTTCCCTATGTGTGAGGGTGCTGTGTACGCCAACAGTGGTATTGGTGCAGTCATTGACCCAGTATATTCTTTGTCTCTCTCTCCCCCTTTCTTGTTTTGTCATCCTGTCCTTATGTGCATTAGCATCATCTGTCAGAGGAGCAGAGGCACCAGCGACAGAGGGAGCTGCATCCCACAGGTCCCTGGAGGCAGAGTCCACCGACACCGAGGAAACCAGTGGGGTGGAGGGCAAGGGGAGCACCACGGCGGAGACAACACAGACTCTGATGCCTCCTCCGATGGGAGCCCCCTAATGGTGGCAGACACCTCTGTGACCACCCCAGCTGCAGGTACAGCTGCCACCCCCATACCAGCACCGCCCTCCTAGTAGCCCCTCATAGAGTTACCTGTGGCCGTTCACCCAGGAGGGTGGGCATCTCCTTCGCCCCAGATACCTCATGCCCTGCCCCAGTCAGCCCTACCGCCCTGAGTGAGGAGGCTATTGACCTCCTGAGATCCACCTCTGTAGGGCATTCAACCATTGTGAATGCAATCCAGAGGCTGGCATCCCAGATGCAGCAATGCAATGCATTCCTGGAGGGCATTCACAGTGGTCTGGCGGCCCAATAGAGATCGACTCAGGCTCTGGCCTCCTCTCTGATGGCAGCCATTGTCCCTGTTTTAACCGTTCCCCCACCAACTCCCACTTCCCAGTCCCATTCTCATCAACCCAAACCCATCCCAAGCACACAAACAGATGAACATGCACACAAGGCTACACCCAAGAGTGGCACAGGCAAACTCAAGCACCACACTTTATCTCACAGGCAATCACACAAACACCATACCGTTGCAGACATGACAACATCCACAGCTTCCAGTGTCTCCCCCACTTCCTCCACCTCCTTCCCAGTTATGTCCACACTCACACCTGCATGCACTACATCAACATCCACTACCAGCATTACCACACCAAGCAGAACACACACCTCACTGGCAGACACCTCCACAACATCGATGCACACGTCCCCTGTGTTCTCTCCCACTGTGTCTGTCCCCCCATCCTAAAGGACACAAACACAAGCACTCAGACACCCAACAGCCATACACCTCACATCAGCATACAGCCCACGCACCTGCACCCAAATCCAGCAGACATACACCTCCGACAACAACTCCCATTACTTCTCCCTCCTCCAGTCTCAACATCCCTAAAAGGCTTTTCCTTGCCCAACTTGACCTCTTCCTTACCCCTCCCCCGTCCTGCATGTCTTGGCAGGGTACCAAGGACACAGCCCAGCACCTCAGCCTAAAAGTCGACGTGGACAGTGGTAGCACCACCTACTTGTGGTGGTAAGGATACAAGACCTACAACACTGAAGGGGAAGGAGTCAGCACCACCAGGGATGAAAGGAAAGAGTCCTGAACCAGTTGTGAGGAAGGGAAAGGAGCCAGCACCAGCTGTGAGGAAGGGGAAGAAGCCTACACCACCAGGCAGTGACGGGAAGAACCCATCCACCCCTGCCAGGAAGGGGAAGGGATCTCCAGACCATGAACAGGAGAAGAAGAGGGACTGTACGCTAGCGGAAGCGGTCATGCTAACACCGCCACCAGCGCCACCAGCTGTCATGGGGCCCCACTGCCAGATGTGGATGTGCAGCCATCAGTGAGTGCAGAGGCTGCCCAGGAGCCTCCCCCAACCACCACCACAATGCAGCCATCACTGAGTTCAGGGGCTGCCCAGGATCCTCCCCCAACCACCACCACCATGCAGCCATCACTGCCGGCGGACACCATATAGTCAACCCTCCAGGGGCTACTGTGCGGACTGCCCCCTCCGGAACCAGTGGGGTAGTCACCCACCTGAGAGTCTGTGGCCTTGCACTCCCCAGGACAAAGCAATGGGGATGTTGCCCCCTCCAGAACCAGTGGGAAAGACACCCACTCCAGAGACTGTCCTTGCACTCCCCAGGACAAAGCAATGAGGATGTTGCCCCCTCCAGAACCAGTGGGAAAGGCACCCTCTCCAGAGACTGTGGAGTTGCACTCCCCAGGACAAAGCAAGGGGCATGTTGCCCCCTCCAGAACCAGTAGGAAAGACACCCACTCCAGAGACTGTGTCCTTGCACTCCCCAGGACAAAGCAAGGGCATGTTGCCCCCTCCAGAACCAGTGGGAAAGACACCCACTCCAGATACTGTGGCCTTGCACTCCCCAGGACAAAGCAATGGGCATGTTGCCCCCTTCAGAACCAGTGAGCTTGTTCCCTCATCCGACTGAGGTGTCCCCCCTTCCCCTGAGGTGCCTGCCTATTTGCAAACTGATGCCCCTGCTGTGTTCTATCCGGATGTGCTCAGGATTCGAGTTGGGCCTTAGACTGTGCCCTGTTGCCATGTGGGCTCTTTGAACTTTGGACTGGGCTTCCGTCCCTTTTTTGTGCATGTGTACATATCTGTTTCATTGCCAAATCGATTTATTAATTTGGAAGCTGATCTGATTACAATCACTTTCGTCCATTCCTGTTGTCCTTGCATTATTCTGCTGTTTTTCGGGGACAAATAGTTTTTCTTGTGCAGCTGGTTGTGTGTATGGTTTGTATGTGTCGGGTGTGTGTTGGGGCGTGTGTGTGTGTCACTCGTTTTCCTCCCTCCCTCCCGTGTGTCTTCGTCGGCGTTCCAAGTGGGGCATAACGTAGAAGATCATTGGGAATACTTGCAGTTCGGTTTCCATGGCGGTGTGTTTCTTCCCTGTGTCTCCAATGGTGAGTCCTTTCACTTCTAAGTTCTGTTTCTGCCAGGGTTTTGTTGGTGTTGGTACCGCCCCGGAAAAGGTGGCGGTTTCCTGTGTTGAAATATGGTGGTCGGTACTTTTTCTTCCGCCTGGCTGTTGGTGTCTACCGCCGTGGTGGCTGTTTTTTCCACCCTGGCTGTTGGTGTGGTAGATTGGCTGTCTATGGGAGGTATCACCGCCGTGGTAATAATTTGGCAGTATTGACCGCCAGCCTGCTAGCAGTATTGCTGCCACTTTATCACCCTCTGCCAGGGTTGTAAGGAGGGCCTTAGTGTTTGCTCTCACTAGGCGGGAGCTTTAATATGGCTCCGCCAAGCGAGAGCAAACACGGGTTTCCCTGCCCGCATCAGTGTTGGCAGGGAAACTGCTGTGTCCTGAGTATGCCACTGGAGTCAAGCTAGCCTGGCTGATGAGGGGTGATACCTCGAAACCGGTCCCAGGGTGCATTTTTCCAGTCCAGGGAAGAACTGGCCTGGCAGTTCGGGCTGGACTGTTCCCATGGGAAATGGGGTCAAGACTGATTTGCATATGGCTGGGTCCAAACTGGAATGGCATGGGTACAAAAAACAATGGATCTTTGTTCAGATCTCTGTACTGGGGGTGACTGACATTGTTCACTATTCCTTCCATCACTTTTTCTTTTTGCAATTGTTTCCCTTAGTGGGACTGGTATGCCCAGACGTGGGTCCTGTGCTCCTCATGCCAATTGAGTCAAGCCAGCCTGGCTGAGGAGGGGTGATTACCCGAAACCGGTCCCAGGATGCTTGTTTCCAGTCCAGGGAAGACCTGGCCCGGCAGATCGGGCTGGACTGTTCCCATGGGAAACAGGGTCAAGACTGATTTGCATATGGCTGGGTACAAACTGGAATGGCATGGGTAGGAAACAAACAATGGATTTAGGCCTGGATCTCTGTACTGGGGGTGAATGTTTGACATTGTTCAGCAATCCGTCCATCAATTGTTCTTTTTGAAAGTGTCCTGGGTAGTTGGCGCCCGAAGACATAGCAGAAGCCTGGGCCATTAATAGCTCCGGGGGAGTGCACGGACCCCCTCTATTTGGACTTCACAGCTGGGTCTCAAGCTGTGGGGTCCCCAGGGTCGAACGCAGCCTGGTGAGGGGGATTGAATGGACCCCCTCCCCATTTTGCATATCGACTGGGACCTGGAGAATGGGATTCGTATGGCCAAAAACATCCCGGGGGTGCACAGCTCCCCTCCCCATTTTTGTACATTGGCCAAGCCCCAGGGATGGGGTCCCCAGTGATGAAATCGACCCTGGGGAGGGGCTGCGTATCCCTTCCCCCTGTATTTTATTTTGCCCAGGGTCCCCTGGGCCGAAATGGGCCTGAGATGGGGGCCATGCAGCCCCCTCACTGTTTTGAAAATCAGCTGGGCCCCAGGGGATTGGGTCCCTAGCTCTGCCTTCCCCAATTGTTTAATAAATACCAATCCCAGGACTGGGCCCACCCAGGGGGTATTTATCAAACAAGTGTGGCAGCCCATGCTTTTTAATTTTTTTAAATTTTACTGTGGATTCGCAGATCCTCCGCAAATTTCCAGTAACATAAAAAAAAAAAAAAAGTTTATGACCCCAGGCGGTGGTCCCTCAGAGACCCCACCACCAGTCCTAGGGGGTCAGGGTATTTTGACCCTGTCCTGTCTTTCTTTTATTGTTTTTGATTGGGACTCTGCTGAGTCCAAGTGCCAAGATGGCTGCCAGCACTTCCTGGTTCAAGTGCTTCCAGCCAATCAGATCTCACCATGAGATCTGTCGAATCTGTCGAAGATCCATGTCCCTCGATATACATAAATCTTTTTTCTTTAATAACTCAAAAACTGCTGAATGGATTCACACCAAATTACAAAAAGCACTAAACCAACATCTAGCTTTCTGCCAAATTTGGTGTAATTCCATCCAACATTTCAGGCTGTAGACATGTCTAAATTCACTATGGGAAACTGCATGGGGCACATACATTTTAAGACCCCTGCCTTTTTCTGTGCCCCACTTGACGAATCATCAAGAACTTAAAAAAAGCAGGTGATGTGAGTGGCAAACTAGTTTTTACATTTTTGTGAAGATTTGTCATATGACGCCAAAGTTATTGGCAAAACAAAAAATGTTTCATCGATGGAAGCTAGGTCCTAACTATAACTGTCTACTGTTGACTGCCATAGGGTTTATGCTTACCTGCGAAATACTTACATTTTCGGTGTTAAGGCATATGTGGTAAATATGTGGCATGCTTGTTGAAGGTATATACGTGGTAATGGTCGCATGGTAAAGGCATTCATGGTAATAGCAAGCATGGTTCCATCCTACATTACTCCTGCAACTGCAGATCTGTATCTGCAGGCAAGCTGTCATCACCTGGCTGAGCAGAGCCTCAATCCCCTTAGCTTGTTGTGGAACTAAATTTCTGAGCCTGGTGAAGAAGTCACTGGGTGACTGACAGTATTACAGTTCCCTGAGCAAAACTCATTTGGACAACTTGATAGATGACTTATTGCACAAATCACCTGCACTAGTATTTTTAACAATGAACTAATGGAGGTTTTAGCATATTAAAGATATTATGGTTCAGTATATTAATGAAATCAGGCACTAGTCTCTTTTACATGTCTTTATTTCTCTCTTTTGCTATTTCTTTTGTGTCTTATTTGTATGGTAAGAAGAAATGTAGGCTTTTAATGAATTTCCATGAGAAAAGTTGTACAACTACACCACAACTTCTTATAATGGTTTTTATTAACTATAAAATAAACTTTACTTGCTTACTTTTTTAGGTTGTGTTGTGTATTCACTTGATTACTGATTGAAATGCTGCATAAATACTTTATACATTGCCTCTAAGTTAAGCCTTACTGATTTGAGCCTAGCTACCAGAAGGTGAAGCATGGGTTATTTTGGGGTTAGCTTTTGACTTCATCCTAACAGAAATTGTGGTTGATGCTTGAGTCGGGTTTCATCCCCCTCAATCAGTCACCCTGTGGTGAATCCAAATTAGTTTTATTGGGACTCGGGAGATTAGCTTAGCCCTATGGCTTGCAGGCCTGTGCCCCGTCACCTAGTGACTTTTAACCTATTTCGCATGCTCTGTTTTAGTCCATTTATTTTACTATTTCTTTTAGGATGGCTGACATTGTTTATAGTATAGAAATATTTTGATTTGCACTATCAGTGCCACTCTGTGAAGGCGTCATTATCAGCATCATGATCAAGTGATGTCCCTTTCTCACTGACATGTGACAGGAACATAATATACACTTGTTGGGGATTGTTTATGTAATTGTCGCCACAAGTCTGCCTCCTTATCAGTTGTTTGTGAACATACCTGCCTCAAGGGTCCTATATGATCTGTATAAATACATCTCACACAGACAAGGTCATGAGAGGGATTCCTTCCAGATGCCATCTACACTGTATGTCACCTTGCTACAGAACCAGCCTTTGGGTCACCATGGAGTCTGACCTAGAGACCACATTCCAAGATAAGGAGGGTTGGGGAGGAGAGTCTCATAGACATGGTACTGGCAGATTAGGTTTATCATACCTACCTCTCATTATTGTGGAAATTAGGTTCTCTTTGCTAGGAATTTTACATTTCATGTTTATTGTAAGATGGTTTTTGTATTCACAACTCTCATCTTCACAATTATGCTTCTTTTACTGTTTATTACCCTAATCATTGCAGCTTATGCATTTTACCGTAGATTGCAGTGTTGTCAATTAACCTACTGAAAACTTTCCTGCATCTCCTTCATTGCCTGTGTGTGACTGAGACTTATTGGTAAACAAGAGAAAAGGGTAACTTCCGTTCCACAATGACTAACCTGAGATGTTGCAATCTGGAGTCCATGCTTAAGGCTGCCAAAAATCACCTTTTACTGTTAGGGTTTTTGGTGAGGTACTGCTTTTGAGCCAGGATGGTTAGGCCGACAGTTGCGACTTGTTGTAGGAGTGGCTTAGTTGCCTACAAACAAAAGTGCTGTCTTCCCTGAACCAGCAGTCTCGCTTAGGAGCGGGAGTCCAACCTAGACAATCCAGTTTCCAACAGCATAGCTTCATATGTTGCCAGACTATATAAAATGGCTCCCTTCACTTTTACCTCCCAGTTCTTTAACTTTTCTCATCAATACCCTTTTAAGTTAATATTTACCACATATGATGAGAAGAAAACTATTTGTATGGCACAAGATAAGAAACTGAATAGTTTCACTCCCTGGTTTCACAGATCTTGCAGGCTCAGATAGAACCTGCATAGACATTACGTGCTCAGACAAAAGCTCTAGCACTTAGATTACAGTCACCTCACAAGCCCAGGCTTATACTGATAGAGATGCAATGCAAAATAAGTCATAAACCTTGTTCACATAAAATAGGAAATACCCACCCAAGCTACTAAAAAAGAAGCCAAAAATCATGTGACCCCAAATCAGCATGCATTTTCTTTCCAATATTGGTTAAAATATTTTGAAAAGATGCTTGTGTCCCAAAAATCAGCAGGTCATTTTCTGTAAATATGATTATTTTCCCCAAAATGATAGCTTTTTATTTTAGTAAATAATCTAATTTCCCTCCAAAATGTCACATGTAATTTCCTGAAAGTACACCACCGCTGACTAACAAGAATAATATTGCCATTTGCACTCACTTTGTCCCATAGATATATCATTCTACAAAAACAGATACTTGTGTGTTCCTTTGTACACTCCCATCCATGTGACCATGTTCAACTATGTGCTTATTTTTAAGCATAAAGTGTCAAAGTTCAGTGTCACATGGTCTTGCACAATCTCATGTGCTTTAGGTGTCAACTCAAATATCACGCCCTCACAGGATTTGTGCGAATCCCTCGCCACTTTCTTCCATCGCAAGATCAGCGACCTCCACGACAGCTTCGGACACCAGACCCAACCATACACCACTGAACCCGCTTCCCCGGACATCACCCTCAACAACTGGACCCACATCAACACGGAAGAAACCAAATCCATCATGAACTCTATCCACTCCGGCGCCCCTTCGGACCCCTGCCCGCACTTCATCTTTAACAAAGCCGACGACATCATCGCCCCGCACCTCCAGACCGTCATCAACTCTTCTTTTTCTTCTGCTACCTTCCCCGAATGCTGGAAGCACGCTGAAGTCAACGCCCTACTAAAGAAACCTACGGCTGACCCAAGCGACCTGAAAAACTTCCGCCCCATCTCTCTTCTACCTTTCCCAGCCAAAGTAATAGAAAAGACCGTCAACAAACAGCTGACCACCTTCCTGGAAGACAACAACCTGCTCGACCCTTCACAAACCGGATTCCGAACCAACCACAGCACGGAAACCGCCCTCATCTCAGTCACAGACGACATCAGAACCCTGATGGACAACGGTGAAACAGTCGCCCTCATTCTCCTCGACCTCTCGGCTGCCTTTGACACCGTCTGTCACCGCACCCTAATCACCCGCCTACGCTCCACCGGGATCCAAGGCCAGGCCCTGGACTGGATCGCCTCCTTCCTCGCTAACCGCTCCCAAAGAGTTTACCTCCCTCCGTTTCGCTCGGAACCCACCAAGATCATCTGCGGCGTACCTCAAGGCTCATCGCTCAGCCCGACACTCTTCAATGTCTACATGAGCCCCCTCGCCGACATCGTACGCAAGCAGGACATCATCATCACCTCCTACGCCGACGACACCCAACTTGTACTCTCCCTCACCAAGGACCCCGCCAGCGCCAAGACCAACCTACAAGAGGGTATGAAGGACGTCGCAGATTGGATGAGGCTCAACCGCCTAAAGCTGAACTCTGAAAAAACGGAAGTCCTCATCCTCGGCAACACCCCGTCCGCCTGGGACGACTCCTGGTGGCCCACGGCCCTCGGCACCGCACCGACCCCCGCAGACCACGCCCGCAACCTCGGCTTCATCTTGGACCCTCTTCTCACCATGACCAAGCAAGTCAACGCCGTGTCCTCCGCCTGCTTCCTCACTCTCCGCATGCTCCGCAAGATCTTCCGCTGGATCCCCGCCGACACCAGAAAAACCGTGACCCACGCCCTTGTCACGAGTCGCCTGGACTACGGCAACACCCTCTACGCCGGGACCACCGCCAAACTCCAAAACCGCCTGCAACGCATCCAAAACGCCTCGGCCCGCCTCATCCTCGACGTACCCCGCAACAGCCACATCTCCGCACACCTGAGACACCTGCATTGGCTCCCAGTCAGCAAAAGGATCACCTTCCGTCTTCTCACCCACGCACACAAAGCCCTCCACAACAAGGGACCGGAATACCTCAACAGACGCCTCAGCTTCTACGTCCCCACCCGCCCCCTCCGCTCCGCTGGCCTCGCACTTGCTGCCGTCCCTCGCACCCGCCGCTCCACGGCGGGTGGGAGATCTTTCTCCTTCCTGGCGGCCAAGACCTGGAACTCCCTCCCCACCAGCCTCAGGACCACCCAGGACCACTCCGCTTTCCGGAGACTCCTAAAGACTTGGCTGTTCGAGCAGCGATAACCCCCCCTTTCCCCCCTAGCGCCTTGAGACCCGCACGGGTGAGTAGCGCGCTTTATAAATGTTAATGATTTGATTTGATTTAGGTGTAACCAAGATGAGTTCAGGTACCATTTCATATACTCTGGGGAAAATGTTGACAGTTCAATCTCTTTGTGCTTTACTTGCAAATCTAAACCTACCTCCTATTAATTCCTTCATTGTACCTAACATGACGTACAGGATTACACTATCAAACAACACAGTATCCTCCAACAACCCTTTTAGAACAGTGCTCATCACTGACTTCTTCCAATCACCAGCAGGGCACCAGACCAGTTTACACTTCCCCACCCAAATAATTCTATCTGTCCTTTCCCTACACAGTACAACACAACCTCCCCGTAGCAATATGCAGTATGTAAAAATTAAAAATTAAAATCAAATCAGAGTTTATAAAGCACAACTACTCACCTGTAAGGGTCTCAAGGCACTAAGGGGATTTGTCCTCTGAGCTTCAGTTGAATAGCCAGGTTTTAAGGTCCTTCCTGAATTGTGGTAGTGATGGTGACTGCCTGAGGTGCAGGGGCAGGATGTTCCAGTTTTTTTGCCATGAGGTAGGCAAAGGATTTTCCACCAGCAGGGGTCTTCCATATGCAGGGTGCGGTAGTAGCTAGTGCTTGTTGAGCAGTGCAGAGAGGCCTGGTGGGGGAATAGAAGGCAATGGTGTGGTTGAGGTAGGCGGGTCCCAGATCATGGAGGGTCTTATATTCGTGGACAAGGAGTTTGAAGTTAATTATTTTCTCAGTAGGAAGCCAGTGGGGGCCTCTTAGGTGACTGGAGATATGTTTGTGGTGGGGAATGTCCAGGAAGAGTGCTGGAGGCGTTTTGGATGTTCTGTAGTTTCTACAGGTTCTTCTGGGTGGTACCGGCGTAGAGGGCTTTGCTATTGCAGAGTCTGCTGGTTAACCAGGCCATGGGTTACAGTTTTACAGCAGTCCTTTGGGATCCATTTGTAGATCTTCTGGAGAAGTCGGAGTGTGTGAAAGCAGGGGGATGCAACTGAGTTGACTGGTTGGGTCATGGTGAGCAATGAATCCAGGATAATGCCAACGTTGCTTGCATGGTTTGTTCAGGTCGTGTGGTGCTGAGGGTGGATGGCCACCGGGATTCTTCCCAGGCTGATGTGGATGGTCGCATGAGGAGGATTTCGATCTTGTCAGAGTTGAGTTTGAGGCAGCTGTTCTTCATCCAGGCGGTGACGGCTTCCATTCTGTTGTGGAAATTCTTTGTGGCAGTAGTGGGGTTTTTGTCATTAAGATTATCAACTGGGTATTGTCGGCGCAGGAGACGATGTTCAGCCCGTGGTTCCTGACAATCTATTGCAGGGCCTTTCCACGGATGCCGACTGCATGGAACCTGGAGCAGAAGGTGAGGTGTGATACCTTTAGTATCCTCTCAACATCACCAGTTCTATGCCTCCTTGCAATTTAAGGTCATTCATCTCCATAATCCAAGTTCATTCTTTCTTTCCTGCAGTCCCAGACCCCCTAACTTTACTCTACCTTCCAGTAGGGTATATTCCGCACCCAACTTCCACATAACTGCCTTCGAACCAGAGAGGGTATCTATTACACATTTCCTCTTTCCTGAATCTTTCAAGATACACAACATCTACATGGCTTCCCATTATGTAAAGTGCCATTGCCATTCCAGTAATTAACAGGCTTGCATCACCTTACAGTGATCTCAGAGTACTCATGTATGCACCAAATCACATAGGACATCAGAACACAACAGTTAGAATCCGGACGGATGTGAGGAGAATGTCCTGCTATGCATTCTTTGGTTGCTCACTCAAAGCCTCATTCTTATTCAAATAACATTTGAAGCTAATTTATCATTCCAAAAATCAGCTTTGCCTCCAGCATGTAAAGTCAAATTGCCATTCTAGTAATTATCATTGCCGTCGGCCTTCACTGTGTGCACTATGCAAAACACTTTGACAAGGGTATTCCAAAGCATGAAACTTGGATGAAAAATGAGCTTTTGATGCTGAATCTACAAAATACTTTTGAGCTAATTTAGAGCCTGGTGTGCAACCCGCAGTTCGCTGGGTCAACGGATTCCATGGCCTTCACTTCCCTGCCTGAGATATCTGATAGAGACTTCTAGTTGCAGATTCCTTACCTTAGAATTTCCCCCAGGCGTCAGACTGGATCTGGAGATTTTTCTTCGAGCAATACCTTGCGCGTCGGTAGGTGGCCTCGGTCGACTCCGCAGGCGTCGTAGGCGTTGTGGTCGCCGTGATGACGTCGGGAGTAGTACATAGATGCCGCCCTCGCGCAGTGACATCAGTTCTTTTCTTTCCGCACCACGCTCTGATCCGGAGACAGCTCCCGTAGGCTATTTTTTGGCCGAATTCGACTGTTTGTCAAGCTTTTTTGGTGCGACCTTGGTGCGTCGGGGATGTCCCCGAAGACCGGGTTCAAGCTTTGTGAGGACTGCCATCGGACGATGTCGGTGACGGATCCTCATCGCGTTTGCCTGTGGTGCCTCGAACGTGACCATGACCCGAAGTTGTGCTCCGAATGTCGGGTAATGCACCCAAAGGCTTTGAGGGAGCGGTCCCTAACGCTAATGGCGGCCCAGCACTCGACTCCGTGTAGGTCCTGGTCTCGCTTGAGAGGAAGGTCTCGAGATCGGTCGCGGAGTCATCACCACTTGTCTTCTTCGAAGTCCTTGGGCCAAGGTAAGAAGAAGAAGAAGAAGTCGAGGAAGTCCCATCGCTCTCCGACTTCACCCTGTCGCTCGGCGGACGTGACGCAGTACGAGCGTCCACGCACTAGGCCTCCATCCTTGGAGCCTACGTCTGGGTCGATTCCGCGCTTCCCCGAGTTTCCCGGAGCTGGAGCAACCCCTGCTTAACTTAAAGAGTTTTACGAGGCCTTGCGCCTCATCTTTGGGCGTGCCCACCCCGATATGGCGCCTTTGGGCCCAAGTGGTTTGGCTGAGGGGACTTCGGGTTCCGCGCCGGCGGCTTCGCCCCCATCCACCGAGATCGCCTCCAGATCCGTGCGTGGATCCACACCGACGCCAGTCGCACAATCAAGACCTTCCCGGCTCCAGGTCGATTATCGATGCTCCTGACGTAGGTAGTGCCCACTATCGGCGTCTACCCAATTCTCTTACGACTCAGAGTCGGAGCGGTGCCGCCATCAGCTTCGGTGGGCCCTATTCGCCCGAAGTCGGATTCAGACCCATTTCCCAATGGGGGAGGAATTGGAGGGGTCCCTGGGCTCTTATGAATACCAGGAAGACCCTACTATGGACTGGGCACAGAACTTGGGCAAAGCCAGTAGTTTGGATACTTCTCCTGACGCTGGCATGCTGTCTCCTCCTACCGTGGCTACGGCAGAGGGAGCTACCTATAGTATTGTGGTTAGTAGGGCGGCTTAGGTCCTTGGCCTTGAGCTACCTACTGTTGAAGTCAGGTCTAATCTCCTGATGAAGGTGCTTCAGCCTGGGGCTTCTACGTCAGAACCCCTTCTCCCATTTAATGAGGCCCTCACTGATGTCCTTTTGGGTACATGGTCGAAACCCAACACAGGGGCTCCTGTGAACAGGACTATCGCTCGCCGCCATCGGCCGCGCCGAACGACCCAAAGTTCCTGTCCCAACATCCTACGCCTGAGAGTCTTGTAATCCAGGCTTCCTTCTTCTGGTGCGTTCCCTTCCACACCCCCGGATCGGGAATCCAAAAGGCTGGAACAATTTGGTAAGAAGTTGTTTTCTTCCTCCAGCCTCGCACTGCGGTCTGTGAACATCGCATGTATTTTGGGCCATTATTGCCACTCACTGTGGGATAAGGTTGCACAAGTCCAGCCGCAGATACCTGAGGAGGCCCATGCTATCGTCTCCAAGCAGTGAAAGTTGGGAGAGACGCAGCAAAGTTCACTATCCGTTGTGGGCTGGATAGGCACTCAAGGACATGCCCTTTGATGGCTCACATCTCTTCGGAGACAAAGCGGACTCGGCCTTGGAGAGATTCAAGGATTCCTGGGCTACAGCTCGGTCCCTTGGCCTTTCCTCCGTCGCACGCCCCCTACAATCCGCTTTTCGTCCCTTTTGTGGCCACGGAAGGGGCGCCCTGTCACATCCTCAACCCAGCCACCGTGCCATGCACGCTGGACAGCCTATGCGTGGCCGTGGAATCCCACATGGCCGTGGGACAGGGAACCAGAGGTCTGTCCAGTCCACCTCTGCCCCCGCTGCAGCCTCCAAACCTTCCTAGTCCGTCCACTCACTCCCGCCCAGTTGGTGGCAGGATCCGCCACCACCTGCCCCACTGGGAACATATCACCAGGGACGGGTGAGTTTTGCAGATAATTCGGAAGGGCTACTCCCTCCCTTTCTAATCTGCACCACCACACATGCCACCATCCTTCCATCATCTTCCGGAGGATCATTTGGTGCTTCTCCGCCAGGAAGTCGCGGCTCTCTTGGCCAAGGGAGCTATAGAAAAGGTCCCTCTGCCAGAAGTAGGTTGTGGTCGTTATTCCCACTACTTTCTGATACCAAAGAAGGACAAAGGCTTGCGTCCTATCCTAGATCTTTGGGACCTGAACTACTTCCTCAAAATGCTCACTGTGGCTCAGGTTCTGTCTGCTTTGGACCCAGGAGACTGGATGGTAACGTTGGACTTGCAGGACGGTTATTTCCACATCTCCATCCTGCCTGCCCACAGCCGTTACCTACGATTCATGGT
This sequence comes from Pleurodeles waltl, assembly GCF_031143425.1. Taxonomy (NCBI): domain Eukaryota; kingdom Metazoa; phylum Chordata; class Amphibia; order Caudata; family Salamandridae; genus Pleurodeles; species Pleurodeles waltl. The sequence continues at coordinate 212,445,637 of NC_090439.1, forward strand.
AGGTCTCGAGCACTTTCAGTTTACTGTGCTCCCTTTCGGCCTTACCAGTGCTCCTCGGGTGTCCACAAAAGTGATGGCGGTGGTTGCAGCTCATCTGCGTAGGTTAGGGGTCTCAGTCTTCCCCTACCTAGACGACTGGCTGTTGAAGGCGCCTTCGCCCCTGACAGTTGTTTCCCACCTTCAGACTACTGCGAACCTCCTGCACCAGCTGGGGTTCACTATAAACGTGCTGAAGTCACACCTGCCTCCCTCTCAGACGCTCCCTTTCATTGGAGCTGTTCTGGACACAGTGCTGTTTCGGGCTTATCCTCCCAAAAAGCGAATCTAAGACATTCAGGCTATGATTCCGATCTTTCAGCCGTGGTCTTGGGCTTCAGTGAGACAGACTCTGAAGCTGCTGGGCCTCTTGCATCCTGCTAGTAAAACATGTCAGGTGGCATATACGGGCTCTACAGTGGGAGTTGACGTTCCAGTGGGTGCAGCATCAGGGAAATCTCTCCGACATGGTCGAGATCTCAAAGGGGACTGCGAAAGACCTGCAGTGGTGTCTTTCGAAACCCAAATGGGTCAATAGCAGATCCCTCCCCCATCCCCACCCAGATCTCTCTATAGTGACAGATGCGTCGCTTCTGGGGGGGGGCGGCCACATGGGAGAGGTGGAGATCAGAGGCCCTTGGTCACCGGTGGGGTCGGGACTCCGCGTAAATATGCTGGAGCTCCAGGCAATCAGACTTGCGTTGAAAGCATTCCTTCCCTCTCTCAAAGGGAAAGTGGTGCAGGTGTTGACAGAGAACACTACCGCCATGTGGTACTCCAACAAACAAGGCGGGTAGGGTCCTGAACCCTTTGTCAGGAGACACTATGCCTCTGGACATGGCTGGAACATCGGGGCATTACCCTGATGGTTCAACATCTGGCGGGCTCTCTCAATGCCAGAGCAGACAAACTCAGCCGCTGACGCACTGTCGATCACGAATGGCGTCTCCATCTGGAGGTGGCTCACAGTCTCTTTCTCAAGTGGGGAGAGCCTTGGTTAGATCTGTTCGCCTCAGCAGAGAACGCGCAATGTCAGCTATTTTGCACGTTGGAGTTTCCAAGGTGGCACTCGCTTGGAGACGCTTTTCGTCTCTAGTGGAACTCTGGCCTCCTTTACGCCTTCCCGCCTATCCCTCTTCTGCCCAGAGTTCTCAAGAAAATCAAGTACGACCGGGCCCAGGCTATCTTGGTGGCTCCGGACTGGGCTCGAAGAGTGTGGTATCCAGAGCTATTGAGCATGTCCATCGATCCTTCACTCAGACTGCCTCTTAGGGTGGATCTTCTGTCGCAGCAGCAGGGGACGGTCCTCCACCCGAACCTGTCCAACCTCCGCCTTCATGTGTGGAGATTGAGTGGCAACAGTTGACGGCATTTGCCCTTCCACCTGAAGTCTGTAATGTTATCTTGGCAGCCAGGCGTCCATCGTCTAAAACTGTATACGCCTGTCGGAATACATTTGTGGCATGAAGCACCAACAAATCTGTTGACCCCCTTGCCCCTCTTTCAGAGGTTCTTCTTTTCATTCTTTCTTTAGCGCAGCAGGGCTCTGCATTGGGCACCCTTAAAGGGTATCTGTCTGCCATTTCCACCTTTCTTAGGCTTCCTGATCAGCCCTCACTCTTTAAATCTCCTCTTGTGAGTAGGTTCTTGAAAGGGCTCACCCACTTATTTCCTCCCACTCCCTTCATCATGCCTCAGTGGGATCTTAATCTTGTACTTACTTACTTGATGTGTACCCCCCTTGAGCCAATGCATAATTGTCCATTACAGCTTCTCACATTCAAAACTGTCTTTCTCATTGCTATCACCTCTGCTCGCAGGGTGAGTGATCTTCAGGCCCTTTCTTCAAAGCCTCCATACTTGTCTGTGCACCCTGACAAAGTGGTGTTACGCACTAGAGCTTCCTTCCTTCCTAAGGTGGTTACACCATTTCATGTAGGCCAGTCCATCACTTTGCCTACCTTCTACGCACCCCCACATCCTTCCCATGAGGAGGAGAGACTCCGTCTGGACCCAAAAAGAGCATTGGCTTTCTATCTCAATCGTACCAAAGATTTCCGGGTGGACGATCAACTCTTTGTTGGCTATGTGGGTGCGAAGAAAGGGAAGGCGGTGCAAAAGCATACCATCTCTCGATGGGTGCTTCTTTGCATCAAAATGTGCTACACTTTGGCAAAAAAGCAGCCTCCTGACGGCTTGCGGGTTCATTCTACCAGAGCAACTGCTGCATCCACTGCGTTAGCACGCAGAATTCCTGTCCTGGAGATCTGGCAGGCAGCTACGTGGGCATTCCTGCACACGTTTGCTAAGCATTACTGCCTGGATAGTCAGGTCCGTCGGGACGGCTACTTTGGTCGTTCGGTCCTGCAGGACTTCCTAGTATGATCTTAGTTTGCAGCCCACCACCAAGGATGGCATTGCTTGGGTATCTATTCTACGGTAAGGAATCTTCAACTAGAAGTCTCTATCAGATGTACAAGTTACTTACCTTTGATAACGAAATATCTGGTAGAGATATTTTCTACTTGCAGATTCCTTACCGCCCACCCATCCTCCCCGCTTGCGAACTGATTTCTAGGGACAGGGATTCCCCATTTCAGGTCCTTAGCTCTGGCGCACCAATCTCAGTGTTCTTAGCGGCTCTGTGCTCTGGCGTGGAAAGTCGTTAAAAGAAACTGACGTCACTGTGCGAGGACGGCGTCTACGTACTACTCCCAACATCATCACGGCGACCACGACTCCTACGACGCCTGCGGAGTCAACCGACACCACCTACCGACGCGCAAGGGTATTGCTCGAAGAAATATCTCCAGATCCAGTCTGACGCCTGGGGGAAATTCTAAGGTAAGGAATCTGCAACTAGAATATGTCCCTACCAGATATTTTGTTACCGAAGGTAAGTAACTTGTACATTAAGCAATTCCAATCTGCCTGCTCAGGATCTCTGAAGTCTTCATTACAACTATAAAGACTGTGAAATTTGCCACCTGGGTGTCATATTTTGCTGTAATTTCTCAACAAAGTTTTAGTTCTCCAGTAGCAAGCCCTAATGGAGGAATTGGTTGTTGAAAAATATAAACCTAATGCAAAGGGACATTTCTCCATGTTCAGAATGGCTATAGAGTGATTACCCCGCCCAGGACCATCAATGCAAGTATATCCTGTGCAGAGAAATGTAGTGACGATCGGCCTGCACTAAAGATGATGGGAGACAGACTGTGAACGCGTGGCCATTGATGGATGGGCTGTCAAATAAAGGGATGTGATAGAGACATCTAGTTCCAGATTCCTTACCTTAGAATTTCCCCCATGTGTCAGTTTGTATCCAGATTTTTTTTTATGAGGAATACCCCTGCATGTCATTAGGTGGCATCATTCGTCTGCATCGTGCATGCCAGATATGATGTTGTGGGTCCTATATAGGTGCCACCCTGGAGTGACGATGTCCGTTTTTTTCTTTCTGTGTCAGCCTGCACTGATCTGGAGAAGAGCTACCTCTCAGTTGTTTTTTGACTGATCTTTTTTTACTTTTTGTTGAAGTCTTTTGAGTGTGAACACTCCTGGAGCGACGAGGATGTCTTTGCAGAAAACTGGGTTCAAGCCCTGCGGATCCTGTCATCAGGCAATGTCCGTGACGGATCCACACCTCATGTGCCTGTGATGTCTAGAGCGCAACCTCGACCCGGTGTCGTCATGTCCAGGTGCCAGGCCATGAGTCCAAAAGCTTTGAGGGAGCGCTCCCTAAAGCCACTGGTGGCCCAGCATTTGGCTCTGCGTCGCTTTTGATCTCGGTTGGTAGGAATATCTCAAGAATGATCGCTGACACCTCTTTCTTCATCATCCCATTCCAAGTCCTCTGAATGATTGGGTGAGTCGAGGCATAAGAAGAAATTAAGGAAGAGGAAGCATTCTTCCACTTCACCCCATCCGTCGGCCAATGAAACAAGGAACAAGGAGCGTCAGAATTCTAGGTCTCCATTGTTGGAGCCTGTGTCTTGGTAGGCTCCACACCTCCCAGAGTTTCCGGGAACCAGAGCAACCCCTGCCCAACTTAGAGAATTATTCGTCTTATCTTTGGGCAGTGTGACTCAGCTGGAGTGCCTTTGGGACCCATGGGTTTGGAAAGGGACCCTTTGGGTTCGAACTGGCTGCTCTGGCTTAGGCTCCAGGAGGTACCGATGGATCTGTTCCTGGATCCAAACCGGCGTCTGTTGTACCACCTCAACCTTCCCCGAAAAAAAGGTTCCGATGCTCCTAATGCCGCCCGTGCCCCCGAGCAGGGTCGACCCCATCCTTATTGCTGACACGGAGCTGGACCGGCATCGCGCGCCGCCAATTCTGACTCGACAAAGGCCTTGCCCCCTACGTAAGATTCTGGATTTGGACCTTTTTCTTGCGGGTTGGGGTACAGTGAGGAATGGGATGGGTCGCTGAACACTTTAGAATACCAGCTATGGGACCCCTTGGACTGGCATATGGACCTGGGTGAAGCCAGTGGGTTGGACACTTCCCTGACACTGGCATACTTTCTCCCCCTACCGTGGCTACAGAGGATGGAACGTCCTATTCTATGAGGGTGCAAAGAGCTGCCGAGGTCCTGGGCCTCGATCTGCCTTCGGTGGCAGTCAGGGTTAACCTCCTGACAGCGGTGCTTCAACATGGGTCTTAATTCTTCTGAATCCCTACTGCTCTTTGGTGAAGCCCTTACTGATGTCCCGCTGGGTACCTGGTCCAAACCCAGCACAGAGACTCCTGTGAACAGAACTGTTGCCCACTGCCATCGACCGGCTCCAGCTGACCCAGTTTTTCTGACCCAAAACCCCTCTCCAGAGAGCTTGGTTATCCAAGCCTCTACTTCCCAGGGCGCACTCCCTTCCTCACCCCAGGATAGGGAAACCAAAAGGCTGGACCAACTTGGGAAGGAGTTGTTTCCTTCCTCCAGCCTGGCATTGTGGTCTGTGAATATCGCATGCCTTTTGGACTGTTACTCCCACCCACTGTGGGATATAGTTGCGCAAGTGCTGCCACAGGTTCCAGAAGAGGCCCAGGCTGTACTCTCCCGGGCTGCTGCTAATGGGAGAGATGCAGCAAAGTTCACAATCAGATGTGGACTGGACACAACTGACAATGGGCAGAGGGGTTGCATCTATGGTGGTCCTTAGGTGCCACACCTGGTTGAGGACGTCTGGCTTTGAGGGATGTCCAAGCCAACCTTCTGGACATGCCCTTTGATGGCACCCATCTCTTCTGAGACAAAGCAGACTGCGCTTGTGCGCTTCAAGGTTTCTCATGCTATAGCCAGGTTTTTGGGCTTCACAGCTGCCTCTCACCTCCCACAGTCTGATTTTGACCCCTTTCGTGGCTATGGAAGGGGCATTCCACCATGTCTGTTTCCTTCTAGCCACTGTGCCCAGTCTCTGTATGGCCGGAGACATGGGATTCACCGTCCTCATGGAGCTAGAGGTCCAGCCAGTCTGCCATCCCCCTCACTCTGCAGCTAAACCTTCCTAGTCTGACGATTCCCCACGAGAGGCAGAATTCACCTTCACCTGCTCCACTTGCAGCCCATAATGTCAGACAGGTGGGTTTTGCAGATAGTTCAAAGGGGCTACTCCCACTCTTTAAGACTACCCCTCCATCCGGGTCACCCTCCTATGATTGAATGACAGAGGATCACTTGACACTTCTCCACAAGAAGGTTACGGCTATCTTGGCCAAGGGAGCCATAGAGTGGTATGTTGTGTTGTTATTCCCAGTACTTTCTAGTATGCAAAAAGGACAAGGGCCTACGCCCTACCTTAGACCTACAGTCCCACAATCTCTTCTTCAAAAAGGAGAAGTTCAAAATGCTCACTCTAACTCAGGTTTTGTCAGCCCTGGATCATAGAGTTGTATTTGCTGGAGGCTTATTTCCACATTCCTGTCCTGCCTGCCCACAGGCGTTACTTGTGGTTCACAGTAGGCCACAAGCACTTTCAGTTCACCATGCTCCCTTTTGGCCTTATCAGGCCCTCTCGGGTGTTCACCAAGGTGATGGCTGTGGTTGAAGCTCATCTGTGCAGATAAGGGGTCTTTCCTTATCTTGATGACTGGCTGTTGAAAGTGTGATTGCCCCAGGCTGGTGTCTCCCACCTCTAGACTATTGGCAACCTCCTGCATTCTCTGGGATTCAATATAAACATGCCAAAGTCACACCTGACTCCCTCTCAGATGCTCTCTTTCATTGGAGCTGTCCTAGACACAGTGCATTTTCAGGCTTATACTCATGAGCAGCGAGTCCAGGATATTCAGGCTATGTTAATGATGTTTCAGCATCTGGATTTTGATGAGAATGACTCTGAGGATGTTGAGCCTCATGGCCTCCTGCATTCTGCCGGGGACACATGCCACATGGCATATGCGGGCAGTGTGACCTGAAGATCCAGTCAGCACAGTATCAGGGAAATTTCTCTGACATGGTCCAGATCTCTGAGGGAACTGTGTGAGATCTCCAGTGGTAGCTGACAAAAGGCAATTGGGTCAGAGGCAGATCCTTCTTCCTTCCCCAACCAGATCTGACAGTAGTGACAGATGTGTCACTCCTGGGATGGGGCGGCCACCTGGAAGAGGCAGAGATCAGAGGCTTCTGGTCTCCGGTGGAGTCAGAACTCCACATTAACTGTTGGAGCTCCGGACGATCAGACTATCATTGAAAACATTTCTTCCCTCTCTCAAAGGGAAGGCATTGCAGGTGTTCATGGAGAACACCACCGCCATGTGGCACTGCAACAAGCAGGGTGGAGTGGGGTCGTGGACCCTTTGTCAAAAGGCTCTGTGCCTCTGGACTTGGCTAGAACAGCAGAGCACATTCCTGGTGGTTCAAAATCTGGCGGGCTCTCTGAATGTCAGAGTGGACAAACTCAGCCCACAATGCTTAGTCGATCACAAATTACATCTCCTTGCAGAGGTGGTGCAAGGTCTCTTTCAGCAGTAGGGAGAGCCTTGGTTAGATCTGCTCACCTCTGTAGAGAAATGCAATGTCAACGCTGTTGCGTGTTGGAGTTTACAAGGTGGCACTCAGTGATGTTTTTCATCTTGAGTGGAGCTTAGGCCTCCTGTACGCCTTTCCACTCATACCACTGCTTCCCAGAGTTCTCAAGAAGATCAAGAATGATCGGGTCCTTGTGGTTCCGGACTGGGCACAAAGAGTCTGGTATTCCGAGCTCTTGAGCATGGCAATTGATCCTCCGATTATATACCCTTCTGGAGGATCTTCTGTCATAGCAGCAGGGGAGGGCCCTCCACCCTAACCTGTCCAATCTCCACCTTCTTATGTGGAGATTGAGTGGCAGTGGTTGACAGCTTTTGTCCTTCCCCCGCAAAGTCTGTAACATTATCTTGCCAGCTAGGCATCCATCCACCAAAACAGTACACGCCTGCCATTGGAAGACATTTGTGACATGGTGCACAGACAAGCCTGTTGCCCCGCTATCTGGCCGTCCCACTGAGGTTCTCTTGTTTATACTTTTGTTGGCCCATCAGGGCTCTGCTTTTGGCACCCTTAAAGGTTATTTGTCTGCAATCTCTGCTTTCTTACAACTGCTTGATCAGCAGTCTTTGTTTAAATCTCCTGTTGTACATAGGTTCCTTAAAAGCCTTACTCGTATGTTTCCTCCATCCCCATTCATTTTGCCCCAATGGTACTTGAATTTGGTTCTGACATTTCTGATGTGTGTTCCTTTCGAGCCTCTACACAATTGTTCGCTCAGGCTTGAAAACAGCCTTCCCTGTCGCCATTACATCTGCCCTTAGGGTGAGTAAGCTGCAGGCATTGTCATCTAAGCCGCCCTACCTTTCCATCCATCCTGACAAGGTGGTGCTTCGCACTAGGGTATCCTTTCTGCAGAAGGTGGTCACACCTTTATATGTAGGCCAATCCATCACCTTGCCTGCTTTTTTCATAGCCCCCCACGTACTTCTAAGGTAGAGGAGAGACTCCAAAACCTGGACCCAAAAAGAGCGTTGGCGTTCTACCTTGATTGTACCAAAGAGTTCTGGGTGGATGATCAATTGTTTGTTGGTTATGAGGGTGCAAAGAACGGTCAAGTAGTGCAGAGAAGAACCATCTCCAAATAGGTTGTACTCTGCATTGAAATGCTCTACGCTTTGGCTAAGAAGCAACCCCCTGAGGGCTTGCATGCTCATTCCACTAGAGCTAAAGCTGCACCCACTGCATTAGCATGTGGAGTTCCAGTCCTGGACACCTGTCAGGTGGCAACGTGGGCATCTCTACACATATTTACCAAACACTACTGCCTGGACAGTTAGGTCCATATGGACAGTCACTTTGTCTGTTCAGTTCTGTAGGACTTTCTGCTGTGATCTTAATTTGCAGACCCACTTCCTGGACTGGTATTGCTTGGGTATCTACTCTATGGTAAGGAATCTGCAACTAGATGTCTCTATCAGATGGGCAAGTTACTTACCTTTGGTAATGCCTAATCTGTTAGAGACAGTATCTAGTTGCAGATTCCTTACCGACTCACTCATCCTCCCCGCTCTTTGAACTGATTTCTAGAGACAGGGACATCCCTTTCCAAGGCCCTAGTTTTGATGCCCCAGAGGTCAGTGTTCTTCATGGCTCTGCGCTCCTAGCATGGCAAGTCATGAAAAGAACTGATGTCAGCACACTGGGGTGGCGCCTATATAGGACCCGCAATGTCAATGTCATATGTGGCACGCTGGACACTAATGATGGACGTGAAGACCATTGATGCCACCCAACGGTGCAGGGGTACTGCTTGAGAAAAAAAACTCTGGATCCTGACTTACGCCTGGGGGAAATTCTAAGGCAAGGAATCTGCAACTAGATGTTGTCTCTACCAGATAAGGCATTACCGAAGGTAAGTAACTTTTCCTTTTCCTAGGCAGAGCCAGCTGAAACTGTGCTGATGGAAACTCAGCAGCTCCTTCGTCTCTAAATGGGGTAAGGGAACAACAAGTTCGGCAGGGTGGGAGCACCGACAATTTATGGCAGCTCTTTTGCTCTGCCAAACTCGAAATGACCCCTGTACTTTGTGCTCATCAGACTGCAACCAAAAAAAACAAGATTGAGCCCTTCACTTATTGATGATCTAAAACTGAAAGGTCTCTGTCCTGCCACCTCTACCAGAGTAAATTAATTTTCTTTCATTCTCAATTCCACCTTCTCCTCCAGCGCACCATCATCAACATTGCCAAAGCTGACAACTTTCATCTCCCCCACCTTAAAGACATTGAACGCTTAGTGGCTTATTTACAAGCCCCTTGCACCGCCGGTCCATCACTCTTTACATGGAAAAAGTGACGCACCGGTGGCATAAGGGGCTTGTAAATAAGCCCCTTAGTATCCACCAGACTTCTGTGAACTGCAAACATGCCTGGTTCATTTCTCGACTCCTTTGGAGACGCCATAAATGCTGGTGTATCACAATCTTGCCCCACTGAAAGGGAGTTTCATTTTCATAGCCAAGCTGCTATAATTCAAATAAACGGAAGCACATCTCGACCATACTAGAAGACCTATGCTACCTACCCATTGAAGCCAGAATAAAATTCTTGATTTGCTGCCTAGTGTACAAAGTTGTTTATTTGAAGAAACAACCCTACCTAGGACAGTTGCTTATTGGCTTATTAGGACAAAGACTCCGAAGCTAAATGATACTTTATCCAGAATCCCGATGCTTCAATCTGAAGCATTTACTTCTTTGGTACTGGTACATCACTTTTCAACTCTCAAATTCTAATCTAAGAACAGATCACTGGAACATGAGATATTACAGGTGCTGCAGCACCACCTGTTAACACTGTTAGCGCATCTGACCTTATTTGGTTTCTTATTGTTAGATTATAAGGGGACGCGTTAAAGATTCGATAGATCATTTGACTATGCTTAGAGTAGTTCCCAACAAATCAATAGCAATACCAATAAATAACATCAATAATAATGGGAGTCAATGATTTCCATGCACCATGATCCCATGGCAATGAATAACTAAACCTTTATGTAAAAGTTAGAATGTTTATTTCCCTATATTAACAATGCTAATATCACGTAGCTTAGTCTCAAAATCAAATGATAAACATACAGAAACAATACTGTTTGACCAAATCTCCTAAAGAATCTCAATTTAATAAAAGCGTGGGCCACTACACATTCTAATGTCACAGTACAAATCAATAGCAAGAATAACTGTGCAGACGAAATGGCATACATTTAGAGGCAGGAAAGAAAATATAACAACTGTTGTTAATATTTAGCAAGCATCATTAGTGAGCATCCTGAATAACCTTCAAATTAGAGTAGCATGTTTGGACTTCATGCAGAATAATTTAGTCAACACAAATTTGGAAAACATCTAACTATGGCTCTATCAAAATTAGCGATTGGTACCTTTGGACGAAAGCAAATAGGCATAATAATCAGTAACACCGTCTTATACCTGGCCTCATTATGGTTCAGCAAACGGTAACAGTTTTCGTCAATTGGACATCATGTTCGGTCAGCAAAGCGTCGGAATGTAGCATTAAAGTTCAATATAGAGCTGTCTCAAGAATAGACATAACAGAATGTCGCTTCTAGGCAATAGAGTTAAGTAAAGTTAAGCACATCTCCTCTTGGGACGGTCAAGAAGGATAATAGCGTATCTCATCTCGGTGCAGTCTGGCTAAGTTAGATTCCCTAAAACTACTTCCCACGTTGCTATTGGTCAAAGAACCGTACGTTTAGTCCAATGAAAGTAGAACCTCAAATCTAGGAATTTACTAAACTCAGTGTTCACATGTTGATGATTGGCTCCTCTTCTCCTGTTCCTGTCGTTGTGCTTGTCAGGTATCAATATTATATTGGCTTATACTCCAGTCAGTGATTCCATTGTCCGCTCCTGGGAACCTTGCCTTTACACACACTAAGTTATACAAAGTATCTATAGCTAGTACAACGTTTTCTAGCAAGCCATTCTCATGGGAAAGAATATTGGCTACTAGCATTTGGTCAACGTAGTGGAAAATCACAATTTAATTCTCTACGCAGCCATTTTATGATTCGTCTAAGCAATGAAACTTGACATGAGGCTGTGTAACTAAGCCCAAGACCTTGCTAGATTAAGGCCTATGATTAATAAAGCAAATACATAATACATGACCATTAATATGACATACTACTACATTAATCCAAATCTAAGCTGAATATTTTACATTAATATGCTGTTAATAAGTACACTTCGTGATTATTGGTGGTCACTAAAGTAGGCACATTTTCAACTTGTGTATTAATTTTCTACATTAACTCATTTTCTGTGCAAATTCAACATTCAGAATACATGAATATTCATTAGTACAATTGCACTGTTAACAGTTAAGAAGGGAGACAGGAAGTGTGATACATAATGTGATGTTTTAACGTGTTCTGCAGCGAGATTTACTTACATAATGGGAAATGTCACTGTATTACAACTGCAACCTAGAGCGTGCATATTTTGAACTGTAACCGAATGATCCTCTGGTTGGAGCACAGAAGTAGGGATAGGAGAAAGTTATGTCAAACACACTGTTTTACTTACTTTCTGAAGTTTACAAATATTTTGGAAAGTGAGGCCTTCATGGGAAGTGCAGAAGAAGGGAATCCCATCTCAAAACTGAACATTTTAATTGAATCAAAATGAAACAGCAGATGCCTACCAGGCAAGAACAATTCTAACGTATTTTGTTCCAAACTATACCCATTTTCACTGGAAAGAAACTATTACACGAAAATCTGCATATGTATGTTCAACCTATTAATTCAAATGGCTTGTTTTAACCAGATTTACCAGTACATTCAAGTTTGCTTTCACATTACTCCCGCGTAAAGACTCGGTATGGTTCAATCTTACATTTGAGTAACTCTGATCCAGTGGATTATAAGAGGCATTTCAGGGCTGGGATGACCTGGGATGTTTGTGAACACCACAGGTTAGTGGTTTTGTGGACATTTGCTTGGCTCCTTCTAACTCTGAAAATGAGGAGCGATTTACTTCTGTCATTCGTAGGAGTAATTGTGTTTCCTAAGTGGGAATTTAAAGACATACGCCTAAAAAATGATGAAGGTACCCGGGAAGAGGTGTTTTTTTGTGGGGAAAAAGTACTTTCCTCATGGAAAAAAATAGTTAGTGCACTTATACTTTGATAAGCATTTTCATATGTGGACGTGTGCACTATGTACATTTAAGCAAGTGTAACTGATTACAATTAAAATGATGAGTATGTCTTTCATAACATTCAAGTAGTGCAGCTGGAATTCCTTAAGAATTGTAGGAAATCAAAAATCTACACCCAAATCTAGGTGTGAATGTATGGATGTACAGTTACAAGTTTAATTGTGAATCAGGTTGTATATGTTGTGTGAGCTATATTAATTAAGATAGATTAAGATATTTCTGTAGACATTCAGATGAGGTATTGGTATTTTCTCGGTGTGTGACTTGCATGATTTCACAGAAGGTGCATGAGCCTAATGTACTCACATACCGTTCAAATTATTAATTGGTGTTCACTTGGCATTTTGGGGAACCCTTCTAGTTCTTCAGTTCTAGATTTGGATAACCCTTGTACTCTAATATGGATAAGGTACTAGGAATAATGTTATTTTCACAGTCAACACACTTTTATTTGTTGCCTCAAATAAAGCAAACATTTGTTTCCAATGTCTTATTTAGTTTTAAACGTATACTCTCCAACAGAAAACTAAAACACCAAACATAGGCCCTCATTACAACCCTGGCGGTAAATGCCGCCTACCGCCGTGCTGACAACTGCCAACATAGCGTGACCGCGGTGGTAATCCGCCACGGGTATTATGACCCACACTGAGAATACCGCCACAATACAGACACCCACACAAGTCCGCCACACCAAAGGTCAGTGATAAACTGTCGATAGCAAAACCCACACCGTCACGCCAACAGAAATACGCCCACAGTATCACAACCCACGAATCAATGCAGCGTTCTTTCAACTGCGGAAAACCAGTGGCGGTACACACAGCCGCGCTCAAAATACACACACACTTACAAAACACAACCACATTGGACAATTCAAAATACACACACCTGATAAACATACACACACCACACCCATACACCCAATCCAATATAAAACACACACCCACAATCCCTTACAACAGAAAAAATAGAAACCAAACACAGAGAGACAAGCAAACAGCACACACTCACTCAGAGGCACAAAACACCATTACCCATACACCATCCACGCACATCACAGTATACATCCCAACACATCACCCCACCCATCACCACACACATATCACTTACACCACATCATGGCACCTTTAAGACAACCCGGGTTTTCTGAGGAGGAGCTAAGGGTCATGGTGGAGGAAATCATCTGGGTAGAGCCACAGCTATTCGGATCACAGGTGCAGCAGACCTCCATTGCAAGGAAGATGGAGCTATGGCGGAGAGATGTGGACAGGGTCAACGCCGTGGGACAGCATCCAAGAACAAGGGATGACATCAGGAAGAGGTGGAACAACCTACAGGGGAAGGTGCATTCCGTGGTATCAAGACACCAGATAGCAGTACAGAGGACTGGCGGTGGACCCCCACCTCATCCCCCACAACTAAAAACATGGGAGGAGCAAGTCTTGGTGATTATGCATCCTGAGGGCCTCGCAGGAGTAGCAGGAGGACTGGACTCTGTTAAGTCATATCTTCACAACTTTATCCCACCCACCCTACCTGCATGCTATCACATACCCCCACCCGTACCCTCACTCCCATCACTCAATTACCTCACATCCACCCCACCATCACAACCCACACATCCCAAGCCCTGCATGCAACAACAATGCATGGACACCCCTCACCTCAGCATGCCCAGTAGAGAGACTCACCAAGCCCACACAACCAGCAATCACACTAGGCTAAGGCGACAGGGAAAGCACAAATCTAGAAGGGAATCACACCCATTGCACAAGATGGCACACACAGATACAATAACAATGCATTTACATCCCAACAGGACCCCTACCCAACGTCACTGGACAAGAGATGCCAGCTACATCCAGTTCCCCCACAGAAGAGGCCCACAGTGATGACAGCAGCTCTGCACGTCTGGATCATGATGACCAACCTGGCCCATCTGGGACCTCTGGACAGTCGGTTCCCCTGCCACAGTCCCAAACCACCACAGAGCCTCCCCCTCAGGAAACATCAGCACAGCACCCACCCAGCGGGCCCACGCTACTGTCCCCAGGACACGTCAATCAGCAGTGTGTCCACCACTACAGGGACCCCAGGCAACCCCACTATCCCAGGACGATCAGGGACCTGCGATCATTGGCAGTGGGCACACGGTTCAGGGGACAGAGGCACAGGACAACAGGGAAGCTGAGAGGACTGCTGTGCGACAGGGGGAGGACAGGCTCAGGGAACCGAACCTCCAAGAGGCACTCTCCAACATCATGGGAGTATACCACCATTCCCAGGAGACCATGGGCACGGTACTGGCCAAGTTTCAGGAGACGCAGAGGCTGCAGGAGGGACAGTACATGGGGATCAGGGATGACCTCACAAAAATCTATACCATCCTGGTCACCATTGCAGGGGTGCTGGCTGATATGGGCAAGACCATGAGGGAGACAGTGGAACAACAAAGGGCCCCTGACACTAGCCAAACCGATGAACAGCCTTCTACCTCCGCCGGCACTAGTGGACAGGAGGCCCCACCACAGGACCCTCAGGCCATCAGCACCCTACCCCCTGCAGAAGGAGAACCACCCCGCAAACGTTCCCTGCGATCCAGGCAGAACCCCCTGCCAGGAAATAGGACCCTCCTGATTGTCACCCTTCTGTCCCACTCTGTTACCCTGTCCACCTTGAACTGCCATTGCTCCCCTTACTATGCCCCCTTGGACAATGCACCTGTGATACAAATAGACTGGACTCTACCATGGACCTTCCTCCACCATCACCCCAGCCCCTTGAACATACCCCTATACTTATTAGCACCTTCAATAAACACCCTTGAAACAAAGACCAATCTGGAGTCAGTCTGATGATTCACAAATGTATTACTACAACATTAGCAAAGCATAGCAAGGTTTATGTTAATTTACACATACCAATGTATGACAGTTGTTGGCCAGCAGTACACTTAGCATAAGCCAGAATGGGGTACACAGATCTGAAAAAAGGAAACCCAAAGGGAACAGTCAGTGTCCATAGACAGAGGGTAAGAGGCTGCCATGTACAATGTTCTAAAGTATACTGAAATGTGAAGAGGAGTTACAGTCTCTTACCTGTGTGTCACTGGAAGTACTGCAGGATAATGTTTGTTCTGTTGTCAACATCTTCTTCCTCTGCCTCTTCTTCCTCACTGTCCACAGGCTCCGCTGCTGCCACAAGGCCATCACCAGGCTCATCCTCCAGCAGAGAAGGCACCTGGTATCTCAATACCAGGTTGTGCAACATACAGCATGCCACGATGATCTGGCACACCTTCTTGGGTGAGTAATACCTGTCAGATGGAGGCACCGGAATCTGGCTTTCTGGAGGCCGAATGCCCTCTCAATAATCTGCCTAGTTCGCCCATGTGCCTCATTATAATGTTCCTCTGCCCTTGTTCTGAGATTCCTCACTGGGATCAGTAGCCATGAGAGGTTGGGGTAACCAGAGTCACCTGCAAATATCGAGGGACAAATGTGAGACACACACTAAGCCTTAGGGACAACCCCATACCCAGCCACCTACTCATACTGTGTGGGGACCTTGGACTCAACTATTAGCCACACCCGGTGCTTCCGGAGTTGGCCCATCACATAAGGGATGCCGCTATTGCGCAAGATATAGGCATCATGCAAAGAGCCAGGATACTTGGCATTCACATGGGAGATGTACTGGTCTGCCAAACAGACTATTTGCACATTCATTGAATGGTAGCTTTTCCTATTCCTGAACACCTGTTCATTTCTGCGGGGGAGACAAATGCCACATGTGTACCATCAATGGCACCAGTGATGTTGGGGTTATGTCCCAGGGCATAGAAGTCAGATTTCACTGTGGCCAAATCCTCCACCTGGGGGAACACGATGTAGCTGCGCATATGTTTTAGCAGGGCAGACAGCACCCTGCTCAACACGTTGGAGAACATTGGCCGAGTCATCCCCGATTCCATGGTCACTGTAGTTTGGAAGGAGCCACTTGCCAGGAAATGGAGCACTGACAGGACCTGCACTAGAGGGGGCATACCTGTGGGCTGGTGGATAGCTGACATCAGGTCTGGCTCCAATTGGGCACACAGTTCCTTGATTAACATGCGTCTGTCCTCCATTGTCGAAAGGTCCACCAGGGTTCTGTACACCGGAGGATGCAGCCATCTCATCATTTGCCTCAGCGGTTGTAGCCTAACTAGGAGAACAGTGAGCAGAAGATCCATTACCACGTAGAAAGCGCAACTGTGTCTGAATTAATGTAACAGAAGCAGTGTGTGAAATCGTGAGTCAGTATATGTGCCATTATGTGCTGTGACGCAGTTAGGTGCATGCCATGTGCCCCCCTAAAATGACGGCTGCCTGTCCTGTGAGAAAGGAAATGGGGAAATGAGGTAACTGCGCTGGCGGAGAGCAGCGTCGTGGTAGGCGGTCGAAGACCGCCGCTCAACTTTGCATTTGTTATCATTGGGCCCTATGGGTTCCAGGAGCCAATGGCGATGTACGCCGGCGGTGACAGTACGCACCGCCACTGACGTCACTGCCATTTTCTACCCATTCACTCACTTGATACCTGACCATCAACAGGAGAGGATCTACACTGCAAGTGCTGCTGTGACCTGAATCTGGAAGAGACAGTGGATAGAGTGTCTGGGGAAAGGGCACCTGCCTTCACTTCGGAGCAGTTGGAGAAACTGGTGGATGGGGTCCTCCCCCAGTATACGCTACTCTATGGTCCTCCAGACAAACAGGTGAGTACACTGTGAGCATGATGCGTGGGCAATGCCTGTTTGGAGTGGTGTGGATGTAAGGCACATGTTGGGGGTTGCTAAGGCGTCCTGGCCTGAGTGCTGCCTGGGAGGTGTCAGTGTATGTGCGTCAGGGCATGGGTGGGAACTGGTGGGCAATAAGTAGGACAGTCCGGACGGGTGAGTAATTACATTTTCCTCTGTCTTTACCCTCTAGGTCAGCGCCCACCAGAAGAAGGGTATTTGGTGTGCCATCATGAAGGAGGTGTGGACCCTGGGGGTCTATCACAAGCGGAGCACCCACTGCCGCAAGAGAGGGGAGGACCTGTGCCGCTGGACCAAGAAGATACCAGAGGCCCAGCAGGGGCTGGCCTCCCAACATGGAAGGGGTGCCCGTTGCACCATGACCCCCCTGATGTTCTGCATCCTGGTGGTGGCCTATCCGGAGTTGGTTGGGCGCTTGAAGGCATCACAGCAGCCACAAGGGGGCGAGTACCGTTTCAGAATGCTGACTTTGCACGCTTTAGGAACTAGATGGCTGGGGGATGTGGGCTGTGAGTGCCCCTAGGCCAGGGCGATCATGCCAGGGCAGGTCCCTTGTTTGCAGGCTCTGAAGCACCCCTACCCCAAAGGTACAAGTGGGCAACTACTAATGGGCAGGGTTCTGTGGGTATCAGGTGTGCAGGTGCTGGCGTTATACATTGTACCCCATGCGCTGGTGACTACCTTAGTGAGTGGGTGGCCAAGGCCTACTGCATAGGGCAGCTCAGTGTGTGTTGTGTCCGCCAACGGTAGTGGTGTTGCTGGCATTGACCTTGTGTGTCCTCTGTCTATCCCTCCCTTCTTGTTTTGTCTCCCTGTCCTTGTGTGCATTAGCATCATTTGGCAGAGGAGCAGAGGCAATGGCGACGGAGGGAGCTGCATCCCACATGGCCCATGAGGGTGAAACCATGGATGGTGAAGGCACCGGGGGGCGGAGGGCGAGGAGAGCTCCACGACAGGGTTAGGAGTGGATACCAGTGACAGCGACTCCTCTTCCGATGGAAGCTCCCTGGCGGACACCTCTGTGCCCACCCCAACAACAGGTACAGCCACCACCCCCTCCTACCAGCACCGCCCTCCCAGCAGCTCCTCAGTGTGTTTCCCATGCCCACTCACCCAGGAGGGTGGGCATCTCCTTTGCCTCAGGCCCTGCCCCAGTCAGCCCTGCTGCCCTTGGTGAGGAGGCTATTGACCTCCTGAGATCCCTCACTGTTGGGCAGTCAACCATTCTGAATGCCATCCAGGGTGTCGAGAGGCATTTGCAACAAACACATGCATACCTGAAGGGCATTCATTCTGGCGTGGCGGCCCAACAGAGAGCATTTCAGGCTCTGGCCTCAGCACTGATGGCAGCCAGTGTCCCTGTGTCCAGCCTCCCCCCTCCAACTTCCACTACCCCGACCCAATCCCCTCTACCTCAGCCTATCCTAAGCACACCTTCAGACCAGCATGCACACACATCAACACACAAAAGTGGCTCAGGAAAACACAAGCACCACACATCATCACACAGGTACTCACACAAGCACGATTACCATGCCTCTCACACCTGCATGCACAACATAATCAGCCACGGCCTCCATCACCAGCACGCCCATCACAACACACTGCACACGAGTAATCACCACCCCTACAACCATTCACATGTCCCCTGTGTCCTCTCCCAGTTTGTCTGTGAGCCCTCCTCCCAAAGTACACAAATGCAGACACATACCCACTCAACAGCCATTCACCTCACAGCAGACGTACATCTCCTACAAACACTACCTCTTTCTCCACTCCCACACCACCTCCATCTTCCCATCCCAGTGTGTCAAAAACCCTTTTCCTAGCTAACATTAACCTCTTTCCCCCTGTCCTTTCCCTAGTGCCAGGATGTCTAGATCCCAGGCCAACACCTCAGCCACCAAATTGGCATCCGCTGTGGTCCCTGCAGGTCCGGTAGGATCGAAGGGGGCAACCGTCAGGGCTGCCAGTGTGCCACCTACAGATTGGAAGGACCGCCCGATTCCACCACCTACCAAGGTTAAGAAGGGGCCGGTATGCAGCAGGGGAAAGTTGCACCACCCACCCAGCAAGGCCTCATCCAAACCCAAAGAGGACAGTGCCAAGGTCCAAGCAGAGACTACCAAGGTGGGGAAGGGATACAAGAGCAAGAGCAAGTCACCTCAGGGCACAAAGCCTCCTGGTGAGGGGCTGGTGGCCACAATTTCCCCAAACAGGCCAGCAACCTGTACCACGATCAGCACTGCCGCAACGACCACCACCTGCACCGCCGCTGCCACAACGTCAGTCACCAGCATCCTCACCAGTGATCAGTCTTCCGAGGCTGCCGGAGACGGTCTGGTGTCTCCCTCCACCACTACAGACACCTGCACCACGGGCAGCACTGGCAGCATCTCCGCCAAAGACACCGCTGCAGCCACAACCGCAGCCACCTGCACCACCACATGCCCAGCTGGTGCGACCACATCGGACATCAGCAGCATCCCCAATGGGCAGCCGTCCGAGGCTGCAGATGACGTCCTGGACCCTACACACACCACATGAAGCACCACCCCAGCACTGGTACTAATTGCAGTTTTCAGCCTAAGTCGCCGCAGGATGGAGTGTGGCTCTGACTCCATGGAGTATCATGCCCCCTGTTTCCTGCACATCTCGTGTCTCCCAAGTGAGAGAATGGGAACTGCCACAACCCAGATACAGCATCACTGGGCACAATGCCCCCTCCAGAACCAGTAGAGATATGCATCCACTATCACTTTCCTTGGCAGGATGAAGCAGACTGGGCACAAGGCCCCCTCCAGAACCAGTGGAACAAAACATCCATGAGAGACTGTGGCTTTGCACTACCCAGGAGCCAGCAGTGGGCAAACCACCCACTTGAGACTGTGGCTTTGCACTCCCCAGGACCAAGCAGTGGGCAAACCACCCACTTGAGAGACTGTGGCTTTGCACTCCTCAGGACCAAGAAGTGGGCATGCAGCCCCCTCCAGGAGCACTGGCGTAGTACCATCTTCCAGCTGAGGTCCCCCCCCCCTTCTGCCTGAGGTACCTGTGTGTTTTCGACCTGATGCCCTGGAGTGTTCTCTCCGTTTTGAGGCAGGTGTCATGTGTGGGCTTCGCCCATGATTTGTGGGCCCACTGGTCCACGGACATTTACAAGGGACAGTGTACGGCCTTCTGTACATAATGTGGATATTTGTATATACTGATTTATTTATATTCGATTGCTATATTTGATTGTTCAAAATATCACTGGTTAAACTCAATTCCTTTTGTCCTTGCGTCCTTACAGGGGATAACGGGGTGTATCTGTAATGTTGTTGGATGTGTTAGTGTGTATGGTGCTGTGGTTGGAGGTGTTGCATGCCGCATGTGTGTGCATCTGTCTTTTACCTCCCCCGTGTGCTAGATGCAGTACTCACTGTGGTCGTCGCCGCCGCCTTCTTTCTACTTCCTGGTGTATTAGTAGATGCACCAACATAGGGAGGACCTGCAGTTCAGGCTCCATGGCGTCCTGGTTCTTCGTGGAGTGTCGGAAGGTGAGTGTTTTCCCTTCCGAAGAATGTTTCCGCCGTGCTTTTGATGTTGTTGGTACCGCCCCGGAAAAATTGGCGGATTGGTGCCTTGTAATATGGTGGGCAGTACATTGTCCTCCGCCTGTCTGTTGGCAGTGACCGCTGCGGTGTTTGTTGCTACCGCCGTGGCGGTCGGAGTGTTAAAGTGGCTGTCTGTGTTGGCGGTTTCCGCCATGGTCGTAATCCCATTTTTTTTTTCCCCGGCCTGTTGGCGGTATTACCGACACTTTATCACCGACCGCCAGGGTGGTAATGAGGGCCATATTATGTAACTACAAGCTCCCAATTCTATTACAAATAAATACCTGATTTCCTCAGCAGATTGTTATTTATTTATCAGTACTCACTTACACATCTACACATCGGGTGAATTGGGGGAATAGAAGAGTTCCCTTTCCAGCCTTCTGTTTCTATTAGGGGGCCTGCCATCAGCTTTTACCCTACATCTGGTATAAGCAGCACCCATCTATAGCTACGGTCCAGTGGTACAAACCTATAGATAGCTCTGCTTGGAAAAGTGGCAATAGCACCAACTGTCAATTGGGTGCTGTTAGACCTAACAGCCTTAGAGTGGTCATCCCCCAACTTTTTGCCTGCCTCCCAACACTCTTCTGACACTGTTTTTGCTGGTTTTAGGACTCTGCACACTTTACCATTGCTAACCAGTGCTAACATGCATATGCTCTCTCCCTTAAACATGGTAACATTGGTTCCTCCTCAATTGACACATTTGATTTACTTAAAAGTCCCTAGTAATGTGCACTACATGGGCCCAGGGCCTGTAAATTAAATGCTACTAGTGGGCCTGCAGCACTGATTGTGTCACCCACCCAAGTAGTCCCTTAATCATTTCTCAGGCCTGCCATTGCAAGGCCTGTGTGTGCAGTTTCACTGCCACTTCGATTTGGCATTTAAAAGTACTTGCCAAGCCTTAAACTCCACTTTTTCTACACATAACCCACTCCTAAGGTGGGCCCTAGGTAGCCCATAGGGCAGGGTGCCATGTAGGTAAAGGTCAGGACATGTACCTATGTGTTTTATATGTACTGGTAGCAAAAAAAAACTACATTCGTTTTCCACCACTGTGAGGCCTGTTCCTTCCATAGACTAGCATTAGGACTGCTCTCATCTACTTTTTGAGCAGTAGATTCTGATCTGAAAGGGGTAACCAGGTCATATTTAGTATGGCCAGAATGGTAATAGAAAATCAGTTTTATTGGTGAGGTTGGATTTTGTATTACTATTTTAGAAATGCCACTTTTACAAAGTGAGCATTTCTCTGTATTTAAAAACCATCTGTACCATGTAGTCTGTTTCCAATCAACGTCTTGGCTGGGCTGGTCGACAACTCCCTTGTGCATTTTACACAGACAACCTCAAACACAGGACACTCAGTCACACCAGCACTCATCTGCATATTGAATGGGTCTTCCTGGGAAGGAAGGGTGGAGGGCCTGACACTTTCATTACAATGGCCAGTGGCCTGCCCTCACACAGTGGCCCGCCAATCTCCCTACTGGAACCCTGACAGGCAGGATTGCACTGAAAGGGGAACTTGTGCACTTCAAAACCACTCTTTGAAGTCTCCCCCACTTCAGAGGCATTTTTGGGTATATAAACTGGTTCTCTGATCCCACCTACTCAGACAGTTCTGGACCTACACCTGCATCCTGTCAAGAGGAACTGCTTGGCTGCCCAAAGGACTCATCTGGACTGCTTTGCTGAGAAGGACTGATGCCATGCTGTTGCCCTGCTGGCCTCTGACTTTGCTGAGAAGGACTCTGCCTTCTTCAAACGTGCTCTCTAAGGACTTGGTTTGAGCTTACCTCCTATTTAATGAAGTTTTAGGGCCAAAAAGACTTCATCTCTTCAGGAAACTCCTCGTGTGTCGAAAATCGACACACCGCCTGCCGGAATCGATGCAAATCTGCATTGCGGCTGAGGAATTGCCACACAGCCGACTGGAATGACGCAACACAACTTCCCGACTGGAAATTTGACGCAGCACCTGTCTTGCGAAGGAAAATTCTGCACATCACCTACCAGATCCACGCACTGCCCGTGCTTACTTCCAGCGCGTCAAGGATTTTCCCTGCATTGTCCCTGGGCGTCAAAAGATCCTTGCATCACAACGAGGAACCAAAACTGCACGCTGAAAAATTACGCAAACCCCTTGCAACGTGAAAAGAAACAACGCATCGTCTGTGCCATTTCGGAAAATCCGACGCAACACCCTACTTTTCCACCCATCTCTTCCTCTGCGGTCTCCGTGCATGAAATGTTTGACATATACCAGGTACTGTGTGTAACAAAGAGACATCTGTTTAATTCCAAGGATAAAGGCTCTCTTAAACCTTTCAAAAGTGATATTTCAACTTATGATTTTTGAATCTTTGTCGTTTTTACCTCATTGTAGTCAGATAAACATTATCTATTTTTCTCAACCTGTGTGGTGTATTTGTGTGGTGTTTTCACTGTGTTACTGTATGATATATTGCACAAATACTTTGCACATTGCCTTCTAAGTTAAGCCTTACTGTTCAGTGCCAAGCTACCAGATGGTGGACAAAGGATAATTTGGACTATGTGTGACTTTCCCTGACTAGGATTGTGGTCAATATTTGGACAAGAGACCCTGTTTCTAATAGGTGCGGACAGAAAGGGAGAGGCCAAGACTTGATGAATCTTGAGCTCAGCTTAGTTGCCATCTACTCATAAGTCGATTTTTATTTTTTATTTTTATTTGTTTTGTAATATGAAGTCAGCATAAGAGGTACAGAGTCCATAGTCCTGATTTGTCAAACACTCACTTGTCTGGAATACTCCTCCTGCAAGTCTGAGAATCAAAGAAACGTATTCAGGTTTCATGCACAATAAACACTCATTTTTCAAATGTTTCATTATGAGCAGACGTGCCAACTCTACATAAGCACTACCTATCTCACTGTCACATTCATATGCAGTTTTCTTTGTAATCTACCAAATTAGTTTAGTTTAGTTTACTGGATTTATACAGAGCATGACTACTCGGAGGCTTCCCAGAGCTAGAGCGCGACCAATTGACTATGTGAGGGCCTATGCTGTGAATAGTAGAGTCTTCAATTTCCTACGAAAAGAGAGTTCTAGGTTATCTTGATGGAGCTCCAACTGAAGTGAATTCCAGAGATTGGCCGCTCTAAAAGCAAGGGATCTACCTCCCCATCTTGCTTTCTTGAGTATTGATTAGAGAAGCTGTTGATGATTTAAGCGACCTCTGTGGAGTGTAGAATGTTACAATCCGCCTGAGGAAGGCCGGACTAGGGCTGGGTTAGCGGAAAGATGTCTTGGGGTGTCCATAAGTAAGCGTGCAGTTGCATTTTGCACCACCTGCAGTCTCTTTAATACATTACGAGGAGAACTCAGGAAGAGAACGTTCCAATAGTCTAGGCGTTACAATATGAAAGCCTGGATAATAATTTTTTTACCTGGGAATGGAAGGACCTTAAAAACTTTCCTGAGGATTCTTAAAAGACTGAAACAAGTGGCAGACATTTTTTTTGAGTGGTATTCCATCGTAAGGCGAGAATCCAACCAAAAACCTACACTTTATATATTCTCTTTTGACAGGGGGAGGTCTTTCAATCCTTCCAGAACTGGAGCAGGGGACTTAGGGAGAACAAGATTCCCTACCATCATTACCTCTGTTTTCTCACCGTTTAGTTCGAGTTTGCAGTCTGCCATCCAGCTGGCATCAGCCTGGAGACACACTGATAAACTGGACTATTCGGAGTGAGTGTTGGTAGAAAAGGAAAAGACCAACTGGATGTCATCAGCATAAGTCACCAAGGATAGACTGTAGGCTTCTACGATCTCAGCTAACAGTGACATACAGATATTAAAGAGGATAGGGCTCAAGGAAGAGCCCTGCGGTACCTCACAGCTGAGGGGAAAGCTGTTGGAAAAGAAGGAAGGGTCAAGGACTTGAAAGGTCTTATCCCTCAGAAAGAAGGAGAGCCACTTCCAGGCACCTAAGGCTAACCAGCTTCTGATATGCTTTTTCTGGATAACTGTCAACTATTATGGCTTCCCTATTAGTCCTACCAGGCAGTCCTATACCAGCATTAACAGATCAACACCTTTATCCCTACATGGTCACAGACATGGGTGTATTTTATTTGCTTATCCTTGCTTTATCTCCAATAAATAATTCTGATGCTCTTGTCAACTGCATATACAGCCTCAGACCAATCCAAAATTATTAAACTGCTAGGATATTCTCTGACACACAAGCCCAACCATTCCAACACAAATATCAGCCTATGTACTGAAATATACTTGTGATAAAAATCTCAGAAAAACAACTTAACTTGGTTCCTTTGTTATACAGGGAGTGCAGAATTATTAGGCAAATGAGTATTTTGACCACATTATCCTCTTTATGCATGTTGTCTTACTCCAAGCTGTATAGGCTCGAAAGCCTACTACTAATTAAGCATATTAGGTGATGTGCATCTCTGTAATGAGAAGGGGTGTGGTCTAATGACATCAACACCCTATATCAGGTGTGCATAATTATTAGGCAACTTCCTTTCCTTTGGCAAAATGGGTCAAAAGAAGGACTTGACAGGCTCAGAAAAGTCAAAAATAGTGAGATATCTTGCAGAGGGATGCAGCACTCTTAAAATTGCAAAGCTTCTGAAGCGTGATCATCGAACAATCGAGCGTTTCATTCAAAATAGTCAACAGGGTCGCAAGAAGCGTGTGGAAAAACCAAGGCGCAAAATAACTGCCCATGAACTGATAAAAGTCAAGCGTGCAGCTGCCACGATGCCACTTGCCACCAGTTTGGCCATATTTCAGAGCTGCAACATCACTGGAGTGCCCAAAAGCACAAGGTGTGCAATACTCAGAGACATGGCCAAGGTAAGAAAGGCTGAAAGACGACCACCACTGAACAAGACACACAAGCTGAAACGTCAAGACTGGGCCAAGAAATATCTCAAGACTGATTTTTCTAAGGTTTTATGGACTGATGAAATGAGAGTGAGTCTTGATGGGCCAGATGGATGGGCCCGTGGCTGGATTGGTAAAGGGCAGAGAGCTCCAGTCCGACTCAGACGCCAGCAAGGTGGAGGTGGAGTACTGGTTTGGGCTGGTATCATCAAAGATGAGCTTGTGGGTCCTTTTCGGGTTGAGGATGGAGTCAAGCTCAACTCCCAGTCCTACTGCCAGTTCCTGGAAGACACCTTCTTCAAGCAGTGGTACAGGAAGAAGTCTGCATCCTTCAAGAAAAACATGATTTTCATGCAGGACAATGCTCCATCACACGCGTCCAAGTACTCCACAGCGTGGCTGGCAAGAAAGGGTATAAAAGAAGGAAATCTAATGACATGGCCTCCTTGTTCACCTGATCTGAACCCCATTGAGAACCTGTGGTCCATCATGAAATGTGAGATTTACAAGGAGGGAAAACAGTACACCTCTCTGAACAGTGTCTGGGAGGCTGTGGTTGCTGCTGCACGCAATGTTGATGGTGAACAGATCAAAACACTGACAGAATCCATGGATGGCAGGCTTTTGAGTGTTCTTGCAAAGAAAGGTGGCTATATTGGTCACTGATTTGTTTTTGTTTTGTTTTTGAATGTCAGAAATGTATATTTGTGAATGTTGAGATGTTATATTGGTTTCACTGGTAATAATAAATAATTGAAATGGGTATATATTTTTTTTTGTTAAGTTGCCTAATAATTATGCACAGTAATAGTCACCTGCACACACAGATATCCCCCTAACATAGCTAAAACTAAAAACAAACTAAAAACTACTTCCAAAAATATTCAGCTTTGATATTAATGAGTTTTTTGGGTTCATTGAGAACATGGTTGTTGTTCAATAATAAAATTAATCCTCAAAAATACAACTTGCCTAATAATTCTGCACTCCCTGTAGTGGTGTGAGCCGAGACAAGCTGGTAAGTCAATGTATTGTCAAAACAAAATTTATGCCTTGTGTATTATCAAGTGAAGATGTCTCTGAATTATCAAGAGTAGAGCTGTAAGGTATTCTAGTATTATCAAGAACAGATCTCTCAGTCAGTTAATCTTTGTGCTAACATTAACAGCGGAAAACTCACTGTGTTTTGGATATTTTAAAGGGGAGGTTCTCCATGTTATCCAGATCACAGCTCTCAATGAGAAATGGTTATTTTCTGTGCTGAAAGTGATGGAAGGAGTTGAATGAGTAGAGCAGCGAGACACGGACTGGTTTAGTGATGGCCAAGACTGTGAACCCCTGAATAGGTTTGGTTGGCTCCCTGGGTAAGAACAACTGGCATAGTGGAAAGATAATTGAATTGCCTCTGGTTCCGGGACTCACCACCAGAACACACCCAGGACACTGTTTACAGACACCCGAGAACAGAGACAGCACGTGAACCCACAACCATATCATCCTCGGCCGTCTTCATTTGCACCTCAAAGGTGAGGTCTGCTTAACAGTGCAGCTGTCACAAAAGCTTATTTGATTAACCTAAGCTGGTCACTGAAGGGGACCACAACCCCAACAACCACTGGAGGAGGGTCAGAAATTTGCATGGTTAAGGCTTTTACTTATCTTGGCTTTCCTTTGGACCACAACCTAAGTTGGTTCAGCCTTCATACTAATAGGGAGATTCAATGCTGAAGAACTGTGGAATGGGTTTTCACCTATGCACGCTGGCTGCAGCACAAGCGGGTACAAGCTGCATCGATGGAAACCAGGACTTTGTGTCCCAGGAGCCTGCTGGACAAGGAAGGGCCTGGAGCAGGAGGGTCCAATGCCTTATAAGGTGCCTATTACTCCTGCAGCACGGGAAGCTGTTGCTTCACTGCTGGTAACTTGGACTTTTTGTCCCATGAGCCTGCTGGACAAGGGGCTGAAAGCAGGAGTTCAAGTTCACACCGCCAAGTTCATAATGAGGGCCATAGTCTTTAGAGACACATGTAACAGGCCTAGACTGGGAGGTAAGCAAAAAACATGTCCGTCAGACTTATGGCTTCAGGCCCTCCTGCACCTGGCCCCTTCTTGTCCAGCAGGCTCCAGGGACACAAAGTGCTGGTTTCCAGCGGTGCAGCAACAGCGTCCTGTGCTGCCGGATTAATAGGCCCTAATAGGGCGTCTGGCACTCAAGCTACTGGATCCTCCTTGTCCAGCAAGCTCCTGGGACACGAAGTCCAGGTTTACAGTGGTGTATCAACAGCGTCCCACACTGCGTGAGTAATAGGCACCCTATAGGGAGTCCGGCCCTCCTGTTCCCAGCCCCTCCTTCTCCAGAAGGCTCCTAAGAAATGAAGTTCTGGTTTCCATCAGTGCAGCAACAACATCCCATGCTGTGGGAGTAATAGAAGCCTTATAAGCCCCTCAGATAATGATCGCAATTCCCCATGCCAGGGAAAGGCTCGCGGAAGAGGTGCTCCATGGCCCCCCCTGGAGCCCTGCACTGCCCATGCACTTAGCATGGGCAGTTCAGGAGCCCCTGTGCAGTGCCATGTCACGCAGGTCACTGCCCGATTTACGGGCAGTGATCTGCATGAAGGGTGCAGCTGCACCTGCCGCACAGAGGCATTGACATCGGCTCCATGTGGAGCTGCCGTCAATGTCCCAGCCCAGCAGAATGTTTGTAATACGGCCGGTGGGTTACCAGGGGGGCTGGCGGTCGATAGAAAGACCGCCAGCCTGAAACCGTGTTCATAATGAGGGCCTATGTCCTGGTGTGTTGGAACATAGCTGACCTTGCTTCTAAATTCAGCAACCCAAATTGGCTATTATACATAAGGAATTTTAATATTATTTGTAGTTCACGAGTCCTGAAGGTTTCAAAACACCTTTTTGAAGGGCTTTAAAGCTTATTTTATTCCAGAAATTAGGTCGTGCTTCAGGAGGGCCGAACGGGGGCTTGTAATTTATGTCTCTCTGGATGTTTTAGAGATGTCTCTCCAAGTGCTCTTGTTCTTCAAGTGCTAAAAGTGACCTTGTTTGGTTCTTCACCTTTTCATTTATTTAATTTTTATAACTTGTGTTTTGGCTCCCAGGACTCCTCTAATATATCCGTATTTGGATCAGGGAAGGGTCTACCTAATCTAATCATTGTGGCGGACTTTAACATTCATCTATGTTTGTGCCCCCTGGTGTTTGGTGT
Source organism: Pleurodeles waltl (assembly GCF_031143425.1). NCBI lineage: Eukaryota > Metazoa > Chordata > Amphibia > Caudata > Salamandridae > Pleurodeles > Pleurodeles waltl. The sequence continues at coordinate 212,474,425 of NC_090439.1, forward strand.
ACAGTTTCTCCCTGTCAGAGTCAGGAAGGCCTGCATATGGAACATTCAATAGATGGCATAGCCATGAATAAGATTTTAAGTAACAATAATTGAGTTTTTGCAATGGGTAAGCTGTTTATCTCTCCTACCTCACTAATTCGTCCTACTTTTATGGGCAGGGTATGTGTTTCCATTATTGATTTAATTTTTGTGTGGCTCCCTTGTTTTTATCTATTACTAATATGGAAATTAAGCACAGTACCTTTAGTGATCACAGCACCATATCTCTTACATTGCAGTGGAAAAAGTTTGTTATATGTAAAGTAAGGTAAGAGACAGGCATCCGTCTTTTATCTGACCGTAGCAGGCGTTTCAGGTGGGCTATGGTTGAGCCAGGTGCCTTTAAATAAACTTTGTTTCATAGCTGTGCGCACAGGAATTTGCTATTTGTCTTGAATCTTCTTTTTGTTACTTCAATACTAGAAGATTTGGGGGAAATAGTCAGTAAGGCAACATTGTTACTACTTCGTCTTGGTATTAATTCACCTCCAGCCGTTGCACGGTGGTTTGGTCCTGGTTGTTCTAAAGCTCTTTGACCCTAAAGAGCGCCCTTAAAGCCCACCTTAGAGACAGAGAGCTTGTACTTTCTGCTTATTTGAATTATAAGAGTGAGTTGAAAAGACAAAAGGATGTCCTAAGGGCCCAGGCTTGTGATGATCTCTTGGTGTTGTTGACCCATTGAAAGAGCTTACTCTTTTGGAATATTATTAATCAGCCATGTTTTGCACAACAGTCTGGTCCTGTTCGGTGTCACCCTATTGCTGCCAGCTCTTGGGTCTCCTATTTGGAAGGAATATATAATCATATTCCCCAGAAGGAGTAGACGGTTACCGTACCCTCTATATAGGGGAAGTCAAACTTGGCTTTTACTCTTGAGTAGGTTAACCAGGGAATTTTAGGCCTTACCAGGAACAAGGCTCTGGGGCCTGATGGCATTCCCCTGGATCTTTATCTTAGTGAGGTTGCAATCTGGGGTCCTATGCTGGTTCAGATCTTAAACATAGCTGGTAAGGTGGGCCCTTCTACATGTTGGTCCACACAATTATTGTCCCAATCTTTAAAAAGGGAAACAAGGACAACCCTTATTGCTACAGATCCATTTCCTTTATTGACTGTTCTAAAGATCTTGGTTGAGGTTTTGCTGGCTAGACTTTCTACTTGGGCAGATGAGAACAATATTCAGACCAGCAATATGGTTTCAGGCATGGGTTGTCTACTCTGGACCAGTGCCTTGATCTTTATTTTGTTACCAATAAGTATTTTGTGGCACAGTCCAAAACTCTCCATCTGGCTTTTATGGACCTCACATCGGCATTCAACTGAGTTAATTTCGGTAAACTCTGGATCATACTTTTGGATGTGGGGTTGGACCCTGCCATTGTTTTTTTCCTTTGGATGACCTTCATGCATAGACCATAGCAGCATTAGATAATCAAGTCACTCCGCTAATAATGGAGAATTTAAGGTGAGCAGAGGTTTTCATTAAGGGTGCATATTGGCCCTGTTTTTATTCTCCCTTTATATTAACAGGCTTGAACATGCCCTGTTAGAGGCTGGTGCTGATTGCCCCTGCTTATTATCTCGTTTGCTCTCCGTATTGCTATATGCATACAATGTGGTCTTGACTGCAAGGACTATTTAAAAAACTTTTTTGATTTTTTTTGCAGCTTTTTGGGAAAATTTTGATCTTGCGGTCAACTTTACAAAATCTTTTGTGATGGTGGTAGGTATGGGTTCAGCCAAGACGCAAACTTTTAGTATTGGTCACAGTAAGATCTTTAGAGTTAAGACCTTTTCCTATTTAGGCCATTTGACTCTTGTTTGAGCTGGCAGCCTTTGGTGACTGCTTAGAATGAGGAGTTCATTAGATCTGTTGCTGCGTTTTTTAAAATATGCGTCTAGACTTAGTAGCAACCCACTTAGGCACTTGGTAAAAATATACCAAGCCAAGTGCCTCTCAAAAGATTCTTTTGGTAGTGACATTTGGGGCTGTGTGGCTGAGAATTGCAGTCACATGACAGAGAATACATTTTTGCAGAGGCTTCTTTGTGTTCCCCAAGCACCCTTTACTTGTGTGTTCATGACGAGCTGTGAATGATTCCCATTGCTTTTGCCCTGTGGCAAGTTGGATTAGACTGTTGATATAAGGGAGAAGCTTGGTTTGAATACATTGATTTTAAAGGTCTGTCTTTTGCTTGGTTCTGCTCTCACAATTCCCTGGTTGAAATATATCAGGGATCCTTTTATCACTTTGGGGAGGAGGCAACATTTCTATAATACTGGATTTATCCACCATTCTGATGGGGGGGGGGGGGGGCTCAAGGATAACTTTCATGCTGGGAGATCTCTTCTCAGGAATAAGCTTGAACTCTTGAAACCTCAAATAGGAGATGCATATTGCTAAAAATGACCCAGTACATGTAGCCATACCTCACTTATGTTACCAAGAATAGAGGTTAGTTAGGTTTAGGTATAACCTTCTGCACCCGCTGCTGGCTGAACATAAAGGTTGTTTTGACCCTGGATTACTGGGATCCTGCGTCTGCGACAGTGTGTCTCCGCAGGATACCCTATATTTTGTATTTTTTTAGATACATTTTATGAGGTACCAAGATGAGCTTTTATCATTCTCCTTTGGAAGAGGAAGGGCTTTAAACAAGCAGGGCCAACTCTGATTTATTTACAAATGTTGGATGATGAATTCACTGTTTTTAGTGTTTCCTGCTTTTAAAGTGCTGTTGTAAATGTACGGAATAAGATGGAGGCTTAAATATTGTTTGTCTTTTTATTTCCTATTGAGCTTTGCACTTTGTGATGATGTGACCTATATTCTGTGATTTTATGTTGTTTTATGGCACTTTTGTGGTATGAAATGTTACCGAATAAGTAATGAATAATAATGATTCATATCTATGAAAGTAAGTGTATTTCTGTAGAGATTTATGGACCAGGTGGGATATACGGGTGCCGGGCCACTGCAGAAAGTTGAGAACAACTTTTTGCAAAGACTTTTAGCTGTCCCTCAGTCTGCTCCATCTGAGGTGGGTCTGACTCCAATAGGGGATAAGATCAAGCTTGTACCCTTTTTACTTTGGCTTAGAATCTGGGGAAATACAGGAGAACACCTTGTTGGGTGACTGTCTTTCTCTGGATATTACTTTGGCGATTCCTTGGATTAACTATATCAAAGTGGGCTTTACATATGTAGGCCTCCCAGAGCTATTTTTTGATCTGGAGAATATAAATGGAAAGGATGTCTTAGGTGAAAGAGGTGTTTGAGGAAAGACAGGATAGAGTTCAGCAGGAGAATTTCGATAAACTCAGTTCTAGTGCCAATTACAACTTAATCAGAACGTCGAGTTGTGAATGTTATCTGTTATCGATGTTTAATGTGAATTCCAGTTTTTATATTACAAGATTTCGTTCTACCATATTACATTTATTAGTGGCATTCCTAGAGAAGCTGACTGGAGCTCCACTTTGCCAGGTTGTCTACGTGATGATGTTTCTCAGCAATGCACATTGCACTCTATTCTTTTTTTGTCACCTTTAGTCTTAAGATTGGAACATTTCCTGACCTCGATTTTAGATAAGATCCCATAAGGAGGCTTTTGTCTTCTTACAAAAAACTGTGTAATATGGATGTGTCTTGCAGTGGCAAATTTTGATCATTGTACCTTGGGGATAAGAAATAGATATGGGGCATTGTAATGCACGACCGTACATCAAACTCCGGTTGTTTTATACATGTGGCTGGTGAATCTTTTAAGACTTGTTTTGTAATCATTTTTTGATAAGTGGAAAGTTCTTTGTATGAGAACTGATGTTTTTATTGTGTTTTTATATGGCTTTTAATAAGCAGAATAAAGCTTATTTGACTTGACTTCAGAAATGGATATTATCTGAAACCGAGTAACTCCTATTTTTAAGAATATGGCTCTAGATTCCTCTATTTTATGACACAGCCTCGGATTTGGAATGTGCAATATGAAGGACAGAGCTCTGAATAACATGTTTTTTTTCAAGATGTGCAGTTGTACGAAGACTTAGGCCCTCATTATGAGTCTGGCGGTCTTAAGACCCCTAGACTCGCTGTGGCAGTCAGAACGCCGCAGTCGTGACGGTCCAACCGCCGCATTACGACCGTGGCGGAGGCACCACGGTCCGACTGCCGACACCGCCAGGTTGCCGCCAGTCGACAGCCTGGCGGTCTGAGCTGTTGTAATCTGCCAGGGTGGCACTGCATGCAGCACCTCCCCGGGGATTACGACTCCCCAGTCCGCTAGCCTTTTCATGACGGTTGAACTGCCATGGAAAGGCTGGTGAAATGGGGGTGCCGGGGGCCACATGTGGGCCCCTGCACTGCCCATGCACTTGGCCCTCATGGACAGCCCGTTGTGCTTTTCACGGGCCGAATTACGGTGGAAGGCACAACAGGTGCTGCTGCACCCGCTGCACCGCCACGTTGCTTCCGGCTCGATTACCAGCCGGCATCAATGTTAAGGCCTGTTCACCGCAGGGTCAGCGGGTGGATCATTGGTGATCCTAAGTATTTACAAAGATTGAGGACTGTGTGATGTGGACAAACTAGTAATTATACTAAGTTAGTTCTTCGAGTTACGCTGAATGTTTTTTAACAGAAATTTTGTGTTTTCTGTGATAACACCAGAGTTCTGAGGAAACGTGTCTCGTCAAGAGACACGTTCTGAATTACTGTCTGAATTATTGTTATTATATTTACTGAACCCATTTTTATAAGTCATAAATAAAACTGCAACACATCACCTAATAACAGAGAACCTTATAGAATTGTTGGCATTTAATTGACAGTACATTGAAAAATCACACTGGAAGCATTTGCAAAGGCTTTATAGTTAACATCAGTTGCCTTCCTTACACACTTCTTTACGTGTCTACATGTAAGCAGGAGAGCCAGATCCCATATTACAGACAGAAAGCACTGCTGTGGTGAATTTTGCACCTTTATATGGGTACACTTGGTGCACAGCGGGTCAGCGCACCCCATTACAATGAATGCTCTTCCCCAGAGCAGCTGAAAACTTGTGTCTGCCATGGAGGTAGTGCATTATTGAAAGGTGGATTGACTATTAAAGTCGCCAGTCCATCTTTATATGGCCAGCTGGAAAGTTTTACTGTATTTGAAAGGGAAGCAGGGATCCCTGGCAGGTGGATGCTATAAGTGATTGTCCCTGCCTGTAGGAGGATGTCGAGGGGGCCCATAGGATTCCATTTTCTCCCTTCAAGGGGCACCATCAGGAGACACACATACTATACTCCTCTTCTGATGGACCCTTTGCCTCTATGCCTGTGTCTGCAATACAGTTTGAGTGCAGAGGTAAAGTATTTTCTCAAGACAAATGAGGGAATGTTCTCTGGAGATTGTGCTGATTCCACATGTGCACTGGCCCAACCTGTATTATAACAGGGGCCATGCAGGAGGCAGGCTGCTTCTGTAAGATCAAAGTGCCCAGTAATACCAGATTGCCTTGGAGCTCAGAAAGTGTGCACACACAGATTGCTCCCCTGGGTCTGTGCAATATGGTCCCCGGTGTATTTTATGACACGGGAATTCAGAGAAGATTGGCATTTGAGCAGAAAGCAAGGAAGATATATTGTAGTGAAAAATATGTCATATTCTGTAGAACAATATTCCTAGAGCAGGGTCTGAACCCAGTATCCTGAAGATCATTCTTCGCTGCAAAAATATCCTAGGGTCGTTATTTCCCTTCACTTCTTTACTATGTGGAATAGTGTACTGTATTCCTGTTGGCTGTTTTTTTTGTTGCTCAATATGTATGAAGGGTATAAAATTTGTTTTTTTCCTCAGTTTTGTAGTACATTTTGTGTTTTTGCTAAAAACGTCTTGTGATATATTCAGCCTTTCAATGGGTCACACAAGGTCTCTGATGGAGAAATATAGTTTTGGAGCTAAGCCTTCCACAATGGGGGAAATAGTGGACCAGTTCATTATGAGGTCAGTATGTGCATGTTATCAAATGCGGAGGTCTTAGTGGCTGTGTCTGTGGTTTATGAAGAACTAAATCATGAATGAAAGGATGAGGGATGTGTTTTAGATGCTATCAGAAGAACATTTAGAGATCTAGCAAGAGTTTAATGTGTCTGTGTTTTGGATATTAACAGAAGCATCTGGTGCCTTATTATTGACAGATTAATACTAATGTAGACTTGTTGTTAGCTGGAGATGAGCGCTGAGTTAGTCTTGGGAACCGAGCTTTAAGCAGACTTGGCAACCTGGCATAGGTCTGTGTCGTCAGTGGTGTACACCCATATTTTGCATGGGATACACAATATTTTGCTTGGTTCAGACCACCATGCTGCAAGTTGTAAAAATAAAAACTCAGTTCACTAAGACATTTACAAGTAGATATAGTAGTACATCAGTAATAATTATTCATGTACTCATAAATGCAATTTATAGAGGTACAGTCAAGTATTTCCATCTATGGTTGTGCTATCTCTTACATGCGGACTCTCCCCCACAAGTTACAAGAACCATACACATATAGATCTACATTTTTGGTGTATATGTTAGAGTGGCACGGAAGAGTGGTTGTAAAATAGGGAACATCTACTAAAGAGGGAGAAGAAAAGAGAATGTTAAGGAGGTGTACAGGGAGGTTCCTGCAGATACAACACACTAACAAAAGTGTAAAGTAGTAACCATTCACTAAAGTTACACCCACAACTATTCCAGTAATACTGGAGTACAACAGCTAACACACAATTTTTCCGGCATGGGTCTGAAGTCACACACCTCACATGCCCACTCAATGGTACTACTGTAAGAGAATCATTTAGAAGTTAGTGAAAACAGGGAATAGCACTACTAGCACAAAGCCTAATGCCTAAAATCCAATGAAAATAACTTAAAGGAAAAAATTGTCATATCATTGTAGACATTACAATCACTCACATACAAACATCCCATTGCACAAATGAAAAAAGCATAAAAGTAATTTAAAAAGTAATGGTCATTTAATTATATGCATTGTAGACGCCTATACATCACATCATTAAAATATAAACATAACACCACTCCACACACACACAAAACCACAGAGACAGACAGACAGATACACACACAGAGATATCATAACACACTGAATTCCTCAAATAAACGCACATAGTAACATCACCACTGTAGTTGATGTCTGGCTCCATATTGTCTTTCAGCACAAGGCAAAGAGGGCAGAGCCCAGCGTGTAGCGTCCATTTATGTGCTCTTGATGGTAATCAAGAGCACAATAGGTAATGTCTGTTTTCCTATTATTTCTAATTTGTAGATATGAATAATGTAGGTGGAGGTCTCCGTCTGTGCTATGTAAAACGGCAATTAGTGGATTTACGCCAACAATATGACCATGAAATAACTGATAGTAACTTTATGGTCGTATTTTGAGTTGTTTGTGCCCCCTCACATTTGTGTAAGAGGGTAGGCAAATATTCTCCTAATAATATGAATAACTTTACCCGAAAAAGCTAAACTGCATTTAGGTGGATGTTTACGCCCATGCATAGGCATAAATGTATGTGTGCCGAAATTTGCTCCCATCCATTTACCTTTGTAAAGTGAGCTTAACGTGATTAAGATTGATTCTTAAATTGGTAACACAAGTTGAATTTCTACTAGTTATTTCCGTAGATTCACCAGCATCAAAGCGCCACTTAAATTCAGATTATGTTCTCTATAAATGAGCATGCTAAACTACATTGTATACACATTTTTGGTGAAAATTACCATTCAATTTACCACTGCATCCCAATCTTTAAAAAAAAGTAGGCTTGGATGGTGATAAGATGCTCTTAGTTATGACTTTGAAAGTGCACTGGAGCCTTCTAACCAGGCCCTTTGCCAGTGCTCTCTCCCTAAATTGATAACTGTGACTTGATATCCCCAATTCTCAAGTGCTGTAATCCCCTTATAGGTTCCTAGTACATTGTACCAGTGGTACCTAGGGCCTGGGTGTTAGAGGAGGTCACCACTGCCTGAAGCATTGTTTGTGCTACCTGAGAGACCTAAGTAAATCTACTAACTTCAGGCCTGCCACTGCAGACTGCAGGAGCAGTGCATACTGTTGGAACGCAGCCGTGCGCACACCTTGTGTGGCACAGCCCCAGCTCTGTCTTTAATATATGTCACCCCTAAAGTAGACCTCCTGAGCCCAGAAGGCAAGGTGCCTCATATTAGATGTGTAGACATATAAGTGCAAGCTTATATGTTCCTATAGTGGTCTTTTCCATTAAGACACTACTAAAAGTGAACAAAGGTCCATAGGATAACATGTGCTGGCATCTGGGAAAGCCCAAAGTCGGTAACTCCATTATGGTACTGACAAGGTGTGCCATGTTTAGTACCCTGACAATAATCTCGTGTCGAGGGCGATGTGGCCAGGACCCAAAAAGCAACCTTAGAGGTTGCCCATCTAGTCACTCCTACATTCTTGTACTCGGGCAGCCAGCCTGTAGCTACTGCTACCAAGAGAGGATTCTGACCCCCTGAACAGAGATGTGAACACTCTCAGGAGTCATGACAATGGCCTAGATGGGAAGGAGATTACACCTCCCTTCCTCCCAGGAAGGCTAATGAAGTGACACATCAAGGCGGTGTGCTTCAAAGGGCACACTGCCCCAATATGCAAGAGGGGCTGTCTCCCGGTGGAGGACAAAGCCATCCCCTACCCTTAGGCACATTTGTAGCATGCAGGTGTGGAAATTAGTCAGTAGGAGTACACCCCCAGAAGGCTAGCCAGACCTCTAGGGTGGACAGCCTCATCTGTACAGGCAAGGACGATTTCTGCCATCTTGAAAAGTCGTAAAATAGGGGGTTTCTTTGTAGAAAAGGTGCAGCAGCCCCCCTGAAATGGTAATCTTAGGGATGAATTAGCCACTGGGGCTAGTAGCCCATTGGCTACTTGCACCCACACCCCTAATGCCCCTAAATCTAGGATTTACAGGTCTCCCATGGCACCAGAACCAGAGAGCTGCAACAACTTGCGACAAAAGACCAAAAGAAGACCTACATCAATGACAACAGGAACCTGCACTAACAAAAGATGTGATACCTTGAACCTGTGGCAGCCTCCTGGAACTGCTGGACGGCGGCAGGTCCTGGACGAAAGACTGCTTCCCCCAGAAAGAGGGAATCCTTTGAGAACCAAAGGCAAGACCAGACTACTTTGGACTAGCGGTACTAGTCCCCCGCCTACCTCAGGCAAAAAGTGCTCACCTGATCCAAAGAAGTGCTGGCCATCGGACCTTTCAAGGGCTCGCTCAAAGACAGGCAGTCCAGTGCATTGTGATAAGTGTAGTTCAGCTCCTTGCCATGCTACAGCCAGTTTCAGTTTTCTACTGGACCTCCAGAATGGGAGATAGCGTTTTCTCTACCTACCATTTCCGAGGCTTGTTGGTGGCCAGTCCAGTCATCACCACCTTTACTCAATGCTGTAACTCGAGGGCACACTGCAACACTTTCATCCAGCATCACCTGTGGCTCCATTGTTGCGTTTTTGAATCTGTTTCCTTGCCCACACCATCTCAATGGTAAAACCAGCAACCGCAGCTCCCGTTCAGCACCAAGGATAGCCAAGCACACCTCAGCACCCAAGACGCTTAGAGCAGGTGGAGTTGTTCTGCCTGGTGAATCCTGGTCGAGGGGCCCACACTAACTTAATTTCCAGTGGGTCCCTGCTAACTTGGCTTGCAAGTGCCCAAGCATCACAACTACCATTTTTCACCACCCGCAGCACCTAAATTCAGTGCCAAAGGCAGCCAGGGCACCTCTGCACCCGGCCCTCATAAGCCAGGTAAAATTTGTTTGACTGTTGCAGGCGGGTCCTGGGACCCGCAAAACCTTAACCACCAGTAGATTCCTTTGAACTCATCCCGCGAATGACCAAGCGCCACTGGTGACTTTTCCCATTGACCACAATGGTCAGATTTGACAGCTTGTAAATGCACTGATTTTATTTCTACTTCAAAATCCATAACGCCGGTTATATGCAATTGATTTGCTTTGTTTTGGTGTAAAAAAAAACTATATAAAAATTGCTCTATTTTTATACGTTGGTGTCGGATTTCTTTTGAGTCATATCAATTATTTATTGTCCATGTTTGTACTCTGAAATGCTTAACACATGTTCCTCCAGTAAAGCCTGGCTGCTCTTTGCCCACTACCAGGTCTTAACTAAGGGTTTATTATTGTGAATACGAGAGACCATCTTTGGGGTATTGTGAGAGTGTTACATAGTGAAGCCTAACCAGCATCACTGCATAATACTCCACTTTCCTACATTATATAAAACTGTTGAATAAATACATATGTAGTGCAGTGAATCAAGCACCACACACGTTTGTGTAAATGATTGGATTAAAAATGGTTTAGCACCTCTGTGCATCTACATGTGTTTTAGTGAAAGATGCACAATGTCATGTTAGCTTAATATTCTAATTAACTCATACAACTTTGCTTTGTTGAGCCATGCAGGCAGTCTGTGCACCTGGCAGTAGGTAGTGGGCTGGACGTCGTTTGGATACAGTGTGTAGGGGCTACGAAAGCTCTCGTTCCAACCCAGAAACACCCCCCAGGCTACAAGGGATAGGTCTGGTCACCACTGGTTTGACCTAAATCAGCAACCATCCACATCCCTCTGCTGCCATGATTCTCCGGCAGGCTGTATACTTCTGATTTTGACCTAGGCCTGAATTCAGTGTTTCTGGGGCTCTTTCTTGCATGACAGTGTTCATCTAGACGTGCTGTTTTACATTTTATATTGCTAACCGGTTTTGCCAGTTCTCTAACCCTGGTAATTACATTCAATAATTCCATTGGTTTCATGACAAATTAAACTACCTTTTTTATATTGCCACGTTTCCAGTAGTCAAATACAATGTCAGTCTTTGCTTTTAAGTTTAAAGACTTAATACAGGTGAGTGCCACATTTCTTGACCATAATGCTACGTTTAAGACCTCGCTGCTGATGACCTTGTAACTAAGATGAACAAATCCTGTTTACAACAGCAAAACTGTGTTAAAGTAATTATAATAGTATGCGTGTGTGAGGCAGTAATGAAACCGAAATCTGTCGATTATATTGGAAAGGATATAGATAGGTCAGTTGATGAGTGCTCTAGAAACGGTTGATAACCTAAATAGGTCAATAATGTGCATTTGCTTTAATCTGATTAAAACCTTGTTCTCTTTTCTGTTGCCAGTCTCTTTCCACATGTCCAAGTCCTGTGGTTCTTACATGTGTTTTCTACCACTGTTGTTCTGATTTTGTTTTCTTAACTCTTAGTTACCTGGAGAAAAAACGCCTGCTGTTTCCTCGCTTCTTCTTTGTATCCGATCCAGCCCTGCTCGAGATCCTTGCCCAAGCATCGGATTCACACACAATCCAGGCTCATTTATTGAATGTGTTTGACAACATTAAGACTGTCAAGTTTCATGAAAAGGTATGAAGTGCCAATTCTACGAAACATCTCATATTATTTTGGCAAAATTGATGCAACCCCTCAGCAACTATATTTGTCATGAGATTTTTACGTGTGATTTGCAGCTGCATTGCTGGTAGCATTATGCTTACAGAAAGTATTTGTAAAAGGTACCTGACACGAGATTTCTCACCAACATTATAGACATGAGTAGAGCTACCTCATCCAAATAAAGTGATACGATTTAGATCTGCCTGATAGGGCTGGCAACATAAATGACAGTTTTTTTTTCTAAAGATGTCATATTTAGAAACATTTTTAAAAATAAGCACGTGTCAGAACCACAAATATATTAAGCTGCTCAACATTGCTTAATAGACCACACTAGCCATAAGTAACTTCACATCTTATGTGCAAGACTCTATGCCCAGGGGAACAGAGTAAATGAGACAATGGGAGCAGGGAGTTGGAAGTGAGAAGTGAGATAAGAAACTCAAGACAACAATACCTGGATCACTACAATCTAATTATCTCTTGAGGGTGATCTCATCACATGACTTTATTAACAAAACACATGCATCTTCCTATGACTCCTCTGATTTGCTACCACCAAGAAGCCCTACCTGAGCTGGATCGTGTAAAAGGAATGCACAGCCCCGATAAGTCAGTTAGAACATGGCTTAAAATCGTACCAACAACTTGAGGTCGTTTCGCACTTCTTGATCTGAAGTTCCACCTTTGTCTACTGCTCAGCCGACCTAAAAATGGGAAAAACAAGGGTCTTTCGGTCTCTAAAATTAAATCTTTTAGCCTGACAGCAGCTTGAATGAGATGAGAGGGCCCCTACTAACTATAACAGTCCTCGCTCCAAATGTCTTCCATCTAGTCCTCTGGTGGAGACCGTCAGACTGGACGCAGGCTCTTCAGTATTTATCAAGACTTGTTTCCTCATGAAGTGAAACATAGGATCTTCTGCATCATCACTCATGAACGGAGTGGCAACTTAACATTCTAAGAGACTCGTTTACAAAGAAATGGCACAACGCTGTGCCAAATTTGGCAGCACCGCGGTGCATCATTTCAGAAATGCAGGGATTGGCCATATTTACTACAATATAGCGCACCCCTATGTTTTCCCTAGCACTGGTGCTCAAATTAGCTGCCTAGCACCAATGCAGGCACCCTTGCATTATTGCGTTCCAGGGAATGATTGCTTATGTGCAGTAATGTGTCTTTTCCTGCACATAAACAATCAATAATGGTGATTTCTTACTTCTTTGTGTGTTGCAGAATGTAACACACAGAGAAGTAGCAAATCGTCATTATTCAGTGATTTTTTATGTGCAGGAAGGGACACCTTCCTTCACATAAACAATAATTAATGGCGTTTTGCTCTTTCTATGTGTACTGCAGAAAGCAGCACACATATAAAAAGCAAAAACAAGGAGAAATAAAAGTATTTCTCCTCGTTGCAGCACTCTTAAGCCATCCCTGGGGTGGAATTCATTTTTGACACTGCCTCAGGTTCATGATTTCTTGTAAATCTGGGGCAGGGTCACAATGCAATAGGTGTTGAGGTGGAACGTCCACATCAAAACCCATTGCACACCCCTTTCATGCAAAGTGATGCATGTCAAAGGGCTGTATTTACGAGGCGGCATAAAGTTACAAAAAGTGGCTTAACGCCACTTTGTTAATATGGAGCAGGGCATTGGGCCACCGAAACGTCAGCAAAAGTGATATTCCGGTGGCACAATGCCCTTATAAATGTGGCTTTAAGTTTTGCAGGTTTTGAGAGGTTATTTACCTTCCACTCCAGCCAAAGCACAGAAATAATTGCACAATCACAGAAGTCTTCAGGCGCCAACAGAGCTCTCCCTCCAAAGGTTGTGTTTGTTTTTATGCAACTCGTTAGCACCTTATCATTGATGATCTGAAATCTATAATTAGCACTTGATATTAAAGTGGCTTATAAGGAACAGAAAAAATGTACTGATGCCTGGACTGTTAGCATATTTGACCACCCACCACCCATGCATACTTCACTGTTTAAATCCATAGTTTTCCTTTCTTGAGTGTTTTCTTTTTTCATGTGGAAGCAGGAGTTTAACTTGCACTCACTTTAAACAGATACAAGAATTGCCCTTAAACATTAAGTAGCTTAAACTTTGTAAAAAGGCAGTCCTGGAAGGCATATTGTTTCTTACAGCTTTCACAAATTGTCATGACACCCCAATGGGATTTCAGAATTGCTTGCCATTAAGTATCGCATAGCTGAGCATGGCAAATACTTGTGGGTCCTGACTCCATGGCCAAGCATCAGCCAGTCAATGTATCATGGGGGATTGGAAGATAACTCACTAGAGGTCAGTCCTATTTGGTTCATATCCATTGGCATAGCTAGTTTGCCATGGGCCCTAGTGCAAGCCAAGTAAATTGACTCCCCCACTAGGATGGCATCTTAGTCTGTCAGATGCCCCCAACACAACTCAACCACCTTCAACAGAGTCTGCATCTGCCATATCAAAACTCCCTTCCATTCCCATGCACACATTATTTAATTTCTCTCCCTGCACTGCGTTTCTGTAAGTCAGAGCCATAGCCACAGCCATAAAAATAATTACCAATGCCAATAGGTTTAAGTCTTATAAAGTGCATGCACACAAAGACATAACATGTAGGGACCCCCACACTCACACTGCTGCCCTTAAATAGGCACAGTCCTTATGCTCCACTCACACAGGCACAACTTTCAACCTGTAGACTACTTACCCTGTACTCACAAAAAGACAATGGCAATCCTTCATTCACACAGGCACATCCCTCAAAATGTACTCACAAGACATTTTGGCTATTCTGCCCTCAAACAAGCACACTGGTTACACACAGGTGCACAGCTTACTAGGAAGGAGCAGAGTTGGGGACAGATAATACCAAAGGAGACAAAGACTGAATATCTGATGCATAGGTCCATTAGTTTAATTCAAAGCTTTTGAAGTATGCTACACTGAAGCCAGAATGTCCACTGATATCCCATCTCGCACATGTGAACCACCACTGCAAACTATATGAGTCTGATATTTGTGAGCTTTTGGGGGGGAAGAGTCTTGGCATACAAAAAAATCCAACTTGCATTCTAAAACAATATGGTGGTTTTCTTTGTAGTGCAAGCATATGAAGAAAGAAAGAAAGAACAAAGCAAACCCATACCAACTAAATGTGATGGGGATGTGCTTCAATGAAAAACAAAGTAAATCTTTACATTGTTCTACCATCTTGGAACAGTAACAATGATAGAGTATGCAGAATACCATTTTGAAGATGATAACATGGTTTTGAAGCTTGCAGATGTGATGCCTAGTGCTCTGCATAAGAAAGTTGTTGCCCAGTAGCAATGGCAGCAGAGCTGTTGGTACGCTCATTACCCAATTAGCACCAGTCTGCATTTTGAGGTGAGCCGCTGGGGGATGAACTAAAGGAAATATCTCCCGAGGTCACACTTCTCTGGATGCAGAGTAACAGATTAAGCAGGCAAAATACTGTTACAGAAACAGACATTTTAAAGACCACCAGTTATCTACTAGACAGAGCCAAACATTGTCAACAAAGCAAATGATTGAAGAGGGTGGATCCACTGCCCAATTGAATTGTTGTTGTTCTAAAGGGCTATATTAATGTATGAATGTGACTCTGTCTGATGAATAACTTAAGTGGGCTCACCTGAAGCACATTTCCTCTAAGCAAGATTATGCATTAATTTGAGAAATCATAAGGCTGGTGAGAGAGCTAAAGCAGCCTAAAACACACAGAAAATATAGAGCCCAGGGAGCAGGAGCAAAGGGCAACACACACAGAAGACATACCACTCTGGTCAAGAGCATCAC
Organism: Pleurodeles waltl; assembly: GCF_031143425.1. Lineage (NCBI taxonomy): Eukaryota > Metazoa > Chordata > Amphibia > Caudata > Salamandridae > Pleurodeles > Pleurodeles waltl. The sequence continues at coordinate 212,489,820 of NC_090439.1, forward strand.
AATGTTCCCTGAAAGACATAAAACAAGTGTAGTACTGCAAGACCAGTGCAAGTTTCCTTTAAAAGTAGGGAACAACTGTGGCATTGCAGTTCCAGACAGTGGAAGTTTCTTTCAAAGACAGAACTAGTATCCTACTGCAGGGCCAGACATTGCGAGCTTCCTTCAGATTCATAGAACAAATTTGGTACTACAGGGTGAGTCAAGCTTCATTCAAATCCAAGAAACAAATGTGATACTGCAGGGCTAGTGCAAGCTTCCTTCAAAGAAAAAGAACAAGTGTGCTACTCAGGTCCAGTGCAAGCTTGCTTCAGAGACATGGAAAAGTGTGGTACTGCAGGACCAGCCAGTTCAATCTTCCTTCAAAGAAATGGAACAGATGTAGTACTTCAGGGCTATTGCAAGCTTCCTTCAAAGACATAGAACAAGTGTGGCACCAGACAGCACCATTTACCATCTCCCTTAGATAAAACGACAAGCAGCATTTCAGATTTGGTACAAGTGTAAGAAACAGCACCGGGGTGTATTAGTTGAAGCTTCACTCACATGCATTGCAAGATTTCTACACCCGGGGCAGCTGGTGTGTTTGAGTGCGAAGGGCAGACCTCTCCATTCATGGGAGGAGAGAAGAGAGTTGGGAGCAAATGAGCTGCTCAAAAAAAGGCTGGCTGGTCCATAGACGGTTTCCCGCCGGCTTCCCGCTGCCCCAGGGAATCCTCCACGGCGGCGCTGCAAGCAGCGCCGCCATGGGGATTCCGACCCCCTTCCCGCCAGCCTGTCGCCCGCCCAGCGGGAAAGTCAGAATTACTGCGGCGGTCATTTGACCGCGCTGCGGTATTCTGGTGGGGGAACTTTGGCGGGCGGCCTCCGCCACAGTTAGAATGACCCCCATAATGATCTGCTCAGAAACAATGCACACTTCCCTCATATGTGTTGGACATGGACTGCATCTGCAGCAGTAGACAAGCCTGTGTACAAACACACGCACAGACAATGTGCAGCATTTGGCAGCAGTGTATTTTCCCCTCACACAGCACAAGTATAAGATGGCCATCTGATCTCGGTTTCATGCGTGACTGTAATTGTGTGATTCTGGGTAAATCACTTAACCTCCATCTGCCTAAAATTGTAAATATGTAAAATGTAAAACATCTAATTACACATGTGTGAATTGTTAGGATACTGTATAATTCTAAGATGTAAAACCCATCTGGATGTGCATACTCTTCTGTCGTATTCCAGCTGCCCATTGTTGTACTGCACTGTGTTTTTCCTGCCTGATACCCACACTAAATCAATAGAGTCCCTGACAATCTCATATGGACTACAGGATTCCTGAGGACAAACAGCAATAACATTGGCATTATTTCTATTTAGCACTGTTAGACTTTTCATCCTTGGCGTGGTCTCCCTTAACATTTTGCCTCTGTTTCCCAGGTTATTGATGTGTGCTGGACTCTGATTTTGCTGTTTTTATTACTCTGGGCACTTTACCACTGCTAACCAGGGCTAAAGTGCAAGTGCTCCTGTTTAAAATGTGTATGTAATTGGTTCTCCATGATTGGCATATTTGTTTTACTGTTAAGTCCCTAGTAAAGTGCACCAGAGGTGCCCAGGGCCTGTAAATCAAATGTTACTAGTGGGCCTGCAGCACTGGTTGTGCCACCCACACAAGTAACCCTGTAATCCTGTCTCAGACCTGCCACTGCAGTGTCTGTGTGTGTATTTTTACACTGTAAATTCGACTTGGCAAGTGTACCCACTAGCCAGGCATAAACCTTCCCTTTTCTTACATGTAAGGTACCCCTAAGGTAGGCCCTAGGTAGCCCCAAGGGCAGGGTGCAGTGTATGGATAAGGTAGGACATATAGTAATGTGGTTTATATGTCCTGACAGTGAAATACTGCCAGTTTCGTTTTTCACTGTTGCAAGGCCTGTCTCTCTCATAGGATAATATGGGGGCTACCTTTAAATATGATTAAAGTGTAGATTCCCCTAGAGAGTAGATGGACATGTGGAGTTTGGGGTCCCTGAACTCACAATTTAAAAATACATCTTTTAGTAAAGTTGGTTTTGAGATTGTGGGGGTCATTCTGACCTTGGCGGTCCATGACCGCCATGGCGGAGTGTGGCGGAAGTACCGCCAACAGGCTGGCGGTGCTTCCTGGGCGATTCTGACCGCGGCGGTAAAGCCGCGGTCGGAAAAGGGGAGCCGGCGGTTTCCCGCCGGTTTCCCGCTGGCCCTTGCAGCACCGCCATGGGGATTCCGACCCCCTTCCCGCCAGCCTGTTTCTGGCGGTGTCCACCGCCAGAACCAGGATGGCGGGAACGGGTGCCATGGGGCATGGGCAGTGCAGGGGCCCCCTAACAGGGCCCCACAAAGATTTTCAGTGTCTGCTGTGCAGACAGTGAAAATCGCGACGGGTGCCACTGCACCCGTCGCACCCCTTCAACTCCGCCCGCTCCATTCCGAGCCGGCTTCATTGTTGAAGGGGCTGTCCCGCTGGGCCGGCCGGCGGTCTTCTGGCGGTCGCCCGCCGGCCCAGCGGGAAAGCCGGAATGGCCGCCGCGGTCTTTTGACCACAGAGCGGTCTTTCGGCGGGAACCGCTGGGCGGGCGGCGACCGCCGACCGCCGCGGTCAGAATGACCGCCTGTGGGTTTGAAAATTACACTTTTAGAAAGTGAGCATTTTCTTCCTTAAACCATTCTGTGACTCTGCCTTGTTTGTGGATTCCCTGTCTGGGTCAGTTTGACAGTTGGGTTGTTTTTCACCTCACACTAGACAGTGACACAAGGGGAGCTGGGGTGTAGCCTGCATTTCCTAATTAGCCATCTCTGCTAGGAGGGAAGGGTGGAGGGGTCATTCTCATCTGAAAGGACTGTGCCTGCCTCTGACAATGCAGACTCCAACCCCCTGGTGTGTTTGAGGCCTTGTCTGGGCAAGGCAGGATTTCACAAGTAGGTGTGAGTCCCCTTTGAAGAAAGGTGACTTCAAAGACTAAAATGGGTAGAAGAAGGGCACCCAAATCTACAGACTTTAGAAACACTTCTGGAACCAAGAGGAACCTCTGCCTGGAGAAGAGCTGAATAGCTGAGGAAGAAGAGCTGCCCTGCCTGTGACTGTGCTTTGTGGAGCTATCCTGCAGTTGCTGCTTCTGCCAGAGTAAGAGGGCAAAGACTGGACTTTGTGCGCCTTCCATCTTGACAAGAAATCTCCAAGTGCTTGATCTAGAGCTTGCCTTCTGTTGTTTGAAGTCTCAGGGACAGCAAAGACTTCTCTCTGCCAGCACCTGGAGTCTCTGGAGAGACTCCTACTCTGCCCTGTGGTGCCCATCCAGTTCCTGGGACCCTGAAAGGAGAAGCTGGCAGCCTAAAGACAAGAAAATCGAAGCACAGAGCGCCGTGCAGGGAAAATATTGACGCGAATCCGATCTGTGGCTGAAAAAAACAGCGTGCCGGCGGCACCACAGCTGAGAAACGACGCTCGCAGGAAACACGACCGAAGAATCGGCGCACGGAGCAGGAGAAACGACGCACAGCATCACTGACGGAGGCTGGGAAATCACAACCTGAGCTGCGGGATTTTCGTACGGCTGGATTTTTGACTCAAGTACCACCGTGCAGAGTTATTTTTGACGCACGCCTGCCCGTGAGGGGTTATTTTTGACGCACACCAGGTACATTTTCACTCTAGCAGCGCTAGTGTGTTTTTAAAACTACTTAAAGACTCTTTGATTTTTAATTGATGACTTGACTTGTGTATGGTGGATTTTTGTCGTTTTGGTCTTGTTTTGTTTAGATAAATATTTCCTATTTTTCTAAACCTGTGTTGTGTCATTTTGTAGTGTTTTCATTAAGTTACTGTGTGTGTTGGTACAAACACTTTACACCTAGCACTCTGAAGTTAAGCCTACTCTCTGCCAAGCTACCAAGGGGGTAAGCAGGGGTTAGCTGAGGGTGATTCTCTTTTACCCTGACTAGAGTGAGGGTCCTTGCTTGAACAGGGGGTAACCTGACTGTCAACCAAAGACCCCATTTCTATTATTGGTGATCAGCGGTTGGGGTTTGGACTTGTATTTGTACTTGACATACAGTAATTAAGTGTACACTACTGTTTGAGTTCAGACCACTACGTGACCACATACTACTAGTCTTGTGATTTTAGTTTTTTTTCCTATTTGGACTGTTTTTGCTCTGCATTCAGTTTCTTTTTTCGCTGATCCTGTGATTGACTTTTCTGGAACTTCATTTGAGAACTTGCTTTTCTGTTTTTGGAACTTTGCACTTTTTTTTAACCTCTCATCATGTCTCAGTCTGGAGATGCCCCAACTGGAGCGGCTTTTGATTTGGAGAAATTGGAGAGCTACACAGTGGCTCAGTTGAAGCAGTTTTGTAGTAATGTTGGCTGTCCCATTAAGAGCTCATACAGGAAGGATGAGCTGCAAAAGGTGCTGAGGGCCTGGGTGACAGCTAAAGCAGCTGAGGGGCACACAGATGGAGGAGCCAGAGGGGGAGGAGGAGTTGCAAGTCACTCACACTAATGTAGTGGGTGGGCCTGTTATGTCTCAGGAGAGAGTCTCCAGGGCAGGTAGCAGTGTGTCCTCCAAGGGTCTGACACCCGAAGAGTTACAGGACAGACAGGCAGAGAGGGAGTACCAATTGGAGCTGAAAAAGCACAATCTAGAGATGGAACAGAGAAGGCTGGCCATTGAGGAAAGGAAGTTAGGAATGGCTCATGAGCTCAGTTTAAAGGAGATAGATCAGAGGAGTCAGTCCAGTAGAGATGGTGGCAGCAATCCTACAGTGCAGCCTGAGAAAAGGGTACACATCCCAAAATACTTTTTGAGGGATTATAAGAGGGAGGATGATATCTACTTGTGGTTCAAGGGTTATGAGTCAGCTCTACACATGAACCTGGTCCCTGAAGCTAATTGGGGGCCAGCCCTTTGGAAGCATTTTGAGGCAGAGGGTAGGGACACACTGACAGCCTTAGGGGATACTCAGGGTCTCACCTACTCTGTCATGAAGGAGGCCTTACTCACCAGGTATGGTCTCACCCCTGAGCAGTACAAGGAGAAGTTTAGATCCTACAAGAGAAAGGAATCCCAAACATGGTTGGAATGTGTTGATTCTTTTTGCAGGTCACTGGATGGTTGGGTGAAGGGCAGTAAGGCAAACATGTATGAGGGGCCTTACAATTTAATTGCTTGGGAGCACTTGTACAGTTTATGTTTTCTAGAGCTGTGCCAGCACCTCATTGACAGCAAGCTGACTGAGCCCGGAAGCTTGCGCAGGAAGCGGACCGCTGGGAGAGCACCAGGGTCCAAAAGAGGTATGGGGGAGACCACGCCAAGGGTGGGCAGGGTCCCTCTCAGAAGAAAGGGGGGGGTAAGGGCAAACAGGGGGAGTTCTCTAAAGGGCCCCAAACTGATTCCCAGGGTAAGGATTCCCAACCCCCCAGTGAAAAGAAGCCATGGTTGTCCAAATGGAAGCCAGTGGCAGGTGGTCCCCCACGTAAGTGTTATGCATGTGACCAGGTGGGTCATGTGAGGGGGGATCCCAAATGCCCCAAAAGTACACCGGAACCCACTGGTGCACCGTCCCAGGGTTTGGCCAGTGTAGCGCTTGGGGAGGAGTTGGTTTCAGGTGGGTGGGAACCAACAGAAATTACCCTTGTCTCACTAGGGGACAGTGAGATGGTCCAGAGAAACCTAGTGCCTGATAACACTAAGAAGTACAGGCAATGGGTGACCATCAATGGACAGAGGGTGGAGGCTCTGAGAGCCACAGGAGCCAGTGTGACTACAGTGAGGAGTCACCTGGTGTCTGAAGAGCATATTGATCCCCGGATACTTCACCAAGTAGTTGCAGTAGACAACTCTGAGCGCCTCTGCAGAGTGGCGCAGGTTCCCTTTGAATGGGGGGGGCTCAGGTTCCTGGAAAGTAGCTGTGAGTCCAACCATGCCTGTTGATTGTTTGCTAGGCAACGACCTGGGGGATTCCCCTTGGAAGGAGGTGGAACACAGGTCTCACTTGGAGATGTTGGGTCTTCCTGGGTGGGTATGCGTATCCACCCGGTCTATGGCAGCCAATCACGGTAGTCAAGAGCCCCTGGAGCCTGAAACAGTGGCCCAGGGGACCGCCAAGAAGAGGAAGGGCAGGGGGCGCGGGAAACCGGCCCCAGGGGTTCCACGGTCCGGGAGGAGGCAGAGCCTGAGGGTGACACCCCGGAACCTACAGGGGAGCAGGTGGCTGAACTGGGGGAGGTCCCTGAGCGGTCACAGTGACAGCAAGAAAGGGGACCCACCAGGGAAGCATTCTGCACAGCGTAGCAGGAGTGCCCTACTCTTGAGGGGCTGTGGCAGCAGGCTGCAGCCCAGGCGGCTGTCGAGGCGCCAGGTACTCACCTGATATATTGGGAGGTTGGCCTCCTGTATAGTGAGCCTAAGGTTCCTGAGCCTGGGTCAGCTCGTATACTGGTGGTACCCCAGTGCTTCAGGGGCTTCCTACTGGGTTTGGCTCATGATGTGCCTTTGGCAGGACATCTGGGGCAGGACAAGACCTATAAGAGGCTTGTCTCCCACTTTTACTGGCCCTTGATGCACAAGCAGTCAGCTGCTTATTGTAGGTCTTGTCAGACTTGTCAGGCAAGTGGCAAGAGTGGGGGAAATGCAAAGCTCCCTTCCAACCTTTACCTATAGTCAGTACCCCCTTTGAACGGGTAGGAATTGACATTGTGGGGCCTCTGGACCCCAAGACAGCAATGGGCAACAGGTTCATCCTGGTCTTGGTGGACCATGCCACACGGAACCCAGAAGCCATTCCTCTAAGGACGGTCACTTCCCCTGTGGTGGGACGTGCCTTGTTGGGAGTTTTTACCCGCATGGGGTTCCCCAAGGAAGTGGTATCTGATAGAGGTACAAACTTCATATCCACTTATATGAAGTCTCTGTGGAAGGTGTGTGGGGTAACCTACAAGTTCACCACCCCTTACCACCCCCAAAGTAATGGTCTGGTTGAGAGATTCAACCGCACCTTGAAAGGCATGATTCAGGGCCTGTCAGAGCCCTTGAGGCGTAAGTGGGACGTCCTCTTGCCATGCCATCTGTTCGCTTACAGGGAGGTGCCTCAAAAGGGACTTGGCTTTAGCCCCTTTGAGCTCATCTATGGCCACCCTGTGAGGGGACCGCTCAGTCTGGTGAAGGAGGCTTTGGAGAAAGCTCCTAGTAAACCACCCCAGGATGTATTTAGCTACATGCTGGCACTAAGAAACCAGACTGCCCGCTTCAGGAGTCTCGCTCAGGAGAACCTGGAAGCAAGCCAGGAGGATATGAAACGGTGGTACGACCAGAATGCCACTCTGGTTGAGTTTCAGCCTGGACAAAAAGTCATGGCACCAGTGGAGCCTAGGGCTCTCCAAGATAAGTGGACTGGGCCTTTTGAGGTGGTGGAAAGAAAGAGCGAGGTCTCCTATCTGGTAGACTTGCAAGCCCCCAGGAACCCTTTGAGGGTCCTACATGTCAACCGCCTCAAACCACACTTTGAGCGAATTGAGCTATCCATGCTCCTAGCGACAGATGACGGGGTGGAGGAAGAGAGTGAGCCTCTTCCTGACCTCCTGTCTGCAGGAGAGAAAGATGGGTCTGTGGAGGGAGTGATCCTCTCCCCCTCCCTGACTGAGGAACAGCAGAGGGACTGTCGCCACGTGTTGGGACAGTTCGCCTCGCTGGTTTCCCTGATCCCAGGAGTCACACACCTGTGCACACATGATGTGGACACTGGGGACAGTACACCTGTTAAACATAAGGTTTACAGGGTGACTGACAGGGTCAGGGCTTGCATTAAGGAGGAAGTCTCCAAAATGTTAACCCTAGGGGTTATTGAGCACTCCAGCAGTCCTTGGGCCAGCCCAGTGGTATTGGTCCCAAAGGCTGCTGCTCCTGGTGCCACTCCGGAACTTAGGTTCTGTGTGGACTACCGGGGTCTCAATGCGGTCAGCAAGACTGACGCACACCCCATCCCCTGAGCTGATGAGCTCATTGATCGGTTAGGAGCTGCCAAGTACCTCAGTACGTTTGATTTAACATCTGGGTACTGGCAGATTGCCTTAACTGAGGGGGCAAAGGAGAGGTCAGCATTCTCTACCCCAGATGGGCACTTCCACTTCAACGTGATGCCCTTTGGGATGAAGAATGCCCCTGCCACCTTTCAGAGGTTGGTCAACCAGGTGTTGGCAGGACTGGATGAGTTCAGTGCCTCCTACCTGGATGACATTGCTGTGTTTAGTTCCACATGGGAGGAACACCTGCAACACCTCTGGAGAGTGTTAGAGGCCATGCAGAAGGCAGGCCTCACTATTAAGGCGAGAAAGTGCCAAATAGGGCATGGTTCTGTGGTGTACTTAGGACATCAGGTGGGGAGTGGCCAGGTGGCACCCCTACAGCCTAAGATTTACACGATTCTGGCTTGGGAGCCTCCCAAGACCCAGACTGAAGTGAGAGCCTTTTTAGGTCTCACAGGATATTACAGGAGGTTTGTTAAGGGATATGGTACCATTGTTACCCCCTTAACTGAGTTGACTTCTAAGAAGCAACCCAAGAAAGTGATCTGGACAGAGGCTTGCCAGAATGCTTTTGATGCCCTGAAGGCTGCCATATGCACAGCACCTGACTGCTCCAAGGAGTTTGCTGTGCAAACAGACACCTCAGAGCATGGTATTGGAGCAGTACTTTCACAGCTTAATGAAGAGGGCCTAGATCAACCCGTAACCTTAATTAGCAGGAGGTTACTACCCAGGGAATGTAGGTGGAGTGCCATAGAACGCGAAGCGTTTGCTGTCGTCTGGGCACTGAAGGAGCTAAGACCCTACTTGTTTGGGACTCACTTCCAAGTTCAGACCGACCACAGTCCCCTCAGATGGTTAATGCAGATGAGGGGTGAGAATCCAAAACTGTTGAGGTGGTCCATTTCCCTACAGGGGATGGACTTTACGGTGGAACACCGCCCTGGTACAGAGCACGCCAATGCTGATGGTCTGTCCAGGTTCTTCTGACTTAGTGATGAGAACTCCCATGAGGTTGGGTAGTTGCTCCCCACTTTTAGCTGGGGGGGGACACGTGTTAGACTTTTCATCCTTGGCGTGGTCTCCCTTAACTTTTTGCCTCTGTTCCCCGGGTTATTGATGTGTGCTGGACTCTGATTTTGCGGTTTTTATTACTCTGGGCACTTTACCACTGCTAACCAGTGCTAAAGTGCAAGTGCTCCTGTTTAAAATGTGTATGTAATTGGTTCTCCATGATTAGCATATTTGTTTTACTGTTAAGTCCCTAGTAAAGTGCACCAGAGGTGCCCAGGGCCTGTAAATCAAATGTTACTAGTGGGCCTGCAGCACTGGTTGTGCCACCCACACAAGTAACCCTGTAATCCTGTCTCAGACCTGCCCTGCAGTGTCTGTGTGTGTATTTTTACACTGTAAATTCGACTTGGCAAGTGTACCCACTAGCCAGGCCTAAACCTTCCCTTTTCTTACATGTAAGGCACCCCTAAGGTTGGCCCTAGGTAGCCCCAAGGGCAGGGTGCAGTGTATGGATAAGGTAGGACATATGGTAATGTGGTTTATATGTCCTGACAGTGAAATACTGCCAGTTTCGTTTTTCACTGTTGCAAGGCCTGTCTCTCTCATAGGATAATATGGGGGCTACCTTTAAATATGATTAAAGTGTAGATTCCCCTAGAGAGTAGATGGACATGTGGAGTTTGGGGTCCCTGAACTCACAATTTAAAAATACATCTTTTAATAAAGTTGGTTTTGAGATTGTGTGTTTGAAAATGACACTTTTAGAAAGTGAGCATTTTCTTGCTTAAACCATTCTGTGACTCTGCCTTGTTTGTGGATTCCCTGTCTGGGCCAGTTTGACAGTTGGGTTGTTTTTCACCTCACACTAGACAGTGACACAAAGGGAGCTGGGGTGTAGCCTGCATTTCCTAATTAGCCATCTCTGCTAGGAGGGAGGGGTGGAGGGGTCATTCTCATCTGAAAGGACTGTGCCTGCCTCTGACAATACAGACTCCAACCCCCTGGTGTGTGTCTGAGGCCTTGCCTGGGCAAGGCAGGATTTCACAAACAAATAGGTGTGAGTCCCCTTTGAAGAAAGGTGACTTCAAAGACTAAAATGGGTATAAGGAGGGCACCCAAATCTACAGACTTTAGAAACACTTCTGGAACCAAGAGGAACCTCTGCCTGGAGAAGAGCTGAATAGCTGAGGAAGAAGAGCTGCCCTGCCTGTGACTGTGCTTTGTGGAGCTATCCTGCAGTTGCTGCTTCTGCCAGAGTAAGAGGGCAAAGACTGGACTTTGTGTGCCTTCCATCTTGAGAAGAAATCTCCAAGTGCTTGATCTAGAGCTTGCCTCCTGTTGTTTGAAGTCTCAGGGACAGCAAAGACTTCTCTCTGCCAGCACCTGGAGTCTCTGGAGAGACTCCTACTCTGCCCTGTGGTGCCCATCCAGTTTCTGGGACCCTGAAAGGAGAAGCTGGCAGCCTAAAGACAAGAAAATCGACGCACAGAACGCCGTGCGGGGAAAAGATTGACGCAAATGATCTGCGGCTGAAAAAACGCTACGCCGCCGGCTCCGCAGCTGAGAAACGACGCTCGCAGGAAACGCGACCGAAAAATCGACGCACGGAGCAGGAGAAACGACGCGCAGCATCACTGAGGGAGGCTGGGAAATCACAACCTGCGCTGCGGGATTTTCGGATCATCGTGCGGCTGGATTTTTGACTCAAGTACCGCCGTGCAGAGTTATTTTTGACGCACACCTGCCCGTGCGGGGTTATTTTTGACGCACACCAGGTACATTTTCACTCTAGCAGCGCTAGTGTGTTTTTAAAACTACTTAAAGACTCTTTTTGATTTTTAATTGATAACTTGACTTGTGTATGGTGGATTTTTGTCGTTTTGGTCTTGTTTTGTTTAGATAAATATTTCCTATTTTTCTAAACCTGTGTTGTGTCATTTTGTAGTGTTTTCATTAAGTTACTGTGTGTGTTGGTACAAACACTTTAAACCTAGCACTCTGAAGTTAAGCCTACTGCTCTGCCAAGCTACCAAGGGGGAAAGCAGGGGTTAGCTGAGGGTGATTCTCTTTTACCCTGACTGGAGTGAGGGTCCTTGCTTGAACAGGGGGTAACCTGACTGTCAACCAAAGACCCCATTTCTAACAAGCACCTAAACCCACTTGTGTATAGAAGCCGCTCGTATAAATGTCTTGGCTAGTTTAAAAGATGTGCATCCTTTATTCAAGCTGCAAGTGTAATTTTAGAAACCTTCCTCTTAAGGTCGCCGATCTCTGGCTGCTACTGATTTATTCTTCTCTTGGATGGCCACATTACTAAATTTGAATAGCCTAGATCGCTTAATTTGTAAAGTAATGAGTGTTGTCCCAAAGCTCTGCTCCAAAGCCCACAGCTGGCTCTTACATGTCAGCACGCTGAATACTAAGGCTTCGCAGTCTTCAGTCCCCCTCAGGCCTCTTTAATCCACTACCAGACATCACCTTCCCTTTGTCACACTCTTACAGGTTCCTGTTTTCTCCTTTTGTGATGTTTTTCCCATCTTTCTCTTCCTCTTTCTTTCTACTTTGTTTGTTTTCCCTCCTTTGCTCTTGGGAAATATCTGATGAAGGAAAATAAGTGACGTTCCCCAAAAATATGTGTCTGTAGTCCCCACCGACAACCACCAGCTCAACTCAAACACTGGATGATCCAGAGTGCCATAGTCTCAGTTTTAGCTGAAGTAGTCCCCTTGCATGAGGCTCTTCTTCCCCCATGATTAGCTAAGCCTCCCCTCCTGCTGCCTCGTGGTGGTTACCCCAGGGTGCTGGTAATTCCAAAAGCAAGGGGGTTTTGAAAGGGCAGTCTTTGCTTTAAATGCACTTTAAGAAAAAAACAATATGAAAATATACAGCTGTCGACTTTGTGAGCCGATGAAACAGACTCGAGTCCCGGCATCCTGTGATTCTGAGCAGGTAGCTTGATCTCCCCATGCTTAAAAGAAAAAAATCAGACCTTGTGTGGTGTAATCTGGTGTTCATGTGAAGAGCTCGGATCCCTTTGAGCCAAGGTAGTGGTATGCTCATTCTGCTACAAAACATTCTGCTGAATTAGCAGTAGCTCGCAAATACTTTCAGAGTAGCTCGCAGCCTTGAGTTCATTTTCAAGTAAGGACAAGGTCACATTTTCCTTTTGAAGTGAAGGGAAGGCTGTGTTTAGTTTACATATATGTTCACCAGACTGCAGATAACAGGGCTGACAGTGACCAGTGCTGTACTCACATTTATGACCAAGGGTGGTGCACAGAGGTGAAGAACTGAAGCACTCGGTATTTAAATCTTAGATAAGTCCCTGTCAACTTAATATTGCATGAGAACATAATGATGTTTTTGAATTATTTAAATGGGAGAAAATTAAAATGAAGTTAACTTAATGATTAAGGCAGCTCTTCATTTTAATATTCTCCCATTTCAAAGTCTCACATTTACAAATATCAGGCCTCTTGCTCTCATTAGCCAGTAGACACTGTGCCATATTTTTAACTGAAAAATACAGTCATTTGTTTTTAAATGTTTTTAAGTTTAAAGTGAAGAAAAATCTATGCAACACTAAGGGGGTCATTCTAACTTCGGCGGGCGGCGGAGGCCGCCCGCCAAAGTTCCCCCGCCAGAATATCGCAGCGCGGTCAAATGACCGCCGCGGTAATTCTGACTTTCCCGCTGGGCGACCGCCAAAAGGCCGCCCGCCCGCCTAGCGGGAAAGCACCAGCAACGAGGATGCCGGCTCCGAATGGAGCCGGCGGAGTTGCTGGTGTGCGACGGGTGCAGTTGCACCTGTCGCGATTTTCAGTGTCTGCCAAGCAGACACTGAAAATCAATGTGGGGCCCTGTTAGGGGGCCCCTGCAGTGCCCATGCCAGTGGCATGGGCACTGCAGGGGCCCCCAGGTGCCCCACGACACCTGTTCCCGCCAGCCAGGTTCTGGCGGTGAAAACCGCCAGAACCAGGCTGGCGGGAAGGGGGTCGGAATCCCCATGGCGGCGCTGCTTGCAGCGCCGCCGTGGAGGATTCCCTGGGGCAGCGGGAAGCCGGCGGGAAACCGCCGGCTTCCCTTTTCTGACCGCGGCTTTACCGCCGCGGTCAGAATAGCCCCTGAAGCACCGCCAGCCTGTTGGCGGTGCTTCCTCCGTCCCCTAACCTGGCGGTCTCGGACCGCCAGGGTAGGAATAACCCCCTAAGTCTTGATGTTTTTCTCCACTTTTAATTAAGACAATTATGTCTCATTGTTTCTTCACTTTAAAATCATCCCAATTACACAAATATAAATATGACTTCTTGTCTGCAGGCAAATATATGTGTGATGTAAATGCAACACTTTGAAATAGGTAATAATTAAAATAATATGTTTTAGGAGATCCATGTAAATATAAATTTAACTCGAGCTTACTTTTCTCACATTTCAAAGTGTTGCATTTACACACAGCATGCATCTTGCTGCCAGTGTCTTGATAGGCACGGTGCCATATTTATAATTTGAAAATTCAGCCATTTTTTATATGGGAGAAATTTAAAGTGCGGAAAAATGTTTCATATTATGAATAGTTTTGCAGAATGTTTTTTGGCACTTTAAATTTCTCCCATTTAAAAAAGGTTTGTTTGATTGTGTTATATATGTAACTGTGCCGCATATGGCAAAAGGTATGCCCTGTGCCACAAGTACATATGACGCAGGCTCCAAGTCACCCACACACATGGATCCCATTTATACGTACACATATTCATATATCACCACAGGTGACACTCTCGCTGACACATGGCAGCCTTGTCATAGTTCCCCCCTAGTCAAAATATTCTGTCTAAACCATAGTACCTTGCTCCATTGATATTAGGCTTAAATTCAATGAAGCTTGGAATGGGGGTATCTGGTAATGATGTGAGAGTGTTTTGGCCTTCAGTAGCTCTAGACGATTTTCACTTATCAGAAGTAGCTCTCAATACAGACAAGGTTGGAGACCCCTTTTCTGCTCATTCCGTGGCACCTGCGGGCTGCTTTAAAGGATAAATCCAGTGGTGTGTTCTGCTTTGTCAAGGTGTTTTAAAATTCCTGTAAAGTAACATGGTTTGCTCTGTGGGTCGGTCACTGAAGTGATTTCATTTTCTCTCAAAGTTTTATTAAGTAAAGGGCTTGATTCTGATGACTCTGTGTTCCATTTCTCATTGAGTTCCCAAAAGGTAGTATTGTGCTCTGACAGTGGGAAATTGTCGCTATGACGCAAAGTGTTCTGCGCTCTCAGCTAAATTAAGGGGCTGGTGTGTTTTATGGAGAGGAAGCATGTTCCTGGCCTTACACAGCTAGAGTGCAGGGCAGGGCCTTGTGTAGAATCTCTCGACTGGGTAGGATCACCACCCAATATCACGGATGAGGGTGGACAGACAGCAGTCCTTGGTTTTAATCCACAACTGTTGATTAAGGCACTCGATTGTTTCAATAGATTGCAGTCCTTGCAAGCACACAGAGCGGCATTGACACGGTATTGCAGACTTTTTTTTTCCTGGGGTTTTTCTTTATTCCGCTTTCTCCTGCCAGGGGCCCCAAGAAAGGAACAGAACTTGAGCAAATACTTTTTTCACTTCTGTTTTGTGGCACTCATCTAAAATAGTGCCAGCTCGAATTGTGGTGGGACGGACCGGAGCACACAACGTTGTGGTAGGAGTTGAAGGCAGCATGTTGTTGGGCGATAATATATCTTTCTGCTTAAAATGTTTAACCAGAAGGCCTTTGTATCACATTTAGCCAATATTTAGATGGATCGAGGTGAGATCATCCAAGGCAGGAATGTTAGAGGAATAGCTCTCTTCATTTTCCCCAGAATTCTGCAGACAGGAGAACTGGTGTAGGGTGGCTCCCTTTTTCAAGTACCTCTCGATGCAGCTCTGCAGACACAGCCTTGTGTGGGGCGATGCTATCTTCCAAAGTGGCAGTGCTACAGGAATATCTAGTTACATTTCTATAAGAGCGCTGTCTCCTTTGATCTCACTTCACTGCATAGGTCTCTTTCCTCCTGCATCGCTTGTGATATACTTCCACTGCCTGTGAAACAATATAACCTCCATCTAGTGCACAGGGACAGGCTCAGGTCTTTCAAAATGGAACAGACCTTCATTACTGTGCTTTGCTTACAAGTACAATCCATATACTTCAATAGCCATATAAACAAACATGCACAACATACACTTGACCGGGGTTAGGTGGCAAAACAGAGTATTAATCTGACTGTGCATTGGTGAAACACTCTCTGCCAGTGCAAAATAACTCATGGTAAGTGAATGAGGGAAAACCCTGTCATTACAGAATAGTAAGGAAAGATCTTTAAATAAGACTTTTCCTTTTTTCCACACCAACTCCCCTTGTGCTGTGTACAAAGCCTGTACTAAGGTTATGATACCACTGACTGTGTTCAAAAGGGCTGCACTATGCTTGGTACTCAACAAGCTATGGTTCTTAATATCTAAATCATGTATACACTCAGAACTGCACGTTTAAGCTGCATGTCCAGACTATGGAGCACTATAAATAATATTGTTTCTTTCTACATTTACACTGTCCCATTTCTTGCTATCTCAGGCAGACTTCCCCCACTATACTCCTAAAACCCTGCGCTAAATATTGACCATGACATACTTCCTTGAGTCCTCTCCTTTCTTCACTCACCCTTGTCCTACCTTCCATCCTCTGAATGCTTGCTATTTGTGAGGAGAGCCTCCTCCCTGACTCATGCCTGCCTTAATCCTTCTTATTGTTATTCTGAAATTGACTGATATCTCATTTCCTAGATCACACCCTCTCCTCTTTCAACGCCTATCCCTACGAACTAACATTACCTAATCTCCATCAGCCTATCTCACCTAACTAGTATTAACATAGTATATCACAAAGTAACTGTTGTAAATGCATGTCATTTTTTATTAAGAGCGCATTACTAATTGTAATAACACACAGTATCCACTAGATTAATCACTAACCTTGGGTTCCGGAGTAGTGTGCTGCTTGCTGTAAAGTGATTCAATGCCTCACCAGGGAAGGTAAGAGCCATGTAATACAATTACAAACAGCAGTGCAAGCTAGGATATCCTAACACACAAAACAGGTATCACACTGGCAGCAGTATCGGAGCTTATTTCAGGCACAGAAGACTCAAAGTGAAGTATAAAGGTGGGTGAGCAACTGAAGACACGAGCTAGATGCTAAGCTCTGGTTCAGCTTGAGATCCTCTTGAGCCCTTGTGACCTAAATGAGCTTAGCTTTCTTTTCGTTTCTTCCTGCTACCCACACTCTAAGCTCAAGCACTGAGAATGAAAGATAGAGCATCAAACTTTGATGTCAAACCAAAGCGAGATAGGGAATCTGGTGCCTGAATTACACAATGTGAGACCAAAAACCTGGACTCCGTGTTGGCTTGGCCACTTAGTAAAATATTTGTCTAGCATCAACAATTTGGTTAAGACTCAATTATTGCATATGAGAAATCCTTAAAATAAATGAGGATGTATCCTGGACAAAAATCTCTTTAATATTTGTGTCTGAATTACACAATATGAGACCAGAAAAACTGGCTTGGCCACTTGACCAAACTGTGTGATCCCAGGGAAATATTTTATATTAATGTGCCTCTTTCATTATTGCATATGAGGAAACCTTGGAGTATGTCAGGATGTGTACTAGACAAAAATCTCTGTTCTCTTTGTCTTAATGGACTATAACGTTGCTCTGTGTAAAATAAGAATATAACCACATATAGGGTGCACTTTAAAACGGACTTGCCTTTTAGTTCACTAATGGTATTGTTGTTGGAGTGGGGGTCGGAGCATGAGTGAAATAAGCCCCCCCCCCCCATTGCAGCAATATAATCTAATGTCTTAATGTGAAAAGCTTGTCAAAGAAAAATACCTTTTGAGTTTTAAAGACATGGTATCATATTTTTACATAGCATTTGCTGCACGGTTTCTTTGCTGAATGCTCCCAAGGCTCCTGCCTGGGCTCTTGGAGCCAAGATAGACCCTTACGGCGGCTCTCCCTGTTAATTTGTTGGCTTGCCCACCTCAGTACGTTACTGTGAATAACACCTCTTCTCTGATCTCAGGCAGCCAGGGCAGAATTGCGTACTCTGCATTTACAGAAGTGTGCATGTACACTGCTCTGCTGTGCAGTGTGTGTCCAATAAGGCCTTCACAGTGCCCCCACGGGTGCTTCAATAGATTCTTTTGCTTGGCATCGGACTCCTGCAGCTGAGAGAATTGGCAGAACTAACAGCAAGCTCCAAGTACTGGAAGAGCTGCTATGGTCCTAATAGGCAACGGTGCTGGAACAATTTTCAATTTGGTAGTGCTGCCGTCAATGTTACATCGCTGAACTTTTAGGGATTCTGAAAAATCAAAGCATCACACAAATAAGTGTTGCAAATGAGCCACGCCCATTTGGCATGGAAGGGGTAAGCATGTAGTTGGTGTTGCATTTAGGAGCACACTGTCACAAATATATTGCTAAAGCATGGTGTGCCAGCCACTGTCGTTTACAGACAGCACATTTTCCATTCAAATGACCACTAAATTTGCACAGACATTCAATTTTGTAAAAAATTACTGATAAAACTTTACAGCACACAAACAATAATGTGGAAATTGGGTTTAAACAAATAATTGTCATTTGAGCATCACCAAGTGTCTTGATTAGTTTTGATGCTATTAAAATCTTTGTTTCCATCACAAAAAAAGGAAGAAAGTGTTTTGTTTGTGTTTTCCTTTTTATTTATTTTGAAATATTTGTACAGTTCATTCACAGGCATTTACATTTTGTTATGTTTTAGAAGGAAACAATATCCAACACTATTTTCACATAGTTGACTTTTACAGAATCCTCACACTTTGCAGTAAGCCAAAGAAAAGTTAGCACCATTCTCCAAGGTAAAGGAATAAGCAGCAACCTGTCAGTAGAGTTGACTGGCATTTGACCTTTGCCTTTGAACGCACAGCAAATTTGGCAAGATAAAAATACATTCCTAAGTCATCTATAACGCTTGTTCATCTTTGGAACTCTCCGGTGCTCAAGGGGCTATTGTAGATGCCCCCCCCCTTCTATCTCTGGGCCCCAGTGCATTGCACCAGCTGCCAGGGGCTTAGCTTCAGGGAGAGGGGTGTGAGGTTTTAACCCCCCTAATAATTACATTTTCGTATAATAGTTGAGTACAAGTGCTTTCACTCTGGTATGGTGAGGTGTCTCTCAGATTTCACCTGGAATTTTTACATACCCACACACATTCTCTCCCTCTCTGTTTTGAAAGTTCTCGAAAATGTAGGTCATCTTACAAAGATATTGAGTTTCTTTTGCTTAGTACTCCTATCAATCCACATTCCTCTCCCTTTCCACTCCCCCTTAGGCCAGTCTCATGCACCCTGCTTCTCCTACATTATTGTATTTTAAAATTGTATGCCAGCAAGATTGTTGGGAAATCTGGAGCTCACTCCCCCTGTCCCCGTCTTATTGTCCAAGCTAGTCCTCTGCAGCTGCAACTCTGGTAGCTACGCCCCCCCTTCTTGTCACGGCTACCACCCAGCCCATTCATTGCAACAACACCAAATCCAGTGCACTTTAGTTCAAGTGCCAGTTCATCTCATCACGCAAGTGCTGCTGCAATCAGACAGCCTGCAACTGCTATTGCTTGGCAAAGTCACATGGTCTCAGCACCACACTAACCGCGAGTTCACATGCAAATAGCTGACAGGAAGTTAATGAGGTGCACTTCACACTTTCCTGCCCTGCCACCTTGAACCATTTACGTAGCTTCTAGACAGTTCATAGAAAACCAGGACAGGTGAGATCAGGAAGGATTTTCAAACTGACAGCTGTTGTCAGAATTTAACAGGGCTTATAACGGCATAAAAACATTTCCTCTACGTTCCTCACCCTCGTCCCAGTGTTTACTTATGAGATGAATCCAACCTTCTCGAGACAGGAAATACCAAGAAAAATGCTGCAATTAAGCAACATTTACTCTGACTGGGCGCTATTAAAGGCCTTTCATTCCAGGTATTTTTCCCGTTTTTTCCTGTCTGTGACAGTTGAGGATTCCAGGAGTTGTGAGGACTCTGCTGGGTTTAAACCACCATCTGTATTTCCACTGGTCGTCCTCTGCTGGGTTTGGAGAAACAGGCGTTTCTTTAAATATAGTGCAGAGGAGCGCTGTTTAGATTCCCAGGTGTGTGTTACCTTCAGCAGTAACTACTGAGTTGTTCAGGCCACTCAGTGAACGTAGAGACTGTCCACTTTTAGGATTAGGGAAGCAGTGCATTCCCTCAGAAGTGACTATGAGGAACAGCCATTAGGAGCAGTACACTACAGGTTTGCACGTGTCGTTGAAAGGGACATGGTGACTTTCATTTTTAGGTTGAAGCCTACGAGACAGCACATCTGTGTGGTTTTCTACAACATCTTGAGGACACTGCGAAAGCTTATCAGGACATGCATCCCCCCATTGCTTACCACTGGCTTTGTGGTTTGTAATTCACATTTTCTTGCTTTCTGTTTGCTGACTTAAATGTTTTTGGTTGTCCAGCTTGAGTTTGTCTCTTCTGTGGCCCATACTGTATTTACTGTCCCTTCCAAGTGCTCCCTTTCTGTAAATAGGCCTTTAAATCTTGTTTTTATCTTGTCACATTTGCTGTGCATTCAAAGAAAGAGGTTAAATGTGAGCCTCTGTCTTCTCAGGAAGCCCGATATTTACTTTTGTTCTCCGACTTCAGAGTGAGATGATTTATGTGACAATCATGCTGGCTTCTGGTGGTAATTCTGAAGTGTGGTGGAAAAACATATTTTTTTACAATCAAAACACTTCAGTACACTAGGTGATGACATTTTCATACATTATCATTTGTGCGCTGTATACTTTTATTTGTAAAACTGTATGTCTTTTCAAGTGAAAAGGTAATTTCAATAGAAAGTTTGATTTGTTGCCTGTAATGGCAGTGCGCTACCACACCAAGTACACTCCACTTTACCCCACTCCACTCTACTCGGTACCACTTCACACTGCACCACTCCGAACTGCAACACTCCACTCTGTACCATTGCACTTTAAGCTGTCCATTAGGTTCTCATTATCCTAATGAGGCTGCTCGATTTGGGCGGCAGAATCGCATAGATTGTGGGGTACTAAGTACAATTCCACACCACGTGATGCCTGTTGGCCTAATCCAGGTTTTCCGGCTAACTAGCAGCGCCTCATCTCTGCCCAAGAGCAGGGATGATTGTGGCAACTGGGCGCATGACAAAAAAAGACTCCTCAGGGGAATCGTAGTGCATCAGATATCACCCCTTCTTCTCAGGTACATTAATCTCACACAGGCAAAGACAAACAGACGCAGAATATAGTTCAATAAGGGTTTATTGAAGTACCTGCATCTTAGATAAAATTGCATGTATTGCAATAACTAGGATGGTAAAACACACTAAAAGCAAAAGGGTGAGAAGGAGTGTGAAACACAAAAACAAACCCACCATACTGTCCCTAAGAGTGATATTTATCTTTCCTAACTAAGCTACGTTAGATGGCAGCATACTAAGCCTAATCTGATAGAGACTTCTAGTTGCAGATTCCTTACCTTAGAATTTCCCCCAGGCGTCAAACTGGATCCAGAGATTTTTCTTTGAGCAATACCCTTGTGCGTCGGTAGGTGGCATTGGTTGACTCCGCAGGCGTCGTAGGCGTTGTGGTCGCCGCAATGACGTCGGGAGTAGTACATAGACACCGCCCTCGCGCAGTGATGTCAGTTCTTTTCTTTCCGCACCACGCCCCAGGCTATTTTTTGGCCGAATTCGACTGTTTTGTCGAACTTTTTTTGGTGCAACACTTGTTGCATTGAGGATGTCCCTGAAGACTGGGTTCAAGCCTTGTGAGGACTGCCATCGGATTATGTCGGT
Organism: Pleurodeles waltl; assembly: GCF_031143425.1. Lineage (NCBI taxonomy): Eukaryota > Metazoa > Chordata > Amphibia > Caudata > Salamandridae > Pleurodeles > Pleurodeles waltl. The sequence goes on from NC_090439.1 coordinate 212,510,839, forward strand.
GACGGATCCCCATTGTGTTTGCCTTTGGTGCCCCGAGTGCGACCTCGACCCGAAGTCGTGCTCCGAGTGTCGGGTAATGCATCCGAAGGCTTTCAGGGAGCTGTCCCTAGAGCTGATGGCAGCCCGGCACTCGACGCTGCGTAGGTCCCCGTCTCGCTCGAGAGGGAGGTCTCGAGATCGGTGGTGGAGCCATCACCACTCGTCTTCTTCTAAGTCCTCGGGTGAAGGTAAGAAGAAGAAGAAGTCGAAGAGTCCCATCGCTCTCCGACTTCACCCTGAGCTCGGCCGACGCGACGCGGGACGAGCGTCCACGCACTAGGCCTGTCATCAGAGCCTACGTCTGGGTCGACTCCGGTCTTCCCCGAGTTTCCCGGAGCGACCCCCGCCCAACTTAAAGAGTTTTACGAGGCCATGCGCCTCACCTTTGGGCGTGCCGACCCAGATATGGCGCCTTCGGGCCCAAGGGGTTCGGCTGAGGGGCCTTCGGGTTCCGCACCGGTGGCTTCGGCCCCGGCTACCGAGGTTGCGAGGACTCTGAGTCGGACTGGCGTCTGCCGACACCGCCATCGGCTTCGGTGGGCCCTATTCGCCCAAGGTCGGATTCAGACCCATTTTCCTATGGGTACGAATACGGGGAGGAATTGGAGGGATTCCTGGACCCTTATGAATACCAGGATGACCCTACCATGGACTGGGCACAGGACGTGGGCAAAGCCAGTGGTCTGGATACTTCTCCTGATGCTGGCATGCTGTCTCCTCCTACCGTGGCTACGGCGGAGGGAGCTACCTATAGTATGGTGGTTAGTAGGGCAGCTGAGGTCCTTGGTCTTGAGCTACCTACTGTTGAAGTCCGGTCTAATCTCCTGAAGGAGGTGCTTCAGCCTGGGGCTTCTATGTCGGAACCCCTTCTCCCATTCAATGAGGCCCTCACTGACGTCCTTTTAGGTACCTGGTCCAAACCCAACACAGGGGCTCCTGTGAACAGGACTATCGCTCGCCGCCATCGGCCCGCGCCGAATGACCCACAGTTCCTGTGCCAACATCCTATGCCTGAGAGTCTTGTAATCCAGGCTTCCTCTTCTTCTGGCGCGTTCCCTTCTGCACCCCCGGATCGGGAATCCAAAAGGCTGGAACAATTTGGTAAGAAATTGTTTTTTTCCTACAGCCTCGCACTGCGGTCTCTGTACACCGCATGTCTTTTGGGCCGTTATTCCCACTCACTGTGGGATACGGTTGCACAAGTCCTGCCGCAGATACCGGAGGGTGCCTGTGCTATCGTCTCCCAAGCAGTGAAAGATAGGAGAGACGCAGCAAAGTTCACTATCCATTGTGGGCTGGATACGACCGACTCTCTGGGCAGATCGGTTGCGACGACAGTGGCCTTACGGCGCCATGCCTAGTTACGTACTTCTGGCTTCTGGGGGGGATGTCCAACAGTCACTCATGAACATGCCCTTTGATGGCACCCATCTCTTCGGAGACAAAACTGACTCGGCCTTGGAGAGATTTCCGGACTACAGCTCGGTCCCTTGGCCTTTCCTCCGTCATACGCCCCCCACAGTCCGCTTTTCGTCCCTTTCATGGCCACGGAAGGGGAGTGCGTCCTCAACCCAGCCACCGTGCCACACACACACTGGACAGCCTACGCGTGGTTGCGGAATCCCACGTGGCCGTGGGACAGGGAACCAGAGGTCTGTCCAGTCCACCTCTGCCCCTGCTGCAGCCTCCAAACCTTCCTAGTCCGTCCCCTCACTCCCGCCCAGTTGGTGGCAGGATACGCCATCACCTGCCCCACTTGGAACATATCACCACGAACGGGTGGGTTTTGCAGATAATTCAGAAGGGCTACTCCCTCTCTTTCGAATCTGAACCGCCACACATGCCACCATCCTTCCATCATCTTCCGGAGGATCATTTGGTGCTTCTCCGCCAGTAAGTCGCGGCTCTCTTGACCAAGGGAGCTATAGAAGAGGTCCCTGTGCCAGAAATAGGTTGTGGTTCTTATTCCCGCTACTTTCTGATACCAAAGAAGGACAAAGGCTTGCGTCCTATCCTAGATCTTCGGGACCTGAACTACTTCCTCAAGAAGGAGAAGTTCAAAATGTTCACCCTGGCTCAGGTTCTGTCTGCCTTGGACCCAGGAGACTGGATGGTAGCGTTGGACTTGCAGGACGCTTATTTCCACATCCCCATCCTGCCTGCCCACAGACGTTACCTACGATTTGTGGTAGGTCACGAGCACTTGCAGTTTACCGTGCTCCCTTTCGGCCTTACCAGTGCCCCTCGGGTGTTCTCGAAAGTGATGGCGGTGGTTGCAGCTCATCTACGCAGGTTAGGGGTCTCAGTCTTCCCCTACCTAGACGACTGGCTGTTGAAGGCACCTTTGCCCCTGACAGTTGTCTCCCACCTTCAGACTACGGCGAACCTCCTGCACCAGCTGGGGTTCACTATCAACGTGCCGAAGTCACACCTGACTCCCTCTCAGACGCTCCCTTTCATCGGAGCTGTTCTGGACAGAGTGCTGTTTCAGGCTTATCCTCCCAAAAAGCGAGTCCAAGACATTCAGGCTATGATTCCGATCTTTCAGCCTTGGTCTTGGGTTTCGGTGAGACAGACTCTGAGGCGGCTGGGCCTCTTGGCCTCCTGCATCCTGCTAGTAACCCATGTCAGGTGGCATATGTGGGCTCTGCAGTGGGACTTGGAGTTCCAGTGGGCGCAGCATCAGGGAAATCTCTCAGACATGGTCCAGATCTCAGAGGGTACTGTGAAAGACCTGCAATGGTGGCTTTCGAATCCAGATTGGGTCAATGGCAGATCCCTCTCCCTTCCCCACCCAGATCTCTCTATAGTGACAGATGTGTCACTTCTGGGTTGGGGCGGCCACATGGGAGAGGCGGGGATCAGAGTCGGGACTCCACATAAATATGCTGGAACTCCGGGCGATCAGACTTGTGTTGAAAGCATTCCTTCCCTCTCTCAAAGGGAAAGTGGTGCAGGTGTTCACAGACAACACACCGCCATGTGGTACTCCAACAAACAAGGTGGGGTAGGGTCCTGGACCCTTTGTCAGGAGGCATTACGCCCCTGGACATGGCTGGAACATCAGGTCATTACCCTGATGGTTCAACATCTGGTGGGCTCTCTCAACGTCAGAGCAGACGAACTCAGCCGCCGACGCACTGTCGATCAGAATGGCGTCTCCATCCGGAGGTGGTGCAAGGTCTCTTTCTCAAGTGGGGAGAGCCTTGGTTAGATCTATTCGCCTCCGCAGAGAACGCTCAATGTCAGCTATTTTGCACGTTGGAGTTTCCAAGGCGGCACTCGCTTGGAGACGCTTTTTCGTCTCGAGTGGAACTCCAGCCTCCTTTACGCCTTCCTGCCTATCCCTCTTATGCCCAGAGTTCTCAAGAAAATCAAGTACGACCGGGCCAGAGTGGCTCTGGACTGGGCTCGAAGAGTGTTATATCCAGAGCTATTGAGCATGTCCTTCGATCCTCCACTCAGACTGCCTCTTCGGGCGGAACTTCTGTCGTAGCAGCAGGGGACGGTCCTCCACCCGAACCTGTCCAACCTCTGCTTTCATGCGTGGAGATTGAGCGGCAACAGTTGACGGCATTTTCCCTTCCACCCGAAGTCTGTAATGTTATCTTGGCAGCCAGGCGTCCATCAACTAAAACTGTGTACGCCTGTCGTTGGAATAAATTTGTGGCATGGTACACCAACAAATCTGTTGACCCCCTTTCTGCCCCTCTTTCAGAGGTTCTTTTGTTTATTCTTTCTTTAGCCCAGCAGGGCTCTGCATTGGGCACCTTTAAAGGGTATCTGTCTGGCATTTCTGCCTTTCTTAGGCTTCCTGATCAGCCCTCTCTTTAAATCCCCTCTTGTGAGTAGGTTCTTGAAGGGGCTCACCCACTTATTTCCTCCCACTTCCTTCATCATGCCTCAGTGGGATCTTAATCTTGTACTTACTTACTTGATGTGTACCCCCTTTGAGCCAATGCGTAATTGTTCCTTGTGGCTTCTCACATTCAAAACTGTCTTTCTCATCGCTATCACCTCTGCTCCCAAGGTGAGTGAGCTTCAGGCCCTTTCTTCAAAGCCTCCATACTCGTCTGTCCACCCTGACAAAGTGGTGTTATGCACTAGGGCTTCCTTCCTTCCTAAGGTGGTTACACCATTTCATGTAGGCCAGTCCATCACTTTACCTACCTTCTACGCACCCCCACATCCTTCCCATGAGGAGGAGAGACTCCACCGTCTGGACCCACAAAGAGAGTTGGCGTTCTACCTCAATCGTACTAAAGACTTCCGGGTGGACGATCAACTTTTTGTTGGCTATGTGGGTCCGAAGAAAGGGAAGGCAGTGCAAAAGCGTACCATCTCTTGATGGGTGCTTCTTTGCAGCAAAATGTGCTACAATTTGGTCTCCTGACAGCTTGCGGGCTCATTCTACCAGAGCAACTGCTGCAACCACTGCAATAGCACGCACAGTTCCTGTCCTGGTTATCTGTCAGGCAGCTACGTGGGCATCCCTGCCCACGTTTGCTAAGCATTACTGCCTGGATAGTCAGGTCCATCGGGACGGCTACTTTGGTCGTTCGGTCCTGTAGTACTTTCTAGTATGATCTTAGTTCGCAGCCCACCACCAAGGATGGCATTGCTTGGGTATCTATTCTAAGGCAAGGAATCTGCAACTAGAAATCTCTATCAGATGTACAAGTTACTTACCTTCGGTAACGAAATATTTGGTAGAGACATATTCTTGTTGCAGATTCCTTACCATCCTCCCCGCTTGCGAACTGATTTCTAGGGACAGGGATTCCCCCCCATCAGGTCCTTAGCACTGGCGCACCAATATCAGTGTTCTTAGCGGCTCTGCGCACTGGCGTGGAAAGTTGTTAAAAGAAACTGACGTGACTGCGCGAGGGCAGCGTCTATGTACTACTCTCGGCATCATCACGGCGACCACGAGGCCTACGATGCCTGCGGAGTCGACTGATTCCACCTACCAACGCGCAAGGGTATTGCTCGAAGAAAAATCTCCGAATCCAGTCTGACGCCTGGAGGAATTCTAAGGTAAGGAATCTGCAACTAGACTATGGGGGTCATTCTGACCCTGGCGGTAGACTACCGCCAGGCCAACGACCGCGGATGCACCGCCAACAGGCTGGCGGTGCATCCATGGGCATTCTGACAGCGGCGGTACCGCCGCGGTCAGAAACGGAAAACCGGCGGTGTCCCGCCGGTTTCTCGCTGCCCTGGGGAATCCTCCATGGCGGCGCTGCCTGCAGCGCCGCCATGGGGATTCCGACCCCTTACCGCCAGCCTGGCTCTGGCGGTTGTGACCGCCAGAACCTGGCTGGCGGTAACGGGTGTCGCGGGGCCCCTGAGGGCCCCTGCAGTGCCCATGCCACTGGCATGGGCACTGCAGGGGCCCCCTAACAGGGCCCCACCAAGATTTTCAGTGTCTGCCAAGCAGACACTGAAAATCGCCGCGGTCAGAAACGGAAAACCGGCGGTGTCCCGCCGGTTTCTCGCTGCCCTGGGGAATCCTCCATGGCGGCGCTGCCTGCAGCGCCGCCATGGGGATTCCGACCCCTTACCGCCAGCCTGGCTCTGGCGGTTGTGACCGCCAGAACCTGGCTGGCGGTAACAGGTGTCGCGGGGCCCCTGAGGGCCCCTGCAGTGCCCATGCCACTGGCATGGGCACTGCAGGGGCCCCCTAACAGGGCCCCACCAAGATTTTCAGTGTCTGCCAAGCAGACACTGAAAATCGCAACGGGTGCAACTGCACCCGTCGCACCCCTTCCACTCCGCCGGCTCCATTCAGAGCCGGCATCCCCATGGAAGGGGGTTCCCCCTGGGCTGGCGGGCGGCCTTCTGGCGGTCGCCCGCCAGCCCAGCGGGAAACTCAGAATTACCGCAGCGGTCTTTTGACCGCGCAGCGGTATTCTGACGGCGGTACTTTGGCGGGCGGCCTCCGCCGCCCGCCAAAGTCAGAATGAGGCCCTATGTCTCTACCAGGTATTTCGTTACCAAAGGTAAGTAATTGTACATCTGCCCTTCAGGTTTCCACCTGGGAAGACATCATCCCCCCATACCTGAGCAAGGAAGCCTGTAGTTTAGAGAGACACCATCCCCATGTAGGCCAGGGGTTCGGCAGTTTAAGCAAGCAGCTGTAGCAAAGGCAATCAGTTTACAGTTGTGGTCATCTGGCTGGAATCTCCCTCTAACGTGAATGGGACAAAGGAGTGTTTTTATAATATAACAGTTTACATTCTAAGAAAGGGTCCCCGCGTAGGAATATGTGTGTTTTTGTGAATGTTGGAGACACAGCGTACCACTTTTGCTGGCAACTCTATCCAACTGCAGCCTTGAGGAAAGCACAGAGTGCAATACTAAGAACATGATGCTTTCCTAGGCAAAGGAACAAATAGATAGAGAAAATAAAACACAGAAAATGTGGCTATTGCTAGAAACATAAAGCGATGCTGAATAAAATGTAACTAGACTAAAGTGAACAGTTTGCTAAAATAACGTGGCTAAAATAGCTATACAAAACCACTTAATTCTATGCCTCTTTACTGTAATCTGCATCACTCTACTCCATGCCAATGCACTCTACCACACTCTATTCTACAATGCACCACTGCACTTTTTGCCACCACACTCTCACCACTCCAGCCTACACCACTCCACACTACTCCACTCTGTGTCTTGTCACTCTACTCTGCAAAACTGCACACTGTGAAACTGCACTCTACACCGTTCCACTCTACCCTACCATTCTACTCTGAGTCAGTACACTGTACGCCACTCTACCTGCTCTGCAGTACTGCACTCTATGCCACTGCATTCTGTGCCTCTGGACTCTACCCTGCACTACTCCACTCTACAGTCCACCATTCCACTGTACGCCACGTCACTCTACTGTGAAACAATCTACTCTGTGCCACTCTACTCTACACCACTGCAATATACAGAGCACCACACCACTTTATCATATACAACTCTACTTAAAGCCACTGTACTCTTCTTTAACCACAGTGCTCTATGCCAATGCACTCTACACTACTTTACTCACAACCAATGTACTCTATGCCACTCCGCTCTATGCAAACTACTCTACACCACCACACTATGTGCCACTAAACTCTACTGTGCAATGCTCTATGCCACTTCACTATATGCAGGGCTACTGGAATTATGCGATTGTGCAGCGATTTTCGCATAGTTACAGATTTGCCGCAGTTGCCACATAATCCATCGTCTGCTGCATAATCTGCAGATTTCAACAACAAAAAATTGTTTCTAGCTCAAACTGTTCAAAGGTTACTAAAAGTGCACTCTACACTATTGTACTCTGTCATTCTGCCATACTGTTTGCTCTGCACACTCTACTACACCACTGCACTCTATGCAAATCTACTACATGCTACTGTACTCTGCACCATTCTACTTCACACTATGCCAATGCACTCTATGCCACTAATTCTTTGCATCAATCCACTCTATGCCACTGCCCTCTACAATGCACCACTTCACTCTGCACCACTCCACTCTACGCCACGCCACTTTACTCCACAACACTGCACTTTCCTCCCTTGAACTTTACACCACTCTACTCTGCACCACTGCACTTTACTCTGCCACACTCTATTGCACTCTTTGGCAACGTACTCTATACCACTAAACTGTACAACACTGTATTCTGCATCGCTCCTCTCTATGCCAGTCCACTATGCGCCAATTGAACCTAAGCCACTCTAATCTAATCTGTACCACTGAACTCTCGGACATTAAACTCTATGCCACTTCACTCTACTCTGGAACTATCTACTCTGTGCCGCTTATTACTACACCACTCTATTCCACTCTGCACTATTCTACTCTACACCGCTCCACTCTACGCCACTGCAGTCTACCCTGCTCCACTTCACTCTACTCCATGCAACTGCACTTTACAAGACCGCACTCTACGCCAATGCACTGTACACCACTTTTCTCAAAACCAATACACTCTATGCCACTGCACGGTACGCCACTATAATCGACTCTGCAACACTTTCTTCTATGCCACTGGACTCTACACATTTGCAGTGTTTGTCACTGAACTCTACACCACTGTACTCTGCGACACTGCTCTCTATACACTTTACGGTGCAGCACTCTATGCCACTGCACTCTACACCAGTAGACTTTATATGACTCTAATCTACAGCCCTCTAGGACACTAAACTATACACAACTCCACTTTCTGCCACTGCACTTTGTGCAACTGCAGCACTCTACTCAATGTCACACTACACCAATTAACTCTATGCCACTGCACTCTACACCACTCTAATCTATTGTGCATCACTGCACTCTATGAATCTGCATTGCATGCTATTTCACTCTATACCTACCTGCTCTGAACTGCTCTACTCTATGACAATACACTCTACTCTACTATGTACCATTGCACAGTTCTCCACTGCACTTCAGACAACTCCAGTCAAGGCCAGTGCACTCTATTCTTCATCACTCCACTCTACTCCAGTACAGTCTAGGCTTCTACTGCATGCCACTCTGCTCTACCCTCCACCACTTCACTCTACCCTACACCACTCCACTCTGCAGGATTGCACTCTACTCTGAAACAATCTACTCTACAATAACGCATTCTAGGCCAGTGCACTCGGTCACTCCACTCCACGCTGCAGCACTCTGACACTCTACTCTCCATCACTCTACTCAACTCCACTCTACTTTGCTACTGTGCTCTATGCCTGTGTACTCTACACCACGTACTCAAAAGCAATGCACTCTACACCACTGCACTCTACACCAACTACTCTGCACCCCTTTACTCTACGCCACTATACTATAATCTGCAACACTCTATGCCAGTGTATGCTATGTCCTTCTACACCATTACGGTCTGTAACTGCACTCTTCGCCACTCTATTCTACTCTGCTCCACTGTACTGAATGCCACTCCTCTATACACCGCACTACTCTGCAGCACTGCACTCTATGCCGATGGAGTCTATGCCAGTGCACTCTACATCAGTGCACTCTACACCCCTGCACTCTATGCCACTACACTTTACTGTGTAAGACTGCACTCTCCGCCACTGAACTCTATACTACTCTACTCCACTGCACTCTATGCCACAGCACTCTACCCTGCACCACTCAACTCTACACCACTCTACTGCACTCTACACCAATGCTCTCTATGACATTACACTCTACGCCACTCTACTCTGCACCACTGCACTCCATGGCACGGCACTCTGTGCCACTGCACTCTATGCCACTGTACTCTACACCTCTGACCTCTAAACTGCAGCACTGCACTTTATCCTCCACCACTTAACTCTACTCTGAAACAATCTACTCCATGCCACTGCACTCTATGCCACTCTACTCTGCCCATAGACTTAATAGGTGCCTATTTTCAAATATCACAACAGCATTATTCCACCAGTGATATCTGAGTTTTTTTGTGCAAGAGAACATTGCTCCTCAATCTACTGCCATGTCAGACAATTCTATACATTGAAGCACACTTTAGAACAGACCTGGACAGGATATTCCCATTGAAATCATGAACAATAAGAATCTGTCATCCCTGTTTTCCCTACCTCAGGCTCGGAAAAGGGAATTGTAAAAGATTTAGGGTCACATGGCTTCCTGCATCTTAATGGTGCCTTGGACTGTACTGCACCTTTGTGATCTAATGAATCATATAAGGAGGTTTTGGTCTCTCGGATACTTGGACTTTGAGAAAATGGTCCTAGTGTTCACGGAGACCACTTAGGGCCACATGTACGAACAAAAAGAGATGTGATTTCCTAATTGTAAATCCATGCAAATCACAAATAGGAAATCGCAAATTGGTATGTACGTTCAATGTGACTGCCAAAATTGAGAGTCAGTAACAAATCAATTCACAATTTGCACGTTTTCTAATTCTGATGTCCTACATTGCAAATGGACCTGTTACTGACTCGCTATTTTGCGAATCAAGTTGCAATAGTGAATGAATCACAAATAGCAACTGCACTGAAAATCAGGGAAAAAACACTTGCTGGTCATGGGTAATCACCCCTGAAACAGGAAATGCCTCACAGGTGTGTAGGATGAGTCTGTCTAGCACACAGAGAAGAGGACAAAGAAGCTGAGAGGATCAAGCTACTTACCTTCGGTAATGATTTATCTGGTAGAGACATATTCTAGCTTTTTAAGCTCGGTCATGTCATGATCTGAGTGACATATTTCTTTAACAAAGACTCGGTATGCACACAGACTTTTGCCGGCCGCCATGCGGTTATCGCCATTTGGCCGCTCCGCGGTCAAAAGACCGCGGCGGCCATTCTGGCGCCCGCCGGCCCAGCGGGAAAGGCCCTGCAACACAGAGGCCGGCTCCGAATGGAGCCGGCGGTGTTGCAGGGGTGCGACGGGTGCAGTGGCACCCGTCGCGATTTTCACTGTCTGCAAAGCAGACAGTGAAAATCTGTATGGGGCCCTGTTAGGGGGCCCCTGCACTGCCCATGCCAGTGGCATGGGCCCCACGACACCCGTTCCCACCATCCTGGTTCTGGCGGTGAAAACCGCCAGAAACAGGCTGGCGGGAAGGGGGTCGGAATCCCCATGGCGGCGCTCACGGAGGATTCCCTGGGCCAGGGGAAAACCGGCAGGAAACCACCGGTTCCCCTTTTCTGACCGCGGCTTTACCGCCGCGGTCAGAATAGCCCTGGAAGCACCGCCAGCCTGTTGGCGGTGCTTCCACTGCCCTCCGCCCTGGCGGTCACAGACCGCCAGGGTTGGAATGAGGGCCTTTGTGTTTGGAGTTGTTCTAGACAGCCCATATTGCTTAGATATTCCTCAGATGAAATGACTAGGACAAGGATGAGGGATGCGGAGGTAATGCCTCAAATACTTACCAATAATCTTCAATTCCCCTAGCCCTACTCATCCTCATCACAATTATTATTATCTACCCTTCCTCTGATGAATGAATGACCTTCATCTAGGCGTGGTAAGCTACAGGAATGCTGGGGATGATGGCACCAAATCTGGGTAGGAATGGCTTCATTGCAGCATTTTCCCATAGTTTTCTTTTCTTGAGGATGTGGAATTCACCTCATAAATTATGAATGGGATGATGATGAGTAGGAGTAGGAGTAGGTGTAATAATGTAAATAATTAGAGCATTGCCAGTAAGCTGTGTGCTGATTGGCAACACATTTGTATTTATGAGGGTATACAGGGGTATGTCAGACTGCTTCATCTGTTCAATACCATTGCATATTCCTGGATAGCATTAAAAGGCTAACCTTGTAATCTCAAGCACGTGACTTTCTATGTGATATATATTGAGCCATACCAATGTACTGCCATGAAGAAAGATGGGCCTAGTCACCAAGATAATCTACATGTGTAAGTTTGCTATTACAGTTTTGAGTAACTTGACTTCTTTTGGATATTCACCATTTACAAGTGTTAAGTTACTTTTAAGTGTAGACTTACATGACTCTACCCCTGAATCAGAGGGTGGAGACAAATTTACGAGTGTAAGTTACTATAGCCAACAAACATTGTCAATAACAAAATGTCTTGTTTTAACCCTCTGGGTGCCCTGGACAAGCTGGTCTCGCCCTCAGCCACAGTCGCCGTGTGCCGGGGATGAGGCCAGCTCGTCCTGCACCCGGCCCACAGGGAGCTCCCCCCATGAGCCTACCACCCACCCCCCATGGCAGGGATGGAAGGGGAATCGCTTCCCCTTCCACCCCGACCATCCTCACCCTCCACTGACGTCTGATGACGTCAGCACGCAAATTGCTCGCTGACCTCATCACAGGTCACCTCCATGCTTCTAGTGCGATCCTGGAAGAGAAAAGCAAAAGGATTTCTCTTCCGACCGGGAGGTGGGGTGGTTGAGGCATCAAAGGAAAAGAAAGGCCTTTCCTTTCATGTCTCTCTCAGCATTTCTGCTGCCCGAATGTGAAGCGCTTGGGCAGCAGAAATGGCAACTAGACACCAGGTATTTTATTTTTTGTCTATATCTGAATAAGGGGAGCGGCCCCTTGGGCAAGGGTCGCTGCCTAGGAGGGGATTTTTTTTTAGGCCTTCTCTGCCCCCCCTCCCACGGGGCAGATCAGCATATTGTTATTAGGCTGATCTGCCCTGAGGGCGAGGGGAAGAAACCTCTATTTAATTTCAATTACATTTAATTAATATTTCATTTTTTTGCAGGAGGGGAGCAACCTCTTGGGTCGCTCCCCTGGGGGGGGCAAATAATTTTTAGGACATTTCAGCCCCTCCTTGGTGGCAGGTCGGCCAATTTTTACTAGGCCAATCTGCACCCAAGGGGCGGGGCATAAACTATTAGGCACCAGGGATTTTCTTTTTAATATATATATAAATAAGGGGAGCGGCCCCTTGGGCCATGGGCCGCTCCCAAGGGAGGCCAATTTTTTTAAGGCCTTTTCTGCCAATTTTATGCAAGGGGAGCAAATTTGTTTTTGCATTTCTGCCCCCCCTTGGGGGAAGATCGGCCTATTGTAATTAGGCTGATCTGCCCCCGGGGTGGGAGAAACCTCTAGGCACCAGGGAAAAATATTTTTTAGACTTAGGGAGCAAGGGTCACTCCCCTGGGGGGAAAACTCTTTTTAGGCCATTAGATCGGCCTATTTTTTATTAGGCCAGTCTACCCCCAAGGGGGGCGGAAACCACTAGACACCAGGGATTTCTATTTTTGTGCATCAATTTCATGCAAGGGGAGCGACCCCTTAGGCAAAGGTCTTTCCCCTGGGGGGGCAAATATTTTTCAAGCCATTTCTGCCCCCCTTGGTGGCCAATCAACCTATTTTTATTAGGCTGATCTGCCCCCAGGGGAGGGGGTAGAAACCACTTAGGCACCAGGCCATGTATGTATGTATGTGTGTGTTTTGTTTGGGGGTGGCAGCCCCTTGGGCAAGGATCGCTTCCCATGGGGGCCCATTACTGTTGGCCAACTGAAGGGGGTAACAGTCTTTCACCTTTCCACTGCACAGTAAAACATGTTATCCCACGGCAAACAAGATGACATTTGATTATTTTGGTCTTTTTGTTTTACATCTGGGCCATGAGAGCTTGTCTAACTCTCAAAATCGTCCCACTTGGAATGGTGAGGGCTGCACTTCTTGGACTTTGGGACTCTGCCATGTAGAAACATCCACAAGACCTAGACACATCTGAAAACGTAACATCTGGGTGAGTCCAGGGTGGTGTGCTTCACATATACCCTGCATCATTTTCTTACCCACAATGCCCTGCAAACCTCCAACTTTGCTGGAAATCACACATTTACCCCACGTTTTTGTGATGGAACCTTCTGGAATCTGCAGGAATCCACAAAATTCCTACCACCCAGAATTGTTGTATCTATACAGATAAACATTCTGCCCCATTTGTCAGCCTAAAAATGTTTTTTTTTCTAATTGCCCTTTTGGACCCGTTTTGGTTCCCCCTCACTTTCGACATGTTTTGGCTCTACCCTGTCACAGGCACTTGGCCCACCTACACAAGTGAGGTATCATTTTTACGGGGAGACCTGAAGGGAACGTTCCTTGGTAGGAAATTTGCCCTGGTGTGTTGATCCCACACAGAAATGTGGGAAACATTTAGCAAAATTTGAGGTTTGCTGAGGTTTCTGGGTAAGAAAACATTGGGGGATCCACGGAAGTCACACCTTCCTTGACTCCCTTTGGTGCCTAGTTTTCAGGAATGTTTGTGTTTGGCAGATTTCCCTATATGGCTGCTGAGCCCACGGCCAAAAACGCAGGTCCCATCCCCCAAAACAGGCAATTTTGTATTTGATCATTGTGATGTGTCCAGATAGTGTTTTGGGGCATTTCCTTTTGTGGGCACTAGGCCTACCCACACAAGTGAGGTATCATTTTTATTGGGAGATGTGGGGGAAAGCTGGGTGGAAGGAAATTTGTGTCTCCTCTCAGATTCCAGGACTTTCTGTCACAGGATTGTGAGGAAAAAGGGTTTTTTGGCCAACTTTTGAGGTTTGCAAGGGATTCTGGGTAACAGAACCTGGTAAGAACCCCACAAGTCACCCCATCTTGTATTCCCCTAGGTGTCTAGTTTTCAGAAAATGCACAGGTCTGGTAGGTTTCTGTAGGTGCCAGCTGAACTAGATGCCAAAATCCACAGCTAGGCATTTTGCAATAAACAACTCTGTTTTCTTTGGGAAAATGTGATGTGTCCACTTTGTGTTTTGGGGCACTTCCTGTCGCTGGCACTAGACCTACCCACAAAAGTGAGGTACCATTTTTATCAGGAGACTTGGGGGAACGCTGGGGGGAGGAAATGTGTGGCTCCTCTCAGATTCCAGAACTTTCTGTCACCGAAATGTGAGGAAAAAGTGTTTTGGGGCCAAATTTTGAGGTTTGCAAAGGATTCTGGGTAACAGAACCTGATGAGAGCCCCACAAGTCACCCCATCTTGGATTCCCCTCTGTGTCTAGTTTTAAAAAATGCACCGGTTTGGTAGGTTTCCCTAGGTGCCGGCTGAACTAGAGATCAAAATCCACAGCTAGGCACTTTCCAAAAATCACATCAGTTTTCAATGTAAAACTGTGATGTGTCCATGTTGAGTTTCTTGTCGCGGGCATTAGGCCTACCCACGCAAGTGAGGTACCATTTATTTCGGGAGACATGGGGAAACACAGAATAGAACAAGTGTTATTGCCCCTTGTCTTTCGCTACATTTTTTCCTATCAAATGTAAGACACTGCATAAAAAATACGTCTATTTGAGAAATTCCCTGTAATTCACATCCTATTATGGGGACCCCGAAATTCAGAGATTTGCAAATATACACTGCTTCTCAACACCAACACTTTATCCTGTGCCCATTTTGGAAACACAAAGGTTTCCTTGATACTATTTTTCACTCTTTGTATTTCACCAAATTAATTGCAAACCCATTACAAAGTGCAGCGCATTTATTGGCTCTGGGAACCTAGGGTTCTTGGTGAACCTACAAGCCTGATATATTCCCGCAACCAGAAGAGTCCAGCAGACGTAACGGTATATTACTTTTGAAAATCTGACTTCGCAGGAAAAAGTTACAGAGTAAAACATGGAGAAAAATGGCTCTCACCTCAATTTCAATATCTTTTTTATTTCAGCTGTTATTTTTTGTAGGAATTCCTTGTAGGATCTACACAAATGACCCCATGTTGAATTCAGAATTCTGTCTACCTTACAGAAATGTTTAGCTTTCCAGGATCCAGCATAGGTTTTACATCCATTTCTGTCACTAACTGCAAAGGAGGCTAAAAGCACAAAAAAATTGTAAAAATGGTGTATGTCCCAGTAAAATTCCAAAATTGTGTAGAAAAATTTGGTTTTCTGATTCAAGTCTGCCTGTTCCTGAAAGCTGGAAAGATGGTGATTTTAGCACCGCAAATGCTTTGTTGATGCCATTTTCAGGGGAAAAAACACTAGCCTTCTTCTGCCACCCTTTTTTTCCTTTAATTTTAGATTTCTGTGGATGGGTGTACACCCTTCAGTAAAACTCCCCTTGGTCGGCCGTTAATCTCTTACATTTTGTAATAAGTATTTCACGCCTTCCAGCCAGTCCATTCTGTCAACCCTTCTTTTATAAGTAAAACATATACTTACTTGTGTGGACACTCCTCACTTAGGAAGGAGATCTTCTACAAAGAACAAGATAAGTGAAGTTAAGGAGGAAGGTCAGAACATGCGTTTGTGAATAGTATTTTGTAGTACTTTCCTAGGACTCTTATAATATTAATAAGGCCCTCATTACAACCCTGGCGGTTCAGGACCGCCAGGGCTGTTTTGGCTGAGGCACCGCCAACAGGCTGGCGGTGCTTTAGAGGGGATTATGACCGCCGTGGTAGCGCCGCGGTCGCACCGCCGGGGCCGGCGGTTTCCCGCCAAATTTGCTCCGGCGGTGATAATCCGCCATGCCCCGGGGATTACGAGTCCCCGACCGCCAGCCTTTTCTGGCGATACGGGGAGTCGCAGGGGCCCCCTGACAGGGCCCCAGTGAAAAGCGCGACGGGTGCAACTGCACCAGTCGCAGGTCGCAACACCGCCGGCTCCATTTGGAGCCGGCTCCTATGTTGCGGCCGAGATCCCCGTTGGGCCGGCGGGCGTAAACCAGGTTTCCGCCCGCCGGCCCAGCAGGGATCTCATAATTGCCGCGGCGGGGTGCGGCTGCGTTGGCGGCCGCCCGCCAAGGTCATAATGAGGGCCTAAGTGTACTCCAAACTGCAGTTTGTGAATACGCCCCAGAATGTGCCTTTGGGATAGTTCATACAGAAAACCCTAGTAGAACGTGCAATCTGACAGATTACCTTAGTAGGCAAGGATTTTATTATTAGTTATCCCCTCCGACAACCTGTGCATAGAAAAATGTGCACTGTGACAATCCTTGTTGGTCCTCTTAACAGAAATAAGCAATATAGTAATTTGTTGTGTCAATTGTAATTTTGCATGCATTTCTAATTTTACAACTATGTGATCAAACTATATAATAAATGTCTTGTGGGAAAGCTCATACTTGATACAGTACTCCTGCATTGGTCAATAGGCCTGACTGGTTTACTGTGTCAACTTATCTTCAGTGTCATAGGTCTGATTTGACTAATATTAGAAGCTCTGGCTAAGACAATAGCTATAGCCTATTTATTGTGAAAATATCTTGTTAACGCCTGTAGGCCTTTAACACTGGGTTTGTATCACCCTGTGCTACAGGCTATAGACATGTATTTTGTAAGCAAAATCTCACAGGTTACTGTAGCAGGCAATGGTTTTGGTATCGATCACTTTCTATGAGATTGGGGTAGAAGATTTTCACTGTGATAATCCTTGTTAGGCCCTTGTGAGAAAGGTTGTATATTGTTTTACCAGCCATCATTCTGTACCTAATTGTAATTTTTCTATTGCTTACTTGTTGGCTGTTGCTGGAATGCTTCTGCACAGTACAGTAGGTTTAAGTTGCTTATTTTCCGCACCAATGTTAAAGGCTTTAGTAAGAAAGGTTACTTCAGGTGACATGGATATGATCTGTTTATTACGAAAAGTTACAACAAAGGCAAAAGGCCTGTTTTATTTATTATAAAACACTTATGTTAAAGCCAGTAGGGCTTTAAGAGTGAATTGTTACTGCACCATATTAAAGCCTGCAGACTTTTATTTTGTTACATGAATCTCTCGTTAATGCCTATGTAGGCAAGGATTAATTGCCTGCCAGGCTCAGGCTCTTATAATGAAAAATTAAATTAAAAACTATATATATATATATATGTTCACTGAAAAAAACAAAGGTTACAGGGACATTATAGTTAGGTTCTCAATTTACTTGTACAAAACCATAGAAACGCAGTAATTATAGTTAAAGTTCTTTCAAGTAACTAACACTCGCGCCCTAAGGTAACTATAACTTGCGCCTTCACCATGCAAAACTAGTTACTCCACATATTATGTAATTGCTGGCATATTCTATGCCATCTTTTATATTGTCACTGCAAAATCTGCAATAAAATTATTGCTGCAACAACTGTGCATGACGAAGGCGTGAGTTATAGATACCTTAGGGTTCTTTCTAACTAAATTTTGCACTCTAAGTATAACGTCCTTGTAACCTTTGTTTTTTTCATTGAATTTTTTAACATATAGTAATTTTAATTGCTGTATGTGAATCCAACCACCTTTGACTGTGCGCGACGGAGGTTGGCAACAGGGCCTGGCCGAGGCCAGCCCCCTATAACCACCCAACCTTGCAGAGTGCACAGCCTTCTCCTCTGTGCAATAGGGGTTGCCCGCATGGGCTGGCCTGCAGCCAGTCCCTGTGCCCAACTACCGAACCTGATACTGTACACGGCCCTTTGCGCATGTATGGCAGAAGTTGGCCACGGCCTCTCTGGGTGTGAGAATGGGTGTGAGAGACTGTATCTGGGTTAAGATTTGCTGTCAGTGTGTCTGTCTGTGAGATTGCATACATCAGTGTTTTAGTGGATGCATCAGTATTTGTTCAGGTCTGTGAGTGGGTGTACCAGGGTGTCAGTGGGTCTGGGAGTGGTTGTGTGAAGATCTGAGCGGGTGCGTGAGTGGGTGCGTAACTGTCTGAGTGGGTGCTTGAGAGTCTGACGGGGCTGTGAGTGAGTGCCAGAGGGTTTGAGTGGGTCTGTGAGTGGGTGTGTGACTGAGTGGGTCTGTGAGTGGGTGCATAAGTGTCTGAGTGGGAAAATTGATTGATAGAGAGAGACAGAGAAAGAAAGAGAGAAAGATAGAGATTTTTTAAGCTTTGATGTCTGATATACTTAGAATGAGATATTTGTCTGCAATTTAAATTAAAAAAATGTATTTGTATTTTTTTAAATATAATAATTTGTTTTTTATAAAAACATAATAATAAAACAATTAGAAATGAGTCCTGCTGGGCTCGAAACCCCAATGCTCATTGGGAAGGTCTGCGACCTTCTCACTGAGCTATGGGTTAGTTCTTTTTTCACCCTTCTATGGGCTATCTGGGACCGCGAGGAAGCCCTCAAGGGCTTCCCCGTAGTCCCAACTGATTTATTTATTTAAAAAGAAAGTCCTTTGCGGGCTACCCGGCACTGTGGGGGAAGCCTTAAGGCTTCCTTTGTAGTGCCATTGCTTCAGCAAGCAGGGAGCTGCTTTAACAGCAGCTCGCTGCTTGCTGAAGCAGTTCACCTCTGTCTCCTGCACGCGTGCAAGGGACAGAGAAGAAAGCTTTGGATTTTGACAGAGGGACCTGCTTTATTGTTCCCGCTGTCAAAACCCAAAGTGTTTACTGTGGCTAGGGGTGGGCACCCCAAGACATAGCAGGAGCAGGAGCAGGCCCTGGGGCGTGGCGGTCCCTAGGATCATCTGTGGCTTCAAGAGGGGTGCCGCACAGCCACCCTCCAATGTAAAGATAGCTTCGGTGGTGGTCCCCAGGGCTAATGGAGATCCAAAACGGACCCCCTTTCTATTGTTTTCTCTTTTTCCCGGCGGGTGGTGGTCCCCAGGGCATGGGCTGTGGCCCCCCTGGATATATTTAAATAGAAGCCCTTGGGAGGTTGTGGTCCCCGGGGCGTAAGAGGGCCATGGCCCACTTGCTTACTTTTAAATAGAAGCCCAGGGGAGTTTGTGGTCCCCAGAGCATGGGTGGGGAGCCGCAGGCCCCCCGCATATATTTAAATCAAAGCCCCAGGAAGGTGGTGGTCCCCAGGACGCAGGGGGGCTGCGTGCCCCCCCACATATATTTAAATAGAATCCCCGGGGAGGTGGTGGCCCCCCCCACACAACATTTGTATTGCCCTTGGGACCTGGCCCAACCTGTGGGCCTACAAAAAACAAGCGCTGATGCCCCCAGTTGTTTTTTAAAAAATGTTTTCCACGAGTTTGCGAATATCACAAATTTGCTGCAAAAAAATATTTACAAAAAAAATGCTTTTCTGCTCGGAGGGGGGGAAGGGGGCGGGTGCACCCTCTGAGGCCCCACCACCACTGCTAAGGGGTCAGGGTGTCCCTTTTCTTTTTTTTCTTTTTACTTTCTTTCTAGGGCTCTGCTGAAGCCGAGTTCCAAGATGGCTGCCAACACTACTTGGTTTGAAGTGTTGGCAGCCAATCAGAGCTGTGCATTTCCCTGCACAAGCTCATCTTTGTTTGCAAATACTTTGTGGCCAGAGATATACAAATTTGAATTTCCCTAAATTTCTCAAAAACTACTGAACGGATTTACACCAATTAACAAAAGGCACAATCTGCGTACCAACGGCTAGCTTTCTGCCGAATTGGATGTAATTCCGACCAGCGGTTTGGCTGTAGGCGTGTTGACAGATTCTATGGGAATTAACATGGAAAATGCAACGTTTTTTTAACCCCCTTTTTCCCGGCCCCCACTTCACGATCACCCAAAACTTTCTATGGGTACCAAGAATCACCAGACCACTTTTTTGGGAAAATGATATATATATATATATACACACACACACACACACACACACAAACAAACATACAGACATACCCTGCCATAGAGAGGCTCTTCTGTGATTGGTCTATATATGTGTGTTATTTACACTCAGCTTCTTTCCATGAGACCATGGGTCATAGGTTAGCCCACTTCTGTCTTTTTCTCTTTTGCCCTGTCTGTGGTGGTATTTGTCTTGTAACATATGCAGTTAGTGCACTGTTGGGCCAGTCCTTTAGTTCCTATTTTCCCTATACCCTAACTATTGTGCATATGATTTAGCAACCACTACCAACCCACACACTAGCTGCTGCATTTTTCTGGCTGTGCAATCAGCTAAACAGGTATCTGGCATCAAGCACAACACCAACATGAACACACAAGCTCATCAAGCATCAATCTAGGTCTTCAAGCACTGAAACCTCCTCCATGATATCTTGCCACACATGTCCTAGTCAAGCACTCCTCAGCACCTCTTCGCGGCAGCTCTCAAATCCTATACTTTATAAATAATGTTCCAATACTGCTGAAGATCATCTATTTGCTCATGCTCATTACCCTACACACAGGCCCCTGTGTAAACTTTTTTGGGGAATCGACTAGTGATACAAGAACAAACCAGTGATAAAAATGTGCCACATCAGTGTAATGACATGTCATGGCATGCAGCAGTTTGTGGGCAAACAGTGAACTTCCAAGTAATACTTACCTTATGATTTGATGAGGTTATTGACCCAAATTTTATCAACATATTTGAAAGCTGCAGTTTCAAGCCACAAAACAGAATAACAAAAGGTACTTGATGGGGATAGGTGCCCTTTATGTTGATTGGCTCTTTGACATGACCCCTTCAAGAGATCCCGGAGTAATCCTTGTCATCAAAGGATAGAATATTCATATGCGTTAGAAATATGTTATTTTTTCATGGAATCACTACTAGTTTGTTATGCTGCCTCTACTGTTTAGCATTTTGCCCTCCAAATAATATTTATCCATGTTTAGAACAATCGATTTACCTGTCAACTATTTTTACACCTTAGAGCCAAATCACATTGAAGAACCTATGAACCTTTAAAGGTAACCACTAATTTGCCTTTTTATTTGCTACCTGGATTTAGTGATGCAACCGAGTAATTCACTGGGAGGCTGTGCGACTGTCAGATGGGAACTATGTGATTTAACTAAAAAATTAGATCTTACAGTTACCGTATGTCAAGTGATAGAATATTCTGCATCAAGTAATTTAGTGATGGAGTATGTACTCTTCCTTACAGGTATACGACCGCATTGTGTCCATCTCATCTCGTGAGGGTGAAACTATTGAGTTGTACAAACCTGTCATGGCTGAGGGCAATGTGGAGGTGTGGCTCAATGCTCTGCTAAAAGAGTCACAATCATCATTGCACATGGTGATCCGCCAGGCAGCTCTTAGTATCCAGGACAGTGCTTTTCAGTTAATAGAGTTTCTGTCTTCTTTTCCAGCCCAGGTAAGTCTGTGAAGTCTTAAAGTTCTTAACAAATGAAAACTGTAAATAGTGTATTTTGAACTTGACTGAAAATGTGTGTGCAAATGTATTGTATTTGATCCAGAAATATTTTATTTTAGGGCTGTGCATTTAATAAAAATGGCCACCAAAGGGGTAACAAAGGGATCTTAAGGTATATTTGTTGATTGCTTGAACATTGAAAATATTGGAGAGAGCAGAATTGTCACCAACTGGTTCTTATCTTCGAGTTTTATTAAATATTGAAACTAGTAGCTGATATTTGACCTTTTCCACATTCCATTTTTCGTTTGTAATTTTATGTTGTTTCATAATTGAGGATAAGGCAGTTTCTCGGTCTATACCATGTGCTATCCGATCCTATCCTTATGTATAGCTGTCTCTGTGGTGCCCACAGCAGAACATGACAGGCTACTCTTTCTTCAGTTTAAGAGTATGGATAGCCTCCAAACGAATTCTCTGGAAATGTGGGTTTTTATACCACTACATTTTGGGCAGTAGACTGTAATATATTGCCCAAAATGAAGTGATATAAAAACCACGGTTTCACAAACAATCATTAAACGTGGATTTCATCATCATAATGACAGCCCACAAACAACTCTGCAGAGCTCTTTAGCATTGTCCGGATTACTAGTATTATTGGTAATGCATAATATGGTCCCATATTGCAATTTCGGGGTTCTGGTTATATGTACAAACAAGACTGCCTTTAGCCATGTGGTTTATGATGTCATCAGAACCCCTAAATGGCAATGCATATTACACATTGCGGGTCATGGTTGTTACTCTCCAGCTGCACTTTCCACTGAAAAGACATTTTGATTTGTGTATAATTTTTGACCTTGTGAATGGTTTGTACCAAATGTGCCAGTGGCTTTGCATAATCATCGAACAATTGGTATGACAATTTTTAAGCAGATCATTGTAGGGAAAAAAGTTAAAGGTGGGTGAAAAAATATTTTTTCCCCACTTTGGCTCCCATAGGAAATTGTATTCATGCTTACAGGCCAAACTGCCTAGTTGAATTACACCAGATGTGGCATGAATGTAGTACTTTGCTTAGAAAGCCTGCTTTTGTTAGTTTGGCGTAAGTTAGTTTAGTAGTTGTTGAATCATTTAAATATGCTGCTGAGTGAGCTGTAAAGGAATGCCACTGTTGTATATCTGTGATGTTTAAAATCAAAATTCATGATTTGCAACTCCTGTCAGTCACGTTTGTAATTTTCTGACAAATGTGATTGACTGCAGAAGGGCTTGGAATAATTTTTTGTGCTGTTGGAAAACATTTTCCACAGCCATGGGGGCACCACCCTCAGGTGTTTGACTCCAGGGAAGTGCTAAGATTTATCCATAGGCATGGAAACTCAAGCCCCACACCAAGAATAAAATGTGGAAATGGGTGCACTGTCCATGAATCAAAAAGCGATCCCACAAGCTGCCATTTTATATTCCATATTCAACCACCATTTTGTGACTTTTTCTCAAATCAATTATTACTTGGGACTTTCTCATAGTGGAAAAAAATCTCATTCAAGGAAAGAAAGTATGCATGTCTGATCCCAAGGCACTAGCGTTGGGGAACTTAGGCATGGAAAACATAAGGCTGCCTGCAGAGGGATGGATAAAGGGCCCTGCTTCACATCAGGCACTGTTCCCAACACCCACTGTGCATGACCTGCAGGGAGTTGAGAACATGAACTCCAGTTAGTCAGGCCCTGTGGCCTGCCATTTGCAGAGTGTGTTGGGTTAGGAGCATGGAGTGAGGGCAGACCATGCCCTCTGTCCAAACCACAGGTGGCTCCTCCGCAATGGTGAAGGAGCATTGCCCCACAGGCTCAGAGCCAGCACCTGAAAATTAAAATGATATTTGATTATCATTTTATTTTTCAGCTGCTGGCTCTGAACCAGGATGTACAGGGAGGGGAGGGCTGGGCCATGGGAGGGAGGAGGGGGAGGAGTGGAGTGATTGATTTTACCCAAGTGCGCATGTCATTTTGGCCAGCCATCTTAGGGCTGCCAAGCTGACATGTGCACTTAGATTTCTCCAACTCGGCTGTGTAAAACAACTGGGTTGGAGAAATAGCAAAGACTTTAGTGCACCATCGAAGCAGCAAACCAAGCTGCTCAGACCAATCCTGATGCTGCTCTCATGCTAGGTATATCATGAGTGCAGTGCCAGAATTGCATGGAGAGCCTGTGCTGGTGGAGGGCCTGCGGTGGTGGACAGGTACGTTTTATTTTAATTTTATTGTTTTTCTCCCCCCGCCCCGTCCCCCATCCCCCTGCTCCTCCCTTGAGATCTGTGGCGGCTGCCATTAGTCCAAACTCCTTTGAATGTGACTGAAAGTTGGGCTTGGAAATTAAGAACGTTATTTAAGAAAACAATAAATTCACTGGAAAAAAAAAAACACAGTTAAAACAGAATTATTGTTCTGCCCAAAACACAGAGAATCACTGAAATTTACCAGTTACGGTCACCAGTTTACACAACACACACCATATCTCTTGTTCCCCCTATAGTCAAAACACCAAATGACTAACGGTACAGAAACAAAGAAAAGAGATGTCAAGAGAACATCATGTGGGTGGCACGAGTTATGGTGTGTGTTATGTGCGTCGGTAACCATTTTTTAAAAATATATTTTATTAGCATTTTGTTGTTTTACATTTGTGTGCTTGTTCATGATATAATCTTGCATTTATTACACATGTCTTTTTAACAATTCGCTTTTGTGATATACATTACTTTTGGTTGGTTGTTTATTGCTTTAATGCTGCTGACATTTTTGCTTCTTGTTTTAATAAATTGTGCTCTTTTACATGTTATAATGCGTTCCTTGTTTCATTTCACTATTGTTGTAGAACTAATAACCGAACATTAAACTTAAGTCCCTTCTCAACTATAACTTGGGAGGGAGGAAGAGGAATGGAAAGGGAAGAGACAAGGAGAGAGAAGAAAGAGAAAAAAAAAAAAAAAGGGGGGGGTGTAAAAATCAAATGGACGTTGATATTGGGAGGAGTGAAAAGAGGGAAAGGAGGAAGGGAGATAAAGACCACAACAGGTCAACTTTACGGCTTTGTGTGGGTGGAGTTTGTAGTTGTTGGTATTTAAGGTACAATAGCATATCAACTTTTGGGGAGGGGGGTGAGCCCGGGGCGCACAAGCGCGCAGAGGGGACGGTAGGTCACTCACGCCTTTCGCTGTTTCTAATGGTGGAGTGGGAGCCTGCGGATCAATTGACTTCGTATCCCTACTCCCGGTGTGATATATTTGTGATTTGTGATTTGGACCAATTCTGGGCGTCTGTTTATGAATTTTCAACTCGTCACTAAGTCTTCCCATCCCGGGGCAATGGGAGACCGGCTGATGTACTTGGCTTCTTCTGCTTTTAGGACCTGTAGTTCAGCTCTGGACCATGCTGAAATATCCCTTTTCCAGTCAGTTAGCATAGGGTGGCCTGAGGCCTTCCAGCCCTTCGAGATTAGTCTCTTGTAAAGGGCCAGGGATAGGTCCAGGAAGCGTCCCCTCACCTTTCCGCATAGCGCAGCCAGTCTGAGGCCCAGTAAGCACAGCTCAGGGGTGAGTCGCAACTCCGTCCCAAATAATTCAGATAGAATGGGCAATATCTCCCTCCAACCAGATTGGATCACTAGACATCCCCACACCATGTGGTCAAAATCCGCCTCTCCTCCTCCGCATCTCGGGCATGTCCTAGGGGCATATACGGAACAGTCTGTGGGGTGTGAGGTACGTCCTATGTAGATAATTGTATTGGATGTATCTTAACCGCGTGTTACGCAAGATCACCCGGGGGTAAGCCAGTATTTTGTTCCACTCTAAGTCAGACAGTTCCCGCCCAATCGTGTTCTCCCACCGACCTCTCAAAGACTGTAAAGGGTGTAAGCCTGCCTCAAATTGGGCCCGGTATATTTTGGCGATCAGATGTGGTTCCTCCCCTGATGTCAACAATAAGTGCAGGACCCCGTGGGCAGCAGGTTCCGCATTTATTGTGTCCCAGTGAACTTTAAGAGTGTGTACTAGCTTCCCATAGAGCAAAAATTTACCCCGGGGAACACCCTCTTCCGTTAGTTCAGCAAATACCCTCAGTACACCTTCCTTGAAGAGCCCGCCCACTGGTTCTATTCCAGCTGTCGACCAAGGGCCAAGCCCCATACTTCCCGGTCCCTTCCCCCTGGATTCCAGGGCAAGCACAGACAGTGGTAAAGCTGGAGAGTATGGAGGGCCAAATCCCACCCTTTTCGTGCATCTTTTCCAGCATGCCATTGCGACTTTTATCATTATATTTTTCCCAGGGGGGGTTATTTTCATGTTTGCCATGCATGCCGCAATCCATGCCGCGTCCGTCACTCCTTGGGCAGTACATAAATCCAGCTGGCCCCTACCCGCCAGCCAGCCGGATACCCACTGCAGTTGGGATGCCAGGTAGTATGCCTCAAAATCAGGGGCTCCCAGTCCTCCCGTGCGGGGTGGCCTACAGATAGTCGTGAGTGTAGTTCGTCTATGTCCATCGTCCCATATCAACGCAACGCATTCAGGTCGCAGAACCATGCCTGGGGGATCAGCAGTGGCAAGTTGGCAAAATAGTAGAGAAGTCGGGGAAGCATGATCATCTTGGACAGTGCCACTCTGGCCATCACTGGCAATTCAGAGAGCGCCAAAACCCCACGAGGACCGCAGGGATCAGAGCGCTTTGCCAAGGTTACCCTCTCTTAGGTCTCCCAGTTCGTGGAAAATTTGAATCCCCAGGTACCTAAAGGTCCGTGGGGCCCATTTCAAGTCCATTGGGCATACTGCAGGGCGTCTGTAACCAGGCGTCAAGGGAAACACATATGTTTTGCCACGGTTAAGACGTAATACCGATACCTCTCCGAAGTCCTCTAGGACCTCCAGGGCCCAAGGGAGACCGCTCGTTCCGTCTCTGAGATAGATCACTATATCATCTGCATATAGCGAGATAATGTGCTCAGTTGGTCCCCACTCAATCCCCTTGCCCGCTCCTTCACCTCGTACCCAGGCCGCTAGGGGTTCTATCGCCAGGGCGAACAACAATGGGGATAGGGGGCACCCCTGTCTGGTTCTACGGTGCACCGGGTATGCACTGGAGATTGTCCTACCCGTCTTTACCCTTGCTAGCAGGGATGAGTATAACAGGTCCACCCATCTAACCCAGCTTTCCCCAGGCCCATTTTTAACATTGACGCCCTCAGGTAGTCCCACCTGATTGAC
This sequence comes from Pleurodeles waltl, assembly GCF_031143425.1. Lineage (NCBI taxonomy): Eukaryota > Metazoa > Chordata > Amphibia > Caudata > Salamandridae > Pleurodeles > Pleurodeles waltl. The sequence continues at coordinate 212,537,590 of NC_090439.1, forward strand.
TCGAAGGCCTTCTCAAAGTCCACCGCCAATAGGGTCCCAGCTGGTGGCTTCGATTCGTCCGGCATGTGTAAGATGGAGAAAATTCGTCTAAGATTCAGGGAGGTGCTGCGACCAGGAATGAAACCGTTCTGGTCACCATGTATCATTGTGGGCATGTGGGGTAGCAGGTGGTTGGCCATGATCTTGCTGAGGATCTTAAAGTCGCTATTTAGCATTGATAGCGGGCGAAAGTCAGCTACTGATGCCTCCTTATTGGTTGTTTTGGGGAGTGGCACTACCAGTGCCTCACGTAGTGTGCATGGTAGTTCTCCACTCTGTGCCGCCTCCGTGTACATCTCCACCAATCTGGGGACTAGTAAGGACTTATACTTTTTATAAAAATCCATAGGAAGACCGTCTGTGCCAGTGGTCTTGCCAGGGGCCAGCTGTGCTATTGCATCGATTATCTCTTCCGTAGTCACTGGCCCTCCTAGACTGACCCTGTCCTCTAAGTTCAGCACCGGCAGGGGGATCCGGGTCAGGAAATTGTCAAGTGTTCCCGTCCCCAGGCTGGTAGGCTTCCTGTACAAGTGCGTGTAATAATCTCTAAATGCGTCATTAATGGAGCCTGGGCTGAGTCTGCGAGTTCACCCTCTGTCCAATACGCTTGTGATAGGTTCGCTGTCCCCATTCGGGCGTACCAGCCATGCCAAGAGTTTACCTGATCTCCCCTCTTCCGACTGTAGGGATGTCAGGTACCTTTGCATGCTATGGCATCTAAGCCGTTCTTCGACTTGGAAGTGTTCTCTGCGTGCGCGGTCATACTCTTCATCTACTTGCGCTGCAGGGCCCTGTCTCAGTTCCCCCTCATGAATGACCTTCTCCAGAGCGTTTAGTTCCCTCTCTAGTGTGCGTCTTACCCCCACGGACTGCCAAAGACAGTAACCCCCTCATCACCACTTTGAGTGTCTCCCATTCTACGGCTCTGGAAGGGGTGGATCCCTTATTGGTTTCAATGTGTTCTGTTAGGTGGCATCGCAGTGCCTCCCTATATGCCTGGTCCTCGAGCGCCGCGGGGGTCATTCTCCATGATGGTATGGGGGGTCTGTCCTGTGATACCCTCAATGTCAGTAATAGAGGATTATGATCCGATATTGTACGGGCAAGGTATTCAGAGTGGGTCACACCTCGAGCCAATCCCGCAGTGCAGACCATCCTATCGATTCTAGTGTGCACCTGGTGGAGGCCCGAGTAAAACGAGTAGTCCCTGACAGTCGGGTGCCGCAACCGCCAGACATCCACCAGTCCCCAGGTGCCTAGCCACTCAACTAGTCTTTGTGCTGTCTTGGTTGATGTTGCCCCCTGCAGTGGGGGGGTGGACCTGTCCATGTCTAGTACTGTGTTAAAGTCTCCTCCTATTAGTACTTCCCCTATGTGTTGACGAGTAAGGTGTCTAGATAGGCCCATCATAAATGAGGTTTGGTCCTGATTGGGGGCGTAGATGCAACTCAGAATCAACGGGAACCCATGTAATTTCCCCTCTAATATGACAAACCTTCCCTCTTTATCTATGTTGGAGGAGTCAATCGTCAGGGGGACCCCCGCCCTAATCCAAATCAGAACGCCTCTTGCATAAGCTGAATATTCTGTGGCAAACACCTTTCCCCTCCATCTCCGTCTTAGCTTTTCTCCCTCTCCTGGCGCCAGGTGGGTCTCTTGTAACATAGAATTCTTTCCTTCCTAAAGAGAAGGGGGGAGCTATGTCTCTTGGCTGGAGTACCCATCCCCCTGACATTCCAGGTTATGATATTGTGGTCTGCCATCTTATTCTTAAAGCCTGTTGAATGTGAGCCTGGCGCACCCGGGACCCTGATTGACCCCCCCGCAAGCTCGTACCTTCATTGTGGTCGATCCATTTCACACATATAGCTGATGTAACTCGTAACTGCAAACCCCAACTCCCCATCCCCAGGGCACCTCCGGAACTGTAGGTTGCCCAGCAAATTGTGCAACAGTGCAACTTGTTCAAACACATCACTGCAATACTCGCCAGCCAAATCTGACAGGCGAGAGTCAAGTCAGGGGGGCGGCCAGGTCCGGAGGGGCCATTCTTCCACTCAGTTCGTCTTGCCGCTCGGCGCCAGCGTAGGTCAAAACTATGCGAGTTCGTCAGCAGTTTGCGGGGTCACCCTCGGTGTGTAAGTCAAGCTTCCGGAGCCATCGGCAGAGGATACCATTGTGTCATCCGATTCTTCTTCAGAACCCTCCTGGGGTGACGTTTCTCCACCCACTCGGGCTGCTGCCTCCAGGGCCTCCCTCTTGCCCGTTTCCCTCTGTGTCCGCGTTGGCGTCAGTCGTGGGCGATCTCTGGGCCTCTTTCCCCTCGGGGCCCGGCGGGTCCCGCCCGCACCATGGTTTTCGTGCATGGCCGCGCCGACTGTGACCCATGCCTCTCGAGCCATTCCCATGCTTCCTCTGGGGTTTGGAAGAACGTGGTCTTTCCCTCCGCAACCACTCGTAGTCTTGCTGGATAGAGCAGCGAGTACTGTATCCCCTCATCTCGCAAGGCTCTTTTAATCGCCAGGAAAGAGGCGCGCTTGTTCTGGACTTCCAAAGTGAAGTCAGGGAACAGTGTCACTTCCCCGTTGGCTACTTTAAACGGGGCCGTTTCCCTGGCTTTCTGTAGGAGGATCTCTGTCTCTATAATGCAGAAGTTTAGCAATTACAGCCCGCGGGGGCCTACCAGGAGCCAGCGGTCTAGACGGCACACGATGCGCTCGCTCCAGTGTGTAGAAGGGGGTCAGGCACCCCGGCGCGACAACCGTGCTTAGCCATTTCTCCAGGAATTCCACCATGTTCGTCCCCTCGGTCCTCTCGGGGAGGCCCACTACGCGCACATTGTTCCTCCTGTTTCTACCCTCTGCATCCTCAGCCTGTTGGTCAAGCTTTGCTACTCTGCCAGCTAAAGAGGTCACCTCTGCTGTCACGTCTTTTTGTTTTGGCACGACATCAGCCAGTATTGTTTCCGTTTCTTTAACTCAGTCGGCTAATTTATGGTGATCAGCTCTCAGGAGGCCCACCTCTATCGCCACTTGATTGATGTTGCGTTGCAATGTTGATTTGGTGTCCTCAATGGCTCCCAGTATCTTGTCTAGGGTGTCTTGCACTTTGACTTGTGACTGGTTCTGTAAGGTCGTCTCATTGTCCCCCAGTGGTGTCAGGGGGTCCATGGCTTTATTCTTATGTCGGCCCTTGGGGGGCATTGGTCAGGCAGGGGGATGTGCCCCAGGGGGCCCGGCACGTGGTCCAAGCGCTTGTGCTGCCTGCTTCTGATTTGTCCACTCACTTAGGCCTCAGCTGTCTTAGCCACTGGTCCCGGGTGTTCCAGGGCGAGCCCCAGGCGTTCCGCCGGCCGTTTCCAGCGCCCAATCACCGTGGGGGGGGGGGGGTTACATTAGCCAACCATGAGCGACCGCCACCTGCTCCCGCCCTAGGCCATCCGTGCACTCTTCTCTTTCACTGGGCCCCACTTCGGCGACCGGAGCCAAGCACACGCTACCACTGTAGCTTGATTATCTCCCCACTCGATGCACTCACCCTCTTTTGGGTACCACTTCTATGTCTGTTGTGCTTCTTATGATTGCGCCCTGTATCTCCAGTCAGGAGTTAATGGTGTCCTCGGGTCTCCAGTAGCTCCCTCGTTCTACCATGTCCGGTAGCCAGTCGCGAACTCTTTGCTAGGCTCGCTCCCCCCGAGGGGGACTACCGGGGGTCCATACTCCCCTCAGCGGTTCCTTGGGTGGCCTCCATAACGTCGCCTCGGGTCTTTCGTTTGCCGCCAGGGCCCCATTCCATATGTCTGGGCCGGGTCCAAAGGGATCTGGGCCACGCCCACTCTACCGGCCCCGAGAGGCCAGAAATCCTTATTGGTATTGGGATCCACCAAGGCCCAGCGCATCCATCAGGCTCCCCAGGCACTTCAAAATGGTGTCAGCGCCCGGGCGCTACCGCCGCCGCACGCGGGCCGCCCACCCGGTCCAGAGCGCGGCCCGCGTCTCTACTTGGGGCCGCGGCGTCAATCAGGAGGAAGGGCCGCAGGTCTCCGCCCGAGCCGGGCGGCTCGACGCAGTCGAAAGCCCGTGCCGGGACCGCGGCCAAGGCTCAGCTGCTCCGCTCGCTCGTCCGGACTGCCGTGCCCGCACTCCGGTGAGGGACGGCCCGGGCTGGCGCGCCTGTCAAGCAGTTTGCTGTCGGCCCCTCCGGAGCCGGACGACTAAGCGTGCGCCATGTTCCGAACCATGGCCACGCCCCCATGTGCGTGGGTAACCATAACTATCAATTTTCAGTGTTTTTCTGCATTGGAGCCAGAATCATAGCTTAGTTTTTAAGTGTGCATTTGTCAATGGTATATGCAGATCTATATAACCTTCATGTGGCTGCATGCAAAACAGGTGTGGCATGCATCATTAGTCATCAGCGGTGGGTTTCACTTTAAACACTGCGATAGATAGATAGATAGATAGATAGATAGATAGATAGATAGATAGATAGATAGATAGATAGATAGATAGATAGATAGATAGATAGATCCCAATGGCAGAGTAGTTATAGTTAGGACCACATTTCATAGGTAAGCATATTTCTGTTTTTTCTAATAACTTTGGTGCTGGTTGACAAATCATTACAAAACTGCTCTAAAAAGTGTTGTTCTACCTCAGCTGCTAACTAGAAAATTTCAAGGGCATCCGTTAAGCGGAGGCTAAGAAGAAAGGGAGGTTCCCAAAATGTGTTTTCGACATTAATTTTTTCAGAAAAAGTTTAGACACAGTTATAGCCCGAACAGCTGATCAAATTTACAACTAATTTGGCAGAAAGACACATCTTGGTCAAGAAAGAGTGATTTTTGATTCAGTGTAAATCTATTAAGTAATTTCTGAGCAATTAAGGCTAAAAAAAATGTGAATACCTAGGGATGTGGAGCCTCTACGGATGCAACATATCTCAAGCTGAGATCTGATTAGGGGGCCACCACATCAGCCAGGAAGTAGTGGCAGTTGTTTTAGGCCTCAGGACTCCGCCGGAGTCCTAAGAAAAAAGCAATAGAATTACGTAAGGGACTTCCTAGGCCTGTTGGTGGGGTTCCAGTGGGACCCTGCCTGAGGCCAAAAATGTTTTTTTTTTTTTTTTTTTTAATTTTGCTGCGAATTCTACAGCATTTTAAAAAAGTGTATTTTTATAAAAAATTACCCCCTCCCATGTGGGCAAGGTCCCGGGGCAGCAACATTAACTTTAAAATGTTGGGAAGGGGACATGTGGCCCCCTCCCTGAGCCCCTAAGAGGCCCTGGGGACCCCATTTCTCCAAGGCCACTATAAAATAAAGGGAGAGGGACATGTGCCCCCCGCAGAGCTTAATTAGCCCTTGGGGACGCTATCCCCTAGGGCTGAAATGTAAATAAAAAGGGAGGAGGTGCACCCCTTCCCCGGGGATGGCTAAGTGTCTGTGTCCTGGGGAGTCCACCCCTGGGACACAGTAGTTTCCTTGCCCTCACCAGTGTGGGCAGGAAAACGTGTTTGCTCACATTGGGCGGGAGCATTTTAAAATTTTGCTTCAAATGGGAGAAAACATGGTGTTCCCAGATGGTGGGAGATTTAAAAATTCTCCTTCCAGTCCCTCCCCCTTTTTAGGTCGAGCCTAGACAGGTGCCTGGAAGACCTGTTGTTAGGGGTATAGGCATTTTGTCCCGCCTGCCGCTGCCTGCCACTTCCAATAGGTTGAAGGCAGTGTCGCTCTTGTAGTGCTGCCTCCTAAGTGGTTTGGCAGCTGATACGTTACTTTCTGTACTTGGCCGAGGAGCACCAGCTAAGTACAGTTTACTTACGCCTCAAATGTTTTTCTGTTGTGTGGACGGACTATTTTTCTTTGTTGCCTGCCTCTTGTGTTTGGCACTGAGCACTCGTGTTCACGCATGCGGTTTGTTTTCCGCATTTGCCTATCACTTGGTCCTTAGTTTACATCAGCAGTGATTACAAGTAGTTGTGTTGTACCTGTGTTTTGTACTTTTTTTTGTTGCTTTATATCGCATAAAATCGACCTAGGAATGACTCCTCAACAGCGGCACAGCAGGAGAGCCGATCTCACAATATTCACTGCACTCGGAGAAACTCACCCCATAATGCTTTGCAGGCATTCATTTTACATTACATTTGTGCACATAACTCAGCCTGTGGTGGACCTAGGGCAATTGGACCACCCCCCAAAACATTTATAATGATATGCTCTTTCTGTTCAGGCAATCTTGTGGGTCACACTAGGTGAGGGGGGGGCAAATATCATAACCTCTTCCACCATTCAGTGTATGTTTAAATTCTCTTGCAGCAGAAATGTTTTTTTTTCTTTCTTCAGTTGACAGGAGTTTGTGTTATAAAGGCCGAGTTAGTATTCTGACATTCCTGCTTGGCCTGCAGACGTGTAATGCTCGCTTCGTGCTCCCGATATTGAAAGAATAATTGCTCTGTGCCACTACTGACTTATTTGGCTCGACCGAGACATCTAGCCACTCGATAGGGACATCTAGCCACCACCAGTGGCACTGCACCTTCTGCTAAACCTTCAGCTAATAAACAAACACACTTTATTTCTGATAAAGGTTTAATGTATTCACGGAAACTCAACCTATAATGCTTTGCAGGCATCCATTTTGCAACACATGTATGCCCATAACTCAGCCTGTGGTGGTCCTAGGGCAAGGGGGCCACCATCATGACATTCAGAACGATGTGTTCTTTCGGTTCAGGCCATCTTGTGGGTCACACTAGATGAGAGGGAGGCCAAAAATCATAACCACTTCCACCATTTTGTGCATATTTAAATTGTTTCAAAGTTGAAACTTTTGTTTCTATCGCTGAGAGGAGTTTGTGTTATAAGGTCTTGTTTGGCCTGCAAATGTGTAATGTGCTATGCTACTGATCTTAAAACGAAAAGGCACTACTAACTTAGTTTGATTGACAGGGACATTAAGCCTACCAGTGGTACTGTGCCTTCTGCTAATGAATTACCACAGTTTATTTCTGATGAAGGTTTCATGTTTTTACAGAAACTCAGCCCATAATGCTTTGCAGGCATCCGTTTTACAACATATTTCTGCCCATAACTCAGCCTGTGGTGGTTCTCGGGCAATAGGATTACCCCTAAAACATTCAGAACGATGTGTTCTTTCTGTTTAAGCCATCTTGTGGGTCACTCTATGTGCGAGGGGACCCTAATAGCATAACCTCTTCCACCATTAAATGCACATTTAAGAAGTCTCATAGTTAAAACATTGTTTGTTTTTACAGCAGAGAATCATTTGTGTTATAAGAGTCTTGTTTGTAATAGTATATTGATAGTTTTCCATGGCCTGGGCTTTGCTCTGTCCAGGTGGAAGAATGATTATTGTTCCAAGGTGCTTCTAATTCATTTGGCTTAACAGGGATATCTAGTCACTGCCAGTAGTACTGCACCTTCTGCTGTTGACTCTACAAGGACATTTGGTCATAACCAATGGTACTGCACATTCTGTTGTTGACTCTACAGGGACATGTAGTCACGACCAGTGGTATTGTACCCCTGTGCCACTGACTCCACAGTTAAATGATATTTAAAAGGCCTGCTAGGCATGAACATGTGTAATAGACTATGCCCTCAAGGGGCTTAATATATGATTACACTGCAATATTCTTTATCACTCTTTTTATGTGATTATGCCCTCTATGGGCTAAATATATGTTTATATGACAAGGTTTATTCCAAATGCTATTTTTACTGTGGTGCTCTGAAGGGGCTGTTCAGACCATTACAGTCTAATGCCAATTGTATGAAGGAATGCACAAATACAGTTTATTTCTGATAAAGGTTTAATGTGGCAAAATATTTATAAGGTCCCAAATGCGAGGTTGTCATTATCATTTACAACACCAACAGAGCTAACTCTTGCTAATGCAAGACTTATTGCATTGCAAATGCTTGTTATTATATTTGGCTCCTGAAAAAGGGTTCCCATGGTCCAAGGAGGCTCAGGGAAGGGGGCCGCACACCCCTCTCTCCTGTTTATTTGTATTTGGAATGGGGGATGGGGCCCGGAAACTAAGGAGTCTCAGGGAAGGGGCCCTCACTAACTCATTCCCCTTCTCTTATTGGCTTTGATCCAGGGGAATGCGGTCCTAGGGGCCCAATAAGGCTCAGGGGGGCCACATGCCCAACCCCCTTAGAATTCAGCCCAGGGGATGAATCCCTGGTGCCTATTATGACTTGGGGAGGAGAGCTGCTTGACCTGCTCCTGTTAAAATATATGTTTTGACCCAGGGGTCTGAAGGTCAACACTATGCTGCGCGCCAATGGCTGAGCGTGGAATGGGGTTGGCAGCCTATGGGGTGGGTTGGCTGCCTTCAGGTGGGTTTCCCACGAAGGCTTTGCACAGCGTGAGGTTAGCTGCCTGCAGTGGGTGCGAGTTACAGTTACTTCAGGGCACAAGTTATAAGTACCAGAGATAACTATACACAGTGAATTTCAGTGTTTTGTACGTTTAAAACATTATGTTGTCATCAAAGTTCTTACCTAAAAATAACACTACTTTAACCTTTGTTTTTTTTTTCCAGTGGATATATACAATATATATATATTTATATAAATATCTATTTATATAAAACAAAGGTTAAAGTAACATTATAGTTCGATGCGATAAAAGAATGTGTTTTTTTAAGAGGAAAAAAACCCTTACAATTCACTGAAAACCCCAAAGGTTAAAGTCATGTTATGTTATAGATAGGTAAACTTGTCAGCCTCAGCATTAAGGTTTTGAACTAAAATAAAACAGAAATTCACCAGTTTTGGTTAGCAGTGCTAAATATAACGTGCACCCCAATCATGCACTGCTTATGACCTCATATATGAAATGACTCATAGCATGTTCTGTGACATTATTTAAAACATCACGGACAACATCATTGATGACATCACATATTACATTATCCTAGGTATTGCTGTATAAATTGCTATGGCCTTACACGTAGCATATTTCACGTTAACAGTCAACCAAAGATACATGGGAAACCCTCAATGAGTAAGGTGTTTGATCTGTAAACAACTGTTCAGAGAAAAACAAAATAGTGGATGCAAATTCCAAAACAAATGCCCTACTACGGACAGCTTTCATCTGTATCAAACCTCTGACACACACTAAACCTGTATTATGAAAATAAGTAGATATAAGTAGAGAACTGCAAACAGTGTTTCCTCTCTGGAGAGAATTAATTTTATACAACACTGTTTGCAAACAGTGAGAAAAATACCACAGAGTATTCAAAAGACTCTAATAAGATCAGTGTAGATTTATTGGGCAGCACAGGTTGGGTACCAGTGGGGGTTTGGGCGGAGGGCCTGGCTACTGGACTGGCCATGTGGTCAACCCAGTGCCAGGCACGGCCAAAGAATGGGGTTGACTGCCTGCGAGGGATTGGAAACACAGCTTGGATGCCTGGCCTGGCTGCAGGTCAGGCCCTGTGGCCAACCCAATTCTGTCCATGGTGTGGAGTAGGCTACACGTGGGGGGTGGAGAGGGTGGTACGTGGCCTGATGGTGGTTGTCATCACGTATGGTAATAAGATATTACTTTATGTTAAAAAAGACATTCACTAAAAAAAAAATATTGTTAAAATGACGTTGTAGTGAGTTATGGTAATGATATCCTATTTTGCATTAAAAAAAACCTTTGAAATTCACTGAAAAAAATTATGGTGAAACCAAAGGTTAAAGAGACGTTCTAGTTAGACGAAAATGTCATTTAAACATACTGTTCGTTTAAATGAACAAAAACACTGAATTTCACCACTTATATTTAACTCAAGTAGCTATAATTGGTACCCTAAAGTAATTTCAACTTCCGGCCCCATCATGCACTGCTAAATATTTCACATATTACATCTCTCATAATATGCAATACGACATAATTGATGACATCACTGCAACTTCTGAAACAACACTAATGACAGCTCTATGCATGGTGGGGGCACAAATTATAGTTACTTTAATGCACAATTTATAGCTATTTGAGATAATTATAACTGGTGAATTTAATTGGTTTTGTTACTTTGCAACTGTATGTTTTAACCAACATTTTCTCCTTACAATAATGTCCCTTTAACTTTTGTCTGTGTGTGTATATATATATATATATATATATATATATATATATATATATACACACATATACACACACACACACACATTATAGTTAGGACCTAGTTTCCATAGGAAAATCGTTTTTTGTTTTGCCGATACATGTGGCGCAGTTTGATGAATCCTCCCCAAATTTTCAGAAGTAGTTTGAAACTCACTTCAGCTGCTGTCTAGAAAGCTTCGGGGTGAGTCATCAAGTGGGGACCGAGAAAAAGGGAGGTCTCAAAACACATTTTCCCCTTGCAATTTCTCATAAGGCAAAAAAGCATGTTTTTTTTTTTTTATATTTGTCAAAAATTGCAGCAGATTCACAAATTTAGCGAAAATTTCAACAACAAAAAAAAATACGGTCTCCAGCACGTTATCAATTTAACCCCTGGGTGGGCCAGCCCCGGGGGCTTGTGGCAATATTCACGTGCATATTATTGAAGGGGAGAGAAACAGTTGTTTACTTGTGAAGGAAAAAGACTGCGTGGTTTTTAATAGAGAAGACTATGAGATAGCGAAGGAACGGGCACTCTGGCCCCCCTCTCCCTGTTGATGCGGATGCTCACCTACACAACACTCTTTTCTCCTCCAGACTGTAGAACAAGGCTTTTCCTGTGTCTTGGCCTATCCCCATCACAACACCAAACACGCACACATCCCACGCTTTTGCCCAACACATAAATGTTGGCTAGTCCTGTGAAAAGTCTACTGTCAGCAGGAGTTTCTCAAGCCAGCAGAGGCAGTTCACTTTTCTCCACTTACCACAGTGACATGTTGAACACTCAAATAGAGCAGAACCAACTGAACAGACCTTCTGGCTGATGCCAGGCACTTCCCAAGAAGCCATGTGGTCAACAGTCTTGCCACCTGATAGCATTTCCCTGAATGAGCCACACACGCAATCACCAAATGCAAGAGTGCACGCACACACACACTCTTGCAGGTGTACACACACACCTGATAGAGCGTTCCGTACTAACAATTTACCTGTATTTGGACGCTCTTTAGGCCGATGAATCTTTTGACCAAGTGGGACTCTCTTCACCCGAGATCAGTCAATTTAATGTAATCAACAATCAATAACGAACATAAGCAATGCCCTGATCAACATAACACTTAACAATTAATCCAGAATACATTTCGGCGAACCATGACCTTTCGGTCATGAATAACCACACCAGTTTATTCAAAGTTAATGAATTTATTTCCCTATATTAACAAAGCTAGCACAATATAGATGTGTCTCAACACCAAATGATAAACGTAAATGAACATTAATAGCTGTCCATAACGGCGGAACAGATGCAATCTATGCAGCATTTAAATAACAAGGCATTCGATAATAGCAATGCAAATCACTAAAACTATAATCTGCAATGAACTAATTGCATACATTGGTCAGCACAACAAGGTCTCAAATTGCATCGTGCAACAAAAGGAATCCTCATCTAACCTCAAATTAGCATCGGCATGTGGGACTTCATGCAAAAACAATTTAGCAACATTAATTTAGAAAACTCCTAGCTAGGGCTCTTACCAAAAATCAGCAGTTGGTTACCTAAAAGAAACACAATGCAATTGTACAATTTCCTTTCATATTTACCAATTTCAATCAGCATTCAAGGAAGTCTTCGTCTCACAGGTACCGTTTCTCGATCAGCATGGGACAGGGCAAAGGGGCAGGGGTGGACGGGGCAATTGCCTCACGGCGGCAAGATAAACTACTACTTCATGCAATGGGCAGTTCAAAGTTAAAGTCTCTAGGGTAAGAATCATTCAAAGTCTCTTTCTCTCGATTAGAGAAAACATCAAAGTCTCTTTCAAAATGGCATCGCAGCAAGATGGGCCATAATAGCTGCAAAATGGCGCAATGGGTGCAATGTCGGGTAATAGCAATAATGGCTGGTAATGTCCGTTGGGTAATGGCTACTTTCTTCTCGTGCACCTGGTTTAAATAGACAACAGTTCAAATCCAGTAGGGTCTTCCATTGGAGGGTTCATAGGTTGGCTTCAAATTGTCCAATCAAAAACCACAGTTCTCAAGCTTTTACTTAAGCATACATTATCCTTGGAGACGGGTACGTAAGTTGCAACATTTTATACCAATTAACTCACTTTCAGAGCTTCCATTGTCCGCACCTGCAGATTGACCTTGGAGCAAAGAAAAAAAAGATGCCAGGCTGGCACGAAACCTTAAGATAAGCATGTGAACGATCTCAGTGGAAAAGTACAGCTTCAAGCAAAAATACACGTTTATTAGCACATTGGAAAAATACGAGCATCTAAATCGTGAGACCAGGCACTTGGCCAAAGCCTCCACTAAAGTTATGCTAAGCTAAAACATTTCAAACAAGCAAATCGTGGTATACGTTTACGATTATGTCGGATTAGTGCACTTCTAATACATCACGTTATATAAAGCACGCTTATAAATGTTGGCGAACTACTCTAAGGGCACATTTTGTCCCCGTACAATCTTTATTAGTTCGGTTAAAGTCACACATGATTATTTCAACACTACGTTTAAGCGCTAATAAATGTAAAACCTTCATTTCTGCGTCATCAATCCCTCCTCTGATGACTACTTGTCATCACACAAACTATTCCCACAAATTTTATTCCATTAAAATTCTGTCAGTTCTCTTTTCCTTTTAGTTCCCCTAGTTTTCGCTTTGTATTCTTCTGCCATTCTTTTCATCATTTTCTCTTCCTTCCTTCTCTTAATTCTTGCCATAATCATTATTATTCCCCTTTTAATTCCCCAAATTCCAAATATACAAATCAGTACTATTAATATTCCCTGTATTATTTTTAGTAATATTCCATTCCAAATGCCACCAAGCCAATTTCCCACTGAAGCAATTCCCTTTCCAACCTTCTCCCACACTCCTGGCTCTTTCAATTCCTTCAAGTCTGCACTCTCTTTTGTTAGATTAGCAAGCATAGTTTTAATTTTCACACTGTTGTCTGGAATATACGTGCAACAGTGGCGCGCACCAAGCATTTTGCAAACGCCGCCATCCTTTGCTAAAAGAATGTCTAAGGCAAGCCTATTTTGAAGAGTCATAGCTCTTTCCGCTGCAAGTTCAGCATCTATCAGGATTATAGCACCTGAAAACTTTGTCAACATGTTATCCACTATAGTAGACAACTTTCTTATTTTGATGGAATTCAGCACAACTCCCAATGAAGGAATCATGGCTCCAAATATATCTCCTACCACAGCAGTTGCGGTCTCTCTTTTCTGGATACGATGGGATCCAGATGTCTTTGGAATCATCGATAGGTCATCCAGTTGATAAACCTTTGGGAACACTATACCCAAATAACATCTCCCCCACCATCCTTTCGGGAGACGATAATAGGCATTATACCCACAAATGTAATATACACCTGGTATGACAGGGTCAAGTCCGTTCATCATGAATGTCCATTTGGCCTTAAATAAACGTAGGTTTACACTCACTCGCTCCTACGAAAATGTTATCATAATAAGATTCACCTCGATATATACAAAATTTCCCTACATGCCAAGCATCTAAAGCTATTCTCCCTTGTGTCTTTATTGCGGCAAAATCATAATGATCTACTGAAGTCCTCTTACTTAGCTCCTTTTCTAATTTCGCATTCATTTGTGCCCTTCTATCATCTGTGCGATCTAAAAAGCTTATTTCTACTGCAGTGAGCGAGCAGGTAAGGTTTTCCCTATGAGCGTGAGCCCTTTCAAAAGGTTGCATTGGCTCGAAAAATTCCCTCATTATTTTAGCATCCCAATCTTTAGCAATCTGGCTTAGCTGCGCTATTATAGGAACATATGCAAAAGGTAACATCATAATTCGAGTAAAAATACTGTATGTTGGTTTGACCATAAAATCTAGAAGTTACTATACTACATGTAATCCCGTATGTAAGAGGCATGTGGTGATAAGTCACCCCTTCCTTTACTGATGTCGGTATCTGTGTACACACATAACAATCTTTCGCATCCATAGTCTCAACATATTCTGTTAGCAAGCAATAGAAAACATTATATGAAAGCTCCTTCTTATCATGCAAGTGTCTCTCATCTAATTCTAGTCTTTTCAATGCAGTTAGTTCAGTGACAGTAACAGGAGCAAAAGTAGAAGCATCAATTCTCTCATTCTCACCCTTTCCACGTGTAGCAAGCACTATTGCTATTATTATTAGTACACATGCAATTATCAAGCCTATACACGCATATTTACAATATTTCACTCTACTGTTTTGTGTAGCCATGATCTGTATAGAATCAGAGAGCTAGAAGCACCTATAAAGAACTATTTAACAATTCAGTTACAAAGCTGAACGAGCGCAATGTTCACACAGTTTTCTTCAAGAGGCCAGTCACTTATCGGTTAGCAGCATTTGTCTCAATTCGGCAATAACTCAGTCTTTTATCAGTTCAGCAAGTGTCTCATCCGGTTTAGCAATGTCTCAGCTGGTTGTATCACGTTAGATTGTAGCAAGCAATGTCATTTATCACCCTTTCAATCAACAGTGTCCATAAAACTTTTCTTTTCTATTGGTATCTCTTCTTCTTCGTTCTCGAGGCTTAGAGATACAAATTCGTCAGTCCAATCGTCATTGACTGCCTAGGCCCATTCTGGACCGGAATATCTCCTGTTTGGTATCCTTTTCCTTTTCAATTTTGCTTCTCTTTTCGATTCTGCTTCGCTGGTACTTTCCTCTTTGGCCAAGTCTTTTCCTTCACTTGAGGTTGGTACCACGACAGACACTTCCTTTCTTTTCTCTTTCACTTTTGGCCTTTCTCCGTCGTTCAAATTTTCACTAGTTCTTAGTTTTATTGGTGATATACTTAGTCTCCTCTTTGCACCGTGTCCACTTGATGGACCTGTGATCTTTTCTGAAGAAGTTGGAACAGTTTCGTTCTGTTCTGCCTTGTCCCCTCCTTCTGGGGAATCAATCAGGTTCTCTTTCTCCTTTTCTGTACCGTCTGCTTCTGGGAAACCCCTCCTCTGATCAGGCTCTCCTGCTTTTTCACCTCTTTCGAGCCCTTCGTCACCGTTACTTTCGTCAGGCTCTTTATCACTTTCAGCTGTTTCAGGCTCTTTGTCACCTTCAGCTGCTTCAGGCTCTTTGCTACCCTCAGCTGCTTCAGGCTCTTTGTCACCTTCAGCTGCTTCGTCGCTGTCTGAGGTTTCTCCTTGGTCTTCCCCAAGTGAATCGGTTGCTTCGTCCTCAGAGAATATTTCTCTCTCTCTTGTTTCTGCCTGTTCACTTTCAGTTCGTGTTTGCTCTGTCTCGGCGCTCAGCACTGTTTTATCAGGCACTGGCAGTTTCAGCGCTTCAACTTCCTCATCTGTGGGACACAACACCTTCTTTGTGTGACTGGCGTGAATCCAGTTGGGAACTCCCGCACACTTCACAGCGGTAGTTGTCGTCAGGATCACTTGGAAAGGGCCTTTCCAACGGGGTTCCAGACACGACTTCCTCACGTGCTTCTTTACCACGACCCAGTCACCTGCTTTCAGTGTGTGTCCTGGACCTTGGATCGGTGGCAAGGTGGTTGCTTCCACCTGGTGAGAGAAAGAGCGAACCACGTCAGCCAGACCTTTGCAGTAGTCTAACACCATATCATCTGTAATATTCAAAAGCGCGTTTGCGGGAACTGCAGGAAGTCTCATAGCCCTGCCCATGAGAATTTTGTGCGGAGACAATCCAGTCTTTCTGTCAGGGGTGTTTGTCATTGACATTAACACCAAAGGCAATGCGTCAGGCCATTTCAAATTTGTTGATGCACATATTTTCGCCATTCTTGATTTCAGTGTACCATTCATTTGTTCCACCAGTCCTGATGCTTCTGGGCGATAGCTACAATGCAGTTTTTGCTCAATGTTCAGCGCTGCGCAAAGTAACTTTATCACCTCGTTATTGAAGTGACTTCCTCTATCTGATTCTAAAGAGATCGGGAATCCGAAACGTGGTATCAACTCCCTCAACAATAGTTTTGCAACTGTAAGGCTGTCATTTCTACGTGTGGGGTATGCTTCAATCCAGTGACTAAAAATGCACACAATCACCAACACATACTTCAAACCTCCATGCACAGGCATCTCAATGAAGTCCATCTGCATTCTACTGAACGGGCCGCTCGCCCTACCAATGTGGCTCGCGTTCACAACCGTTCCCTTCCCTGGGTTTATCTGCTGGCAAGTGACACATCGATGGCAAACTGCTTCTGCAGCTTGACGGAATCTGGGGTTAAACCAATCAGTTTTGAACAATCTTATCATGGCATCTCTCCCTAGGTGAGCCTACCCATGATAGAACCGCGCTAGCTGCGATAAGAGACTATTTGGCAAAACAAATTTTCCCTCACTTGAAACCCATAACTCATCTGGTCTCTTTGTGCATTGTGACTTAATCCAGGAATCTCTTTCATCCTCCCTGACGCTATTCTGTAATGCTTTTAGTTCATCCATTGTATCTACGACCTTCAAGGCAAATGCTTCAGCTGGTTCGAGTTCTGGTTCACTTATCGAATTCCATTCATCCCTGAGTAATATACAGTTCAAGGCACAAAATCTTGCGACTTGATCCGCATATGCATTTCCCAGAGAAACATAGTCCTGTCCTTTTGTATGAGCACTGCACTTTACCACTGCAACTTCGGCTGGCATTTGAATGGCGTGTAACAATTCCCTTATTCTCTCCCCGTTTTTCACTGGGGATCCTGAAGAAGTCAGGAAACCTCTCTGTGACCATAGTTGCCCAAAGTCGTGTACAATTCCAAACCTGTACTGACTATCAGTGTAAATGGTGACTTTCATCAATGTAGACAATTGGCATGCTCTTGTAAGGGCTACAAGTTCTGCTACTTGTGCAGAATAGACTCCTTGGAGCCAGGATGCTTCCAAGACACCCGTTACAGTACATACAGCATATCCTGCTTTCAAAATTCCCATCCCATCTCTTAGACATGAACCATCAACAAAAACAATTTGGTCATTTTCATCAAGCTTAGTATCCTTAATGTCAGGTCGAGGTTTTGTGCAAAATTCAGTCACCTGAAGGCAATCATGCTCGACGTCTTCAGCGTTCTCAATTTCAGCATTTTCACCAGGAAGCAAGGTTGCTGGATTCAACGTAGTGCACCTTTTCAGCTGCACATTCGGTGAGCCCAGAATTATCATTTCATACCTTGTGAGTCTTGCTCCAGTCATGTGTTGCGTTCGGGAGCGGGTCAAAAGTATCTCAACTGAGTGAGGGACCATGACTGTTACTGGGTGTCCCATCACTATTCCTTCACTCTGAGTGAGGCTGATACCAACTGCTGCTACGGCGCGCAAACACCCAGGCAGTGCTGCTGCGACCGGATCCAAAGTAGCTGAAAAATACGCTACTGGTCTGTTTATGCCACCATGGGCTTGAGTCAAGACAGACAAAGAACATGCATCACGTTCATGACAAAACAATGTGAAAGGCTTTGTGTAATCAGGCATACCTAAAGCTGGAGCCCTGCACATGCATTCTTTCAATTCAATAAAAGCATCCATCTCATCTCCTTTCAGCTCAATTTGATCCAAGGCATCCTTCTGGGTCAGTTTCAGTAAAGGCTTTGCTAGAGTTGAGAAGTTGGGAATCCACTGGCGACAGTAGCTCACCATCCCCAAAAACTTCCTCACCTCCCTCCTTGTCTTTGGTGGACTCATTTGAAGTACACTTGTTATTCTTTCCTTCATTATTCTCCGTGACCCTTTCTCTATCTGGTGACCCAAGTATTTCACTTTCTTCTGACAGAACTGCAACTTTGAAGGAGACACCTTGTGTCCATTCCTCCCCAAATGGTTCAACAGAGCAATGGTGTCGGCTGTGCAGCCACTTTCTGTCTTTGATGCAATCAGTAAGTCATCGATGTACTGTACTAGGGTTGACTCGAATGGCAATTCTAATGCTTCCAAGTCTTTCTTTAGAATCTGATTGAATATTGACGGTGACTCAGAAAACCCTTGAGGAATTCGACACCAACTGTAAGCTCGGTCTAAGAATTTGAAACAAAAGAGAAATTGGCTGTCCTCATGAAGAGGCACCGAGAAGAATGCTTGTGACAAGTCGATGACTGAGAACCACTCGGCATCGCAAGGGACTTGAAACATTATCACAGCTGGATTTGGCACGACAGGGCAGCATTTTATTATGATGTCATTTATTTTCCTCAAGTCCTGTACAATTCGGACCTTTCCACTCGGCTTTATTAGTCCCATGATTGGTGAATTACATGGACTGCTTAACACTTCTTTCAGTACTCCCTGCTTTACAAATTCGTCAATGAGTTGGGCAACTTTCATGAGGGTGTCTTGTGCCATGTGGTATTGTGGGGTCTGGGGAAAGGTTGCATTGGGCTTTACAGTCACTTTCACTGGTTCCACTCCTTTCATCAATCCCACCTCTTTCCCTGTCATATCCCACACTTCTTTTCCGACTGTTTCCCGTAATTCAGCTGGAATATCTTCTTCAGTTATCATCGGGAAAAGGCAAATCAGAGGATACTCTTCATCGACAGTTTCCATCTCATCCCCCTCTACACTGTCCTCTTCTTCCCCATCACTGCTCGTCTGAATTTTAATTCCATCGTTCGAACACATAATCGAACATCCCAATTTGCACAATAGGTCTCTCCCTAACAGTGCTATCGGGCTTGAGTCACATACCACAAATTTATGTAACCCTTGATAGTTACCAATGCTGACTGGTACTGGATCTGTGATTGGGTTCGTCAGGTGCCTGTTTGCTACTCCCACCAGTTGAACTGTTCTCCCTGAGAGTGGCAAATTCGGTACTTCAATGCTCTTAACAGTTGAACGTGTGGCTTCCAAGGATGCTGCAAGCACACAATCTCCTTCCTCTCCTGAACTTTCACTCTCCCATACATTGTTTATTCCATCCTCACTGTGTAATGGGAACTGTTGTACAGTGCCATTTGTATTCATTACCTGACCCGAGACCTGTGGAGGAACCATCACTTGCTGCTGACTCATTGGTGCCAAAGGTATTTGCATTTGCTGATTAGGTACCATGGGAAACTGCTGTTGCATTGGCTGCATTTGCGTCATCTGCATACGGGGCATCTGCATCTGCTGCGGCTGCATAGGTTGTAATCCCTGCAGCTGATTTATGTTCTGAAAATTTGGGTTTGGACCTCTCATTTTCGGTCCCCTCATTGTCTGAAATGCATTGACATCATTGTTTTGCTGACCAACACCTGCACCTTCCTGCACCACCATCGGGCACTCGCGTTTCCAATGACCGACGATTCCGCACACGTGACACGGCATCACCTTTTTCAATGCCTGCACACCATTCGGAGTCACAACAGTGCTCAAATCCGGACCATTATTCCCAAAACCTCCTCTGCCTCTGCCTCTGCCTCTGCCTCTCGCCTGTGGCTGAAACATCATATTTCCCTGCAACTGCGGCTGCGGTTGCGGTACCTGCTGTTGGAACCCTTGCAACCCTTGCAAACCTTGCAGACCTGTCTGAGCTGCTTTAAGTTGCATCATCATCACTTTCTCTTTCAACCTTTTCTGTTTCACTTCAATTTCGTCGCTACAGTATTTTGCATAATTCAACACCTCATCAATCGGTTTCGACTGCCAACAAATCAAATGCGTCTTTATCATCTGACTTATCTCTGGTCTCAGCCCTTCCACAAATCTAAACACAAAATGAAGCATGTCCTTCGCCTCTATTGTTTCCGTGCCACTGTAGTTCTTGAACGCCTTCAACAACCTCTCATAGTAACTATGAATCGACTCTTTAGCCTCTTGGGCAGTTCGATCGATCTTCTGCCAATCCACGTTTTTCGCGGCCACCTTTGTCTTCAAATGCTCAATCACCTTATAGTACAAGCTCATCACCATAGGTGATGGTGCACCCGTATCCCTGTCTCTCTCTGGTTCACTTGTCGGCCAACCTACAGCTCTTTTGCAATCCTCCCACAAATCTGCCGGAACCACAATCTCAAAGAGGGTGTTTAGGTCTTCCCAAAGACATTTCGCAAGCTTCACAAACCTATCAGTCTGTTGATACCATTCAATCGGTTTCTCTCTCAGTTTGGGAAAATCATCCGTAAAAGACTGAATGTCGCTTCTGTGCCACGGTACATGTATTAATTTTCCCCCTGCTGTCTCCCTCATTGGTAACATGGTTACTGCATCACTACTCTGTGGTCTTTTCTCGTTGAGCTCTGGGACACTGTCTTTCCTCTTTTCCTTTTTCTTTACCCATCTGCTTTCCCATTTGTCTAAGCACCTCCACACTTGTGCACTCTGCAGCAATTCTCTAAGGTGCGCCTTCATGCCTGCTGACCTCATGTGTTCAAAATCTGTGGTCCCGAAATCCAATCTATAGCTCCTGCTCAAGTGTTTTGTCTTGTCCATCTCCACCCCGTTTTTGTCTGCTATTTCTTGCAACCTTCTATGTACCTTGTTCACTTCTCTCGTAATCCTGGGACATAGATACCTCAGCTCTTCTTCCGAGTAGGACTCTAACCTATTCACACCCATAGTCCCTTCCACCAATTCTTGTGCTTCCATGTTCAACCTGACCCTATTCAGATAGTCTTCTCCCTTCCCACTGGCTGAGCTTTGTGTGGAATTCAGACTGTTGAACCACTGTGTCAGCTGTTGCGCATTCAACCCCCATCAGTGTAGCATTCACATCGACTGCCATTGATGGTTGCGGCAACTTTTCAGTGTTCGATGATAGCGGTATCATTAGTGGGGGACTCGACCTCACCACTGTTGACTGAGCACATATGGGACTAAACTCCATCAAGGACCCAGATCCAGTTGGCAGAGCCGCTATCGGAGTTGCCTCTGGAGTGTTCTGAATGCACCTCCTTTCCATCCCGCTCTGCACCATTGATCCTTGGCTGCTCATACCTGAATTAGGCTGAATGTATAAAGGTACCGGTGGACCTTCAGTAATGGGTAGGGATATCGCATCTGCGTTCTGTCCATTCCCCATGTTCTGAGACATGTTCATTCCCACACTATGGGTCATCATTGCCGGCATGCCCATCTGATCCCCGTCATCTGAGCATGTGCGGTTCCCCCCTGCATCTGCTTTTGAGGCATCAAAAACTGGGTTGATTCAGCTTGTGCCAATGTTGGGTTGTGACCATTCTGTACTCCCATTACGGTTGGATCTATAATCATTCCCGTACTGTTGTCACTGCTGTAGTACCTTGGGACCTGCGGCTGATAATTTTCTGCTGGTTTCAACATGGGCACATCTGGATATATTCTCCTAACCTGCGGTATCTGCGGGGTGAACAGTAAACTCGGGTCCTTAGATCCCGATGGCGTTTCTGAACTCTGAGTTTCATTATTCTGTACCGGTGCCGGAGGGGCAGAACTGGTACTTGGACCTTGTCCACTCTCTGCATAAGGTGGTGGACGGTCGTTCAGCAACTGCATGATTAACTCCTCATCCTCTAACTCCTCTTCTCTTCTCAACTTTTCCTCGTCCTCTCTATCTTTGGAACACCTCCTGTTTGTCTTACAGGTAGCTTTCTTGCCTGTCTCCTCTTCTTCCTTAGCAATTGCGGGAAACAATTTTATCCCCTGCAATACATCTGACCTCCACACCTTCTGTGCATTATCCCACCTAGCGTCCGCTAGTGTCTTTTCTACCTTTCTTATCCTGGTCTCGAACTTATTTTGCTGTTGCTCTCTAGCCATTAGTTCCCAAATCGCTAGAGCCTCAAACTGTGCTGGCCTTGGAGGTACCTTCATGTCGTACATCGCGAATCTCAAATTCTCTAGGATCCTTATATTGAATTTCCCATGGATCGGGAACGCTACGCTCCCATGTTTCTCTGTCAGCTTGTGCCATTGCTTTAGCCAAAGGCACGGAGCTACCCCTTTTTCCTCCATTACAATGTAAGCTGGTGTACCTTCGGGTGGCGTCTCCTCTCCTACGCTCGCCTTAATGTAAGACTCCCCCTTCATCGCACTCTTTAATGCTTTAAAAAATTTCATTTTCTCGTCTTTTATTTCACAAAGTTTGTAATCAATAAGTGACTTTAATTCCCGGAATACTCTTCGCTTGCCTTTCCCCTTCCAATCGAGCCCCACGGACTGCGTCCAATCCGTGCGCGACCCTTCTTTGCAACCAACCTATCCCAGCGCGGCTCCTAGTGACGTCACACTCACACACTGCGGCTGACAAAGCCTTGCGGCTTGTCCTCCTTCACTCAGCTCTTCTCGTAACAACTTCTGGCATGTATCGCGAGCTACCAAAAAAAAAATAATAAAACAGATCTGTCGGTTTACTACAGGAAGGGTATCACAATCGCTTCAGGACCTTAGGGATTTTTCACTAGCCTCGGCAGTTATTCCATCTTTCTCGGTCCCCACTTTCGCAAGCAAATCTGACCCGCAGACCTACTCTCAACTTGTCAGTGATCTATTCTAGTGCACTTAGAATTTTGTCAAAGCCCGAAGTCGAAGTTTCTTTCACTCCCTTAACACACGTTCCGACTCGTTGACCACGCCCGATCAACCTACTAAACCGACCAGACCACAACATAAAACAAGTGTCTCATACACTTTTCAACATACTCCGGAGTCTCTTGACCTCGCAGGGCCCGTCTCAACAACAACAACCACGTGGACCTTTTTCTGCACAAAGCGCCACACGCACATGAAGTTCGACGACTTCCCTACTCTCACACTCGGAGTCGCACCTCCGCTATTTCTATGAAGTTCGACGACTTTCCTACTTCTACACTCGGAGTCGCACCTCGGCTATTCTCTAAAATCCTCGCAACCTTTTCAAACAATCTGCAGCAATAAGCTGTGCAAGCGCAAAACCCTGACTTCACTCATACCATCACTAGTACCGCCAACGCCGATTCCACACCTCCATTCTCTCCATTCGCAAGCTCCGAGATCCCGGGAAAGTCGCGGTGGACTTAGCCCATCATCATTCTGTCAATCTGTTTTACCCAAGAAAAATCTAATTCAACTTCTCGAGTGGGATCTCAAAAGTCGAAACCGTTAATTCAACACCATGTATGTCTCGAGTGGGGTCCCAAAAGTCTAAACCGTCCTCTGCTACCATCTACTGATAGAGCGTTCCGTACTAACAATTTACCTGTATTTGGACGCTCTTTAGGCCGATGAATCTTTTGACCAAGTGGGACTCTCTTCACCCGAGATCAGTCAATTTAATGTAATCAACAATCAATAACGAACATAAGCAATGCCCTGATCAACATAACACTTAACAATTAATCCAGAATACATTTCGGCGAACCATGACCTTTCGGTCATGAATAACCACACCAGTTTATTCAAAGTTAATGAATTTATTTCCCTATATTAACAAAGCTAGCACAATATAGATGTGTCTCAACACCAAATGATAAACGTAAATGAACATTAATAGCTGTCCATAACGGCGGAACAGATGCAATCTATGCAGCATTTGAATAACAAGGCATTCGATAATAGCAATGCAAATCACTAAAACTATAATCTGCAATGAACTAATTGCATACATTGGTCAGCACAACAAGGTCTCAAATTGCATCGTGCAACAAAAGGAATCCTCATCTAACCTCAAATTAGCATTGGCATGTGGGACTTCATGCAAAAACAATTTAGCAACATTAATTTAGAAAACTCCTAGCTAGGGCTCTTACCAAAAATCAGCAGTTGGTTACCTAAAAGAAACACAATGCAATTGTACAATTTCCTTTCATATTTACCAATTTCAATCAGCATTCAAGGAAGTCTTCGTCTCACAGGTACCGTTTCTCGATCAGCATGGGACAGGGCAAAGGGGCAGGGGTGGACGGGGCAATTGCCTCACGGCGGCAAGATAAACTACTACTTCATGCAATGGGCAGTTCAAAGTTAAAGTCTCTAGGGTAAGAATCATTCAAAGTCTCTTTCTCTCGATTAGAGAAAGCATCAAAGTCTCTTTCAAAATGGCGTCGCAGCAAGATGGGCCATAATAGCTGCAAAATGGCGCAATGGGTGCAATGTCGGGTAATAGCAATAATGGCTGGTAATGTCCGTTGGGTAATGGCTACTTTCTTCTCGTGCACCTGGTTTAAATAGACAACAGTTCAAATCCAGTAGGGTCTTCCATTGGAGGGTTCATAGGTTGGCTTCAAATTGTCCAATCAAAAACCACAGTTCTCACGCTTTTACTTAAGCATACATTATCCTTGGAGACGGGTACGTAAGTTGCAACATTTTATACCAATTAACTCACTTTCAGAGCTTCCATTGTCCGCACCTGCAGATTGACCTTGGAGCAAAGAAAAAAAAGATGCCAGGCTGGCACGAAACCTTAAGATAAGCATGTGAACGATCTCAGTGGAAAAGTACAGCTTCAAGCAAAAATACACGTTTATTAGCACATTGGAAAAATACGAGCATCTAAATCGTGAGACCAGGCAACTAGGCCAAAGCCTCCACTAAAGTTATGCTAAGCTAAAACATTTCAAACAAGCAAATCGTGGTATACGTTTACGATTATGTCGGATTAGTGCACTTCTAATACATCACGTTATATAAAGCACGCTTATAAATGTTGGCGAACTACTCTAAGGGCACATTTTGTCCCCGTACAATCTTTATTGGTTCGGTTAAAGTCACACATGATTATTTCAACACTACGTTTAAGCGCTAATAAATGTAAAACCTTCATTTCTGCGTCATCACACCCTTCTCTGTTTTGCAACGCACACGATTGGTATTAACGGTGACTAAGCAAATGGCAGAGCCCTGAGGCTTTAACCTTAAATGCCAAGATCACAACCGTAGCTCGGTAATGAAGGCACAGCACTGCCCCTAACAGAGAGCAGCAGCCAAATGCAATATCTATAAAAAAAAACACAAGCTCCCATCTCTGGTGGTCGCCTAGGAGCCATGTGGAGAGTTGCTGAATTGCCGAAAGCTCTACATGATCCTATCAGAGGTAATCAAAATGTGCACTATGAAAAAGCTGTTAACGTAACACTGTGCTCTTTGAATATGCGTCCTGAGAGACGGAGAATAATGTAGGCAATCCGCTGCAAATATTCCAAGTTTAGCCCATCGCAGCTGATGAGTCCTGACCTCTACCCACCTGCTTCCGCTGCTCTCCCCACCCCACTCCCCAACCCTTGTTCCCTTATGAGGAGCTTTAAAAATATCCCACTTGTGGTACTCTGAATCCCAGTGTCTCCTGATCCCTGGTTTCTGGTACTTGTTTTTTCCTGAAGCATACTATTTGACAGTAAAGCTAACAAGCACACCAGGCTTCTATCTGTTCATCCTTACCTGAGTTGCATCCAGGGGTGGGGCAATCAGATCGGAGAGGGGGGCACATCACTCTCTACCCATTCCTCCCTGGTCCATGTTAACTCTCCCACAAATTCTAAACCTTTGGGGGGTGCAAGTGTGGCGAAATGGCGGGAGCCTAACCACATTTGCTGGCACTGTGGGTTCAGTTCCACACACATGAATCATATACATCCAGAGATGGTCGAGGGCAGCCATTTTACAAGAGGGGACAATAGTGGAGCAGAGTTGCCTGCCAAGGGCCCTGTTGCAAGCCATGAAAATGAGCCCTTTGACTGCTGTTAGGGTAGCAAAATACTGCATTATTAGGGTATAGAGCCCCCTCATCCATGAGGGTTCTGGGCCCCAGTACCACTGCACCTACTGCATCAATGATAGTTATGCCTCTGAGAGGAATGGATGCAAATGCGACTGCTTCATCAAGGCCATAGCCTGGCATGTGCCTAAAGTTTCTGGGAAGACTAAAGTAAGTACTTGTGAGTACCAGGACCACAGTACACAGCAGCACTTGTTTTAAAAAAAAAATATCTGCAGATTTGCGGATCTGCTGTGAATTTGACCAAACATGTTAAAAAAAATGTTTATATGCTTTTATGCATTGGCGGGGTCCTTTTGGGACCCCTTTCACCTGCACTAGGGTGTCAGGGTGTTCCTATGCAGCCCCCTTTTCTTTCCGAAGGCTGTGGATGGCGCAGGATTGGCTGCTTAATGGGGCTGTGGCCGCAGGT
Organism: Pleurodeles waltl; assembly: GCF_031143425.1. Lineage (NCBI taxonomy): Eukaryota > Metazoa > Chordata > Amphibia > Caudata > Salamandridae > Pleurodeles > Pleurodeles waltl. The sequence continues at coordinate 212,563,843 of NC_090439.1, forward strand.
CCTGCTGCCAACACCCACTGCGCACAGCTGAAGGCTGGGCATGGCCCAGGGTTGGGTGCTTGTAGGGAGTAGACCTAAGGCCAGGTCCTGCAGTCAATAGCTGCCACCCATGGCTGAAGGGCCACGAGTTATAGTTACCTTAGGGTACAAATTATAGTTACTTTAAATAGCCATAACTAAAACTGCTAAATTTCTATGGCTTTGTGCGAGTAAAATGTGAACTTAACTATATCGTCCCAGTAACCTTTGCTTTTTTTCAGTCATAGTTAGGACCTGGTTTCAATAGAAAAAGCGTTTATTATTTTGCTAATAACTGTAGCGCTGTTCCATGAATCTTCACAAAAGTTTCCAAATAAATACAACACTCACTGCAATGTCTGTCTGGAAAGTTTCGGGGTGATACGTCAAGCAGGGCCTGAGAAAAAGGGGGTCCCAAAACGCTTTCTCCCAATGTATTTTTCCATAGGGATTTTGAACAGGAATAGCGCCCGAGCCACTGGACAGAATTACACCCAATTTGACAGAAAGTTAGCTCTTGGTCCAGAAAGCAACCTTTTTGTTATTTGGTGTAAATCCATTCAGTAATTTTAGAGAAAATCAAGAAAAAAACAAGTTTGTATATATAGGGACGCAAAGGCTTCGCAAGCCCTCCCAGTCTTGTGCTGAGAGCTGATTGGCAGCCAACAGGAAGTGTTGTCAGCTATGTTGGGGCTCGGCTTCAGACGACTCCCAGGAAAAAAAAAAAAAAAATAGAGAAGGGGCCAGGGTATGTACATACCACCAGAGCATTTCTTTAATAAAAATTTCAGTGGGAGAGGCAGCGGATCCACCGAACATTTAAAAAAAAAGAAAACAAGGTCGGGCTCCCGCTCTTGTTTAAATGAAGGCATCAGGTGGACCAGGTCCCGGGGGCATGACAAATTTTTAATGCGGGGAGGACATTCTGCCCCCTCAGCAGCCCCGGGGACCACCACTTTCCCAGGGCCCGTGTCAAATTAAATCCGGGGGGTCTGCCTGGTCCCCCCGCTGCCCCAATTCCATAAGTAATTTTCTCCATCCTTCACTTCATGTTATCAACCATTCATATTGGAGGTATTTTGAAATCCAGAGAAAAGTTTTTGTTCTAGATGTGGGGCATGTGGGGAGGAGGAAAGCATGTATATAACTGGATGTGATTTCATTTCGGTAATTTATATATCCAATGTCATGAATTCCAGTGTATTTTCTGCTTTGTATTATCCACCATTGTTTGTCACTGTAATCCTCACAATGTAATGTGTTGGGTAAATGTACGTTCCCCACATTCTTCAATCATCAATAGTGAGTATTTTAATTATCTGTTGCATTTCAAATATTCTTCAGGGGTAATACCGATTCCAGGGGTGTGTTATAAAGGTGTACTTATATTAGTTACATTAATCTTATTATAAAGTTGTGATACATATTTAATAGCAAAATCCATATTTGTGTGGAAAAAAAAGAATTAGAAAAGTGTCAGGCCTTTTCTGGGAACCATCTTTTGTACAAATGGAAAATTCTAAATATGCTTTCCCGTTTTTCTGTCTTGTATTTTGAAAGGTTGGCCTCCTTGGAGTCCAAATGATTTGGACAAGAGATGCAGAGGAGGCACTGACTTGTGCCAAGTATGACAAAAAGATAATGCAGAAGACCAACCAATCCTTTCTGGACCTGCTAAATACCCTGATTGATATGACGACGAAAGATCTGAGCTCCATGGAACGCATCAAATATGAGACACTGATTACTATTCACGTACACCAGAGGGATATTTTTGATGATTTGGTATGTTTCATTTTGAAAACAAAAATCTTTTCCATTCAGTTTTCCTTTCAATTTTGGAAAGTAATTTGACCAGTCCCAGCAATTTTTTGCTTTCAATCTATTACAATGTTAATGATGAAAGTATTCGAGCAACAGGCAGATGTGCAACACTAAAAAAAATAATTTTAAGACTTCTGCTAACAGCATGTCTCTCCTCCCAACGAGCCAAAGCTAGTTTTCACCCTGTTTCTTAAGTGTTCTGCAGCTGTGTTACTGCCAGTTTTCAGCTAATAAATATTTCAGTTTGCAGATATTAATTATGTAATAGACAGCGGCAGCCGGTGCAAATGTCAAGGGGGGGTGGGGGGCGACGTCGGGGAAAACAAAAAAAACAAAAAACACTTACTGTTCTCGTTGTTGCTGCTGCCGCTTCCTGCTGCCTCGTTCCTCTTTTGGTGTCCCAGCCTTCACTGGGACACAGCACAGTCTCCCCAACAATCCTGGGGCTGCTTTCATGCTAAACATGGCATGATTTTAGCATCAGGATTGGTCTGATCAGCTTGGACTGCCTCTCGGACACAACCCTGGAGTCTGTGCAGTTTCTCCAGCCCGGCTGTTCAACACAGCAGGGTTGGAGAAATCTAAGTGTGCATTTGTGTTTGGCCAGCCTAAGATGGACGGCCAAACACACATGCACACTTAGGTGCACTCTCTCCTCCTCCCAACTCAGTTGGCCAAGCCCCACCCCTCCCTGCACTGCTGGCTGAGCCAACAGATGAAAAAACCCAATAATAAGCTATTGCGGAGGAGCCACCCCTGGTAATAGAATCTTTGCATGAATCACGATCATTAGGCTAACCATTTCGCTGAGTTTTTTAATTCTCCTATGTTTAGGCACTGAATAGCAACCATCTCTGAATTATTTTATTTAAAGTAAAAAATTCTAATATGGCCATCCTTCATGGCATTTCTCAGTGATTTTTCTTAAAGCAAAAGAAGAATCATTCCAAGGGGACTTCTGTGATTTCGTACACGTGTCTGGCGCCCATGTTGGAATAATGGATTTTTTTATTCCTAGTTTACTCTTCCAAGATGTTCTAAGCCATTTTGGAACAGTAAAGTCTCAAAAAATTTATGTAAGAAATGCAAATTGGGAAACGTGAGTGGCCTGGTAGGAGTGTGCACTTTCTGGGCACTTGCAAAAACGATTTTAAAAATAAATATATTAAAAAAAGCAGAGGAGCACGTAGAAGTAGGGCGTATGGGAGTTAATGGCATAGGAGCAAATGGCTAAAATCAAGGCTCAGAGTAAGAAATTTTATCTACTTAGCACTCATAAAAAGAAATGAAAATTATTAAATAAGTATTAATACAATAGTGCTGATTAATAAGAATCAATGCAAATATAAACAACATGATAAAACAACTAAAGGTCATTGATAAAATGAAGACACAAAGTGCAAACTAATAAAATTGATCAAATAAAAACTACATTGGGAACTACTGTGAGGGCAGAGAAGAGAGTGAGGGAAGTTATGCACTCTCATGGAGTGCTAAGAGAAAAAGAAAGTTCCATCCAGTCAAAAGTGAAACACAACAAGAGGAAGGCAAACTATTGCTTAAGGACCATGGATCTCAAAAAAATACCCAATCATGATGAGGAGCTGACCCAAAGCCTGTACACAATAGGTTTTCGACAACAAACAGCTAAAGTTGACTGTAGACAAGACCTAAAAAGTCATCTGAATGGCATGATTTTTACATGAATATTCACTTGTACATCATTTTGAGGGCTAGCAGTAGCTATCATATTATTGGTGAACATTACAGAAAGTTTGTGAGAGACACTTTTCTCACACCCTTAGTTATAATTGTATTTTCTATGTTTGTGCCGCTTTTGCGTCCAAAATGATGCAAATGCAGTGCTAAAAAAGTATAAATATGGACCGCAGTATTTCTTTAAGGTAGTCCAGAAAAGTGTAAGCAACACTGAACAGAAACAAACCTATGTCACCTATTATTAAGCCATCTGGTCACTGTGTTAGTCATGAGGGAGAGATTTACATCAAGGTCTCTGACCCAAATAGCATTTTATTTTCTGAGAGCCTGTGAGCTTCGAGACTGACCAGCAGAATGTTTTGTCAGTCTTAATTAAGGGGAGGTTTAACAGATGATTGTTGGTTGTTGGGGGTGCGCTGTACAAACAGAGTTAGGACGCACCAAAAATACATGCGCTTCTGAACATATACCATTTAAAAAATGTCTTCCACAATCCCAGTTTTACAAACACTTACTGTGCTGCTGATTCACAAATGTTGTTCTTTAAACTATTGTGCCATTTGTAATACCACTTTACACAACTTTGCATTTGGTCAAAGAAGATACTCTCTATTTCAAGAGTCAAATATATGAGAAAGAGGGAGAATAGTGATTAACAAACTGCCCTATAAACACTGCAGTTTTGCTGGGAACAAAGGGAAACAAAACATCAGGAATAATGATAAGAAGACATAGTCAGAAATGTTTGGTGTTGAACATAATAGCGTTAAAAGACCAAAGTGCCATTGATCTCAGCAGCTATCACAGTTTTATGTATTAAATAACCTATAGGTACCTTGCAACATCTTTTATCTCAGTTTACAAATGATAGTAGGAAATCTTCCTATATTGTTTGTGGTACTAACTGCAAAGCCCCGTTCAATCAGCAAACTTAAAATCTAAGCTACAAAGGGGATTCCATGAAAACCATCTGATCATTCGACACTTAATCATTAATATGCTGGTTTTCTTGAAAATGCAAATTGTAGGAAACAACCATATTTTGCATGGTGTGCACCCAGATCTTTTCCCTATCTGTTTTTACTGGCTGTAGAACTCTGCACTTTACCCTTGCTAGCCAGTAGTAAAAGGCCTGTGCTCCCCCTTTAGACATGATTGAATTGACATAACCCTAATTTACATATTTAACTTGCCTATAAATCCCTAGCATATGGTACAAAGCATACTCAGGAACTGTAAGTTAAATGCCGCTAGTAGACTGCAGCACCTATTGTGCCATCTACTATAGTGGCAGTGCAAACATGGCTTCACACCTAAAATAGTAGCCAGACTGGAACAGTTTTAAAACTACTATTCAACCTGTTAAAATAAACCCTTTTGACAGGTCCAACCCTTCCTTTTAAATATTTATAAATCACAATTATGTTGGCCCTATACCCTAAAAGGAAGGGTGCATATTATATAAAAGTAGGACATGTAGAAAGTTAAGTTAATGCTAAACATGTCATTACAGTGGCTAACACATATAAGCAATTTTCACTGTAGATTGGCTGCTCCATAGTGTAACATCAGGGTGTACTATTAACTTATCTTTGGCTAGGAAACAGTTAGAAATCTAATTCTCTGAAACTGTATTATTCATTAAAAGTCTAAATAACCAGTGAAGTGGGATGAATAATAAATATTAAGGAACATGTATTTTTAGAAAGTTATATTTTCCCTGTGTTAAAGTTTCTGGAGACTAGTTTCCCTTTGCCTTCAGCTGCAGCCCGCTGATTGCACAAGCTCTGAATGAGGTGTGAACACTGCTCCCAGAGCCAAAGTCCTAGATGTTTGGAGGTGTATTCGGTTTTTGTGGTAGAATGACCATTTGAACTGCTCCCAGGTTCTTAACTTACTTCAAAGTGGCATATGTGGCTGACACCTGGACAGAGCCCTTTCTCTGTTGTCTCAGTCAGCCAGACTCCAACCGCAGTGTGGAGGGAGCTGCTCCCAGAATTGGTTTGAAGTGACCACACAGGAAGGGTTGCTCAGTTCCCTGACTGCATCTTTGAGGTTGGCGCACAGGCTCTGTAAAGGTTTACCCCATTGGTTAGGAATCTAGGAGTCACTTGCATGCACAGCTGGTGCCAGGCATAAGTATGGCATCGCCAGTATCCTTCTCAGAACACTACTGGACCTGAGGAAGAAGGGGACTGAATCTTCTGTCTGAGACTCGCTAAGTGCCTTGAAGGAATGGAGGTGCTTTATTTGCACCAAGTCAAAAGAAGTGGACTTGAAGGTTCATAACGCAGAGTTCCTGTTCAAACTACAGAGATAAAACAAGGTACAAGAGTCCTTTCCTGCAATTGCCTAAACGACACGTTCCAACTGGACCTGCGCTGGACTCTGCTGTTGGCCTCTGCTGGTGTGAGCCCTGACTGCTCGAGTCCTGACCCTCACGTGCTATTCCAGAAATCCTGGAACTGATGGCTGTATTTAGTGGGACTTCTCCTACTACTCGGGAAAACCTGAGAGCTAGCAACTGTTTGGCTCCAAAGATTTTTGAAGGACTATGACAACACCTGCCAAGCCAATCCATCTAGAGTGTGTTGCCTGAGAGCTAAACATTCAGTTTTCTCCCGTTCCTGAGCTTCTCCTCTGCAGTAAATCAGATTCAGCGGGAGCTCACAAAGAAGGTATCTGGCTTCATGGAGCTCTCTTCCTTCTTCGAGCCCACAGCTTTTTCCCACTGAAGGAATCTGAGCTCCAAAAAAGTGACTAAGAAAATCTTGACCAGGCGACAGTGACAAAAGTATCTGTCTGGTAAAGGACCATCTTTGGAGCGAAATCTGCATTTCTACTACTCCAACCTTTCCTGCCAAAAACCAACAACTTCACCGGGAACTTGTCAAATGGATATCTGACCTCATGGAACCGTACTGAGCTACAGCTTGCTGCTTTGCCCTGCTGAAAGATTTTGGACTTTCATTTTAGAGACTGAGGCTTCTGTTTCCAATCCACCGTCTATCCCAGTCGGTCTCAAATCGTGCAAAGGTCCCTTTCTACTACAGCCAGTTGACTGCAATTGGCACTTACCACTTTGTGATGCTATTTTTATTCAAAATTGTAAAAAATCATATTTAAAGTTCTGCTTATTTTTGGCCTTTTGCTGTCATTTAATTTATTAGAATTTACTCTTTTTTTTAATTGATTTGGGATTTTTCTTGTGTTGCATTTGACTTTATTACTGTTTTGGCACTGCATAAATACTTTACACATTGCCTGTCTGCTAGCTACCAGGCGGATGATCTCAGATTAATTTGGTGTCTTTAGTGGTTTACCCTGCCAAAGATTGTATTGATTAATGATAGTGGTTCTCACTCCCATTAACTAACAACCCACTTTCTTACACTAATGATATATAATTGGCAAGTTGGACTACCATCCTCAAATCTCTTACAATCAGCATTAGCAGCAGATGCCATTGGCATTCACCCATGCTTGTTGGCTACAATTAATTCCATACATACTTCATTCTCTTATGCATATGTGAACCTGAAGGTGACATCCAGGCTACTCATGTTATCTTCAATTTTTGACAAACCGTAAATGTATTTTGAAGCTAATAACTAACACAGTGCAAATAAGAGACCTGTAATATCTTCATGTGATTTATTGAGACCTTATTCAGCCCCCTGCGGTAATATAGGGTTCTGTATACTATATAGACCTCCATTGCCCCTATCAGATAAAACAGATAAAGCTGTAAAGATAAAAAAGTCTTTTAAGTCCAGCCTATTGGAAAACTGCTGCATCTAAATTATACAAGTTTACTGAAAATGAAAATATAAGCTGTTTTGAAAAACCCTTATCTGACTGAGAATTACAATGTGGAACTGATATCCCACACATGCCCTGGTTTTCTTCATGGGAAGTATTTCAAATACCAGCCAAAGCTGGCCAGCAGTTAGAATTTGCAAAGGATCTTGTTGTACATCTTGTAGACTCATTTTAAAATGTAAAAAGTGAACCTGACAGACAATCCTTTGTGCAGAGATGCAAGTTCTCTCGAGCTAATCTTACAAACTTGTTGTTAAACCTAATCTGCAGCAAAAAGTCTCTGGAGTAGCATATTTGAAGCAATTGTAATCATCTCAAATTGTGAAGTTAATGTATTGCTTTCAATGGTTATTTTTAATGCACCCTCACATATGTTTCATTTAACACCATTCTACTTGAAATGTTTACTTGAGGTGAATTGAAGTTAAATCCTTACTGCCTAACAACTAGAAGTCTTCTCATTGATTATTTCTGAAATTTGGCTCAGGAGTTACCATTCGGGTTCCCCATGGACTACAGCATGTATTATGCCTCCCATGGGAGCCCATGCAAAGTGTATCTGCAGGTCTGCCATTGCAGCCTGCATGAAAAGGTGCATGCACTCTTTTACTGCAGGTCACTGCACCAGGTCACTGTAAGTCACCCCTATAGTAGGCCCTCATAGCGCAGAGGGCAGGGTGCCGGTACCTGTGTGTGAGGGCACCCCTGCATGAGCAGAGATGCCCCTACGGACTCCAGCTCGATTTTCCTGGACTTCGTAAGCACGGGTAGGCCATTTTACCTGTGTACTGGACACAGGTCACTACCTTTGCCCAGTCACATAATGGTAACTCCAAACCTGGGCATGTTTGGTATCAAACATGTCTAAATCATACCACAATACTGTTGCCAGTATTGGTTGTATGATTCTATGCACTCTGGGGGCTCTTTAGAGGACCCTCAGCTTTGCACCTACCAGTTTGCAGGGTTTCCCCCGGCAGCCTGCGCTGCTGCCATCCTACAGACAGGTTTCTGCCCTCCTGCTGCTTGACCAGCTCAAGCCCAGAAAAGGAGAACAAGGGATTTCCTTTGGAAGAGGGAGGCAACACCCTCACCCTTTAGAAATAGGTGTTACATGGCTTGAGAGAGAGAGCCTCCCCAAGCCACTGGTATGCTTTGGAGGGCACATTTGGTGGCCTCCTTGCATAAACTGTTTTTCACCTGTTCAGGGACACCCGGTCCAATTTCTGGCACGAAACTGGACAATGGAAAGGAGAGTAATCACTCCCCTATCCATCACCACCCCAGGTCCAATATAGCAGACTCTAGATTTAACAGTCTCTCCACAAATGGGGTCACACACTGAGTAATAGTGTCCTTCAGTCTATCAAGGATACAGTCCCAGTCAAACTTAGAGGTGGCCGAAGTGTCCAGATTGCCCCCAGAAAGATCACACTTGCTTTAGGTACAAGTTTGGCGTTTGACGTAGCCAGTGTGCTTCGGTTGGCGCTTTCTCTTAGCTAAAGGCAGACAGGCAATATTATTGAGGGCATCAGGCGAACCACTTCCAGTCAGCTGTTCCTGCATCAAAGGAGGTGTGTTAGGAGGTGATGGGCAGATAAGGCAGGTTAAGGAACTGCCTGTGCAGATTGAACAGATTGGGCAGTTAACAGGGTTCTGGACCCTTCCCTCACCCCCAAATATTATCTATGCTCCACTAAATCAATCTCCTTTGATATTACTCCAACAGCCTGGACCAAGAAGGAGTCAAGGTTGCTGCTACTGGTAAGCCTAGGGATTTTTGCTTACCTGTAATGCACCCCAGACCCCCAAATTTGGCGGTACAAAGGGTCAAACAACATTCAACCATAAGAGCAAGGTCTGGCACATATATTTAAAAGGCAAAACGGCTTACCCGAGAATGAACTCCCGGCACATGCAACTAAAAGACAGATGGCCCATCCTGTCCTCCTCCGAACGATGAGGAGTGAAGAGGGGCCCTGTCTCGGTCCGGTCTTTGTCACGGGAGCCATTAGCAGCTTTTAAAGTCAGCACCTCCAGGCATGTTAAGATAAAAGGTGGTAGCGTGCCGGGAAGCGTAGTCCTTCCAAATGAAGCCCCCAGGCAAGCCTCGGTCCCTGAGCTGCGGGAGCAGTTAGTGGCTTTTAAAATCCTCATCTCCTGGCATATTAAGATGAAAGACGGCAGCGTACCATGAAGTGTAGTCCTTCCAAATGAAGGCCTCAGGCAAGCCTTGTTCCCCTCGCTATGGGAACCCTTAGTGGCTTTTAAAGTCGGTACCTCCTGGTGTATTAAGATGAAAGGCGGAAGCGTGACCGGAAGTGTAGTCCTTCCAAATGAAGCCCCCAGGCAAGTCTCACTCCCCGCACCATGGGAGCCCTTAGTGGCTTTTAAAGTCAGCACCTCCTGGTGTGTTAAGATGAGAGGAGGTAGTGTGCCGGGAAATGTAGTCCTTCCAAATGAAGCACCAGGGAAGCTTTGGTCCCCAAGCTGCTGGAACCATTAGTGGATTTTAAAATCAGCATCTCCTGGTGCGTTAAGAGGAAAGCGGTAGACGGCTGGGAAGCGTAGTCCTTCCAAATCAAGCCCCCAGGCAGGCCTCATTCCCTGCACCGCCAGAGCTCTTAACGGCTTTTAAAGTCAGCACCTCTTGGTGCGTTAAGATGAAAGGCAGTAGTGTGCCGGTAAGTGTAGTCCTTCTAAATGAAGCCCCCAGGCAAACCTCATTCCCCAGACCGCAGGAGCCCTTAATGGCTTGTAAAATCAGCGCCTCCTGGCATGTTAAGATGAAAGGCGGTAGCGGGCTGGGAAGTGTACTCCTTCCAAATTAAGCCCCTAGGCAAGACTCGTCCCCCATGAAAGGGGAACGAGACTTACCATATCTTTGTAGACATGGCGCATTTCTGTTCTCTCCCGTTCACACAATGCAGCAAGTTGACTTGCTACATTGCGTTGCGTGAAAAGTTAGTAACTCTGGCCCTTATTTTAGAAGTATTTACATTTTGTTGCACGTGTAAAACAAATTCACATTCTCAAGCTTTTTCTTTCATACTCCCACGTACCCCAGCAAGATTGTTGCACAGTTCACTTTACAAAATCCTCTAGCTTTGTACTTAGTGAGAAATAAAAGTAAACACCATCTCCATATTAAAAGGATAAGCAACCCATTGTCAGGAGACATAGGGCCTGATTCACAAAGGTAAACTTACCCTTTTTGGTAAATTTACAATTGTTTGCAATTCACAAAGCAGCTTTATGAGTGGTATCTTTACTACTGCCCATCTTTTTATATGCGAAGTGTCCCACCATGAGTGCGGGGAGACTGCAGTTGTAAAATTCCTTTGTGAATTTCAAAAACGGTAAACCTACACTTGTAAGTTTACTTTTGTGAATCAGGCCTATAGCCTGACACTGATCTGTGTGTTTGAACTCGTGCCAAATGCCACAAGATAAAAACAAAAGTTAAAAGCATATTTTTTTCTCACCCACCTTCTAAACTCCAGCATGATTATTTTGGGGGTTCTTCAGCAATCCCCTCAGCCCTACTTCTAGCGACTATGGTTGTATCCACCTGAAAAGCAGGGGTTGCTGGAAAGCTGACAATGTGTGCGAGGGACACTTTCACATTTTCCTTATGGGGAAAGAAAAATCTTTGATCTTAGCCATGTAAAAAATGTGGCAAGGCTGCCATCAGGAGAACCTGGTGGCCCAGTCAAAGACTAACCACCAGTTCCAGGGTCTCCACCTGTAGAGCCAGGTGCGACTCTGCAAGTGGAATCCCTGATGTTCTACTTTTAAATAGTGTTTCCGAACCAGGACTTTGTCAAAGTTGGGGAGGTACCAATTTATGACAGTACTATTGCCCCCCCAAACTTAAAATGAGCCCTTGATCTCATTTGGAGAACGAGTGACTTTTCTGGGAAGCTGACCTTAGGCATCAGTTTGGACAATAATGGGGTAGCAATGCAGCTTAACGTAGGATTACAAAAAAGGCAAAAGCGGAAAGAAAAAGCCACGACCGATGGAGCAACTTCAGGGCAGGGGATTGTGATCAGTGCTTCTTAAATTGAGGATCTGAGGATCTGATGACCAGCCATATTCATTATTTCTGCAGGGGCAGAACATTGACTCCATTTCAGTTATGGATGCTTAATAGGGTCGCTGCCAATGTGAAAATAATTTGGGAGTGGAAGGATCCCAATAAGGCAACATTCGCTCGTTTCACAAAGGTAAACTTAGACCAGAAGTCTAAGTTTAGACCAAAAGTGTAAACTTTACGAAAAAGTCTAACTTTACTCATAGTGAAGTTAGACTTTTGGTCTTAGTTTACACTTTTGGTCTAAACTTAGACCAAAAGTCTAACTTTACTACCAGTAAAGTTAGACTTTTCGCCTAAAATTACACTTCTGGACTAAACTTACACTTTTGGTCTAAGTTTGCCTTTGTAAATCAGGCCCTTAGACTTTTGGTCTAAGTTTACCTTTGTGAATCGGGCCCTAGTTGGTAAAGCTGTTCAAGGGATCAGTGATAATTCTGTGTGTTGAATAGGATCCGCACTTGGAAGAATAGGATGAACTGAAGGAATCCCTGGCAAAGGGCATGTTGAAACAAAGCACTGTAGCAATACTGAAGGGAAATACAAAATTCCCATTTTAGCAAAAACAGTCTTGATTCTTGCACATGCATGAACATTTGCTGAAAGAGCATGGGTTGTTCATATCTTTGATTATCTTTAAATGGAACTGAAAAAGCATGCATGCAGTTTTCAGCGTGTTCTTTTAAATGTTACTGGGACAAATGTCATAAAGAATCCTAAGGGCACACTGCAGGTCTCCTGAAAGGTTTAAAAAAAAAGTGTCACATGTGACCTGTTGGGCTCGGTGTGATAAGAATGACTTAAACCTTTCATGTGCTGAGCTCGAGGTTCCCTATGAAGTGTTCAATCAGGTGAGAAGCATATTACAGTTTACGCAGTAAAAAAAAGTAAGGATGATCAAGGCACAGTCCACGCTCTTGTCTATGGTAGTGGAATGACTTCTCTCATGCTCATTATGGCGGTTTTAGTATCCCTGCATTGTGTAAATCAGACTGTAGGTCACAGAAGCTGATGTTTTTTCTAGCAGGGCACAAAGTTGGAATCAAAAACGTCTGCAGCACTTATTAGTTTGGAGATTTCTCTGACGTTTTCTGTCACCTATGCATCAGCATACATTTTTATAGTTAGCAGTGATGTGCCTTTCATCCGAACACACCTGACGGTTGAGATCTTGTAATTTTTGCATCACTGAATTTTTGCTCTGAGGTATGACCGGATGGGTGAGATTAGTCTAAAGTGAAGGATATTTATCACTGAATTTGTACAACAGGTGACAGCATATGCCTTTAGATGGGGTTACTTCTGCTGGTGGAGGTGGTGTGATCAACTCCTTAAGGAACCCCTAGTAGTTCTTGAAATATAAGATGTAACCAAATCATTTTTTGCTCTGAGTATATCTGTTTTCCCTCTGTTGATATTTAGCTGCTTTGGTCAAAACACAGCTTCTTTGCTGACACCCTCCATCACCACTCCAGCTTGTGTTGCATTATCCCTTCTTTGCTATGTAACACCACTGGCTTGATGTAAGACGTTTTTAGCAGCGTCATGCTGATATCTCGCGAAATAAACAAATAACTACATTGCAAGTTGTCTGCAAAGTGGATTTTGGGCAGTGATACACTTTATAATCTGGTATTCAAAGGAATCATCATGGGTGCCCTATAACGTTTTGCAGGTGATACATCACCAATGAATTAGTGCCACCCTTCCTCCTTTATTTGAACTCCTGTTCCTGATAACTGTGGTGTGTGCAGCTGGTAGTATATAAGAAAGATTCTGAGAAATTAGTTAAATAAAGCATGTTTCAATCATCCAAATCAATTGAATGCTGATGCCATGTGGAATGTATCTCAGAAGGGTAAGGAATTTCACTGTGAGACTGAGTTGGGAGAGGGCCTCCATAGTGGGACCTGTCGATGCTCTGGCAATGGTGTGGTGCTAGGGATGTCGCGCCGCACCGCGCGGCGCGAGCCGAGCGTTCGGCACAAGCCGGGCGTTCGGCTCGGGCCGCGCATCGCGTTTTAAAGACGCAGCGCGCCCCGAGCCTTTCCTGCACCCTGCGAGGCCCCAGAACTTACATGGGGCCTCGCTCTGCTCTCTCCCTCCGTTTTGTTGGGGTCGCCTGACCCCTCTTACCTGTTGTGGCTCTTTTCTTCTTTCTTCTGACTTCTTTCTTTTTCCTGGGTTTGTTTCTTGCACCTTCCTTTATGTCTTTTCCCCCTTCCCAGGTTACCCTTTTCTTCCCAGCATTCCTCCTTCCCTATCCTCTATGGTTTCTACTCCATTCTATTCTATCTACTTTTCCCTATCTAAGATGGTGTCCTTTTTCTTCCTGTGGGTCACTTCCTGTTTTGTGGTATTTATGGGAGGTGTTTTCTTCTTTTCTTTGCGCTGCAACACTCTCTGTTCAGATGGTGTCTTCGCTCCTGATTTCCTAGCCTTTTTGTTCTGGAATTCGCCAATTCAGTGCTATTTGACTACAGTTCTTTTTGATTCCTGTTCTTCTGTTCTTGTTTTCAGGAATCTTCTGTGAATCTTCTGTTGGAGGTTTTTTCCCCTTCTTTGGAAGGGGTATTTCCCTCTGGCGCTATTTTCTGAAGGTCACGGTCTGTTCTTGGCGTTCCATTGCCTACAGCACTGTGGCTACCAGAAAGAGTCGCCCCTTTTTGGGCCAAAGCCGAACCCTCAAGATCCACGCCACTAGATCTGCAGATTCCAGACGCAAGCAGCACGTGAGTCGTGACAGATTGCAGCGCCAAACCATCCCGACGTCTTCTAACACCATGGATGACACAGTGGTAGCTGCTGCAGATCCGGATCAATCTCTCCTGACGACAATTCAGCAACAAGCTCAAGAATTACAACAACTACGCAGTGAGAATGCTGCGTTACGACAGGCTTTGGCTTTCCGTAGTGGTGATGTTCCGACGCTCTCCGCCTCTACCCATCGTTTTTCTGGTGAACCAACCAAACTGCGTGAGTTCCTTGATTCATTAACAGTGTACTTCGCCTTCCGACCCACCCAATTCTCCCATGACAGAACAAAGGTGGGTTATCTCATCAGTGCCTTATCCGGTCCTGCCTTGGCCTGGGCAACCCCGATGGTATCATCCAACGATCCGGTATTGTCGGACTATCCCGCCTTCGTGAATCGCTTTAAGCAAATGTTTAGTCGTCCGGGATTAGAGGCCTCAGCGGAAGAAGCCTTCTGCGATATTCATCAAGGCTCACAAGATGTCCTTCAATACATAACACGCTTTCGTCAGCTAGCGGCAGAGACCACCTGGGTGGAACGTACTTTGGTGACTTTGTTTCGTAGAGGACTCAAAGAAGAAATAAAAGATGAACTAGTACATTCCACCAGAGTAGAAGATCTTTGTGGCCTGATGGATCAAGCCCTTTCCATCGAGTATCGCCTTCAGGAACGGAGATCGGAGAAGAGAAGGAGTAGAGGGTCTTTCCAACCAAGCACTTCACGAGTTTATCCGCATCGTTCTGAGGAACCTCGTCCCCCTGCCAGAGACATCGAAGGAGAACCCATGCAGGTGGATACTACTCAAGGCCCTCTCTCCGCTAGCGAGCGGGAAGACAGACGAAAGAAAGGGTTGTGTCTGTACTGCGGTTCTGCCGGCCATATGCTTCGTACCTGTCCAGTACGACCATCAAGGCCATCGGGAAACGCCACTTCCCGTCCTCTGTAAGAAGGGAGGTGACGGGATTATCAGTTATACCTTCCATCAGTTCCTTTAATGACAATACCACATCCTTGTTTGTAGTACCAGTCATGTTACAATTCCCTGAAGGCCGTCAAGAAAAGACTATGGCACTACTAGATTGTGGAGCTAGTGGTATTTATATGGATAAGAAGTGGGCCATTACTCAACAAGTTCCTACACAACCTAAGGAGATTCCCGAACAAGTACACACAGTGGACGGATCCTTGATATCCTCGGGTCCAGTTGATACTAATACCCTGATGCTGAGTTTACAGATCGGTAACCATCAAGAATACATCTCCTTTGATCTCATAACATCCCCCAACCATACCATCATTCTTGGAATTCCGTGGTTTATCAGACATAACCCATATGTGAACTGGGCAACCCGGACAGTCTCCTTGTCTTCACAGTTTTGTCACGAGCACTGTTTTGCTTCTGACAAGTATTGGTCACCTAAGAGATCAATAATCACGGAAGGTACTACCGGTGCGACCATTAATACAGTCCAAGGAGTTCCTGAACACTATTTGGAGTTTCAAGATGTATTCCAAAAACCCTCCAGACCTGTGTTACCTCCACATCGAGATTACGATTGTGCTATTCCCTTGGAACCTGGCACTATCGTTCCTTTTGGAAGGATGTATTCCCTCACGGAACCTGAAAAGGAAGTACTAAAGGAGTACTTGGAAGAAAATATACAAAGTGGTCTTATTGTTCCATCGTCTTCTCCGGCCGGGGCTCCTCTCTTTTTCGTACCCAAGAAGACAAAGGATCTTTGCCCTTGCCTGGATTTTCGAGGTCTGAATAAGATAACTATTAAAGATCGTTATCCTTTGCCTCTCATCAGGGATATTCTAGAAGCAGTCAGAGGAGCTCAACGGTTTACCAAACTAGATCTACGGGGAGCCTACCACCTTTTACGCATTAAAAAAGGAGATGAGTGGAAAACAGCCTTTAGGACTCCTTTTGGTCACTTTGAATACAGGGTAATGCCTTTTGGTCTTACTAATGCCCCGGCAATTTTCCAGAGATTTATGGACTCAGTGTTTTCTGATCTTCTGAACCAGACAGTTGTAATCTACCTAGATGATATTCTTATTTATTCTAGAAATCCCGAACTCCATTCTTCCCATGTGAAACAAGTCCTTCAACGACTTCGGGCACATCAACTATTTTGCAAACCAGAGAAGTGTGAGTTTGATAAGACGGAAGTCAAATATCTGGGTTATCATTTAAGTCCCACAGGCGTAGCTATGGATCAAGGAAAGGTACAAGCTATTCTAGATTGGCCTTCTCCATCTTCTATTAAAGAAACACAATGTTTTCTAGGATTAGCGAACTTCTATCGGCAATTCATCGCAGACTTTGCAAAACAAACTAGCCCTATAACTCACACTTTAAAGAAGGAAAATCTAACTAAAGGGTTTGTCTGGACTAAAGCGGCCGAAATAGCCTTTCAAGATTTAAAGAAGGCATTCACTCAAGCTCCCATCTTAAGATATCCAGATACCAACAAACAATTTATTGTCGTTACCGATGCTTCTGAAAAAGCCATTGGAGCCGTCCTACTTCAACAACAAGAGAATGATGGTCTTGAACATCCTGTTTTCTATTTGTCTCATATACTCTCTATTGCAGAACAACACTACTCAGTACTGGAAAGAGAATTATTGGCTCTGAAAACAGCTTGCATAGAATGGAGACAGTTTCTGATGGGTTCCAAGGAGCCTTTTGAAGTGAGAACAGACCATCGTAACTTACAATGTTTACGAAATTTCGTATGCCAGAATAGTCGTCAAGCTCGTTGGGCCTTCTTCTTCAGCCAGTATGATTTCTACATTACTTATATTCCTGGCTCCCAAAACATTCTGGCTGATGCTCTGTCTCGTCGTTATCCAGATTGTACTCCTGCCCCAGCTCAACATCTACTGGAACCTAATAAGATCATTGGGGTAGCTCAGTCTTTTCTGGAGGAGGTACAACTGGAATACTCCAATCTATCTGATGACGAAGTAGAGAAATTAAGACCTCTATTACATAAGAGACAAGGATACTGTTATTATCAAGATTTGTTATTCCTTCCTACTAACAGAGTTAGAGAAAAAGCATTACAAATGTGTCATGATTCACCGGTTGCTGGTCATAGAGGCATCAAGGCCACACAAGAACTTCTTTCACGATTTTTCTGGTGGCCTACCTGGAAACTGGATATTGAAAGATACGTTCAGGCTTGTCCCACATGCGCTCAAGTCAAGATTCCCCGAACCAGACCTGCAGGATTACTTCAGCCTTTGCCTGTTCCGCCAACTCCATGGCACACCATCTCTACTGATTTTATGTGTTCGCTACCACCTTCAGCAGGAAACCGGGTAATCATGGTCACTGTGGATTCCTTTACTAAGATGGCTCACTTCACTGCCCTGAAAAAGCTACCTACATCCCAAGAACTAAGCCAGATATTCATCGACCATATCTTCCGTCTTCATGGACTTCCACATACCATTATATCTGATAGAGGACCTCAGTACATTTCCCGGTTTTGGAGATATTTTTGTAAAACACTTAATATCAATAGAGCTTTGTCTTCGGGCTTCCATCCTCAGACCAATGGACAGACCGAGCGTCTGAATCAAGGATTAGAACAATACCTTCGTTGTTTTTGCAACTCTACTCAAAGCAACTGGAACACTTATCTCCCTATTGCTGAATTCTCCTACAATAACTCTGTCCATAGTGCCTCCAAGACCACTCCTTTTTTCTGTTCTTATGGTTTTCATCCTACCTCTTTCCCTACTTCTTCTCGGTCTCTCTCTCCCCTGCCCGCTATTACTTATTTTTCCAAACGCCTTCTACAAATCCATAGACTAATTCGGTCCAATCTATTACACACCAAAAGATATATGAAGAAAGTGGCAGACAAGAAACGTAGGGCCACTCCGGACTACCATCCACAAGATAAAGTTTGGCTTTCTTCTAAATTCTTACCCTCACGTCTTTCTCAGAACAAGTTCACACCTCGCTACTACTGGCCTTTCCGTATTCTCCAGTTGCTTAATCCTGTCACTGTCCGTCTTCACTTGCCTCACACGTGGAAGATTCATCCGGTCTTTCATGTATCCCAACTCAAACCTTTTGTGCCGGATCCTTATTCTCGTCAGTTTTCCTGTCCTCCTCCTGTCTTAGTGGATGATGTTCCTGAATATGAGGTTCAGGAAATCTGTGACTCTCGACTTTTTCACAAACGTCTGCAGTATCTGATTCATTGGAAGGGTTATCCTCTCAGTGAATGTTCTTGGGAGGATGCATCTTCTGTTCATGCACCTCTTCTGATTCAGCGCTTTCACCGTTTATTTCCTCTCAAACCAGGGCCTTCGGGAGGGGGGCCTACTGTTGCGCCGCACCGCGCGGCGCGGCGCGAGCCGAGCGTTCGGCACAAGCCGGGCGTTCGGCTCGGGGCGCGCATCGCGTTTTAAAGACGCGGCGCGCCCCGAGCCTTTCCTGCACCCTGCGAGGCCCCAGAACTTACATGGGGCCTCGCTCTGCTCTCTCCCTCCGTTTTGTTGGGGTCGCCTGACCCCTCTTACCTTTTGTGGCTCTTTTCTTCTTTCTTCTGTCTTCTTTCTTTTTCCTGGGTTTGTTTCTTGCACCTTCCTTTATGTCTTTTCCCCCTTCCCAGGTTACCCTTTTCTTCCCAGCATTCCTCCTTCCCTATCCTCTATGGTTTCTACTCCATTCTATTCTATCTACTTTTCCCTATCTAAGATGGTGTCCTTTTTCTTCCTGTGGGTCACTTCCTGTTTTGTGGTATTTATGGGAGGTGTTTTCTTCTTTTCTTTGCGCTGCAACACTCTCTGTTCAGATGGTGTCTTCGCTCCTGATTTCCTTTTTGTTCTGGAATTCGCCAATTCAGTGCTATTTGACTACAGTTCTTTTTGATTCCTGTTCTTCTGTTCTTGTTTTCAGGAATCTTCTGTGAATCTTCTGTTGGAGGTTTTTTCCCCTTCTTTGGAAGGGTTTTTTTCCCTCTGGCGCTATTTTCTGAAGGTCACGGTCTGTTCTTGGCGTTCCATTGCCTACAGCACCGTGGCTACCAGAAAGAGTCGCCCCTTTTTGGGCCAAAGCCGAACCCTCAAGATCCACGCCACTGGATCTGCAGATTCCAGGTGCAAGCAGCACGTGAGTCGTGACAAGGGATGGCATCTTAGGGGGTAGGGTGGGGACAGAATCTCATGTTGAAAGGATGGCAAGACTGTGTGTGCAGATGGGCATGGTGACAATCGGTAGTGAAATGGGGCTGCTAGGTGTTAGGGGAATTGGAGAGAGATTTCTAAATTCATGCAGTAGATTTCTCACTATATTGTGTCTTAATGGGAAGACACTTCTAAAAAGTTGAAAGAATATTAAAAAAAAAGAAAAATCATATATCCTCATGTTTCCCTCGTTTATTGCTGCATTACACAAGTGTCAGAGTATCCCATCAGTGGAAGAAGTCACAAGGGGTCTCACATTGCTGAATGAGTGCACTCACGCACATTTATTTACCACTGCCAAAGGTAGTTACGCTTGGAAGCACTTGGGAGGGCAGACCTTGGACACTGGCAGGCCTACCATCCTTTGCAGTAAGGCCGGTGTTGTTGAAGAGTGTGTCAGGAAGCTTATCAACAGGCATGGTACCATTAACTCCTTATCTGCTCTAGGAAGAATGGCCCAAGTCCGAAACAGTGCAGAATCATACACAAAGAAATACCATTTTGGTTCCAGTTGTCATGTCATTTTGTTTCCCCTGCATCCATGTAACAAAACCATTAGGCAGAGCTTCTTCTCAAAAGAGGGATAGTCCTTAAATGCAATACTGTTCTTCTACAGGGGCCATAAGACATAATGCTGGACAATGCAAGTTGAAAGTTAGGACCTTTAGAGAAGCCATATGACGGTAAATGCAGTGGGTCTTAGGGGGGAATTTTTATATACAAACAGCTCTTGCAATCATCCAGAAAGACAACTCCCTCATCTTTCTTGAGTCAAGTCATGTGGCCCTTT